>NC_091636.1:65782125-67215125 GCF_027580195.1 Bos mutus
GCGGTTCTGTAAATGGAGAGGAGTCCAAAACAACCACCCACTGGCACATCCATGGAAATGATGCTGTGTTGAAGACAGAGCCCCGGGGTGATGTCAGCGCAGTCTTAATCATAGCTTCTAATTATGGACAATAAGTCACTTCAACAATTTCTGTGTCTTAGATATAATAAAAGGAATGGTTAACAGTCAGCAATGATCCTCAAGCTGGTAAAGTTACATGGCCAAGAAGTCTGAGTTGTGAACCTCAATAAAGTAAAATACTTTATAGAGGGTCCCTCTACCTGGCTTATTATTAAAGGTCATTGACCAAAGAGCATGTCCTTCTAGAAGCATTCAGACAGTGACTACAGAGACTCCTGGAAGGTTATTAAGATGCATGGACCATGTGCTAAGAAAATACACTCTTAGAAGCAGACAGGAACTGTTGGTGTAGGATTGCAACCCGAGTTATTGCAAACCACCCTGGGAACCCCAACCCCACCCTCCATGCTTATGTATGTTTGAAGCAAAAACCACCAAATACCTGTAGTGGCTGTACTCCTATCCATGACCTTAATTTTATTCTTCTTTCCTTTATTATTTTCCAGATTCTGTACAATGGGTTCGTATTCCTTTTATAATCAGAAAACAGTGTTCTCTCTGAAGAATCCTGCAAGGCCTCCCCTTCTCCCGTATCCTTCAAGCTGCAATTCCTGCCGATTTCCTCTCCTCTGGGATTTTTGGACCTGCCTGTTCTCCGGTCCCCAGGCTCTCGAGGATCAGTCTTATGCCTGTCTCCCTATGTCTTGACTTGATCTCTTTCACTCCTGCCTTCAACACTGGCAGAGAAGTCTACTAAAAATGCAGTATTTTACCGTTGCCTAAAACCTCCAGTGACTTCATTTTGTTTCCAAAATAAAAATAACTGAGCTTCCAACCCATCAGCTTATTGATCAGGGCCTTGTTTCCTTTGCAGCTGCACAATCCGGCAGCATCAAACAGCAGATTGTTCCTCACACGCCCCAGGCTTGTGTCAGCTGAGTGTGTCTACCTATATCCCCTTTTCCTGAGCCCCTCATTCACCTGGTTAACTTACTCATCCTTTAAGACTCTCAGCTCAGAAGACACAGCCTCCAGGAAACCTTTCTTACTCTCAGCTTCTACCCCTGTGGCCACTTGTCAGCACCCCTCTGGATTATTTACACTTGTCAGCATCCCTCTGGATTATTTACACTTGTCACTCTACGTCATTTCACTGTATCGATAATTGACGTGCTGTCACCCTGACCAGATACACAGACTCCTTCAGGGCAGAAAACGTGCCTATTGTTTGCTTACTTTCACCAGGAGTCTTGGTACACGTACGATTAAGTGTCCGTAAATGTTTGTTTAATGAGTGAAATCAGATTATTGATGAGCCTGCAAGTGGTACTATAGATTTCTCCCTTGCAACAGTTTTTGGTGGTAAAAGTTAGTCAAAGGAACTTCAAGTTTCTTTTTTTTAATCATATATAAAGAAGCAAAGCAAAGCTATTGAAGATTGCTGTGAAATCTTACAAGATTTCACAAGATTGCTGTGAAATCTTACAAGATTTCACAAGATTGCTGTGAAATCTGTGAAAATTTTGTGAAATCTTACAAATCTTACAAGACAAATAATTTGGATGTGGTACATCCAGTAAAATAACATTGTCATATGATAACTTAGTGTGAGACTAGGAACTAATACCACATTGAAATACAGCAATACTTTGGACACTGCGTGTAAGAGCAGAGGGTAAAATCTGCAGGGTCCAGGTGCAGTATAAAGAAGGCTGAGCACCAAAGAATTGATGCTTTCTAATTGTGGTGCTGGAGAAGACTCTTGAGAGTCCCTTGGACTTCAGGGAGACCAAACCAGTCCATTCCAAAGGAAATCAACCCTGAATATTCACTGGAAGGACTGATGCTGAAGCTCCAATACTTTGGCCACCTGATGCAAAGGGCTGACTCACTGGAAAAGACCCTGATGCTGGGAAAGATTGAGGGCAAGAGGAGAAGGGGACGACAGAGGATGAGATGGTTGGATGGCATCACTTACTTAAGGGACATGAGTCTGCGCAAACTCCAGGAGATAGTAGAGGTCAGAGGAGCCTGGTGTGCTGCTGTTTAAGAGACTGCAAAGAATCGGACACAACGGAGCAACTGAACAGCAAGTTATTTATGACAAGACAGGCAAAGCTGCAGTAACGAAATCAGAGCTCTCCGTGAGCACTCTGTTGCTTCTGCTGTGGTCTGGCACAGGTCAGGTAGCCTCATCTAACAGTAACTCAGCCATCCAGATTGTTCTGCATCCAGCTTTGTCATTGCAGATTTCTTGACTTCCAGCGGTGCAAATGGTGGATGAGAAAGAGGATTCCTGAGGCATGGATCTATGGTCACACCTAAAACTGGCTTCTAATTGGTCCCACCCAGATTCTGTTGTCCTGAAGACAATCACATGCCGCTCCAACAGATCAGCCAAGGAAGCTGGGGCTCCATGTGTCGGCCCTGGGTGGATGAGGAGGGAACAGGAGTGGAGATGGGATCACACCAGATTTTGGTCTGCTGGACCACAGCACCCATGAGTGTGGGTGGTGCTACAGAGCAAGACCCTAGTGGAATTGCACAAGGCACGCCCCAGGGCCGGAGCTGATGCTGGATGCATTCACAGCAGACTACCCTGGGGAGGTCATTGTTCCTCCTGGAAACTCAATACCAAGGGTACTGAATAAGCAGCCCAACTTCATTCTTACTTCAGGACACAAGGGCATCTATGCAGAGTCCTGGAAGCAATTCTACTGCTACTGCTGCTGCTAAGTCGCTTCAGTTGCGTCCGACTCTGTGCGACCGCATAGACAGCAGCCGACCAGGCCCCCCAGTCCCTGGGATTCTCCAGGCAAGAACACTGGAGTGGGTTGCCATTTCCTTCTCCAGTGCATGAAAGTGAAAAGTGAAAGTGAAGTCTCTCAGTCATGTCCAACTCCTAGCGACCCCATGGGCTGCAGCCCACCAGGCTCCTCCGCCCATGGGATTTTCCAGGCAAGAGTACTGGAGTGGGGTGCCATTGCCTTCTCCTAAGGAATTCTACAAGCTAACAATTGTAGGTTGCATTAGATATTTTTTATTCCCCTTATTTCAAATAACATCCCTTCTCTTCCACTCTGCAGTAATTCAGTTTATCAGGAATTCA
Organism: Bos mutus; assembly: GCF_027580195.1. Lineage (NCBI taxonomy): Eukaryota > Metazoa > Chordata > Mammalia > Artiodactyla > Bovidae > Bos > Bos mutus. The sequence goes on from NC_091636.1 coordinate 65,785,316, forward strand.
TTCTTATTTCTTCTTCTGTGGAGTAAAGATATAACAATAGGTAAGTATCTGTGTCTCGACCCAGTAGAAATATTTGTCATAAATACTTTTAGCTTTTAAAAACAATTGTCAGAGAATCAACTTGAAATGGAACCTCAAATTGAATTTGAATGCTATTAAGTCTGTGTGTGTGTGTGTTTGTGTGTTAGTCACTCAGTTGCATCTGACTCTGCAAGCCCATGGACTGGAGCCCACCAGGCTCCTCTGTCCATGGGATTCTCCAGACAAGAATGCTGGAATGGGTTCCCAGTCCCTTCTCCAGAGGATCTTCCTGGCCCAAGGCTGGAACTGCACCTCTTATGTCTCTGGCATTGGCAGGTGGGTTCTTTACTACTGGTGCCACCTGGGAAGCCCCAAGTCTGATGGCATAAAACATTAAATGTTTGTGTAACTATTTCAGATACATAGGTTCACGATGCATTACAAACTTGAATAGTCTGCAAGGTGAGATGACAAGTAGCAGACACAGCACAGTACCCGGGGCTGCTGAGAGAGAAGCAGCTGAGAGAGGACCACACGGTGAGCAGAGATTCTGCCAGCCTGAGTCTGGCTCAGACAGCTGTTTGTAAGGTTTGCTGGGGCACATCTCCAAGAGGGCATGTCCCCCCGCCACGGCACTTACCACTCATTGCGTGGTTGCTCACATTTGTTGCCTCTGGCAGACTGGACACCTGTGTAGGGCAGAGAGCACCCGAGGGGCTGGTGTGTGTGTGAGTCACTCAGTAGTGTCTTTCTCTGTGACCCCATGGACTGCAGCCCATCAGGCTCCTCTGCCCATGGGATTCTCCAGGCAAGAATACTGGAGTGGGTTGCCATGCCCTCCTCCAGGGGGCTTCCTGACCCTGGGATGGAACCCAGGTCTCCCACCTTGCAGGCAGATTCTTTACCGAGGGGTTGGTAGGTGATCAATAGATGCTTGTTGACAGAGAACACTGGCCACAGCAAGCCTGGGCTCTAGGGCTTGCTCAGCTGGCAGCTGCTGCAGTTTATTCCTGCCAGGGATGCAGCTTTGAGCTCATTCCATGAGGCCAGGGTAAAGCCAAGCTTCCTCCTAGATCTGGAAAGGACTTCCCAGATGGCACTAGTGGGAAAGAACCCTTCTGCCAATGCAGAAGACATAAGAGACAAAGCTTCAATCCCTGGGTCGGGCAGATCCCCTGGAGGAGGACTTCGTTTTGTACAAAATAACAGATGATACATGTATACAGATAGCTGACTCACTTCGTGGTACAGCAGAAACTAATACAGTATATATCAGATGTCATGACATTTGATATACTTTATTATTTTATCAACTATTGTATTTAAATGGATAGCCAAAACCTAGTTTCATTAGAATATATTGAAGCCCAACATTGGTCAAGTTCTCATGTTTCTTCAGTAATTTGGGAGGTGAATAACTGCTCTTTTAAAATTGAGCCTCTATAAAATAGATTCCTCTTGACTATATTTCTAAGTGCATTTTGTCAAATGGAGGTGCTGTGAGGTTGTAGGAAGAGGGCACGTGTCCAGTACTAGGAGCAGCCATGACACATGTGCATTGCTAAGTCGCTCCGTCCTGGCCGATTGTTTGTGACCTATGGATTATAGCCCGCCAGGCTCCTCTGTCCATGGGATTCTTGCATATCTAACTGACACACAGGCCATTTCTTGTGTTGTCCTGCCCCAAACCATGCCTTTTCCACCTCAGCAAATGGATGGCAACCCCATCGGCTCAGACGCACACCCTGAAACCACCCCTAGCATCTCAGGTACACTACTGAGACCTGCCGATTGCCTCCCAAATGTGTGTTCAACACACCGCAATGCCTCTCCCCACCGCTTTGCCCCATCTTGCCGGGATTGCTCCAGCATTCCCGTTGCCCCCTCCCTTCCCGCCTTCCCCCAGCCCACTGCGCAGAACCAAGAAATAGACTTGCTCAAATATCCCCAGCTGACTTCCAAGAAGGGTGCAGGGACAGTCTTTTCGGTAGAAGGTTCTGGAGGAGGGGCCATTCGTAGGTGCCGAGGACAAACCCACTTGCCCATCACAGCAGGGCTCCGCCCACCGTCTGGACCACTTTCCTGTCTTTCCCTGTTGCACTCGTGCGCCTCCACGCACCGCACCGCAGCGGTAAGATTGACCCGCAAAGGCTCCGTCTTGCTCACTGAAACCTGTCTGCATTTTCTTCCCCTGGTGGCTCCTCTGTCTCGGCTGACTCTGAGGCAGGTGTGGCCTTAACCACCTGCAAGTTTTCTAGCCTTTGCTTCAGACACTTTCTGTTGCTTTCACCTGGGCTCCCTTACAGTTGACATCCCTCTTCCTCCTGCCCCCAAGTTCCCCTACATCTTACGCAGGTTCAGACCTCACGGGAAGGTTCAGATCTCACGGGAAGGTTCAGATCTCACGGGAAACGAGAGACCTGCCCACCAGTGCCATGTGCTTTCCCTGGTCTCTGCTGCGCTGCCCTGCTCACACCTGTATCTTCTCACTGACACTTTCACCTCCACCCTCGGCATCCCGCCCCTGGCTGCACTCACAGCCCCACTAGACAGCCTCAGCAGAGCCACCTCTTCCTTACCATCTCTGCCCCCATATACTGAGTCCTACCAGTCGCTGGACCTTGCTTCTGTTTCTTTTCTTCATCAGATACCCAGTTATTCCAGCATCGTTTGTTCAAAAGGCATTGCTTTTCTCTTTAAGTCACTTTGAAACCTTTATGAGAAATCAATTAATCGTACAAATGAAAGTCTATGCCTGGACTTTTTATTCATTTCATTGATCCTTCTTTTTTATGCCAACATCATACTCTCTTGGTTACTACAGCATTTGGTCATTGTTGTTCAGTCGCTAAGTCGCGTCTGAATTCCTTAGGAACTGCAGCCTGCAAGGCCTCCCTGGCCCTCACCATCTCTGAGTTTGCCCCGGTTCAAGTCCATTGAATCAGTGCTGCCATCCAACCATTTCATCATTTTAGTCAGTACTTTTAAGTCAGCAACTATACGTCTTCCACCTTCCTTCTTCTTCGAGGTTATTTCAGCTGTTCTAAGTTGTGCTTCCATGTCTTTAGAGTTAGCTTGTCACTTTCCAAAGAAAATCCTCTGGCCACTGCAATGATGATTGTCTAGAATCTGTAATTAATTTGGGGAGAGTCGGACATGACTGAGAGACTTCACTTTCACTTTTCACTTTCATGCATTGGAGAAGGAAATGGCAACTCACTCCAGTGTTCTTGCCTGGAGAATCCCAGGGACGGGGGAGTCTGGTGGGCTTCTGTCTATGGGGTCGCACAGAGTCGGACATGACTGATGGGACTTAGCAGCAGCAGCCATCTTTGCCATACTGAGTTTTCTGATCCGCTAACAAGGTTTATCTCTTTTTTCTTTGCATCATTACCAGGGTCTCTGCTTCCTCCCCGTCCTGTTTCGGGACTTTCTTGTTCCATCATTGTTTGTGTAACCAAATATCTATATTATGGCATATTTGAAAGAATGGTTTCCTAGCTGTAATCTGAATGGTCCACCCTGGAAGCTTCTCTTTCCATCTCTTCCTACCAATTTACAGCCAGACACTTCCAAATAGGAGTGGCCAGTCTACCTCTCTGCTTAAATACCTGTCAGGTAATGGTGAATCAGAGTGGGCTTGCCAAGTGGCTCAGTGGTAAAGAATCCAACTGTCAATGCAGGAGATGAGGGTTCCATCCCTGGGTTGGGAAGATCCCCTGGAGAAGGAAACAGCAACCCACCACCGTATTCTTGCTTGAGAAATCCCATGGACAGAAAGAACCTGGTGAGCTACAGTCCATGGAGTCACAAAGGAGTCAGACATGACTGAGCAACTGAACAACAGCAATGGTGGATCGGTACCTAGGGGCTGACTTTGCCCTGGGCCAATCCTCCTTTTGGAATGAAAATGTTAGGGGAAAAATGGAGAAATCATGAAAACACATGTGATATTAAAAACAAGCACAAACAGCAGCACTCACAGGAAAGCTTGCCATGGTCTTGTAAGAAAGAAGATGCTAGAAGTGGGCCACAGCTGCCACTTCATCAGCACAACTGCAGAGCCTCCTGCTGTCTAGCAAGTCAGTGGGACCTTGTTAACCCCGGGCCTGCAGGGCAGCACTTAGAGTTTGATTTCCACACTCACAAGTAGTTTTTAAAGGAAATTTCCATTTTTTTAAATGTTGTTCTTTGGGGAAACTATCTTGATATTGAAAATGTAGGATTGTTAAGAGTTTGACAAGATGACAGTTTGCCAGAGTCCTTCTGCCTCTGGAAGCAGCAACCGAAGGCCTCCATGTCCCACACCAATCAAAAGAGATTAAGGAGAGTGTGGCTGTCATTGTGTACATTTGACAGCCAGTGAATAAAGCCTGTGCCACAGTGACTTTTAGGAATGTAGGGGGGTTGTAAAACCCTAATTGAAATAAAAGCCAATATTATGGAACACTCAAGACATCTAATTTGTAAGTTTCTTTTTTTTTTCCTGATTATAAAAGTGAATCCTACTTCATTTGAAGAGTTTAGAATGATACGGCAAGTAGAAGGGTAAAATTAAAAATCTATGTCATCCCGTTACCCAGAAGAAATTATTACTAACATCTTGGTGTTTTTCTAGCCAATCATTCCTAGAAACTCTTTTTAAAAGTGGATGCATCTCCTATTCTTTCTGATTGGAGTATAGTTGCTTTACAATGCTGTGCTAGTTTCTGCTGTACGACAAAGAGAATCATCTGTAAGTATACATACGTCTCCTCTTTTTAGGATTTCCTTCCCCTTTAGGTCACCACAGATCACTGAGTAGAGTTCCCTGTGCTGTAGAGTAGGTTCTCATTAGTTATGCCGTTCACACTTTGAATCTTCTCTTTACCTTTTAACACTATCGCAAGTCAATTGCCTAGATTCTAGGTATTTACAAGTGTCATGTGAGTTTTCACATGCTTTAATTTTATACTCCTCTAGGTGGACCCTGACTAGGTTATTTGTAATACTGAACTTTATATGCTACATTACTAAGACCACTTGTACCAAGAGATTGAGACATTTTCTCAGCTGTAATTTTATATGTTATATCTTCAGGAACTATAATTACTGGTTCAAAGAAAAAAACATTTTAGAGTTGAGAGTCTCCTGCCACATATTTCCAAGCAATTTTACAAAAATTAAGTAGCAAGTCCCACTGCCAAAATGTGAGCATCTCACTATACCTCTGTTATACTCAGCATTAGTAGTATCTATGTTAGATGCTATCTAATTCTTATTTTCTTACTTTTAAAGAACATTTTAAAGTGTTTATTTTTTAATTTAAAACCAAAGCTTTATTGAGGTAGAGTTGACAAATAAAACTGTAAAATATTTAAAATGTCCATGGTGATAGTCGACTCATTGGAGAAGACCCTGATGCTGGAAAGACTGAAGGCAGGAGGAGAAGGGGACAACAGAGGATGAGATGGTTGGATGGCATCACCGACTCAATGGACATGAGTTTGAGTAAACCCTGGGAGTTGGTGATGGACAGGGAGGCCTGATGTGCTGCAGTCCATGGGGTCGCAAAGAGTTGGACACGACTGAGGGACTGAACTGAACTGAACTGAGTGGCCAATCTAATGCTGAAATGTGGGAATATTTGTCTTAGCAGAGCAAGCCACCCTTAGTGTCTTCTGGGAAGAAGACAGGGGAGCAGACAGACTCAAAAAACAGAGGACAGAGAACCATCTACTCCAAGCACCAGTTAAACAGAGCCACAGTGTGAAGTGGTGGAGGGTAAAAAAATTAAGAGGAGGACTTCAACAATCAGTATAATGAGGTTAGTCACTAAGTTGTGTCCAACTCTTTTCAACCCCATGGACTGTAGCCTGCCAGGCTCCTCTGTCCATGGGATTCTCCAGGCAATAATATTGGCATGGGTAGCCTTTCTCTTCTCCAGGGGATCTTCTCAACCCAGGGACTGAACCCAGTTCTCCTGCATTGCAGGCAGATTCTTTACCATCTGATCCACCAGAGACTCACTGGAAAGGACTAGGGTGCTGGAAAAGATTGAAGGCAAAGGGAGAAGAAGGTGTCAGAGGATGAGATGGTCAGGTAGCATCACTGATTCAATGGACATGAATATGAGCAAACTCCAGAAGATAGTGAAGGACAGGGATGCCTGGTGTGTTGCAGTTCATGGGGTTGCAAAGAGTCGGACATGACTGAGAGACTGAACAGCAACAAGAACATAATAAGATTAACAGCCTTATGATCACTTTTCTTTTACAGATGGAGGAAAGTGAGGCACGAAGGTGGTAAGAAAATTGTTCAAATCACACGACTAGTGAGTGGCTGGAATTCACATCTTTGCTTCCTAGTTTAGAGACCCTGATCTTAAACACTTCATCGTCTCTAAAGCAGGGGATGCTAAGAGCTTTCAGACTGAGGAGATGCCTGAATTGAGAATGAGACTTCAACAGAATGTGGGAACCTAAATCTCAGTAGAGAACTGGCTACAGAACTTCCAGGCATGCCCCATTGTTAATTTCATGGTTGTCAATGAGGTTGTTAGTTCAGCTGCTGAACCAAAGGTCCCAAACTCACAATTTACTTTTCACATTGCAGAGTCTGGGTAAGTAGTCCTGGACAGGCATGGATACCAATGCAACCCTAAGAAACCCCAAATTCCTCTTCTTCCACTCTCTGCCTTCCTTGGCATGTGGCTGCCACTCGAGGGTCCAAGAAGACTGCTCTAACACATACAGTCAAGTCTTCACTCCAGCCAGGGGGAGGGGCCAGCAGATGGCAGGGTACCTCCTCCATCTCATGTCCCCCAGGTAGCTCTTGTGGACTTACTAACACGCCAGGGGAACCAGGAAAGCAGTCTTGATTCTGAGCCTGTTATATGCCCACCACAATTATTAAAGAGAGAAAGCATGAATAGATAGTACTGGAAAAGTAGCTTTTGGCTGCTTGTGTTTCTAAATCTTTAGCGTGCTTGAATATTCTCCTAGTGCGTTAACGAGCGATGTGCTCCACAGAACAGAGAACAAAAATGAAACAGTAAGATGCTGGAGTTAGGAAAGTAGGAGAGAGAATTCCCTGGAGGGTGGAGAAGGGCTGACTAGTGCAGAAGTCCTGCAGGAATTGTAGACGTCAGCAGAGCTAGTGAGAGCAATAAAGACCCCTGAGTTATTAAGAAAGAAAAAAAAAAAAAGGCTCTGAACCATTTCCTGATGTGCTTGATGAAACAGTCTGTCAGAGAATTTGGGGATACATATTTAGGTATGCGGGTTACCTGGTAAAGAACCCACCTGCCAATGCAGGAGACATGAGATGCAAATTTGATCCCTGGGTCAGGAAGCTCCCCTGATGGAGGGCATGGCAATCCACTTCCAATATTCGTGCCTGGAAAATGTTATGGACAGGGGAGCCTACAGGCTACAGTCCATTGCAAAGATTTGGACACAACTGAAGTGACTTAGCACACTTGCACATTTAGGTAAGCAGGAAATTAAGTAAATGAATCAAGACAAGCAATTATTACCCTTAGGTGGGAAGGGACAGATTTAATCACAGCACAGGATGTGGTTACACTGAATTATATTACAGGACTATAAAATAATCTGCTTATAGTGGTGTCATGGGTTGAATTTTGTACCCCTCCACACACAAATTCATATGTTGTAGGCCTAACCCCTAGTATGTAACCATTTTTTGGAGATAAAGCCTTTGCTCTATCAGTCACTGGAAGGACTGATGCTGAAGCTGAAACTCTAATACTTGGGCCACCTGATGCGAAGAACTGACTCATTGGAAAAGACTCTGATGCTGGGGAAGGTTGAAGGCAGAAGGAGAAGGGGACAACAGAGGATGAGATGGTTGGATGGCATCACTGACTCAACAGACATAAGTTTGAGTAAACTCTGGAAGTTGGCGATGGACAGGGAGGCCTGGCATGCTGTGGTCCATGGAGTTGCAAAGAGTCGGACACGACTGAGCGAATGAACTGAATGAGTTGAACTGAGAGCCTTTGCAGAGGTAATCAAGGTAAGACCATTAAGATGAGCCCTAATACAATTTAGCAGGTGTCCTTATTAAAAAGGATTTGGACACAGACATACAAACACATACGAGGAATGCCACATGAAGAGGGAGGCAGAGATGGGTCGATGTTTCCACAGCCAAAGGGACACCAAAGATGGCCAGAAAGTATCAGAAACTAGGGAACCAGCCCTGCCAACCGCTTGATATCAGACATCCAGCCTCCAAAGCTGGGAGACAGTACATTTCTACGTTTAAGCCTTCCTGATTGTGGTACTTTGTTATACAGCCCCAGCAGACTAATAAAACTGGCTGAAGTGAAACTGTGACACCAATTTGATGGGAGGAAGAATAGTAGGGGGGGGAAGTGTGAAGGTAAACTCTCACTTTCCCCAGAAAAGCAAGGAGGGAAAAAAATCAAGATTCCTCAATCAGTACGTGATTTAGAAAGAGTAATAAAAAGGAATCCAAGTTGGAACAGAAGAAGTAAAACTCTCACTGTTTGCAGATGACATGATCCTCTACATAGAAAACCCTAAAGACTCCATCAGAAAATTACTAGAGCTAATCAATGAATATAGTAAAGTTGCAGGATATAAAATCAACACACAGAAATCCCTTGCATTCCTATACACTAATAATGAGAAAACAGAAAGAGAAATTAAGGAAACAATTCCATTCACCATTGCAACGAAAAGAATAAAATACTTAGGAATATATCTACCTAAAGAAACTAAAGACCTATATATAGAAAACTATAAAACACTGATGAAAGAAATCAAAGAGGACACTAATAGATGGAGAAATATAACATGTTCATGGATTGGAAGAAACAGTATAGTGAAAATGAGTATACTACCCAAAGCAATTTATAGATTCAATGCAATCCCTATCAAGCTACCAACAGTATTCTTCACAGAGCTAGAACAAATAATTTCACAGTTTATATGGAAATACAAAAAACCTCGAATAGTCAAAGCAATCTTGAGAAATAAGAATGGAACTGGAGGAATCAACCTGCCTGACTTTAGGCTCTACTACAAAGTCACAGTCATCAAGACAGTATGGTACTGGCACAAAGACAGAAATATAGATCAATGGAACAAAATAGAAAGCCCAGAGATAAATCCACGCTCATATGGACACCTTATCTTTGACAAAGGAGGCAAGAATATACAATGGATTAAAGACAATCTCTTTAACAAGTGGTGCTGGGAAAACTGGTCAACCACTTGTAAAAGAATGAAACTAGACCACTTTCTAACACCATACACAAAAATAAACTCAAAATGGATTAAAGATCTCAACGTAAGACCAGAAACTATAAAACTCCTAGAGGAGAACATAGGCAAAACACTTTCTGACATACATCACAGCAGGATCCTCTATGACCCACCTCCCAGAATATTGGAAATAAAAGCAAAAATAAACAAATGGGACCTAGTTAAACTTAAAAGCTTCTGCACAACAAAGGAAACTATAAGCAAGGTGAAAAGGCAGCCTTCAGAATGGGAGAAAATAATAGCAAATGAAGCAACTGACAAACAACTAATCTCAAAAATATACAAGCAACTTCTACAGCTCAATCCCAGAAAAATAAATGACCCAATCAAAAAATGGGCCAAAGAACTAAATAGACATTTCTCCAAAGAAGACATACAGATGGCTAGCAAACACATGAAAAGATGCTCAACATCACTCATTATCAGAGAAATGCAAATCAAAACCACTGTGAGGTACCATTTCACACCAGTCAGAATGGCTGCGATCCAAAAGTCTACAAATAATAAATGTTGGAGAGGGTGTGGAGAAAAGGGAACCCTCTTACACTGTTGGTGGGAATGCAAGCTAGTACAGCCACTATGGAGAACAGTGTGGAGATTCCTTAAAAAACTGGAAATAGAACTGCCTTATGACCCAGCAATCCCACTGCTGGGCATACACACTGAGGAAACCAGAATTGAAAGAGATACATGTACCCCAATGTTCATCACAGCACTGTTTATAATAGCCAGGACATGGAAGCAACCTAGATGTGCATCAGCAGACGAATGGATAAGAAAGCTGTGGTACATATACACAATGGAATATTACTCAGCCACTAAAAAGAAAACATTTGAATCAGTTCTAATGAGGTGGATGAAACTGGAGCCTATTATACAGAGTGAAGTAAGCCAGAAAGAAAAATACCAATATAGTATACTAATGCATATATATGGAACTTAGAAATTTGGTAACAATAACCCTGTATACGAGACAGCAAAAGAGACACTGATGTATAGAACAGTCTTTTGGACTCTGTGGGAGAGGGAGAGGGTGGGATGATTTGGGAGAATGGCATTGAAACATGTATAATATCATATATGAAACGAGTCGCTGATCCAGGTTCAATGCACGATACTGGATGCTTGGGGCTGGTGCACTGGGACGACTCAGAGGGATGGTACGGGGAGGGAGGAGGGAGGAGGGTTCAGGATGGGGAACACATGTATACCTGTGGCGGATTCATGTTGATATATGGCAAAACCAATACAATATTGTAAAGTTAAAAATAAAATAAAAATATATATAAAAAAAAAAAAAGAAAGAATGACATCAATGGTAGGAGAAAACGCTGAAATGTGAACCATCGGCCTTTGCAGAGAAATGGGCGGAGCGAGGGCTCCAGCTGCCTTCAAGGACCTCCTAAGCGACTGGTAGGAAACGCACACGTGCAGTGCATTCATAAACCTGAACACGGAACATCTCTAAGATGCTTGGGGCACACGGGGTGATGCTTTTCAGCAGGCGTGCTCCTTCTGCATCCTCAGACCCTCCTCTGCCTCTGCCGTCTTCCCAGCCTCTTCACCACCGACACTCTAACATCTGAGGATTTCCTGGGGCCACAAGACACATGCCACAGCCTCAGACACGTGGCCCTCCTGCTTCCGTCTGGGTGTGTAAAATTTGAAGTGTTATACTTAATCGTCATAAAGTCTTCAGAGGGCTTCCCTGGTGGCTCAGATGGTAAAGAATCTGCCTGCAATACAGAAGACCGGGGTTCCATCCCTGGGTCGGGAAGATGCCCTGAAGGAGGGGAAGGCAACCCACTTCAGTATTCTGGCCTGGAGAATCCCATGGGATTGCACAGTCGGATAAGAATGAATAAGAATGAAGTGACTGAGCAGAGCACCGCAAGTCTTCAGAGCCTGGGAACCAGCAGCTCTGTGCTGCCTCGAATTCATTCAAATGCTTAAAGACAAATGAATGCCTCACCCCCACGATTCTGAAATGTTCAGTTTCTTGATTGCATCAGCCGAGGAACAACTCTACAGTTTGGACACAACATTGACTTAGGTGAACGTTCAAATAAAAATGGCACATTTAAATCTGCTAACAACCATCTCCTGCCAGCCCCCTAAAGAAGCACAACTCACAGAACATTGTCATTCTCCTTGAGGTCTCCACTCAGGTTCTTGGAATCCAAGGATCTTCTTTAGAAACTTTTGGATGCAGGCAGATTTTGGATACACTTTACCCTCCAAGCTTCCAGCCTGGTTCACAGCCCCCCGCCCCCCACCCCCACCCCACTGAGGCTCTGTCCACCCAGACCCCGCCTTCCCGAGTGTCTCATCTTCCAGATCCACCCCTCCTGAGTGTGGGCTGCTCCAGCTTCTCCTCCTGGTGCCCAGAGGCGTGATCAGGACTTGTGTCCTGCCAGGGGAGGCCCCTCAAAGCATCCCAGGGATGGCTTCTCACCTAGGATGAACTCCAGCTGGTAGTCAGATGTTCCCTGAGCCTGGCCTTCTGGAGGGCTGGGGAGCATGTGACAACCAGTGTGGGGGTCCCAGTGGGTCAGCATGTGCTGAGACTTGCCTGGGGCCCAGTCTCCTCAGCTGACACCATCCTGATACGATGTTCAGTTTTCCCTCCAGTGTACGAGGATGGCTCATGACGAGGGGCAATGCTGTGGGTCTGTGAGGGAGGAGTTTTGACAGAGCTGAGGTGCTTGGGGACAGCGTGAGCGGTGTAGCTTTCACGTTCTTCCTATACAAAAGGATGAGACTGTAGGGAAGAAGCTTGCTGTGGTGTCCCCTGTCTCCTGGGAGCCACCACCCCTGAGAGGTGTGACAGTGCGTGTCCTGGGGCCTTTGGGAAGTGTCCCTTCTCGATTTCATCCTGTTCAGAGGCAGGGTCTCATCTTCATCCCCTCAATCTCTAAGTAGGAAAATGAGATCGAGAAACCTGTCTGTGGAAGAAAGGAAACAATTTCCTTACTTAAGCCCTGGCAGGGCGCTCTGGGCTGGTGCACTGGGATGACCCTGAGAGATGGGATGGGGAGGGAGGTGGGAGGGGGGTTCAGGATGGGGGACACATGTACACCCATGGCTGATTCATGTCAATGTATGGCAAAAACCACCACAATACTGTAAAGTAATTAGCCTCCAATTAAAATAAATAAAATAATTTTTTAAAAAAGAAATAGAGGCTGAAAATGGCTGTGTCTTAAAAAATAAGCTGACACTTGTGGAGGGAAAAAGATAAGCAAAAGCGATTCAAGTCTGCCAGTCAGTTGATATGAATCTGTATCTGATAGTCCTTTCTCAGCCCATTTAGTCATCTTTACCACACCTCTCGTGAGACAAGGAGAAGGCCTCATGCTCTATTTTCACCCAGAAGACAACAGATGTAGAATGATTTAAGGGCTGCCTGTGGTTTTATGGTGGAGAAAGCAATGGTACCCCACTCCAGTGCTTTTGCCTGGAAAATCCCATGGATGGAGGAGCCTGGTAGGCTGCAGTCCATGGGGTCGCTAACAGTCGGACACGACTGAGCAACTTCACTTTCACTTTCCCTTTCATGCATTGGAGAAGGAAATGGCAACCCACTCCAGTGTTCTTGCCTGGAGAATCCCAGGGACGGGGGTGCCTGATGGGCTGCCGTCTATAGGGTCGCACAGAGTCGGACATGACTGAAGCGACTTAGCAGCAGCAGCAGCAGCAGCAGCAAGGTTTTACAGTGAGTTACTGAGAAATCAAGACTGGAAGCCATGATCTCCTAATTGTCTGGTTTGAGTTTTCAGCAGCTCTTTGCAGTAATTCCTATGCACACTCAAGTCCAGCCAACCTCAGATAGATGGGGTGCAGCCAAACCAAGACGTTCTGGGGGTGAGAGGAGACAAGACAGCAGCCCCTCAGAAACCCCTCCTCTGGCAGAATTGCCCTGGAAAAATATCTTTGTATACATGTTGCTGGTGGGGGAATCCAAATCCTTCTTTTTCAGTAGGGAAAAGATTAGGAAGCTGGGGGTTGCTTAGAGTGTGTGCGTATGTAACTTCAGATTGGCGCTCTCAAGTTTTACCAAAGAATTGTTGCCTTCAAACTATGGTGCTGGAGAAGACTCCTGAGAGTCCCCTGGACAGCACGGAGATCAAACCAGTCAGTCGGAAGGGAGATCAACCCTGAATACTCATTGGAAGGACTGATGCTGAAGCTGAAACTCCAGTATTTTGGTCATCTAATGAGAACAGCCGACTCATTGGGAAAGACCCTAATGCTGGGAAAGATTGAAGGCAGAAGGAGGAAGAGGACGTCAGAGGATGAGATGCTTGGATGGCATCACTGATGCAATGGGCATGAACTCGGGCAAGCTTTGGGAGATGGTGAGGGACAGAGAGGCCTGGCATGCTGCAGTCCATGGGGTTGCAAAAGAATTGGACACAACTGGCAGACTGAACAACACTGTTTTACACATCTGAGCAGAAGCTGGAGGGACCAAGTTTCTGAGGCTGTGATGTGTGTCTCCTGGGTCCACGCAATTCTCAGGTGTCTGAGTGCCATGGTGGAGAGGCTGGGAAGATGACAGGGGCAGAGGAGGGGCTGATGACACAGGGAGAAAGCCCGCTAGATGGCATCTCTCACGGACTGACCTACCATCACCCCCACTGAGCTGAAATATTTTGAAGATTTTCATTTTGTTCTCAAGTTTTGTCAAAGTAATGTGCATATTTCTGCTTTCTAAATAAGGCTTAATTTTCAAGAAGGAAATATGGATACTCAGACCCCCTGGTCAGTGTGGTGTGGCTGAGTGGCAGAGGAGCCATCCCAAGCTGGCTCAGGTGGTCCTGGGTTGGTGCCTGGGTCAGGAAGGAGCAAGCATCCATGCCCAAAATAGTGACTCTCTAGGGGCTGCAAGCCCAGATGAAGAGAGGCTGAGACATCCTGCCCAGCAGGATCAGGGGACAACTCAGGTCAGCCTTGCCTCGGGGAAAATATCCAGGAGAAATTAAAACTCAGAATTTTGCCTGAGTCAGGAGTTCAAATTATTCTATGTTTGAGGTGTGGGAAAATCTAATTAGAAGGATTAATATAAAATTGGTCCTAGGCCAGTAATATTGCTGAGCCATCTGGAATAATTAAGTGGGCAGCCAAAATTAAATGGAGGAATACTTCACCCGTTGAGGACTGACATGCAAAACAAGAGCCATTTCACAGTTTAAAGAAAGAAGATCTCTATGAAAATCCTAGGGAAAACACAGCAAATAGTGTATAGACTCACATCAGAGGAACCTGAAATTATAAAATACTGAATTGAAAAATTGTAGAGTGAACAGACTTCAAATCAATAAGGATTAAAGGTAAGTTATATAAACTATTTTTTAAAAAAGGGGAAGAATTGTGCTAAGAAAAATATTTAGTCCTAGGGAGAAAAAAATAAAATTATATCTCATACAATAACAATAGTAACATTCTAGAGGCATAAAAGATGTAATTGTGAATATAAAACTTTACAGATTTGAGAGTCGTGAGTCTAGCTGGGGGTGTAGACACCTGGAAAAAGTGTGGCTTACACTAATACAACAATAAAGTTCCTGATTCAGTTGTATCCAGCCGAGAGCTGAGGTCACAGAGTAGCCAGATAGCTCCAGATCTGGGAGGCGAAGCCAGTGACTACAGGAAGATGAGACCCTGGTACTTACTGACCTGGGTCCCATGCAGCTGTAGCCCCTGCTAAGTTGAATTCTGCTTCAACGGTCAGTAGATTGGTGAAGGCGAAGTGGAAGCTGGAGGGAGGGTATGCAGCCCTGGGAGAAGCAGATGATGGCGGTGGGTAGTGGTTGCACATTCCTGAACATATCATATCATACATCTCATCAGATGCTAGAGAGGAGACAGGAATCCCAAGAAAGCCACTGAGGAAGGGGCACAGAATTCCACCTAGATCCTGCTTATCCATCTTCTCCATGTAATAAAAGTCTAATCCATTGGGGAAATGAAGGCAAAAAAAACTGTCTTGCACCTGTGGGAATGGAACATAAGAAATGCCTTTAGTCCTGGGTTTGGGAAGTGGGAGCAGGAGTCCAAAGGGGCCCAGAACCACAGCTGCAAGACAGACAGGAGCATTGGTGAAGTCCTACCCCTGAAGCCCAGGACGTGAGCCCATCTGTCTAAGACTCAGCGTTCATCTGAGCACCAGAGAAGTCCATCCACCCCACACCATATGACAAGCATCGACTAAAAGTACTTGTGAATCCTTTTGGGAAATACACCAGAGACAGACTCTTCCTGAAGACCAGGGAAAGGAAGTTGAGGTGGGGAAGTTTTAAGGTTTCTCATTTTTAGAGGAGAAACTAGAAAACCAGTGTCCATACAACAACATGGTGTTGCTAGAAGAATCTGAAGCCTGTAGGGATTGAAGGTAATCAAAACAACAGCCTCACAAGCAGCTCAACTCCTAAGTAGATCAAGGGTCAACAAACCATGGCCCACAACCAGATCTGGCTCATTGCCTGCTTAGTGAATATAATTTTATTGGGACACACCCACACCCACCTGTGTACATATTGCTGGAGATTACATTTGCAGAGGGCTTATGACTCACAAGTCTTAAAATACTTGTTACTTGATCCTTTCCAAAAATGACTGCTGATTTTTGACTAGATTAACATAAACTTCCCAGGAAGGGATGAGTAAAAGAAAAGATATGTCAAACATAAAGCTGTTTATTCAGTTTCTGCAGTACTACGGACATTTTTCAATAAAAAAACTTCAAAGCATAAGAAAAGCAACAAACCCTAAGGAAAGAGAACACTAAATAAAACCAAACTCAGGTATGAAACAGATGTTGTAACTATCTGAAGAGGAAATTAAAATAGCTATTAATAATACATTCATGTTGAAGAGTCTGGTAGAAAAGGTGTCTAACATGAAAGATCAGATGAAAAAGCATCAGGGAGATGGAAACTGTAGGGAAAAAATGTTAGAACGGAAAAGCACTATAACAGAGATGCAGAATGGTGTCCAAGGGCACATTACACACTCAGTAAAGACTAGTGTACTTGACAACATGGCAATGAAAGTTACTGAACTGAAACACAAAAGGAAAAGACTGAAAAATAAAAGAGCATCCAATGCTATGAAAAAATATCGAACTTCTGGACATGTGCACAATAAAAATCCTATAAGGAGAAACAGTGCATAGCAACCTTATGAAATATGACAGGATTTTCCAAAATGATTTGTAGACACCAAACCACAGATCTATAAAGCTCAGAAATGTAAAAGACAAAGAGAAAAACATGAGGGTAGCCAGAAAATAATACATTCAATAAGGAGGAACAAAGATAAGAAGTTCAGCAGAATTCTTACTGGAAATCATGTAAGAACATAATGCACTGACTACTTTAAAGTCCTGGAAGAAAATAAAATCTGTCAATTTAGCATTTAATACTCTGTGGAAATATCCTTTGAAAATGCAAGATAATTAAATCTTTCTCATACAAACAAGGAAATTCATTGCTGACAAATCTATTCTATAAGAAATGTTAAAGTATGCTCTTCAAGGAGAAGGAATATAATATCAAAAAGAAACATTAGTCTATGAAATAAAAAAGAGGGTGGAAATGTAATAAATGAAGGTAATAGCAGAGACATTACTTTGCCAACAAAGTTCTGTCTAGTCAAAGCTGTGCTTTTTCCAGTAGTCATGTATGGATGTGAGTTGGACTATAAAGAAAGCTGAGCTCCAAAGAACTGATGCTTTTGAACTGTGGTGTTGGAGAAGACTCTTGAGAGTGCCTTAGACAATAAGGAGATCCAACCAGTCAATCCTAAAGGAAATTAGTCCTGCATATTGGAAGGACTGATGCTGAAGCTGAAACTCCCATCCTTTGGCCACCTGATGAGAAGAACTGACTCATTTGAAAAGACCCTGAAGCTGGAAAAGATTTAAGGCAGGAGGAAAAGGGGACGACAGAGGATGAGATGGTTGGATGGCATCAGCAACTCAATGGACATGAGTTTGAGTGAACTCTGAGCGTTGGTGATGGACAGGGAGGCCCGGAGTGCTGCAGTCCATGAGGTCGCAAAGAGTCGGACACGACTGAGAGACTGAACTGAACTGAATACAAAGTTCATTTTTCTTTTATTTTAATTGCTCTAAAGATAGCTGTGTAAAGCAAAAATTATAACATTGTATGGTGTGTTTATGGTGTATATAAGAGTAAACCGGCAATATCACAAACAAGAGAGAAGAATTTATGTGTAAGTTCACTTATATATGTTATAAGAATATATAGTTGTAAGGTTCTTATACCACATATGAAGAAGTATAATATTAACTGAATACAGATTCTGATTAAGTAAAGATCTACATTTCAAACCCTAGGGCAATCATCAAAATTTTTTAAGAGGTATAAATAATAACTCAATAATAGAAATAAAAATAGAATCACATAAATTGCTCAAATAACCCAAGATAGGGCTTCCCTGGTGGCTCAGAGGTTAAAGCATCTGCCTGCAATGCGGGAGACCTCGGTTCGATCCCTGGGTCGGGAAGATCCTCAGGAGAAGGAAATGGCAACCCACTCCAGTATTCTTGCCTGGAAAATCCCATGGATGGAGGAGCCTGGTGGGCTACAGTCCACGGGGTTGCAAAGGGTCAGACACGACTGAGTGACTTCACTTTCACTTTTCACTTTTCAACCCAAGATAAGAAACGATCAAAAATAAATAAGGAAAAGATTAAATGAGTATAAAACTGCTAACCATGTGGTAATATATATCAATAATTACATTTGATGTAAGTGGCCTGAATACACAATATGAAAATACCTTTAGATTTGGTAAAAAAAAAAAAAAAAAAACTGTGCCATATATGTTTTATATACGGCAAAAACCCACCACCATGCCATATATGAGAAATTCACAGTGAATATTTATATATTCATAGGTAAGTGAAAACTAATAGAATGGGCAATGATATACCATGCAAATACTAAATGAAAGAAACTGTAGTTCTGATATTTATTTCATATAGTATGTTTGAAGTAGATGTCAAAATAAAAAAAAATTATCAGAGTTAAAGAAAGACATTACAAAATAATAAAAAAAGATCAGTTCTCTAAGAAAACTTAATAATAAACACATGCATACTTGACAATAGACTTAAAACTATATGAAGTATAACTGAGAGAACTAAAAGAAGAAATAGACAAATCTATAATTAGAATTGGAGTTTTTAATACTCCTCTCTCTGTACTGAAAAGTCAAATAGGCGGAAAGTCACTAAAGATATTGGAGACTTGAATGAACAACTTTACTAAATTGATACTTATTGGACAACAACAACAAAACTTCTTAAAAGTAAACTTGGACCATTCATTGAACAGTTCACACTCTGCGCCGTACACAAACTTAACAAATTTAAAGGAATAAAAAGTATAGTTAGGTGTTTTCTCAAGTCTTAAGATTAGAAATAGTAACAGAAAGATGTCTGGTGAATCTTTGCCAAATATTTGGAAATTAAACAGCACACTTTGTAATAACCCATGGACCAAAGACTAAGCGCACAGTAAAATTAAAATATTTAAGCTGAATGAAAATTATGAAAATACTATATTTCAAAATTTGTGGGATGAAGTTAAAGTAGTGCTTAGAGGGAAATTTATAGCAAAACTATTCATATTAGGAAAGAAGCTCTCAAATCTGTAATCTGAGCATCCACCTAGGGGGGAAAGAGAAAATGAAATATATCACTCTGTTTGGTAATTTGGTTTCTTACAAGACTCATCGGTCAGAAATTCTGAAATAACAAACAAAAATCAAATTAAAGGAAATCTCTAAAAATAAAGTGGAAAAATCCTCTTCAAGTGCATCAAACATATGGAAAGACTGAGAACCTGTCAATGAGTGAAGGATATTAAAGACATAAAAAAGTGGATATATATATATAACTGATTTAGTTTGTTGTACAGTAGAAGCTAATACAACATTGTATTCTTTTGCAGTGTAAAAGAAATTAAAAATAGAATTTATTTACTTAAAAAATATAAAGTGTACTTGAATAAATTAAAAAGAATGGTACTGAAAAAAAAAAAGACATCTGACAACTAACTGCAATGTGTTTCTTGGCACTGCACCTTGAAATAAAAAAGAGATATCGATTTTAAAACAAAATTTAAAACATTTGAAATCCAGATGAAGTCCTTAGAGTCATCTCTGTTGATAAATATTGCTGCAGTTTCTTTCTTTCTTTTTTCTATTTGATATTCTATTATATGCATGTTACCAAGTGGCACAGATAAAAGTTTAAAAAATATTGACTAACTTAATAATATAATACAAGTATCTTTATATAGAATATAAATGTGTATGTGTAATCAGAGACTTCCCAGGTGAGTCAGTGGTAAAGAACCCACTAGCCAATGCAGGTGACACAGGTTTGATCCCCGGGTTGGAAAAATCTCCTGGAGAAGAAAATGGCATCCCACTCCAGTATTCTTACCTGGGAAATCCCAGGGTCAGAGGGGCCTGGTGGGCTACCGTCCATGGAGTTTCAAAAGAGTTGGATACAACTTAGCAACTAAACAACAATATATAATCACATGTATAGATTACAGATAAAATCACATTTGTGTATAGTATCTAAATTATAAAAATTTGCATGGAAATGAAATATCTCAACCTCAGGAGATTAATTATGTGTGTAAAGAAATAAGAATTTTAATGAATCTTTAAAGTTTTATTCCTTTTAAGAACACTCATAGGAATCTAATACTAATTTTCCAAATCAGTGGGGAAAGACTTTGCTTTGGTCTTCTCTTTACATCACTAGGACTTGAAAGGTTTACCACTGTCCTATCATTACGTCCTGTTGTGGAGATTTTATTTGAAGATAGAATATTTAAGTCCCTTAAATACAGAGGGATTTCCTGCTAAAGAGCTTCAGATAAACTCCCATTTATGAATACAAGCAAATTAAAAGCAGTAAACTACTGTATTTTACAGATATACTCAAATGCTGGTTAGTTGTTGTTTTTTAAAAAAGAATACCACAATGCTATAGCTTGTCATTGAAAAGACTGATGGTGAAGCTGAAACTCCAATACTTTGGCCTCCTGATGTGAAAAGCTGACTCATTGGAAAGACCCTGATGTTGGGAAAGATTGAAGGCGGGAAGAGAAGGGGATGACAGAGGGTGAGATAATTGAATGACATCACTGACAGAATGGACATGAGCTTGCGCAAGCTCCAGGAGATAGTGAAGGACAGGGAAGCCTGGCGTGCTGCAGTGCATGGAGTCACACAGAGTCAGACATGACTTAGTGACTCAACAACACAGCATCATCCCTTATCTAATCAGAAGGATGGAACACAGATAAGCTTAAGAATGAAACTAGATGCATCGTCTTTGAGGCTGAGGATGTGTTCTGTGTTTAAGCAAATTGTGAGATCATTGTCAGCATCTGCTTCATATCTTGTCTGTGATCACGAACCCCTCCAGAGTTTGTTGATGATTGACCTAAACCAGTGATTATACTCCCATCTTATGCAATTAAAATAAATAGAAGGAAGTCTTGACTATTTTTGTATGAGTGAGTAGAAGGGGGGAACATGAGGCTTGAAACTTCACCCACTATAACACGGGTTGATGAACTGGATGGGTACACTTCCTGGTACCCTGTGGTTACTCTCTGACACTGAGATTCCTGTAGAGACAATCCGTATGCCCACAGTGAGACTTTCAGTGTTGTTATGGACTTAACTGTGTGCTCCCCACCCCGGGTTCTTGTGTTGACATCCTAACCCCCAGGGTGACTGTATTTGGAGACAGCCCACCAGGCTCCTCTGTCCACGGAGTTGTCCAGGCAAGAATACTGGAGTGGGTTGCCATTCCCTTCTCCAGGGGATCTTCCTGACCCAGGGATAGAACCCAGGTCTCCTGCATTGCAGGCAGATTCTTTACCCTCTGAGCCACCAGGGAAGCCGTTTTAAAGAACTACTTAAGCTTACATTAGGTTATAAATGTGGACTGCAAATCCAGTAGGCCGTGTGTCCTTACAAGAAGAGGGAGAAACACCAGATGCCCATGAGGAAGTGGCCACCTATAAGCCAATAAGAGAGGCCTCGGGAGAAACCAACGCTGTTGGCACCTTGGTCTTAAGACTTGCAGCCTGCGGACTGTAAGACACAAATTTCTATTGGTGAAACCACCCAGTCTGTGGTATTTTTTTTATGGCAGACCGAGGAGCTGATGGGTGCTCTACTTCAAACACCTTAAACTTGGAACAAAACAATGCTACTTGGGACACTGCCTTCTCCTCCTTTCCCAGCTGAGACAAAGAAGCAGAATTGAGAAGAGGGAATGTGGGGGGGAAGCCGTGTTCTCCTCCGTGGGTTCCCTGTGTCTCTACTTAACCGAGATTGACCCTGAGGCCACCTTCATGCCAGCATCTGCTTTTTTGCTGAGATGGTGGTCCTGGGTGGCAGAGGTTGCTCAACATCTTTCTAATAAGGGTTCACAGAACTCTCTGGTTCTTTCCACTGGGGCCACTTATATTGTGCTTTACATTTCTCATCAAAAAGAGATCAATGAACCCAGATTGAAAATTTTAGTTCAGAGGAAAAACTACTGAAAGCAATTTTGCAATATGCTTTTCTACATGCAGGATATCCAGAGTGAGTATCCTATTGATAAGTGAAAATGTGAAGAGGCTGGAAACATATACTTGTGGAATTCTTAAGATCAATGCAATTGCTGAGGGAAAGAATAAAAAGAAAGAAGATAATGAAAGTCCAAAATGAGCTTGGTAAATGATCACCATGCAGGTAGTGCTAGAGGTGGTGGTGGAGGAGCTTAAAATAAGCAGTCAGAAAGGCAGGAATTGTGTTGTAGAGAAGAAGAAAGAAGGGTGGGATTCCTTGAACAAAACACCTTTTGAATTAGGGAGTTTGACAAAGGCTAGATGTGAAAAGATGATAATGATGGGGATGATGGTGACAGTAACGATGGTGGTGGTGGTGATGGTCTTGGTATCTCCCTGCACACATGTACTTCCTATGCATCACTTAGTCTGCAATGGTAGAGTTGGAATATAAGGTCTTTGAAACCAATCCAGGTCTAAATCTTGGGGGTAAATGATCCACTTCGTTTGATGGCAGATGTGATGTTCTGCTGCTTTAAGATTTGGCACTACTGGTACCTAGACCAGAGCAAGATCCAACAAATGCCTTTGAATGAATTAATTAAATGACCTATAGACAGACTAGGTTTCTGACAGCATGGTATTGATTTATGGCTACACAATAATGATCATTAAATAATCCAAATGATTTTTAGAAATCTTTTCTATCCAAGTATATCTTCAAAAGTGGGGCTGCTAACTGACATTTAAGACAGTAAGAAACTTGATCAAAATGCCTAAAGGGTAAAAAAGACTTCTGAGACAAGGACACCAATTAGAGTCTCCAAAAACCCCACCTACAGATTTGGTATTGGTATGGAGGGAGGAAGTTGGATACTACTGTGGTTCTGCAACTAATTAGCTGTGTAACCTTGAGAAAGTCACTAATTAACCCTCCAGGACATCAGGGTTTTCAGCTGTAAACTGAGAGGATTGAAGTCAATATCTTTAAGCCATTTTCACTCTTAAGATGATCAGACTAAGTGAAGTAAGTCAGACAGAGAAAGACAAATATCATAGATATTGCTTACATGTAGAATCAAAAAATGACACAAATAAACTTATTTACAAAACAGAAATGGACTCATTGTCTTAGAGAACGAACTTCTGGTTACCAGTCGGGGAAGGGAAGGGGGGAAGATAGATTGGGAGTTTGGGATTGACATGTACTCACTGCTTTATTTAAAAGAAAATGCTTTTCCCTGAAAAAAAGATTCTATGATTCTCACATTAAATATATTTTATTAAGAATTTTAAAAAACTTATAAAGACACTAATGAGTCTAAAATCTTGCTTAGTTATTGAAACAGTGGCTTAGCAGCCACTTAAATTTTTTTCAAAGTCTAATTCTTGAGGAGTATCATCTGATATAGTAGAACAGGAAAGACAAATTTTGATTTTTTTTTTGTTCCTAGCACGGTTGGAACACAAGGTATCTTTTGAGAGTGGAGGTAGCGTGTCACAGATCATAGGATTTGAATCGTCTCAAAGCCTCCCTTCAGATTTGTAACCTGATAATGACATCCACACTCGATAGAGGCCAGTCCAGCAAGGCAGATGGACTGCAGAGAGGTGAGAAAACACACTCTGTACCATTAAAAAGCCGCAGTAGGTCATCACACTGGAATAATGATGAAAATGTCAAATTGCTTATTTCTTAAGTTAGAAAAAAATCAATAAGCGTTTTAGTGTGTGTGTGTGCAGTTGTGTCCAATTCTCTGCAGCCCCATGGACTGCAGCCTGCTCAGCTCCTCTGTCCATGGGATTTTCCAGGCAAGAATACTGGAGTGGGTTGTCATTCCTTCTCCAGGGGATCTTCCTGACCCAGGGATCAAACCCAGGTCTCCTGTGTCTCTTGCAATGGTAGGCAGATTCTCTACCAATGTGCCACTTGAGAAGCCCCTACGCATTTCAGTAGATACTCATAAAATATACATACTTTGGGAATGACTGAGTGATTTTAAGGAAGATTAACATCTGATCTCTCCAGAAAAAAACCACAGAAATGTACAGTGCTAAAGTGGTTTGCACAGTGTTGCTCCAAAATTCAAGCCCAGCTGAAACCTCAGGTTGTACCTCTTTGGAACTGGGGTCTTCAGAGACATAAGTAATGAGTTCAGATGAGGTTGTACTGCATTAGCTTGGGCCCCAAATCCAATGACTCGTGTTCCTTTAAGAAGAGGAGGGGACACATAAATCCACCAGGGAAGGGGGCCAAGCAGAGACAGAAGTGATGCGGCTACAAGCCGAGTGTTGCCGGCAACACCAGAAGCTGGAAGAGGCAAGGAGCGGTTCTTCTCTGGAGTCTGCAGAGAGAGCATGGTTCTGCCAACTCCTTGATTCTATTCTTTCAGCCTCCAGAACTGTGAGA
Source organism: Bos mutus (assembly GCF_027580195.1). NCBI lineage: Eukaryota > Metazoa > Chordata > Mammalia > Artiodactyla > Bovidae > Bos > Bos mutus. The sequence goes on from NC_091636.1 coordinate 65,809,663, forward strand.
GAAATAAATGTCTGCTGTTTCAGGCCACCAGATTCATGGCAGTTTGTTCTGGCAGCCATAGGAACCAATGCAGGTGTTCAGTTGGATTGTGGAATAAAAAATAAGGAAGGGAGGTGCCATATGCTTAAGTCCTGCCATGACTGTGCTCCTTATCCAACTGATTTTATCCCATTTAATTCTTACATTTAATTCTTACCTCCTCTTACTAGAGGTAACTATTATTATGTCTGTTTTACAAAATGAGTAACTGAGTTGCAGGGAAGTTGAGAGGCTTGTTCACCATCATACATATGGTTAGTGGTGGAGAAGGCTGGACACCAGACAAAGAGAAAAAATAAATAAAATTTTGTGCTCTTTTTAAGGCTACCATTAAGGGGAGTTGAGGAGTCCATCAAACGTCTTAAGATGCGGCTACAGGAGGAGGCAACTCAGCTTCCATTGTCGAGAGGGATGAAGAGGAGGATGGGGGCATTGAAGGGAGAGGGTGGTGGATAGGAGTCCCCCTCTTTCCAGGAAGGAGATGGGACTCAGCAGAGGAGCCCCACCAGCCTCACCGGGGCCTGAAGCTTGTTTCTTCAGATGAGCTGGAGCTGTGGGGGACGATCTAAAGGCAGCAAGAGTCCTACTGTTCTCTGAGGAGGTTTCAGACATTTTCTCTGTAGGGACTGGCCCACCCATGTGAAACGGGCGCATGTAGAAAAGGAGACCATGCAGTGACATGTTAACAGAGGCTGACGAGTTAGCCCTAGAATATGCCTATTTGGAACTGAACTATTTTTAACTTTTTATTCTGTATTGGAGCAGAGTTGGTTAACAATGCTGTGCTAACTTCAGGCGCACAGCAAGGTGACCAGTTATACACATGTTGTTGTGTTGGTCGCTCAGTCACGTCTTGACTCTTTGCAACCCTGTGGACTGTAGCCCACCAGGCTCCTCTGTCTATGGAATTCCCCAGACCAGAATACTGGAGTGGGTTGCCATTTCCTTCTCCAGGGGATCTTCCCAACCCAGGTCTCCTGCATTGCAGGCAGATTCTCTACCACCTGAGCCACCAGGGAAGCCCCATTATACATATCTATGTATCTATTTTTTCTCAGTTTTTTTTCCCCACTTAGGCAGTTACATAATATCGAGCAGAGTTTCCTACCATAGCTTTTATTATATCCCTCCTCTACTGGCCTGGCACTGCAGGGGCCACAAGGATGAACACAGTCTTCCTTTCAACTTTGCAGTGTAACGTGGGGGAGAAGTCACATGTAGTCACCGGCAGCTCAGTTATTACCACTCTTCCCATCACACAGAAAAACTGTAGGGTTGTCACCTTGTCCCCTGATTTCAAATGGACAAGATTCCTTGGTAGCTCAGTGCTAAAGAACCCGCCTGCCAATGCAGGAGATGCAAGTTCGATCCCTGGGTCAAGAAGATTCCCCGGAGAAAGAAATGGAAGCCCGTTGGCAGGCGGATTCTCTACCCCTGGGCCATCAGGGAAGCCCCAAGTGGCCCACAGTAGCCTTTATCCTATTACACTGGGCTCCCAGAGCAGGGGAAAAAGAGGAAGCGCTGCTTGGTTCCAGCCTACTGGTCAAAGCCAATTTGAAGTGATTTATTTTGTCTAAGAAATGGCAGTTCCATGAGACAAGTGGAGATCAAATAACTCTGTGGCTGTCAAGGAAAGGACACTTAGTCCCAGAAATCCTGTCTGGGCCAGGAAGCCAGCAGGCCCCTCGGAGACTTGTCAGCGATTGTCAGACGTGGGCACAGTCCACGGAGCAGGGTGCCAGCAAGAGGGCAAGGAGCACCCGGATGTGGGCTCCTTAATCAGTAACTAAAGTCTAAATATAGGACGGAGCTAGGAACCTGGCCGTGGCTGTTTTGGTATTCGTTCTCCTTTCCCCCGCTTCTGCCATTCAGGCATTTACTCCTGTAAATCCCTCTGTTTTCCTCTACAAAGCATGCCTCCTCTGCTCCTTGATGAGTAGAACTATTCATAGAAGGGCTGGGACTCTGAGAATGTCCTGTGGGACCCCCCTGTTCTCAGGGATAAAGGTGTGTAGTGTGGTGAGATTGCACAGGGATCCGGGGAGGCAGGGGGCACACGCAAGGACCCCACCTCAGAGGTGCAGCAGGAGGACAAGGAAGCCTGACTGCCTGTCCTGGGCTGGTCCTCCTCCCTGCATCTGTGGATGAGTGGCACAGGGTGCCTGGAATGAGCAAGTCAGCCTGGCCTTGGATGCCAGGACATGAGCTGAGTCTGCACGGAGGCTAGAGAGTGTGGCCAGGAAGGCATGTGAGTTGCTGTGAGTGTATAAACAAATGTTCATACTCCATCTGGGGCCAGAGTGACCTGAGCTGAAATACCTGCCCTTAAGGAGAAATAGGAACTTTCCAGGTAGTCGTAAAGAACCCACCTGCCATAAGAGATGCAGATTTGATCCCTGGGTCAGGAAGATCCCCTGGAGTAGGGGGTGGCAACCCACTCCAGCATTCTCACCCGGAGAATCCCATGGATAGAGGAGCCTGGTGGGCTACAGTGCATAGGGTCGCAAAGAGTCAGATGCACCTGAAGCGACTGGCCACAAATAAATTGGTTAAATGAAAGCAAAAGATCCAGAAGTGGGTATGAAGATGTGAGTTTCTCCTGAGCATAACTGCCTAATAGTATTGCACACAAAAAGGAAGGTGTCATCCGCATAGAACATAAACCCTGACAGTTGTCTGGTGGTGATATGCAATCGAAGTGTAGAAAAAAAAAAAAAAAAAAGAAAAAATCTATGGCAAACATATATTACAAAAATCTGACTATTTATTGCCCCTGTAGTTTTAGAGGATAAATAATAAATAGCTAATTCTTTCTTGACTCGTGTACCTTACTATCTTCTCCTCCATTAAATTCTAAGTTGGAATTTGATAGGCACTAAGGTAAGGGTTTAAACGTGGCCTCCATGGAGTCACAGAGTTTGAAGTGCTCCTCATTCTTTGCTTTGATGCAGTACGCAGTGGGTGGGGTACCCGGAGCACTCCAGGTTCTTGGTGATCCTCTTCCCCTACAGCACACCCCATCCCGTTTCCAGAAAGGATGTCGCTGCTCCCAGGTTGTCTCTTTCTGCCCACCGGCGCAAACCATCTAAGAGATGAGGCCGTAAGAGGATTGATTACCTGTCATTGACTAACAGACCGTTCATTGGGAGTTGTTGTTGCTCAATCATACATCCACCTTCCCCTGTCTCAGTTGAGACTTCAGTCATCCATCAGCACAACCCCAGATGTCATCATCACATGACTTTGGACAGAATTTCAGAAAAACATCCACTTCTGCTTCATTGACTATGGTAAAGCCTTTGACTCTGTCAATCACAACAAACTGAGGAAAATTCTTCAAGAGACAGGAATACCAGACCACCTGACCTGCCTCCAGAGAAATCTGTATGCAGGTCAAGAATCAACAGTTAGAACTGGACATGGAACAATGGACTGTTTCCAAATTGGGAAAGGAGTATGTTAAGGATATATATTGTCACCCTGCTTATTTAACTTGTATGCAGAGTACATCATGCAAAATGCTGGGCTGGGTGAAGCACAAGCTGGAATCAAGATTGCAAGGAGAAATATCAATAACCTCAGATATGCAGATGACACAACCCTTATGGCAGAAAGTGAAGAGGAAATAAAGAGCCTCTTGATGAAGGTGAAACAGGAGAGTGAAAAAACTGGCTTAAAACTCAATATCCATGGCCTCTGGTCCCATCACTTCATGGCCAATAGATGGGGAAACAATGGAAACAGTGACAGGCTTTATTTTCTTGGGCTCCAAAATCACTGCAGATGGTGACTGCAGCCATGAAATTAAAAGATGCTTGCTCCTTGGAAGAAAAGCTATGACAAACATAGACAGCATTTTAAAAAGCAGAGACATTACTTTGCCTACAAAGGTCTGTCTAGTCAAAGCTATGGTTTTTCCAGTAGTCATGTATGGATGTGAGAGCCAGACAATAAAAAAGGCTGAGAGCCGAAGAATTAACACCTTGGAACAGTGGTGTTGGAGAAGATTCTTGAGAGTCCCTCAGACAGCATGGAGATCAAACCAATCAATCCTAAAGGAAATCAACCCTGAATATTAACTGGAAGAACTGATGCTAAAGCTGAAGCTTCAATACTTTGGCAACCTGATACAAAGAGTCAACTCACTGGAAAAGACTCTGAAACTAGGAAAGATTGACGGCAGGAGGAGAAGCAGGCAGCAGAGGATGAGATGGTTGGATGGCATCACCGACTCAATGGACATGAGTTTGAGCAAGCTCTGGGAGATACTGAAGGACAGGGCAGCCCGGTGTGCTGCAGTTCATGGGGTCATAAAGAGTTGGACAAGACTGAGTGACTGAACAGCAACAACAGTGTCCCACTCTTCCTGGCTCACCACCCCACCCCCAAATCTACCATGCACCTTCATGAATGTCAGCTGCAAGACTTCTCACAAGTTCAAGTTCATGTTAACCGAAACCCCCCTTTTCCCTGAGGACCCTATTTCCCCTGCAACCCTCTCAGACAGTGCCCTCATCTCTGGCCCTCTAACCCCAGGTCCATCTGGATGGCGGGTAGGTATGCCCTTTGTTCCTCACTGCCTCTGGCCAAGCATGTCTTCCTGGCTCAGGAAAACTGGTTCCACTGAATACAGACCATCAGACTACAGCTCTGGCCACCCCTCCTTGGAGGCTATTCCTTCTTGTTGCTGTTGTTCAGAAGGTGCCCAGTCTTTCCCTGTCATTTGCCAGAGATTTCAGCTCCTGACTCACTGGCTCTCCATCGCTATTTCTGTTTTCGTTCTTCACAGATTTCGCATCCATTAAGATAATCTGTTCCCAGACTTGAGCTTTCAGTTCCTCGGCCTCTCCTCACAGTCCTCCTGAGCCTCTTTCCCCGTGTCTATTGTCATTCCCTGTACTTTTCCTACACCAGCGATTAGATCACTGTGCAGCCTTCAGTTTTCAGACAATGATGTCACTTCCCAGTCCACTTTCTCTTGAGCTGGGGTCTCCAGATCAAATTACAGGCTGCCCAGTTAAATCTGAATTTCAGATAAACAGTTTCATGTATTTATAAATGATTATGGCCACATGATATTTGTGCAGGGATACTTTTACTAAAATGCGACTTGTTTTTATTCTGAAATTCAAATCAAGTGGATATCTTGGGTTATTATTTGCCAGATCTGGCAACCTTACCCTGGACCCCGATTCTAAGTGTCTGACTGAACTGGACTCTTTAGGCCTTTCGGGCAGATCATTTTATGGGGCCTACATTTCTGTGTCTTCTTCTCAGGACTTTGATTCCTTGGTCTCTCTGTGCCATCACTTCTATATTTTCCTGGCAGAACCCCAATGACATTTAAATCTAATTCACTCTGTATTTTGTGCCTGCCTCTAAAGAACTTAATGCAGATTGAGAAAAATAAGTCATTATGCTGGCAGGCCTTTTTTTTTTTGTCATTTATGACCATGAATATCAAGTAGATCCTTAGCACTGCCCAACAATTCTACTACATCTCTTTTTTAAAATTAATTTTTATTGGAGTATAGTTGATTTACAGGATTATGTTAGTTCCTACTGTACAGCAAAGGGAATCAGTTATATGTATACACGTATCCCCTCCTTCCAGACTGCCTTTCCATGCAGGTCACCACAGTGCATTAAATGAAGTTCTCTGTGCTAAACAGTAGGTTCTCATTAGCTATCTGTTTTATGCATGGTATCAGTAGTTTATATGTGTCCATCTCCCAATTCCTCTCACCTCTCCTTTCCCCTTGGTGTCCATATATCCGTTCTCTACGTCTGTGTCTCTACTTCTGCTTTGCAAAGAGGTTCATCCATACCAGTTTTCTAGATTCCACATATATGCATTAATGCACGATACTTGTTGACTCTTTCTGACTCCCCGCACTATATGGCCGTCTCTGTGTCCATCCACTCTACTTCTTTTGCAAACTGCTTTCATACTCCAGAGAAAACAGTTCATCCCTTCTGATTTTTTTCTTAACCCTCCTAATACCAACTTCTTTGTTTACTCTCAACTGGTAGACATGTTTTTTTTTTTTTTTAATTTCTCTGGGAAAACAGAAAAAAACAGAGAGCAACTTCACCTCCCATCACTAAATGAGCCAAACTCCCTGCAACGAGACCTTGTGTTCTAGCTTCCTTCCTGCTTCTGTGTGAGGCCACACCTCCACTTGTACACTGGATCCTTTTCTTTTTTTTTTTTTTGGCCTACGTTACTTCACTGCTTTTGCAATTATTAATACTTATTCATCCTTCAATGTTAGAATCACTGCAATCAACACATTAGGCCATATCTTTGTTTAAAAAAATGTTTATCTCATATCACTTCTCCTTTGCTATAGTGGAGCATAATTCTGTTCCTTGACTCACCTGTGCGGCCAAATACCTCAACTGAGTTGCTGAACCAATGCTTCTCAAACTTGCGTAGGGATGAGCTTGTCATAATACAGTTCCAACTCAGTAAGCCTGGGGTACAGCCAAGAGATTCTGAATATTTAACAAGCTCAGGGGTGATGCTAACGATTCAAGACCAGAGACCATGCTTTGAGGAGCAAGGATCTGTGTAGACACTTTCTATTGTATTTGTGAACCCCTCCAACAAAGCTTCCGTGTCCCTTGTTGCCCTCTCAGGGTAGCTGTGGACTGCAATCAGCCAAGTTTAAAGTCACTCCTGGGTACCCCTTCCCTCCTGCCCTTTTCACCCCCAAATCCCCCTGCCCCACTCCACCCCCACCCCCACTCTAGAACAGAACTCCCCGCTCAGTCTGGTTTCCTCCTTCTCACTGATTTTTCCTTTTTGCCTTCTCTGATGGCTCCTCCTAGCTTTTCCAAAGTCTCCACAATGGAAGCTCCAGATTGAAGACCGTCTCTTTTCTATGTCATCTACGCTCTCCAACTCTCTGTGTGATTATATCCAGCCTGCGGCTTTGAATCTCTCTGAAGGCTAACAACTCCCACATGGCATCTCCGTCTCTGAAATCTCCTCTGAGATACAATGCAGATTTGTTGCCTTGATTTTTCTACCTGGATATCTTAGGAGTCTCAAGTGTACTATGTACTAAACCAAAGTTTGAATTCTACCACCACCACCAACTTCCCCCATCTCAGGACATGATACCATGATTCATCTAATTTCCCAGACCAGGAATTCAAGAGCTATCTTTGCCTCCTCTCTGTTCACATCCTCTCCATCCAGCCCATCAGCAAAGTCTATCAACTCAGCTCTCAGAATATACCCCACTCTGAGACCACTGTCTGAGATGATACAAGCCTTGTCCAAATCCTTATCCTCTGAACCGGGAATAACTGTACTGACGCCTAACAAAGGTTTCCTGCTTTCACTCTGGTGAGAATTGTGTTCACTATAAATAAAATGACCTTCAAGTAGATCTTAGACATATAAGGGCTGAAATGACTTAAATTCTCCTTAACAAATTTTCTGAATGAAATTGGTAACTATTCAATATGCCCACCATCAAGCTATTTATATGTTCATTGTATCTACCTGTTTCAGATGTTAGAATCATACATGATCTTCCAAAAATGAGCTTCAGGGACATCTTTATGAGAAGAAAAATCACAATATTTTTCTTCTTTCCCCTAATTAAAAATACTGTGCCTTCATTTCTTTCTTTTTTCTTCTTCTTTTAAAATTTATTTTTAACTGGAGGATAATTGTTTTACATATGCCTTCATTTCTAAAATGTTTTCAAGACCAAGGTAATTCTTTTTATTTCTAAGTGTTTTCTGAGACTAGGGTCTCATAAACTGTTATGCACAGGAGATTATGAAGGCAGGATTTGACTTGGGAACCTAACAGTCTCAGTATTTCTAAGTCCACTTTACAAATATTACTTGAAACCATAGAGTTGGGGAAAACCAACTTTTGCCCTGAGACCCTTGAGGCTAACTGACCCATTATACATCCCAGACTTTATAAGCTCTTAAGTTGTGAAGAATAAGAGTCAGATTCTAGGAACTTTATTAATTTTAAGTTTATATATTTGCAACATTAAATTCACTCATAGCTAATGGCTTTCTTGCTCTTTTTGTTTCTTTCTCTTAAGAGAAGATACATTTCCGAGAAGAAACACATTGAAGACTTTAATGCAGGGGTCAGCAAATTGTAGCTCATGGGGCAAGACTGCTTGCTTTTGTACATACCACAAACCAAGGCTGGCTTTCACATTTTTAAAAGATACTGTTTTAAGTGGTAATGCATCTACGTCACATCCTTGATTTTACCTCCTGGTCCACAAAGCCTAAAATTTTACTATCTGGTCCTTTAAGAAAAAGTTTGCTGAATCATGTATGTAAAGCTCCCCTGAGATTATTTCTGGAGCTCAAATTTTAATAACCAGAAGAACAAAAATCTAGTAAGCTTTATGCTTATTTCAGCTCTCCCTTCTCCCAAAAGATTGCTTCTGTTTTTTGGTTTAGTTTTTGGTTTTCTTCCCTGATTTATTTCCCAGGAGAAATTTAAATCAGTTGCTTATGTCCCCCAGTGCTTTGTCTATGGACGATGTCTGTCTTCAGCCATAGCTGCCCATCTCCTCCTTAGCATTTCAAGTGCCCACTCCCTGTGATCTTCCAAGAAGGGAGGGCATTGACTGGTGTGTGTGAAGTTAAGGGACATTTACTGGATTATGGCACCCAGGGCTGGGGACTATGCTGTGGGAGTTGAAAGGAGTCCTCCTGGTCTACTGTAGCAGAGGTAACTAGGAAACTGTGTTTTTGTTCTTCGTTTATCATTTTTGGGGGGAACATCCAGAGGTATGTAGAGTGTTTAGATAAAGAAGGAAAACTTCAGAGATGGAGACATGGGTTCTCAGCCAAGTGGTCTTGAAGTCACAACTCACAAAATCTCACTGCCTGGTTGTGAGCCCATGGGATTGAGTCTGTCTAAGCTGCTCTGCCTAATCCTTCTTCCCTCTGGGGTGTGTGGTAGCTAATTCTTCCCTCTGGAGGAGATGGTTAGCACTTTTTGCCTTCTAGGGCTGACTGATGCTATGGCCCAATCAGACTGACTTTTATCACTAGACAAAGATGTCAGGTGATAATTTCCACTCTTTGTTCTCAAATGTTCTATTGATGCCTACAGTCTGCATATAAATATTTCTCAGGGACCAACGATATACCCTTGGGGTAAAGGTTATTTGCTTCTCACTTCAGGTTGCTAAATATTAGATGATACCAAGAGCAAAAGACCCTGATGCTGGGGAAGACTGAGGGTAGGAGGAGAAAGGGACGACAGAGGATGAGATGGTTGGATTGCATCACCGACTCAATGGACATAAGCTTGAGCAAACTCCAGAAGATGCTGAAGAAGAAGGAAGCTGGGCGTGCTGCAGAGCACAGAGGCACAAAGCACTGGGCACAACTCAGTGACTGAGCAGCAACTAAGGGCTCTGGAGGCAAATGTCTTTGGTGAGGTTTCAAATGGCAGGTGATGCACACAGTAGAAACCCTAGTTCTCATGGTGATGGGCAATGGCTGAGACTCGGAGACAATCACAAAACATTATAATTTAAAAAGTGTTATTTTATTTCCTTATAAGGTATATGCTTTTTCATCAATGTGTATCATTTTGAAATAAGTATGCTATGTTCCTAGTCTATGGGTCAAGAACCATGGCATCAACAAGGACTTCTACTGTAGACAAATATACCAAGAAGAGGTTTTCAAACGGGCAGCAGTAACTGTCTCAAACCTGTTTAGCCTAACTGATTAATGATGCAATATTGAGTAAAGACCCATTGTTGGCAACTCAGAACTTTTTTTTTTATAAAGAGCTTTCATTTAAGAGGGCCAAGGGAAAAAAGGAGTAGCAGTGGTGATTCTTTATTTTATTTTTTATTTTAAAATGCCCAAACTTCCAAGAAAAAAAAAAACTATGTTTTTTCACAGTCTTTCACAGTCCAGAAGTTTATCAAAGTCTATCAAAGTCATGAAGTCAGTGGCTTAAGTTCTATGAAAAATGGCAAAGATACTATTGTTGGATTTAGATTAATATGGGATAAAACTGTGAACAAAACCTAGGAGTAGAAGGAATCTTAAGAATCTGGGTACATTGGCATCCACAGATATTTTGGAGAGAAGCATGGACTACTCAGCCAATGGAAGTGAGCATAATCAACTGTTTTACTTGTTTGTCAACATATCTCACCTTTGACTGTTACATCATCCCAGCATCCATGAGAGGGGCTTTTCTGGGGAGATGATGCTGTGAAAGTGCTGCACTCAGTATGCCAGCAAATTTGGAAAACTCAGCAGTGGCCACAGGACTGGAAAAGGTCAGTTTTCATTCCAATCACAAAGAAAGGCAATGCCAAAGAATGCTCAAACTACCACACAATTGCACTCATCTCACACGCAGTAAAGTAATGCTCAAAAGTCTCCAAGCCAGGCTTCAGCAATACGTGAACCATGAACTTCCAGATGTTCAAGCTAGTTTTAGAAAAGGCAGAGGAACCAGAGATCAAATTGCCAACATCTGCTGGATCATCAAAAAAGCAAGAGAGTTCCAGAAAAACATCTATTTCTGCTTTATTGACTATGCCAAAGCCTTTGACTGTGTGGATCACAGCAAACTGTGGAAAATTCTGAAAGAGATGGGAATACCAGACCACCTGACCTGCCTCTTGAAAAACCTATATGCCGGTCAGGAAGCAACAGTTAGAACTGGGCATGGAACAACAGACTGGTTCCAAATAGGAAAAGGAGTACCTCAAGGCTGTATATTGTCACCCTGCTTATTTAACTTCTATGCAGAGTACATCATGAGAAACCCTGGGCTGGAAGAAGCACAAGCTGAAATCAAGATTGCCGGGAGAAATATCAATAACCTCAGATATGCAGATGACACCACCCTTATGGCAGCAAGTGAAGAGGAACTAAAAAGCCTCTTGATGAAAGTGAAAGAAGAGAGTGAAAAAGTTGGCTTAAAGCTCAACATTCAGAAAACGAAGATCATGGCATCTGGTCTCATCACTTCATGGGAAATAGATGGGGAAACAGTGGAAACAGTGTCAGACTATATTTTTTTGGGCTCCAAAATCACTGCAGATGGTGACTGCAGCAGTGAAATTAAAAGGAAGGGAAAGTTATGACCAACCTAGATAGCATATTCAATAGCAGAGACATTACGCTGCCAACAAAGGTCCATCTAGTCAAGGCTATGCTTTTTCCTGTGGTCATGTATGGATGTGAGAGTTGGACTGTGATGAAAGCTGAGCGCCTAAAAATTGATGCTTTTGAACTGTGGTGTTGGAGAAGACTCTTGAGAGTCCCTTGGACTGCAAGGAGATCCAACCAGTCCATTCTGAAGGAGATCAGCCCTGGGATTTCTTTGGAAGGACTGATGCTAAAGCTGAAACTCCAGTATTTTGGCCACCTCATGCGAAGAGTTGACTCATTGGAAAAGACTCTGATGCTGGGAGGGATTGGGGGCAGGAGGAGAAGGGGACGACAGAGGATGAGATGGCTGGATGGCACGAGTGACTCGAAGGATGTGAGTTTGAGAGAACTCTGAAGAGTTGGTGATGAACAGGGAGGCCTGGAGTGCTGCAATTCATGGGGTCGCAAAGAGTCGGACACGACTGAGTACAACTGAACTGAACTGAAGGTATTGTGAATGATGTAGGGTAGATTAAAATTTAAAAAACAACAATAACAACAACAACAGAAGAGCAAGTCTACGTTCTTGAGAAAGTAAGCCCAGTTTCAGCTTTAAACCCAGAATTGTAAAACCTTAAGCACAACATTTTCTCTTCCTCTTAATAAGGATAATAGCTGACAAAATAAATAAATAAATCTTAAAAAAAAAAAAACAGCAGGGGAAAGGAAGCAATCTTGAACTCCAACTATCATCCAGAATGTATAGATGGATGTGATGTTAAAATAGTATTATAAGAAGATCAGGGTGGTACTTTGTACGAAGGTATTAGAGCTTGGTACTTCTCGGCAGTGGATAAAAAGCAGCCATTTTGAAATTTATGGAACGACTGTGGCACTGAGTCTCTCTTCTGAATCTCAAGAGAGCAAACTTTCTTCTTGTGTTGACACCAGAGTTTCAACGCGCCGCGCATTAAACAAAGAGCATCTTGTTTTGTGAAGTTTTATTACAAACAATTGCGCTGGCTGTTAAAATTTGCTTGATGTTTCCAAGAATGCTCAGCCCCATCATGGAAACATGGACATTTAGAGACTAGATATAGCACAGCTCATGCTTCCAAGTGTGCAAAACAGCTTTCAGAGTTGAGTGGGTGGGGGTTGCCTTTCCTCAATCAACCTAGATTCAAAGCCCACCAGGTCAGTGTTTTGACGGTGGTAAGACTTACAACCACTTGTATTCTGTATAAGACTACGCAGCCAACTTCGTAATATTTGTCAAACCTAGTGGAATGTAGAAACCCGCCAATATTTTATCCTAGGCAAGCAGGAAATGGCAAATACGATTTTCTGTATAACAAGCAGATGTGGGTTGGATTGCAGTCTCAGACATGAAGGATTTTGATTCTTCAAAGCCCTGGGCTGACCTGCCACGCGTCTGATCATCTTACCTCAGACTTTAAAATGGGTCAGAGAAGAGACACTCAGCTAATCATGAAACACTAAAAGAAGTTTTGTTTTTCTTTCATGAAAACTGAAGATGGCAAAATGTCAAAACTTTGTTTACAGAGAGTTCTCTAGGGAATGGGACGGGACACGTGCGTTCTGTATGAGGCAGATCCGTTAGACCTTTGGCTAGAAACGGACCTGAGGGAAACTCTGGGGCCACTTTCATCTAACTCTCTGGCTCCTTTAACTCAGAACAGGGGTGAAGTATTTATCTCTGAGCTCTGAGATTTCCCAAGGAGCATCCCTTTACCCTCAGCTTGTTCCCTTGGATCAGGGAAGCAAGGAATGTTGCTGTGAAAGAAAAAGCAGCTCTCAGCTTCTCCTGTTCCTGGCTGTGTGATCTTGGATGTGTCATGTCTCATAACCTCCATATTCTTATCTTAAAAGGTAATAATGGAACTTCCCAGATAGTCCAGAGGTTAAGACTTTGCTTTTCAATGCAGAGGGTGTGGGTTCAGTCTCTGGTTGGGGAGCTAAAATCCACATGCCACATGGCCAAAAAACAAAAGCAGAAAACAAATATAACAAATTCAATAAAGACTTTAAAAATGGTCCACATCAAAAAAAAAATCTAAAATGGGAATAATGACAGTGACATATTTTCATGAGGATTAAATAAAGCCATGCTTGGAAAGTACCCAGACCAAGTACATATTCTCTAAGTGGTTACCTTATCTTCATATTATTATTGTTATCATTATTGTCATTTCAGTTGTCTCTTTGCCCTTTTAGCTCAATTCAATTCAACAAACATTTATTGAAAGCCAGCTTTCTATCATTTAGCAGGGTAGCTAAGTTTCGTTTGCATATGTGACACCTGTCCACTTAATTCTTTCCTTGAGTTCTAGTCATTAACCCATGGAGTTCTACAAACTCTCAGGATAAAGAGGATATCAACGTTATTACCACCTTCTCTTAACATTTATTTCAGCTCTATCTTCACCAGCACTCACCTTTGGAGATTTTGAATCCAAAATGCAATTGCCGGTGCTTAGAAATTATGAGTTGCTTAAGACTGGGAAATGTTGAGCATTACAAGAGTTCTCTCACTAATTACCCATTAAAGTTCAATAGCATTAAATACAGGCTATAAAAAAAAGGAGATGGAAATAAAAGGTCTTAAAAGGCCAGGTGTATCTTTGAATTGATAACAGCTATGAGATATTAACTTATGTTTATTTCTGTTCATGTGCCATTGCCCTAATATATTTGAAAGGAATGGTTCAGGACAGCCCATACCACTTTGCTCAGGCTCTATCTGAAATATGCCACTACTGATCCGAACCACAAGAGTCCCTAGGACAGTCTTTGTCTCTCTTTCACGTGCTGTGTGGGTCCCTCAAAGAATTCATGTAACCTCCAAAGGCCATCATAGCTTGAGCTTTAGGGAAAATCTGAGTTGTTTGTTTCAATGTTCAGTTCAGTCCTTATGTTTCATTGGTGAAAATGCTTTGTGGAAGACATCAGACAAATACACAGACGTAGAGAATAAATGTACAGACACCAAGAGGAAGAGAGGTGAGACCAATTGGGACACTGAGACTGACGTATATATACGACTATGTAGCTCAGATGGTAAAGAATTTGCCTGCAATGCAGGAGACCAGGGTTCAATCCCCAGGTCAGGAAGATGCCCTGGAGAAGGGAATGGCAACCTACTCCAGTATTCTTGCCTGGAAAATCCCATGGACAGAGGAACCTGGTGGGCTGTGGTCCATGGGGTCGCGAAGAGTGAGATACGACTGAGTAACTAACCCTACTACTATTACTACGAATAAAATAGATAACTGATGAGAACCTACTATACAGCACAGAGAACTCTGCTTAATGCACATGGTGATCTGAATGCAGAGGAAATCCACAAGGGAGAGGATATATGTAAACGTACAGCTGATTCACTTTTGTGTACAGCAGAAACTGACACAACATTATAAAGCGCCTGTATCGTTGTTTAGTCACTGAGTCACATCCTGCTCTTCTGTGATCCTATAGGCTGTGGCCCACCAGGCTCCTCTGTCCATTGGATTTTCCAGGCAAGAATACTGGAGTGGGTTGCCATTTCCTTCTCCAGGAGATCTTCTTGACCCAGGGGATCAAACCTGCATCTCTAAGATTGGCAGGCGGGTTCTTTACCACTGAGCCACCAAGGAAACCCAAAGCAACTATACTCCAACAAAAAGAAATTATAGGAGATCTAAAAAAAGAAAACATCAGACAAATACAAATTGAGGAGCATTCTATAAAACACTTCATGGGTACTATTAAGGTCATAAAATTATGGAAAATCTGAGAAATTGCCATGACCAAGAGGAGTCTGAGGAGCCGTGATGACTAAGTGTAATATACTGTGCTGGATGAGATCCCAGGACATAAAAAGAACATTAGATAAATGCTAAGAAAATCTGAGTCATGTGCACTTGTTAACAGCAATGTATCCACGCTGGTTCTTTAATTTTGACACACGTATCTCACAAAGGTGAGAGGTTAACAGCAGCGGGAACCAAGCATAGCGTAGAGGGGAATTCTCCCTACTAGCTCTATCAAATTTCCTATAAATATAAAATTCTTCTGAAATAAAAGCTTATTTTAAAAAACAGCCACATGATTACATTTAAACAAGTCATTAGCTGATGGAATTAAAGAGAAACAGATCCGTGAACACTCATATTTTCATGCCAGGGGTTCTCATGGGTGTTAATGACAGACCGTGGTCTGGGCTGCTGGAAAGAGTGTGCAAAGGGAACTATTTTCGTAGTTCAGACTACCCTTTCCTCTATCTTACTATGTTCGGCTCTCCGACTGTGCCAATCATTTCTACTTAATAGGTTGTCTGCGCGGATTTAATCTTACCTTGTGAACCTCTGCGCAGTGCCTGACACAGTAGGTATTCAGTATAAATTTCCTTCTTATTCCCCTCAACCTTCTTCCCAAAACAGGATTAGTCATGCTCTATTTTTTCTTCAGATGATAAGTACTTGACCAACCACTACAAACAGTTTTGGCCATGCGGAGTATGACTGCTTCATGAGAGATAAAGTCTCTACTGTTTAGTATCCACGGACTTTCAGTCATCTGTGAATTGTCTGCACACAAAGACAGAAGCTCTAAAAACAAAATAAAGATGTAAAATAACCTGGTTGAATCGTTGCTTTGGTTCCATGTTTTTGAGAAAACTAAATCAGGTAGAATTTGAAGGAACTTAAAAAAAAATAAAAATAAACTATTCTATAGAAATGAGTTAATCTACCTGAATTTTCCTTTTCTCCCTGCAGAATGAAAAATAGGTATGGAATAGAAAGAAACAAGACTATTCTGAAAATCTGTGGCTCTTTGTTAAGGGCCCCAGGTGATTCAAATGGAGGTTTACACACTCACTCAGGCAGTTGACTCTCAAGAACCCACTGGGTGTGAATTTCTGGGCTTCCCAGGTGGCGCTAGTGGTAAAGAATCTGCCTGCCAATGTAGGAGACATAAGAGATGTGGGTTCAGTCCCTGGGTTGGGAAGATTCCCTGCAGGAGGGCATGGCAGCCCATTCCAGTATTCTTGCCTGAAAGAATCCCGTGGACAGAGGAGCCTGAAAGGCTATGGTCCACAGGGCCACAAAGAGTCGGACACGACAAAAGCGACGCAGCACGCAGCGTGCAGATGTCAGTTTCTCGACTTGGTGCTGGAGATGGGGGCAAAGGAGAGTCTCCACTCTTAGGCTGTTTATAATCTTGTCAGCAGATTCCACAGAGTAAGGCTTGACCCATAGCCAGGTCATGTCCCAGATCATGTATTCTCCTGAGTTTTAAAGACTACCTGGAAGAAAATGAGACAATGGAGGTGAATGCAGGGCTGAGCTCAAAGCCCTTGCCTCATGCTGCCATATACTGCAGACTCTGCAAAGACAAAAGGGTGGGATTAAAGGCAGGCTAGTATATGAGGCCGAAGGGCCAGGCAGTCGCCAGCTCCTCTGGTCAGACCTGTCCAGCTCAGGAGCTTAGTTTTCTAGGCTTCCACTGTACTCAGAACTCTGGTTGCAGGGCAGAGGATAAACTGAAGTGGAATGAGATGGGAAGCAGAGTTTGAAGACTCCAGACAACAGTCGTGCAAGAAGTGATGAGAAATTGAATAAGGTAGTGACCAAAAGAATGAAAGACAAGCCCTATTGTGACTGGTATTGATGAGATGGTCACTAAGTGACCATGGGACATAAAGTCCTGGATAACTCCCAGGTTTCTGGCTCAGCTCACTGAGACTGTCACAGTGTCCTCATCAACATGAGAAACAGAGGAGAGGGAACAGGGGTGAAAGGGAGTCTGAACAGCTCAGCTTCAAACAGGAAAATGCTGAGCTTGTAAAACCGATGGGATGTCCCAGATACAATTGAACATAAGACCAAGAAGTAATCAGGACTTCTTTTTTCTCTTTTTTAGTACATTTTATTTTGTTGATGTATAGTTGATTTGCGGGCTTCCCTAGTGGCTCACATGGTAAAGAATCTGCCTGTCAATGCTGGAGACGTGGGTTCAATCTCTGGGTCAAGAAGAAGTCCTGGAGAGCAGCCACCCACTCCAGTATTCTTGCCTGGAAAATTCCACGGGCAGAGGAACCTGGCGGGCTACAGTTAATGGGGTCACAGAAGAATAGGACTTGGCTTAGTGGCTAAACAATAACAAATAGTTGCTTTACAATGTGGGGTTAATTTCTGCTTACAGCAAAATTGTACAGCAAAATACATCTATACGTGTGTGTGTGTGCACGCGCGTGTGTGTGTTTAGATCCTTTTCCATTGTGGTTTATCACAGGATATTGAATATAGTTCCCTGTGGTCTACAGCAGAACCTTCTGGCTTATCCATCTACATATAATAGTTTGCATGTGTTTATCTCAAACCCCATTCCATCCCTCTCCCACTCCACTCCCCCTGGGCAACCACAAGCCTGTTCTCTATGTCTGTGAGTCTGTTTCCTGTTTTGCAGATAAGTTCATTTGTGTTATACTTTAGGTTCCACTTATAAAGGATATCATATGGTATTTTTCAGAAAGCACTAATTCTTAGTAAGAAAGAGACAGTGATTGCAAGAAATTCCATCGGAACTGGTGAAAAAAATTATTGTGAAAGGTGCTGATAGGTAAAAGCTTATTTATTAAGGACATTTTTCTTTAATAAAAAAGAAATGCAATGAATTTTGATAAAATACTGACTTAAAGAGTTAACACAAAGTGGGTCAAGAAAGCATTGTTTAAGAAAAGATTGAAGAGCAAAAGACTGTGAGATCCCCAGATTAGAGTTTATATTTGAAAACGTAGGTAGGGATTAATTTGCTCATAGAAAGTACATGAGGTTAAAGAAAAAGCAAGTACTCTGCATTTGGCCTCACGCTTTGCCACACCTCTGAAACTGTACAGATCTTCTTTTATCTTTTTTTTTTTTTTTTTTTTTTTTTGAGAATTTGCTTCAAACCAAAGAGTAAAGCTGTGATGCAGAAACCTGATTGAAAAGATGCTGAGACATCAAGACTCTTCTTTTATCTTCATTAATCCCCTCCCTATAAGTTCCATGTACTGACCATTGCTGACAGACAGCAAGAAACATGGTGTGCAGCTGCTTCTTCTGGAACTCTCTACCATGCCACACAGTTGAGCAACTGGATTTCTTAAAATACATCAATGTTGATTACAAGCCAGAGCAACACATCATACCGTTCATTTTCAGGAAACACAAAACTAAGACTCTCTCAATAAAATAACATGTTGTGTTAAGGCAACGGTTAGATAACTTTATACATGTATTCTGGAAAGATATATTTATTTCTTTATCACTAATAACTGTGTATGGCAATTCATCTCTATCCCTCTGGATTAGTTTTGACTGTGAGTGACAGAAAACCCCAAATAGCAGTGGCTTATTGGGGCTTTCCTGGTGGTTCAGAGATAAAGAATCTACCTATCAATGCAGGAGATATAAGAGAGCCAGGTTTGATCCCTTGTCAGAGAAGATCCCCTGGAGGAGGGCATGGCAACCCACTCCAGTATTCTTGCCTGGAGAATCCCAAGGACAGAGGAGCCTGGTGGGCTAGATTCCATGGGGTTGCAAAGACTTGGACACAACTGAGTGACTGAACAGCAACAACAACGCATGGGATTGAGGTTTATTTACTTCTAGTGTAAAAGACATCTGGCACTAGCACTGTGGTTGTCGGGGCTCCCAACCGCACCCATGGAGTTGCTCCTCCATCCTCAACAGGGGACTCCTGCGTCATGGTCTCTGGCATCCCAGTCATCACACACACAGCCCAGTCAATGGAAAGGAGGTGACTGCACTGGAACTCGGACAAAGATTTGTCTTACTCGTCAGAACCCAGCCGCATGGCCGTGTCTACCTGCCAGGGAGGGGAAGGAATTCAGTTTCTGTTCTAAATAGCCATTTGCCCAGATAGAAATGAAAGGTTTTCTACAGAGGAATGGGGGCAATGACAAGTCTCTTCCATGCCAGGCCCCTTAAGATTAGGGTGGTCTTATTTGAGAAAGAGTTTATTTTTAAATATATAGAGTCACTCCATCCAAACACTACCTATCAGCCCTTACGATGTATCAGGCACATTAAAACATCCTGTAGTATAAAGTGTTACTCACACAGTCGTGTCTGACTCTGCGACCCCATGGACTGTAGCCCTCCAGGCTCCTCTGTCCACGGAATTCTCCAGGCAAGAACACTGGCATAGGTAGCCATTCCCTTCTCCAGGAGCTCTTCCTGACTCAAGGATCGAATCCAGGTCTTCCGCATTGTGGGGAGATTCTTTACCATCTGAGCCACCAGGAAGTACAGTTGATTTGCAAAGTTGTGTTTAATTTCTGCTGTACAGCAAAGTGATTCAGATATATGTATGTATATATGCGTGCTTTTTCGCATCTTTCACTTTATGATTTATCACAGGATATTGACTATAGTCCCCTGTGTTGTACAGTAGGATCTTGTTGTTCATCCACTGTGTCTATAATAGTTTACATCTGCTCATCCTAACCTCCCAAAACTCAGGCTCATTCATAAGCAACAAGGAAACAGCAGTGAACAAAGCAGAAAAAAAAAAAAAATCCCTGTCTGCATAGAGCTTAAATTCTCATAAGAGATTGCCATGTCTTTACCCTGTGTCAGAAAACTGTCTTTACAAAGAACACACCAGCTGTGTTCTTTTTTTTTTTTAATTTTATTTTATTTTTAAACTTTACATAATTGTATTCATTTTGCCAAATATCAAAATGAATCCGCCACAGGTATACATGTGTTCCCCATCCTGAACCCTCCTCCCTCCTACCTCCCCATACCATCCCTCTGGGTCATCCCAGTGCACTAGCCCCAAGCATCCAGTATCGTGCATCGAACCTGGACTGGCATCTCGTTTCATACATGATATTTTACATGTTTCAATGCCATTCTCCCAAATCTTCCCACCCTCTCCCTCTCCCATAGAGTCCGTAAGACTGTTCCATACATCAGTGTCTCTTTTGCTGTCTCGTACACAGGGTTATTGTTACCATCTTTCTAAATTTCATATATATGCGTTAGTATACTGTATTGGTGTTTTTCCTTCTGGCTTACTTCACTCTGTATAATAGGCTCCAGTTTCATCCACCTCATTAGAACTGATTCAAATGAATTCTTTTTAATGGCTGAGTAACACTCCAGTGTGTATATGTACCACAGCTTTCTTATCCATTCATCTGCTGATGGACATCTAGGTTGCTTCCATGTCCTGGCTATTATAAACAGTGCTGCGATGAACATTGGGGTACACGTGTCTCTTTCCCTTCTGGTTTCCTCAGTGTGTATGCCCAGCAGTGGGATTGCTGGATCATAAGGCAGTTCTATTTCCAGTTTTTTAAGGAATCTCCACACTGTTCTCCATAGTGGCTATACTAGTTTGCATTCCCACCAACAGTGTAAGAGGGTTCCCTTTTCTCCACACCCTCTCCAACATTTATTATTTGTAGACTTTTGAATCGCAGCCATTCTGACTGGTGTGAAATGGTACCTCATAGTGGTCTTGATTTGCATTTCTCTGATAATGAGTGATGTTGAGCATCTTTTCATGTGTTTGTTAGCCATCTGTATGTCTTCTTTGGAGATGTAACTGAACTAGGAATGGATGCAGTGTGTTTGGCTTAATAACCCCAGGGCCAATTAAAATATCTTGCCCTTTGACACATGCAGCTTCAAGGGCAGGAGAAAAATATCATTCAAACAAACAAACAAAAAAAAATTAAAGATGATCCTCTCTGATCCCAGCATTGAATGTCCTCAAATTCTGTATCTGTTCAACTTTCAGCAACGAAACCAAGAGATGGTGAGGCTGAGGGTCTCCTCTGTGTCCTCCTCTACGATGACACGAGAGATTGCAGGTACTCCTGTGACACTCCTGGGTCTTTCGTGCCATGACACTATTCAGAGTGGGGATAGCACCTTTGGGCTCTCCGTGTCACTTGGGCTCATCGTTTGGTGCTCATCTAATCAGCTCAGGATGACTAGAAACAAAGGGATGCTGTTACCAACCAGGGTTCTTGGCCTCCTTATCAATAGAAATTGATCAGAGGCCAGGCAAGGGATTTAGGCAGGGCTGTATGGGGGCCCGGCTGCAGCAGGAGGAAGTGAGAACTGGTGACAGCTTCTCTTGTCCCCTTGCTTCCTGTGGGGGGTGAGCTGGTTCCTTGCGCGGGGTGAGGGTAGGGGGTCGTCCAGGGTTGGGCCAGAGGGGCGGCCTAAGTGATTTGCCTGCTCCTTCGCTGGCGTTGAATATAGGGGGCGTGGGCAGTGCCCTGCTTTTGCTCAGGGCTCTTCAGAGGTGGCAGTTGAATTTTTGGTCTTTCTTCCACCTTCTTGTCTATAATTTGCCCCGACAGTCAATATATGTGGTTATTTCTAGTCCTTTATAGTTTCTTTGTATGTTGTTGCTGAAGGAGACATCTGTCCAGGTGCCAGCACTGCAGCCAAGGGTCCCAGGTCTTGGTCTGTCTCGATGCTATACTGCTCTGGAAAGAAAAGGGAGGGATTGGGCTTCAGATACAGTATCAGGAGCCCATGTGTTCCTCTTGTGTTCATCACTAATTACCAGTTAATGGACTGCCCATTTTCCAGAATTCAGAGGAGGTGACGAGGTGATGGGAAGTGATGAGGCTTACTGGAAACTTCAGTTACTACTTTGATTCTATGTTTGTGAGCCCAAGTATGTAATTGTTTGAGCTACAATTTTCTCATCTACAATAAAACAAGAAAAAGAACATCACCTATTTCCAAATGCTGTTTTAAAAGTGAGTGAGTTGACTCATTGGAAAAGACTCTGATGCTGGGAGGGATTGGGGGCAGGAGGATAAGGGGATGACAGAGGATGAGATGGCTGGATGGCATCACTGCCTCGATGGACATGAATTTGAGTGAACTCCGGGAGTTGGTGATGGACAGGGAGGCCTGGCGTGCTGCGATTCATGGGGTCGCAAAGAGTCAGACACGACTGAGTGACTGAACTGAACTGAACTGAACTGAAAGGAATCATAATATATGTATGACCTTTTAGTTAACCTTTTATAGATTAGGAGGTCATCAGTGTATTAATATTATTGAAATGGTGAATTCCTTGGGCAAGATTATTGAGCAGGCCAATCAAGGGGTTTCCCAGGTGGCAGAGTGGTAAAGAATCCATCTGCCAATGCCGGAGATACAAGAGACATGGGTTCAATCCCAGGGTCAGGACAATCCCCTGGAGGAGGAAGTAGCAACCACTCCAGTATCATTGCATGGACAATTCCATGGACAGAGGAGCTGGCAGGCTACATTCCTTGGGGCTTCGAAGAGTTGGACACAACTGACTGAGCAAGCTATTTTATGAGTATGCACTTTGATTAATGTTATCGTTGAGAAAAGATAGACATTCAAAACTTTCTGATTCATTGTAGGTGTTTAGATAAGCTTAGCTGACCTTTTCCCAAACCTTGACAATTAGTGGCTGAAACAGGATAAGCCCTGTGAGAAGAACACACGATGTCCTTTGCTGCTCTGATTAGACAGCCAGGAAACCCAACATCAAAGAGAACGCTGCAAAGGCAATTAAACCTGGAGAGGGTGTCAGCCCGACATGCGACCAAACAGACAGAAAAATCCTGGTAACAAGTGGTACTTCGATTGGCCGTGAAGCCCTGTGTTTTTACCAGGGAAAGCGCTGAACTTGTTTTCAGCAGACACAGTTCATATTTCTCCAGAAGAAAGTTTCCTTTTGAACCGAGTTTTCCAAAGTCATCAGGATGAGCAGTCTTATTATACTCTGAACTGTTCTAGCAGCTGTCATGGCTAAGCTAGAAAAGACTTTTTTTTAATTTATTTTTTTAATAGAAGGATAATTGCTTTACAGAAGTTTGTTGTTTTCTGTCAAACCTCAGCACGAGTCAGCCATAGGTATACATATATACATATATTTGTCTGAGAAACACATGTCATGTTTTTATGGATGTGGTTGGGCCCTGCCACCAAATAAAGGGTGGGATTCGGGAAGGGAATGGAAAGTCTGTGGATGGACAGCAAAGAAAAGCTGAGAGGAGACTCACCAAGAGATGAAAGACAGTCCCTGACAATTCAAGAGAGGCTGTCCTGTATCTCCTGGTAATTCTCAGGGATCTTCTCTCCGCTGCCTGCCCTCCCATATGAGGGCTTCTCAGGTGGCTCGGTGGTAAAGAATCCGCCTGCCAAAGCAGCAGCCTCAAAACACGCAAGTTCGATCCCTGAATTGGGAAGATCCCCTGGAGGAGGAAATGGCAACCTGCTCTGGTGTTCTTGCCTGGGAAATCCCATGGATAGAGGAGGCTGGCGGGCTACAGACCATGAGGTTGCAGAGTCAGACACGACTTAGTGAGTGCGAGCCTCCTTTCATGGTAACAATGCAAAATTGTTCCGGCCCAACCAGTCCATTCTGAAGGAGATCAGCCCTGGGATTTCTTTGGAGGGAATGATGCTGAAGCTGAAATTTCAGTACTTTGGCCACCTCATGCAAAGAGTTGACTCATTGGAAAAGACTCTGATGGTGGGAGGGACTGGGGGCAGGAGGAGAAGGGGACGACAGAGGATGAGATGGCTGGATGGCATCACTGACTCGAAGGACGTGAGTCTGGGTGAACTCTGGGAGTTGGTGATGGACAGGGAGGCCTGGCGTGCTGCAATTCATGGGGACGCAAAGAGTCAGACACGACTGAGCGACTGAACTGAACTGAACTGAGAGAGGCAATGGCTCTGCCCTGCTTGTATAAGGCAGTGTTAGCTTTTGTTGGTTATTTCTTTGATGTTTCCTTTTGAAAGGGTGACACCATTTCATCATAAGACCAGGATGAAACCTCTGCTTATCTAATCACATCATACCAATTTCTTGTCTAAGAAAATTACATATTGAGTCAAGTGAGATGACTTTACAGAGTGTGTTTCATTTGTTGTGTTGTCATCAAGAGGTTAAATTAGTGCTGGTACCTCAGTCACGTCCAACTCTTTGTGATCCCATGACCTGTAGTCCTCCATGCTCCTCTGTCCATGGGATTCTCCAGGCAAGATTACTGGAGTGGGTCAACATTCCCTTCTCCAAGAGATCTTCCCAACCCACAAATCAATCCTGGGTCTCCTGCATTGCAGGCAGATTTTTTTTTTTTCACCATCTGAGCCACCAGGGAAGCCCAGATTGGAGACCTGGAAATCTCAGGTGTAAAACCCCTAGATGATGGGGGAGTTGTACGCCAAGAGAGGAAGGGTTTAGACACATTGGCTTTAAAAAGCTACCAGGCAGGCCAGCGTGATTTACTGGATGTCCTTGATTTAGGATTCTAGAGCCGCAGAGAAACTGTCTCAGAAAGAAAATTAGAAGAAGAGAAATCAGGGGTGGGTGTTGGGGGGTCGTGCAGATGCTGGCAATCATTTGTGAACTTTGGAAGGGTGGTCCCTCCAAACCCGAGAGTGAGCTTCCTCTCAGGTTGCTGCTCTGTGCCCCCTGACCCCCTGGCCACTCTGGAGAGCATCCTGGTGACTTTGAGATCAGTGTGTCCCCTGGCGTTAGCTGGCCCTCCCAGGGAAGGTCTACTGGAGCATCCCCTCCAGCTTCCCCAGACTGGAGCCCCACCTCTGAAGGCTCCAGATCCACCCTCCCTGGACGTGGGCGGAGAGTCCGAATTGGCGAGTCTGGCCCTGAAGCGAACTCAAGGGCGCCAAGTGCTTCCCCACTGCGTTATCTGCATTTGGTGGAGACGATTCTGCCTGTTGTTAGATTACAACAGCCTGAAGTCTAAAGTTGAGCAGGACACACTGTTAGCAAGGAAGGAAATACTGCCCAGAAATAATTTTAAAGGAATTATCCTTATTATTGGATCTGCCAAAAGAAAGCAGTGGGAAGCGGGTGAATGGGAGATCAGAGGGACTTGAACTTAACTTGAGCTCACAGGCTTAGTACTTTTTAAATGTTTCAAGTGCTGATTACCCAGGGAAACACAAAACCACGCTGGGCTTTAAGATCTGGTCCTTAGCATTCCAAGTCTCTGATACTGCTCATAAGCCTCCTGCAAGCTGCCACAGAAGCGCTGCTGTTGTCGTCACCCAGGGCATTGGCCAAGCTTTGTTTTCCGTACCAAACATTGTCACTGATACTGTGACCCTAGATCCATCGTCTCCTGTGCTTGGGAAGAGATAACCGATAGACTTCTCCTCTCCCAAGAACGATTCCTGGTTTGTCACCTCAAACTAAGTCATTTTCTCTGAATTCGTGATGAGGTTAAGTTGATTAATTAGAAAAAAAGACATTGACATACACTTGACATTGAAGTCCTCAGTCGTGTCCGACTCTTTGCAACCCCATGGACTGTAGCCTACCAGGCTCCTCCGTCCATGGAATTTTCCAGGCGAGAGTACTGGAGTGGGTTGCCATTTCCTTCTCCAGGAGATCTTCCTGACCCAGGGATCAAATCTGGGTCTCCCGCATTGTAGTCAGACGCTTTACCGTCTGAGCCACCAACTAGTATTCAAGTAGTCTTTAAGATGCTCTCAAGGTGACTTTTATTCAATTAAAATGTAGTAGCTCTTAAAATTCAAGATTATGGGTAGACTAATGTATCTCCACTAAATACTAACCATGAATTTTTAAAATAAGTTTCTGTACTTTAATGATTACTGTTTCACAAAAAAAGGACATGTTTAAATGTGCAGAGCAAGGTGGAGGGTAGGCTGGTATAAAATAACAAGGGGGTTGTGGTCCCTGGGTACTTTGAGTTTTTAAGGTTTCTCATATGATTGCTTATTGTTTCATCAACTGAAATATGCCCAGAAGGACATTTAGTGAAGCTGACTCTGGTTATTAGGGTGTCAAAGACTATGGAGACTCAGTGACTTAGGAGAGATGGCAGAAGCCCGGGGGACCTTGATTCACAAGAAAGGTGTACTTTTCCTTGTCTTGTCCCAAACTTGATGACTTAATAAACTGTGACCGGTATTGGCCCCAAGTATTGATTTTCCCATCTCCTGCTTTTATCAGCCACCCTTTGGAAAACTGCTGCTGCAGGCCCCTGCTACAGAAGCAGCCCACATGACTCGTCATCAGTGGGCTGTCTTTCTCTCTCCCATTCGTCTTAACGAGAGGGTTTCCAGCTTACTTCTGTCATTTCAGAGCCTTACAGTCTACTCCTGTCTGAACGAGCTTCACACAAGCATTACATGTAAACCATATGGAATACACATCTTACTGTTAATTTCAGAATCTTAAGACTGATTCTTACAGCTTTCTCTCTTTGTTCCTTCCCTATGACTGTTACTAACAGCCAGCAGGAGAAACTCAGGCAGGCAAAAATATGTGTGTTAGTTGCTTAGTTGTGTCCAACTCTTTGTGACCCTGTGGACCATAGCCTGCCACGCTCCTCTGTCCATGGAATTCTCCAGGCAAGAATACTGGAGTGGGTTACCATTGCTTTCTTTCAGGGTACTTTCCCCACCCAGGGATTGAACCCATCTCCTGCACTGGCAGGCAGATTTTTTACCTTCTGAGCCACCAGGGAAGTCCAGACAAAAATAGATGACCAAATATCTTATTTCTTGAGGCAGAATACAACCTTCCTAAGAAGCATGCTTCCTCTTCATGCTTTGATATCGATAGTGACCAACTGTGCGGTGATGCATAACTACCCTGCATTCTGTTTTCTATTGGTCTGATTCTCTGTACCTATGGGACACAGGACATTTCACTTCCTGTTTGCTTTAGAGCCACAGGATCTAGTGCAATAACAAGAAAATGTCTAACAAGATAAATATCATTTTTGATCTGCTAACAGGATAATATAAGTTATATAATACCATAAAAACATAAAAATTGAGACAATCTGAGGAAATGCTTCTTGATAATAGGAAATATCTAATTAATAGAAAAGCACTCAAGGGGATGGAGAGAAGTTCTAATACCCCGAACATTTCAAATTAGGTAAAAACCAGAAAAATGAAGGCTGGGCTTTGGTTTATATCTGTGTATCTCTTGGGTTTTTCTTATGCAGACCACTCACTACAGAAGTGATAATATTCTACTGTAACTCTGGACCACATCATGTAATAAACAAGTTATTGATGGCAGTGTTCTTCCAATATTAATGGCACTTTGCAGTTTCTGAGCCAACGTCATCTTTGCAACACAGTTCAAAAGGGATGCTTGTATTCAAGTTGGGAAAATATGAAACTGACTAGTATACTCTGCAGAATACTCTTCTTCATGACTTTAAAGTTGACCCATGAAGCAATATTTCTTCTATTCAGGTCCTGAAGGTGTACAGGTAATTACATAAAAAATTTAAAAAGCCATCACCTTCTGAATGCATCGCGTGTGTTTCTTTTGCTGCCCATGGTCTGCTGTCCTCTGCACACAAAGGCTCATGGGTTCACAGCATCCTGATCTACCAGGTGGATAAGATGGTCTGTTTGTTTCACTTTCCACGTTAATCATGTGCAAACTTTGGACTCTATTTTTGTGTTTAAATATTTAAGAAACACAGAAATGCAAAATAAAAAGTTAATGTCCTCTCTGTCTCTCTCTCATTAATCACCCATACTCCAGATTGTTATATATTCAGTTCAGACCTCTGTTTTACTAATTTATGCACTCATGTAGACACACAATGCGGTCTTAACTTAAATAGAATCATCCTATTTTTATTTTTCTGAAATTTGCTGTTTTCAGTTCACAGTCTATCTTGGGGGTTTTTCCAGGCAAAAACGTGTGGATCAGTATCATTCTTTTAAAAGACTCTGCAGTTTTCATTGTGCTGACATTATTCATATAATCATTTTTAAAGGTATGGATGTTAGTTATTTTTCATTATTTACTTCCACCAAGAATGTTATAATAAACGTTCTTATTTCTTTATCTTGTGCATCAGTATTAAGACTTAACACCCTTGTGAACATCTCCTATATTCCAGACATCACTTCTCACACTTTGCAAATACGACTTCTTAACCCACTCAGCTCTTTTATGAGCTGGTTACTACCATCCCATGTACAGGGGACGAAACTGAGGCAGGAAGCATTTACTGACCTTGAAATCAGGACTTTCATCCCATTAAATGTTCTCATTGGTTATTACTGATTTACTTATTTTTAAAAAATCCTATTGACTTTTGCATAGAAATCTCTTAACTAGTCTTTGCACTGAATTTACTTATCAGATTGAATAGTTTCAATGCATTGCACTGACCTTTTAAAACAGCTCTATGGAGGTATAAGAAGGGAATGGCTACCACTCCAGTACTCCTGCATGAAGAATTCCATGGACAGAGGAGCCTGGCAGGCTACAGTCCATGGGGTGACAAAGAATCGGACAGGACGGAGCGACTAACACTTCCACTTACATGCCATAAATTTCACCTGTTTTAAATGTATAACTCATGATTTTTAGTAGACTTACTGAGGTACACAAACCAGGCTTAGAAAATTCCTGGGCCTCGAATAAGAGCCTCACATCAGCTTGTAGTTAAAGCTCATCCTCACCCCTAGCTCCAAGCAACCACCAAAGTACTTTCAGTTTCTACAGAGGTGCGTTTTCTGGACATCTCATTTAAACGTGGTCGTACAATGTATAGCCCTTTGTATCTGGCTTCTTTCACTTGGTGTAATATTTTTGAAGTTCATTCATGTCATAGCATTTGTTCCCTCTTATTACTGACTATAATTTC
Organism: Bos mutus; assembly: GCF_027580195.1. Lineage (NCBI taxonomy): Eukaryota > Metazoa > Chordata > Mammalia > Artiodactyla > Bovidae > Bos > Bos mutus. The sequence continues at coordinate 65,838,539 of NC_091636.1, forward strand.
ATTATGTGGATAAACTCTATTTATCCATCCACTAGTTGATGGGCTTTCGAGTTTTTCCAGGTTTTGCTTAATGTTGCTATATGATGTTGCTATAAACATTGCATGTAGGTCTTTCACAGAGTGACTGTAGTCAGGAAATTAAAAGATGATTGCTCCTTGGGAAAAAAAGCTATGACAATCCGAGATAGTGTTTAAAAAGCAGAGATATCACCTTGCCAACAATGGTCCATATAGTCAAAGCTATGATTTTTCCAGTAGTCATGTACCGATGAGAGGGTTGGACCATAAAGAAGGCTGAACACTGAAGAACTGATGCTTTCAAATTGTGCTGACTTCAAGGAGATCAAACCAGTCAATACTAAATGAAATCAGTCCTGAATATTCATTGGAAGGACTGAGGCTGGGCTGAAGCTCCAATACTTTGGCCTCCTGATGCAAAGAGTCAACTCATTGGAAAAGACCCTGATGCTGGGAAAGATTGAAGGCAAAAGGAACAGGGGGTGGCAGAGGATGAGTTGGTTGAATAGCATCACTGAATCAATGGAAATGAAATTGAGAAAACTCTGGGAATAGTGAGGACAGACAAGGCAGTTGAAGATCTATGTTGCATTTCTCTGCCAGTTTCCAAACTCCACTGTGGAAACAATATGTAGCTTTTGGAAGCTTTTGGAAGGCAGCTGTTGTGATTTCCTTTGTTTCAGGTTTTGTTTCAATAATGTTCTCTTTGGCTCTTACCTGAAATTTGCTGGTGAGATTTTAGGGACTATCTTCTTTTTGGTCGCCTATATTTTATCCATATTTTGTATATAAAATATGTTTAGGTTAAAATCTCTCATTTTGATCTCAAAAAGGAGCTTCTTTTTCCTTATTAAAACGTTGGCAATGAAAGCACACTATTGTTTTATAGATGAAAAATCAAGGTTTAAAGAAGTCGAGGGAGGGAGGGAGAAGTTGGCCAGAGTATTCAAACTTTTAGCTGTGAGATAAAAAATCTGAGGATCTAAGTATAGCCTGGTGCCTGTAGTTGATAACACTGTATCTTATAAGCAACATTTGCTAAGAGACTGGCACCCCACTCCAGTACTCTTGCCTGGAAAATCCCATGGATGGAGGAGCCTGGTAGGCTGCAGTCCAGGGGGTCGCTAAGAGTCGGACACGACTGAGTGACTTCACTTTCACTCTTCACTTTCATGCATTGGAGAAGGAAGGGGCGACCCACTCCAGTGTTCTTGCCTGGAGAATCCCAGGGACAGGGGAGCCTGGTGGGCTGCCGTCTATGGGGTTGCACAGAGTCGGACATGACTGAAGTGACTTAGCAGCAGCAGCAGAGCTTAAATGTTCTCAACAAAAGGAGCAGGAAGAGAAACCAAAGCAAGAAAAGGGGAAGAGAAGGGGAAGGGTGAGAGGGGAAAAGTTGAGCAACTGCTCTACAATGCTAGTCTATAAATGATAAACATCACACTGAGCTCTCTCCAAACCCTAAACTCTTAACTGTGCAAATAATTTCAAAATGTCAAATCCTGTCAAACAAGGGTTCAAATTTTGGAATCTTCTCATAACATAATGCTATCTCAAGTCTGTGACATGCAATCCAAACACAGCCTGAATAAATTACTAAATTGGGAGTCACAGTAAGTCTCTTTCTAAAGAGTCAAAGCATTTGAATATTCTAGATATTGATTTTAACATCTCTGAGCTAAACACCAGCTTCACAAAAGGGTTCCAGAGACTTGCTTTTATTTTAAGCAGGTTTAAAAGAATCCATATGTGTAAATACACGAAGAGAATAAACTGGATTTTTTAACAGTAATATAGACCATTTCCTTAAACTCTGTCTCTTAACTGAACAAATAATTATATATATGTATACATACACACACACACACACACACACACTTTCCTCTGAATCCCTTGGAATTTTAGCAAAAATGCTAAAGATACCCTCAAGGAAAATATGTGTCTACAAAGGAGTTGAAAGGAGACAGAATGGCTTTGAAAACAGAATGACTGAACATCTCTGTCCCTTAGAAGTTTAAGAAAGAGAGTAAATGATGTTAAATAAACCAGATGAACAGCCAGGAAGAAGCCAGAGAAGGCAGTTGGAGATACGCGGTGCGTTTCTCTGCCAGTTTGCAGGCCCCGCTGAGAAACAACACGCAGCTTTTGGAAGGCAGCTACCGTGGTTCCTGCTGTTCAGGTTTCGTTTCCACAATGTTCTCTTTGGCTCTTACCTGAAATTCCTTGGTGAAATTTTAGGGCCTATCTTCTTTTCAGTCACCTCTATTTTATTCATATTTTGCATACCAAATATGTTTGGGTTAAAATCTCTCATTTCGATCTCAAAAAGTAGCTTGCTTTCCTTTACTAAGAAGTTGGCAATGAAAAGATCTTCCTGAAACCAAAGATTCTGATGCGATTCTGGAACTAGGCCATAGTTCATTCTTTTAATGACTTTGAAGTTGATGACAGTAGTTATGCTAATGGAAATATTGATTTGGGTGGGAAACTCTTTTGAACATGTACACATCATAATTAGTATTAATTTTCAAAATTCCTTTGAATTCCATTAACTTTAGTGTGAAATATTGAACTTATGTCAGTGAATAGAGTAAGAGATATTAAAACATGTAGCTTTACAGAAAACCCCACTGAAGCAGTGTTTCTCATTCACTCACCCCCAGTCAAAGTTTTGTGAATAACTTTTCAATTTCAAAAGAAGCTCTATGAACACCTGTTGAAAAACCCAAACACTTTTTCTTTCCAAAGGCCCCCTTCATAAGTGATCATTCACTGACATAGAAATACACCCAAATGCACGATTTGGGAGAGAAGATACATAAAGGGGTTAGAGCTATAAGCTTAAAACCTTACAGAGGAAAAGCAGGAGTTGAATGGGGCAGGGTTTGAAAGATGACAATGTAAATCTCGTTCTAGACTTGTATCAGCTTCCCTTCTAAGACTGTGCTGTTACCCTCGAAAGCTCTGATGATGCTGAGAACTAGTAGTGTATATGTCTCCACCACTACTGCCTTCAGCAAACAACCACTTTGAATAGGCGCATAAAATTAAAGTGATAATTTTCTCATTAAGTAAAGAAATGTGTATATATAAATTCCTATTGCATGGATCCTTGTTGTTGTTTAGTCACTAAGTTCTGTCCTCCTCTTTTGTGACCCCATGGTCCCCTGCCAAGGCTCCTCTGGCCAAGGGATTTTCCAGGCAGGAATACTGGAGTGGGTTGCCATTTCCTTCTTAAGGGGAACATTTCTGCACTGTTGGTTGGAATGTAACTCAGTGCAGTCACTATGGAAAAGAGTACGGGGTTCTTAAAAAATTAAAACTACCATATGATCTAGTAATCCTACCTCTAGTACACACCAAAGTGTATGAAATCACTGTCTTTAAGAGATAGCTCCACCCCCATGTCCACTGCTGCAGCATTCCAAAATCGAAGCATGGAGAAAATCTAAGTGTCTATTGACACATGAGTGAATTAAAAAAAATGTAGGTATAATATTAATACAATGCAATATTGTTGCTGCTTAGTTGCGAGTTGTGTCAGACCCTTTTGCAACCCCATGGACTGTAGCCAGCCAGGCTCCTCTGTCCATGGGATTTTCCAGGCAAGAATATTGGAGTGGGTGGCCATTTTTTTCTCTAGGGGATCTTCCCGCCCCAGGGATCGAATTCATGTCTCCTGCATTGACAAGTGGGTTCTTTACTACTGAGCCACCAGGAACACATATAGATATTGTTTATATGTATAAATAAATACATTTGCATTTTTACATGGAGGAATTTTTTCTCTTGAGTGTGTTAGAAGCAGTCACTGATTTCATGGTTCTACCAAGTCCCGTTTTTGGTATAAGTTAAAGTGAAAGTCACTCAGTTGTGTCCTACTCTTTGCCACCCCATGGACTACACAGTCCATGGGATTCTCCAGGTCAGAAGGCTGGAATGGGTAGCCTTTCCCTTCTCCAGGGGATCTTCCCAACCCAGGGGTCGAACCCAGGTCTCCCACATTGCAGGCAGATTCTTTACCAGACGAGCCACAAGGAAAGCTACAAAATTGGGAAAAACACACCAAATCAAACTTCCCACCTAGTGGACAACAGCTTGTCTCCACTTAAAGAAGATCCTATTTGACTTCACACATTCTGCACACAAATACTCTATAATCTGTTGTCGTCGTTGTTTAATTTTTAAGTCGCGTCATACTCTTTTACAACCCCATGAACGGTAGCACACCAGGCCCCTCTGTCCATGAGATTTCCAGGCAAGAACATGAGTAGGTTGCCATTTTCTCCTCCAGGGGATCTTCCTGACCCAGAGATCAAACCTGAGTCTCCTGCATTAGCAGGCGGGTTCCTTATCACTGAGCCACCAGAGAAGCCCACATAATCTATACATGGTGCTTAAGATGCAGCAAATTTAAGAACCAGCCATTCTCTGAAACAATAATTGCAGAAAGTAGCATTTACTTTTCCCTGGTAGCTCAGCTGATAAGGAATCCATCTGTAATGCAGAAGACCTTGGTTTGATTCCTGGGTTGGGAAGTTTCCCTGGAGAAGGGATAAGGCTACCCACTCTAGTATTCATGGGCTTCCCTGGTGGCTCAGACTGTAAAGAATCCGCCTGCAATGTGGGAGACCTAGGTTCAATCCCTGGGTTGGTAAGATCCCCTGGAGGAGGGCATGGCAACCCACTCCAGTATTCTTGCCTGGAGAATCCCATGGACAGAGAAGTCTGGTGGGCTACAGTCCATGGAGTCGCAAAGAGTCAGACACGACTGAGCGACTAAGCACAACACAGCACAGCATGTACATTGTGGGCCTAGTTATCTGCAGGGCACACTGCTCTAAAGGATTATTTCTGTGTAACTGGTGGTGCTTAGACATTTATCCAATCCCCATCAAGGAGTCCAAGAGAGTGTTCTCAGAAAACACAGCTGGAATGTCATGGTGAGGTTCATCTTATGGTACCAAACAGCCATTCTCACTTGATGATGTATCTCCAGCAATGTCGAAAAGGGTGTCTGGAAGAAGACATGCTGTATGATGTCACCTACATATAGACTCTGAAAAAGCCAAACTCATAGAAATGAAGAGCAGAATGGTACCTACCAGTGGCTGGTGGGGTCGGCGGGCAGCGGTGGGGAGTGGGCACTGAGATCCTGGTCAAAGGATCCAGACTTCTAGTTGGCAGATGACTACGTCCTGGGAGCTAATGTAGAGCATGGTGATGATAGTTAATGACATTGCACTGTGATGAGAAAGTTGCTCAGTCCTGTCAGACTCTTTGCAACCCCATGGACTTTACAGTCCATGGAATTTTTCAGGCCAGAATACTGGAGTGGGTAGACTTTCCCTTCTCCAGGGGACCTTCCCAACCCAGGGATCGAACCCAGGTTTCCCACATTGTAGGCGGATTCTTTACCAGCTGAGCCACAAGGGAATCCCTTATATTGCATTATATACTGGGAAATTGCTAAGACAGTAGATCTTAAATATGCTTACCACAAAAAAAGAAGTGGTAATTATGTGATGTTATGTGGGTGTTAGCTAATGTTATGGTGGTAATCATTTTTCAACATATAAATGTATCTAATCAACTGGGTGTACACCTTAAACTTATACAATATTATGTGTCAATTTCATCTCAGTAAAGCTGGGGAAAATAGTGTGTGAACATGTGAACTTAATGATTCCTTATGAGTTCATGTTTCAGTGGCCCCTCACGTTGCATACACTGGTCTTGTTCAAAGGTCATGTATAAAAAGTGAATGGGGCTTCCCTTGTGGATCAGCTGCTAAAGAATCCACCTGCAATGTAGGAAACCTGGGTTTGATCTCTGGGTTGGCAAGATCCCCTGGAGAAGGAAAAGGCCACCCACTCCAGTCTTCTGGCCTGGAGAATTCCATGGAATGTGTAGTTCATGGACTTGCAAAGAGTCGGACACAACTGAACTGAACCGAAAAAGTGAACTGCTCTCAAAAACAGGCATAAGGATCAATGCAACAGAATGGAGAGCCCAGAAATAAACCCACACAGCTATGGTCAATTAATATATAGCAAAGGAGGCAAGGATATACTGTAGGAGAAAAGAGAGTCTCTTTAACAAGTGGTGTTGGAAAAGATGGACAGCTGCATATGAACATTCCTTCATACCTCACACAAAAATAAAATTGAGTTGGTTTGAAGTCCTAAATATAAAACATGACACCATAAAACTCCTTGAGGAGAACATAGGCAAAGCATTCTTGGGCATAAATCATAGCAGTATTTTCTTCAATCAGTCTCTTAGGGCAAGGAAAGCAACAATAAACAAACGGGGTCTAATCAAACTTAAAGCTTTTGTAGCACAAAGAAAATGACTGACAAAATGAAAAGACAGCCCAGGGCATGGGGGTGTCTGGAGAAAGACGAATATCATATGGCATTACTTATATGTGGGGTCTGAAAAGCGATGTAAATGGATCGACGTACAAATCCAAAACAGACTCACAGACATAGCAAACAAGCTTACAGTTACCAAAGGTGAAAAAAAAAGGAAGTTTTAGTTGCTCAGCTGTATCCGACTATTTGCAACCCCGTGGACTGTAGCTCACCAGGCTTCTCTGTCCATGGGATTTCCTAGGGAAGAATACTGGAGTGGGTTGCCATTTCCTTCTCTGGGGGAATTTCCTGATCCAGGGATTGAACCTGGATTTCCCACATTACAGGCAAATTCTTTACCATCTAAGCCACCAGAGAAGCCCTACCAAAGGTGGAGAGAGACCAGTTAGGAGTATGGAATTAACAAACTGCTAAACGTAAAAGAGATAAGCAACAAGGATTTATTGTCTAGCACAGGGTATTATATTTAGTATCTTATAAAAATAACCTGTAATAGAATGTAATCTGAAAATACTGAACCACCATGCTATACACCTGAAATTAACACAATGTTGCAAGTCAATTATACTTCAATTTAAAAAAAATTGGACTTGTGATATCACTATCTGTATTTTGACAAATTTTTTTTACTTCTCATTTTTGTTAAACTTTTTCTCATCTTCACTAAACTTTGCCATGATCATTATTTTACTGTGTAACATATATAAGAAAGAATGTGTTAAGAAAAAAAAAAGTGAAGGGCCCAGTGATGACATGGGTTAGATGTCTGGTCCAGGAAGATCCCATAGGCCACAGGGCAGCTAGGCCTGTGTGCCCCAACTACTGAGCCCAGGCTCCAGAGCCTTCGAGCTGCAACTACTGAAGCCTGGGTGCCCTGGAGCCCGTGCTGCACAGCAGGGGAAGTCAGCACAGGAGAAGCTTGAGCCCTGCAGCTGGAGAGCAGCCCCCACTCACCGCAACTAGAGAAAGCTGCGTACAACAGTGAAGACCAAGCACAGCCAAACATAAATAAATAAAAAATTTAAAAAGTGATGTGCTCTGATTGAAGTGTGCATATATGTATTAGTGATGGTGGCGGTTGGGCAGCAGAAGAGTAGTGACCACCTACATTTTTATGAGCCATTTTCATAGATCTTAGGCGTTGAATCATGTATAATATCATATGTGAAACCAATCACCAGTCCAGGTTCGATGCATGATACAGGATGCTCAGGGCTGGTGCACTGGGATGACCCAAAGGGATGGTATGGGGATGGAGGTGGGAGGGGAGTGCAGGATGGGGAACACATGTACACCCATGGAGGATTCATGTTGAAGTTTGGCAAAACCAATACAATATTGTAAAAAAAAAAAAAAAAAAGATCTTAGAATTTCAATCTGAGTGAATGGCCCAAGAAGGCAGATGCTGTTGGTTGGCATCTCAGAGGGAGATGGCACATCGTAATATGACATTTTGCCTTTGAGATGATCTAATCACCTAGTTGCATCAATTTCTGACTCACTAAACATAACTTGCTTGATTCTTTTAAAGACATGTATGTTTGGGAGAGAATGCACTGATCCCTTGATGAGAATAATTTGGTCAAGATTTCTTAAGGTAGGTTAACAGGCATTTTATTTATCAGTAGGCTCTTTGTACAGATATCTTGTGCTTGACTCAGCATCATATGAATTTGATTCAAGTCGTTGAATTTTTGGAGCTGATGTCCAACTCCTAACCACAGGGTTACAGACATACATTCTTACAGGAGCAGGCATCGAAGTGAATGAGCAAGACCACCTGGGGTCAGATCCAGACTTTCAATAGGAGATAAACATCCAGATTTTTGTGGCAATATTTGTTGTTGTTCAACCGATAAGTCATGTTCATCTTCTTGTGACCCCATGGATTGCAGCATGCCAAGATTCTTTGCTCTTCACTATCTCCCAGAGTTTTCTCAAATTCATGTCCATGGAGTCAGTGATGCTGTCTAATCATCTCATCCTCGGCTGTCCCCTTCTCCTTTTGCCCTCAGTCTTTCCCAGCATCAGTCTTTCCCAATGCATTGGCTCTTTGCATCAGGAGGATCAAAGTATTGGAGATTCAGCTTCAGCATCAGTCCTTTCAATGAATATTCAGGACTGATTTCCTTTAGAGTGGACTGGTTTGATCTCCTTGCAGTCCAAGGGACTCTCAAGGGTCTTCTCCAGCACCACAGTTCAAAAATATCCATTCTTCAGGGTTCAACTTTTATTATGGTCCAGTTCTCACATCTATACATGACTACTGGAAAAACTACAACTGACTACATACACCTTTGTGAGCAAAGTGATGTCTCTGCTTTTTAATACACTGTCTAGGTTTGTCATAGCTCCCTGTCCAAGGAACAAGAGTCTTTTAATTTCACAGCTTTAGTCTGAATGTTGAGTTTTAAGCCAGCTTTTTCACTCTCCTCTTTCAGCTTCAATAACAGGCTCTTTAGTTCCTCTTTACTTTCTACCATTAGAGTAGTATCATCTGCGTATCTGAGGTTGTTGATATTTCTCCAGGCAATTTTGATTCCCACTTGTGTTTCATTCAGCCCAGTGTTTCACTTGATATACTCTGCATAGTTAAACAAGCAGGGTGATAATATCCAGCCTTGACGTACTCCTTTCCCAATTTTGAACCAGCCAGTTGTTTCATGTAAGGTTCTAACTGTTACTTCTTGACCCACATACAGGTTTTTCAGGAGACAGGTAGAGTGGTCTGGTATCTCTATAAGGATTTTCCAGTTTGTTGTGATCCACACAGTCAAAGATTTCAGCGTACACAATGAAGCAGAATTAGATGTTTTTTTGGAATTCCCTTGCCTTCTCTATGATCCAACAGGTGCTGGCAATTTGATGTGTGGTTCCTCTGCCTTGTATAAACCCAGCTTGTAACGTATAGCAATTTTTGGTTCGTGTACTATTGAAGCCTAACTTGAAGGATTTTGAGCATGACCTTACTAGCTGCTGCTGCGTCGCTTCAGTCGTGTCCAACTCTGTGAGACCCCATAGACAGCGGCCCACCAGGCTCCCCCATCCCTGGGATTCTCCAGGCAAGAACACTGGAGTGGGTTGCCATTTCCTTCTCCAATACATGAAAGTGAAAGTGAAGTCGCTCAGTCGTATCCGACTCTTCACGACCCCATGGTCTGCAGCCTACCAGGCTCCTTCGTCCATGGGATTTTCCAGGCAAGAGTACTGGAGTGGGGTGCCATTGCCTTCTCCAACTTTACTAGCTACATGAGTGCAATTGTGTGCTAGTTTGAACATTCTTTGGTATTGCCCTTATTTGGGATTGGAATGAAAACTGACCTTTCCAGGCCTGTGGCCACTGTTGAGTTTTCCAAAGTTGCTGGCATGCGAGTACAGCACAAGCTGGAATCAACAAAGTGTGCTTGGAAGCCGGGTCTGACCTGTTGTGACTGGAAGATGACTTCTGCCCTTGTCCTAAAACTGGACGGTCCAAGGCAGCATTCCGGAAGTTTCTGTGCTTACCACCATCATGAGTCTAATCTGAAAATGATGAACAAGCTCATGATTTCAGGGGAAATTATTCAGTTAATTCCACATCTTTTATCCTAGAGTAGTTAACAGAAGGTAATGAAACAATTATGCTAACAATGACGCTATTACTCTCTAAGCACACACATATAATTTTACAATTATATATTCATACACAGCAGAGAAGGCAATGGCACCCCACTCCAGTACTTTGCCTGGAAATTCCCATGAATGGAGGAGCCTGGTGGGCTGCAGTCCATGGGGTCACTAAGAGTCTGACATGACTGAGCGACTTCACTTTCACTTTTCACTTTCCTGCATTGGAAAAGGAAGTGGCAACCCACTCCAGTGTTCTTGCCTGGAGAATCCCATGGATGGGGGAGCCTGGTGGCTGCCGTCTATGGGGTCACACAGAGTCGGCCACGACTGAAGTGACTTAGCGGTAGCAGTATTCATACACAGACACCTGTAGAGTCTATTTACTCAGTCGCTTCAGTCATGTCCAACTCTTTCAGATTCTATGGACTGTAGTCTACCAGGCTCCTCTGTCCATGGAACTCTCCAGGCAAGAATGCTGGAGTGGGTTGTCATTTCTTCCTCCAGGGGGTCTTCCCCACCCAGGGATCAAACCCACAACTCTAGTGTCTCCCGCACTGCAGATGGAGTCTTTATCCATTGAGCCACTTATGTTGAGTAGACTCTGTTTAGCCCAAGATGAATATGTCATTCGTCCTGCTTTGCCATTTTAAACTGGAAACCCTAATATACAAAAATCTGTAGTGAGTTTTCCATGGTGAGTTTTCCATAGTGAGTTTCTCCAATTCATACTGTTAGACCTAAGATTTATTGACCTCCCTCAAGGTCATCTTTCTGTATCACAACATGTAGAAAGGCAGATGAATTAGTCCTTCAAAATATTGGATGGATATTTTCAAAAGAAAAGCTTATGGCAAGTTCCCTGAGAAGGGATCAAACCCTGGGCCCCTGCATTGTAAGCAAAAGTCTTAGCCACTGGATCACCAGAAGAGTCCCCTGGGGACCCTTTAGCAACCAGATGAATAAAATTCAAGTTGTAGTATGAAACAGGAAAAAAAAAAAAAAGAAAAGCTTATGGCAATGCCTTTGTAATGTTCTCAGTAACTCTTTGTCTCTTGTATCCTGCAGAGCTTTCCACTGATCGTCTTGATTAACCTCTCTGTGGCTGTGTGTTCTGGCTAATCTGTTTGGTCTGGAAAAATAGTCATGCTTTTATCTATTGCTTAGATCAATGGCTTCTGCATCTGTGTTTTTTGTCTCATCTGATGTCCAAACTTTGTTTCTTTTTTAATTTGTACACAATAAGAATACAAAGGAAATTTGACAAAAGCAGTATCTCAGTACAATTTTACAAAATGGAGCAGGAAGGGAGAAGTTCACTGAACTCTTCAAGATTTATTTATTTGCCTTGGTGGCTATGTGGGCCTTCTCCAGGTGCTGCGTGTGGGGGCTTATCTTTGTTGTGGTGAGAGGGTTTCTCACTGTGGCGGCTTCTCTTGTCGTGGAGCGTGGGTTCTAGGGTGTGCGGGCTTCAGGAACTGTGGTGCGTGGGCTCGGTAGTTGCAGCACATGGGCTTAGTTGTCCTGTGGCATGTGGGATCTTTCCAGACCAAGGGCTGATCCCATTACCCCTGCATTGGCAGGTGGATTCGTTACCACTTAGCCACCAGGGAAGTTCCCTACTGAACTCTTAATTCAGGGATGAGTCTTAAAGGTGTTACCTCCATCCGTCTTGCCAATGATGAGAGTTAGTTCACGCAGTGGTATTTATTAAGCTGTGTGGACAAGTTGGGAAAAACAGTCAAACAAGGGCTTGCCTTTCATGCCTGTGGCCCCACAGCAGGCGGTGGAGGAGGGAGATGAAGCAAAGGTGAGCTCAGGACCTCTTACAGTCCTGATTTCTTTCTCTGCCGCAGCTGATGCAAATGAACCCTGACTTTGTAGCTATATTTCTTTCTCTTTTCCCTCCCTGTCCATGGCCCTCTTTGTTCTAAGCAGTTAATGTGTTCAGGCTCTGACAATTGCTGCCATAAATTGAACAGTGTAGGACAGAACTCACGCTGAAATATTGGTAATTCAGTGGGCTAATCAATCCAGAACTTGTATTTTAAGAGCATGGAATGGGAAATTACATAATTTAGTAAAATTAGTGCCTGATGGTCATGTCTCTGCCACTCTGAATCTTAGGTGAGGAAATAAGAGAGACAGAGAGGGAATAAAGCACTTGGGATTAGCTTTTATTATCCTTTAGAAAGCACATGCTGTATAGATCCCAGAAATTACTTACATTACATCATTGAAATGCTATACTCTCTGATTACCTGCCATGTAGCACAGTCCTATAAATCTCAGTACTGCGTGTGCGTGCTCAGTCACTTCAGTCACGTCTGACCCTTTGAGACTCTGTAGACCATCGCCTGCCAGACTCCTCTGTCTGTGGGATTCTCCAGGAAAGAATACTGGAGTGGGTTGCCATGCCCTCCTCCAGGGGATCTTCCAAACGCAGGGGCTGAACCCACGTTTCTTACATCTCCTGCATTGGCAGGCGGGTTGTATTGGATATTTAAAACTTGCTAAAAATTTTATGTGGAATTTATGTTTCTTACCACACATATCCACAATATTCTAATAAAATGGGTGGATATGATGGAGCTCTGTTTGGCCTTGATAGTGCTGGTGGTTTCATAGGTTTGTATGTACCACCAAATTCATCAAGTTGTATACATTAAATATGAACAGCTTTTTATTCATTAATTATGCCTCAATAAAATGGTCTTAAAAACATCATACCATGAAGGTAACTGCTTTCCGCATAATGCACTGCAAAAGAACAAATAATATGAAAACTCTTAACCAAGCTTAATATAGCCAGTCTTTCCAAATCAGTGAAGCCTTTCCAAAATGATGTGCCAGCAAACAAGCAGGATGGCATCAAAGACCCCACATTAACCACTGTTAGCCAGTATTGACATCACCCTGAGGTTGCTCAGCCCAAGGTGACCTGGGGCTTGAGTTATCCCGTTCACTCCTGCACTGCAAGACCCAGGCAGTGTACCCAAGACACACTCAGCAAATGAGTGGATTCAAGAATGAATGTAGCCCATGGAAGGCGAGAATTGCATAAATCCCACCGAAAGCCAAGCGAAGGACCATGCAGATAAGCGGCGAACGCTTATACAGGGAAACTCTTCTTCTTATAAATCTGTATTTCAAAACATCTGGACATCAGGGAGATGGTCTCCATGACGTGCGACACCCTTGATGTGATGGAAACTAGAGCAAGGCCAACCTTAATTTCCCTGCTGATTCTGCTGCATAGTAGCTGGAGAGTCTGCTTTGGGAGAATCCACTTTGGGCAGGAGAATCAACCTCTCTGAACCTGTGTGTTCATCTGTACAATACGAATGATGCTTACTTCAAGGGAAGCCGAGAGTACTGACTGAGGGTAAGTGAGAGATGAAACACGACCAAACTCTGAACTCAACTATGATTTCCCTTTCATCTCATTTTCTCATATTTTTCTTGCAACATTTCCTTCCCTGCCTCCCAATACCTGGATCATGAAATATTTTCATTGTTATTGAAAATATCATTGTGTTCCATCGCCTCTAGGATCACTCACCCATCGTGTGAATTTAGACAAGTTACTTAGTTCCTTTAGGCTGTTTCTTCATCTTTAAAGTGGGAGAAGTGATACTACTTGTATCACAGAGTTTTGGAGATGAAATGAGGTAATTAACAAAGGCGCTTAGAAGAGTTTCGTGCATTTAGTAAACACTCCATAAACCTCAGCATCGTTGTTGTTAAGATCAAGTATACTTGTAAAGAAGGTGAATAATTTTGGTAAAAGTAATTTTGGGAAGCACCAGATAGCTGATAAACAAAGATTAGGAGTCACCATGAGCTTCTGTGGTGGCTCAGATGGTAAACAATCTGCTTGCGATGCAGTAAACCTGGTTTTGATCCCGGGGTCAGGAAGATCCCCTGGAGAAGGAAATGGTAACCCACTCTAGTATTCTTGCCTGGGGAATCCCATGGACAGAGGAGCCTGGTGGGCTGCAGTCCATGGGTTCCCAAAGAGTTGAACTGAACTTAGCAACTGAACACAAGCATGAGGAATCAAGGTATTTTGTATAAGTCTATATCTCAGGTCTAGGAGGAAGCTCAAAAAAGCATCTTTCTAAACATTCGCCACCAGAGACTCTTCTTAGGAAAAGACCAATATCCGTCTAGTTGTCTAACTAATATGCTCTATTTCTAATATACAACAATCGTCCTTATTTTGATGCAATTCACAGTGTTATTTCTTAGCTGTGTGAGCTTGGAGACTTTATTTTACCTCTCTGAACCTTTTCATAAAATTGAGCTGTGAGCATGTAACGTCACAGATGGACCATGGCGTGAAGTGGTTCAGTAAATAGAAACCACATATCAACTTCTGGTGGAATAACTGTTGATTTCCTTACTATGCCACCCTGACCTGGACCCCCGGTTTTGGAGAAGTTAGTTGTAAGACTGCCCACCAAGTTAGTGAGATAGCGAGGGGTCACGGGAACCCCTCACATAAAAGCATATTCATTAGGGTCCATCTCCAACCTCTTTCATCCTTATTTCCCTTTGAAAATTATGGTTACTGTATTAGTCAGGAAAACAGACCCCACTCCAAGTATGTACAACAGGAGGAATTTAATTCAGGAGGTTGGTAACTCAGTCGGTAACTGGCAGTTGGGAGACCAGAAGGAGACTGGGGAAATGCAGAGACTGACAACAGCAGGAGGCAGGCAGACCAGGGGCAGAGGTGAAGCGATCACAGGCCAAGGATAGGTGGCAGGAGCTGGCTGAGACAACGAGGGAAAAACGCCCCAGCTGCGTCCTTCTCACTCTCTCATCTCCTGCCATGGGCGGAATGAGGTCAGGAACCAGCTGAGCTAGGAGGATGTGCAGTCCAGGGTGGAAGCCGACGATGCAGACCGAGAGCAGGGGAAGGGCGTGAGTGCAGCTGCCAAGGGAGCATAGTTGCAGGGGAGCGTGGATTGCCTGCTGACGGCGTTCAGATCCAGCACACGTGGCTGGTCATCACAAAAGCCACAGCTGGAAACAAAAGCACTCAATTTAGTAGAGATGCATAGGATACATTTAATGTGGGGTAAAAATTATGTCATTACATATGGCAGCAAAGGGCTTCACAGGTAACGCTAGTGGTAAAGAACTCACCTGTCGATGCAGGAGACACAAGAGACGGGGGTTTGAGCCCTGGGTCGGGAAGATCCCCTGGAGAAGGGCATAGCAACCCACTCCAATATTCTTTCCTGGAGAATCCCATGGACAGAGGAGCCTGGTGGGCTACAGTCCATGGGGTGGTAAAGAGTCAGACATGGCTGAGGTGACCTAGCACATGTGGCAGGAAAAGACTACTGGGATCTTGAATCTAATCTCTCAGTTCAAATGTGGATTTCCCCGAATGTTTACATTAAGTGTAACTTAAAAAAAAAAAAAAAAACTCCAGAACATTCTTTCCTGACTCCTAAAATAGCATAAACAAAACACTCACTCAGTCTTTATATCAGAAGGGCAGTTAGTGTGAAGAGAAAAGTGTATAAAAAATGATTTCCAGTGGTTTATGTGTTTCTCCAGTCGTTTCCAGGGTCTTTTCAAGTAGTGTCAGTTATTCCATAAAAAAACCATAGGTAGGTTTAGATTTGTGCAAAGTCAACTCTTTCCAAAAGCAAGTCCCCTGCTTCTTGTAAAGTCTGCTAATCCGCTTTTCCTCTGCCGCTCACCATGTCTTTATCAATTCAGTATTTACTGTCTTTAGCTTTGTGTGATGAGCAAATATGCATAAGATGCTTGCTTCCTTACAGATCCTGTGCTTTACTTGGAAAAGAATGTAGGCAAAGGGAACATAAGTTACAACATAAATTATAGCGAGAGAGGAATGATGTGTTACAGGGGAGGGCTGCAGTCTGCAGGCTGGAACTTGAGTTGGGTTTTGGCTTTTACTGTTGTTTTAACCTTTTGAGCTGACACCACTGGAAAGTGGCTGTCGTTGGTGGGGGTTATCAGGCAATATTTTGGTTTGATATACTAGGCACTAGGTGAAAATATCTCTTAACAAAATTTTCACTGCCTTTCTACAATTCCAAATTAGAGATTTCTTTCCAGCAATCATTGCCCCCTTCTCCTCCACCCCACACACAGCACCTGCCTGGTACTGCTCCACTCTGGTGCCAAAGTAATTGATCCCAGTGGTAACTTGCAGAGGATACTAAATTGATAAAGGCATGGTTAACTGTGGAGGAACAGCAGATTGCAGGAATTTACAAAGCCAGCAGGGAACTAGCTTTTGGAAAGAGCTGACTTTGCACAAATCTAAAATCACTTTAAAAAGTGCTGGGCTATTTACAACATCTAGGAAGAAACCTAGATGTCCATCAGCAGATGAATGGGTAAGGTAGTAACGGTACATATATACAATGGAATATTACTCAGCTGTACAAATGAATGCATTTGAGTCCGTTCTAAGGAAGTGGATGAACCTAGAGCTTATTATACAGAGAGAAGTCAGAAAGAGAAAGACAAACATCATATATTAATGCATATATATGGATTCTAGATGGATGCATATATATGGTGATGGACAGGGAGGCCTGGTGTGCTGCAGTCCATGGAGTCACAAAGAGTCGAACACGACTGAACTGAACTGAACTGATGGATTCTAGAAAGATGGTACTAATGATACTATGTGCAGAGCAGCAAAGGAGCCACAGACATCAAGAACAGACTTTTGGACTCAGTGGGAGAAGGCGAGGGTAGGGTGATTTGCGAGAATAACCCTGAAACATATTCATTATCATATGTGAAACAGATAGCCAGTGGGAGTTTGATGTGTGACACAGGGCACCCAAAGCCAATGCTCCGTGATGACCTGGAGGAATGGGGTGAGGAGGGAGATGAGGAGGGGAATTTCCATAAGATGGGAATTTTTATGTGGTTTATTTATTTTTTTTGTATGGGAGAAAAGAAAACTAAGAAAATGTGGGGTTTTCTAAGTGTACTATAAAATAATGGGCTTCCCTGATGCCTCAGGAGTAGAGAATCCACCTGTCAATGCAGGAGATGCAGGAGACATAAAAGGTTTGGGTTCCATCTCTGGGTCACAAAAATCCCCTGGAGGAGGAAATGGTGACCACTCCAGTATTCTTGCCTGGAGAATCCCATGGACAGAGGGGCCTGGCGGACTTCAATCCACGGGGTTGCAAAAGAGTCAGACACAGCTTAGCGACTAAACTACTACCACCACCATTATAAAATAATAATGGATCCATGATCAACCAAAAATATTCAAGTGTGATCACAGGAATTTCCTGGCAATTTCTTTCCTAGGCCTGGATGGGACGCATGAAGTAGGGTTCCCACCACTTCTCTTGGCATAAAACGGGAACATTTCTCTTGGATTCAGGACAGGAAAGTTCCATCCTGAGAAGCTGGGTCATTAGTACCCAGTGGACCTGCCAATGTAAGCTACTTTTTCACGAACTCCATAGGCTGCAGCCCTGGAAACAAGTACATTTTCCTGCCTGTGTTTCCAGATTGGCTGGGTTGACTCACTTGTGCTCTCCTGAAGATAACTTGGGTGCCCTCCGAAGATTTCTGATGCCTGCCCCACAGGTGTTAGAACAGTCTTGTTAGACATTACAATGTTGATAAGCAAAATCTGAGTTTCTCATGCACTGTCTTAACATGAAGGTGGAGTGAGTGGGGTATTCTCTAGCCCAGGAGAAGGACAAGTATTTAGTCTTTCTAGAATTTTCCTTGCTCTGTCTTCTTCCCCACTTATTCCCACCTGTGAAGTCTGGGATAAGGGGAGAAAGGACTGGAGAAAAATTTATTTTGATTCAGCTGGCACTATTTTAAAAGTGTTCTCTTGGCTCCGAAAGAGACTATTCCTCTCTGGGAGCCAGTGTGGTTCTGTGGAGACAGCCCTGGGGATGACAGCCCTGTACAGACTCATGACTCAGGCGATCCCTCCCCCACAGCACCTGCCTGCTGAGGGCACCCCCACCCTGGGCCCTGGGCGAGGCCCGTGGCTGCTGCCTTCCCAAGGCGTAGACAAAGGCGGATCCCGCTGCAGCCATCTCACCTGTGAGATGTGGCTGTGCCAGCCAGCTTCCCATCTTCAGACTCATCCAAGTGAGAGTCAAGCACCGTTCTCTGCCTCCAAACATGGGGCGTGGACACAAGTTGGGCTCTTCACTTGTTTCCTCAATGCTGCATTTGAAAAAGGCAGGTTCTGAGAACTTGTGGCTCAGTCAGCTTCCAACCAGGCTGAGAAAACGCCCTCCCTTTTAGCAAGCACCCCTCCCCTCAGCCCTTTCTTGGCTGGAGGGGCAGCATTGGCAGTGGGGGAAAAGAATGCTGCTTGTCTCCAGCTTCAAGAGAGTTTCTTCCTCTCAGCCTTGGTCTTCTAAGGGTGGCTGTTAAGGAGGTAGGTCCTGAGAAGAGGCTGGTCATCTCTGGACCACTCTTAGGAGGATGTTCCCGTACCTGTCTTTAGAATATGGGGCAGCATGATTCATTATTCTCAGCTACAAAACGTTGAAGAACATTCAGGACAGTGAAGAAACTCCCACTCTCCATTCGGTTACGAGTGTACAATTTTTCCATCATGGCTTCCAGAGGCCTTGGAGCTTCAGCAGCTCTGTGTTGAGCCCTGGAGGCATTTCCTGCTGAAGGCAGAAACTTAATCTCTCTCCTTTTTTTCCTGCAGCCCAATGTCTCCATTTGATGGTTTTAGTCTGTTGTATCATGATCTTGTGTTGAAGCAAAGTAGGATTTAAATAAGTCCATACATAAGACCACTCAATGTCGGTTGCTGACTTTATAAAGTATGAAAAAGAAGGGCGATATTACCTTCTCCACTTTACAGGTGGCGAATAGGAGATAAAATTAGTTTAGATGAGTTTTTCAAGGTCACTGAGCTAGCAACTGGCCTTCCGAAACACCAACTCTTTCTGACTGTGGAGTATGTTCCCTGAATATCGTATTACAATGGAATGACAGATGTGACACCCCCTTGACGACATACCAGACTCAGCTTGGGCAGGCACTGCTGTGGAATTTGTCATTCGGGCTTATTTCAGAAGAACTTGTGTGTGTTAGTTGCTCAGTCATGTCTGACTCTTTGCGACCGCATGGACTGTAGCCTGGCAGGCTCCTCTGTCCACGGAATTCTTCAGGCAAGAATACTGGAGTGGGTGGTCATTCCCTTCTCCAGGGGATCTTCCGGACCCAGGGACTGAACCTGCATCTCTTGCATTGCACGAACATTCTTGACCCTCTGAGCCACCAGGGAGGCCCTTCAGAGTAGCTTGCTGCTAAGTTGCTTCAGTTGTGTCCGACCCTGTGTGACCCATAGACAGCAGCCCACCAAGCTCCCCCATCCTGGTGATTCTCCAGGCAAGAACCCTGGAGTGGGTTGTCATTTCCTTCTCCAATGCATGAAAGTGAAAAGTGAAAGTGAAGTCGCTCAGTCGTGTCTGACTCTTAGTGACCCCATGGACTGCAGCCTACCAGGCTCCTCCATACATGGGATTTTCCAGGCAAGAGTACTGGAGTGGGTTGCCATTGCCTTCTCCGTCAGAGTAGCTTAGATCTCCCTAAAAGCAGGATGTATCTTTCCTGTTGGAAACTTCACCAAAGACGTACCTGAATCAATGATCAGTCTCTCTGGAAGCCCATGGCCCTTTAACCCTCCTAAGAGAGGGGAGGAGCTTTGGGCAGGGCTTCTCAAATGAAATGCTCCAAGCCTCAGAGCGCACATGGACTCACTGCTGGGCATACTCTCCAGATGTTGCATGGCGAACAAGAGTAGTTATTTTTACTGTCACAGACTCTGTGATGAAGAGAGACAACTTGAAGCAATTCTCTATTCATGAAAAGCCTGCCTGCTTTTGCATATATTTGATAGAAGTTGAAAACTGGGGTAAGATAGAATGTGTTTCTTGTCTCCTAGTTATTTCAGTAAGAAGGTAAGAATAGGTTTATCTGATTCTCTGAAAAGAGAACAAAGTTATACTTGATTTAAAAAAAAAAAAAAAAGAGAGTTAAAAATCAGCACTAGCTGCTGACAACGTGACCTTGGTTGCATAAACTAAACTTAAAAAGTAAATATAAGTGAATTTTCAGACTGTCTGGGAAGGTGGGAAGGACGTTTCTGTGGGAGTCAGGAAACCCAGGTTTTAATACAGCTTCTCCCACTAACAGATGATGCTTTTAACTAAATTGCTTTGAGATGGAAATTCTCATCTGTAAAGTGGGGGAGAAGAACCAGGTGAAAGATGCTTCACTTTCTTTAAAATGTTTTTATTTGGGAGATTCCCCAGCAATCCAAAAGTTAAGACTCTCTGCTTCCACTACAGGGAGCACAGATCTGATCCCTGGTGGGGTAACCAAGATTCCACGTGCAGTGCGGTCAAAAACAAACAAGAAAGCAAAAACTTTTATTTGAAAAAATTCCAGAAAAGTTGCAATAGCAGTATGTACTTTGAGCTACAGAGTCTAATTCTTCTATTTTTTTTTTAATTTTTTAAAATTAATTTTTTTTTATTTTTAAACTTTACATAATTGTATTAGTTTTGCCAAATATTCTTCTAGATTCACTGACTGTGTCTGCTTGTTTCTCTCTTTTAGGTACTAATGAAGATGACGGTTATAATGATACATAATTATTAACATTTGACAAACCCTTCGAGGGTCAATTGGAGACATTGCACCCTTTTAGGCCTAAGGAAATACTTCTCTTGTCAACCACTTCCAAAACCAACATGTGGTTATCAAAGTCAGAAAATCTACACTGACCTTAGAGTACTGTATAATTCACAATCCATTTACAATCCATACGTAAATATCCCAGCAATGTAGGTTGTAGCGATGTTTCCTTCGGTTTAGCTGATCATGCTTGCTTGGTCTCCTTTGGTCTGGGACATTTTCTCCTACTTCTTCGTCTTCTGTGATTCTGACCTTTTTGAGTTGTAGAGCTGAGGCTTGGGGTTCACCTGAGACCCTCACGTTCAGATCTGAGCTGTGCACTTCAGGCCTGTAGACCCTGGCCTGAAGTGTGCCCCGCTCTGGAGGCTGAGGCCAAAAGACCAACGTGTCTTGGTGGTGGTGATGCCCACTTGGATGGGTTGGTTGAAGAGTGTTCCCTGGGTTCCTCCACTGCAGCGACCACTCTTTCTTTACTGTAACTCACACATAACCTCTGTGGAGACACTTCAAGGCTGAGTATACATCCCCTTTCCTCATCAAACTTTCATCAGTGACTTCAGCTCCCTTTGACAACTTGCCTGTTTTTCTCTCCCTCTTTCTACATTTACACGTTGCTTACAGCTTTAGGTAGAGGTTCATCCTGACCCACTTAGCTGTTTCCTGTCTATTTTGTGTCTCTATGGACTTGTAGTTGAAACATTTTTTGGACACAAACTCTGAGATACTGACCTCAGTGGTCCATCTCCCTAGAAAAACATGCACACACAAACCACCACCAAAGTACATGTATTTTTCAGCTGTTAACAGAACCTTGAAGTCTGTTCATGGCCCAAACCTAAGATAACTTATGGGGACTTATATAATGACACTTCTGGCTCTAAAATGACACTGAATCTGGGTCTCCTGCTTTGCTGGAAGATTCTTTACTATCTGAACTATTAGGGAAGCTCCAAGAATACTGGAGTGGGTAGCATTTCCTTCTCCAAGGGATCTTACCAACCCAGGAATTGAACCAGAGTCTCCCACATTTCAGGCAGATTCCTTACTGTCCAGGCCACCAGAGAAGCCCCAATACTTCTGCATCTGCTAAAATTATTTGTGAGGAAGTGGGTGGTAAGTCTATTAAAATGAGTGTAACAGGTGCTTTCATATCTCCTCAATTAGCCAACAGTTTCTAGGAAAACAAGTTATTGCAGTTTCTTTTAGGAATACCACTATACAAGTGCTCTTGAGCTCAGTCTTAAAACCATGTAGTGTCCCTTTAACACTCAGGAAGTGAGATCAACCCTCCCCCTGGCTCCTCTTTCTTTAACCTGTGGGTCCTTGGTGCTTGGAGGGCGACACTGGCTCTGTTGACTTCGTGAGGCTCATCACGAGTTCAGCGTAGCTTCAAGTCGCATCTCAGCTCAGCCTGTTTCCTGGAGACGATGGCAGGAAGAGATGCCCCACCAGTGGTTCTGCAAAGCATCAATGAAAACGAAAGTCGCTCAGTCGTGTCTGACTCTTTGAGACCCCATAGACTACACAGCCCATGGAATTCTCCAGGCCAGAACACTGGAGTGGGTAGCCTTTCCCTTCTCCAGGGGATCTTCCCAACCCAGGGATCGAACCCAGGTCTCCCGCATTGCGGGCGGATTTTTTACCAGTTGAGCCACAAGGGAAGCCCAAGAATACTGGCATGGGTAGCCTATCTCTTCTCCAGCGGATCTTCCCAACCCAGGAGTCGAACCAGAGTCTCCTGCATTGCAGGCGGATTCTTTACCAGCTGAGCTATCAGGGAAGCCACACAAAGCATTAGACCTTACCCTAAAGGAGGGGAGACATTGTCAGCGCTGGAAATGATCCGTTTGTGTTTCGGACTCTGAAGCGGACAGACCAGAGTTCCAGACCCAGATCTGTCACGCAGGCTTGCAACTGCTATTAGTCAATCTTAAATCTCAGAGGCTCAGTCCAGACGGTAATCAGCTCACTGCCCTGGGCGGTGACCCGGAGCCTCTCTTGATGGATGGCGTCCCTGGACCGCAGTTGCTCTGTATCTGGGGCCTCGTGCTCTGGCTGGAACTGTACGTACTGTCTCGGCCACTCAGCCAGACCCTGGTCACTTGGGAAGATGGGCTTGTCCTTTGTTCCTGGTTTTTTCTCTTGTCCCTGCCCAGGTCATCCTGGACTCACAGTGAATAAGCCAAGGTCAGGGCCTCAGCCCTTGGAATTCAGCGCCTCTCAGCTCTGCAGAGCAATAAACAGTGACCTGAAGGAAGAGTCTAAATCCGTGCTAAACTGGGGGGTTAGAGGTCACCTTCGCCCAGGTTTCCTTGTTCAGTCCTGAGGAGCAGAGGTGGCTGCTCTGGACCAAGGGTCAGAGAGAGCAGCCTCGGGGCCGGGGAAGGGAGAGCTGGGCCGGGAGGAGGCTGGCAGGGCTTTGGCGCCTCAGCCACCCTGCAGCGAGCACACTTCATTCATTCACTGACTCATTCCTGCCTTCCCATCTTTCATCCACAAACATTCACTCAGTGACACAAAGCACAGTTAAGATAAGAAGCACCAGTTCAGTTCTTGTACCAAGAGAAAAACTGACTGCTTCACTGCTGTGATCCTAAGTATCTTGTGTTATTTTTGAGGAAAGCTCCTTGAAGATTTGGGCTTTCCAGGTGATTCAGTGGTAAAGAATCTGCCTGCCAGTTCAGGAGACACCAGAGATATGGTTTCAACCCCTGGGTCAGGAAGATCCTCTAGAAGAAGAAATGGCAACACACTCCAGTATTCTTGTCTGCAAAAGCCCATGGACAGAGGAGCCTGAAGGGCTGCAGTTCACAGGGTCGCAAAAGAATCAGACACGACTGACCATGTGCGTGCGCACACACGCGCGTGCACACACACACACACACACACTTTTAAGCTTTATCAGTGTCAACATATCGGGGACAGGATTTCTAGAAATGCCTATCTACTGTTCAGATCATTTATTTCTACTTTTCTCACCTTATGTTTTCCAACAAAGATGATTTTGAATGATCATTTCATTATTCTTCTGATTATAATATCCTTATTATTTTAAGATAAAGGAAAGGTTATTTCTGCTACCCATACTTCCTTGGCCGAAATTCCCTGCTTCTTTGATAAAGTAAAATGGAGGAAAAAACGGAAAGACTGCAGAGAGACAAAACCAAGTGAGGACAATGTGCAGAAATGATTTATTCAAGGATCTACCCTAAGGAGCAAACAAAACATTGGGAGTCTAACTGACCTGGCCTAAGCATGAGTGAAACACTGTTGCTGCAGGCTGTGTGAGCTGGGAAACTGGGGAAGTGAACTCAAAATGTACCCTCCTCCCAGCAATAATTTTGTTCCCAGTTCCTTCCAACCCTTGAAATGTTAAAAACAAATTAATGTCATGTCCAAGAAATTCAGAATCAGATAAAGCTCATGATAAATGCTCCAAGAATTGATGCAGTTGTAGCAGTTGGGGAAAAAAAAAAAGGAGCTTCAGTTTAAAGAAGTGGTGGAGTGGAGCCTTGGGGTAGACGGTGCGGGTTGGGGGTGTGTGTGCTCAGTCACTCAGTCATGTCCGACTCTTTGTGACCCCATGGACTGTAGTCCACCAGGCTCCTCTATCCATGGCATTTTCCAGGCAGGAATATGGGAGTGGATTGACATTTCCTCCTCCAGGGGATTTTCCCAACCCAGGGATCAAACCTGAGTCTCCAGCAGCTCCTGCATTGCAGGCAGATTACGGCTGAGCCACCAGGGAAGCCTGGGGGATGGGTAGGAGTGGGAAAATGAAAAGAACTCTGGACCTGGCTTCAGCACCTGACTTTGTGATTTGCTGATAGTTGGCGCTTCACTGGGGATAAGAGGCCTTTTATTACGTAGGCTAGCTGTAAAAATCAAATGAAGTGATGCAGAAGGTTATATAAACTGTAATGTGATGGGTGAATGCAGCCTATTTTAGGAAGCATTTCTAAGCTGAGGAGAGGCTCCCTGTGATCGCCACGTGGCCTGAAGCCCTGCTCTACAAGAGCACAAGGTAAGGGATCACAGATTCTCCATAGATACTGACCTTGTGTGAATCAGCTACTGGTCTCGCAAAACTGGACATGTTAAAATGTTTTCTTGAGACAATCAACAGTAAAGAATCTGCCTGCAATGCAGGAGACCTGGCTTCGATCCCTGAGTTGGGGAAGATCCCCTGGAGAAGGGAATAGCGACCCACTCCAGTACTCTTGCCTGGAGAAGTCCATGCACAGAGGAGCCTGGCGGGCTACAGTCCATGGGGTCGCTAAGAGTGGGACACAACTGAGTGACGAACACTTTAGTAATCAGTAAGCACCAACTGAATCCCCACGATGTGTCCGAGTTCGGGGCCTGGCCTTGGGGATTCAAAAGCCAAAGGCCTTCCTTGAACTGCAGGCGTCTGGGGGAAGAACACATCCGAAGGGGCAGTTGTCCTCAGGAATTGGAGCAGCGGAGCACAGCCTGGGGTAGAGGCGGGACGCGGGAAGCTCTCCTGAGGAAGAGAAGCTGAAACTAGGGCAGTGTTTGCTAGAAGAGGAAGACGTGTGTGTCGGGGGTGAGGGTAGCCTCGGCGGTGGGGAGAGGAGGGGACCGGGGTTGGGGTGGGCTCTGGGATCAGGGGCTGGGCTGCGGTTCCAGGGAAAAGCACTTGCGCCCTGACTGAGACGGCAGAGTTCCCTCAGACTGACTGAACTTCCGGTCGCCAGACCCCGGGCTTCCGTTTACTGAGAGCATTTCCTTGAGAAGACTCCCCACTGTAATGCCCTTTTCTGCACCTTTGACACGTAGAGCTTCTGTCAGCCTGTTCCCGTTTTCCCAGCCCAGGAACTGTCTCCCTCAAGGACCGGGGAGCCTCCTCTGCAATGTGACTGCGAGTCAGAGAGGCTGGGAAGGACCTTGTCTCCCATTCTCTGTGAAAGGACAGGTCCCTCCATTAGACGAGCAGCACTTAGCGAGCTCAGGTCTTAACCACATTGACCGTCCTCCCCATGACATCCGGCAGTATTTTCCCACCAGCTCAACCCAGGGCTTAGAGGCTCATCTTTTGTTGCAGTGGAATTGAGTTCAAACTCTCTCCCCTGTATCAACAGACTGTCTCACCTACTGCAATAGTCTTTTTTTAAAAAATAATTTTATTTATTTGTTTCTGGCGGTTCTGGGTCTTCCTTGCAAGGTGGGCTCTCCTCTGGTTGTTGCAAGCAGGGGTTGCTCTTTGTCACGTGCATGGCTTCTCATTGCGGTGGCTTCTCCTGTTGCAGAGCACAGGCCCCAGGGCACACAGGCTTCTGGAGTTTCAGCACATGGGCTCTGTAGTTGCAGCTCATGGACTTCGTTGCTCCACCTCTTGCGGGATCTTTCCAGATCATGGATCTAACCGTGTCTCCTCCATTGGCAGGTGGATTCTTTGCCACTGACCCACCAGGGAAGCCCTACTGCAATAGTCTTGAATAAAGTCTCCCTGGGTTTGGGTGGACTCCGGGAGTTGGTGATGGACAGGGAGGCCTGGCTTGCTGTGGTTCATGGGGTCGCAAAGAGTCGGACACGACTGAGTGACTGAACTGAACTGAACTGCAGGTATAACTGATCCAGTGTAATTTTTCTTTTCCAAGACTAACCCAGAGGAATGAGAACAGAGGATTAGAGTGAAAGGGTATGAGCTGCAGTTCTGTGACCACTTGGACTGCTTGGATTCTGAACTGCACTCTAGCTCGGCATCCCTGGGTCTATGCTTCCTGAGCTGTGGTGGACAGCAGGTTGTTCTGCTGTGTCTGCCTGGCTGAGAGGCAGCTCTTGTGAGTGAAATACCCACCGCATAATGCACAGTAAACAACTACCTTGAAACAAACAACCACAACCTCCTAAAGCGTAATTCAGAGAGCTAGGGAAGACAGCTTTTCCTATGAAGCCAGTTGGCATTGGCTTTGAGGAGATAAATGCCTACCTTTTTAAATATTGATGGATTGGAACTCTATGGAACCTGACTGTGGTGCAGGAGTAAGAACTGGGGAGAAGAGAGAGTGTATGTGTCACAAGGAAAGATTGATGGGTGGGTCTCATCACTCATGTCTGCGTTCCCGTGGTGTCCCTTGGTATAGCTGCTGATTTCCATTTCCACGTTCCTGCTCTCAGGTACAGTTAACTTAGTTGACCTGTTGATGGCTGGCAGACCAACCTGAACTCTCCACTCGCATTAGATTCCAAATCACAGGTGCCTTCTAATGGAATTTTACCTGATTACACATAAGAGGGCTGCTAACCAGCATGGATGTTCCCGGGTGATGCTGGAGGGTGGCTGTGGGGTTGGAATTGAGTTGATTTGACAGGCTTCCTATGGCAACTCACTGTCCTTATGGCCCTGACAGCTATTGGCCTTCTTTGATGATATCTGCTCATTGGCATGCACCAGTGGTTTTAAACCCAAGTCATCTCCATCAGTGTGTTGGTATTTGAATGTTCAATCCATGTATCCAAAGGCTTATCATAAAAGAAGACTCAGTTGGGACAGCAAGCAGCTTTTTCTTTCCTGCTGCTGGTTGTATTTTTGCTCTTCCAGATGAAAAATTGAAGAAATAATATCTCCCAATAATTTCCACTCAAAATTTATTTTCTCAGCTGTAGCTTCTAATGCGGTAGATCATTTAAATCCTTTTCTTTCCTTTCCGGCTACTTTCAAAATCACATTCTATGGTCATGGGCTATAAATCAAGAGTTCTCCCCCATTACTTGAAAGTGTACAGGCACTTGAGGGGGATGAAAGGTTTGCTACTGCTGGAAGGATGTCTTTCAGCCAGCAGCAGAGCAATAAGGTACTAACTGAGTCCCAGACAGTTTCACTGGACCCCAAATGCACCAACGAAACCAGTGGGCCTATGTTTTAAAAAGGCCTCTGCTTAAATATGCATTGGGGCCTCCCTGATGGTTCAGTGGTAGAGAATCTACCTGGCAACACAGGAGACGCGGGTTCCATCCTTAGCCTGGGAGCGTCCCATCTGTGTGGGGCACTGAAGCCTGGGCACCACTTCTGAGCCTGTGCTCTAGAGCTGGGGAACCTCGACTACTGAGTCTATGTGCTGTAACTGCTGAACCCCGAGTGCCCTTGAGCCCGCATTTGCTACAAGAGAAGCCACTGCAATGAGAAGTCTCCTCACTGCAACTAGAGAAACCCTGTGTGCAGTATCGAAGACCCAGTGCAGCAAAATAGTAAGGAAATACATAAAATTATTTTTTAAAATGCATCAATGCATCCTTAAATTGTCCTTTTAGAATATCAATCTTACTGCATGAAGGAAGGCCTGCTGCTTGTGAACCAGGCTTACAGATTTTATGAGTCGAATACCAACCTTTGAATAGAGTCAAAGATGAGCAATGTAGCTTGTAGGGATATATGTAGATTTTGACATGAGATCTAAATTGATTTCTCAACACGCAAGCCATGTGGGTAGAAATCAGCTCTTCTTAAAAGCGCCCATCTCTTCACAAAAATTCAGTCTTAATTTGTTTCATTTAATGGGTTTAACACACTGAAGGAGAGTCCACTTTGCCAAAGTAGATTACCATGTCCACAAAAGTTTTTCTTAAACATTAACTCTTGGAGAACAGGGTGATGGTAAACCAGTGGGTCAATGGCTACACATAGACACATTAAATAAAAGTGTTAAATTCAACACCACCTAATATTAAAGTAGTGAGTCGAAAATAAACTTGAGGAATCAAGTAGTCATGACCCTTGCCTGCAAATCGGTGCATTTTCTATTTTCCAGGAGTGAAAGGATTTGACTGGTTTGTCTTCTCCCTCCTCTCCCCTGACCACCTAATGATTTTTAGGAATCCTTGGTCAGTCTTACTGTCAGAAAGTTCCTCCCTAGGTCTAATCCCTAAGTTCAGTCCCTCAGTCATTTCTGACTCTTTGCATCCCCATGGACTGCATCACACCAGGCTTCCCTGTCCATCACCAACTCCTAGAGCCCGCTCAGAGCAAGCCCTACTTATTCTAATTTATACATTATTTGAACTTATTTCCATGTGTGCTCGTGCTCAGCTGTATCCGACTCTTAGCAGCCCCACAGACAGACTGTAGCCTGCCAGGCTCCTCTATCCATGGAATTTCCCAGGCAGGAATACTGGAGTGGGTTGTCATCTCTTACTCCAGGGGATCTTCTCAATCCAGAGATCAAACCCACATCTCTTGCATCTCCTGCACTGGCAAGGTGATTCTTTACAAACTGCGCCACCTGAGAAGCACTTTACTTACTTTAGCTGGAGAATAAGTAAGATATCTGTCTTAGTCTGCTCAGGGTGCCATAACAAAGCCATAGACTAAGAGGCTTAAATAACACATATTCATCTTCCCACAGTTCTGCAGTCAACAAGGTCATCTTCTGGTGGGACCTCTCTCCCTGGCTGGCAGACTGCAGTCCTCTAGCTGTGTATATGAGGATGAATGGGGAGAGAGAAATCAAACTCTCTGTGACTTTTCTTAAAGTCTCTTCTTACAAAGGCACTAACCTCATTAATCCAGGTGTCTGTTCTCATGACTTCATCTAACCCCAATTACCTCTCAAAGGCCCCAAATCCACACTGGGGGCTGGGGCTTCAACATACGAGTTTGGAAGGACACACACATTCAGTCCATAACAATATCCCAATTCCTGCTTCCTTTGGTTTTTATAATTCTGAAATTCTAAATACGTCAGAAAATTTACTTTATATTATTTTGCATGCATGCCTGCTTCAGTCCCTCAGTCGTGTCTGACTGTTTGAGACCCTATGGACTTGTGAAATGAAAACATCTCCTTTCATATCAATAAACAGTAAATAGCGCGGCCATCAGCGATTTCTGGCCTCCAGATGTACAGGAGGGCTCCCAAAACTGATCCAGGAGATGCTGGCACCCTGAAGGTGATTCCTTAGGAGCTGGGGAAATAACATAAGAAGCAAAATGAACAAGGAAACAGGATTTGGCCCCAGGTAGCCAGGGTGCATACGAAAGGAATGAATTCAGTGAGCGCAGAGGCTTGCACCTTCCTAGGCATAGAATGTTAAATTCCTTAACCTGATACCTGATCTTTGATGTTCAGACTGCCTGCCCCTTTTTGGTGCAAACATATATCCTGATTCCCCCTCCTGCCTCATTGGAGCAGTTTTCTCGGAGCTACTGAGATGCTGTCTCTTGGGCTTGGGGTCTTAAACATTTCCACCAAACAAAACAATTCTTTACTTTCAGGTTGCGACTACATTTTTCAGTGAACAGACTGCAGCCTGCCAGACTGTAGGATCCTCTGTCCTTGGGATTTCCCAGGAAAGAATACCAGCATGGATTGCCAGTTCCTACTCCAGAGAATCCTCCCAACCCAGGGATCGAACCTGGGTCTTGTCTCCTTCATCTCCTGCATTGCAGGGAGATTCTTTACGGCTGAGCCATAGGGGAAGCCCTTATATTATTTTAAGAAATCATTAATGCCTCCCTCCGAATCCTGTGTAGTTCTTCCTTGGTTCTCTAAACATGTGATGCAACCAGACCACCTATAATACACATATATACAAATATACTTGCATATTTGTGTGTATGTATCGTGTATCAGTTAGGTTTAGTCGCACAGTCACATCCAACTCTTTGCGACCCCATGGACTGCAGCATGCCAGGTTTCCCTGTCCATCACCAACTCCAGAGCTTGCTCAAACTCATGTCGTTAGAGTCCGTGTATATGTAGGTGAGGTATCTAACTAGCACCTGAGAAAAAATGATAAATCAGGATTCCTACTTGACCACTGATCATCAAAATGAACTCCAGGTAGAAGTAAGAATCAACTTTTAAAGAAATAAATTGTAGAAATACTGAAAGAGAATATAGGAATTTTACTAATAATCTCAGAATAGGAGAGACATTTTAAGCAAATCCAGAACTGAAATCATATGAACAAATGTTACATTTGACTATATAAAAAAGTTAAATTTATCGCATGGCAAAATAATGTCAGAAATAAAGTGAAAATAATGTAATAAATAAGAAAATATTTATAACACGTATTGTTGCAGAAACCAGTACTCGAGAAACCAAGTACCACACTCGGAGATTGGAGCACTTTGGTTTATTATGCCGGCGGGCCCAGAGGAGTTACAAAGGGATTACGGAGTTTTAATAGACAGACTGTAGTGGGCAACACTATCTGTTAATAAGCTGGTTTAAACTTAGGGGTTTCGGGCACATGAGGGAACAGCAGTCAAGATGGGGAAGGGGATGCCTGACCTGGACAGTCATGATTAAACAGGTTTGCAGGGGCAGACGATTGTAAAGAGCAGGACAAGGGTAAGTGAGATAAGTTCCAGTTCCTAGTATTGCAAGTCCCCACTTTCTGAGACTATGTGACCTACATGATCCAGACTTTGCAAGGAGCAAGCTGAGTTACAGAGGCAGAAGAGAAGGAGGTGATGTAAAATTTTAACTTTTCCTCTTCAATATCACAGTTGATAAGCTAATATTTTCAGAACGCAAACAATGCTCATGAATCAATAAAAACCAAGGGGTGGGGGACATTGTGTGTGGCTTAGTGGCTCAGTTGTGTCTGACACTTTGCGACCCTTTGGACAGTAGCCTACCAGGCTCCTCTGTCCATGGGATTTTCCAGGCAAGAATACTGGAGTGTGTTGCCACTTCCTTCTCCAAAGGATCTTCCCGAGCCAGGGATTAAACCTGGGTCTGTTGCATTGCAGGCAGATTCTCTCCCAACTACACCACCAGGGAAGCCCAACCTCTAACCTTAACTAGCACTTACCTATTTTGCACTGTCTACCTGATGATACTGTATCATTGAATATATTGTAAATATGTTCATTATTTGTTAAGAGTTCACTTTGTATCCTTTATTCTATGTTTTACATAACAACCCACATTTTCTGAATACCCACTATGTATATGCCAGATGTTTGGTAACATTAAAATAAAAAAAGGAGGGGATCTCTTAAAATCCAGTTGACAGTGCTGCCACCATCTGAACACAAAATCCTCTAATAATTAAGCAATAAATAGAGTTTCTTTGAAAAATACTTTTGCACATCTCCATTTCCAAAGTTTGAAGTGACAATTGTAATAACTAAACTAACAATGATGATGACTCAAAAGGGTTGAAAGTTGGGTACTTTCAACATACGACAAAATAGGGTACTGAATTTTGCTGAGGGACGTCATTATTTTCTTAAATTCTTTTTCTAAGTTTTATACAGGTTTTTTGATTTTACTTCTTTTATTTTTTCTTTTTCTGAAAAGTGCAGCTGAGCACAACTAGGTCAAGATGGTTAAAAAGAAAATTATTTTTAGCCACTTATCTCAG
The DNA here is from genome assembly GCF_027580195.1 of Bos mutus. NCBI lineage: Eukaryota > Metazoa > Chordata > Mammalia > Artiodactyla > Bovidae > Bos > Bos mutus. The sequence continues at coordinate 65,870,587 of NC_091636.1, forward strand.
CCATGAAATCTATTCAAAGTGAATTCAGTGCTGTCAAAAACGTTGTGTAATACTAGTGTTTAAAAGTACATGGCATTTTGAATTTGATTTCTTGGAATGAAATCCAGGTGGGGGAGAAGTCCCCACAGCGTCTGTTTAAAACTCTTCTGTTTTGACTCATCTGATTTCGAACCCTGTCACTTTATTAACGTGGTACGTCTCTGTGTGAATTATATTAACGGGAATCCTTGTTCATTTAGAGTCACTTTCACTCAGAATATTCAACAAGAAGTAATTCCTGCAAATGGTTTAATCAACATTATTATAAACTGCCATATCCTGCTATGATTTTCATAAAAAGAGCTAAACTTGAGAGAACTGCATTTGGGGGAAAAAAAATAACAAAATTCTCAACATGGAAGAGTCCAGATCATGCGGTTCTTTGCAGCTCTGCTTTTGAAGATAAATACATTTTTCATTAAAATTTTTTGTTTTTACATTTTTCAATAAAAAATATAATTAGGAAACCTCACAAAATCATTATGTATTTGAGCTGACTGGGAGCAAATCTTTGTTCATTTTCTCCCTTGCACTCTGGGATATTAACCTTCAGAATATTTCCCAGCAGACCAAAGACATTACTTTTAGAGAAAAGGCCAATTCAGTTAAGCCAGGTGGCACTGTGCTATATTTATCACCCAGTAGATGCAGGCTCTGGGTGGAGCTGGGCGGTGGAGCGGTGAATCTATCACTGTCAAATGTGGTTAGGGGGAGCTGGGTCTCTAGTACCGTGAAGTTGTCAAGGAGTTGCTCCCCAGACTTGTGGCCGGGCCTGCACTGAATAGTCTAAAACACCAGCCAGGAGAGGCGAGAGCTCCATCAGGAGAGGAGAAGAGCGTGCAGAACTTCCCAGAAGGCAGAAAGACCCTGGTGCTTCCAGGAAGTGCCAGGCTCCCTGAAAAGCAGTGCAAGTGGCCCAGGAACTTGAAGCGTGGACGAGAGATCGGATTAAAGTACGCTGAGACCTGAGGATTCTGGGAGAAGCCGGTGCTGTCAGCCTCAGATTTTAAAAAGCACACTTCAAGGGTCAAAAAGATGCCTAAAAATAGTGAGCCCAATGATGACAATTACAACAAATCCCTCTGAGCTGGACAATTGCCTCCTCGTCATCAGCCATGCCCACACTTATCCTGATTCACCTCGAATCCATGTTTCATCAGTATTGTCATCAGTAAACAGAGCCAGTGATGCCCCTGTTTTGTTTTGCCCCCAGGATGGCTCCCATTTCCTGAGAAGTCCATGACGTCACCCACTGCAGCCCGTGGTGAATCACGTTCAAGACTGCAGTCGGCACACCTGTTTTCAGAGGTGCCCTTCAGCGCAGGCAGCGGCCCTCCCGCCTCTGAGGTTTGTCTTCCTCGAGTGCGTGTGCTTGGGTGTGTTTCCAGGATCGCACCTGGCTGCTGAGTGCCCACTGGGTACACATTTCCATCCCAAAGTTCCATTTCACACCTGGTGATGACACCTGGCACAACCCCATTGACGAAATCTAGAGAAAGAATTATTAGGAGGCCAGGCCTGACCTCACTTCATCACCACTATAGCAACTGCTGTAAGTCTACACAGGGCCCTTTGAATTTAGTGAAGATAAAGGTTATAGAAAGAGAATTATAACGTGGGAGAACAATTTATAAATTATAGACTCAATATGAGTTTTCCCTTTACCATCTGAGCCACCAGGGAAGCCCAGTTTTCCCTTAATTCGATGAAAAAACCCCCAGTAGAAGGTAGATTTTGTCCTGGGGACACTCTTGCTTTGCTGCTGTGTCTGACTCTAGGAGAAGACACTTCCCACCAGACCTGCCCAGAGGTGCACGACCTTGCCCATCAGTGCTCCAAGGACGACAAGAGCTCAGCAGAAACTTTCCCGTGCACTGGGTTGGATTGGGTCTCCCCGAAGCACATGGCCAAGACCTAAAACGTGGGCAGGGGTTGCAGTGATGTTACCGTATGCCAGAAATGCCGAGAGTCACCTGAAGTTGGAAGACGCAAGGCAGAACTTTTCCCTTAGAGACTTCAGAGAGAGAATGGTCCTAATTACATATTGAGTTTAGACTTCTGGACTCCAAAACTCGAAGAGGATAAATTTGTGTTGTTTTAAGCCACCAATTTTGTGCTCACCTGTTTCAGACTCAAGAAACTAAAATACCCCAAATCTGTGTTATTTAGTCTGGGTCAGGCTAACATTGAGGGGAGGAAACTGAGGGCTTGATGTTTAAGGGTCAGCAAGGAATGGCCCACAGAAGGACAAGTCTGACCTTGAAATAAGTGCTCTAGCATCAAGCATGGACCACTTCTCTCTGTAGACCGGGACCTGGATGGAGTAGACTGAGTCACCAGTCAATCAAATATCCTCCACACATCCTAAAGAGAAACAAAAATTATGAAGATGGTCCATCTTGTCCCATATTAGCAAATAAGATGTGCCCTCAGTCCCTTTGGGACCCCATGGGCTGTAGACCACCAGATCCTCAGTCTATGGGATTCTCCAGGAAAAAATACTGGAATGATTCACCATTTCCTCCTAGGGGACTTTCCTGACCCAGGGATGGAACCTACCTCTCTTGCATTGGCAGGCAAATTTTTTATCACTGCACCACCTGGGAATCCCGGGGAACAAAAATGTTTCCCTTAATGCAGTGTGATTTTCACATACCCCTACCTGGAACAGAAACTGCAGAGCATACTAAGGTGAAAAGTCGAGTCTGCCCCAGTCTCCTTCCAGCCATTCCGTCCTCTAGGCTCAGGTTTGCTCTCGTACCTGCCTGCACAGTAAAGACAATGATAATGTTGATAATCATGGTGTAAATAAAAATAATAGCAAACATTAATGTAGCACTTACTTTGTTCTAAGAATTGTTCTAAGTAGCTTCAGTTCAGTTCAGTCGCTCAGTTGTGTCCGACTCTTTGCGACCCCATGAATCGCAGCAGGCCAGGCCTCCCTGTCCATCACCAACTCTGGAGTTCACTCAAACTCACGTCCATCGAGTCAGTGATGCCATCCAGCCATCTCATCCTCTGTTGTCCCCTTCTCCTCCTGCCCTCAATCCCTCCCAGCATCAGAGTCTTTTCCAATGAGTCAACTCTTCACATGAGGTAGCCAAAGTACTAGAGTTTCAGCTTTAGCATCATTCCTTCCGAAGAACACCCAGGACTGATCTCCTTTAGAATGGACTGGTTGGATCTCCTTAAAATCCAAGGGACTCTCAAGAGTCTTCTCCAACACCACAGTTCAAAAGCATCAATTCTTCAGCACTCAGCTTTCTTCACAGTACAACTTTCACATCCATACATGACTACCGGAAAAACTATAGCCTTGACTAGACGGACCTTTGTTGGCCAAGTAATGTCTCTGCTTTTGAATATGCTATCTCAGTTGGTCATAACTTTCCTTCCAAGGAGTAAGCGTCTTTTAATTTCATGGCTGCAGTCACCATCTGCAGTGATTTTGGAGCCCCAAAAAATAAATGGCATTGAAACATGTGAAATGTCATGTATGAAACAAGATGCCAGTCCAGGTTCAATGCACGATGCTGGATGCTTGGGGCTGGTGCACTGGGACGACCCAGAGGGATGGTATGGGGAGGGAGGAGGGAGGAGGGTTCAGGATGGGGAACACATGTATAATTTTGTTTTAATTAAAATTGAATAAAAAAAAAAAAAATAAAGTCTACACTTTTTCCACTGTTTCCCCATGTATTTCCTATGAAGTGATGGGACTAGATGCCATGATCTTAGTTTTCTGAATGTTGAGCTTTAAGCCAACTTTTTCACTCTCCTCTTTCACTTTCATCAAGAGGCTTTTTAGTTCCTCTTCTTAGATACCTATAAATATTACATCTTTTAAAAAAACATCTGAGAACATCATCTGAGATGTTATCCCCGTTTTGTAGAAAAAGTGAACACTGAAAGGAATTTACTCAAAGATACACTTTGCTAGCAAGCATCAGGGACTCAGTCTCAGAAAGTGAAAGTGTTAGTCACTCAGTCATTTCCGACTCTATCACCCCATGGACTGTAGCCCACCAGCCTCCTCTGTCCATGGAATTCTCCAGGTAAGAATACTGGAGTGGGTAGCCATTCCTCTTTCCAGGCGATCTTCCTGACCTAAGGATTGAATGCAGGTTTCCTGCATTGAGGGCAGATTCTTTACCATCTGAACCACCACGAAGTACAGTTGACATACAATGCCGTGTTTGGGTCCTTATATTGCAGGCAAATTCTTTACTGTCTGAGCCACCAGGAAGCCCCTCATTAAAGAGCCTACACGTATATCTGGAGACTATTATGGGTTGACTTGAATTCTATGACAAAGATAGGATGAAGTCCTAACCCCCAGTACCTGTGAATGTGATCTTATTTGGTCTTTACATGCTGCCTGCTAAATTGCTTTAGTCATCTTCGACTCTTTGAAACACTACAGACTATATCCCACAAGGCTCCTCCATCCAGGATTCTCCAGGCAAGAATATTGGAGTGAGCTGCCATGCCCTCCTCCAGGGGATCTTCCTGACACAAGGATCCAACCTTCGTCTCTTATATCTCTGGCAGGCATGTTCTTTACCACTAGCATGACCTGGGAAGCCCCACTGGGTCTTGAGAGATCAATTCAATTGCTCAGTCGTGTCCAGCTTTTTGCTACCCCATGGACTGTAGCATGCCAGGCTTCCCTGTCCATCACCGACTCCCGGAGCTTGCTCAAATTCATGTCCATTGAGTCGGTGATACCATTAAACCATCTCATCCCCTTTTCGTCCTGCCTTCAATCTTTCCCAGCTTCAGGGTCTTTTCAAATGTGTCAGTTCTCATCAGATGGCCAAAGGATTGGCGTTTCAGGTTCAGCATCAGTTCTTCCAATGAATATTCAGGACTAATTTCCTTTAGAATTTACTGATTGGATCTCCTTGCAGTCCAAGGGACTCTCAAGAGTCTTCTCCAACACCACAGTTCAAAAGCATCAATTCTTCGGTGCTCAGCTTTCTTTATGGTCCTACTCTCACATCCATACATGACTACTGGAAAAACCATGAAACTGGAGCCTATTGTACAGAGTGAAGTAAGCCAGAAGGAAAAACATAAATACAGTATACTAACGCATATATATGGAATTTAGAAACATGGTAACAATAACCCGGTGTACGAGACAGCAAAAGAGACACTGATGTATAGAACAGTCTTATGGACTCAGTGGGAGAGGGAGAGGGTGGGAAGATTTGGGAGAATGGCAATGAAACATGTAAAATATCATGTAGAAAACGAGTTGCCAGTCCAGGTTCGATGCATGATGCTGGATGCTTGGGGCTGGTGCACTGGGACGGCCCAGAGGGATGGTGTGGGGAGGGAGGAGGGAGGAGGGTTCGTGATGGGGAGCACATGTATACCTGTGGCGGATTCATTTTGATGTTTGGCAAAACTAATACAATTATGTAAAGTTTAAAAATAAAATAAAATTAGAGGGGAAAAAAAAAAAAAACCATACCTTTGACTAGACGGCAAAGCTTTGTTGGCAAAGTAATGTCTCTGCTTTTTAAGCTGTCTAGGTTGGTCATAGCTTTTCTTCCAAGGAGCAAGAGTCTTTTAATTTCATGGCTGCGGTCACCATCTGCAGTGATTTTGAAGCCCAAAAAATAAAGTCTCCCACTGTGTCTATTGTTTCCCCATCTATTTGCCATGAAGTGATGGGACCGGGTGCCATGATCTTAGTTTTCTGAATGTTGAGTTTTAAGCCAACTTTTTCACTCTTGTCTTTCATTTTCATCAAGAGGCTCCTTAGTTCTTCTTTGCTTTCTGCCATAAGGTGGTGTCCTCTGCATATTTTAGGTTATTGATATTTCTTCCTGTAATCTTGATTCCAGCTTGTGCTTCATCCAGCCCGACATTTCTCATGGTGTACTCTGCATATAAGTTAAATAAACAGGGTGACAATTTACAGGCTTGATGTACTCCTTTCCCAATTTGTAACCAGTCTGTTGTTCCATGTCCAGTTCTAACTGTTGCTTCTTGACCTGCATACAGATTTCTCAGGAGGCAGGTCAGGTGGTCCGGTATTCCCATGTCTTTCGGAATTTTCCACAGTTTGTTGTGATCCACATAGTCAAAGGCTTTGGTATGGTCAATAGAGCAAAAGTAATGTTTTTCTGGAACTCTCTTCCTTTTTCTATGATCCAACAGATGTCAGCAATTTAATCTCTGGTACTATGGAATATAAAATCTTTAGAGATGGCATCAAGTTAATATGAGGCTCTCAGGGTATGAGTTACTCCAGTATGACTGTGTCCTTATGAAAAAAAGGAAATTAAAACACAGACCTGCACAGAGAGAAGACACAGACCCTGAGGGGACAGAGAGACAGGCATGGTGCTGCCACAAGTCAGCGGAGCCCTGGCATTACGTAGCAGGGAGAATCTGACATCTGGAGCTTCAGTTCGGTGCGTGGCCCTTCCCACACCCTGACTGTGGACTCCCAGGTCCAGGATGAGGATAGACTACACCAACGCCTGCTGTTTTAAGCCACCTGGTTTGTGGTATTTTGTCACAGTAAGTCTGGGAAACTAGAACAGAATTGTGGTGAATTTCTATAAATTACTAACTTTCTTTTTCTCTTCTACTGGTGTTCAGATTTTTTTAATGTGGAATACAAATCTAGAAAAGCAACAGATAAGAAAGTAAGAAAGCAAGCACTCCTGTACTTACCCCCAGGTTGAGAAATACAACAACTTCCAGTATCCCCAAAAGCCCCGTGTACAGATAAAACTTTTCTGAATTTTGTATTAATTCTTCAGATTGTTTCTTTAATTTAAAATGTGTATATATTCATTTACCTCCTGGGTCTGCACCATAATACTGTGGTTGGGTTTTGCCCATTTTTAACCTTGTGAAAAGAGCCATACTACATGGATAGGTCACTATTACCATCAGTACAGCGGTCAGCAAAGGCCCACCTGGCCTCCATGAGGTTGTATGGAAAGACCAGTGAACCATATATTATATGTCATATGTTCATATATATGTCAGTAGTTCATATGTCATATGTTCATATATATTCAGTAGTCATATATATTTAGGATTTCTAAATTCATGTTTCAAAAATATGGTTGTTTTTAAGTGTGTGTTTATGTACAAAAGACTTCAAAAATGGTATATGAATGTTATACTTTGTTTTTCCATTTTGGAAAACAAAGTGTATAAAATTGGTATTCTTTCTTTCTTAAATATGGGATAGAATTTAGTGATGCTGCCATTTGGGCTTGGGAATTTCTTAGTCCATTTTGGTAATTTGTGTCTTTTATGAATGTGTCTGTTATGTCCAATGGGCTTCCCTGGTGGCTCAGACAGTAAAGAATCTGTCTGCAATGAAGGAGACCTGGGTTTGATCCCTGGGTTTGGAGGATCCCCTGGAGAAGGGAATGGCTACCCACTCCAGTATTCTTCTGAAAAATCCCATGGATGAGGAGCCTGGCCGGCTACAGTCCATGAGATCACAAAGAGTCGGACATAACTGAGTGACTAACACTTTCACTTCATTACGTCCAAACGCTAAATTTCTTAGAGCAGTTTGTAATGTCCTCCTGTGATCTTTTCTAAGACGTGTAGATTTGTGCTGAGTTGCCCTTTTCAAGATATTAAGAAGAGGTGGCAAGAATACACAGAAGAACTATACAAAAAAGATCTTCACAACACAGATAATCACGATGGTGTGACCACTGACCTACAGCCAGACATCCTGGAATGTGAAGTCAAGCGGGCCTTAGAAAGCATCACTACAAACAAAGCTAGTGGAGGTGATGGAATTCCAGTTGAGCTCTTTCAAATCCTGAAAGATGATGCTGTGAAAGTGCTGCATTCAATATGCCAGCAAATTTGGAAAACTCAGCAGTGGCCACAGGACTGGAAAAAGTCCATTTTCATTCCAATCCCAAAGAAAGGCAATGCCAAAGAATGCTCAAACTACTGCACAATTGCACTCATCTCACACACTAGTAAAGTAATGCTCAAAATTCTCCAAGCCAGGCTTCAGCAATATGTGAACTGTGAACTTCCTGATGTTCAAGCTGGTTTTAGAAAAGGCAGAGGAACCAGAGATCAAATTGCCAACATCCACTGGATCATGGAAAAAGCAAGAGAGTTCCAGAAAAACATATATTTCTGCTTTATTGACTATGCCAAAGCCTTTGACTGTGTGGATCACAATAAACTGTGGAAAATTCTTCAAGAGATGGGAATACCAGACCACCTGACCTGCCTCTTGAGAAATTTGTATGCAGGTCAGGAAGCAACAGTTAGAACTGGACATGGAACAACAGACTGGTTCCAAATAAGAAAAGGAGTACATCAAGGCTGTATATTGTCACCCTGCTTATTTAACTTATATGCAGAGTACATCATGAGAAATGCTGGACTGGAAGAAACACAAGCTGGAATCAAGATTGCCGGGAGAAATATCAATAACCTCAGATATGCAGATAACACCACCCTGATGGCAGAAAATGAAGAGGAACTCAAAAGCCTCTTGATGAAAGTGAAAGAGGAGAGTGAAAAAGTTGGCTTAAAGCTCAACATTCAGAAAACGAAGATCATGGCATCTGGTCCCATCACTTCATGGGAAATAAATGGGGAAACAGTGGAAACAGTGTCAGACTTTATTTTTTTGGGCTCCAAAATCACTGCAGATGGTGACTGCAGCCATGAAATTAAAAGACGATTACTCCTTGGAAGGAAAGTTATGACCAACATAGATAGCATATTCAAAAGCAGAGACATTACTTTGCCAACAAAGGTCTGTCTAATCAAGGCTATGGTTTTTCCTGTGGTCATGTATGGATGTGAGAGTTGGACTGTGAAGAAGGCTGAGTGCCGAAGAATTGATGCTTTTGAACTGTGGTGTTGGAGAAGACTCTTGAGAGTCCCTTGGACTGCAAGGAGATCCAACCAGTCCATTCTGAAGGAGATCAGCCCTGGGATTTCTTTGGAAGGAATGATGTTAAAGCTGAAACTCCAGTACTTTGGCCACCTCATGTGAAGAGTTGACTCATTGGAAAAGACTCTGATGCTGGGAGGGATTGGGGGCAGGAGGAGAAGGGGAAGACAGAGGATGAGATGGCTGGATGGCATCACTAACTCAATGGACGTGAGTCTCAGTGAACTCCAGGAGTTGGTGATGGACAGGGAGGCCTGGCCTGCTGTGATTCATGGGGTCACAAAGAGTCGGACACGACTGAGTGACTGAACTGAACTGAAATATTAATTAATATATATATATATAGTTTTAATTCAAATCTGATCCATCTGGAAATCATATTTAAATGTTACATGAAAAAAGTCTTAGCTATGACTGATCAGTTTCATTTCTTTTTAAAGAAGCAACTGTAGTTCTTGCTGACCATGTATACTCCTCATACGCTTTCTGGATCGTAGACCTCTGTTCTTCTCCCTACTGTTTCTTTGCTTCTAACATCTACTGGGTACTTTTGCAGGCTTTTTTTTTTTTTTTTTTTTTTTGCTGCACTTTAGGATGAATGTTTAGATCATTGATGTTAAATCTTTCTTCTACTTTAAGTATAGTTAATAGTGACCCAATGACATTTTGGAAAGCACTGTTCTGGCTATGCTCAAAAAATATAACATATAATTACATATAGACACTTTAAAGTCATTTCCAAAAAATTAAATAAGCATTCAGAAGTACATTTAGTAGCAAGTTGGCATTGCAATTGCAGAGTTGTTTCAATGATTAATACAAAAGCAAAACAATTGAAAAAGAAGAGATCATATAGAAAGTCATATGTGCGTGAATGTGAAAGTTGTTCAGTCCTGTCTGACTCTTTGTGACCCCAGGGACTATACAGTACGTGGAATTCTCCAGGCCAGAATACTGGAGTGGGTAGCCTTTCCCTTTTCCAGGGGATCTTCCCAACCCAGGGATTGAACCCAGGTCTCCTACATTGCAGGTGGATTCTTTACCAGCTGAGCCACAAGGGAAGCCCAAGAATACTGGAGTGGGTAGGCTATCCCTTCTCCAGTGGATCTTCCCCACCCAGGAATCGATCCAGGGTCTCCTGAATTGCAGGCAGATTCTTTACTAAATGACCTATCAGGGAAGCCCGCATATGTGCATAGTGAAGTGCGAAAAAAAACTTGCACAGCAGCCCCCTACGTGTTACACCAGATGGGAAATGTTGTTGCTGTTGTTCAGCTGCTCAGTCGTGTCTGACTCTTTGTGACCCCGAGGACTGTGCCAGCCCAGGTGGCACTTGTGGTAAAGGACACACCTGCCAGTGCAGGAGACACAGAGACTCAGATTTGATCCCCGGGTCCAGCAGAGCCCCTGGAGAAGAAAACAGCAAACCACTCCAGTATTCTTGCCTGGAGAATCCCAGGGCCAGAGGAGCCTGGTGGGCTACAGCCCATGGGGTAGCAGAGTCGGACACAACTTAAGTGACTCAGCACAGACTGCAGCATGCCAGGCTTCCCTGACTTGGAAAATGAGCCTTCAACAAATCAAACAAACAAGTCAATGGCTTTATTTTATCATTATTTTTTAAAAAAATTAAATTTTTCTAAAAGGTTTTATTTGTTCATTTATTTCTGGATGTGCTGGGTCTCAGTTGCTGCACATGGGCTTTCTCTAGCTGTGGTGAGCAGAGGCCGGCCTCTAGTCATGGTGAGCAGAGGCCGGCCTCTGGCTGTGGCGCGTGGTTTTCTCGTTGTGGTGTCCTCTCTTGTTGCAGAGAAAGGGCTCTAGGCGCTCAGGCTTCAGTGCTTGCGGCAAATGGGCTCAAGAGTGTGGTGCACAGGCTTAGTCGCCCTGTAACATGTGGAATCTTTCCAGACCAGAGATCAAACCTGTGTCCCCTCCACTGGCAGGCAGATTCTTAGCCACTGGACCCCCAGGGAAATCCACCATGGGTTTTAAAGACAAAAGATATCCACACTTCTCAGGACACGCAGTGCTGGTTTTAACCTTCAAGTACATATTCATAAGACCTTGTAATGAAAATTAATTGAATTAATTAATTCAATTAATTAATGAAGCTTTTATCTTCTGAATGAGCAGTACTTGGCTGGTTAATTCATTTTCTAGCATTTAGTATAAAGCAAAGAAGAGAATACTGTGATAATTACAGCTGAACCAGTTCACATTGACTTGATTTTATCAGAAAACAAGCAAACAAATAAAGAGCCTATCAAATTGACTTTGTTTACAGAGAAGATTAAGTTCAGTTTTTTTGTTTTTAAAATTTTTAATTGGAGGATAATTGCTTTACAGTGTTGTGTTGGTTAAAGTTCATGTTTTAAAACATATATTAAATGGAAAGTTAAAAAAGACTCAGACTGCACAACTCAAGTACTAATATCTGGAAAAGGCGAGAAATCTTTACTAAATTGTCAAACCTTTTTCCTAGATGAAATGCACTGTTGCAAGTATGTGGCAAGTGCTTTGAGTCCATTACTGAGCGTGTTCTTTGCAATAGGAGATATCTCCAACAGCTAACCACCAAAAATGGAAACTGACATAACAATGTGGAGAACATTTCTGATGAGTTTTTTTAAGCAAAATCATAATACAATGGCAAGAAGAAATTTAGGAATTTAAAAGGTTAATCTTGAGAATTACAAAAACAATAAAAGAAGAAAATAAGATTCCTTAGACTAACTGCTATCCAGATCTACTAGTACTGGGTTTAGACAACAATGGTTTTAAAATGCAATGTAAGTTTCTTTAAATTTACTAAGATCATGGCATCCAGTCCCATCATTTCATGGCAAAGAGAAGGAGAAAAAGCAGAAGCAGAGACAAATTTTATGTTCTTGGGCTTCAAAATCACTGCAGAATGTGACTGCAGTCATGAAATTAAAAGACACTAGTTTCTTGGAAAAAAAGCTATGACAAACCTAAACAACATATTAAAAAGCAGAGACATCACTTTGCAGACAAAGATGCTTGTAGTCAAAGCTGTGGTTTTTCCAGTAGTCATGTATGGATGTAAGAGTTGAACCATAAAGAAGGCTAAATGCCAAAGAATTGATGCTTTTAAACTGTGGTGTTGAAGAAGACTCTTGAGAGTTCCTTGGATTTCAAGGAGATGAAACCAGTCAATCCTAAAGGAAATCGACCTTCAAATATTCACTGGAAGGACTGATCCTGAAGCTGAAGCTCCAATACTTTGGCCACCTGATGCAAAGAGCTCACTCATTGGAAAAGACTCTGATGCTGGGAAAGATTGATGGCAAAAGGAGAAGAGTGGGGCAGAGGGTGAGATGGTCAGATAGCATCACCAATTCAGTGGACATGAATCTGAGCAGTAAATTGGAAACATATATGTGTGTATACATATATATATATGAAAGTGATTAACTCTAAAAATGTATTTCTAATTTGAACAAAGAAGTATAGGTTTATCAATTAATTTTTTCTTTTAATTGAAGGATCATTGCTTTACAGAATTTTGTTGTTTTCTGCCAAATTTCAACATGAATCAGCCATAGGTATACATGTGTCCCCTCCCTCCTGAACCTCCCTCCCACCTTCCTCCCCATCCCACTCCTATAGATTGTTACAGCCCCTGTTTGAGTTCCTTGAATCATACTGCAAATTCCCATTCGCTATCTATTTTACATTTGGTAATGAATGTTTCCATGTTACTCTCTCCATACATCCCACCCTCTCCTCCTCCCCTGTTTATCAATTAATTTTATTTTTAACAAAAGTTCCCAAGTTGATAAAAGTATGGTAAAATAGGCAATATTATACCACGATTGTTTGTTGCTGTTGTTTTTCAGTCACTAAGTCATGTCTGACTCTTTGTGACCCCATAGACTGCAGCAGGCAAAACAGGCTCCTCTGTCCTTCACGTCTCCCTGAGTTTGCTTAAACTCATGTCCATTGGGTCAGTGATGCCATCCAACCATTTCATCCTCTGTCACCTGCTTCTCCTCCTGCCCTCGAGCTTTTCCAGCCTCAGAGTCTTTTCCAATGGCTCTTTGCATCAGGTGGCCCAAAGTACTGAAGCTTCAGTTTTACCATCAGTCCTTCCAATGAATATTCAGGGTTGATTTCCTTTAGGATTGACAACATGATGGGGAGTTTATTAAAAATAAGCTTGTCATCAGCACAGGACATAATACAGCTGTGATTGTATTTTGATGGTAGGATGATGCAAGATTTTTCTATTGTTTTTTACACTTCTATGTTTCGAAAGTCCTGATATAACATGAACATTTGCGCAAGTAGACGCACATACAAGAAAACAGCGAAGAAAAAGAGAACCCATTTGAGTTTGTACTAACTCTAAATGAACATGTACATATTCTGTGGCAGAGCTGGGAGTGGGTGAGAACGTTTTTAAAATGCATTACTGCCGCCTCACTATTTGCAGAGCAGTCATCTGCTCCTAATTGGGAAGGAAAAGATACTAAATCCACATGGTTGGCTTCATATAATGTGTCAAACACCTTTTTAAAAGTTACAAGCATCATTAAAAGAGCACATATAATTAAAACATAAAAAGGAAAACAGAGAACAGGGCATTTAATGCAAACAGAATCAATGCTTTTCCAATGCACTTGACGTTCTAAATACCAGGTGATTGAATTCTTCCTCGGGGAACACAGCAACAGATAAGGGCCCAGAATACCCAGAAACACTCTAATGGGCCACCATGAGAGCAGGGGAGTGTGGTTTAACGTCTGGAGAGGTTCAAAAACCACGAAGGATTTTGTGGATGGTGTTTAAGTTATAAAAATCCAAATCACAGGCAAGAGCCTAGTGGTAAAAAAAAAAAAAAATACATCGTGGAAGAGGAATACGTCAGTCAGTTTTGAAGTTTATGATGACACGTTCAGAACAAAATGTATTGCAGACAGGAAAAAAATAAGTCAAAATCCCACCAAGAATTAATTACAGTAAGTCCCCTACATCCTGATACAAACCTTCAAGTTGTGAACTTTCAAAGGTGCAATCGTGAGGCCCATCAGCGTCAGGTGTGAGTGACGTTGCAGCTGGCCCTGCGTCTCCTGTTTGCTGACGACCCTTCAGCTCTACCATCTCCCACCTTCTCTCCTGCCTCCAGTAGTAACTCTTTGTGCCTGTCCACTCGATGCCAGCCCCTGGGTTCCAGCTGTCGTACTGTACCACTGTACTTTCCAAGGTACCATACTGTAAGATAAAAAATGCTTTCTTAGTTTTTTGTGTTTGTCTTTTATGCATTATCTTTGAAAAGCATTATAAACATATTACAATACAGTACTTTATAGCCGAAGTTAGCCTAGGGACCCAACAATAGGCTATACCATTGTAGCTTTGTTTGGTTGCTAAGTCATTTATGTCCAACTCTTTTCACCAGGGTCACAGAGCATTGAGCACGACTAAGTGACTAAACAACAACTATAAAGCTGATTGTGTTAGTCGGGTACCTAGGCTAACGTCACTAGACTTAGCAAATGAGTTGGTGCTCTTGGAAAAAAACAAGCTCTTGGAAGGAAACTTGTTTGCATGTAGGAGTTGTTATTGTTGTTCAATCGTCTAGCCATGTCTGACTCTTTGTGACCCCATAGACTGCAGCGTGCCAGGCCTTCCTGTCCCTCACCATCTCCCAGAGACTGCCCAAGTTCATGTTCATTATATCGGTGATGCCATCTAGCCATCTCATCCTCTGACACCATCTTCTCCTTCTGCCCTCAATCTTTCCCATCTGGGACTTTTCTTTTTTTTTAATTTAATTTTATTTAACTTTACAATATTGTATTGGTTTTGCCATATATCAAAATGAATCTGCCACAGGTATACGCCGTCTGTTCACATCAGATGACCAAAATGCTGGAACCTCAGCTTCAGCATCAGTCTTTGCAGGGAATATTCAGGGTTGATTTCCTTTAAGATTGACTGGCTTGATCTCCTTGCTGTCCAAGGGACTTTCAGGGGTCTTCTCCAACACCACAGTTCGAAGGCATCTGTTGTAGCCACTCAGAGGGACAATGCAGAGAGTGGAGTGCAGTTTATTACACCAGGGCCCAAGACAGAGTCTCCTCTTAGCCAAGGACCCCGAGCAGTTTTTGTGAAAACCTTATATACCGTATAAGGTTTGCCCAAACCCACCTCCCCAAATTCCCTGAAACTAGTCTGAACAAAGGAAAAGCAAGATACAATCAAAGTTAACCCACGATTCATATGCCTTAAGCCTAGGTAGTCAAGAGTGGACAATTATCAATAGGCCTGTGTTCATACCCCAGTAAGCATAATAGAATGTATGATTCTATTGGGTTACACAGATAATTAGGGTATTCTTTTAGGTAGAAATTCTAGGTATGAGCCCTGGGGCTCTTCCATCCGGGGGGCTTGGTTTTCCAGTTGGTATATCATTTTCATAGATACTGGGCATACAGCTCATAGTCCACAGTCCGGCCCAAGATGGAGCATGTTCTGTCTGTTTCCTCCTTCACATCAACTAATCAATCGGTCCCTGTGGCAGGAAAACAAGTGTGAATGCTTG
Organism: Bos mutus; assembly: GCF_027580195.1. Classification (NCBI taxonomy): domain Eukaryota; kingdom Metazoa; phylum Chordata; class Mammalia; order Artiodactyla; family Bovidae; genus Bos; species Bos mutus. The sequence goes on from NC_091636.1 coordinate 65,886,114, forward strand.
GGTGGGATGAAGTGTGATACGGGAGCAGAGAGAGCTGCTTCCACAGGCACTCGAATCGCAAAGCCCCCATTTCCCAATGCAGTCTGAATTTCTCCTCATTACTTCATTTTTTAATTATTGGATAGATTTTTATTTTAATTGAACTTGATTTTATTTTAAATTTTAATTAAAATGTCATTAGCAACTAGCATTTACAAGACTAACAGTGTCAGAGTTTGTGGGAGAACGTTCATCTATTCATCTCGTGACTCTGGTCCTGTGCCTCATATGCTGTTCTGGGCCATCTAAGGAAGAGCCCACACGTGTCTGCGGTGTTGGGAGAACAAGGCAAAGGTCAGCGTCGTTCAGGCCATGAGGAAAAGAGCCCCAGGGGAGGAGGCTGCGATCATGAAGCCAGGAGACAGATCTTGAGGGATTCATTCATCCAAGGAAGAGACTTTAGATTTTATTTCCAATGTGATGGAAATTCATGGGCAGGTTGATTTTCCTTGGAGTGACATTATCTGATTTAAAAGGATCATTCTATTTACTCAGCCACTAAAATGAATGAAATAATGCCATTTGCAGCAGAATAAATGGACCTAGAGGGTGTCATACTGAGTGAAGTAAGTCAGGGAGAGAAGTAGAAATATTTCATGACATCACTTATTTGTGGAATCTAAAAAGAAATGAAACAAATAACTATTTACAGAACAGAAACAGATCAGCAGACATAGAGAATGAACTTATGGTTGCTGGTGGGGAAGGAAGGAGGAAGGGATAGTTAGGGAGTTTGGGATGGACATGTACACTCTGCTATATTTTAAATGGAAAACCAACAAGGACCTACCGTACAGCACAGGGAACTCTGCTCAATGTTACGTGGCAGCCTGGATGGGAGGGGAGTTTGGGAGAGAATGGATACATGTATATGTGTGACTGAGCCCCTTCACTGTCCAACTAAAACTCACGACATTGTAAATCAGCTATACTCCAATACAAAATAAATTTTAAAAATTGAAGAATCATTCTAGGTTTTGCAGGGACAAGAGTAGAAGCAAAGAGGTGGGTTCAGGTGGCAGAAATGAAGGTGGTAAAATATGATCTTATTTGGAATATGTCATGAAGATACAGCCAACAAACCCAGCTGGTGGGTCAAATGTGGGGTGTCAAGATAATGGAGCTGATATTTATTGAGATGAACAATAACAGCTTTTCAAAAGGAAATCAAAGGATTTATACAGAATAAGTTTAAAATGCCTATTAAATACCCAGGCTGAGGTCATAAGTTGCCTGTTAGATTTATGAGCCAAAATTCAGACAACAAGGTGGAAACTAGAGATAAAAATTTAGAAACCATCCACATACAAATGAGTTTGAATGAGATCACCCCAACAATAGGCACCTAGACGGTAAATCACGAAAACATGGAGCTAAATCCTGTTCATAGATAGAAAACGTTTGTGTCTTGATAGAAACTATCATTGTAAACATGGAACTTCTCTCCAAACTCATCTATAAATTTGATGCCACCTTAATCAAAATCCCCAAGGAAACTTTCATGGAATCAGAGCCTCTAATTTTGCAGTGGGTCTGCCCTTATGTTAACATGTTTTGGCATTTGAGTAACAGACCATGGAAAGTTTAGGGGAAAGGGCTACTCCTTCGGTCGTGTACCTGGGAAGTCCAATGATGAAACTGCTTTAGACTGGTTTATTTCAGTAGATTAGGGTGTTTGGTGCTTTGGGTTGCTGGGCCGTATTTCCTTCTCTCTGTTGTCTTCATCTCCATCCTGGCTCCCCTGAGTGCAAAATTCATGTTGCTGTGCCAGCTCCATAGCAGAAAGCACTGGTGGTCTAGTGCAGGAAGGAACACTTCTCATGGGAGTGAGTTTCTTTCTCCTAAAGATACAGAAGTTCTGTCCCTAGAGCTCCCTGGCAGTCTGTCATCCAGGCTTGGCCTGCACAGGGGCACGTGCTTGTGCCAATTCCTGGGCCTCAATCAGTGACATCAATTAATCTTAGGTCTGGAGCTCTGTCAAAGCTATGGTTTTTCTAGTAGTCATGTATGGATGTGAGAGTTGGATCATAAAGAAGGCTGAGCACTGAATAATTGACGCTTTCAAATTGTGGTGCTGGAGAAGACTCTTGAGAGTCCCTTGGACAACAAGAAGTTCAAATCAGTCCATCCTAAAGGAAATCAACCTTGAATATTCATTGTAAGGGCCAATGCTGAAGCTGAAGCTCCAATACTTTGGCCAGTGAATGGGAGCTAACTCTTTAGAAAAGACACTGATGTTGGGAAAGATTGAAGACAAAAACAGAAGAGGGCGGCAGAGGATGAGGTGGTTGGATGGTATCACTGACTCATTGACCATGAATTTGAGCACACTCTGGGAGATAGTGACAGACAGAGGAGCCTGGCATGCTCCAGTCCACAGATTTGTGAAGAGGCGGACGCAACTTGGCAACTGAACAACAATAGCAGCAACAACAACTGATGGTTTGTGCTGAGGGGCAGGACCTGCAAGGCGGAGGGAGGAAGAGACAGCTGAGTGAAAGCCGACGGCTTTCAATTAGGAAGGGTAAAGAGCAATGAACCCCAGGCAAGAAAGCAGTGATACACAGGACTGGAACGGAGAAAAACTGCACCCCAAAAGCAAAGTCATGTTTGAAAAGAAGAACAGCAATGAAGAATTTGCCTCCTAAATAAAAAAGCAACCTGTAAAATGGCAGTGATAAAAATGTGTGCTATTGGTACCAGAATGGACAAATGAGCCCATTAAAGAGAAGGTTCCAGAACACACACACACACATATATATATATGTGTGTGTGTGTGTGTGTGTGTGTGTAGATAACCTATGCATCATACACATGTATTATGGGGCTTCCCTGGTGGCTCAGTGGTAAAGAATCTGCCTGCCCATGCAGTAGACACGAGTTCAATCCCTGGGTCGGGAAGATCCCCTGGAGGACATGGCAACCCACTCCAGTGTTCCTGTCTGGAAAATCCTGTGGACAGAGAAGCCTGGAGGGCTTCAGTCCAGCCCTCCAGGACAAAAGAGCCAGACACGACTTAGATACTAAACAACAATGCATATATTATACACACACATACATGGAAAGCATTTACTGTAGAATAAAGGCTGCATTTAGAACCAGTAGACAACAGAGTGGAGAAGGCAATGGCACCCCACTCCAGCACTCTTGCCTGGAAAATCCCATGGATGGAGGAGCCAGGTAGGCTGCAGTCCATGAGGTCGCTAAGAGTCAGGCATGATTGAGTGACTTCATTTTGACTTTTCACTTTCATGCATTGGAGAAGGAAATGGCAACCCACTCCAGTGTTCTTGCCTGGAGAATCCCAGGGACGGGGAGCCTGGTGGGCTGCTGTCTATGGGGTCGCACGGAGTCAGACACGACTGAAGCGACTTAGCAGCAGCAGCAGCAGCAGCAGACAACAGAGACTTGCCTGTGGTCCAGGCAAGTGAAGACTTTGCCTTCCAATGCAGGGGATGTGGGTTCAATCCCTGGTCATGTAGGGAGGTAAGATCCCACGTGACTCTCGGCCAAAATACCAACGCATAAGCAGAAGCAATATTGTAATAAATTCAATGAAGACTTTAAAAATAGTCCACTTCAAAAAAAAATCTAAACAAATAAAAAACAGTAGATAGCAAATAATTCAATAAATGGTACTGTATGATCAGCTACACATTTGGGAAACAATGAAGTTAGGGCCTAACTTCACAAGACACAAAAATAAACTCCAACTACAAACAAAGAGCTTAAGATAGAATGGGTGCATTAATTCTCAGACATGAGAAAATATTTTTTAACAATCTTCTGGCAAGGAAAAGCATTTCTAAGCAGGTCACAAAGCCCAGGAACAGTAAAAGTAAAGGCTGACACATTGTGCAAGATGAAAATTGAAATCATTTGTGTGACAAGAGATGACATTCTAAATCTAAGAGCCTGGGAGGAAATATTTTCATACTAATGGCAGGTAAGTATCTAGGTATTTAATATCCAAAATATGAAGAGAATGCTTGCAGGCTTCTAAGTCCAAGGCCTTCAAGCTTGGAGAATTTCCTGCTCATGGGTGATGGAAGCCCCCACCCCCAGGAGGCCCACAGACAATGACTGACAGGTACAGGATCAGAAGGACTGCTCTTTGGCCTTTAAGGGGACCACTCCATGGTGTCCTGCAGAGCCCCAGCCCACCACCACCAACCAGATCAGCCCAAGGCCAAACCCTGGGAAGATTCATTTTGATCAGCTCTTCCCTTCCTTGTTTTCTTCCCTCTAAGTCCACGCCCCCATCCTGTGGGCAGGCAAGATCCACTGCTGGTGACCTCCCTGCCCCTATTGCCCCATCCTAGTTCCTCCTGATAAAAGTCGCCCCAAAGGGAAGTTCCTCTGACCACCCCCAGACCAACGCAGTCCCCTCTGTTATTTGCCCTTAGCATCCCAAATCTCTGCTACAGCTGTTACATAAGGCCACTTCACAGATTCATCTCCCCTGCTGGGAAGCTGAGGCTTTACCTCTGTTGTTGTTCTGTGTTCAGTTGCTAAGTTGTGTCTGACTCTAGGACCCCATGAACTGCAGCACGCCAAACTTCTCTGTCCTTCACTATCTCCCAGAGTTTGCTCAAACTCATGTCCATTGAGTTGGTGATGCCATCCTACCATCTCATCCTCTGCCAACCCTTCTCCTCCTGCCTTCAGTCTTTCCCAGCGTCAGGGTCTTTTCCAGTGAGTCAGCTCTTCCTATCAGGTGGCCACAGTATTGGAGCTTCAGTTTCAGCACCAGTCCTTCCAATGAATATTCATGGTTGATTTCCTTTAGGGTTGACTGGTTTGATCTCTTCCTGTTCAAGGGACTCTCAAGAATCTTATCTTGTTATAATATATTTACCCCAAATCTGTATCCTCTTACCTCAATTCATATCCAAACAGGGGTAAAAGAAAGCTACCAGTGAAAGATCCCTTAGCCATCTTTTCTCTGGATAAAAGCTCACATGAAATGAGAAAAGGATTAGAAAAATGCTCAGAAAGTTGGGAGAAAATTAAAAAAAAAAAAAAAAGATTGCCTTCCAAATAAGAAACACCATTATTCACATCTTAAAATGGATCAACCTGAAACCCAAACTTAGAATGAACAAATTGTTAGACTGATCATTTTTTAAAAGGCAAATGAAAGAAAGTAAAAAACTATGACAGTGTAAAGAGGGGGAATAAACCATTTTCAAAACACTGAAGCCATTTGATAATTTGGAGAAAAGATGAAGTCACAAAGAAGAAATATAGGTAGACCAGATCTACTGGCAAAACTATCCATCCCCCAGCATGGAAAATCATTCTCACTCTTGGGGAACTTCCCTGGATACTTGAGTGGTCCTCTGGATCTTTGCCACAGAAAGATGCCATTGGAATGATCCAGGAAGAACCCAAGCTTAGGAACAGTGATGGCTAAGGCAGACAGTCTCTTGGACCGAATTATCTCATCTCTTGTATGAAATTGACATATGAAGGATGAGTTATCATGTGTTTATTAACGTTTTTACTACCGTTTGGGAATCTATCCTCTCCACACATTACACACTAGGAAGCATGCTACCATTGGTTCAAATCATTGATTAAACTGTCACAAACATGAGAGTGATTTTTTTAAACATATTGTTGCAAGTAAAGGAAATTATCTTGAACTTAATGTCTCTCAAAGTACTTGAGAGAATCCTCACAAAGTGAATCCCCAAATCTCCAAAACCCTAGGAAACTGCTGCTGCTAAGTCACTTCAGTCGTGTCCGACTCTGCGACCCCATACACGGCAGCCCACCAGGCTCTCCCATCCCTGGGATTCTCCAGGCAAGAACACTGGAGCGGGTTGCTGTTTCCTTCTCCAATGCATGAAAGTGAAAAATGAAAGTGAAGTCGCTCAGTCATGTCCAACTCTTAGCAACCCCATGGACTGCAGCCCACCAGGCTCCTCCGTCTATGGGATTTTCCAGGCAAGAACTAGCAGATGAAAACAATCACAGATAGGAGGGAAATGAGCTGCTCAACAAATGCTATTCATATAAAGCATATTGCTGTGGAATTGTAAAATTCTCTGCAGATTACCAGAGACCAAAAAAAAACCTTATAGATATTACATTGCTAACTATTGTGCATTGCATAGATTCTGAACAAAACCAGAACAACATTAAGATACACTCTGAAGACAAATGTCTCCATTTAGTTCCCAATTAATACTTCTAAAACAATTTTTATTGACTGCTTTTCAACACCAGATATTTTTTTCTTTTAACTTAAAAACATTTGTAGAGCAGCTTTAGATTCACTGCAAATTTGAGGAGAAGGGACAAGGGTTTCCCTGGACCTCCTGCTCCCACATGTGCACAGACTCCGCCATGATCAAGAGCCCCGCTGGAGTGGTGTATTGGTTACAACTGATGAACCCACATTGATATAATCACCCAAAGGCCATAATTATATCAGGGCTTACTCTTTGCACTGTGTGTTCTACAGGTTTGGCTGTGTAACCACAAGTGTCTGCCATCATAGTATCATACAGGGTGCTTCCATTGCCCTAAAAATCCTCTGTGCTCCATCTGTTCGTCACCCGCATTCCCCTAACCTCTGACAACCACTGTGATTTCTCCTGTCTCCATAGCTGCTCTGTTTCCAGAATATCACACATTGGAATCACACTGTATATACTCTTTTCAGACTGGCTTCTTTGACTTAGTATTGATAATATGCATTCAAGTTTCCTCCATGTGAAAAAAACATTTAAGATCTTTTCATGACTTGGTTGCTCATCTATTTTTAGCATTGAAAAAACATTCCATTGTCTAGACTACAAAGTTTATTTATCCTTTCACCTACTGAAGAACACCTTGGCTGTTTCTAATTCTTAGCAATAATTCATCATAAAGCTGCTACAAACATTCATGTGCAGATTTTTAGGTGGGCAGAAGTTTTACGCTCTCTTCGGTAAGACAATTTTTAAATAATGACAATACTAGAAACTCACATTTACTGGGCTGTTGAGAGCATTACATAGATTAACACAAGTCCGTGTGATCAACTCAGAGCCTGGCTTATGATCAGTGATCAGGAAACTCAAACAGGGCTCTGTATCAACCTAGAGGAGTGGGATCGGGAGGGAGATGGGAGGGAAGTTCAAAAGGGAGGGGATATATGTATACCTCTGGCAGATTCATGCTGGGGTTTGACAGAAAAAAACAAAATTCTATAAAGCAATTATCCTTCAATAAAAAATAAATTTAAAAAATAGGTGATTCATTTTGATATTTGGCAAAACTAATACAATTATATAAAGTTTAAAAATAAAATAAAATAGGTGATAAGGAAATATTAGTCTAATGCAAATATTCTTTATTCCTTTCCTGGCTAGGAGGTATCCAAAAGGTATTTACTTCTCTTAGGGTCAGTATGTCTGTGGACAGGGCTTCCTTTGGTCTAGAGGTTTTCAGGAATGGGCCTCAGAGATGGATGGGCTTCCCAGGTGACTCTAATGGTAAAGAACCTGCCTGCCAATGTTGGAGACATAAGAGACGTGGGTTTGATTGCTGGGTTGGGAAGATCCCTTGGAGGAGGAAATAACAACTGACTCCAGTATTCTTGCCTGGAGAACCCCATGGACAGAGGAGCCTGGTGGGCTACAGTCCATGGAGTTGCAAGGAGTCAGACATGAGTGAAGTGACTTAGCACGCAGCAGGATGGATGGGAACAGCAAAGGATGCATGTTGCATGATGTGGGGTTGGAGTGCACTTGCAATCTTTGGCCCTGCTCTTGAGAAGGGGATTCCATCTCCCAGAAAGGCTTAGCATGGCTTCTCATGAAAGAGTGATTGGAAGAGTCAAGGGTGTTAGAAAGTTGATTAGTTAGAAAGTTAGGAGAAAGTATTAGAAAATTAACACTTCCCCTAAGCTTGTGGAAAGTGGAATTTCACATTCTAGAAGTGGTTTTCTGGAACTGCAGACCAGAAGTAAAGACTAAGGATTATGTTAGTTACTTTAAGCATAAAGAGACATCTCTCTGCTTCTCCTCTGTAATGAACTAAGACATCCTAATATTAAACAGGCCTCCATATGCTAGGGGAGAGGGGCTTAGCTGCAACGCCTGGGGGTTGGAGAAGCCACATCCCCTCTCTGCGCATCTCAAATCAGAGTTCCAAGGGGAGACTTTCCATAGTCAGAAACTCATGCTTCCCGGGGGCCTGCTGCCAGTGAGACGAGAAGCACAGGGGCTCTTAGTGTGCATGGGGCCCGACATGAATTCTTAAATCTGATTTGCAAGAACATCTGTAATTTGGTTCAATCTTCCCTTGGCTTCATTCACCCTCACAGTGTCCCATCTATTGACCTTGGGTGCTCTTTTGATGTCCTGCAGACTGTAACCTCACTTACTTTGGGATCTTCCCTGGTTACACTTCCCTCTGCTGGAACGCCACATCCTCTGACTACCCACACCGTCCCCATTGTGCAGGGCCAACATCTCCAGATGCTGCCAAGGTCTGCAGCATCCCTGCATTGCTGAGTGGCCATCACACAGCTAGTGTGCTGATTTTGTAGTTGATGGCCAACAAATCACTGTTAGGTGATCTAAGAGCCCAGGCAAAGATACAGCATGTATCATGTGTATTTAGAGAACAAAAGTAAATTCAGGTTTATAAAAGAGAAAAATCAGCATGGGCCCGAAAAAGAGATGACAACAATGAAAATGAATTTTGTCCTCAAAATAGTCCACATGCAAGGACCATTTACAGCAGTTTTTAGACTCTGTGAACTTGCACATGCGTGCGTTAGTCACACAGCTGTGTCCAGTTCTTTGCAATCCCATGGACTGTAGCCTGCCAAGTTCTTCTGTCCATGGAATTTTCCAGGCGAGTATGTTTGAGTGGGTAGCCATTCCCTTCTGCAGGGTATCTTCCCTGCATTGCAGGCAGATTGTTTACTGTCTGAGCCACTAGGAAAACTTGTGTATAAATTTTAAAACAGGTTCTGATGATCTTTAAGCTGCATCCATTCTTGAGTTTGAATTATTTGCCTGCATTCTCTTGTTAATCAGGGTTTACAGACCTCAGCCCTGTTGACAGGTGGGGCTGGATAATTCTCCTGATTCGGCTGCCCTGGACACTGTAGGGTGTTCAGCAGTGTGCATGGTTTTAATGTACTACATGCCAGCAGCAACCCCACAGAGACATCAGTCATGACAACCAGAAATGTCTCCAGGCACTGACAACTGTCCCCCGCAGGAGCAGAATTGCCCCGGGTTGAGAATCATTGCTGTAAAATAATGCTACATTTTTATGCTACATGCCAGGTATTAATAGTACAGAGGAGTGATTCCCATAACAAGTTTGAGTCAGCCGTACCTGGGTTCAAATAACACCTCACATTTACATGGTAAATGTGATTATGATTACTGAACAAGTTAAGTTACTTCACATCATTTAGCCTGTTTGCTCACAAGGTCACTTTGAGAAATAATTTGGACCATTCATGTGAAGCACTTAACACAATGCTTGGATTATAATAAACAGGTAATAGACAATAGCTGTCATTATTCCTAACAATAAGCAGCAGACTGCATCCAGAGACTTTGTTTAATGCTATTGTGAATATCATGATGTCTACAGCTCTCCATGATGAAGAATCCTATTTGGCATAGGTTTAGGTGAATATTTAAAGTAGGCTTTCCTGGTGGCTCAGACAGTACAGAATCCATCTGCAGTTCAAAAGACTGAGGTTCCATGCCTGGGTTGGGATGATCCCCTGGAGAAGGGAATGGCAACCTCCTCCAGTATGCTTGTCTGGAAAATTCCATGGACAGAGGAGCCTGGCGGGCTACAGTCCGGGGGGTTGCAAAGAGTGGGGCACAACTGAGTGGTTACCGCTTTCACTTCCACTTGAGGTGAAGATCTAAAGTAATGAGGTGCAAGACAAACACCGTAACGTGACGGAGGGTGGGGGCGGCAGGGTGGAGAGACAGCAAAGAGTGCTGTTTATTCCCCCATTTCCTCATTCATTCAATGAGCTCTGCATATCCTTCTGAGAGTGTGCAGTGGAGGAAGGGGGACAAGATACAGTCTCTGATCCTGAACTGCTCAAAGTCTAGAAAAATCTCAGAGAATAAGAGAAAGTCAAGACCACTGAGAGAAGCTGCCAGGTGGCAGGAATTTTGGTGAGCGCTTGGGAAGATGGCAAAGCCTCCCTGGGCTGTATTGACTGGATGCAATTAAAGTCTCCTGTTAAAATTGGAACTCTGAGTGAGCACAGACACAGCCAGTCCTGCCGGTCCTGAGAAGCAGCCATTGGTTGATTACTGGGGAGGAGACATAAACTGGGGTCCTTTTCAGTTCAGTTCAGTCCAGTCACTCAGTCATGTCTGACTCTCTGCAACCCCATGGACTGCAGCATGCCAGGCCTCCCTATTATTCACCATCTCCTGGAGCTTGCTCAAGCTCATGTCCATCAAATCGATGATGCCATCCAACCATCTCATCCTCTGTCGTCCCCTTCTCCTCCTGCCTTCAGTCTTTCCCAGCATCAGGGTCTTTTCCAGTGAGTCAGTTCTTCCCATCAGGTGGCCAAAGTATCCTTTTCTATGCTCCTGCAGATTCTTTGATTGTTTATGTCACACACTTTGGTGTTGGATAAGATGTATTTAGCTTGAGTGTCCACTAAGAAAGATGTCTCAATCCAGAAACGCTCAGGGTTAATCTCCCCACGAGGTAAACGCTAACTGATGAAAATGGAAGAGAGGTGGGCACAGAGCCCACACCCAGAGAGGTGCTGCCTGCCAAGTGAGCGCCCCTGCTGGGCAGGCTGCTTGTCCTTTTGTGGCTTCCTATGAAGCACCGTTCAACCTGCGGTGCAGCCTCACACTGCCGCCCATGGTTCCCGCTCTTCTGCCTTCCAAAACAGCAGCTCTTGAGGTGGCTCAGACCAGAAATAATCTGCCTGCAAAGCAGGAGGCCCAGGTTCACTCTCTGGGTCAGGAAGATCCCCTGAAGAAGGAAATGGCAACTCACTCCAGTATTCTTGCCTGGAGAATCCCGTGGACAGAGGAGCCTGGCGGGCTACAGAGTTGGACACAGCTGAGCGGCTAACACATAGGTACACACAGGCTTTGTTTCAGGTTCTGTCTTTCTAGAGGCACTTGGTTACAATACCACGTTTTCTGAACTAGAAAGCTTCCATAGAATCTGGATGTTCAAAGACAAATTCAGTATGATTTGCTTTAGCTTTTATTGCTGCTTTTTTTTTTTTTGGACCAACTCATGGACAATAGGAATTGGATGTTAACATCAACGCAGTATTGTATTATTCATGGGTTGTTGTGAAAAACCACATTTACTGAGTTGGCTAAAAAGATCATTTGGGTTTTTCTGTAACATGTTAGGGAAAAACTCAATCAAACTTTTTGGCCAAGCCAAATATACAAATAGATACAAATGAATATGTGGGCCCCCTCAGTTTGGGAGCATTAATAGAAAAATCTAGAGAAAGCTGCCCAGTTAGGGATTTTCTTGCCTGAGAGGGTTACAAGTCACAGTAGAAGCCTCCAGGAAGCATAAAATCCAGCAAGACGAATTATTCCCACTCCTAAATTTAGTTTTCTGCACCTATAGCAACAGATTGGCATAGTAAATCGACTGGATTTGTGATACGACTGGTGGACATTTAGTAGCTAGTGGGAAAATGGCTACTAAGCATTTCCATCTCCCCTAGCAAAAGAGAAATATGAGTCTATTATCTTGAGTATAGTAGTCTGATTTTATGGTTCTAGAGTGAAAACTCTTTCACATGAAGAGACAAGCTGTCAAGTAGCTCAAAGATTATTTTCAAGAAATTCTGAACATTCAGTGAGATGTATATAGCCCTGTAGGGAACTTATTTGGACTTTCCAGAAGAAGCAAAGATAGCATTAGGACTGTGGTGTCTGCTTTTGTAATGGGCCATTTAAAACAAAAAATTAGAAATTGCCTGGATAATGTAGTTCACTATTATTTTTTAAAGGTAGGAAAAGTTATCCCAGATATTATTAATCTAATATCTTAATACTTGAAAGAGGAAAGAATAATAGAAAAAGATCTTAAAGAGAAAATGTAAATTACTAATATATCTTAAAGATTATAGGAGAGGCCTTTGTCATAATTTTGAAACATATAATTAATAATAACTGAATTTTAGTCAATATGAAAAATGAAGGTTTTCCTGAAGGGGTTGAAAATTATGTTGGGGAGGGGGGGAAAGTCTTACTCTCATATATAAAACATATATATACACAGAATAAAGAACATCTATAATGTATATCTGTGGGATTAAGATTTCATAAGGGCAATTAGAGGAAATGTGTCTAAAAATTCCTTAGGGGAATTATAATGAAAATAAAAGTTTAAGAAATGTTACATTGGGGGTTAAATTGTTCTGTAAGAGAAACAAATTCAATTCAACGTATACTTATTAAAAATATGTGTTAAAATATATTATCTAGCATATTAAATATATGTTGCAGTTATTGTTCAGTCACTAAGTGGTGTCTGACTCATTGTGACCCCATGGACTACAGCATGCCAGGCTTCCCTGTCATTCACTATCTCCCGGAGTTTGCTCAAACTCATGTCCATTGAGTAAGTGATGCCATCTAACCATCTCATCCTCTGTCACTCCCTTCATCTCCTGCCCTCCATCTTTGCCAGCATCAGAGTCTTTTATGATGAGATGAATTGGCTCTTTGCATCAGGTGGCCAAAATATTGGAGCTTCAACCTTCAGCATCAGTCCTTCAAATGGTCCTTCAAATGAATGTTTAGGGTGGGTTTCCTTTGGGGATTGATTGGTTTGGTCTTCTTGCAGTCCAAGTGACTCTGCTGCTGCTAAGTCACTTCAGTCTTGTCCGACTCTGTGTGACCCCATAGACGGCCTCCTACCAGGCTCCTCTGTCCCTGGGATTCTCCAGGAAAGAGTACTGGAGTGGGGTGCCATTGCCTTCTCCAATGAAAGTGAAAAGTGAAAGTGAAGTCGCTCAGTCATGTCCGACTCTTAGCGATCTCATGGACTGCAGCCTACCAGGCTCCTCCGTCCATGGAATTTTCCAGGAAAGACTACTGGAGTGGGGTGCCATTGCCTTCTCCACCAAGGGACTCTGCAACACCACAATTTGAAGCATCAATTCTTTGGCTCTCAGCCTTCTTTATGAGCCAACTCTCACATCCATACATTACTACTGGAAAAGCCACAGCTTTGACCATATGGACCTTTGTCAGCAAAGTTATGTCTCTGCTTTTTAATATGCTGTCTAGGTTTGTCATAGCCTTCCTTCAAAGTGCCTTTTAACTTCATGGCTGCAGTCACCATCTGCAGTGATTTGGGAGCTCAGGAAAATAAAATCTGTCACTGCTTCCACTTTCCCTCCCTTTTATTTGCCATGAAGTGATGGGACCAGATGCCATGATCTTGGTTTTTTGAATGTAGAGTTTTAAGCCAACTTCTTCACTCTGCTTTTCACTCTCATCAAGAGGCTTTTTGGTCCCTCCTTATTTTCTGCCACTTGAGTGTTATCATCTACATATGTGAGGTTGTTTATATTTCTCCTGAAAGTGCAAAGAATTGATGCTTTCAAATTGTGGTGCTGGAGAAGACTCTTGAGAGTCCCTTGGACAGTAAGGAGATCAAATCCATCAATACTAAAGGAAATCAACCCTGAATATTCATTGGAGGACTGATGCTGAAGCTGAGCCTTCAATACTTTGGCCACCTGATGTGAAGAGCCAACTCATTGGAAAAGACCCTGATGGTGGGAAAGATTGAGGGCAGGAAGAGAAGAGGGTAACAGAGGATGAGATGGTTGGATGGCACCACTAACTCAATGGACATTAGTTTGAGCAACCTCTGGGGGACAGTGGAGGAAAGGGAGGCCTGGTGTGCTGCAGTCCATGGAGTCTCAAAGGGTTGGACAGGACTTAGCAACTGAACACCAAAAACAACAGTCTTGATTCCAGCTTGTGATTCATTCAGCCTGGCACTTTGCATGATATATTCTGCAAGTTCAGTTCATTTCAGTTGCTCAGTCGTGTCTGACTCTTTGCGACCCCATGAATTGCAGCACGCCAGGCCTCCCTGTCCATCACCAACTCCCAGAGTTCACTCAAACTCATGTCCCTCCAGTCAGTGATGCCATCCAGCCATCTCATCCTCTGTCATCCCCTTCTCCTCCTGCCCCCAATCCCCCCAGCATCAGAGTCTTTTCCAATGAGTCAACTCTTCACATGAGGTGGCCAAAGTACTAGAGTTTCAGCTTTAGCATCAGTCTGTCCAAAGAACACCCAGGACTGATCTCCTTTAGAATGGACTGGTTGGATCTTCTTGCAGTCCAAGGGACTCTCAAGAGTCTTCTCCAACACCACAGTTCAAAAGCATCAATTCTTTGGCACTCAGCTTTCTTCACAGTCCAACTCTCACATCCATACATGACCACAGGAAAAACCATAGCCTTGACTAGACGGACCTTTGTTGGCAAAGTAATGTCTCTGCTTTTGAATATGCTATCTAGGTTGGTCATAACTTTCCTTCCAAGGAGTAAGCGTCTTTTAATTTCATGGCTGCAATCACCATCTGCAGTGATTTTGGAGCCCAAAAATAAAGTCTGACAGTTTCCACTGTTTCCCCATCTATTTGCCATGAAGTGATGGGACCAGATGCCAAGATCTTTGTTTTTTGAATGTTGAGCTTTAAGCCAACTTTTTCACTCTCCACTTTCGCTTTCATCAAGAGGCTTTTTAGTTCCTCTTCACTTTCTGCCATCAGGGTGGTGTCATCTGCATATCTGAGGTTATTGATATTTCTCCCGGCAATCTTGATTCCAGCTTGTGTTTCTTCCAGTCCAGCATTTCTCATGATGTACTCTGCATAGAAGTTAAATAAGCAGGGTGACAATATACAGCCTTGACAGACTCCTTTTCCTATTTGGAACCAGTCTGTTGTTTCATGTCCAGTTCTAACTGTTGCTTCCTGACCTGCATATAGATTTCTCAAGAGGCAGGTCAGGTGGTCTGGTATTCCTATCTCTTTCAGAATTTCCCACAGTTTATTGTGATCCACGCAGTCAAAGGCTTTGGCATAGACAATAAAGCAGAAATAGATGTTTTTCTGGAACTCTCTTGCTTTTTCCATGATCCAGCAGATGTTGGCAATTTGATCTCTGGTTCCTCTGCCTTTTATAAAACCAGCTTGAACATCTGGAAGTTCACGGTTCACATACTGCTGAAGCCTGGCTCGCAGAATTTTAAGCATTTCTTTACTAGCGTGTGAGATGAGTGCAATTGTGCAGTAGTTTGAGCATTCTTTGGCATTGCCTTTCTTTGGGATTGGAATGAAAACAGACCTTTTCCAGTCCTGTGGCCACTGCTGAGTTTTCCAAATTTGCTGGCATATTGAGTGCAACACTTTCATAGCATCATCTTTCAGGATTTGGAATAGCTCAACTGGAATTCCATCACCTCCACTAGCTTTGTTCGTAGTGATGCTTTCTAAGGCCCACTTGACTTCACATTCCAGGATGTCTGGCTCTAGGTGAGTGATCACACCATCGTGATTATCTTGGTCGTGAAGATCATTTTTGTATTCTGCAAAGAAGTTAAATAAATAGAGTGACAATATATAGCCTAGTTTTACCCCTTTTCTAATTCTGAACCAGTCAATTGTTCTGTGTAAGGGTCTAACTGTTGTTTCTTGACCTGCATATGGGTAAGGTGGTCCAGTATTCTCTTCTCTGTAAGAATTTCCACACTTTGTTGTGATCCACATAGTCAATAAGGCTTCCCTGGTGGCTCAGACAGTAAAGCGTCTGTCTGCCTGCAATGTGGGAGACCAGGGTTCGATCCCTGGGTCAGGAAGATCCTCTGGAGAAGGAAATGGCAACCAACTCCAGTACCCTTGCCTGGAAAATCCCACGGACAGAAGAGCCTGGTATGCTACAGTCCATGGGGTCACAAAGAGTTGGACATGACTGAGTGACTTCACTCAGTCACTCACTCACTCACACAGTCAAAGGCTTTAGTATAATCAATGAAGCAGAAGTGGATATTTTTTCTGGAATTCTCTTGCTTTCCTTATGAGCCAATGAATGTTGGCAATTTGATTTCTGGTTCTTCTGCCTTTTCTAAATCCAGCATGTACACCTGGAAATTCTCAGTTCACATACTGCTTAAGCCCAGCTTGGAGGATTTTGAGCGTAACCTTGCAGGCTTGCAAAATGAACGCAACAGTGCAGTAGTTGTACATTCTCTGGCATTGTCCTACTTTGGGATCAGAATGAAAAGTAACCTTTTCCAGTCCTGTGGCCACTACTGAGTTTTCCAAATTTTCTGGCATATGGAAAGGGCATGTTTACAGTATCATTTTTTAAGATTTTAAATAGCTCACCTGAAATTCCATCAATTCCACTAACTGTGTGTATAGTGATGCTTCCTAAGGCCCACTTGACTTCACTCTCCAGGATGCCTGGCTCTAGGTGAGTGTCCACACCATTATGGTTATCTGGGTCATTAAGACTTTTTTATATAGTTCTTCTATATATTCTTGTCAATTTTTCTTAATAGCTTCTGCTTCTATTAAGCCCTTACCGTGTCTTTTATCATGTCCATCTTTGCAAGAAAAGTTTCCTTGGTGTCTCGAGTATCTCCCATTCTACTGTTTTCCCTCTACCTCTTTGCACGGTTCATTTAGGAAGGCCTTCTAATCTCTTCTGGCTATTCTCTGGAATTCTGCATTCAGTTGGATATATCTTTCCCTTTCTCCCTTGCTTTTCATTTCTCTTCTTTCCTCGTCTATTTGTAAAGCCTCCTCAGACAGCCATTTTGCCTTCTCCCATTTTTTCCCCCACTTTGGGATGATTTTGGTCACTGCCTCCTGTACAATGTTTCAAACCTATGTTCTTAGTTCTTCAGGCACTCTGTCTACCAGATCTAATTCCTTGAATCTATTTGTCACTTCCACTGTATAATCATAGGGATTTGATTTATGTCCTACCTGAGTGATTTAGGTCCTACCTAGTGATTTTCCCTACTTCCTTCATTATAAGCCTTAATTTTGCAGTAAGAAGTTCATGATCTGAGTCACAGTCACCTCCAGTTCTCGTTTTTGCTGACTGTATAGAGCGTCTCCATCTTTGACTGCAAAGAATATAATCAATCTGATTTTGGTATTGACCATTTGGTGATATCGGTGTGAAAAGTTATCTCTTGTGTTGTTGGAAAAGAGTGTTTGCTATGACCTGTGCGTTCTCTTGGCAAAATTAGCCTTTGCCCTGCTTGATTTTGTACTTACTCCAAGGGCAACCTTGACTGTTACTCCAGGTATCTCTTGACTTCCTACTTTTACATTCCAATCCCCTATAATGAAGAGGGCATCTTTTTCTGATGCCAGTTCTAGATGGTTTTGTAAGTCTCCATAGAACTGGTCAACTTCAGCTTCTTTGGTATCAGTGGTTAGGGTATAGACTTGGATTTTTGTGATGTTGAATAGTTTGCCTTGGAAATGAACGGAGATCATTCTGTAGTTTTTGAGACTGAACTCAAGTACTACATTTTGGACTCTTTTGTTGGATATAATACATATTGAATACTTATTATATACTAAATTAAATATTAATTTAAATTAATTATATAAATGTTTAGCTAAAATACATTATATAAGTTACATATTATCTGAAATATATCATATATTGAATAATTATGGGCACATGTTGAATAATTATGGGTTGCCGTGCCCTCCTCCAGGATATCTTCCCAACCCAGGAAGCAAACCCGCATCTCTATGTCTCCCACATTGGCAGGCAGGTTCTTTACCACTAGCCTCGCCTGGGAACCCAGATACATAATAGATGGACAGAGAAATAGAATAAATATTAATTGAATAAGTACTCATGTTAGAAAACTTTCTGGAAAAGCTTAAGTCATGCTAAGCCCTGAAAGAATACAGAGACCAGAATTCTGTGTGCGGGGAGGACGTTTTGTCCGAGATGAGGACTCACGCATGAACTGGGGCATGAGAGTCAGAGAGAATGGTGTGTTGGCAGTAACCGCGAGCGCGGTGTGTCCAGCTGAGTGTGAGGACAAGTCTTGAGGAGAAGGGCAAGAGGCTCCAGACGAAAGGGCAGCCTCCCTCCTGATATGGGGTGGGAGGAAGGAGTCCTGCATTAGCACAGAGGAGAGGACCCTGTGGAAGTGGTGAAGGAGGCGGGGCTGGAAAACCAGGGCGCTCAGGATCCAGACAGGAGACTGCTTCCCAGGAAACCACTTCAGGAGAGACTGACTGAGCAAGCAGCTGGAAGCTGCAGCCTCACATTTGGGCTCTGGATTGCGGGGACGGCTGACTCCCAAGGATAATCAAAAACACATGCGGCGTACTTGTGTTCGGTGTGTGGAAATGTGACAAGGAAATCAAAGGCACGCAGGAGGCTGAAGAAGTCGTTTTCCACAAAACCAAGAAACCAACAAGAAAAGGAAAGATTTTTAACCACTTCTTCATCACAACTTCAATTTCTCATGTCTGCCCCCTTTATATTCTGAGAGAAATAAAAAGAACTAGACATCCCCTCTTCCTGATTAAAAAAAAAAAATGCCAGATAGTTTAAGCATATTTCAGCACCTGATTCATTGATTACATGTGTGATCTGATAATATCCTCCACCACAAAAATGTCGCAAATAATGGAGCATGCTTTCTACTAAAATGCAGATTAATCATAGAGGATCTATTACATATGTTCCTCTGTTCTAAATCAAGGACATCCTCTATAGGGACTTCAGTGGGAAGAGAATATTGGTCATTTCAGTTGTACTCAAAAAGAAGTGGTGTCTGGAAATTTATGCTAAATTAAGTAAAAGAGAACAAAGAAGAATCCAGAAATGGAAAGACTTTGAACTGCATCCAGAGTCATCTCTAAGTTCACACCCTCTGAAATGCCTCATATTATTTCCCAAGTTCTCTCACATTAGCTGTGTCACCCAAGTGACGGAAAGTGGAGATAAATGACAAGACTCTGTTGCCACTAGGGGGTAAAAAAAAATGTCTTAGAGACAAGTATCTTCTCTTAGTTTATATATTAATAGTTTTGGAGCCACAAAAACAAAGCTAATAGAATGGAGGGTGGGAATTAGAGTTTTAGACAAACCACAGACGTGATCAAAACAGACATAGATTGAGATACGATTGAAAGCTAGAGATTGCCTGGGCTTCCCTGGTGGCTCAGGTGGTAAAGAATCTGCTTGCAATGTAGGAGACCAGGGTTCAATCCCTGGGTCAGGAAGACCCACTGGAGAAGGAAATGGCAACCCACTCCAGTATTCTTGCCAGGAGAATTCCAAGGACAGAGGAGCCTGGTGGGCTTCATGGGGTCACAAAGAGTTGGACATGACTGAGTAGCTAATACACATACACACAGAGAGTGCCTATACATTGAGACTTTAAAGTCAAGCTAAATAAACTAGGAAATGGTATAGATTATCTTTCTTTCTCTTCACATGTTGAAGACAGGAGATGAGAAAAACCAGATGGATCATAAAGACAGAAGTCAGCAGGGTGTAGACAAACCCTTAAAGACTGCCCAAGCTCCTTCTTCTGTGAAGAGGAAGAGACCCCATTCAGGCTGAGGAGCAGAAAGATGGGACCCTTGGAGACAGTCCCCAGCCTAAGATCTGGAGTTTTTCTGTCGCATTATCTTCATGCCAATTAAGAACTCTTTCAAGTAGGAAATGTCCAGATTATAATTGAACATGCTATTTCTTCTTTCTTTGAATCCTAACTCATTTTTTTCTCGAGTATATAAAAAAGTGAATCCTCATCCTGCAGGTACAAAACAGGAAGTGTTTTAAAATTCTCTCCCAAAGAAACTCAAATATCTCTGGCAATAAGAATAATTCACTGCCACCACAATCTTCTTAAAAGCTAACCTAAGAGGGTCAGAGAAGATGGGCAATGGAAGAAACTTTTATACCTGGGATGGAAAAATGTCTAAAAGAGTTGAAGAAAATTAAATGGCAAAGTTTGAACACATTGTTTTTATATTTGCCTTAGAGTAGGAAAGTTTGAAGGCACAGCCATGTTGAAGGAGAAAAATGTGTTTAGAAGAATCTTCCCTAAGAGCAATGGAGAGGATAAATACCGGATTCTTTGGAACAGAAAGAAATACCATTTGCCTATAATGAGAGTGTCCAGCATGTAGAGGGAGAGGTAAAAGTCAAGCCTGGAGCAAAGAGTTCTGAAGCTTCCATGTGACTGGAGTGAAATGGAGCGAATGTTCTGAGTTTCTGTTGTCTAACCTGCTTATTGAAAAAACTGTGAGTATTGTTTGAAAATACGTCTACAGGGACTTCCTTGGTGGTTCAGAGGTTAAAAATCCACCTTTAAATGGAAGGGATGTGGGTTTGATCCCTGGTCAGGAAACTAAAATCCCACATGCCACAGGGCAAGTAGCCCATGCACCACAATCCATGTGGTGCAGCTGAAGAGTCCATGTGCTGACCCATGAGATCTAGAGCCTGTGCTCAGCAAAAGAGAAGCTCACACACCACAATGGAGAGCCAGTGCAGCCAAAACTAAATAAAAAATACAATGAAATGTGTCTACTAAGATCAGGGTATCTGGTCCCATCACTTCATGGCAAATAGATGGGGAAACAGTGAGAGACTTTATTTTGGGGGGGCTCCAAAATCACTGCAGATGGTGACTGCAGCCATGAAATTAAAAGACACTTGCTCCTTGGAAGAAAAGCTATGACCAACTTAGACAGCATGTTAAAAAGCAGAGATCTTTGCCAACAAAGATCCATCTAGTTAAAGCTATGGTTTTTCCAGTAGTCATGTATGGATGTGAGAGTTGGATTATAAAGAAAGCTGAGCACAGAAGAATTGATGCTTTTGAATGGTGGTGTTGGAGAAGACTCTTGAGAGTCCCTTGGACTGCAAGGAGATCCAACCAGTCCATCCAAAAGGAAATCAGTCCTAAATATTCATTAGAAGGACTGATGCTGAAGCTGAAACTCCAATCCTTTGGCCAACTGATGCAAAGAACTGACTCTTTTGCAAAGACCCTGATGCTGGGAAAGATTGAAGGTGGGAGGAGAAGGAGCTGACAGGGGATGAGATGGTTGGATGGCATCACCAGCTCAATGGAAATGAATTTAAGCAAACTCTGGGAGATGGTGAAGGACAGAGAAGCCTGGCATGCTGCAGTTCATGGGGTCGCAATGAGTTGGATATGACTGAGTGACTGAACTGAACTGAATAAAGTCTTCAGTGGTGTTCCCTTCCAAAAGTCAAGCGTCCTTCACTGGAGTGAAGACTGGGCTTAATGACTTGCTTCTAACAAATAGTATGCAGTGTAGAGGATGGTCTGTGACTTCTGAGATGAGATCATGAAAGTTTACTCTTTGGTCTCTCTGGAATGCCTTATTCTGGGGAAGTTGTGCCATGTTGTGGAGATGCCCAAGGAGTCTTCTGGAGCTGTCCAATGAAGTGGAACTGATCAGATCAGATCAGTCACTCAGTCGTGTCTGACTCTTTGCGACCCCATGAATCGCAGCACACCAGGCCTCCCTGTCCATCACCAACTCCCGGAGTTCACTCAGACTCACGTCCATCGAGTCAATGATGCCATCCAGCCATCTCATCCTCTGTCATCCCCTTCTCCTCTTGCCCCCAATCCCTCCCAGCATCAGAGTCTTTTCCAATGAGTCAACTCTTCACATGAGGTGGCCAAAGTACTGGAATTTCAGCTTTAGCATCATTCCTTCCAAAGAAATCCCAGGGCTGATCTCCTTCAGAATGGACTGGTTGGATCTCCTTGCAGTCCAAGGGACTCTCAAGAGTCTTCTCCAACACCACAGTTCAAAAGCATCAATTCTTCGGCGCTCAGCCTTCTTCACAGTCCAACTCTCACATCCATACATGACCACAGGAAAAACTATAGCCTTGACTAGACGGACCTTTGTTGGCAAAGTCATGTCTCTGCTTTTGAATATGCTATCTCGGTTGGTCATAACTTTCCTTCCAAGGAGTAAGCGTCTTTTAATTTCATGGCTGCAGTCACCATCTGCAGTGATTTTGGAGCCCAGAAAAATAAAGTCTGATGCTGTTTCCAATGTTTCCCCATCTATTTCCCATGAAGTGATGGGACCGGATGCCGTGATCTTCGTTTTCTGAATGTTGAGCTTTAAGCCATCTTTTTCACTCTCCACTTTCACTTTCATCAAGAGGCTTTTGAGTTCCTCTTCACTTTCTGCCATAAGGGTGATGTCATCTGCATATCTGAGGTTATTGATATTTCTCCCGGCAATCTTGATTCCAGCTTGTGTTTCTTCCAGCCCAGCATTTCTCATGATGTACTCTGCATAGAAGTTAAATAAGCAGGGTGGCAATATACAGCCTTGACGTACTCCTTTTCCTATTTGGAACCAGTCTGTTGTGCCATGTCCAGTTCTAACTGTTTCTTCCTGACCTGCATACAAATTTCTCAAGAGGCAGGTCAGGTGGTCTAGTATTCCCATCTCTTTCAGAATTTCCCACAGTTTATTGTGATCCACACAGTCAAAGGCTTTGAGGTCTCCCATTAACTGCTCTGGGAGTGAA
Organism: Bos mutus; assembly: GCF_027580195.1. Taxonomy (NCBI): domain Eukaryota; kingdom Metazoa; phylum Chordata; class Mammalia; order Artiodactyla; family Bovidae; genus Bos; species Bos mutus. The sequence goes on from NC_091636.1 coordinate 65,908,759, forward strand.
CTGTCTTAGAAATAGCCCTTTCAGCCTGAGTGAAATCTTCAGATGATTGCAGCCCCCACCAACATTTTGACTGTCTCATTAGAGACTCTGTGCCTGAACCATCCAGGTTAGCCACTCCCAAATTCCTGCTCCACAGAAACTGTGCAATAATAAATGTGTATAGTTTTAAGCCACTAAGTTTTGGAGTATGTATTACATAGTCATAGATAACTAGACAACAAAACATGTCACCTTACAGAATAAATATGAAGATTCGATGAGTTGATGTTTGTGCAATCCCTGGGACAACAGAACGGTTTATGCAAATACAGAGTAATTATTATCTTCTCCAGGTGGTGCCCCTACAACAGAAGCAGAGTAGCTTCGAGTAGAAATCAGCTCAAAGACTGTAACTCACGAGGGCAAGGGCTGTCTAATTCTTCTCTATACTCCACTCCACCTCTAGCAGTTGAGGCAGAGTAGCTGATTACTGAGTATTTCCTAACTGAATGAATCAACATATGTTGAGCAAACCATTCATGGTCTCTGAACTCCAGCTTCTTTCATTATCAATTAAAGGAGCTAAACTCAATGATCTCAAATGTTTGTCCTGTCTCTGAAATAATTCTAAAATGTAGTATGCAGAGATTCACATAATACTATTTATTTTTAAATATTTTTGAGTTTTTGCTATGCCAGGCATTATATTAAGTGGTACACAGGTATTATCTTATTTCATTCTTTCAACAACCCTTTGAGGGTTGACTTTAAAATTGTCCTGACTTTAAAAGTAAGAAATCTACAGCACAGAGAAGTGACATAACTTTCTTAAAGTCATGTACACAGTTAAGGTGACATCTGAATTTGAACTAGAGAGACTGACCTTTATAATCCAAAGGTGAGTCTACCTGAAACCTTCAACTTTGTGGTGTAGTCTTCCTGTTAGATTCTAAGCCTCTTAGAACAAAGGCAATTCCTCTTAAATAAATATCCCCCATGCCTAATATACAGCAAATTCTCAATAAATGTTCATTAAATGAATGAATAAATAAATAAATAAATACAGTGTGGTGTGGAAATACCCTTAACTCACACTAAATGTGATTGAAAAAAATATGAATTTAAACATTTGGGATTTCATGAGATGTTTTCTTATTATTCTTCACTTACTAGAACTTCTATTAAGGAGTCTAGAGAAATCTTAGCTGTCTCCCTAAGCCTATCCTAACCATCAGATTGTTACTACACACTCTATTAAATTATAATTCAGAGATGTGTCATAATTAAATGTCAATATAGGCAATGTGGTAGGTGTCATTCGTAAAGTTGTAGAAAGTCCTAAAGTAGCCACTCTCTGCGGTCAGGAGATCCAGTCAACTTTGCCTGTTGTTGTCTTGAACATGGGCTTGGGACAACAAAGAACTAATGAGAACCTATGCATAAGAATTTGGAAGTTTTAAAGTAGCTTTGATTTCAATACTGTAATTCTCTTTGAATTATTAAATCCCTTCTTTAGTGGGTAGACCATTAAATCTTTGTAATTCCAGATGGTATTACAAGAGCAGATGTACCATTAAGGTTTCTCCCCTCCCTTTCAGAAATGTGAAAAAAGATACGTGGAAACCTTAGGCAATCACCTTTGGGTGGGAGAACCATGAGAGAAAAGGGAAGGTTGCAGAGCTGAAACCAGAGGTCAGCTAAGGGTTTGAGGGGCTGATGTAGGAGCCAGGCCCAGGAAAAGAGCGCAGTGCTGTAGACAGAAGGAACAAGGACCTTGTTACAGAGAAAGAATGAGGTGAGGTAACGTGAAGTCCCAGAGGGGATGGTAGGAATGGTATATCCTACTCCATTCACGTGTACATGTCTTTATTCATCCGCGATGTTTCAGCAGACGCTGACATTCTTCCAGCGTTTTGCGTCCTGGGCAACGTCAGATCTGTATTGCACTCAGTAGTCAGGGTTGGCTTGTTCTCCTATCCTTTGTCCTTCAATTTCTCCCCAGAATTGTTTTCACGTTGAAGGCTGTGTATCATTTTTTGTGAACCCAGTATGACTTTCCAACTGTAGATTTGGTTCTTTTACAAACTCAAGGACTTTTTCAAGGTCCTTTGGAAGTGTATGTGATTTCATCCTCAGGGCTAGCAAGTATATCAGATCATCTTAGTCTGTTTTCCATACCTACTAGTTTCTCTGATTATAAAACAAAATATTGCTTTGTCTGTACTTTGATCATCTCCAGTTTTCTTAGTGAATTATTTGACTATAGTCTGGGTCCCATACTCTTCCTCACTGTTTTACTTCTAATTCACTAAGAATATTTTGTTCTTCAAATGTGTCTTCTTGGGCACACCCTCTCCCTTTCCATCCCATTTGCTTGTTTATTCATATGGTCTTTGAGCTGTTATTTCTTTTTTTTTTTTTAATTTATTTTTTTTAAATTTTATTTTGTTTTTAAACTTTACAAAATTATATTAGTTTTGCCAAATATCGAAATGAATCCGCCACAGGTATACATGTGTTCCCCATCCTGTGCATAACGCATTAACTTGTCACACAGCTGGAAACAATTGTGACAGATTCCTTCATGCTCCTTGAATTTCATTTTCCTTTTGCCTTCCTAGTCTGTCATTTACTAGGAGTGCTCCTTTCTGCTGTGATGTGTGATAAACTGTGATTGTGAACTTGAGGGAGGAGGTAGATGAGCCCACCCCCCTGCCCCTACCCTGACCTACAGTGAAGCAATAGGAGATTCATTCCCTATGGATGAAACTTCGAGACAAGAATAGCAGAACAATTGAGAGAGGAGGCTGGGTCCTGCCAGATGACATAGTTCTCATTCTTGAAGTCAGGACATCTCCTCGATCACACATGTGCCCAAAGGCTCCTTGGAGGTCAAAGGGGACTGATGCCAAGAGACGCTTATTACCCATAGCCCTCTGCAGAAGAATCCATCTTGGCTAAGAGACACATTCTGTTACACAGGAGAATCCTGAGATATACCAAATAAAGACTGTGAACCAGGCAAATCAAAATGATTGGCCAAAGAAACCCTGGAAGAAACATCCCATTAAAGTAATCCAAACTGCTATGAGAGTGCGACTCAGCAACTGTCTCTCCCTGAGCCTGCCACTGTCTGTCCACACACACTGCGCTCTTTCTCCTCCTAATAAATACTGTACTTGCTTCACTACTTTCCGTCCTTGTGGGAATTCTTTTCTGCAAAGCTGAAAATCCAGGGCCTTGTCACTGACCGCACTGGACTAGTGGCTGAGATTTGTTGCTCTCACCACCTCGACCCAGTCTCAGTCTCTGGCTGGGAACCCAAGCCCTGCTTCAGGCTGCTGCAGGCCAGGGCCACCAGAGATCAGACTTCCTATAGAATTCTCTTTATCCTGCTCTGGATGAACCAGCTGAGCCAATACATCCTCCTTGCTCTGATATGATGCTGGTGATTTGACCCACTTCTTGCCAAATCCAGGGCAGATTTGCTTTTCCACCTGAGCTTCCAGTATGAGGTCTGGGTTTAGGGTTGCTATCTGGTCCTCTGTGGCCTAAGGACATGGCAGGAAGGAGGCATATCTGGCCAAAGTAATGTCTCTTCTCTCCTGTTGCTTTGTATGCTAAGTGCTCTGTAGGAGCTGGGGAGTCTTTGTTAACTATGGAACCAAAAAGGCATCACTTGATTTAAAAACAAATTGAAAACAAAATCAGCTAATCCTGCAAAAAGATGCCAAAAGACAAAGTTATAAGAATTTTTTTTTAATAAAGACATTGGAGGTTTGCTATTAACACGAACTTGCAACTTAACATGGAGAATGGAAATTGCATTATAGAATCCCTCTTTCTTTGTATCCAAAGTGTAAGAAAATATTAGAAACCAGAACCCCACCCCCAAAGTACTTACAGCACTAAACAGAGAGAGGTATAGATTCTATAAACACCCTGAACTTGAAACCAAACGGAAAAAAAATTTTTATTTGGGTTGTCAACTTAGAAAATACTCACAACCTAAAATATTGAGAGTTATATTTTATTCAGTGAGAATTTTGCAAATTCAAGGCCAGGACACAGCATCTCAAGTAACCCTGAGAGGGCTGCTCCAAGGAGGTTGGGGCGGGTGGGGGGGGGCCTGGTGAGAGGTTATATAGAAGTTTTGCAACAAAGAGCATGTAGTCTAAAGTCAAAAGATTATTGTTAACTAAAGGAAAACCAGATACCTCAAGTTAAGGAGTTCAGTGCTTTCCTGTGTACGGGAAGATTCCATAGTCTGGGCTCATTGAAACCATTCCTTTGTTATGCATCTCAGCTGTCTGAGGTCAGTGACCTGTGTTTTCACTTCCTGAGTTTTCTCAGGGCTCGCAGTAGGAAGCGGCTGAGGTCTCCTGGCTGCTAGCTGGCAGGCGTTAGTCCTGAGTCCTTCCTGAGTCCCCTCAGGGCTCTTCAGCTCACCATCCACCATTACAGACGACTGTAACATCCTCTGTTTATCGATGTGGTGGGATCTAGGTCATTCCTCAGGGTCCTAAGGCTTCTTTCCAGTGTCATGGGGGTCACAGCTGACCGACATCCAGGCACACAGGCATCCTCACTGGCTCTCAAAAATGCCATAGCCTCTCCCACCAGCTTTGCCTCCTGCTCTTCTAGCTCCCTACAAGTTCTGCCCAAGATCTCCAGCAGCAGCTCCTCAGCCCCTCCTCAGAGACCCTCCCCTACCACAACCTGGCTGAAGTAATGCCCCTGGGGCACCCTCCCTCCCCTCTGCATTCTCCCCTCACCACCCCATAAGCATCTAAAGTGGCTCCCTCCTTCATGGATGTATTCGTCAACTGCACTAGAATGTAAGCTCCATGATGCGGGAGACTTGGTCTGACCTGGGCAGTACTACATGTTTACCATGAAGCAGAATTTCTTCATCAGATGAGGCAAATGCAGTCTTTGAGCTGTCAATCAAGCCTGCAGGGACTCATCCTCAGCCCCAGCTTTCTGCTCGGCTGGGATCTTTCATCACTGCCTTCTGCCCCTCAACCCACCTCTGTCTGATGGGAACTCTTCTGGGTTTCCTGACAGAGGCTCTCTCCCCAGGGGTCCTGCTCAGCCTACATGCCTGGCCAAGCCAGCAGCTGTCCCCATGAAGGCAATCAACCTGAGGACCCCCTAGCCACACATGCCTCAGCAGCCCTTCCCTCTGTACAGTGACCCCTCCAGATCCACCCTGAGTTTGCCTTGTCTTATCGGACTCAGCGAACCTCTGAAGATGACAAAGGGGCAAGCAAAGGGCAGGTCAGAGGGGCTCACTGCTCTGATTTTAGCTGACTTCTGAAACTCTTTATTCGTGTCCACTCCAGGGAAGTGTGGATGGTCCCAGTCTCACCGCTTGAAGTTTCTGTGGCCAGAGAGAAAAATGCCCCACCTGCAGTTCAGGGTGACGAGCTGACCCATTTCTCCATCTTATTCCAAATTCCTCAAGGCCGAGGACAGGCAAGCTACCTCTCTCACAGAACATATCTCCATAGACATTTAAAACTTCAGGAACAAATTCTGCTTTTTTCCAATCTGCAACATTTTGTTGCAGGACCATCGTGCATCTGGGAAATAAAAAGGAAGAGATGGTTGTTTGATGTGCACCAAGTTTACGAGTTTTTAATTGTTCCTTTTGGGGGGTCAAGCCTGGGACACACTCTCTCTCACTCAGATCCAAGCCAGAGGTCATGGCAGAGCTTTGGTCTCTGTGAGTCACCCTTGTTCCAAGGAGGCATCTTAGTAAGAGTGACCCACGGCAGAGGTGAGATCTGAGGACCTTGTCTAATGGTGTAGCTAGCAGTGAGCCCCTGTAGAATTCCCTCGTTTCCCTCAACTCGGGTTGACAGACGATTGCCCTTCATGGAGTCGGCTCCATAACTCACTTCCAGATGAGCTCACCTCGGCTTCATAGGACTCACAAGGGAGGAGGGGAAGTTGCCTGCTTCTCTATAGCCACCAGGAGGTCAGGTGAGATTTTTAAGTTTACGTGTTTAAATGAAAGTCAGACAGCATTCACTCACTTGCGGGAAATCAGCTTCAGAAGGAAGAATCAGGCGGAAAATAGAGGATCAGATGCAGAAGTAACTGTCAGGCTGAGCGCCACAGAGTGTTTGCTTTCTGTGCCTGGAGAGACGGGTCACCTTTGCCCTCCTATTTATAAAACTGACTCCCAGCAAAGTCACTTTTAGAGTCTGCTAGAAATGGGAAATTGATCATTTCTAATGCCGTTACCTCTCTGAGCAATACGGGAAGTCTCTTTTCTTTACCCTTACCATCTACCAGCGAGGACGGGTTCCCGCGGCACAGGGAGCACAGCGCTGCTGGGCTGTGTGTGTCAGGAGGGTTTATGTTGGTGAGCCAGCAAATGCACCACATGGAGCCTGCATTCTGAGCCTGGTCCTATGCTGGGGGCTGGAAATCAAAAAATACATATAGCTTAAGTGTCCTTACCCCCAACAGTGAACCACCTAGCAAGTGAAGCTTGTTCAAGGTGCTTGTGAATGATGATGGACCAGGAGTTTCAGCTTAAGAAGTTCTATTTGCATTAGAGAACTAAATGTTGAAATTTTATTATGCTATTCTTAGAGTATCTTATACTATCACTATAAAATCGATCTCTACTACTTTAAATATTATTTGTAAATAATACAAAACAAATATTATTTGTAAATAATATAGTATAAATAATAATATAAACACAATATAATTTGTAAAAATTATAAACACTCATAATCCATGAAGGTTCTATTGAAATTGTCAACTCTCTGCTTTAAAATAGCAGATAATTAATACTATGGTGGGTTATAAATAACTTTTAAGCTACTGATGACCTAAGCAATAAAAAAACTAAAAGAAATAAAATGATCTAAAGAAGTAAAGAAGAAAATAATGGAACTTAAGCATTTAAGTTTCACCTATTCATAATTATTTCCAAGAGACAGCAATTTCCACGGTCAGATTTCTGTAAATTGGATGGAAGGCTGGAGTCCTTTTGTTAAAAGCCATATTCAATAGGGTTAAATACCATTACCTTCTTTGAATATTAGCTTTTAAACCTTTCTTTTGAACGAAGCATAGACTCATAAGCAGTTACAAAAAACAGTCTCATGAACCAGTAGTGACATCTTATATGAATGTAGGACAACGTCAAAACCCAGGAACTGGCGTGGGTAGAATCCTGTTGGCCAGACGACAGACTGTGTTCAGTTTCCACCAGTATTTACATGCGCTCGTGTGTGTGTGCGTCTGTCTGTCTGTCTGTGCAGTTCTAGTCAACCTGATTCCGTGAGTGACCCCATCACAGTGAAGATGCAGGTCTGTTCTGTCACTGTATACGCCCCACCCGTCTCTGTCCCCTGGCAACCACTAAATGTCCTCCTACTCAGATTTAATTTTAACCGTCCTGTTTGGCCCACTGCACTGGCTTGGATCTTGTTGATGAAGAGTTTCAGCCAGTTTTTGCTTGGCATCCAGACGAATTAAACATTAAGGGAATATCAAAGTGGGACATGGTGACCTTCCAGCAAGCTAAGGAAGGTAATTCATTTACTTTGTTGTTCTTTCCTTTTTCCTAATAGAATAAATTTCGGTTGCTCCTTTCTGCTAAGTTCAGAAGACAGGAACTCCCTCAAAGACAATCTGAAGGGAAAAAAGGTCTTTTATTTGTATATATATATATACATACACCAAAAAAATATAACTTCATTTAAGTTAAAAACAAATCTTCTCCCTCAACAATTCAGCAAAACTTTTACCTTAGAGATGGTAAAGACAAAGATTTGTTTCAGTAACTTAGCAATTTCCTAACCTCTTAACTCTCTAAAGTGTTCGCAACAACCACACACCCTGGGCTGACCTTCAAATCTTCTTCACTCATATCACGTCCTGTTATTTTTCAAAGAATTACACGAGAAGTTCCCAAGTGAATTTTTGGCATCACAGACCAAAGAACAAAAGTGACATGAAGCATCTGGAGATTTATAATTAAATGAATTTTTAAAAAATGTTTACACTCGACTACCTGGCAAGTCTAAAATACAGTTATTTGAAACTCCAATACTTCGCCCACCTGACGTGAAGAACCGACTCATTGGAAAAGACCCTGATGGTAGGAAAGATTGAAGGCGGGAGGAGAAGGGGACGACAGAGGATGATATGGTTGGATGGCATCACCAACTCAATGGACATGAGTTTGAGTAAACTCCGGGAGTTGGTGATGGACAGAGAAGCCTGGCGTGCTGCAGTCTATGGGGTCACAAAGAGTTGGACATGACTGAGGGACTGAACTGAACTGATACATATGCAACAATAAATTATAATATATTACATGTTATTATCTATTTGTATTGACATTATTTAGCCATATAAAGTAATGATGGTAATTATGATATAATTTTTATGGTATATTAGTAAATAATATTATTGTGTGATTTTATAATCTGTGAAAGAAAATGAAAGTGAAAAAATCACTCAGTAGTGTCCAACTCTTTGCAACCCCATGGACTGTACAGTCCATGGAATTCTCCAGGCCAGAATACTGGACTGGGTAGCCTTTCCCTTCTCCAGGGGATCTTCCCAACCCAGGGATCGAACCCAGGTCTCCTGCATTGCAGGCAGATTCTTTACCAGCTGAGCCACAAGGGAAGCCCTTTAGCATATATAACACAAATACATAACACAAGATATTATTATATATGTGGTACCATATATTATCATTTTCAGTAAAATATATATTATATATTATATATAATAATATGCTACCACTAAGTCACTTCAGTCGTGTCCAACTCTGTGCGACCCCATAGACGGCGGCCCACCAGGCTTCCCCGTCCCTGGGATTCTCCAGGCAAGAACACTGGAGTGGGTTGCCATTTCCTTCTCCAATGCATGAAAGTGAAAAGTGAAAGTGAAGTCGCTCAGTCGTGTCTGACTCTTCGCAACCCCATGGACTGCAGCTTACCAGGCTCCTCCGTCCATGGGATTTTCCAGGCAAAAGTACTGGAGTGAGTTGCCATTGCCTTCTCTGTATATATAATATATATATATTATTATATATTACTATATTATATATATTATTGCTATTATTATATAGTACAAGTCATTTGGGCTTCCCAGGTGGCTCAGCGGTAAAGAACCTGCCTGCCAACGCAGGAAGAGATGCACAAGGGATGCGGATTCGATCCCAGGCTGGGGAAGATCCCCTGGAGGAGGAAATGGCAACCCACTCCAGTATTCTTGCCTGGAGAACCCGCTGGACAGAGGAGCCTGGTGGGCTACAGTCCACGGGCTTGCAAAGAGTCAGACATGACTTAGCAACTGAGCATTCAGTCATTCAGCAACACATGGGTATGAGAACTGCACAATATACATTTTGCATTTAACATGTGGAGGGATGTTTAGGCAATTAGCTTTGCAAAGTGACTCCAAGGTTACACTTCACGGTGAGATCAGACCTCATGTTTCCAAAAGGGTCTTAGGCACCTGAGTGTTTGAGTAATAGATATTCATGCTTCTTTTTGATTGTAAGCTTCGTTAGGGCTGAGTCCTATTGTTCTTTGGAGCCAAGTAATATACAATCACAGTTCCAACTAGGTACATAACAAATAAGAAAGGTGGGCAAATCAACTAGTGTTTCTTATTTCTTTTTGGTTCTTTTTATTAGAGGACTTTGTTTTCATTTTTTAAAGAAAAACCTTCCCCCCTTCCCTCCCTCTCCCACAAAATTTGACATTCTGCTATGGTAGCTCAGACAATAAAGAATCTGCCTGCAATGTGGGAGACCCAGGTTCAATCCCTGGATTGCAAAGATCCCCTCGAGAAGGAAAGAGCAACCCACTCCAGTATTCTTGCCTGGGAAAGCCCACGGCCTGAGGAGTCTGATGGAGTCTCAAAGAGTCAGACATGATGGAGTGACTAACACTTTCACTTCCACTTATGCATGTATGAAACAAAACCTCCCGCATACCACTGCCGACTCGAGTCCCTTGGTGAGATGCTGGGGTTATGACCCCAGATGAGGCGGACAGTGAACAACCTGGATGCGGAGCCGTGGGCGTGTCCTCCACCTTCCGGAGAGCGAGATCTGGCTGGGGACTCTGCTCACCAAGTCTACCCTGGGGGAGGCCATCCTGGGTCTGCTGGGGGCCACAGCTCCCCTCTCTACCTGGATGGGGAATAATGGTCCCCGGTACCTTCTGGGAGAAGTACCTCCTCTTCTCCCTGCCCCTAACGTGTCTGTCCCCAGTGAGAAAGGACTCTGACACTATCCACATTGTTCTATGTTGAGCTCACACTTTAGGTATGTTTCGTTTTGTATTTCCACTGGCATAGAGCATTTGAAGTTTCTTATCACTGGCTTGGTTTCTATATGCCTCTCCAGAGTGCTTGCCTTTAAAGGGATGTTCTGCTACTTTGAGATTACACTGTACCAATAAAACTGTGTGATTGCTTGTCTATGATAGAAATTGGCCATCTGGCCAGCCTTGCTCTGGCTGCTAGAAGGAGGTCCTTCTCTCAAGGACACTCACCCTTTTCCAGGAAGGACTCCCAGGCCCTTTCTAGATTTTTATAGAGAGATATGCTGAGTTCAAGGCTGTCTCTAAGATTTTCTAAAAGGGGATGAAATCTGTAATTTAATGGAATCCTCAGCCAAATCCTTTATGTATTGGCTTTGAACCACTTCTTTTTGTGGGACACCTTGAAAGCGTCTAAAGATGACCATTGACTTTGTATTTAAAAGATTATTTTAGTAACAGCAATACTGTATAATATACATGAAGTGCTAAAATGTGTCAAACATGAAATACCTTATGTATACCCACCTAGAAAGTCTGTTCAGCTTTGTGAATTGTGTACATTTATCATCAACATTTTACATTTGGGGAAACTGAGGTTAAGACAAATGTAATAATTATTTAACTAGGGTCACAGAGCCAGTGATTTTTGCTGGGAAAATCCCCTGGAAACATGGGGTCGCAGAGTCTTGCACGACTGAGCACAGCACACACACACACACACACACACACATACACGCATGCAGAGCCAGTGAAAGAACAACTTTTAACTGGGTCTTTTTTTTTGCTTGCTCCTAACACTTTGTTTCTCCTAACACTCCCACAGAGGAGACCTTTCCTAACATAACAGCATCATTATTATGGGATGTATCATTTTATAATTTTTAAGCACAGCATACCGAACTTGAGGCAGTACTAGTGGTAAAGAATCTGCCTACCAATGCAGGAGGCATAGGAGACATAGGATCGATTCCTGAGTTGGGAAGATCCCCTTGACTAGGAAATAGCAACTCACTCTGGTACTCTTGCCTGGAGAATCCCATGGACAGAGGAGCCTGGTGGGCAACAGTCCATGGGGCTGCAAAGAGTCAGAGATGACTCAGCAACTTAACAACAACAATATGGAGTCCTGTGTGCTCAGTTGTGTCTGACTCTTTGAGATTCTATGGTTTGGAGCCCACAAGCCTCCTCTGTCCATGGGATACTCCAGGCAAGGATACTGGAGTGGGTTGCCATTTCTGTCTCCTGCCTTATTTCTAACTAGCTTTAATGTAGTAAAGATTTTGTCTCCATCATTAATGTGTGATTGATTGCTTCTTTCTGGGCCCCACCATGAAAGTGAAAATGAAAGTGAAAGTCGCTCAGCTGTGTCTCACTCTCTGCCACCCCATGGACTCTATCAGTTCAGTTCAGTTCAGTCGCTCAGTCACGTCCGACTCTTTTCGACGCCATGAATCGCAGCACTCCAGGCTTCCCTGTCCATCACCAACTCCCAGAGTTCATCCAGCCTCACGTCTATCAAGTCAGTGATGCCATCCAGCCATCTCATCCTCTGTCGTCCCCTTCTCCTCCTGCCCCCAATCCCTCCCAGCATCAGAGTCTTTTCCAATGATCAACTCTTCACATGAGGTGGCCAAAGTACTGGAGTTTCAGCTTTAGCATCATTCCTTCCAAAGAAATCCAGGGCTGATCTCCTTCAGAATGGACTGGTTGGATCTCCTTGCAGTCCAAGGGACTCTCAAGAGTCTTCTCCAACACCACAGTTCAAAAGCATCAATTCTTCGGCACTCAGCCTTCTTCACAGTCCAACTCTCACATCCATACATGGCCACAGGAAAAACCATAGCCTTGCGTAGACAGACCTTTGTTGGCAAAGTAATGTCTCTGCTTTTGAATATGCTATCTCGGTTGGTCATAACTTTCCCTCCAAGGAGTAAGCGTCTTTTAATTTCATGGCTGCAGTCACCATCTGCAGTGATTTTGGAGCCCCCAAAATAAAGTCTGACACTGTTTCCACTGTTTCCCCATCTATTTCCCATGAAGTGATGGGACCAGATGCCATGATCTTCATTTTCTGAATGTTGAGCTTTAAGCCAACTTTTTCACTCTCCACTTTCACTTTCATCAAGAGGCTTTTTAGTTCCTCTTCACTTTCTGCTATAAGGGTGGTGTCATCTGCGTATCTGAGGTTATTGATATTTCTCCCGGCAATCTTGATTCCAGCTTGTGTTTCTTCCAGTCCAGCATTTCTCATGATGTACTCTGCATAGAAGTTAAATAAGCAGGGTGACAATATACAGCCTTGACGTACTCCTTTTCCTATTTGGAACCAGTCTGTTGTTCCATGTCCAGTTCTAACTGTTGCTTCCTGACCTGCATACAAATTTCTCAAGAGGCAGGTCAGGTGATCTGGTATTCCTATCTCTTGCAGAATTTTCCACAGTTTATTGTGATCCACACAGCCAAAGGCTTTGGCATAGTCAATAAAGCAGAAATAGATGTTTTTCTGGAACTCTCTTGCTTTTACCATGATCCAGCAGATGTTGGCAATTTGATCTCTGGTTCCTCTGCCTTTTCTAAAACCAGCTTGAACATCAGGAAGTTCATGGTTCACATATTGCTGAAGTCTGGCTTGGAGACTTTTGAGCATTACTTTACTAGCGTGTGAGATGAATGCAATTAGGGTTAGGGTTATAGTCCATGGAATTCTCCAGGCCAAATACTGGAGTGGGTAGCCTTTCCCTTCTCCAGGGAATCTTCCCAACCCAGGGATCAAACCCAGGTGTTCCTCATTGCAGGTGGATTCTTTACCAGCTGAGCCACAAGGGAAGCCCAACAATACCGGAGTGGGTAGCCTATCCCTTCTTCAGTGGATCTTCCCGATCCAGGAATCAAATTGGAGTCTCCTGTATTGCAGGCGGATTCTTTACAACTGAGCTATCAGGGAAGCCCAGGCTCCACTGTAACTTTCCCCTTTTGCCCATATCTGGACAGACCGATGAGAAGAAAGGCCAGGTTTGCCCTTCATCTTTTAGGCACTGGTGGGAAATGTGAACCTCCTACACATGGGAACTTTTCCCCAGTTCTGCCCCTGAGCCATCTAAAGGGAAATCATCCTTTCTGCCTAAGTCCACCCACACTGGGTGTGCCTGGCAGTATCTTTCCCCCAAATTCTCCTGATGTATAGAATATCCTGAACACCCAAATTGAGATTTGGACAAAGGCTCCACCTGTTCCCTGCAGAATGGCCACCAAACATGTAAAAAGTTTTGGTTTGGGCTTTTAGGTCATAATTAGTCACATCATTATTTATAATTATGCAAAAAGAATGAACTAAGGTAGATTAAACTGTGCTGTTGGAGAAGACTCTTGAGAGTCCCTTGGACTGCAAGGAGGTCCAACCAGTCCATCCTAAAGGAAATCAGTCCTGAATATTCTTTGGAAGGACAGATGCTGAAGCTGAAACTCCAATTCTTTGGCCACCTGATGAGAAGAACCAACTCATTAGCAAAGACCCTGACACTGGGAAAGATTGAAGGCGGGAGGAGAAGGGGACGACAGAAGATGAGATGGTTGGATGGCATCACCGACTCAATGGACATGAGTTTGAATAAACTCCAGGAGTTGGTGACGGACAAGGAGGCCTGGCATGCTGCAGTCCATGGGGTCACAAAGAGCTGGACATGACTGAGCGACTGAACTGAACTGAAGGTAGATTCAGATGGAAAATTACTATCCCAAGGCTGCTCTTTATCATAATTTTCTCCAAACTGCCTTTTGTGACTCTGTTATTTCATATCCCAGGTCCCTGTACATCCTTTGATCTCTTTATTATGTTTTCATCTGCTGATTGCTGCAGGGTCCCCGGCACGGAGGTGAGGCTTACAGAGTAATCACAACCCATCTAGCCTTACCTGGCTGTCCTCTGCCACCAAAAGGCCAAAGCTCACAAGCTGGTCTGTTTATCAGTGGAGAACACCTGGATAGTCCTTTATTCTGAAGGACTCTGTAATGGCCAGAAAGGAACAGTCGTTTCTAAAATGAGAACCAAGAAATATATAGTGGGTATATCTAAGTCTCATTAAATGCCACTATCCTCAATATTCTTACAGAGCACCTGTTTCTCTCCAGCCTGAAACTCTCCCGTAACTGCAACTTTATACATCCAACTGCCAACTCTATATTTATTTTGGATCTCGAAAAGAAAATTGTAATATTGGTTTTTGGCCACATCATGCAGCATGCAGGATCTTAGTTCCCTGACCCGGGACTGAACCTGGGCCCCCTCCAGTGGGAGCACAGAATCCTAACCACTGGACCGCCAGGGAAGTCCTGAAATGAAAGCTGTTGATCGATCTCAGAACACCTAGTTGGAGAAACCTCCAACTTGTATCTGGGGGCATGGACATCCACCTGAGAACACCCATTCTAGCCTCCCTTGAAGGTACTTCTGGTCACATGACTACCTATAGGTAATGGGGTTGAAGCAGGTATGATGGAACTTTGCTTCCGCTCTTTCCTTCCTATAACACAGACCGAGGTTACAGCACAGACACAGGAGAAAACAACCCAAACTCTCAAAGGACAGCAGAGCAGCAAAGGAGGAGGAGCCTGGCCCTGGAAGTTCACAGGACACAGCTGCCCATCTTGGACTCCCAACCCACCCTCAGGACCTCTGAGGCCACCCCTGGGCTGTTATTTGTGTCCAATTTGGCAGAAGTCAGGGCTTCCCTGGTGACTCAGATGGTAAAGAATCTGCTGCCTGCAGTGTGGGAGACCCAGGGTCGATCCCTTGGTCAGGAAGATCCCCTGGAAAAGAAAGCAGCAAGACACTCCAGTATTCTTGCCTGGGAAATCCCATGGACAGAGATTCAGAACTGTTCCTCCTTTGGGCTGCCATCTTGTTAATAGTCTTTATATCCACCTGGGGGCTCAAGCCAAAGACAGGGAAGCTGTCTTTGCTTAATGTCTCACATTTGGTTAAATTACACCTTGAATCCTTGTCACCGTCATTTCATGATTCCTTGCTTCAGTGACCTCCAAATTATCTCCCATCCTCAAATCCATTCTCCACTTAGCAGCGGAGCAATATTCCCAACAAATCTAAATCCAGTTGTTGTGTGCCTGATAAAACTCTCTGATAACTTACAGATTTACTTTAAATGAATCCAAATGCCTTACCTTAGTTTATATGGGTGTGAACTTTTGATATGCTAGAATTGGGTGCAGAGAAGATTAATTATAGCTAATTGGGCTGTAAATCAATGTCCAATGACTAAAGTGGATACATTTTGAAAATAAGTTTTTTCTTCCTTTTAAGTTTCTATCATAGATCTGATTAGACCACCAAAACTAAGAAAATAAAACAATCACTTTGTGATTGTGATTGATTATTATTATTATGATTAATGTTAGACCAACTCAAGTCTTGACCCAACTGAACTCCCTTAATTGAATTTATTTAATTGAATTTCCTTAAAATATTAATGTATTAATAAGTTAATGGTGCATATTCAATTTAAATATTTCCAATAACTGGGCAAGCTTAAAATCAACAATTAGCAAATTCTGGCCCATGGATTGTACCCATCATGCTGTCTGTTTTTGTAAGTAAAATCATGTTGGAACATGAGTGCACAGATTTATTTACATATTACCTATGGTGGCTTTTGAGGTCCAGTGAGAAAGGTGAGTAGTTGAAACAGAAACCAAATGACCCAAGAAGGGTCAAATTTTTACCATCTGGTCCTTTACAGAAAAAAATTTGCCAGCCCTGATCTAAGATACTAAAATCATAAAGTGTTAACGTGTTAGTCGCTCAGTCGTGTCCAACTCTTTGCGACCCCACGGACTGTAGCCCACCAGGCTCCTCTGTCCTTGAGATTCTCCAGGCAAGAATACTGGAGTGGGTGGCTATTCCCTTCTCCAGGGGATCTTCTCGACCCAGGGATCGAATCCAGGTCTCTTGCACTGCAGGCAGATTCTTTACCATCTGAGCCACCAGGGATACATAACAAATCTCAAATGTCCTAAGTATTCACAAACTAAATCAGTTCTTTTAACACCATTCAACTTACAATGACAAGTTGAACATTTTGACACATATTGATCTTTTCTCAAAATTGTATACTAAGTATTTTAAATATACAGGAGAGTTAAAGAATTGTACAGTGCTCATGACCTGGCTCTACATTTATTATCTTGCTTTATCTGTTTTATCATATTACTGGCCATCCATCTGTCCTTTCATATGCCCATCACTTCATCTCTCTATTTTTTCTTTTTTGATGCATTTCAAAGTTATGGATTAGTAAAAGTTATAGATTATGTTTTACTACTAAACCCTTAAGTATGTACATCTTTAGAGTTCAGCACCTTTTAATGGTTCTTTTTCCTTTTAACTTGCACACCATTTTAGAATGCAGATATTAAACGTACCATTTGAAGAGAAATGACAAATGTGCACATGCTAATCTGGAGGGGGTGATTTTTTTATTTTTATTTTTTTGTAAATTCAAATTTAGTAATAGTCACTCTTTTGACATACAGCCTCCCAGTGCTTGTCAAAGACACAAAGCCGTGTAAACACCATCATAGTCGAGATGAAAGATGTCCCATCACCCCAAATTTCCCTCCTTCTGCTCCTTCACATCCTCCTGCCTCCCAACCATTGGCATCCACTGATCTTCCTTCACTGATTCTCTTTGTCATTGGATCTCCATCTTCACAGTTTTGTCTCTTTCAGAATGTCATAGACAACATACATATTCTGTGTTGATCACCATCTAGAGAGGCAAGTCTAAGCAATGATAAGGTGCACAGTCCAGCATCTGCATCCCCCACCTCAGATGCCAGCTTTACTCTTATAAATTATATATGTTATGTAATTATATATCTAATAGCTATATGAGAGAGATGAAAGCAAGCAGAGAAGAACAGAAAGGCAAAAAAAAAAAAGCAAGAAAGAAGTAGCCGTGAATCAACCACATGAATGTTAAGTATTGGTTTGGGAGGCACGTGACTGTGTTTTTGAAGAACTTCGAAGTCATGTTTCCCCTCCTAAGAGAATTTTAAATTTGGGGACTGATGGAAATGGAAACCCTGGCTGTATTCCTCACTCCTCGTTTCCATTTGGTTATAGGACATCATCAGAGAAGGAATGCCGGCTGTACCCAGCACTCATTGGTGGGATAACGCTGCTGTGATTTCAGATGCTGTTGGTTGAGCATCACTCCCAGGTAGAATGTCGCTGGCTGCCTAGTGAGGTTGACACAGCAGCTGAACACGTGACCAGACGTGCTCCATTGTTTCAAGGGCGCCATGTTGGGGAGGGAAGGACAGACTCCTCTCGCTATTAGAATTGTGCCTCCTCTCCGGAAAACTGCTGCCTCAAAAACCTGGACAGGACTCCCACTCCTCAGTACCGTGGCAGCTCAGGGGAGGATTCAAACCCCCCGAGAGGAGGACAGCAAAGGAAGGCAGAACCCTCGCCATGGCGTCACCAGGTCTCGAAGCCAACTCGGGCTGTAAAAGAATGTGTTACAAACTCTAGATGGCGCTAGTGGTAAAGAACCCACCAGCCAATGCAGGCGACATGAAAGATGCAGGTTCAATCCCTGCGTCGGGAAGGTCACCTGGAGAAGCGCATGGCAACCCACTCCAGTATTCTTGCCTGGAGAATCCCATGGACGGCGGAGCCTGGCGGGCTACAGTCCAAAAGGTCGCAAAGAGTCAGACACAACTGAACCGACTGAGCACACATACACGATAAAATTACCATAGGCCTTATGCCTATTACCAATAGGCCTAATAACCAAGAAAATATTCAGTGAAATGGAAAATTATAGACCTATGTTAAGACAGTATGTCAGACAAAAATTTACGATAATGGAAAACTTTGTAAATTTCTGTTTTAACTTCTATTTCAATTATCTCCAAATGTATACCTGAAGTCCAAACATATGCCCTTGGGCAGCAGAAAGCTGACAATTTGCAGGTAAAAAATGAACACTTGAAATAAGAATTTTAGGTATCCAGCTGGTTGAACTTGAATCATCTTAAGTGTGAAGGTATGGATGTTTGTGTACTTCCTGCCACAAATTTCCCACTTTTCTGTGGCCTTGAGCATGCAACAGTGTGAAAGAAGAGCAAAGATTTTTTTCAAACGTATCAAACGACAAAAGTTAGAGCAGTGGGCAGGGCTTGTGTGCTAATCACATGAATAGCATTATAGTGTTCAGTGGAGTTGTTTATTCTCTACTTTAAATTCATGGCCCTCCAGCCCAGCTGTCATCATGAGACACAGAGTGAAGATCCATTTTCCTTTGAGCACATCGGGATCAGAATTCTCCAGGCTTCCTTCCTCCCCTGTGTCACTCTGTCCAGGCTCGCAAATGCAGTTACTATGCCAGGGGTTGGTTGGGGTGGAGGGGGTCTGTGCCGCCCTCCTGCTCTACTCTGCGAGTTCCACAGAGGCAGGTTGGGGCGGGGGGCGGGGGGCAGGGGGGGGTCTCGTCCCCGCCTCCCCCCAGCACAGTGCTCAGCACCCAAAAAGTTCTTTGTTGAATTGATGAGTAGGAACAAACTGCTTACTTTGCAGTGCAATGCTCCTGGCCAGCACCCACAAAGCACTTTAAAAGTCTAATCACAGCAACAGAAGGAGTGAATATGGAGAGGACATTGGAACACCGCAAGCGTCTAGCTATGTTTGGAGTTCCCCTGGGGCCAGGAAGAGGGAGCCGCTGCTCTGTGGACGTGAAGAAATTGCTAACCTAGCAACTGATGGAGCTTCATGATTTCTTCAGTTGCCCTTGGCAACCCCCTCACTGGCCCAGACACACCCGAGGCCAGCTGGGTCCTGGGCAGGGCTGGGGAGGCTCAGAGCAGCGGCTGCCCCCTGGGTCTGCTCTCAGGTGCCATCCTAGTGGCCAGGAAGTAAGTGGGAGGCTGGCTCCTCCTAAGATCAGTCACTGTAATGGGTTTTCCTGGAGGCCCGGGAGCAGCGTGGCGAAGGCTGGCTTCTTGGAACCGCATGACCAGGGGCTTGCCGGTGACATGACTGCAGAGGGCAAAGTCACCAGTCCCACCTGGCTCAGTGGGAGGAGGGCAGGTGTACAGGTTGTGGGGAGGTGGCTACTGGGAGCGTTTTCTGCCCGAGTCCACCAGTTGTAAGACACAGGATCGGGCCGGGACCCTGTGACACCCGCTCAGAAGCCCTGAAACTTAACAGCATCCTGTCCATGTACCTAGGAATCAGCGCCTGCTCCTCACTGTCCAGCCAACCCAGGAGAAGAAAACGGTTGCATCACTAGCATGGAACTCCCTCTATCTGCTCACTCCCTGCACCGGGAGACTACTAGGTCACACGTCCAGCCTCATGGAAAACATTGCTGAGTGCTAACAGGAGTTTAATGCGCTGGTAAGTGGGTCACGTGCACTTCGAAAGACAAAAACCTCCCAACAGCTCACCGGGCAGAGCAGGGGGCAGAGACCCTACTACGTTCAAGGGGGCAACGTTTACAAAAACCATCTGAAATGTGGCTAATTGTCTTGGCTGGTTCTCACTGGCGAATGCATACCTGACAGGCTGTCCTTGAAACAGCAGGAGCACGTTTGCTGTTTCCATCTGGGAGCTTATGGACTCTTCAGGATGTTTGCCCCCCCATTGCTTTGCATAAGGAGCAGGATTTCTAAGGAGGTGATATTAAGTCCTCTCCCAGGGACCGCAGCAAAGCCCTGCCCTTTCCTGTGTTTCTGCAGCTGCAGGGGCTTGGCACTTGCTCTGCCCTCTTGCTTGAGGTGGGGGAGGGGGGTCCCCAGACCCCTACACAGTCACTTCTTCTCAGAACTCAGGGTCCCTTGCCCACATCATCTACTGAGACAGCCCTTCCTTGTCTAAGTAAAATAGCCCCTCCCACTCTCCTGTCCACTTAGATTAGATTTTCTATGGAGCACCTGCTCCTTGCTGAGAACAGTTCCCTCTTTTTTCCCACCTCCCTTACAGAAAAGCTGCCCGTCAGGCAGCAGAGAGGCCTTGCTCACACTGAGTCCTTCATGGGGGCACAGGAGGGGACACTGTTTTAGGGAGATGGAGAAGGAGAAGCTGCTTCCACCCCCCTGTCCCCCTGGAGATGCGTGCAGGATGGAGGGATGGGAGTGCTCCCCAAGCCCGCTCCCCCCTGAAGCACCCTCTCTGCTCTCACAGGAAGGGCTGCCTGTTCCCCCTTGTTTCTGGGGAAAGTCCAGTGTCAGGGAACTGATGACACAAGGAAGGTTGATTTCATCACAAGCAATGAAAACAGCCGACTTTGAAGTTCTCAGCAAAGTTTATGATGGACTTTTGACCGCTCTCCTCACCCAAACACTGTGCCGAGTGCTTTACACATACGAGGTGACCTACGCATGCTAAGTCGCTTCAGTTGTGTCCGACTTTTTGTGACCCCCATGGACTGTAGCCTGCCAGGCTCCTCTGTCCATGGGATTTTCCAGGCAAGAGTACTGGAGTGGGTTGCCATGCCCTCCTCCAGAGGATCTTCCTGACCCAGGGATCGAACCTGTATCTCTTATGTCTCTTGCATTGGCAGGCAAGTTCTTTACCACCAGCGCCACCTGGGAAGCCCCAGGTGCCTTATAGTTTAACTAAAATGATAAGGGAATCTCTGGAGCTGTCAGAGTGGCCTCTCATTTTGGTTTACTCCTAATCTAAAACCTTTTTAAAAATGGAAACAATTCAAAGGATGGCAATCACAAAATAGCTGTTCCTGGAGGAATGAATTCACGGGAAAACACCTAAAAGTGGTTCTTTGCTGAAATTGCCCTGAATTCTGAGGCTGAGCCTTCAAGAAAGGGAGCCAGCAGAACCTGCAAAGACTAACTCCCATTTTCCACTAGTTCTCCAAGAGGTAACTGTTAGCAACAGTACCAAAGTAAACAGACGTGATGTCATCGAAGGACTGTTGCTTTCCACTCCTCCAAAGGTAACGAGGGGCTTCCCTGGTGGCTCAGACAGTAAAGAATCTCCCTGCAATGCAGCAGACCTGGGTTCGACCCCTGGGTCAGGAAGATCCCCTGGAGAAGGAAATGGAAACCCACTCTGGTATTCTTGTCTGGAGAGTTCCGTGGACAGAGGAGTCTAGTGGGCTACAGTCCCAAACACTTTCACTGCAAAAGGTAATGGAATGGATCCAGGATTCTTGGGACTAGCAGGCAGCTTCCACAAGACCCGTGGACTTGCACGGCCATGCACTTATTGGTACTTCCTTGCTTGTACATCCATTCGTGTCCTGTTCTCTGCAGCCTCTTAAAGAAGCACTTGCTGTATACTTTGGTGAACCTAAAACACACGAAGAAATGATTTTACTTCTCTACTTTGAGTTGACCCGTTGCTCTGATGGGCTTCTCTAGTGGCTCAGATAGTAAAGAATCTGCTTGCGATGCAGGAGACTGAGGTTCAGTCCTCAGGTGGGCAGAGACCATGCTTCTTGATGGCTGAAGTATCAGCTTACCTCCTAAGTGGAATAACCCACAGACCAGGACCTACCTTCTGCCACTGACTTTTTTTGTTTGGCTTATAAATTATGAATTGCTTAAACTTCATATTCACCCCTGGAGAGCCATAAATTATTATTACTCCTTTTCTCTACTCCATTCTCCTTAGTATCTTCTCTTACTGCAGTTTCTCTTAGCTGTCAAAAACTGATATATTGTTTTCCAAAATGAAAGTTAAAGACGAAAGCAACATTGGAATAAAAAGCAATGCCTTTTTTTCTAAAAAGAAGGGATGCCAAGGAAAAGAGAAGAAGTTAAACCAAACTTGCTAGCAGAATTTATACAAGAGATTGCATCATACTTTAATGAAGACACTTTTCTAAAAATGAAAGCATTTGGCCAGGACCATTTTGCCAAATTTGCAGAAAAAGTACCCAATGGAATTGCCAGCATAATACTGTAATCGGTGTTTCTGGAATGCAGTCTAGTGTTGTTATAAAAATAGGACACAGTATTTAAAACAAGACTGTCTAATTGTAGGCACAAACAAAAAACACCTCCTAAAACAATAGGAAGAGGATCAAAGACTGTTGTTTTCCCCACTGAGTGAAAGGGAAGGGACCTGTCAAAATTTTCCTGATAAAATCAGCATGCATTTACATTCTCTCCAACTTAACAGCTAGAGGCGCCCCAGGAACGTGTCAGGAAAGTGGATGTATATTGTAGGAGTCTGTTCTCTGGTGAGCAGACTGTGCAGAGGGGAAGGAGTGTACTATTTATTCCTGGAACCAGAATTTGCTTCCCAGGAGGCTCAGTGGTGAAGAATCTGCCTGCCAATGCAGGAGACTCGGGTTCAATCTCTAGCTCAGAAAGATCCCCTGGAGAAGGAAATGGCAACCCACCCCAATATTCTTGCTTGGAAAATCCCATGGGCAGAGGAGCCTGGCGGGCTACAGTCCATGGGATCACAAAGAGTTGGACATGACTGAGCGACTGAGCATGCAACCAGAATTACAACAGATAAGAGCTTTAGTATTTCTGGCTAAGCACATTATCTGCATCTCAGGTGGTGGGACCTGCTTGTTCTCTGAGGTTCGTCCAGCTGGTTCACACAAGATGCTCTGGCTGTCGGATTTTGGATGGTCTCCTTTAGGGAAGATGGCAGCCTTTAGGGCACATCCATGCCTTTCAGAGTTCAGACTCCAAACAAAATTTAATCAATGGATGCATTGACATGTCCAGCATTA
This sequence comes from Bos mutus, assembly GCF_027580195.1. Lineage (NCBI taxonomy): Eukaryota > Metazoa > Chordata > Mammalia > Artiodactyla > Bovidae > Bos > Bos mutus. Next base: position 65,931,785 of record NC_091636.1, read on the forward strand.
ACCTAGTATTTTAACACAGCTACAAGCAATTTGGAAGACTACATGATGAGTGGCAAAAGAATCCAAGAATGCCTCCATGGAATGACACCAAGCCTGCGAATGAGTATAAACACAGAAAAAAAGACTGAAAGGAAACTCACCAGGAATGTGAAACATGAATCATTGTTAAGTCTGTATCATCAAATTATAGTCAATGTCCGTGTTATTTAAATCCTGCTTGCAGTGAGCACGGGCTTCCCTGGTGGCTCAGCAGTAAAGAATCTGCCTGCCAATTCAGGAGTTTAGGGTTCAGGCTCTCAGTTGGGAAGATCCTCTGGAGAAGGAAATGGCAACCCACTCCAGTATTTTTGCCTGGGGAGTCCCATGGACAGAGACGTCCATGGTGGGCTACATTCTATGGGGTCGCAGAGAGTCAGATACAACTGAGAGACTAAACAACAGTGTTGTTGTTGCTGTTCAGTGACTAAGTTGTATCTGACTCTTTGTGACCCCACGGACTGCAGCACACCAGGCTTCCCTGTCCTTCACTATCTCACAGAGTTTGCTCAAACTCATGTCCGTTGAGTCAGTGATGCCATCCAACCATCTCCTCTGTCGTCCCCTTCTCCTCCTGTCTTCAATCTTTCCCAGTGTCGGGCTCTTTTCCAATGAGTCAGCTCTTCACATCAGGTGGCCAACGTATTAAAGCTTCAGCATCAGTCCTTCCAATGAATATTCAGGGTAATTTATCCCCAAAGAGAAAATGCAAACCAAGCTACTATGTTCATTTTCAAGCATTACAAGGTTTTTTCCAGTCTTTTCTGGATCAACTGCTGGAATTCATTTTAATTATAAAGAGTTAGGAAGCTGGCCAAGTGAACTGGGCTTTCAATGATGGTTAAGATGGGAGGTGTGGCGTGGCCAGGAGGAGAGATTTGTGCGGCAGAGTGGTGCCCTCTGGTGATAATCCCGGTGTTTAGCTCATCTGCACATGTTTCATTCAGTCACTCATGCAACAAAAAAGCGTGTTGATGGCTTACCTGTGGGGCCAACTCTGTGTAGCAGTGACCCAAGCGGACAGTCTTGCTCGCTCCTCCTGGGGAGCTGGTGGAAGGGCAGCGTGAACAGCATTGAATATGCATCCTAGGAACACCCGGCAGAGTTATCAGACATTTTAGGGAGAATCAGAAGAAGCAAATCAGAACACACACAATGTAATCTTGGGCACAGATTTCAGTCTGAAAGGAAGGCTATGCTTCACCTGAAAGAAACCACTAGAAATATAAAGTAGAGCAAGAGGAATTTATACAGAAGAATGAGAATAAAAAGAAAAAGAAAGAAGTGATCAGTGTAGGATGAATTCAGCCAGGCAAAACTCCTTGAAGGGAGGACTTTGCTCCCTCAAAGGAAATAAACACAACATGAGATGATGCTTTAGGAGAGGGTATCCGTGGGAGGGTGGGGGCCTCAGAGACAGGGATGAACCGTGTTCCTCTCTGGGAGGGGGGCTGCCGGACTATGCCGGCTACCTTTTGCTCATACCAGCATGTGACTGGGCATCCAAGCCACCCTTGTCAGCACCTGCCACTCCTGCTGGTTGGTTGCATCACATTCAGCTTCCCTCCCCAGGACTGGATGCTGTTAAGGTCAGGAACGTCTCAGTGAATCGCCGCTTCCCTGGCTCTTCTTGTTCTGACTCCTGTTTGAATCTCCTTGGCTCCTACTGGACAGGTTGAGTGAGTGAAGTCGCTAGTCGTGTCCAGTTCTTTGCGACCCCATGGACTGTAGCCCACAAGGCTCCTCAGTCCATGGAATTTTCCAGGCAAGAGTACTGGAGTGGGTTGCCATTTCCTTCTCCAGGGGATCTTCCCAACCCAGGGATGGAACCTGGGTCTCCCACACTGCAGGCAGATGCTTTACCGTCTGAGCAACCAGGGAAGTCCTGCTAGACGTGTTATACTGCCCCCCCAAAAAATCCATCTATTTCTATAATAGCGCAGGATCCCTGGTGGTAAGGACTGTCACCTCCGTCATTACCCTCCACTTCCAAAGCAGAGTGCCAGTAGTCAGATAAAGGCATGGTACATTTTGGCACCAAATCCACACTCAGAAATTCTAGAAATACTTAACCATGGAGGTTTATTAGACTCGCTGGGTGGCTGTAAGCTCATCCAAAAGGAAACGAAACTGGAAAAAGGAAAAAGAAAAGCTATAAGGTATTGAAGAAGAGCACCAAGCCTGGCTTTAGAATCAAGGGTGTGTTTTTTAAGGAATCTCTGTATTGTTCTCCATGGTGGTTGAACCAATTGACATTCCCACCAACAGTGTAGGAGCCTTCCGTTCTTTCCACACCCTCTTCATCATTTGTTGTTTGTGGATTTTTTGATGATGGCCATTCTAACTTGTGTGAGGTGATACCTCATTGTAGTTTTGATTTGCATTCTCTAATAAGCAGTGATGTCGAACATCTTTTCATGAGTTTGTGGGCCATCTGGATGTCTTCTTTGGAGAAATGTCTGTTTAGGTTTTCTGCCCATTTTCTGACTGCATTGTTTGTTTGATGATATTAACCTACATAAGCTGTTTGTAAATTTTGAAGACTAATCCCTTGTTGGTCACATCACTTGCAAGTATTTTCTTCCAATCTGTTGGTTTCTTTTTATTTTGTTTATAGTTTCCATCGCTGTGCAAAAGCTTTGAGTTTAATTAGGTCTCATTTGTTTATTTTGAGCTACCATATGATCCTGAAATCCCACTCCTAGGCATGTATCTGGAGAAAAATATGGTCCCACAGGATACATGCATTGCAATGTTCATTGTAGCATTATTTACAGTACCCAAGACATGGAAGCAACCTAAATGCCCATCGACAGATGAATGGTTAAAGAAGTTGTGGCACGTATACACAAGGGAATATTAGTCATTAAAAAGAATGAAATAATGCCTTTTGCAGCAACATGGATGGGCCTAGACATTGTCATACTGAGTGAAGTAAGTCAGATGAAGAAAAATATCACTTATATGTGGAACTTTTTAAAAATGATAGACATGAACTCATTTACAAGGGCTTCCCTGGTGGCTCAGACAGTAAAGTGTCTGCCTACAATGCAGTAGACCTGGGTTCGATCTCTGGGTTGGGAAGATCCTCTGGAGAAGGAAATGGCAACCCACTCCAGTACTCTTGCCTGGAAAGTGGATGGATGGAGGAGCCTGGTAGGCTACAGTCTATGGGGTCGCAAAGAGTCAGACACGACTGAGTAGGCTCCGTAGCAGTGAGGACTCCTGGTCTCTTTTATAGCATCATATGGCCAGTTCCTATGCCCTGTGGTACCAGACTCCTTTGAACTGTGGTGTTGGAGAAGATTCTTGAGAGTCCCTTGGACTGCAAGGAGATCCAACCAGTCCATCCTAAAGGAAATCAGTCCTGGATATTCATTGGAAGAACTGATGCTGAAGCTCAAACTCCAATATTTTGGCCACCTGATGCAAAGAACCGACTCATTTGAAAAGACCCTCATGCTGGGAAAGATTGAAGGTAGGAGGAGAAGGGGACAACAGAGGATGAGATGGTTGGATGGCATCACCGACTTGATGGACAAGAGTTTGACTAAACTCTGGGAGTTGGTGATGGACAGGGATGGCATGCTGCAGTCCATGGAGTCACAAAGAGTTGGACACGACTGAGTGGCTGAACTGAACTGAACTGACCCAATTCCTGGTTGCCCAACGATTTTTAAGTATGTGTTCATTAGTAACCTCTAGTAGAGCCTCTGGGTTTTGGTGAAGATTCTCTTTGAGATAAACTGGATGCAGATTGCTATACAAATTTAAATATTTAATTTTTTTTACTTTTAAAGTGTTCTATTAAGGTTCATCCCCATTTTAAAAATTTCAAGCAATACAGAAAGGTTAAGATGGGAGCATATATCACCTAAAATCTTACCACTGCAAAATAATAGTAAATTAGGTGAATACCATGTGAAGTTTTCTTTCCTTTATATTTCTTTTTATTGTCCTTGTTGGTTATTGATTTTAAATACAGAAGAATGTACATCTCAATCCCAAACTCCCAACCTATCCTCCTCCTTCCTCCCTGGTAACCGCAAGTTCATTCTCTGAGTCTGTTTCTGTTTTGTAAATGAGTTCATGTCTATCATTTTTAAAAAGTTCCACATATAAGTGATACTTTTCTTCATCTGACTTCCTTCACTCAGTATGACAATGTCTAGGCCCATCCATGTTGCTGCAAAAGGCATTATTTCATTCTTTTTAATGACTAATATTCCCTGTGTATACGTGCCACAACTTCTTTAACCATTCATCTGTCGATGGGCATTTAGGTTGCTTCCATGTCTTGGGTACTGTAAATAATGCTACAATGAACATTGCGATGCATGTATCCTGTGGGACCATATTTTTCTCCAGATACATGCCTAGGAGTGGGAGTTCTGAGGGAGTAATGGCTTATCATACTGGATTTTATGCCTAAAATTTCCTCCAAGTTGGGCCATATCAGTTATCTGGAAACTGACTTCCGATCAGCAATCCTGGAGGTAGGTTGGAGAGAAAGACGTATTCAAGAGAAGGCAGGGGTGAGATTCACCTTCCTGCTTCCTCCCTTAGCAGCTTTTGATTGAACATTTTAGAACTAAATTTCTTCATGCTTAAATATACGAAAGAGCTGAGGTAGATAACCTAACGGTAGCATTCTCTGATTGTGGTAATTTTAAGTAAAGCATTCTTTACAGAATTTCTCATCCAATAGAATTCATGGACACTGAGAAAGTGAGAGGTGAAACATAATTATATTGATTTACCTGAGTCTTGCTATATGCCTGCTTCTCTTTAAATCTCTTTTTAAAATTCTGAATAATGCAACTCCGAACAAATAATATCAGTGATGTATTTTGTTTCTACCTAACTAATTTCTCTGTGAATCTTGTCAAGTTCATCTAGAAATTGATTTAGGGCAGAGTTTGAGCAAGATTAGCAAATGCTGGCATTTCCTTCAGATGGAATTTCTTAACCAAAACAAAGATCTCCTGGGAGAAGTTTGAGACTGGACCATTGCAATGCCTGAATCCACTGTATTTTTATCCACTTACCCCACAAAGCCATATTACCACCTACACAAAACTATTGGTTTCCAACTAGTGACAAAGTACCAGCATAGTAAGTATGTGGTATATAAATTGTCATATTTCACATTTTCCAGCAGTCTCCCTCTACAAAACAAAGGAGGAATAATACAACATATTTCATAACTGTCTTACAAGGTAGACCATTGCTTTTGGCTGGCAGGTATAGACTTCCTTCCTAATGATGCATGGCCACACTCTGAAGCCCTGTGTAATCCCTTTAAAATAAACTCCAGGAGTAAATTGTGGTTTCCAGCCTTAATTTGCAGATTAAATATTGTTCATGGGCATGGCTACTTGGGGCTTCCCACGTGTCTCAGTAGTAGAGACTCTGCCTGCCAAAGAAGGAGACCTGGGTTCTATTCCTTGGGTTGGGAAGATCCCATGGAGAAGGGAATGGCTACCCACTCCAGTATGCTTGCCTGGAGAATCCCATGGACAAAGAAGCCTGGCAGGCTGCAGTCCTTGGGGGTCTCAAAGAGTCAGGCACAACTGAGCAGACAATCATGCATATGGTTCCTTCACTGTCTCTGCTGTCTTCTTCTGAAATAACATGGCCAGTGCCCAGCCTTTTTCAAGTCATTATGGGTAAATCTCATTCACCCAACAACCCATTTACTGAGAACCTATTAAGTGCAGGGCAGTGTACTATGTGAAAAGCACAAACTAAAGAAACACTCCAGGCTGTAACTAGCTCACAGTGGTGGGGAGAGGCACTTCAGTGAAGAACATGATTTAACTCTCAGGAAGCCTAAGGAACAGTGTGGCTATTTCTCCTTTGGGGGGATCTCAGGGGAGCAGCACTTTGGGAGAGAGGGGCAAAGTTCAGATTTACAAGTGTCAAGCGGGGGACATTTAGGTCCTGCTGCAGATTTACATGTATTAATTATGCTCTCAGCCAAGTTATTTTTCTTCTCTACTTTTTACATTCCTGATGGACTTGGAGGGATGAAAACACCCCCCACCCCACCCCCGCCTTTCTCCATCCACATGGGTGCTGTAGAGATAACATGAGATTTACACTGAAAAATAAAAGCCATGATGTAAATGAAAGTGCAGATGCCTCATTTGTCTCTGAATGCAGCGCTCATCACTTTCTTGTAAGTTAAGCAGTGACATGCTTGAGATTTTAGAAATGGGATCCCTTTAGAACTCATAGAAGAAATCTGCATTGAGGGACCTCTTGTGAAAATGTTGGCACTTTATTCAAGTTTTATTACTTTTGGCCCCCTGTGTGTCTCTGAAATTACCTTCAGTGAGTCTAGTGATTTATTGGTAAGGAAGGTTAACAGTGGGCAATTTTCAGTGACCACAGGGTATCATCAAATGCAATTTCTGTGAATTTGGGCTGACCATGGGAGGTAACACAAAATTGTGCTGATTTTTTCAAGGTCATATTTTGAAGGACTATAAACTTCAGCCTGAGTTGTGTGATGCTGTTTGAAGAATGCATGTGCTTGCAAGTGTGCATGATTAATTTTCTTTTTTTTAAATTATTATTATTTTTTAATTTAATTTTATTTTTAAACTTTACATAATTGTATTAGTTTTGCCAAATATCAAAATGAATCCACCACAGGTATACATGTGTTCCCCATCCTGAACCCTCCTCCCTCCTCCCTCCAAGAACTGAGTGTGGAGGACTGTTTCAGTCTCACATGATTTCGGAAATCTATTCCTCCAGCTAGGAAGGAGAATCATCTTTGGGTTCTCCATTTGCTCTCTGTCTCCTCCAGGAAACAGGAAGAAGGGTTAATTACCTCGTGATGAGCCAATTCTTGGTAGTGACCACTTGGGGTAACGGGGGAACTTTTGTAGTTACTTCCATTGCTTTGCAGGTCAGAGCAGTCAAATGAGGCTTAAGGAAGGAAACTGATTCTTAGACAAATCACATGATCTTTTTCTTTTTTTTTTTTCAGTTGAAATGGTTGTGCAACAATGCCAAGAACACAACTCAGGACAAGAAAGAGCAAAAACAGGTAGCAAACTGCAGAAAATTTCAACTTCCTTGCCAATGCTGTGCTCTTCATGTTCAAATGAATATAAAATACAAATATGCAAAGGAGACATTTATAGTCATAGGTGCATGACTGTTGCTTTGTTATCCTCTTTATTTTCATATTTTTTAAAAAAGGACAATGAGAAGAACAAGATGAAGAAGATTAGGAGAATAGAGAACTATGATGACCACAGGCATGAAAACCAGATGCAAATCACAACAGCAATGTGCAAAAAAGACCAGGCATGCCCTGCTTCCCCGAGGTCAATTCCAGAAGACTTTCAAAAATACACGTTCCTGGACCACAACATAGACGTCTGGAACCAACATTTCCTGGGAGGGAAGATGAAAGAATCTGTGTTTTTTGAAAGGAGATTCTTAGTGAGGTGAAAGGCGCTCAGTCGTGTCCAACTCTTTGTGACCCCATGGACTATACAGTCCTTGGATTTCTCCAGGCTAGAATACTGGAGTGGGTAGCCTTTTCCTTCTCCAGGGGATCTTCCCCACCCAGGGATGGAACCCAGGTGTCCTGCATTGCAGGCGGATTCTTTACCAGCTGAGCCACCAGGGAAGCCAAGTAGAATTTAAAAGAACCTCATTAATCCCACCAAGATGGCCCCAGCTTATACCTAGAGGATCTACTGCCCAAATGGTGCCTTGACTAACCCTACCGTACCAACCTGGTCATGCCAGTCTCTCAAGAGTCACCTTCCAACAAAGAGGGTGACCCGGACAGAGACCAACTCCACCACCATTGAAGGTCTGGTACTACGCAGTTCTTGAACTCTCTGCATCTCAGCAGCTTTATCTGTAAAAAGTGGGCCTACATGACTGCATGACAGGGATTGTGAGAAGAGCTAATGAACTGCCTGGATGTGCACACACCTTGAAAATGTGAAAATGTTAGTTGCTCAGTTGTGTTCGACTCTTTGTGACCCCGTGGACTGTAGCCCACAAGGCTCCTCTGTCCATGGAATTCTCCAGACAAGAATCCTGGAGTGAGCAGACATTCTCTTCTCTGCCCACATTGCAGGTGGATTCTTTACCATTTGAGCTACCAGAGAAGCCCACATAGTACATGAGATGAAAAATGCAAGCTTTTCTTCCCCTAACCAGAAAAAGCACCATCTAAAATCATAACATGTGTGGACAGACTATGTACCTATGCTGTGTTAGTTTCTATGAGCTCTCTTTTAAAAAAAAAAATTATTTTCCTTTTTTCTTCCATGCATGCATGCTCAGATGCTAAGTCGTGTGACTCTTTGTGACCCCAGGGACTGTAGCCCACCAGGCTCCTCTGTCCCTGGAATTCCCCAGGCAAGAATACTGAAGTGAGTAGACATTCTCTTCTCCAGGAGATTTTCCTGATCCAAGAATTGAACCTGGGTCTCCCACATTGCAGGCAGACGCTTTACCATCTGAGCCACCAGAGAAGTCCACATAATACATAAGATGAAAAATGTGAGTTCTTCTTTCCCTAACCAGAAAAAGCACTGCCATAAATGATAACATGTGTGGACAGGCTATGTGCCTGTGCTGTGTTAGTTTATTTGAGCTCTCTCTGTAAAAATATTTTACTTTCCTTTGTTTTTGCATGCATGCTCAGATGCTAAGTCATGTCTGACTCTGCAACCAGAGTGTAGCCCACTAGACTCCACTGTCCATGGCGGGGAATACTGGAGTGAGTTGCCATTTCCTTCTCCACCCTTTGTTCTTTGGTTAACACCATTACCAGTTTTTCTTGCTTTGCTTTTTTCAGCCAGTGTGTCAAGGGTTATTTGGTTTTACAAAATGTCTTTCTATATTATCCAGTCTTTTCCCTTGTGAGCACTGAAGACCATCGAACAAAAGAAAATCTGTTTTGATCTAAGTTAATCGAGTTTCTTTACCTTGGTCACCCTGCTGTCCTGTTGTGTATTCCCTTCTGGAAGATATGCCGTGGCGAGTTTCTAACAGTCTGTGATTGGACTCTTTAAAATAAGGACATTTTTAAGATGCTGGGTCAGGAAAAGCTCAGTGAGGCTTGAGGTCTTACCTCCTTTCAGCTGACATTCCTGTGTCCATGCCAGTATGGAAATTCACTTGTTTTCTAGGCTTTCTTTCTTCATTTCTCATTAGGATTCTACAGAGTTGCAAAATAAAACCTCTGCAAGGACAGTTAGATCCATGGCCAGTGGAACACTCTAAACCCCACATTATTTTGACTCATTTGCTTTCTTTTCATCAAATCACCAAACCAACACTATCAGATTTATTGTACATGGCAAAAGACATGTCAAGTAGATGCCCAAGACACTTTTACAGTCCTTTGGGGAGAAAATTTGAAAATCTGTCAATTTTAGATTTCTGTACTCTTTAGATTTCTTAAGTATAATTGTAAATTATACTTTTGTTTTTGCCAGACTTTTAAGCTTGGCATAATTGTACCTTCTAGATTTCTCCCATTTTCTCTTTTATGAACAATTCAACCATATAAATTTGCTTCACTGGAGTTAAACCTATAAACCACAATTTATAGTTTTCTGTAATGGCCCAGACAATCAAGATTTTAATTTATAGCTAACAAAAAAGTCCCAAACTATCTCCTTTTTCTTCTTGGGGATATTTATTTAATTTTGTCCTTTTATAGAACTATCTGACCTTAGACAGTATTACAGACAAGTCATAGTCATACGACATACAAAAGAAAAACTGTTCAGATATAGGATCCTGCTTAGAATTTGGCCACAAAAACATTCCCTGCTGGTGTGTTCAGCATCACAAAGGCAGCAGGGTACCATCAGAAAGGTTTGCATCAAAAGTGAGCACCAGCGTCAGCATCTAAGTTGGGTGAGAGTTATTCTCAGAGGGTTCCAAAACTCAACTGAAGTCCCCTTAGTTCAAAATAAACAGCCTTTTCTCATTATACTCTGTTTTTGTGAGTTTAATTCTGTCTCTTTCTGACCCTATAAAAACATTTCAGCAGAGCAAACTCCCTTCTCTGATTCCCATCAACCGCTCAGCACTTGAAAATCTAATTAATGCCCACAGCAGACCACAGCGACTGACCACAGACTGTGGAACTTACAGAGCGCCTGCTGGGCGTGTGGGGGGTGGTGGGGGGCAGGGGCATTCGTGTACCACTGGTCTCAGCCACCCACAGAAACAAGTGACAACACTCTCTTTGCAAATTTGGATCATAAACATTAAGAAATTTTACTATAGGCATCTCAGGGGCCATAACTTGACTCGTGTTCAAACATTACAAAACAACAAAGTTGATGCGGAAGATGAACATGAATTTACTTATTAAACCTCGGAAGGCCAGCATTTGGAAATTCCTGGTCAAAACTGGAAGACAAAGAAAATATGTCTTAATCCTATAGAGATCATAAGGGGGAAAATGTGACTTTTTTTCTTTGACATTTCTTTCTTTTAAAGACTTTATTTTTTAAAAAAAGACTTTTTTAAGTCACCGGATAATATTCCATTGTCTGGATATAGCACAGTTTGTTTACTGATTCACCTACTGAAGAAATCTTGGTTGTTTTGCAATTATACATAAAAGGTTCTGTGAGCATCTGGATGCAGGTTTTTGTTTTAGGTTCACAGCGAAACTGAGTGGAAGGCACAGAATTCTCTTACGCACCTCCTAGCCCTACAGACGCATAAGCTCCCTGACTGTCAACATCCCCTAGAAGACTAGTGTATTTGTGAACAACTGACATACCTACATCACCCAGCACAGTCACTCAAAGTCCGCAGTTTACATTGTGGGTCCCCTCAGCGCCGCACACCCTGTGGGTTTAGACAAGCATAGAATGGCAGGTATCCATCATTATGCTGCCACACAGAGTATTTTCACACTCTGACATTTTCCAAGCTGAGAATTGTAGATTGCTTTCATAGAGGAAACCAGAACAATTACAAAGAAGCCAGGTGCATAAACACAATCGAAAAACACTTTGCTGCATTGAATACATATGTTTTTATAGAGAGTGAAAGGGCTTATACTCTGACACAAACATCCCTTTCATGGTTCTTCTTATCAATATTCTGTGCTTCATTCTGTATTAACCTTCCTGATAGTCAGTATATTGATTACAAATTCTAAAATTGTTAAATTCATAGGAAAAACTAAATGTTATATCCCGCTTAAAACTGGGATTTCTATTGTTATGAGCTTCCAAGTAACTTTCAATACATTTTTCTACATGTTTCCAATTTTCTACAGTGGCATACATCATTCATAATTAGAAAAGCTGATATGATATTTAGGATATACTACTCTGAAAATATCATTCAAAATTGAAATAGGTATAGAAAAAGATAGGAATTCTTTAATATTTCTTCCTTCAAATTTTCTACACTTACCAAATTTCCCTAAGTTTTCTATAACTTTTATAAAGGAAAAAAAGGCAACCTCATTCTAAAGCATATCTGACTTCTTGGAATGAAAGAGAATACAGCAGAGGGGTACACATGCCAAAGTGAAAGTCGCTCAGCCGTGTCTGGCTCTTTGTGACCCCATGTACTATACAGTCCATGGAATTCTCCAGGCCAGACTACTAGAGCGGGTAGCCTTCCCTTTCTCCAGGGGATCTTCCAAACCCAGGGATCGAACTCAGGTCTCCCACATTGCAGGAGGATTCTTTACCAGCTGAGACACCAGGGAAGCCCGAGCGTGCCAAGGTCTGGCATAAACCATCAAAGACATCTACCTGCAAGTGATCTATGATGCTCCTAAGCAAGATCTTTTGGATAAGGTGGAAAATTTCAAGGTAACAACTTTTTATATTATGCCGACTTCTTTTCAAAATGGTATTGAGGCTTTAGGCCCATCTCAAAACCTTTATCTGTATCATCACAAAACTGCACAGGTATTTCAATAATAGGATTTCCAGAAACTAAAATATCTCACATCAGATTTTAAAAAATACAGGAATCAGCACCTTAAAGTAACTCTTATGCGAGTTATCAGTCTTAGAGGTTATTGGAGCCTGCTAAGAGTTCCTGAAGTTGATTGCTTAAGGACGTCAATTTTATTTCACAAAATATTCAATTTTGTGTATTACTCAGAGTTATTAATAAGCAACAGCATTTATCAACATTAATATAGATAGTTAACAGACATTTAAGTGTTTACTCTGGGCCCACAATTGTTCTAAGAATTTTAAATGTGTGAGCTTATTTGATCCTCACAAAAATCATGAGGTAGATGCTAATACTACCTCCATTGTACAGATGAAGAAGCTGATAAAGAGACTAGGTAACTTTCTCACATTCACTCCAATATCATCCAATTCATATACAGACAATCTGCTTTGAGTGTTCCCCTCTATGATAAACCACTCATATCACCCAGGGTTCTCCAGAGGAATAGAACCAACAGAATATCTATGAGCTTCCCTGGTGGCTCAGATGGTAAAGAATCCACCTGCAATGCAGGAGATCAGGGTTTGATCACTGGGTCCAGAAGATCCCCTGGAGAAGGGAATGGTTACCCACTCCAGTATTCTTGCCTGGAGAATTCCATGGACAGAAGAAGCTGGTGGGCTATAGTCCATGGGGTTCACCTCTCTGCTTTGAGTGTTCACCTCTATGATAAACTGCTTGTATCAGCCAGAGTTCTCCAGAGGAATAGACCAATAAAATACCGATATCTGTATCTATATCTCTACATATAGATCTATCATTAGCTCAATATCTAGTTATCACCCATCTCTCCATCATCTACTTATCTGTCGTCTATACCTTGAACTGCATTTATTGCCACACTCTCCACTCTTCATTCAACCACAGTAAACACTTAGAATTTTGGAAAATGCTATGCTACTTATTTAACTCATACATGTGTTATTTTAATAGAAGAATTCTTGCAAAAAAAAAAAAATGTCACCCAGGCCCTGTGTCCCAAACACATTTGGGGTCCTGCAGCTAAGAATCAGACATGACTGAGCGACTTCCCTTTCACTTTTCACTTTTATGCATTGGAGAAGGAAATGGCAACCCACTCCAGTGTTCTTGCCTGGAGAATCCCAGGGACGGCGGAGCCTGGTGGGCTGCCGTCTATGGGGTCACACAGAGTCAGACACGACTGAAGCGACTTAGCAGCAGCAGCAGCATCTCCCAGGTGGCCAGTGCACTGCCGTCACTGGGCTTCGGGGTAACTCTTGAGTCTTAAAACGGTGGGTGCTATACTTCTTATCTGGCTTTCATGAATGATCTGCCGTCTCTATATCCACCCACATCACAGAGAAGTCTTGGCAAAGGTTCATTAAGGATGTCAGCTGAAGGGAAATTTTATGTGTCTTATGAAGGACTGGGCTTCCTTGATAATTCAGCTGGGAAAGAATCCACCTGAAATGCAGGAGACCCTGGTTGGATCCTTGGGTCGGGAAGGTCCCCTGGAGAAGGGATAGGCTACCCACTCCAGTATTCTTGGGCTTCCCTGGTGGCTCAGATGGTTCAAGAATCAACCTGCAATGTGGGGGACCTGAGTTTGATCCCTGGGTTGGGAAGATCCCCTGGAGAAGGGAAAGGCTACCCACTCCAGTATTCTGGCCTAGAGAATTCCATGGACTGTATAGTCCATGAGGTCACAAAAGAGTCAGACACGATTGAGTGACTTTCACTATGAAGGACTGGGGATCAACTTCCCTGCACAGGGCAAGCATTCTAGAAGCTCTGTGATTGCTCTCCCAGATGTAACTGGCATCTGCAGTGGTGAAGAGCCGCCCTTCCCTGCCCCATGTCATCTCATTTCAGTGCTGCCAACACAGCACTAACACAGGTACTCCTCTTCCCACTTCTGGAGTTTGGAATAGGGCATCGTCAACTAAAAAATACAGTTGCAACCTGAACGTTAAGAGTTATTTTATTTGGTGGGAATATTTAGGACTCCAAGCCCAGGAGACAGCATCTCAGCAGCTCTGAGAAAACTGCTTCAAGGAGGCAAGAAGAGAAGTCAGGCTATATCCAAGTTTGCAAGAAAGGGAGCAAGCAGTCTGAATATCAAAGATTAGATATCGAATTAAGGAATTTAGCATTCTATGTATGGGAAGATGCAAGCCTCTAGGCTCACTGAATTCATTCCTTTCACATTCACCTCAGCTATCTGGGGCCAAACCTGTTTCCTTGTTCCGCTTCAGGGGTGGCAGATAACTGCTCTTGCATTCCCCTAGGCCCTCAGCAGTCACAGTGGGGTGGGTGGCACCATCAGCTGGATCACAGTTTGGGGAGCCCTCGTTCACATCTGGAGGCCAGAAATTGCTGATGGATGTGACATTTCTTGTTTATGGATATGGCAGGTGACATTTTATTTTCACAGCATGAAACTTTTTCTCATCAGGTCTCAAACCTGGAGCTCTCTGTGATATAACTCAAGAGCCCTTCACGTCAAGGCTGAAGGGAAGCCGTTCCTTTGGCCTGTACTTCAGACCTTCCAAACCTTCCAGAGAAGCTCTTAGAAGCTCAGGGAGAATCCATTCAGCCTGAGCTCTTCTCTAAGGAGACTGTCTGTTTTCTCAGTCGCTGGAAAATGAACTAGGGACCACCAGGGAGACAGACCCCTGCAACTTGCAAACTCAGAGACAAAGGCAGCTTTGAACCTTCCCTCTTTCACTGTTAGGACTTTTTTCTGCCCTGAGGCAGCTGGGATTTGGCTCTGCACCTGGATTAGCTAGACGTGGAAAGTTACCGTCAGTGCTCATGGGAGATTTGTTCTTCTCTTTAAAACCTCATTTTCCTCTTTGGTTTGAAAATAGAGTCGAACCTCATAAACCTAGCTTCATTTCAGGATTCCATGGAGCCTACTCAATTGTCAGTTGTCAAGCCTGGTTTGCATGCTGCAGAGATGGCACAGCTATGTTGGTTTTATTTATCTCAGAGTTGAGAATTCTGTTTTTTCAAGTCCCTCTTTGATTATAGAATATTCCAGTCAGATATGAATATTTTTGAGGATTAAAATGCACATGGGGTTATTTCTCGAAGCACTGTAAGTTAAATCTGCCCTGTTAATTCCTAAAGAAATAGCCCAACAGCACTCCCTGGACCATTCTGATAACCCCACTATTAACCTTAAAATTCAGATCTCTGAAGATATTGATCTGAGCTGTCAGTCACAGAGAATATAAGTAGTTGAACCATTGGCCCCAGACATCTGTGTGAGCAGTATGCACCTGAGTGGGAGATATGCAAACCCAAAGACATTATTGAGAGATTTTTAGGCAGAAAAATTATTAGAAATAAATCAGCTCCTATTGGAGTGTCTCCGAAGCTCAGTGATATTTTTCTGACAATGATAATATAGCAAGTCCAAAGGAAAAGGGTCTGAAGCCTCTAGAAAGGGGCACATTAATTTTTGAGACATGTTAATATCGTGGCCTCGAGGAATGTGAACCTACTGGGACGATCACGTCTCTGCGTCCTCCCTGCCACGTTTCAGAGGGGAAAGTTGTCCATTGGAGGAACAACCTGGGGAAGAGAAGAGTCTGGTTCTGAGAGGGCACACCCACAGGGCTTAAGGAGCCTTGGGTGGCTGGAACCACAGGCTCCATTGCAGGCTGTGGTTTGAAACAACCCTCCTTGCTGTCCAGAGATGAGAACAGCAGGACACATTTCTAAACCGTTCTATTTCTAAAAAGGAGTCGCTCAGCAACTTGAGTTTGCCTAACTTGGTAAAACCAAAATGCTGAGGCAGCTCGTGCTTTTCCTCCTTTCCTTTAATCGAGAGAAGCAAGTGCATTCTGCTTGCTGCTGTAGTTCACTCAGCGTCGCTCAGTCACTCAGTTGTGTCTGACTCTTTGCAA
Source organism: Bos mutus (assembly GCF_027580195.1). Lineage (NCBI taxonomy): Eukaryota > Metazoa > Chordata > Mammalia > Artiodactyla > Bovidae > Bos > Bos mutus. The sequence goes on from NC_091636.1 coordinate 65,947,690, forward strand.
CCCCATAAACTACAGCCGGTAGGCATGGGAAGAACGAGGGACCATCAGACCAAGGACTGGGTCTTCAAAATATCCATACATAAAGGATGACAGTCAAGAGCTACCTCACTAACCAGAGATGGCCCTGTGGAGTGGCATGGGCTGTATGTTGCAATTAGCTGTGAAGAATCCATTGGCCTGCCTGTAATATTCCTCCGTTAAAGCAGTTACTCAATTAACGTGGTTATATTAGAGGATGATTCTACAGGTCAACACTCCCAAAATGAAACTGTTAAGGACAATCCTAATGTGAGTGCCAAATATTTGGTTCAATTGTTACAATGAACCAAAAGTTTCCAATGTTTTGTGTGTAACAATTCAGTCAATTGTTAACTGATTCAAGCACTGATAAATACTTATACTTCTACAGGTAACATATAATTCATATGTTTTAAAGATTGCTTGGCACAGTATTCCTTACCTTACAAAGTCATAAGAATTCGTTGGGCATGACTTAGGGACTGAAAAACAAATATGACTGTCTGCCTCCACAGAGGAATATTACAGTCAGGCCAACATACTTTCATGGTTAGTGACAACATACAGCCCACACCACTCCATAGGGCCATCTTTGGTTGACTGAGTAGCTCTTGACTGTCTCTCTTTAAGTATGGAGTCTGAAGACCTAATACTTGGTCTGATGGTTCTTCTTACTTCCCATACCTCAGTTCAGTTCAGTCACTCAGTCTTGTCTGACTCTTTGCAACCCCACAGACTGCAACACGCCAGGCTTCTCTGTTCATCACCAAACCCAGAGTTTACCCAAACTCATGTCCATTGAGTCAGTGATGCCATCCAACCATCTCACCCTCTGTCATCCCCTTCTCCTGCCTTCAATCTTTCCCAGAATCAGGGTCTTTTCAAATGAGTCAGTTCTTCACATCAGGTGGCCAAAGTATTGGAGTTTCAACTTCAGCATCAGTCCTTCCAATGAATATTCAAGACTGACCTCCTTTAGGATGCACTGGTTGGATCTCCTTGCAGTCCAAGGGACTCCCAAGAGTCTTCTCCAACACCACAGTTCAAAAGCATCAATTCTTCGGCACTCAGCTTTCTTTATAGTCCAACTCTCACATCCATACGTCACTACTAGAAAAACCATAGCTTTGACTAGACAGACCTTAGTCGGTAATATCTCTGCTTTTTAATATGCTATTTAGGTTTGTCATAGTTTTTCTTTCAAGGAGCAAGTGTCTTTTAATTTCATGGCTGCAGTCACCATCTGCAGTGATTTTGGAGCCTAAGAAAATAAAGTCTCTCACTGTTTCCATGGTTTCACCATCCATTTACCATGAAGTGATGGCACTGGATGCCATGGTCTTAGTTTTCTGAATGCTGAGTTATAAGCCAGCTTTTTCACTCTTCTCTTTCACTTTCATCAGGGGCTCTTTAGTTCCTTTTTGCTTTCTGCATATCTGAGGTTCTTGATATTTCCCCCTGCAGTCTTGATTCCAGCTTGTGCTTCATCCAGTCCCATACCTACCAGGCATTATTCATTCATTCATTCCTTGAAACATTCATCATTTCACCATTTCAACCAGTAAATCTTTACTGAGTCCCCACTGGGCCTCTGCAGTACTCTGGATAGAATATATTTTGTAAACACAACAATTTTCATCCTCATGGCACCAAACCTTTGATGTTTTTCTTCCAAGTCCTTTCTTCATCTCAAAGGATCATTGGTACCAAAAATAATGACAATACAACTTTTTCCTTTTTTCCTTTCAGTTACCTTCAGCTTTACAGACATCAGTGTAAGCCCAATTCATGCTTGGAATTATTATCACAACTTTTAACTACCAGTTTTATTGTTTTGTGGGTTTGTGTCTTAAACCCAAAGCACTAAAATTTAGTCCCAAGAGGACTTCAACTGTTCAGTTCTTAAAATTGTCTCACCTAAATAGCCATTATATACATGCATTAATATACTGCACCGGTGTTTTTCTTTCTGGCTTACTTCACTCTGTATAACAGGCTCCAGTTTCATCCACCTCATCAGAACTGACCCAAGTGTGTTCTTTTTGATAGCTGAGTAATACTCCATTGTGTGTATGTACCACAGCTTTCTCATCCATTCGCCTGCTGATGGACATCTAGGTTGCTTCCATGTCCTGGCTATTATAAACAGTGCTGCGATGAATATTGGGGTACATGTGTCTCTTTCAATTTTGGTTTTCTTGGTGTGTATGCCCAGCAGTGGGATTGCTGGGTCATAAGGCAGTTCTATTTCCAGTTTTTTAAGGAATCTCCACACTGTTCTCCATAGTGGCTGTACTAGTTTGCATTCCCACCAACAGTGTAAGAGGGTTCCCTTTTCTCCACATCTTCTCCAGCATTTATTGCTTGTAGACTTTTTGATGGCAGCCATTCTGGCTGGCATGAAATGGTACCTCATTGTGGTTTTGATTTGCATTTCTCTGATAATGAATGATATTGAGCATCTTTTCATGTGTCTGTTAGCCATCTGTATGTCTTCTTTGGAGAAATGTCTATTTAGTTCTTTGGCCCATTTTTTGATTGGGTCATTTACTTTTCTGGTATTGAGCTGCAGGAGCTTCTTGTATATTTTTGAGATTAATTCGTTGTCAGTTGCCTCATTTGCTATTATTTTCTCCCATTTTGAAGGCTGTCTTTTCACATCGCTTATAGTTTCCTTCATTGTGCAAAAGCTTTTAAGGGTATGGCAGAAACCACTACAATATGGTAAAGTAATTAGCCTCCAATTAAAATATATTAATTAATTTTAAAAATAACCATTATAGTGCACTGCTTGTTAACAGGTAAATATTCTTTTTAAAAAAGGTGTTTCTTCTATTATTGTAGCACTTCATTTTTCTCATAGACTTAAGAACAATAATTGAATATAAGGTGATAATTGTGTAACATTTAGAATGCAGCACATTTCCTTCAAAAATGCTCTCTTTTTACAAAGATTGAGTTTTGGTCCAGATTCTGTCCTGTCGCCTTGAAGACAGACAGCCCTGGCAGTTGGGTGACAGAAAAGGGAGAAAATGGCATTCAATTCTCCTGAATTATGTTGTTCCTTTTCATTTAAATGTATTTAAATGAAGGGGTTGACTCTCCTTCAAAGCATGCATTTCTTCTCCTTTATTAGCAGCAAAATATAGCAGGCCAAGGAGCTGGAGATTTACAAGCCTTCTGGGCACCTCATTTGCTTTTCCACCCATCACTCTGACATTGTCAAATATTGGCTTTGGCAAGATGGCAGAGGCTGGCAGAGGCTGCTCGATGGCTTGACGGCTGTTCCATCATACATTGTCCAGCAACGGCAGAGCTGTAGACAGTGCCCACATCAGCAAGGAAGAACACATCCATCAAGCTGCCTTCTACAATTTACCAGACTTGAATGATGTACCACATGCTGGCCAATACTTGCCTGCTGATAATGGCCATGGCAGCTAAGAGGAGGTACCATGGGAAAGTTCTGCAGAGCCTCAACGCCAACAGCATCACATGTAAGAACTCTGTCTTTGGGGCTTTTCCCCTGGTGAATTTATAATATAAAGTTGTACTGGGTTGTTTTTCTACAACAATTCTTCCAACTTTCACATCTTGTTTTTGCTTAGCAGAGGCCAACCTTCAAAATGACCTGGGACAAACGTAATCAGAAAGTGGGAGCTACAGAGAAGAGATACTCACCCAGATTTTTTAAAAGTTAAATGGAACTTAGGGGAAAATGGATACATGTTTATGTACGGCTGAGTCCCTTTGCTGTCCACCTGAAACTATTACAACATTGTTAATCAGCTATAACTCCAGCAGAAAATAAAATGTTTTTTAAAACAACAAAGTTATGTATATTGTCATATGTTAAACAGATCGCCGGTCCAGGTTCGATGCATGAGACAGGGCGCTCAGGGCTGGTGCACTGGGATGACCCTGAGGGATGGGATGGGGAGGGAGGTGGGAGGTGGGTTCAGGATGGGGAACAGATGTACACCCATGGTTGATTCATGTCAATGTATGACAAAAACCACTACAATACTGTAATTAGCCTCCAATTAAAATAAATAAATTAATTAAAAATAAAGAAAACAAAGTTAAATAGAACTTAGTATTTCAACTAAAATGTGTTTCTCCACTTCTATCAACTGTGATGGGATTATTTTTAGAAATATGCAGCATTATTTTGCTAGAAATAAGTACAAGTGCTTACAATATTTTTGAAAGCATGATGTCACACCCTGGGTGCTCATGCAGTTACTGCTGATGGACACGGAAATTGATATAGTGATTCTAGAAGTGATGTCACACCCTGGGTGCTCATGCAGTTACTGCTGATGGACACGGAAGTTGATATAGTGATTCTAGAAGTGATGTCACACCCTGATGTCAGTTACTGCTGATGGACACGGGTTGCTAGAAGTGATGTCACACCCTGGGTGCTCATGCATTTACTGCTGATGGACACGGAAGTTGATATAGTGATTCTAGAAGTGATGTCACACCCTGGGTGCTCATGCATTTACTGCTGATGGACACAGAAGTTGATATAGTGATTCTAGAAGTGATGTCACACCCTGGATGCTCATGCATTTACTGCTGATGGACACAGAAGTTGATATAGTGATTCTAGAAGTGATGTCACACCCTGGGTGCTCATGCAGTTACTGCTGATGGACACAGAAGTTGATATAGTGATTCTAGAAGTGATGTCACACCCTGGGTGCTCATGCAGTTACTGCTGATGGACACGGAAGTTGATATAGTGATTCTAGAAGTGATGTCACACCCTGGGTGCTCATGCAGTTACTGCTGATGGACACGGAAGTTGATATAATGATTCTAGAAGACAATTTGGTCTCTGGGGGCAAAACCCTTTAAACAGATTTCATAGCCTTTGATTCTGAAATTTTATTCTCAGGAAGGCATTATAGCTGTAATATTTGTTTCTTTTCCTTTACATATTGTGAGTTTTTCATGCTTTGAGACATTTTTTCCCTTTCTCCAGAGAGTATATAAAGGAATGCCTTCATTTATATTCCTGAAAACTAAAGGCCAGCCTGACTGCTGGTGAAAGAAATCTCAGAAAAAGAAAAGAATGAAAATATTTATTTTTCCTACAACTAAAGAAGAACCAGCACTGATCTGTGTGTGTGTGTGTGTGTGTGTGTGCATGCACTCAATCATGTCTGACTCTTAGTGACCCCATGGACTGGAGCCTGCCAGACGTCTCTCTCCATGAAATTTTCCAGGCAAGAATACTGGAGTCGGTAGCCATTTCCTTCTCCAGAGGATCTTCCCAACCCAGGAATCGAACTCATGTCTCTTGTGTCTCCAGTGTCTCCTGCATTGGTAGGCAGATTCTTTAACTACCTGGGAAGCCCCTGATCTGTGAATATGTTAACACAAATTCTGGTTTTTACAAAGTAGGGAAATCAAGACCACGTAGGAAATCCCCAGTTCTCATGCTCTTATCCATATTTACTAAAATATATAACCCTATCCTGATTCTATTATGAAAAGTGCCCTTGAAAGGGTCTGTGAAACAGACACGAAAACTTTAGTAGAAGTTATTGCTACACCCTATGATATATGAACTATAACCCCAAAGTCTGCAGTGTCTCTGGTGACTCAGTAGTAAGGAACCCATCTGCCAATGCAGGAGATGCAGATTCGATCCCTGGGTCAGGATGATCCCCCAGAGAAGGAAATAGCAACCCACTCCAGTATTCTTGCCTGGATTCTCCTCCTAGACAGAGGAGCCTGGTGGGCTGCAGTCCATGGGGTCACAAAAGAGTTGGAGACAACAACTAAATAACAAGAACAAAGGAAAAGAGTAAGAAAACTGAACAAAAAGATATATGTCTAAGAATATTCATGGAGCATCACAGATAACGGCTAAGAACAATCAGCCCATATCCAGTGGGTACAGGAGAGGGGTTTGAACATCTAGGCACCTCAGTCCTCTCATTTTGCATACCAAGTAACTGTGTCATGTCTCCCAGATAAGTGGAAATACATTACATGTCAAAGAAAAAAATATAAAACAAGGTACTAACCTCATAGGTCAAATGAGAAAAAAATTTACTAAAAGGATTAAAAAATGTACAGAATGGTTGGCTCTGACAGAATTATTGATGGTTTCAGTCTTTTTTCTTTATATTCCTCTGAATTTTCCACTTTACTATTGAGGTAATGTTGGTTTATAACAGTATACATTGCATGTGTACATTATATTGCTAATTCTGTATACATTTTAGCATACTTAGGTTCAGTCATTCAGTCGTGCCTGACTCTTTGAGATCCCATGAGTGCAGCATGCCAGGCTTCCTTGTCCATCACCAACTCCCAGAGCTCACTCAAACTCATGTCCATTGCGTCAGTGATGCCATCCAACCATCTCATCTTCTGTCGGCCCCTTCCTCTGTTGGCTTCCAGATGTTTAAGCTGGATCTACTTCTGCTTCATTGACTATGCCAAGGCCTTTGACTGTGTGGATCACAACAAACTGGAAAATTCTTAAAGAGATGGGAATACCAAACCACTTCCTGCCTCCTGAGAAATCTGTATGCAGGTCAAAAAGCAACAGTTAGAAGTGGACATGGGACAACAGACTGGTTCCAAATAGGAAAAGGAGTATGTCAAGGCTGTACATTGTCATCCTGCTTATTTAAATTATATGCAGAGTACATCGTGTAAAATGCTGGGCTGGATGAAGCACAGACTGGAATCAAGATTTCCAGGAAAAATATAAGAAACATCAGATATACAATGACATCACCCTTATGGCAGAAAGTGAAGAAGAAACTACAGAGCCTCTTGATGAAAGTGAAACAGGAGTGAAAAAGTTGGCTTAAAACTCAACATTCAGAAAACTAAGATCATGGCGTCCAGTGCCATCACTTCATGGCAAATAGATGGGGAAACAGTGGAAACAGTGAGACATTTTATTTCCGGGAGCTCCAAAATTATTGCAGATGGTGACTGAAGCCATGAAATTAAAAGATGCTTGCTCCTTGGAAGAAAAGCTATAACCAACCTAATTCAGTTCAGTTGCTCAGTTGTGTCCAACTCTTTGTGACCCCATGAGTCACAGCACGCCAGGCCTCCCTGTCCATCACAAACTCCTGGAGTTTACCCAAACTCATGTGCATTGAGTCGGTGATGCCATCCAACCATTTCATCCTCTGTCATCCCCTTCTCCTCCTGCCCTCAATCTTTCCCAGCATCAGGGTCTTTTCAAATGAGTCACTTCTTCACATCAGGTGGCCAACGTATTGGAGTTTCAGCTTCAACATTAGTCCTTCCAGTGAAAACCCAGGACTGATCTCCTTTAGAATGGACTGGTTGAATCTCCTTGCAGTCCAAGGGACTCTCAAGAGTCTTCTCCAACACCACAGTTCAAAAGCATCAATTCTTTGGTGCTCAGCTTTCTTTATAGTCCAACTCTCACATCCATACATGACTACTGGAAAAACCATAGCCTTGACTAGACGGACCTTTGTTGACAAAGTAATTTCTCTGCTTTTTAATATGCTATGTTGGGCATAACTTTCCTTCCAAGGAGTAAGCGTCTTTTAATTTCAACCTAGACAGTATATTAAAAAGCAGGGACATTACTTTCTTGACAAACGTCCATCTAGTCAAGGCTATGGTTTTTCCAGTCATCATGTATGGATGTGAGAATTGAACTATAAAGAAAGCTGAGCGCCGAAGAATTGATGCTTTTGAACTGCAGTGTTGGAAAAGACTCTTGAGAGTCCCTTGGACTGCAAGGAGATCCAACCAGTCCATCTTAAAGGAGATCAGTCCTGAATATTCATTGGAAGGACTGATGCTGAAGCTGAAGCTCCAATACTTTGGCCACCTGATGTGATGAACTGACTAATTAGCAAAGAGCCTGATGCTGGGAAAGATTGAGGGCAGGAGGAGAAGGGGATGACAGAGGATGAGATGGTTGGGTAACATCACCGACTTGATGGACATGAGTTTGAGCAAGCTCTGGTATTTGGTGATGGACAGGGAAGCCTGGCATGCTGCAGTCCATGGGGTCACAAAGAGTCAGACACGACTGAGCAACTAAACTGAACTGAATGAGCAAAATTATACAGTATTTATCTTTCTCCCTTTGATTTATTTCTCTAAGCTTAATACTCTCAAGGTTTACAAATGGAAAGAGTTTATCTTTTATGCATGCATGCATGATAGGTTGCTTCAGTCTTGTCTGACTTTTTGTGACCCAATGGACTGTAGGTTGCCAGGCGCTTCTGTCCACAGGATTCTCCTGGCAAGAATACTGTAGTGGGTTGCCATTTCCTTCTCCGGGGGATCTTTCTGACCCAGGGATCGAACACAGGTCTCCCACATTGCAGGCAGACTACCATCTGAGCCACCTGGGAAGCCTCAGTGTGGAGAGTTATCCTTAAATACAAAAAGTTTTTAAAAATAAAACTAAGGCTGTCATTATGAGTAAAACTATATTCTCATTTGCAAATGGTTGTAAAGTACACAAAATGGAAGGCAGATTTTAGCAATTTACCTCTCCTTGCAGGTGGTGAAAGGAGCATTGAAGCAGAAATATTTTATCAGTGGTTTAGGCAAGTGTTGACACTGCTAGGAGATCAGTTCTTTAAAAAAAAAAAAAATAATAAGATTTGTGGGGAAGTTAATCTTGGCTAAGAGCTATAAAAGAATCTATAATTTTAGCTCAGAAACCAAGAAACAATAAAAGTGCCTATTGATTTTTTTTCCTGTGGTTTTCACGATTTACAGATCCATTGCTTTTCATATCAGTGATTTGCTGAAAATTTATGGTGAGAACAAGAGAATGACTAAGCAAGCTTTTTCCTGGTAGAGTCACTTCAGTCTAGATGCTGTGACATGTCTCCCACTGAATCAATCCTAGCCTGAGTCAGCCAAAGTTCACATGGACTTGCTGTGCCCAGGTGGGACACCAGGTTTGGGCACAGGTCCAGGAGGACTTCAGATGTCCACAAAGAAAGAAGCAATTCAAGCAATTTCAAGGAGAAAAAAAATAGGCAGAGCACTAGAAACTGCCACTTAAAGGTTCACTGAAAGCCTGAATGTCTGCAATTGCACTGTAACCAGTTCTCTGCAAGTTCTATTAAGCTCTGACCCACAGAATGGAGTGGAACCTACAGAAGAGGATTATTCAGAAACACCACTGGGTCATGGAGAGAAGGGGTCTGAGCAGACATCAGGGGCTGCAGGTGACAGGTTCATGGGTGCTCATAAGAGGTGCAACAGAAGGTCACTGAGGTAGGCTGCAAAATGTCTCCCTACAGCTATAAATATCATGGTCTCTAGACTGTGAATGTCACTTTACATGGAAATAAAAGGTTTTGCAGATGTGACTGAGAATCTCAGGATAAGCAGATATATCCAGACGAAACTCTAATTTAAAAAGATATATGCAAGGCTATATTCATTGGGCCTCCCTGATAGCTCAGTTGGTAAAGAATCCACCTGCAATGCAGGAGACCCCAGTTTGACTCCTGGGTCAGGAAGATTCACTGGAGAAGGGACAGGCTACCCACTCCAGTATTCTTGGGCTTCCCTTGTGGTTCAGCTGGTAAAGAATCCACCTGTAATGCAGGAGGCCTGGGTTCAATCCCTGGGTTGGGAAGATCCCCTGGAGAAGAGAAAGGCTACCCACTCCAGTATTCTGGCCTGGAGAATTCCATGGACTGTATAGTACACGGGGTCACAAAGATTTGGGCATGACTGAGCGACTTTCACTTTCACTTCATCTTCATGGCAGCACTGTTCACAATAGCCAAGACATTGAAGCAAGCTACATGCCCATCCGCAGATGAATGAATAAAGAAGATGTGGTACATAAAGAAGATACGCACAAAGGAATATTCCTCAGTCGTGAAAAGAATGAAATGGTGCCATTTGCAGCAACAAGGATGCAGCTAGTAATGATCATCTAAGTGAAGGAAGTCAGAAGGTGAAAGACAGACATGATATCACGGATATGTGGAATCTAGAATAAGACACAAATGAACCTGTCTACGAAACACAAACAGACTCACAGGCATAGAGAACAGACTTGTGGTTGCCAAGGCTGAGGGGAGGGGAAGGACTGGGAGTCTGGGATTAGCAGATGCAAACTATTGAATATGGAGTGGATAAACAACAAGGCCCTACTGTATCACACAGGGAACTACCGTCAACATCCAGTGATAATTCAAAATGGAAGAGAATCTGAAAAAGAATGCATATGTGTGTGTGTGTATGAATCCCTTTGTTATATAGCAGAAATTAACAAGATATTGTACATCAGCTATACTTCATTAAAACAAAAACAGAAAGATTGTCTAGGATTGTCCATGTAGATCCAATGCAACCACAAGTACCATGGTAAGAGGAAGGCAGAAGGAAATTTTTCACACAGAAAGAAGAGGACGAAGCAGTGCAACCACAGAGGCAGAGACCGAAGTGATACAGTCAAAGGCCAAGGCATTTTGGCAAACCCCCAGAAGCTAGAGGAAGCAAGGAGCACATTCTTCCTCGAGCCTCTCGGGAGCGCAACTCTGCTGAAACCTTCATCTTGACCTGGTGGCACCCTCTTCAGATTGCTTCTCCAGAACTGTGAGATAAGAAGTTTCTCTTGTTTTAAGCCCTGCTATTTGTGGCAGTTCGTTACAGCAACTGCAGGACAGTCATACTGTCCTCTTTGCAGCTACATTTCTTAATATGTGTCGTTGGTTACAATTCCCTGATTTCTTATGGGTCCAATCATCTTCTAGATTCCTTTTGTTGTTATTACAAGCACACAAGTTTTGACAACTCCTTTTGTAAGATCACAGAGGACTATCTGGCCCAGGTCAATGGCAGCAACAGTCACCAAGAGCTCAAGCCCCAAGCTAAGACTCCCTAACCATATGGTTCCTGCCCCTGAGGAGAGTAACCACACAAGAAAACTGTGATCCGTGGTGTATTTGCTAAACCCATTTGGATCCGTATAGTCATGTGCAGAAGGGAGCCACTGAGGATTGTAGGGGAGGAACCAGACCATTCTGATGTGGGATATAGAAAGGATGATGAGGGGAAAGATAATGTAGGCTGTGCTCACTCATTGCTGCAGAGAATCAAAAAGAAAATGCAGCTGCAAGTAAACGTCAGCTCTCTATCAGACCCCCCGAGAGCCAATTTTTCTCACAGAATCTCACACAGCATTACTGGGACCTCATATACAAAGTGAGTCTCAAGGTGGTAGGTAAGAAAACCAAGATCACATCTCTGTTCCGTGCTAGAGGAGGAATATAAGCCAAGGTTTGTCTGACTCCAAAACCAGAGATCTTTGGCTTAATCATGCAGCTGTGCCTGTTCAACCCTCCTCCCAAGGCTGCTATAAGATGCAGATGAGGTCGTGCTCGTCCAGGGCTATACCTATTAGAGCAATGGGATCATTACAGTAAAATATTAAAACAGCAGCACAACACATAATAGTGACCAGTTTCTGAATTATAATTAGTTGGAAATAAAAGGAAGGGAGCAGATAAATAGTGCGGCACAGGTGTGTGAAGCCCTGAGGGAATCCTGCTCGGGTGAACTTGGCCTTGGAGGTCCCTGCCATCTCCTGTGCCATCTCAGGAATGGCACAGTCCCTCTGTCCAGGTGGTTCAAAGCATCCATGGCAGCACTGAGTATTGGACACACCTCCATTACACTTCATCTTTTAAAACCCCAATTTTAAAATCCTTACATAGAAACACTACTACAGAATTCTTCAGAAGTAAATAAACCCCTCCCTCACCCCAGCTGGGCTACTGCTTGCTAACTCAGGTTCCATCCCAGGTCAATAGCCTCACTTCTCTATATGGAATATCCTCACACACAAAGCTTCCCCTTCTCCAGGCTTTCGCCTGCCACCTAGACATTTCCCTAAACATCTATCCCTCTTGAAGCTTTTTAGGCATTCCAAATTGCTTTATCCAAATAGAAGCTTTGTATATTTCAAAGCTCACCTTCCTTTGGATATTTCAAAGCCCCCTCCTCACCTTCCTTCTATAAAGAATTCTCTGGGCACAAATCAGGTTTCCTTGACATCAGCCAACACCTGGGAGCTCCAGAAAGGCCACCCTCCTCATAACCAAGGGCCAAGCCAATTCTCCTTCAAATGCTAACCCTCCCCAATGCCATTGCCTTCTCTCCTGCCCTGATGACAGCACCATGGTTCCGTATTGTTGCTCAGAGGTCTTGGCTACTCCCCTGGAACCCCATCTAGCCTCTCCCCTTCTTCCACTTTGGCTCATCCTATTACTGAGTCCAAGCTCCCTCTGTTACCCACATGACAGGCCATTAAATCGAGAAATGAGGTGTTGAGGCAAGGAACAATGACTTTATTTGGAAAGTGGGCAGACCGAGAAGATAGCAGACTAACGTCTCAAAATAACCATCTTATCGGAGTCTGGATTTCAGCGTCTTTTACAGAACTGAGAGGGGGAGGAGATGGGGAAGCAAAGTAAAAAGGCCATTAGTCTTGCAAATATCCCCTGGAAATGAGCAGCCTCGGGGATAGGATGGACTAATTTCTTTCCTCCTTCTTGCAGCCATTCACAGGTGGACAAGGTCCAGATGTCTCCTTGAAGAAAGGCACCTTTGGCTGAAGACCCAGGCAGAGGGGCAGGGCTTCCCAAGGCGGGCCAGTGTGCATGGCCAGTATCCTTTCAGTGAACAAAAGCCATGGCAAGCAAAGCTTAAAGCAAAAGAAGCATACCCAACACACAGGCAGATTTTGCCTTCCCTGCAGCAATCCTCTGTCATGTTTACCAACACAAAATCTATGAAAGTCCTTCACAGAGATTCCACTGTTCCCATACAAATATTTCACTCAGGGTCTTTCCTGATTTTTCCGCACCCCTGACAGGCGCTCTGCTCCCACTGCACAAGTGCATAGATGGTTTCCTGCCTCCTTGTCTTGGCCCAAGACATTCCTATCCCCTTGGTCTGAAATATTCTTCCCCAGATACTCAGCTCAATGGATCCCTATTTCCTCCAATTCTCCATTAAAACAACCTGTCAGGGAAACTGACTCCTCTGGAGCCTCAATGCATGACCTTGCATGCATGATGTGACCTTCACACAGCACCCACCACCCTGCACAGAGATGATTCATTTTATTTGTTTCCACCACTAAGACCTTGCACGGGAGCTTGTCTGTCCATCTTCATCACCGTTTCTGATATTACCATAAACATATGCCAGAAAGTTCTGTGAAATAAAGAAATGAATACATGGTTCAAATAAGCATAGCTTTACAGCACTACTATACAGTCCATGGAATTCTCCACGCCAGAATACTGGAGTGGGCAGCCTTTCTGCCCACTACTGTCTTCACAACCCAGGGATCTAACCCAGGTCTCCCACATTGCAGGTGGATTCTTTACCAGCTGAGCCACAAGGGAAGCCCAAGAATACCAAGAATACTACCCCTTCTCCAGGAGATCTTCCCAACCCAGGAATCGAACCAGGGTCTACTGCATTGCAAGTGGATTCTTTACCGTCTGAGCTATCAGGGAAGCCCAAGTGGTAAAGAAACCACCTGCCAATGCAGGAGACTTAAGAGATGTGGGCTTGATCCCTGGGTTGGGAAGATCCCCTGGAAAGGGAAATGACAACCCACTCCAGTATCCTTGCCTGGAGAATCCCATGGACAGAGGAGCCTGGCAGGCTTCAGCCCATAGCGTCGCAAAGAGTCAGACACGACTGAAGTGATTTAACATGTACACATGCACACAAACACAAGTAAATCTAATCAGATCATGTCCCATTTGTGTTTAAGGATCATGAGAGAATGAACCAAGTTAAAAATGATGACATGGTAAAGGGCATAATGTGAGAGAAATGAGGCAAAAATTAAGAAGCATACTAACAAGAGAAATATAAGACTCATTAAGAGGAGATTGTTAAGACATAGAGTTGACTTTGTTCTGAAGGCAGTTTCTCTCTGTAGTTAATGGCCAGAGCAGCATCCTCAATGGCTTTGTGTTAAATGCAGGAGACGGACCCTCAGAATTCAGCGGGAGGTCTGGGAGAGGCGCAATTCCCTCCACTGAGCAGCTCAGATGACATGTGTTTGGCTGCAGGGTTCTCACATGAAAGCCATTCTGCACTTCCCCTAATTAAAAAGCACCCGACTTCCCTCTTGAGTATGCCAGATATACAGCGCCCTGACTGCAGTGAATAAAAACGTGTGCTTTTCCCTTCCCTCCACGGCGGAGCTGATGGAGAGATGCCAACAGGAGCCCAGCAGGCTCAGGAGACACAGGGCTGACAGCGGTTCAGGCAGCAAGAGGCTGCATCCAACCTACTTTGTGAGCTGCTTGCTGCACTCAAAGCTTTCTCCAGGTTTAATGAGGAAAGGCTTCAAGGGGGAAAGCGTTCGGTTGGCTTGTTTTAACCCTGGCTTCTCATCTTTTTTTTTTTTTTAATGAAACTCATTTTTTTTAAATTTATTTTTATTTCTTTATTTTTGGCTGTGCCACACAGCATGCGGGATCCTAGTTTCCCCACCAGGGATCGAACCCACGCCCTGCAGCAGAAGCACGGATCCTTAACTCCTGGACTTCTGAGGAAGTGCCCGGCTTCTCATCTTTGATGGAGCTCTGTTTGCAGTGTCTCACCCAGGCCATGAATTTGGAACACAGATGACTGCCACAAACTGCGCCTAGGCATTTGAAGTTTGCAGTTTATCCTCAAGATCCTAAAAGAAACAGGGCACACAGGATATGCCCCGGTTTTTCCCAGTGCATAGACTGTGGGAACTTTGTGGTGAACATTGCGTAAGTCTTAATTATGTTGAGCTGGTTCACGGTGCTTTTCAGGTCTGCTCTATCCTTCTACTTTTCTGTATATTCATTCTAATAATTTTGGAAAGCTGGGTATTGAAACTCCAACTGAAAATTTTAATTTATCGACTTAAAAAAAAACAACTGTAATATATGGTGGAACTATATGTAACTTTGTTCTGTATTTTCCAAGGCTCCTGTAAATGCGTTATCGTACTTTTATAATTTAAAAAATAAAAAGGAAAGAGAAAAGGATACATAAATAAGAGAAACGAAATGGGGCACAGAATACAAGTGTACACCGCAGATCCTGCTTTAAACACGTAGTCGGCCTCTTCTGTCCACACTCCAGAGGTAGGTCCTGGGTCAGTTTGCATCACCCTCTGGGCAGGCAGCAGAGATTGCCCTTCCCATTCATTTAGGAGTAGAAAGAGGGAGGGCCTTGAGCAGAAAGCCGGTCCTGACAAGCTGCTGTGCCCCCACTCAGGTGCGCGTTTCCAAGGTGTGAGGCTGATGTCCTCGCCTCGCTTTGTATTTCCAGCTGGTCCTTTTTGCCTGGAGGTGTCGTGGCTGCCCTCATCTTTCTGCTATCCCTACACAACCTCTAATGCAATTTTCACAATGTCTCCTTTGTTGACTCTTTCTTGAAAGATGGATACTGGCAAGTCAGTAAAGGGTGAATCCAATTTCTGAAATGGCCTGTGTAAAGAAAAGGCAAACATTGCTGTCTGTCAGCTTTTTTTTCGTAGAATGTAAGCAATAATTAGAGTCGCGTGGGCCATCTCTCCTGCAGCAGCTGACGACAGACACCACATGGTTGAGATTCCTTTGCCTGCTTTCCGTAAAGAAAAGAAACCAACCTCACGGAGATGACGGCCCTGTGTGTTGTTGCTGTTCAGTCGCTCAGCCGCATCCGACTCTTTGTGACCCCGGGGACTGCAGCATGCCAGACTTCCCCGTCCTTAACTATCTCCCTGAGTTTGCTCAAACTCATGTCCATTGTGTTGGTGATGGCAGCCAACCATCTCACCCACTTCTCCTGCCCTCAATCTTTCCCAGCTTCGGGGTTTTTCCAGTTACTCAGCTCTTCATATCAGGTGGCCAAAGTATTGGAGCTCCAGCTTCAGCATCCATCCTTCCAACAATTATTCAGAGTTAATTTCCTTTACTCTTTGGAGAAATTTTGACCAACAAATTGCTCCATTATTAAGGCCCGTGTTCTTGTGTTAAGTGGTGATGGCTCTTTGAGGTTATTTAAATGAATTGTTTCACATAAAATGCACACAGCCATGCCTGGCACAGGAGAGCTGGTGGATTAAGAAAAGACAGAGTTATTCCTTCTTGGAGGACAGAGAGTGACTTGTTAGCAAGTCACTAACATACCCCAAAACACAGGTGTCCAAAAAGACCAGATGCAAGCCAAGTTCATAGAGAGAGATGGTCTCAAATACTCCAGAAGCCCAAATAGTATATCATCCCTCATACCCCCAGTTTCTGCACCCACTCAAGATCCACAGCAGTTAAGTGTAGTGGCAGGAGGTCTTGAAGCTTCCCCTTGCATGGGGATAGTTCAGGTCCATGCCACCATCTGCAGGATGGAACATATCAACATTGTTTGCTCCCTTCCAGGCCACTGTAGAAGGATTATTGATATTCTAAATTAACTTTATAACACCACAGAGCAGAAAGGGCTAGTAAGAAAATTATTTTGTACAAGGCTTTCCATTGAAGACGTTCTGCTACGAGGAGCCTGGAAGGTAAAAGAGACAGCTAGAAATTTAAACAGTATTTTACCTGAAGTTTAGGGTCTCCTTACATTTTAGTACCAGCATTTCTTTAAATGAAAACATTATTTCTACAAATACTTTTTTATTTTGCCACATTAGGCAATTTCTTAAAATGTATTGTTAATTACTGTTTTCCTTTTCTCTTGATATTAATAAATACCTAGGAATTGCTCAGAGAAGGCAATGGCACCCCACTCCAGTACTCTTGGCTGGAAAATCCCATGAGTGGAGGAGCCTGATAGGCTGCAGTCCATGGGGTCACTAAGAGTCAGACACAACTGAGCGGCTTCACTTGCACTTTTCACTTTCATGCATTGGAGAAGGAAATGGCAGCCCACTCCAGTGTTCTTTCCTGGAGAATCCCAGGGACAGGGGAGCCTGGTGGCTGCGTCGCACAGAGTCAGACAAGACTTAAGTGACTTAGCAGTAGCAGGAATTGATAGCACTCCAGTGTTCATAGTAGAATTATTGACAATAGCCAAGATATAGAAGCAACCTAAATGCCCATCTATAAATGAATGGTTAAAGAAGTTGTGGTACATAAAACACACACACACACACACACACACACACTCACATACTCACAATGGAATACTACTGAGCCATAGAAAAGGATGAGATCTTGCCATTTAGATGGACCTGGAGGGTATTATGCTAAGTGAAATACATCAGATCAGGAAAGACAAATACCATATGATTCCACTTACATGTGGAATTTAAAAAACAAAACAAATGAACAAGTATGACAAAACAGAAACAGACTCACAGGTCAGAAAGCAAGCTAGTGTTTCCCAGAGGGGGAGGTTGGGGGAGAGGTGGAGCCAGTGAAGGGAACTCAGAGCTACAGACTTCCAGCCATAAAATAAATGTAACCAGGATATGATGCACAGCAGAGGAAATGTAATTACTGTTTTACAATAACTTTCTGTGGAGTGTAATCTATAAAAATATCAGATTACTACATTATACCCCTGAAAGTAGCATAATATGGTAACTCAATTATATCAATTAAAAATGTATTTCGATATCCTGAAATACTCTCAGAAATCCGGGCTAATATTCTTGCCTTCATTAAGTCTTTTACAAAGAACGGCCATTCTGCTTATGTGTGTGTACTCAGTCATGTTTGAATCTTTGCAACCCTATGGACCGTAGCCCTCCAGGCTCCTCTGTCCATGGAATTTTCCAGGCAAGAATACTGGAGTGGGTTGCCATTTCCTCCTCTAGGAGAGCTTCCCAATCCAGGGAATGAACTCGTATCTCCTGCACTGGCGAAGATTCTTCACCATTGTGCCACCCGGGAAGCCCGGTGTGCAAATAGGAAAACGAGGCCACGCTACGTACTGGATTTTACATCCATGAACCTTAGAAACAGTACTCCTAGCCCAGGTCGACTGAGTCATGAGAGCATCCTTAGAATATGGGGGGCATGCTTTTATTAGCCTTTTTCACAGAAGTTGACTCATCTGCTGTCTCATGGAGATGGCATGATTAGCTTATTAAAATAGCTCTTAGGAACTTCAAAAGGAAGTCATGAGGGAGACCAGTTCTTTCAAAGAGATTCTTTGCTCCTGGCCACAGTTCAGTAGAAATGTCACCTGTTGCTGAGTTTACTCCCTTTACTTCATAATTTAAAAGCAGAGTTTGCAAAATTTTTAGCAAATTTGCAACCAAGTTGTACTATTTTTAAAAGATGACAGAAGACGTTCAAACCGGGACATGGCTCTCAGTGATAATGAGCTCTTAGAAACAAGCAAACAAACCTGAAGTGAAGATGTGTGTGTTGAGTGCCCCTGTGTCTGCGCCTGTGCAACTTTTGAAGGACTTCGAGCATATCAGTGAAAAACTCCTGCAAGCCAGAGGATGGTGAATAGAAGCAGACTGAGAATCTACTGGGTGCGTTATCTGCTGCTAATAACCCACCCATCAAATTGTGGGACGAGGACATGTGTCATGGATGGATGGGACCTTACATTTACCTGCTGTTTTCAGAAACATCTGCCTCACCATGTCTACCTGTGGTGAAAGAGGCTTTCAGAACCAAAGACTTAACAGAGACAAATGAGGCTTTTGTTACTGAGTTGGTCAAAAAGTTTGCTCAGGTTTTTCCATACATTGTTGTGGAAAAACCCTAATGAACATTTTGGTCAACCCAATACAACGAAACAGAACGTGTTCCAAGAAACAGGGATGGTGCCTGCCAATATTTGTATCTTCTCCCTGCTTCTCACTGATCTTATTGATGCAAAGTGGGCCTGTCCTGGAGATGACCAGCCCTAAACTCAAACAATGTTGACCAAGAGGCTGAAAGAGATTTTTCGTTAATTCTGCACAACCCTTTAGTAGAAATTCTGACCTGCTGTCATCTTAAAATGCAAATTTTGGATGCCACTTGGGCTTCAAATTCCGTTGACAGCAAATCATGTGAGATCTTACAAAACTTTGTGGACTGATATATCTGTAAAACTGTCTTTACTTAACCATGATGACTTTAAAGCATAATACGAGTCACTAAGACACAAATCATAGAAATTATCACATCGCTGAGGAATGCCCATGCTTCATCACACTCTACCAGCCAGCAGCACAATATGACATGAAAAGAAATAAAGCCAGCAGGATCGAAGAGAAACAGAGCTACCGCAAAAATACAAGAATCTTAAATGCTTCTCACTATCAATCACTGACAAGGGTTTTCTGGTACATAAAAAAAAGGACTGGGGAGAAGGTTACTTGGATTTTTTTATTTAGTACCATCGTTGTAGAAGCTAACCAGGACAGAAGGTCCACTAGATCATGCAATTACAAATTTCTGCATGCAAATTACATGAAAAAGTGCAAATGATGAGAAGGCAAGTTATAGTCAATAAATCACATGTGGGGGCATGTTCCCCAGCTCAAAAACGATTCAGCCAAATACCCTAGTTGTTCACCTGGATAGAACAACCCAGCAATCAATGTTCATAGTCACACTACAGCAGACAAAAGGAGATAACTGCCTTAAGTATAGAATAATCAGTTTACAAAGTCAGGAAAATTTTTAATATGGTTCACAAAAATTTCCATATCAGATGCAAAAAAAGGAGGGAATGGCACATAAAAGGACTGTTGGATTTCAGAAATCTTATTGTGTGATATGCTTTTGTATTTGGTTTTTCCAGATTACCCAGGAGTTTTTATTTTCACTGACAAGAAAATATTATTCATGGACATTGGAAGAATAAATAGGTGGTATATGAAAACACAATTTGTAGTAGAGCCTGAAGTCAGGTAGGTTGATTCCTCCAGTTCCATTCTTCTTTCTCAAGATCGCTTTGGCTATTCGAGGTTTTTTGTTTTTCCATACAAATTGTGAAATTATTTGTTCTAGCTCTGTGAAGAATACTGTTGGTAGCTTGATAGGGATTGCGTTGAATCTATAAATTGCTTTGGGTAGTATACTCATTTTCACTATATTGATTCTTCCAATCCATGAACATGGTATATTTCTCCATCTATTAGTGTCCTCTTTGATTTCTTTCACCAGTGTTTTATAGTTTTCTATATATAGGTCTTTAGTTTCTTTAGGTAGATATATTCCTAAGTATTTTATTCTTTCCGTTGCAATGGTGAATGGAATTGTTTCTTAATTTCTCTTTCTGTTTTCTCATTATTAGTGTATAGGAATGCAAGGGATTTCTGTGTGTTGATTTTATATCCTGCAACTTTACTACAGTCATTGATTATTTCTAGTAATTTTCTGGTGGAATCTTTAGGGTTTTTTCTGTGTAGAGGATCATGTCATCTGCAAATAGTGAGAGTTTTACTTCTTCTTTTCCAATTTGGATTCCTTTTATTTCTTTTTCTGCTCTGATTGCTGTGGCCAAAACTTCCAAAACTATGTTGAATAGTAATGGTGAAAGTGGGCACCCTTGTCTTGTTCCTGACTTTAGAGGAAATGCTTTCAATTTTTCACCATTGAGGATAATGTTTGCTGTGGGTTTGTCATATATAGCTTTTATTATGTTGAGGTATGTTCCTTCTATTCCTGCTTTCTGGAGAGTTTTTATCATAAATGGATGTTGAATTTTGTCAAAGGCTTTCTCTACATCTATTGAGATAATCATATGGTTTTTATTTTTCAATTTGTTAATGTGGTGTATTACATTGATTGATTTGCGGATATTGAAGAATCCTTGCATCCCTGGGATAAAGCCCACTTGATTATGGTGTATGATCTTTTTAATGTGTTGTTGGATTCTGATTGCTAGAATTTTGTTAAGGATTTTTGCATCTATGTTCATCAGTGATATTGGCCTGTAGTTTTCTTTTTTTGTGGCATCTTTGTCAGGTTTTGGTATTAGGGTGATGGTGGCCTCATAGAATGAGTTTGGAAGTTTACCTTCCTCTGCCAGAAGGAAAAACATAAATACAGTATACTAACGCATATATATGGAATTTAGAAAGATGGTAACAATAACCTGGTGTACGAGACAGCAAAAGAGACACTGATGTATAGAAGAGTCTTATGGACTCTGTGGGAGAGGGAGAGGGTGGGAAGATTTGGGAAAGTGACATTGAAACATGTAGAATATCATGTAAGAAACGAGTTGCCAGTCCAGGTTCGATGCGCGATACTGGATGCTTGGGGCTGGTGCACTGGGACGACCCAGAGGGATGGTGTGGGGAGGGAGGAGGGAGGAGGGTTCAGGATGGGGAACACATGTATGCCTGTGGCGGATTCATTTTGATATTTAGCAAAACTAATACAATTATGTAAAGTTTAAAAATAAAATTAAATTAAAAAAAAAAAAAGAAAACACAATTTGGTGCCCAATCAAAGGTTATTCTTAAGCACGAACTTGAAAACATTTCCCCTCCTTAAATAATATCTGGTTCCTGGAATAAATGAGTGTACTCCGTGGGTGCTGATAGGAGAAAAGATGATGTCTGTAAAATGCCATGACTGGTTCCTGTTGCATCTTTGGAACTTGTTTTACTCCAGAGAGTTCTGGGGCTGCACAGGGAGCGTGGTGGGAGCCTGCAGGCGTGTGTTTTCAGTGTCCTGGGATTGGTAAAATTTGAAGCACCTGCTGCTAAATGGAGACATGCGTGTGCTACTTTATGCTTACCTGGCAACACTGCTGATGCGTGCATGTGTGTGTGCTCAGTAGTGTCTGACTCTCCCCGACTGTATGGACTGTAATCCACCAGGCTCCTCTGTCCATGGGATTCTCCAGGCAAGAATACTGGAGTGGGTTGTTGTGCCCTCCTCCAGGGGATCTTCCTGACCCAGGGATTGAACCTGCATCTCTTATGTTTCCTGCATTGGCAGGCATGTTCTTTACCACTAGAGCCACCTGGGAAGCCCACCACTGCTGATAGGAAATCTCTAAGCTCATCTGGATTTTTTAAACACCTGGGATTGCAAAACAGAGGCATTTTGTTCCGGTTGAGGAAGGAGCAGTCATGCAATCCCCATGCAGCACTGCTCACATTTGCTTGGTAAGTTTCTTTTGCTATGTGGGTGTCTGGCTCTGTTTAGATGAGTTCTGATCCAACTGATGATTCCAGAGCTTTTAATTAAGCAAAGACTCAGGTTCTTACCCCTGAATAATTGAGTTAACTATACCCTTGAGGGCAATGCTTATTTAAATAAACAAGGCAAGGCAAACTCAAAAGCCCATTTCCAAATATGATGCAACAGAGCAGTTCCTAATTAAAAGATGACTGCTTCACATTTGCCTAAATGGACATTTGAATTTCTATCATGGAGACTAAGCACAAAGCAAATGGAGCATGAATAACGAAACATGGTGAAGTATCATGAAACCGAAAGGCAGATTCTAGGGGAAAAACAAGGGGCTCTCATAGCAAATAGTGCATAGTGGTAACATGAGAACTGATGCCTCTATGGGATCAGCAGGTAACAAATGGTGATCTATTGACTAGGTCATAAATTCTGTCTTTATTATGGGGGCTTGGGCCCCCATAAAAAGAACACTTGTCCTGTTATCGCCAGTAGATCATGCAATTCCAAGTGGCTTTGTGCAAACTTTCTGAAAAACTGCAAATGATGAGAAACCAAGGTACTGTCAATAAATCACATTTGGTGGTGGGTCCCCAGCTCAGAAAGGATTCAGCCAGCTATCCTAATAATCCACATAGACAAAACAACCCAGCAAATAATGTTCACAGTCACATCACAGAAGACTAGAGGAGATCATTGCCTAAGTACAGAATCATCAGTTTACAAAGTCAAGAAAATATTTAATGTGGTTCACAAAGAATTCTATGCTAGGGACAAAACAACAAAAGAGAGAGAGACGGGGGTGGCACAGAAGAGGCCTGCCTGCTGCTCAGAAACCTTGCTGTCTGGCATCCCAGATCTTCCACTTCCTGTGTGATGCTGGGCAAGCTACTTTACTTCTCTGAATCTCAGCTTCCCCAACTGTTCAATGGAACGACCAGTTTCCTCAAAGAGCGCAAACGGAACCAAGGCTAGACAGAGTGCTTGCCAGTTGTGTAAACTATTAGTATTAGTTTAAAAGTCTATTAAATTTTGTGTTTAAAAATCCAGCGGGTACATCAGTATAAGTTTTCATGTCTGTGTCTTTGCATACCTATCTTCATCAGGAAGGCACAGGGAAGTTATATTTCATAGAACAGTTAAGCATATGACAGGTCAGACGTTCCCTTGAAAAGAAAAGACGTCCTTTGGAAGGAACACGATTCAATCTGGCACTGTTCCTGTCTCTTAAGAAGCTGTCCACGCAGTCCACACACTGAGTTCTCGCTCCATTTCTCCCACCCTCCAGTTCAGATGACAGGTCAACTTTCCACAGCGTGCCAAGATCTGTGCACTTGATTTCACATTCAATATTTTTTCACTGCTCAGAGAAACATTCAAGGTATAATCAATTCAATGTTAAAACTGATTAAACAGTGACTCAGATCTCCGGAGGGGCATCGCCAAAGTTGCATCAGTGCAGAAAAAAAGCCAGTGCGGGATCCCGTGTGACAACCTCTGCAGCTGCTGCTGCTAGGTTGCTTCAGTCGTGTCCAGTTCTGTGCGACTCCATAGACGGCAGCCCACCAGGCTCCCCCATCCCTGGGATTCTTCAGGCAAGAACACTGGAGTGGGTTGCCATTTCCTTCTCCAATGCATAAAAGTGAAAAGTGAAAGTGAAGTCGCTCAGTCGTGTCCAACTCTTAGCGACCCCATGGACTGCAGCCTACAAGACTCCTCCGTCCATGGGATTTTCAAAATATCCCACGTGGCTGAAATCCCCAGGCACAGACCGGGTTGCTGATGCAACCCCAGGTGCACATGTGTGCACTTCCTCTTTCCCACAGAGCAGAGTCACCTCTGAAAAATACAGGTCTGGCTGCTTCTCACTCTGCTGACCAGCGCTTTAAGAGCTGGCCACTGCACTCAGGTTGAAAGCCCAAAGCTCAGCCCTTCATGGCCAAGCCAGCTCTCGGGCCTCACCTTTGCCTACTCCCTCTGCCCCTGCTCATCCAACCATCGCATCGTCATCACCAGCTTTTCCCTGCTTCTGCCTGCATCATCCTTTGCTTGACTCTCTGCCACACACATTTCAAACTGAATGAAAATCAACGTCTTCCTCTCTGACTCATTCTGATTACACCAGACCCCACCATGTCACTCCCTCCTATGCTCAGAGCTCAGTTGTGTCTGACTCTTTCGATCCCATGGATTGTACCCCTCCAGGCTCCTCTGTCCACGGGATTTTTTTTTCAGGCAAGAATACTCGAGTAGGTTGCCATTTTCTCCTTCAGGGCATCTTTCTGACCCAGGGACCGAACCTGCATCTCCTGTGTCTCCTGCATTGGCAGGCAGATTCTTTACCACTGAGCCACTTAGGAGGTCCCCATAATATCTCATGATCTTTCTCAATTGCATATGGCATGATTTTTAATTATCTCTGTGTGTGAAAATTATTTAATAAGTTCCTCCACTACACGATAAATATAGGAGCTCAGGATCCATTTCTGTTCACCCAACTGTTTACCTAGCTCTCTGGTCTGGCACGTTCCTGGCATACAGTAGGTGCATTGCGTTGAATGCTAGGATGACTGGGTGGATGAATGACTGGTTTATTGTAGTGTGTGCATTGATTGCAACGTGCTTGAGAAGAGCTCACACTTTCTAAATTTGACACATTTCCTTCTTACCTCAATGTTGACATGTCCCTGCAACCAATTATACAAGCCCAACCCTGGTGATTCAGCTGGTAAAGAATCCATCTACAATGTAGGAGACCCTGATTCAATTCCTGGGTTGGCAAGATCCCCTGGAGAAAGGATAGGCTACCCACTCCAGTATTCTTGGGCTTCTCTGGTAGCTCAGATGGCAAAGAATCTGCCCGCAATGCAGGAGACCTGGGTTTGATCCCTGGGTTGGGAAGATCTCCTGGAGGAGGGCATGGCAGCCCACTCCAGTATTCTTGCCTGGAGAATTCCATGGACAGAGGAGCCTGGTGGGCTACAGTCCCTGGGATGGCAAAAGTCATACAAATGACTGAGGGACTAAGCACAGCACAACCTAGTGGAGAAATGAGACGACAGGAACCCGGGAATCTTCACAGAAACCAAAGATGCTGATATGCAGTTCTTTTTCACATTTTGGGGGTTGGCTTTTTTATTGTCTCTAATGCACAGATCTGTACCTCCCAGCCTCAATCCTTTTAAAAGCCACCCAGAAATAGCTTCCAATTAGTGGAAATTTCATTTCCTCTTAACCCGTCTCACAGCTCTTTAGGAAAAATTCAGATAAGTAGCATAGGGCACAAAGGGCCGGTTATATCATAGCTGATGTGTATCTAAGCATTAAGAACTTCACAGCGACCCTGCAATTGAATGCATATGATTTCTCTCATTTTTATCTCTAAAGAAACTAACCCTGAGAGGTTGATTCAAGCTCAAGATCGCAGGGAGTCAGAGGCAAGCTAGGGCAGGCAGGAGGCGGAGGTCATCATTCACTGAGAGCTGCGTCGGAGCCTGGTCCACTGGTGCTCAGTGGTCCTGGGGTGTGAGATGCTGCTGCTGCGGGGAAACAGCATCCCTACAGCGGCCACTGGGGCATCCTGTGCCTGGAGAGCCTGATGCTGTGGCTGTAGCTCCGCACCCATGTTGACTCAGATTTGTATTTAAGAGGGCAGAAAGCATTCCCCTTCCCAACAAACCTCTCTGGGCTGATGACTTGCTCCTCTGAACACCCACGTCGTGCCATACCAGGAGAGAGAGCGAGGACGGAATCTGGAGCTCTTCTGCTTTGTTTCCCTTTTTTGTTGTTCTTTTAAAAAATTATTTATTTTCAGTTGGAGGGTAATCGCTTTACAGCGTCGGGTCGGTTTCTGCCACAAATCAGCACGAATCAGCCATGGCGGTGGTGGTTTAGTCACTCAGTCGTGTCTGACTCTTGCGACCCCGTGGACTGTAGCCTGCCAGGCTCCTCTGTCCATGGGGATTGTCCAGGCAGGATACTGAGTGGGTTGCCATTTGCCTCTCCAGGGGATCTTCCGACCCAGGAATCAAACCTGGGTCTCCTGTGTTGCAGGCAGATTCTTTACCAACTGAGGTACAAGGGAAGCCTTTTGGCTTTCAGGTTTCTTAAAGGGGATGCACCCAGATTTCCATGGACTGGACTGTAGGTCCTTAATTCTGTACACTCTCTTCCCACTTAGCCAGTTACTGGAACACATGCCCGTTTAAGGGGCCTATCCACCCTACATCGCTGCAATCTCCCCCGGTCCCTACTGACCCAGTCACTGTTTCTGTACCTGATATAGTCCCCACCCTAGGCCTTCTGAGATCGTAAGTCCACGGATATATACCTACATGAGTTTTTTCTTCAGGACACACAGCTCCTACGGTGGGCCTCAGAAGACAACTGTCCCTCACTTTTGCTGTGGGACATGCACTAAGTCAAGGGCCCCAACTCAGGCTACTGCCAAATACACATGTCCCCTCCCTCTTGGACCTCCCTCCCACCTCCCACCCAGTCTCACCCCTCCTGGTCATCACAGAGCACCGGGCTGAGCCCCCTGGCTGTACTAAAACTTACCATTAGCTGTCTATTTTCCACATGGTCATGTATATATTTCGATGCTGCTCTCTCAATCCGTCCTAGCCTCTTCTTCCCCTGCTGTGTCTGTATGTCCGTTCTCTACATCTGAGTCTATTTCCTCCCTGCAAATAGCTTCAGCAGTACCGATTTTTCTAGATTCCATATACATATGGGTTCATATACAATGTTTGATTTTTTCTTTCTGACTGATTTCATTCTGTATAACAGGTTCTAGGTTCATCCAGCTTACTAGAACTGACTCAAATTCATTACTTTTATCCTGAGTAATACCCTGTTGTATATATGTCCCACATCTTCTTTATCCAGTCATCTGTCAATGGACTGATGGGAGGTTGCTTCCATGTGCTGGGTATTGTAAAGAGTACTTTTACAGTATTTCTTGCACCATCTACTCTGGCATAATCCTCTTTGGAATGACCCATTACAGGCATTCTCAGCCCTGAAAAAACTGTGTCTGCACAAAAGCAAATTAATTTCACATTTATACCCACATGACTCAGTATGTCCTAAAGTCTCTGTTCTAAGCAAAACTGGTGTAATGACAAGAAACCCAGATCAACCCAACAAATAAAAATGCTGGCTTAGTGTCATTATTTACTCACTGTGGGGACTAACTTTATGTGTCAGCTTGGAAAGGCCGTGGTGTCTGGTGCTTGATCAACACTGGTCTAGATGTTGCTGTAAAGGTAGTTTTTAGAGATGATTACCATTTGTCAGTGAGCTTGGAGTACATCAGATTACCCTCCATAGTGCGTGGGGACCCCATCCAGACACTTGGAGACCTAAGAGCAAAGACCAAGGATTCCCAGAGTAGAACAAACTCTTCTTCATGCCGGCAACACAGAAACTCTGCCTGAGTTTCCAGCCAGCTGGGCTGCCAAAGGATTTTGACTTGCCAGTCTTCCTAATAACACAAGGAGATCCCTGAAGATAAATAGATAGACAGATATAGAAATATGGGGTAGATATACTATAGATAGATATGATGCAGATGGATGATAGGTAGGTAATAGATTATTTCTTTCTACTCTTTTCTTTTGGCTTATTTTGTTATCCTTAAGTTCAGTTCAGTTGCTCAGTCCTGTTCAGTACAGACCCTTTGCGACCCCAAGGACTGCAGTACGCCAGGCCTCCCTGTCCATCACCAACTCCTTGAGCTTGCTCAAACTTGCGTCCATTGAGTCTGTGATGCCATCCAATCATCTCATCTTCTGTCATCCCCTTTTCCTCTGGTCTTCAATCTTTCCCAGCATCACGGTCTTTCCCAATTAAAAAGCTAAAAATAGAGCTACCATATGATCCAGCTATACCAGAGAATATATAGGTATATAGAATATACCTATATAGGCATATATAGAATATATCCAGAGAAAACCATGGTCTAGAAGGATACACGCACCACAGTGTTCATTGCTAGACTGTTTACAAAAGCCAAGACATGGAAGCAACCTGTGTTCATCAACAGATGAATGGATAAAGACGTGACATATACACTGGAACGTCACTCAGCCATTAAAAAGAATGGCATAATGCCAGCGACACAGATGGGCCTGGAGACGATCGCACTAAGTGAACAAAGTCAGACAGAGAAGGACAAACACCACGTGACATTGCTTGTACGGAGAATCTAAAAAATTGATACAAATGAATTTATTTACAAAATGGAAACAGACTTACAGGCTTAGAGAACAAATCTATGGTTATAGGGATAGGAGAGGCAGGGAGTTAGGGAATTAGTTAGGGAATAGGGACTGATATATACACACTGCTGTATTTAAAATAGATAACCAACAAGGACCTACTGTATAGCACAGAGAACTCTGCTAAAGACTCTGTAAAAATCTGAATGGGAAAAAAATCTGAAAAAGAATAAATGCATGTATGAGAAGTGAAAGTCACTCAGTCGTGTCTGATTCTTTGAGATCACGGACTGTACAGTCCGTGGACTTCTCCAGGCCAGAACACTGGAGTGGGTAGCCTTTTCCCTTCTCCAGGGGATCTTGACAACCCAGGGATTGAACCCAGGTCTCCCACATTGCAGGCAGATTCTTTACCAGCTGAGCCACAAAGGAAGGCCAAGAATACTGGAGTGGGTAGCCTATCCCTTCTCCAGTGGATCTTCCCAATCCAGGAATTGAACCAGGATCTCCTGCATTGCAGGCAGATTCTTTACCAGCTGAGCTATTAACTGAATCACTTTGCTGTACACCTGAAACTATTACAACATCGTCAGTTAACTATCCCCCAGTATAAAATAAATTTTTTTTTAAATAAATGAATTCCTATTTTGTAGTTCATTCATTCTCAGACTTTTCATCTAATAAATGCTTTTAAAATGATGAATTTCTGGGTCTCATATGTTTTGAATGTGGCATTACAATTTTTATTGAATTTTAAATATTTCCTAATTCTATTCTGATTTATTCTTTACATTCAGTTTAGTTCAGTGCAGTTCA
This sequence comes from Bos mutus, assembly GCF_027580195.1. Classification (NCBI taxonomy): domain Eukaryota; kingdom Metazoa; phylum Chordata; class Mammalia; order Artiodactyla; family Bovidae; genus Bos; species Bos mutus. The sequence goes on from NC_091636.1 coordinate 65,976,848, forward strand.
GTCGCTCAGTCATGTTCAACTCTTTGTGACCCCATGAATCGCAGCACTCCAGGCCTCCCTGTCCATCACCAACTCACGGAGTTCACTCAGACTCACGTCCATCGAGTCAGTGATGCCATCCAGCCATCTCATCCTCTGTCGACCCCTTCTCCTCCTGCCCCCAATCCCTCCCAGCATCAGAGTCTTTTCCAATGAGTCAACTCTTCGCATGAGGTGGCCAAGGTACTGGAGTTTCAGCTTTAGCATCAGTCCTTCCAAAGAAATCCCAGGGCTGATCTCCTTCAGAATGGACAGGTTGGATTTCCTTGCAGTCCAAGGGACTCTCAAGAGTCTTCTCCAACACCACAGTTCAAAAGCATCAATTCTTCGGTGCTCAGCTTTCTTCACAGTCAAACGCTCACGTCCATACATGACCACTGGAAAAACCATAGCCTTCACTAGACGAACCTTTGTTGGCAAAGTAATATCTCTGCTTTTAAATATGCTATCTAGGTTGGTTATAACTTTCCTTCCAAGGAGTAAGCGTCTTTTAATTTCATGGCTGCAGTCACCATCTGCAGTGATTTTGGAGCCCCCAAAAATAAAGTCTTACACTGTTTCCACTGTTCCCCCATCTATTTCCCATGAAGTGATGGGACCAGATTAGGTTTTGAAAAAGTGTTTCTTAATGAAAATACAAAGGAATTTTTTAGTAATGTGTTTTTATTGATCTCTAACTTACTTGAATTGTGGTCAAACTATTTACTGTGTAATTGTTATGAGGGGGTACTTCTTCAAATCTACTAATCTTTGCCTCAAAACTTACCTTTTTTGATACTAACATAATTATATCTGCTTTATTTTACCCTTTTAACTGTCAATCTTTCTGTGCCCTTATATTTTAGGTGTTCAAGCAAATAGGTTTGGGTTTTTAAACTCAGTCTCATTATCTCTGAATTTACTAAATTATGATACTTATTTGTCTATTTCATCAGCCAATTGTGCAAAAGTTTTATTAAAATTTGGTTATTAAAATATCCATGTTCTATAGTGTCAATTATTTTTTCTTATGCAGTAATCAGAATATGCACCCTTTATGTGACCTGTTTTTAATTCATCTCTCAGTGACTTTGAAGTTTCTTCTTCTATTTTAAAAATTCACATGACTGTTTTAACTTTTTACTTTATATTGGAGAATAGTGATTAACAGTGTTGTGATAGTTTTAGGTGTACAGCGAAGTGATTCAGTTGTACATATACATATCTTTTCTTTTTCAAATCCTTTTCCCATTTAGCTTGTCACATAATACTGATCAGGGTTCCCTGTCCTATACAGTAGGTCCTTGTTGGTTATCCATTCTATGTAGAAGTGTATACGGCAATCCCAAACTCCCTAACTATCCCTCCCCGCTTCCCTCTTTTAACCATCAGTTTGTTCTCTGTAAAGCTGTGAGTCTGTTTCTGATTTGTAAATAAGTTTATTTGTGTCACTTCTCTTAAATTCCACATATAAATGATATTATGTGCGATTTCTCTGTCTCTGACTTACTTGGTGTGACAATCTCTGGGTCCGTCCATGTTGCTGTGAATGGTGTAACTTCATGATTTTTAATGGCTGAGTAATAATGCACTGTTTAAATATCACCTCTTCTTTCTGCAGTCCTCTGTCAGTGGACAGCTCCTGCCTCCATGTCTTGGTGATTGCTGCAATGAATACTGGGCTGCGTGTATCTGCTCACATTATTGTTTATTCCTGCTCTGTGCCCGGGACTGGGATTGCTGGATCATATGGCAGCTCTATTTTTAGTTTTTGAGGAACTTTCACACTGTTCTCCATAGTTACTGCAATGATTTACATTCCCACCAACATGTAGGAGGTTTCTCTTAGAAGGCACACTGTTTTTATGTGTTAAATAGGTTTAAAACTCACTGAAAGTCATCATTTAGAAGATTATTAAATGACAGAAAATCATTTACAATTTTTAAGTATATGGACATGAGTAATTTTAAAGAGGACAATAGCTTTGGTGATACCGTCATATGGCTCCAGTTACAATGAAGGAAACATGTCCATATGTTTACTTCCCAGTGCTTTTGTCAGCATGCACATTTCTTCCAAAATGTAATTGCTTTCTCATGCTTTGCTAAAGTGCTGTCTTCACCTGGAAGAAATACACTAGCAGCTTTTTAAAGTTGAAGCACAGTAATTCATTATATGATATTAGTTTCAGGTGTACAGCAGAGTGAGTCAATATTTTTACAGATCATGTTCCATTCAAAGTATAAAAAACAGCTATAATTTCCCATGCTATTCAGTGTATCTTTGTTGCTTATTTATTTTATACATAGTTCATGAAGAGGCAGGGACAAATTAGGGGTATGGGGTTAAAAGCTACATTAGCTGTTTTTTCATTTAGACACTATAGCTCCTGCCATCATTTCTCAGGAAGTGATCTCGTGGGAGGCAGCGGGAAGGCTCTCTCCCCTCTCGAGCCCCATCCTTTCCCCCACAACTGAAAAGACTGCGCTTTGCTGAAGCAGCCAACTTTTTCCAGGTGTCAGAACACCTGGAGAGAGTCCTTTGGCACCGCACAGAGCTTCCTTATGATGTGTGGAGAGCAGCAAAATGTGAATACAGATATCCAGAGAAAGAGTTCTAGTTTATCATGCCCTGAAGAGCTGAATAAGCCCAAGGTCTTATAACATGGAAACTCTTTAGAAAGGATTGTCAGAAAACGTTTTCTCCCCCAAAGGGAAATTACAACTTCAATGGAGCAGGTGCCCAAGATCCAGCAATCCATCTCATGAACACCAAAAATTCATTCCCTTTGGCCAGATGGCTGCGTGAGCTCAGCTGGCAGAGATGGGGTGAGGGCAGAACCCAATCAGGACAACCTGGCCGACAGGTAACAGACACGCAGCCTGAGGTTAAACCCAAGTATCTTCTTCAAGTGGTTAACACACCACGGAGAACTCAGGAACGCCACTGGTTCTTATTGCACCTTGATACTCAGAAAGCTACATATATCTGAAACTGAAATGTTGTTTGCTGTGAGTTGAATGGTCTTAAATGTCATCAGTATTCATATTATTCACAAATAAGATAAATGACAAGCTTACTTTCTGTTTTGATAACTATATTATGAAAAAATGATATCTACCTAGATTTGAAATTTTCTAAAATGAGGGGGGTGAGGAGATCAACAAATCAATGTAAGATCAATGATCTTACAGCAGTTAAAAATAATGTGTGTTCATTATGTGCAAATAAAACATTTTCTCTGGAGATCAGGTTCTATTAAAGTATATTGTTGAAGTTCTGTGAATTCAATTTGTTCTTTGCAAAATAATGCTTGTCTGGTTTGAATATTCTTTCTTGCTACATCAGTGCAGCACATGCTCACTTTGAGCCACACAGGCTGCAGGTGACGGACAAAGATGAAAACCTACTGATGCCCCCATTCTACTTTAGTCATGTGTTTCCTTGTCTTCCTTTCCTACTAGGAAATGAGTGTCTTGAGGACAGAACCTGTGGGACTCATGCCTACGTAGCACATGAAATATTGTCCCGTAGCATCTCAGATATGCTGGTTGATTTAGCAAAAGAATCAATCCAATTACTGTTTTTTCTTAAACTCAAAGTCTTGGCTCCAAGTGAGCAGTGGTTTCATTTTCGGTGAGAGTCAGTGATTCTTGAGAAACCCAACAGTTTCTTCTCTGAAAGATGAGCCAATTAGTAGTGACACCTTTCTCAAAGTGCTTGCATTGTGATTTCTGTGTTCCCAAGAGGTGGAGAGCTATTGCATCCCAATGCTGACCTGCCTTCACCACGCTTATCTGCGTGGAATAGCCTCGCAGGATTACAAAAATGGCTTCGTTGTAAAAGATGAAACCCCAGTCTCTGGTGATGCCACGTGTCAAATCTGACATCTGTCCCACCCGTCCCCCACTAAGGAGTTTATAGCGGGGGACAGGGAACCAGGACAGATAAACAAATATCCCGTGTAAGGCTGACGACCTGTACGGTGATTGCCCAGAGAAAGCAGATGCTCTGGGAACACAGAGGAGGAGCAGTCCCTCCTGAGTATCCTATGGGATAACGAAGGTATGTCATTTTTTTTCACTCCATTTTGGCGATTTGTTACAGCAGCAACAGGAAGCTAAGACGTTAGTCAAGAGAAGCAGATGAGCTCAGAGGGGACAAACCCAAAGAGCAGTTGCAGCCCTGGCTGCCTCCCAACACCAACGAGGTGAGCCAGGAGGCACACAGCAAAGTGTGTGTGTGTGCGTGTGTGTGTGTGCTACAAAACATGCGTGCCACATAGTGCCTGCAGTGTTGTTCTCAACACAAAGGGCAAAATGATCACTGCTTCACTACCACCCTCCAAACCTCATGCAAGAATGCCTCCCGTGGCTCATCACAAGTGGGAATATACCAGGAAGGGAATTCTAGTAAACACTCTCCAGCCTGGTCAACAGGACACTTTCAAATCTGCCACAGTCCACCCTTTGCCAACCTGGCACTCCTATGTATCTCTCTGGGGCTTCTCTGGTGGCTCACATGGTAAAAAATTTGCCTGTGATTCGGGAGACCTGGGTTCGATCCCTGGTTTGAGAAGATCCTGTGGAGAAGGAAATGGATACCCACTCCAGTAGTCTTACCTGGAGAATCCCATGGACAGAGGAACCTGGTGAGCTACAGTCTATGGGGTCACAAAGAGTCAGACAAAACTGAATGACTAACTTTCTTTCACATATCTCTCTGAACCTTCATTCGTTTTCAAATAAAGATAACAGAGTCAGGCTTTTCACTAATGTGCCACAACTATCTCATGTATTAATACAGCCGCAAGCACACTAATGCTTTCTGCAGAAGAGAGTACACGCAGCTCATGTCTGTGGACTTATAGACTATCCTGAACAGCCAGAAAAAAGAGGAAAATCCCAAGCTGGGTATTATGGGCAGACTGACTCAGCATGTAGGTGCCAGCTGAGAGTAGGTGGCTGCGGATGGCAGCCTCTCTCAACTACAATCTTGAAAGACAGTGGAGAGGGAAATGCCTCCACTGGGCAGAGCGGTGGGCAATGCACTTGGGCGTCCACTGTGTCTAAAGAGAAGGGACCTCCAGGTAGAATAGATACAGGATTGGTGGGGCCATGATGAATGACCTGACTGGCTGGCCAGAAGCCTGGAGAGCAGAATATTGATTGATGGTGTGAAATGAAATATCTCCTGTCATATCAGTGGGCAAAAAATGTCACAGCTGTCACCAATTTCTGGCCTCCAAATGTGAATGAGGGTTCATTGGAAGGACTGATGCTTTTGAACTGTGGTGTTGGAGAAGACTCTTGAGAGTCCCTTGGACTGCAAGGAGGTCCAACCAGTCCATCCTAAAGGAAATCAATCCTGAATATTCATTGGAAAGACTGATGCTGAAACTGAAGCTCCAATATTTTGGCCACCTGATTCGAAGAACTGACTCATTACAAAAGACCCTGATACTGGGAAAGATTGAAAGTGGGAGGAGAAAGGGACAACAGAGGACGAGATGATTGGATGGTATCACAGACTCAGTGGACATGAGTTTGAGTGAGCTCCGGGAGTTGGTGATGGACAGGGAGGCCTGGCATGCTGCAGTCCAGGGGGTCGCAGAGTCAGACACGACTGAGTGACTGAATTGAACTGAACTGAACTGAAAACAGAACACAATGGCTGCAATCCAGCAGATGCCACCCCCACACACACACGGTGACGGCTGAGGATCTCGGGGGAATGCAAGAAGCAGCCATCTGCTCCATCTGCCACCCCTTAAGGTGAACAAGGAAACAGGATTTGGCCCCAGGGAGCCAAAGTGCGTTTCAAAGGAATGAATTCAGTGAGCCCAGGAACTTGCATCTTCCCATACACCGAATGCTAAATTCCTTAACTTGATAATCTAATTTTCCCTACCTCACCATAAGCTTTGATGTTCAGACTGTCTACCCTCTTTGTTGCAAACTTATATATAGCCTGACTCCCACTCCCGCCTCCTTGGAGCAGTTTTCTCAGAGCTACTGAGATGGTGTCTCCCAGGCTCGGGGTCCTAAACATTCCCACCAAATAAAATAGCTCTCTACTTTGGGGTGGTGACTGTATTTTTTAGTTGACAATGGACACAAAATAGGTTGGACAGAGGCATGTGCCAGGACATGCAGGAGTGGGTGGACATTCAATAGAAGAGCGTCCACCACAGAAGATACATTGATTAAACAAAATGGCTCAGCTAGTTGGCACCCGCCAGTCTCTGTCACTGACTCACAGTCACAATGGCGTGCCTTAGACTCTGAGCTCCTACGGGGCAGGGACCTGACTGTATCGATCAACCTTTGTGTCCTTGGCATTTGGCACTGTAGCATGGAAAAACGAGTGTCTTCATTTATTCAGCATCTTTCTTTGGGTTGTCATTTTATTCTTCCCTTTGCTACTCGGAAATAAAAGGGGGAAAAACCGACTTATATAAATCACTGTGCCTTGCACAAATCACTTTTACATACAGGATCAAAAGAATTTGTCTTTTAAAAAATGTGACGAGAATGACCTTGGTGGTCTTTTCTGTAGCTACCATGCTTCCCAGATGGCTCAGCAGGTAAAGACTCTGCCTGCAATGCAGGACACACAGGTTTGATCCCTGGGTCAGGAAGATCCCCTGAAGGAGGAAATGGCAACCCACCCCAGTATTCTGGCCTGGAGAATCCCATGGAGAGTGGAACCTGGCAAGCTACAGTCCACGGGGTTGCAAAGAGTCAGGCACGACTGAGCACGCACACATGCATGCCTAGTCCTGAGTCCAGAGAAGTGACAAATGCCTGGCTTGCTTGGTGACAATAACAGCAATAAATACCTATTTTTCCAGACACCATAAACAAAGTTCAGAGCCTCCAAGGTACTGTAGTGTGCAATAACAAATTTATATTTGTGCTTTAGCAGGAAGAAAACCTCAGTCTTTTTTTAGCTAATAATTATGTCAACCAGGTTTGGCAGCCCGAGGCTGTTTCTCTTCTCCTCTGACAAGGACTTTCCTACAGTAAGATATAAATAATGGTGCAACTTTTTTAGACCCAGTTAGCCCCCACACACCGTAAATTTATAGTTGTCCTCCATCTGTGAGGGCAATAAGTGCATCTTAGTAAAGAGAAAAACAGAAAACTCGAATTTCTTCCGCTCTACAACTAGTCTTTTATTAAAAATAAAAAGGTAAATCTTTTCAGTCTAAATGTGGTTAGCTTTACCCTAAATATCTGTACAAAAGTACATTTGAAATTGAGTTTACATTTTAATTGAATACACCAAAAAAATCACTTTAATCATACTATAAGGCAATAGTATGGATAATAAGCTGGATTGTTCCTGTATATTTCTATGGTTTGGAAAACAGGAAGCTTCAGATACCAGGGGTAGGATGGAGTAGAGACTATGAGGGGCTCTTGATGGCCACCTCTGATGGAGGCCCTGGTTGTATCCTTTCAGCCCATGCTGAATCATCTCAGCCACACCTGATCCAGACAGATTCTACTGTGCCTGCCCCACAGAACTCAGCCCAGTGCCTCAAGCAGCCAATGGTATTTGTTAGTTGAGCAAATGAATAATAAATACGTTTGCAACATTACCATTTAAGTCCAAGGAACTGAACTAACATATTTTTAAATTTCCCTGGAAACACATTTTAATCAAGCAAAAAAAATCAGAGCTACTGCGAAGAGTAGACGACCAGTTCATCGGCCATGTTGTCCTGCGTGTGAAGTACCACAGTGATGGTTCCCGTCTACCGGACACGTGGCTTGGCAAGTGTTGACATTCACACTGGGGCACCACTATTCTACAAATCTGTGCAAGATGGGCTGGTGGTGGTGGTTTAGTCACTAAGTCGTGTCTGACTCTTGTGACCCCATGGACTGTAGCCTGCCAGGCTCCTCTGTCCATGGGGATTCTGTAGGCAAGAATACTGGAGTGGGTTGCCACTTCCTTCTCCAGGGGATCTTCCCAACCTAGGAATCGAATCTGGGTCTCCTGCATTGCAGGCAGATTCTTTACCAACTGAGCTACAAGGGAAGCCCTGCAAGATGGGGGAAGTAGGCTAAGAGATATACAAGGACCATAGGAGTCACAAGGCTGGTGATGGGAAACCAGCCACTCAAGACCTTATTGCCTGACTCCTGGGACCACACTCTTCAGCAGCTCCAGGGACACAGGTCTCAGGCTAAGTTGGCGGGTTCTAGGAACCAGAAGAGAAGCCCCCTCCACCATTTGCCCTGGAAGTGCCATTGGTGTAACAGCCACAGCCTTCATCACTGGGCAGTTCTTTTTTTAACATGTTTTTTAATTGGAGGATAATTGCTTTACAATGTTGTGTTGGCTTCTGCTTGTAACAACATAAATCAGCTATAGGTACACATACATCCCCTCCCTCTTAAGCTTCCCTCCCAAGCTTCCCTCCCACCCCCCATCAAACCCCTTTAGGTCATCGCAGAGCACTGAGCTGAGCTCCATGTGCTATATAGCAACTTCCGCCCAGCTATCTATTTTACACTTAGTGGTGTATGTCAATGCTGGTCTTCCAATTCATCCCACCCTCCACTTCCCCTGTTGTGTCTACAAGTCTGTTTTCCAATCTGTGTCTCTATTCCTGTCTTGCAAATAGGTTCATCTGTACCATTTTTCTTGACTTGATATATGTGTGTATGTGTTAATATATGAGCTGTGCTTTTCTCTTTCTAACTTTCTTCACTCTATATGACAGACTCTAGGTTCATCCACATCACTATAAATGACCCAATTTCATTCCTCTTTGTGGTTGAGTAACACTCCATCGTATGTATGTATATATATACACACCACATCTTCTTTATCCATCCATCCGTTGATGTCCATCTAAGCTGCTTCCATGTCCTGGCCACTGTAAATAGTGCAGCAATGAACACTGGGGGACATGTGTCTTTTTGAATTATGGTTTTCTCAGGGCATATGCCCAGTAGTGAGATTGCTGAGTCACGTAATGGTTTTATTCCCCGTTTCTTAAGGAATCTTCATAATATTCTCTATAGTGGTTGTATCAATTTACATTTCCACCAGCAGTACAAAAGGGTTCCTTCTCCACACCCTCTCCAGCAATTACTGTTTGTCAATTTTTTGATGATGCACATTCTAGGAGAAAGCATAGACAGAACACTCTTTGGGCAGTCTTTTTGATGGCCAAACTCATGCCTTTTTGTGGCCCTAAATATATACACCCAAATCTTCACTTTCTTATTAGTAACGCTGGGCGCCTGGGGATATGTTGCTCCACCATTCGTCACCCTTTTCTCCTTCGTGGCATTCCCCCGTCTCTCTGCTAGCTCTTGCTCTCCTCCTTGTGGGCCCAGATCAGTCCTTGTGCGTTACATGTCCTGCACACTCTCCTGGCCTGTCACTGGCCTTCGACTGTGCCTGTGCTGTGTTTTGCTCAAAACTCTCTTTTTTCATGCAGTGAAGCAGTCAATTTGCATTATATTATTGCTCTTCGGTTTCATTTGTCAGAGCAAAATTTAAGGTCTCAAGTTATTTTATTAAATGAATCTGGAATTGAAAAAATTTGGGCTGCATTCCATCAAGCACAAGTGCAGATAACATCTCAGCTCAACCATCCTAAAGGTACTTATTTTCTCCCTTTTAATGTGATGTCTCGGTCTTATTGTGAATGCTTTTGATGATCTAATTTTAACTCGAGAAGGAATGGGACACAGAGGTTAGAGCTGCACGAATAGAATAGCTACCAGCCACATGTGTCTGGTTAGATTCAATTAGAAGAGTCCCTCATTTGACATTTCAAATGCTCAGTAACCATTCTGCTAGGGGCTACCATGCAGGGCAGTGTGGATATGAAACAGCCCATTATCTCAGAGCGTACCATTGACAGTGTTGGGTCAGATCCTGGATTTCAGAGGCTAGTTGCTTCGGACAATATCTCAGCCACTGTGCTTTGCTAGTTAATGTTTGACCTTGGGTAGGTTACTGACACTCCGTGCCTCAGTTCTCTCATCTGAAAAATGGGTACATGACAGAACTACACCTTCCGATAGTTGTGTGGATTAAATAAGTTAGTACTGTTTAGAACTGTTAATACATTTGAGAACTCTATCTAGTTAGAACTTTGTCTGGAATGTAGGTTCTCAGTGAGTATTGGCTATTATAATAATGCTTATTATATAATCAGATTAATATTTTATTACTTATATTGCATATTAACAACACTGATTTTTTTATTCTTCCAGAACAGCCTGAAGCTAGGATATAATCACAATGCCAAAGACCTTTTTCTCAAATCATGTTTAGACTAAAGTGATAAAAGTCCGTGTCTATTACCGTTAGTCGTACTCTGAACAGGTTAACATTTGGACTCACATTAATGAGTTACACCCAATCAACCCAACTCCTTAAGTGTGCACTGTATATAATAAGTATAAAAGCAATTATGATTTGTTGAAATCTCACTATATGGAATGTTCCATGCTAGGCACTATCATACAATGTTATTTAATCTTCACCAAATTTTTTAATGAGATGACTACTTTCATTTCTAATTTTTAAAAAATAGGCAGCTCAGCTTGGTGCTGTGTGATGACCAAGAAGGGTGGAATGGTGGCACAGGGGAGCCAGACACAAGAGGGAGGGGATATATATCCTTGTAGCTAATTCATGTTGCTGTACAGAAGAAACTGCCACAACATGGTAAGCCAATTATCCTGCAATTAAAAAAAAAATAGAAACTAACACTTGGAGAACAACCTAAATAACCAAGACCCAAATTTTCTGGAAGCTTGGCATGAGACAGTCCACGGGCTCTCAGAGTCAGACACGACTTAGCAACTGAGCAAAAACAAATTATCCAAGACAGCTATTAGGAGACAGGAAAGCATAGCTGGGATTTGAATACAGCCCATCCCGTCTCTATGAATGCCTATGTGCTTAGTCACTCAGTCGTCTGACTCTTTGAGACTCCACGGGCTGTAGCCTGCCGGGCTCCTAGTGACAAAAGACAGAACTCCTGAGTGAAGGTCTATGACCTCAGAATATAAACAGGATTGCATTATTTCTACACAGGGGGGAAAAAAGTGATATATGTGCCATTCCAGCTAATAATTTACAGTGGCAGCTGAACTTCAGAGAAACAAAGGATTATTAAGTAAAAATCACTGTTCACTTAACAGAAGTTAAAAATGGGATAGAAATCGTAATAAGCTCATGGGAATAAAACTAGACAAACAATTGAAGTTACCACCACCTCAAACAGAGCAAAGTGAAAGTGTGGGTAGCCTTTCCCCACTCCAGGGGCTCTTTCCAACCCAGGGATCAAACCCAGGTCTCCCACATTGCGGGTAGATTCTTTACGAGCTGAGCCACAGGGGAAGCCCAACAGAGAAAAGCATCCTAAATATTAGCTGTAAAAATCATGAAGAGAAGGAAGAGAGGAAGAAAATGACAGAAATAGAGAAGAATAAATGAAGAAAAAGGGAGAAATTGATGAGGAAAGAACTTCCTTTTCAGGAAGTTTTCACACCTGTTTTTTAGCTGCTATCCTTAAAAATGCTGCTGTTATCACTAAGCCATGTCCGACTCTTTGCAACCTGTGAACTGCAGCACACCAGGCTCCCTGTCCTTCACTGTCTTCTGGAGTTTGCTCAAATTCACGTTCATTGAGTGGGTGATGCCATCCAACCATTTCATTCTCTGTTGTCCCCTTCTCCTCCTGCCCTCAATCCTTCCCAGCATCAGTGTCTTTTCTAGGGAGTTGGTGCTTCGCATCACGTGGCCAAAGTATTGGAGTTTCAACTTTAGGGTATGTTGGACTTATCCTCACAATAACCCTATGAACTAACACAAGAAGTATTTCCATTTTATAGGTGAATATACACTTTCAAAGACATGAACCGACCAGTGTAGCCACAGTGGCATTAGAATGTAGGTCTTTGCTACAGCAGCATTGGCGGCAATCTTTTCCTGGTCAGAAAGGCTCTGTCTCCATCTCCCTGTGGCAAACTAACCACTGGATATTGAGTGCTTACTGATTAACTTACACCCCACGCTTACTTGGGCAACCTGCAACCCTTCACTCATCTGCTCGACCGCTGTTTGGTGAAACTTTCTAAGGGCCATGTCCTGAACTTGACACAAGGAACACAGAGGCAAGTGAGGCAGACACAGACTTTGTCCTCATGAATCTTACAACCTGAGAGCAAGAAGCATAGGCCAAGCAATGTTTAGTGTGATGAAAGATGATTCAATAGAAGCACTAACCCAATATATGGAAGAAGGAAATGCTTTCCCAAGAAGGGAATATTTGAGCTGATTATTATGTCCATGTTGTGGGGAAGAGAGGGTGGGGAGAGATCTCAGACAAAGTCTGACAGAGTCACCCAGTCTTAGGGTTGTTATATACTCCCCTGTTGACTTAAGTGTGGTCCCAGGATGTGATAAGGAAATGGCAACCCAGTCCAGTGTTCTTGCCTGGAGAATCCCAGGGACAGGGGAGCCTGGTGGGCTGCCGTCTATGGGGTCGCACAGAGTCGGACACGAATGAAGCAACTTCGCAGCAGCAGCAGCAGGATGTGATCTAGCCAGTGGGATGGGAATGGCAATATCCTGAGTCAGCCTAAGGCAAGAACTTTTGGAGTCAGTGTGAGGTTTGCTATGTTCTCCTTTCCTGGTTCCTGCATTTATACAAGCACATGTTGAGATGGAACCTGTCAGTCTGGGTACCTGAGTCACTGTGATACACTGAGCCACATTGCTGACCAATCTGGACACAGGCAAAGAATATTTTTGAAGCATTAATTATGAACATTGGATTAAGAAGATTAGAGATGTTTGTGATTTAGCCAAAAACAGAAGTAGAGGGGATAGGAAAGAATCGATGTGTTTGAGAGATATTTAGAAGAATTGTCGACTAGATTGGGACAGTGAGTGACACTGTGGAACTAAGAACTGAAAGGGGTGAAGAATGTGTAGCTTAGGGAAAGATAAGGGAATTGATTTGCCAAGAGGCATTCAAGTAGAGTTGTTTTAGGTGGGGCTCTGCAGCATGCTGGAGCTCACAATAAAAGGTCTTCTCTGGAGACATACCTTCAAGAACAATTCATACATGGGTGTCGATGAAGCCACTGGATGGATGACCTCACTCAGAAAGAGAGTTTAACTGTCAGGAGGATGAGGAGACCACGATAAAGCCCAACAATCAGATGGGAAAGAAGGAAATCAACAGGACATTTTTGAAGAAGAGAAAAGACAACAGAATCAAATGATTTGGTATGTTAAGGAAAGCCAAGGACTGAAAATGTGCATTGAATGTGGAGTCGGTTGGTGACTTCATACAGGGAAGTTCTGGTGGAGGGATAGTGAGAAAACTCAGAATGGTGTGGGTTTAAGAACGAAAGAGGGTGGACTAGAAAATCTGGACCAAAACTAACACTGAGAGCAATCGAAAACCTTGGATGTGATCTAAAATGCCTGCTGGAAGATATTAGAGAGAGATGATAAGGTTGCGATGCATTCAGAAGTTGGATCCAAGAGAAGGAAGTTTGTGGCACAACTGCATTTAATTCCATCTTCCAAATTATGGAAAGTATGGGAAAAAGACGAAAATCATGAGTGGTACTTCTGACAGCTTAATAGGACTATGGGGGAAAGAATGGACCTCGGGTCCTGCAAATAGCAGGATGAGATCCTAATCTTTGCTGTTCTTGTTGCTGTTTAGTTGTTAAGTCATGTCTGACTCTGCAACCTCATGAATTGCAGCATGCCAGGCTCCCTTATCCTTCAACATCTCCCAGAATTTGCTCAAACTCATGTCCATTGAGTCAGTGATGCCATCCAACCATTTCATCCTCTACAGCCCCCATTCTCCTTTTGCCTTCAATTTTCCCAGCATCGGGGTTTTTTCCAATGAGTCAGCTCTTTGCATCAGGTGGCCAAAGTATTAGAGTTTCAGCTTCAGCATCATTCTTTCCAATGAATATTCAGGACTGATTTCCTTTAGGACTGACTGATTTGAACTCCATGCAATCCAAGGGACTCCCAAGAGTCTTCTCCAACACCACAGTTCAAAAGCATCAATTCTTTGGTGCTCAGCTTTCTTTATAGTCCAACTCTCACATCCATACATGACTACTGGAAAAATCATAGCTTTGACTAGATGAACCATTGTTGGCAAAGTAATATCTCTGCTTTTTAATATACTGTCTAGGTTGGTCATAACTTTCCATACAAGGAGTAAGCATCTTTTAATTTCATGGCTACAGTCACCACCTGCAGTGATTTTGGAGCCCCCAAAAGTAAGATCTGTCACTGTTTCCACGGTTTCTCCATCTATTTACTGTGAAGTGATGGGACCAGATGCCATGATCCTAAGTTTTGAATGTTGAGTTTTAAGCCAACTTTTTCACTCTTCTCTTTCACTTTCATTAAGAGCTTCTTTAGTTCTTCATTTTCTGCCATAAGGGTGGTGTCATCTGCATATCTGAGGTTATTGATATTTCTCCCTACAGTCTTGATTCCAGCTTATGCTTCATCCAGCCCAGCATTTCTCATGATGTACTCTGCATAGAAGTTAAATAAGCAGGGTGACAATATACAGCCTTGATGTACTCCTTTCTCTATTTGGAACCAGTCTGTTGATCCATGTCCAGTTCTAACTGCTGCTTCCTGACCTGCATACAGATTTCTCAAGAAACAGGTCAGGTGGTCTGGTATTCCCATCTCTTAAAGAATTTTCTGAAGTTTGTTGTGATCCACACAGCCAAGACCTTTAAAACTAACACCCACAAAAGATGTCCTTTTCATTATAGGGAACTGGAATGCAAAAGTAGGAAGTCAACAAACACCTGGAGTAACAGGCAAATTTTGCCTTGGAATACAGAATGAAGCAGGGTAAAGACTAATAGAGTTTTGCCAAGAAAATGCACCGGTCATAGCAAACACCCTCTTCCAACAACACAAGAGAAGACTCTACACATGGACATCACCAGATGGTCAACACCGAAATCAGATTGATTATATTCTTTTCAGCCAAAGATGGAGAAGCTCTATACAAGCAACAAAAACAAGACCAGGAGCTGACTGTGGCTCAGATCATGAACTCCTTATTGCCAAATTCAGACTGAAATTGAAGAAAGTAGGAAAAACCACCAGACCATTCAGGTATGACCTAAATCAAATCCCTTATGATTATACAGTGGAAGTTAGAAATAGATTTACGGACCTAGATCTGATAGATAGAGTGCCTGATGAACTATGGAATGAGGTTCATGACATTGTACAGAAGACAGGGATCAAGACAATCCCTATGGAAAAGAAATGCCAAAAAGCAAACTGGCTGTCTGGGGAGGCCTTACAAATAGCTGTGAAAAGAAGAGAAGCGAAAAGCAAAGGAGAAAAGGAAAGATATAAGCATCTGAATGCAGAGTTCCAAAGAATAGCAAGGAGAGATGAGAAAGCCTTCCTCAGCGATCAATGCAAAGAAATAGAGGAAAACAACAGAATGGGAAAGACTAGAGATCTCTTCAAGAAAATTAGAGATACCAAGGGAACACTTCATGCAAAGATGGGCTCGATAAAGGACAGAAATGGTATGGACCTAACAGAAGCAGAAGATATTAAGAAGAGGTGGCAAGAATACACAGAAAAACTGTACAAAAAAGATCTTCATGACCCAGATAATCATGATGGTGTGATCACTGACCTAGAGCCAGACATCCTGGAATGTGAAGTCAAGTGGGCCTTCGAAAGCACCACTACAAACAAAGCTAGTGGAGGTGATGAAATTCCAGTTGAGCTATTTCAAATTCTGAAAGATGATGCTGTGAAAGTGCTGCCCTCAATATGCCAGCAAATTTGGAAAACTCAGCAGTGGCCACAGGACTGGAAAAGGTCGGTTTTCATTCCAATCCCAAAGAAAGGCAATGCCAAACAATGCTCAAACTACCACACAATTGCACTCATCTCACACGCTAGTAAAATAATGCTCAAAATTCTCCAAGCCAGGCTTCAGCAATATGTGAACCGTGAACTTCCAGATGTGCAAGCTGGTTTGAAAAGGCAGAGAAACCAGAGACCAAATTGCCAACATGCACTGGATCATCGAAAAAGCAAGAGAGTTCCAGAAAAACATCTATTTCTGCTTTATTGACTATGCCAAAGCCTTTGACTGTGTGATCACAATAAACTGTGGAAAATTCTGAAAGAGATGGGAATACCAGACCACCTGACCTGCCTCTTGAGAAACCTATATGCAGGTCAGGAAGCAACAGTTAGAACTGGACATGGAACAACAGACTGGTTCCAAATAGGAAAAGGAGTACGTCAAGGCTGTATATTGTCACCCTGCTTATTTAACTTCTATGCAGAGTACATCATGAGAAACACTGGACTGGAAGAAGCACAAGCTGGAATCAAGACTGTAGGGAGAAATATCAATAACCTCAGATATGCAGATGACACCACCCTTATGGCAGAATGTGAAGAGGAACTAAAAAGGCTCTTGATGAAGTTTAAAGAGGAGAGTGAAAAGTTGGCTTAAAACTCAACATTCAGAAAATGAAGATCATGGCATCTGTTCCCATCACTTCATGGGAAATAGATGGGGAAACAGTGGAAACAGTGTCAGACTTCATTTTTGGGGGCTCCAAAATCACTGCAGATGGTGACTGCAGCCATGAAATTAAAAGACGCTTACTCCTTGGAAGAAAAGTTATGACCAACCTAGATAGCATATTCAAAAGCAGAGACATTACTTTGCCAACAAAAGTCTGTCTTGTCAAGGCTATGGTTTTTCCTGTGGCCATGTATGGATGTGAGAGTTGGACTGTGAAGAAAGCTGAGCGCCGAAGAATTGATGCTTTTGAACTGTGGTGTTGGAGAAGACTCTTGAGAGTCCCTTGGACTGCAAGGAGATGCAACCAGTCCATTCTGAAGGAGATCAGCCCTGGGATTTCTTCGGAAGGAATGATGCTAAAGCTGAAACTCCAGTACTTTGGCCACCTCATGTGAAGAGTTGACTCATTGGAAAAGACTCTGATGCTGGGAGGGATTGGGGGCAGGAGGAGAAGGCAATGACAGAGGATGAGATGGCTGGATGGCATCACCGACTTGATGGACGTGAGTCTAAGTGAACTCCAGGAGTTGGTGATGGACAGGGAGGCCTGGCCTGCTGTGATTCATGGGGTCGCAAAGAGTCAGACACAACTGAGCGACTGAACTGAACTGAACTGAACACAGCCAAAGGCTTTGGCATAATAAATAAAGCAGAAATGGATGTTTTTCTGGAACTCTTCTCTTTTTCAGTGATCAGTAGATGTTGGCAATTTGGTCTCTGGTTCCTCTGCCTTTTCTAAATCCAGCTTGCACATCTGGAAATTTATGGCTCACTTACTGTTGAAGCCTGGCTTGGGGAATTTTGAGCATTACTTTGCTAGCACATGAGATGAGTGCAATTGTGCAGTATTTTGAGCATCCTTTGGCCTTGCCTTTCTTTGGGACTGGAATGAAAACTGACCTTTTCCAGTCCTGTGGCCACCTCTGAGTTTTCCAAATTTGCTGGCATGTTGAGTGCAGCACTTTCACAGCATCATCTTTCAGGATTTGAAATAGCTCAACTGGAATTCCATCACCTCCACTAGCTTTGTTCATAGTGATGCTTCCTAAGGCCCACATTCCAGGATGTCTGGCTCTCGGTGAGTGGTCTCATCATTGTGATTATCTGGGTCATGAAGATCTTTTCTGTACAGTTCTTCTGTGGATTCCTCCCACCTCTTCTTAATATCTTCTGCTTCTGTTAGGTCCATACCATTTCTGTCCTTTATCGAGCCCATCTTTGCATGAAGTGTTCCCTTGGTATCTCTAATTTTCTTGAAGAGATCTCTAGTCTTTCCCATTCTGTTGTTTTCCTCTATTTCTTTGCATTGATCGCTGAGGAAGGCTTTCTCATCTCTCCTTGCTATTCTTTGGAACTCTGTATTCAAATGGGTACATCTTTCCTTTTCTCCTTTGCTTTGTGCTTCTTTTCTTCATGCAGCTATTTGTAAGGCCTTCTCAGACAACCATTTTGCCTTTTTGCATTTCTTTTTCTTGGGGATGGTCTTGGTCACCGCCTCCTGTATAAAGTCACAAACCTCCATCCATAGTTCTTCTGGCACTCTGTCTATCAAATCTAATACCTTGAATCTATTTGTCATGTCCCTGTATAATGGTAAGGGATTTTATTTAGGTCATACCTGAATGGTCTAGTGGTTTTCCCTACTTCTTCAATTTCAGTCTGAATTTGGCAGTAAGGAGTTCATGATCTGAGCCACAGTCAGCTCCTGGTCTTGTTTTTGTTGCTTGTATAGAGCTTCTCCATCTTTGGCTGAAAAGAATATAATCAATCTGATTTCGGTGCTGACCATCTGGTGATGTCCATGTGTAGAGTCTTCTCTTGTGTTGTTGGAAGAGGGTGTTTGCTATGACCGGTGCATTTTCTTGGCAAAACTCTATTAGTCTTTACCCTGCTTCATTCCGTATTCCAAGGGCAAATTTTCCTGTTACTCCAGGTGTTTGTTGACTTCCTACTTTTGCACTCCAGTCCCCTATAATGAAAAGGACATCTTTTTTGGATGTTAGTTCTAGACGGTCTTCTAAGTCTTCAAGTTCAGCTTCTTCAGCTGAAAGGAAAGAAACAAACTAGCTTTATCAATTACTTAGCAAAGCAAATCATTTCAGACTCTGAGATTGGATTAAGATGATGCCAAAATCTAGTGCCAATGTCTGCCAAAAGTAAAATTCAATTTAAAATTAAATACTCTCTGGAGGACGGAACCATTATTCTAGGCCGTTAAGGGTATTTATTCAATTCTATATACAATGCATTGCACTCAATTGCAAATGCTCAACATGCAATCAGATAAACAACATGAATTAAAATGAAGAAAAAAACAAATAAATAATAGAAAAAGACCTGCATTTTAAAGATCTAAACCAGAAGAATGAGGACTAAAAACAAACTTGAAACTATAAAATGAAAAAATAAAAATTATAGTAATAAAAATTAAAAGGACTTAATAACTGATTAGATGGATTATCAGCTAGTTGTGTGTGTGTGTATGCGTATGTTAGTCACTCACTCTTGTCTGACTCTTAGTGACCCCAAGGACTCTAGCCCACCAAGCTCCTCTGTCCATGACATTCTCCAGGCAAGAATACTGGAGTGGGTTGCCATTCCCTTCTCCAGGGGCTCTTCCTGACCCAGGGATCAAACCTGGGTCTCCTGCATTTCAGGCAGATTCTTTACCACCTGAGACACGAGGGAAGCCCACAGACACAACTAAACAGAAAATGAGTGAACTGAAAGATGAGATGGAAAAAAATCCAAAATGAAGCACAGAATTTAAGAATTAGAAAAAAAGGACAGGGTAAATGAAAATATCTAACGTATATATGATTGTCCCAGGAAGAAAGAAGATGTAAAATAAGGGAGAAAAAATACCTGAAGAGAGAACAGATGAGGATTTTCAAAAGTTAATGAAAGATATGAAGACACAAATTGAAAAGGCCCCTGAATTCTCAAGCCAGACAAATAAGTGGAAAGTCACAAATTTCAGAGTAAATTTGAAGAAAAATACAAACACACAAAAAAATTATTAAAATAGACCAAAAAAATTTTTTTAATTTTATTTTATTTTTAAACTTTACATAATTGTATTAGTTTTGCCAAATATCAAAATGAATCCGCCACAGGTATACATGTGTTCCCCATCCTGAACCCTCCTCCCTCCTCCCTCCCCATACCATCCCTCTGGGTCATCCCAGTGCACTAGCCCCAAGCATCCAGTATCATGCATCGAACCTGGAGTGGCATCTCGTTTCATACATGATATTTTACATGTTTCAATGCCATTCTCCCAAATCTTCCCATCCTCTCCCTCTCCCATAGAGTCCATAAGACTGTTCTATACATCAGTGTCCCTTTTGCTGTCTCGTACACAGGGTTATTGTTACCATCTTTCTAAATTCCATATATATGCGTTAGTATACTGTATACTTTTATTCCAAGAGGCAAGCATGTTTTAATTTCATGGCTGCAGTCACCATCTTCAGTGACTTTGAAGCCCAAGAAAATAGTCTTTCACTGTTTCCACTGTTTCCCATGGAGCACAGAGAAACTGCTTTACCAGAGCTCTTCTCAGAGAGTATTAGAAATGAATGAAAAGGATATTTTAATAAGCTGCTGGAGGTGGGAACCACCGTGGGACCTGCTGGATGACAGGACTTGGCGGTCTGGTCCTCAGCATCCCTTGGTTGGCATGCAGATGAGACAATCAGAAGGCCAGCTGAGCCGTGCCCCTGGTGACCTTTTTGTCTTGTTTGTCTTTAAGGAATATTAATGTGAAGAGGCCAAACCATCCATTTGTCTAGAAGTTTGAGCCTCAGCCTAGCCCTGCCAGTAAGAGACTGAGAGAAACTAGAGACGTGACATGCAAGGATTTCAGATATGTTTCCTTCCATCTTGCAATCAAAATGCTAGAAGAATGTCAAGCTATTGGATTTAAATAATAATCAATCACATTGTGAGTGATTTAAATCAACATTGTCTGGTGACAGTAACTGGGGAAATTTTTTCTGACTCCAATAAAATCACTTTTCCTTTCTGGCCTTTTCCAAGATAGATTATACTACATGGCAAAATGCCAAGCCCCAGAGTGGGCAAGTCTGGTATTCCTTTCTCTTTGTACTCTTTCTCCTTCTTGTTCATCTCTTTCTTCTTTGAAATGACAAAATATTGTGTTTGGGGAAGATTTTGGCCATTTAAAAAATAGTAATTGGGGTGCATGTACAGAGTGTTTTGTGTTAATTTTGAAGATTTGCATCCAAGGAGGTACATGCTTATCCTTGGCTACTGGCTCCTCCCCAAAGGCATATAAACATTTCCTAGTTTTCCTACACTAGACAAATATGTCCTCATCCTGCTCCTCCTTTGTCTCCATCCCCTCACAGATGGGCACAGATGAATTCCATGAGAGCACGGCTGTCTATCTCATTTTATATTCAATGGTTATCCATATTCAGTGGGTAGTCCAGTGCCTGTCATACGATGTTCTCGTTGAGTATTTGCTGAATGAATAAACTACAGAGCTACTTTGTCTGCTCTTCTGTATTCCATTCTGAACATATGAATAAAATTGCATCACATAGGTATGGCCAGCTTAATAAATCATCAAAACACAAATTCCCGTATAGCTACTGCTCAGATTTGTTGTTTTTGTTCAGTCACTAAGTCACATCTGACTCTGCAACCCCATGGACTGTAGCACACTAGGCTTCCAGGCCCTTCACTATCTCCCTGAGCTGGCTCAAACTCATGTCCATTGTCAGTGAGGCAATCCCACCACCTCAGAGGATGACATGTAACTCTGTCAGCACCCAGATAACCTCTTGGCCCTCTTTCCACCCTCCCTCCCTTCAAACTTAATTACTATCTTGATTTCTAGTTTTATCTGTGTTTCGATTCTATTTATACAGATTGACTCTATATAAATGAGATCACACAATATGTAATCTTTCTCTGGTTCTCAATACTAAACACTGTTAGGATAGATCATAATCTCATTTATCAAATGCATCATTGAAGGATACTTGCTTTATTTCAATTTGAGGCTAACTGCTGCTATTACCGTAACCAATTTGCTCATGCCTCTTGGTTGCAAAGACTTATGGTTCATAGGAGTATGATTGCTGTGCTGTAGAATAGGTATGTTTTCAATTGGAGGAGGGAATTGCAAGTGCTAAGGTCAGATTACACTTCCACTAGCACTCTATGAGAGTTTCAGATGCTCTAAACCCTCACAGAAACATGATATCCTGGTATTTTGATTTTTAGCTCTTCTGCTAGCGAGAGTGGCAGTTCATTGCAGGTTTCATTCGCATCTTCCTGATTGTAATTTAGCCTGAACACTTTTTAAATGTGTATGAACCAAAATCACTGCAGATGGTGACTGCAGCCATGAAATTAGAAGACGCTCACTGCTTGGAAGGAAAGTTATGACCAACCTAGACAGCATATTAAAAAGCAGAGACATTACTTTGCCAACAAAGGTCTGTCTAGTCAAAGCTATGGTTTTTCCAGTAGTTATGTATGGATGTGAGAGTTAGACCAGAAAGAAAACTTAGCACCAAAAAACTGATGCTTTTGAACTGTGGTGCTGGAGAAGACTCTTGAGAGTCCCTTGGATTGCAAGGAGATCAAACCAGTCTATCCTAAAGGAAATCAATCCTGAACATTCATTGGAGGGACTGATGCTGAAGCTGAAACTCTAATACTTTGGCCACCTGATATGCAGAACTGACTCACTGGAAAAGACCCTGATACTGGGAGAGATTGAAGGCAGGGGGAGAAGGGATGACAGGATGAGATGGTTGGATGGTATCACTGACTCGATAGACATTGAGTTTAAGTAGGCTCCAGGAGTTGGTGATGGACAGGGAGGCCTGGCGTGCTGCAGTCCATGGGGTCGCAAAGAGCTGGACACGACTGAGTGACTGAACTGAACTGAACTGAAATCAGGCTCTCTGTGCTCTTAGTTATGGGAAATCCACCACATTAGTGGAAGTTCAGCTCCTTTATTTTGTCTCCATAGACATTATTGGTCCATCCACTCAACCAGTATACAAGCCTGTGTACAAGTCATGACCTGAGGGTCACCAGTAGGTCCGACTGATAACATGGCCCAGTGTTCCCACATACCGTTGGTGTTCCTCATGGGCTTTTGGAATTTGCTGTTGTTTAGTCACTAGGTCCTGTCCAACCCTTTGCGAACTCATGGACTGCTGTACACCAGGCTCCTCTGTCCTCCACAGTCTGCCAGAGCGTGCTCAAACTCATGTCCAATGAGTCAGTGATGCCATCCAACCATCTCATCCTCTGCCACCCCCTCCTCCTTTTGCCTTCAATCTTTCCCAGCATCAGGGTCTTTTCCAATGACTCAGCTCTTTGCATCCAGGGCCTTTAGGGTATCAAGTCTTAAAGGCCCATTGTCTTAAAATACATGTGTATCATTTAGTATGAGTCATACATGGAAGTGTGACTTTTCATAAAGATGGTATCCCAATTAATATTTTGATTAGTCCATCAAAAACCATTTAGCACTTACCACCAGCCCCAAGAGAACTGAACATAAGACAGATGTGTTTTAAAAGTAACAGGAAAAGAGTGTGAGGGACACCTTGTCAACAGTTTCTGTGTCCACACGACAGCCATACAAACGGGGTAAAGAGGGGAAGTGTGGTAGGGAGGGGCAGGAGGTAGGGAAATTAAGGCAAAACTAATACAATTATGTAAAGTTTAAAAATAAAATAAAATTTAAAAAAAACTAGACGAGTGCTGATGGCAAATTATGGAGGACGGAATCCACCGAGGGCTAACTATTATTCCTCACAGCTTTGTAGATCCAAAACAGGTAATCAGGTTGGTGCGTTCAGTGTTTCAGAAAAATGAAGCAGTGCTTCAGTACTCATCGCCGTTTCTACATGGTCTTCACCTTGCTGTGATAAAATAACAGGTTTTTGTGTAAAAAGCCATTAACTTGCTATCACTACCTTGGATTTTAGATAGGATTTATGAGGAAAGAGTTTAAGTTTTGTTTCTTTTTAACAACAGTTATATGAAAAACATAATTCTAGGATGCAGTGTTCCATGATTAGGTCACAAGTTGTATTTTTCAGGGGAAAAAAAATCAACTCTCCATGTTGGTACTTTTCCGTGTAAATAAGGCCACTTTTCTGGTTCATATTTATAATAGAGCTGGCAGGATACAGTTTCCTTTCCTCACAATATCTCACACTGGGAACTTGAAATATTGACAGGATTTTTTACCTGCATGTCTTCAGACAAGTGCACAGGCACTTTGCTTGGTTTTCATAAAGGTGTCCCCAGAAAAGGCTGATCTAAGTTGTCTTACGGCAGATTGGAATTTACTCAGCCGTGAATGTTTAAGTCCAATCGGATAAAGATAATCCATGTTCATCTGCTTTTTTCCAGCAAGAGGTATTTAATGTTTATCTCTTCTCCCATCATGCCCTTGGAGAGGGATCTGGGGAGGGGAGTGATTTTCAGTACTTTCCCCACCCTCACCACCACCAGGGTAAGTTTTCTTATGGCTCCTGGAGTTGTGTGAAGACCCAGACTAAAAGGACCAGAAGCAAATCAGCTTCTGCTGATCCATACCCCAGGGAGCAGTAGCCATCCGGCCACCTGACTATAGAAGCCCCGGTGGTCCAGGCCGCACAGGATGGCACCCCTGGACAGCTGGCAGCTCCCACACACGACCTGACCGGTCCCGCCCAGAGATGAGCTGCCTCTGCTGCTGAGCTTCTGATGCTGCAAGCTCTGCGCTTTCCAGCCTGGTGGGGGCGGGGCTGGGGGGCATCCAGTGGGGCTTGTCGCTAAGGGCAAAGAGGTTGGCCCCACCTGCTGACACGAAGCCTCTAACACTCCTGGGGAAATGACGGCATCTCAAGATGGCAGGCTCTCTGTGATGGTCAGGCCACTGGGCTATTCAAGCCCCACGTGTGGCTTCCCTCTCGGAGGTGGGGCTATCCTCTCAGGGGACTGCAGTCAACCTCCAGTCCTGCCCAGAGGCTGCCGGGCTTCCCTTCCTCCCTCTGTACTCCAGCCCCCATGCCAGACTCTCCCAACTCCAAACACACTCCCCTTCCTTCTCTTTTCTCATCTCTCAAAAATAGGAGACTGTTATTAAAGGTAAAACTATGCACGCATGTGCATGCATATGAATGCACACATGCACACACGCCCAGATGCCCCTCGTTGAGCAGGAGGAGAAGGAACGAAAGGAGAAGGAAGGACAGAGGAGGAGTCTGCAGTGGACAGGCTGGCAGAGGAACGCTGTCAGCTGCAAAACACAGGAAGCCACCTATCAGTGTCTTAAGCGGGTCAGCATATATTTTTCTCCTCTAACAAGAACTCTGGTGGGTAGAGTGTAAAGAAGCCACCTGCAATGCAGGAGATACAGGTTTGATCCCTGGGTTGGAAAGATCCTCTAGAGAAGCAAATGGTAACCCACTCGAGTATTCTTGCTTGGAAAATCCCATGGACAGAGGAACCTGGCAGGCTACAGCCCATGGGGTCGCAAAGAGTTGAACATGACTTAGCGACTGAAGTGAGTGAAGTCGCTCAGTCGTGTCCAACTCTTTGCGACCCCATGGACAGTAGCCTGCACCAGGCTCCTCCATCGGTGGGATTTTCTAGGCAAGAGTACTGGAGTGGGTTTCCATAAACACAGCAGTAACAACAACCACTAAATAAAGTCGAGGACATTTAGTTCTTCCGCAAAGGCTAGAGGTAATCTTCTGAACCATATCCTTTGAGCAACTTGACAGATACTGATATCCCCACCAGGTGGAAGAAGGTAACTGTTTGCTGCTGCCCACAAGCTGCAGACCAGCTGAGGTTGATGAAGGTTGATGAAGCTGACTCCTAATTATGTCACCAGCAACCAATCAGAAGATCGTCCATAAGCTGACCACACACCCCACAATCCCCCTTCTGTTCCCTGAAAGTCATGGGGAAGTTGGGGCCTTTTAAGCCCCAGCAGGTCTAGCTCCCCTGGACCCCTTCCTTGGCGCCTGCAATAAATCCTGCGCTTTCCTTCCCCATCACCCAGTGTCAGCTGATTGGCGTTTCTGTGTGAGGGCATGGGCATGCAAGTTTGGTTCAGTAACAGAATAGGAGGATAACTGTCAGGCAACCAGCATCTCTGATGAGCACTCCTGCTCCACGTCCTCTGCTCCCTGCCTCCGTGCTTCTCTTCAGCCACCCCACTCAGGAGTTTCCGATTCCGGCTAAACTGTATGGCACATGGGCTTATGATCAGGCATCAGAAAAACTCGAATTCAAGCTTTTGGAATACAATAAGTTTGCACATTTTGAAATGTCTTTCAGATATTAGACAGGAGTCCAGAGTCTATTTCAAAGAAGCAAATGCGTTCCTCTGCTGCAGGTTGGTATTGTTGTTCAGTCATTAAGTCGTGTCCGACTCTTCGCCACCCCATGGACTGCAGCATGCCAGACTTCCAGGTCTTTCACCATCTCCTGGAGATTGCTCAAACTCAAGTCTATTGAGTTGGTGATGCCATCCAACCATCTCATCCTCTGCTGCCCTCTTTTCTTCTTGCCCTCAATCTTTCCCAGCATCAGGGTCTTTTCCAATGGGTCAGCTCTTCACATCAGGTGGCCAAAGTACTGGAACTTCAGCTTCAGCATCAATCTTTTTGATGAATAATCAGGATTGATTTCCTTTAGGATTGACTGGTTTTGATCTCCTTACAGTCCAAGGGACTCCTCAAGAGT
Organism: Bos mutus; assembly: GCF_027580195.1. Classification (NCBI taxonomy): domain Eukaryota; kingdom Metazoa; phylum Chordata; class Mammalia; order Artiodactyla; family Bovidae; genus Bos; species Bos mutus. The sequence continues at coordinate 66,003,229 of NC_091636.1, forward strand.
CTTATCCAGCACCACAGTTTGAAAGCATCATTTCTTTGGCACTCAGTCTTCTTTATGGTCCAACTCTATGGTTCAACTGCGTATGACTACTGGAAAAACCGTGTGTGCATGTCTGCCTGTGTGCTCAGTCATGTCTAACTCTTTGTGACCCCGTGGACTGTAGCCCCCCAGGGGCCTCTGTCCATGGGATTTTCCAGGCAAGAATATTGGAGTGGGTTGCTAGTTCCTCCTCCAGAGTATCTTTCTGACTGTGGGATGGAACCTGTGTCTCCTGTGTCTCCTGCACTGGCCGGCAGATTCTTTACCACTGTGCCATCAGGGATGCTCCACCTGGGAAACACCATAGCTTTGACTATATGGAAATTTGTCAGCAAAGTGATGTCTCTGCTTTTTAATACGCTGTCTAGGTCTGTAATAGCTTTCATCCCAAGGAGCAAGTGTCTTAATTTTGTGGTTGCAGTCACCATCTGCAGTGATTTTGGAGCCCAAGGAAATAAAATCTGTCACTGTTTCCACTTTTCCCCACTCATTTGCCATTAATTTGAGAGGACCAGATGCCAAGATCTTATTTTTTTGAATATTGTGTTTTAAGCCAGCCTTTTCACTCTCTTCTTTCACCCTCATCAAGAGGCTCTTTAGTTCTTCTTTGCTTTAGGTACTTGTCCATAGCTAAGAATCTATAACTTGTGAATGCCTGAGTATTGATTTTCCTATGACTGTGCAAAGTTTATCAAAATTGTCATTATAAAAACTAATTAAATAGTAAGGAAAAAAATAAAACCAAGAAAGCACAAAATTGAATCATTAGGGGAAAAGACAAGTTATTCAAATAGACTTACTAATTTGAAAAATATGAAACATTTTATTGTCTGTTTTGACTGTCTTGAATTTTTAATGCAAAGTGCTTATGAGTTTTTGTCTTAGTTAAGAAAATGTCAGGATTAAAACTGACTTCTTAAAATGGCAGAACTATATTTAATGGTTCCGAAGGATAAATCTGCAGATAAGATTGTCTTCACCAGGAAGGGAAAAATCTCTGAACCAGAAAGGGGAGTCTTGGTCATTTTCGGTTCTATTTATTTCTTCATGAAATTAGGAAAACTTAAAAATAAATAAAATCTCTTTCTATAGCTCTTTCCTCCACAGATATGTTTCCTGAAGAAAGGACAGCTCAAGTGACAGGAAATGGTTCCTTTTCTCACATCTTTTACATTGCAAGTCTTCATTTTTCGTGATTGTTGGATCAGTGATCTCCTTATCTCTGTGTAGTGAATCAATAGCTAAATCATAGTCAAGAGATCATTATATTTGGCAATTGTCCCAACTCACCAAGATTTATTAGATATCCCTAGCAATTTAAAATGTTCATTTCCTATGGATGGACTTATGGATGGACCCATTTGCCTACAGCCGTCAACCACATAATAATACTTGGTATAAGTGGCAAATGTATTCACTGGAGAGTTCTCAAAACCCAAATTACACTGTTCATATAGACTAAATTTATTATAATGGATATTCTTCAATTTCATTCCCTGATGAAAATCTGGTGAGTCAAAGCCAGGAGAATATTAAAAGTCATTAAAGGCAAACCTCTATGGAGATATCAAGTATATATGGGTACCCATTTGCTTCTGGCAACCTAATATTTCTTACTAGTAAGTCATTACATTTAAATTTAAAATTACTTTAGCATAAGTCATATTTAGTGTATAGTCTATTCATAATTATTTTCTCTAAATGTATAGTCCAAAAGACATTATTCACAGTGAGAACATTAGCATTAATAATGACAATAATGAGGAAAACAGCAAGAGAAATGTGAAGGAATATAATAGGTTATTCATTGTGAAACTTTATATGATTAATATTTGATTAGTGTGGTAGTCACTCAGTCGTGTCTGACTCTTTGCAAACCCGTGGACTGTAGCCCACCAGGCTCCTCTGTCCATGGGATTCTCCAGGCAAGAATACTGGAGTGGGTTGCCATTTCCTTCTCCAGGGATCTTCCCTATCAAGGGATCAAACCTGCATCTCCTGCATTGGTAGGTGGATTTTTTACCATCTGAGCTCCAAGGGAAGCAAATTAATCAAATGTTAATTGATAGGATAGTTTTGTAAGCTAGAAACAGTCACATCCTTGATGTATTAGAATTTTAAATATATAATTATTTTTATGAATTAGTACATCTTCCCTGTTTTTCCTTTAAAATGAAGGAACTCATTTTTTGTGAAAATTATAATTTTTACACAAAAACAGTGTACATAACTATGAAGTGAAAAAAATTAATGCTAAAACAAAATAACAAAATAACATGTGTATTCAGTCATATCTGACTCTTGGCCACCCTTTGGACTGTGGCCCACCAAGCTCCTCTGTCCATGGGATTCTCCAGGCAAGAACACTGGAGTGGGTTGCCATTTCCTCCTCCAGGGGATCTTCCCGACCCTGGGATCTAATCCTCTTCTCCTGCGTCTCCTGCATCAGCAGGTGGAGTCTTCACCCACTGAGCCATCAGGGAAGGCCTTGATCTTGACAGTCTGTCGTTAGTATGCGACAACTGAGTCCATGAGGCTCACTTTCCCACCCATAACATGAGGACACTAGTACTTCCTTCACACAGTTGTTGGATGATAAAATGCAATAATGTAGAGAAATTACCACGTGAAACTCTTCACAGTTCATAGCAGACACCTCTTAGCAGAAGCAGATACTACGGGTTGAATCCAGTGTAGGGTTACCAGAAATTTTAATTTTCTTCTTTACCAACTTTTTATAAGTATTACTTTATAATCATAAAAAGTTGACATACTTTCATTTTGAAATACACATTCACACACAAACACATAGAAAGAGTTACAACTGTTATTTATGTTAGATTTCCAATTTAAATGTGGACATAATGGGAGGAAGTTTCAAAAAGGAGGGGATATATGTATACCTATGGCTGAATCATGTTGAGGTTTGACAGAAAACAGAAAAATTCTGTAAAGCAATTATCCTTCAACAAAAAATAAATAATTTTTTAATTCGAAGCAGGGGAAAAAATAATAAAAGTGGACATAGAAACCAAGGGAACAGAATATAGAGACAAGAAATAAACTCATGCATTTACAGTCAACTGATCTTTGACAACTGTGCCATAAATACATAATGAAGAAGAGATAGTCTTATCAACCAATGGTGTTGGGAAAACTGGATATAACATCCAAAAGAATGAAACTGGATACTTATCTTGCACCGTATAAAAAAATCAGCTCAAAATGCATTAAAGATATAATTTTATGACATAAAATTATTAAATTTCTAGAAGAAAATATAGGGTTAAATCTTTGTGACATAGATCTTTTCAATGATTTCTTGGATTTGGCATTAAAAAGCACCAGCAACTAACTACAAGCAAAACTACATCAAACTGAAAAGTTTCTGCATAGCATTATTTACAATTTTTAAGATATGGAAGCATCTAAGTGTCCATCAATAGATGAATGGATAAAGAAGATGCAATATATATATATATTGATGTGATATATATATATATATATATACACACACACATCACATCACATACTCAGTTCAATTCAGTCACTCAGTCGTGTCCAACTCTTTGCAACCCCATGGACTGCAGCACAACAGGCTTAGCTGTCCATCACCCAACTCCCAGAGCTTGATCAAATTCATGTCCACCTACTCAGTAATGCCATCCAACCATCTGATCCTCTGTCATCCCTTCTCCCCCTGCCTTCAATCTTTCCCAGCATCAGGGTCTTTTCCAATGAGTCAGTTCTTTGTATCAGATGGCCAAAGTATTGGAGTTTCAGCTTCAACATCAGTCCTTCCAATGAACACTCAGGACTCATCTCCTTTAGGATGGACTGGTTGGATCTACTTTCTGTCCAAGGGACTCTCTAGAGTCTTTTCCAGCACTACAGTTCAAAAGCATCAGTTCTTCAGTGCTCAGCTTTCTTTATAGTCCAAATCTCACATCCATGCATGACTACTGGAAAGACCATAGCCTTGACTAGACGGACCTTTGTTGGTAAAGTAATGTCTCTGCTTTTTAATATGCTATCTAGGTTTGTCAAAGCTTTTCTTTCAAAGAGCAAGCATCTTTTAATTGCATGGCTTCAGTCACTGCCTGCAGTGATTTTGGAACCCAAGAAAATAAAGTCTCTCACTGTTTCCACTGTCTCTCCACCTATTTGCCATGACGTGATGGGACCGGATGCCGTGATCTTAGTTTTTTGTATGGTGAGTTTTAAGCCAGCTTTTTCACTCTGCTCTTTCACTTTCACCATGAGGCTCTTTAGTTCCTCTTTGCTTTATGCTATAAGTGTGGCCTTCTGATTCTCTCATCCGCATGCCAACCAAGGGATGCTGAGGACCAGACCATCAAGTCCAGTCACCCAGCTGGTCCCATGGTGGTTCCCACCTCCAGCAGCTTATTAAAATATCCCTTTCATTCATTTCTAATACTCTCTGAGAAGAGCTCTGGTAAAGCAGTTTCTCTGTGCTCCATGGGAAACAGTGAGAGACTATTTTCTTGGGCTTGGAAGGAAAGTTGGACATAAGTGTGTCCAACTAGGGACACGAAGTGTCCCTCGCAACCCGTGTCATCCACATATCTAAGGTTATTGATATTTCTCCCTGCAATCTTGGCTCCAGCTTGTGCTTCATCCAGTCTGGCATCTCGCACGATGTACTCTGCATGTAAATTAAATAAGCAGGGTGACGATATACAGCCTTGATGTACTCTTCAGCCATAGAATGCTAGTCAGCCATCACATACTACTCAGCCTTAAAAAAGAATAAAATTTTACCACTGGCAACAACATGATGGACTTGGAGGATATTATGTTAAGCGGAATAAGTCAGACAGAGCTACATGTGAAACTAAAAAATGCAACAGACTGGTGAATTTAAGAAAAAAAAGCTTTTGCACAGGAAAGGAAACACAATCAACAAAGTGACAAGGTAACATACAGAAGAGAAGAAAATATTCAAAAACCATGTATCTGATGAGAGGTTAATCTTCAAAATATGCAAGGGACTCCCACAACTTAATAGCAGAAAAAAAGAAAAACCGGAACAATGCTGTTTTTAAAAATAAAAGGCAAAGGACTTAAATAGACAGTTCTCCAAAGATGACATGCAAATGGCTAACAGGCCTATGAGAAGAAGCACATTATTACCAATTATCAGGGAAATACAAATCAAAACCAAAATAGTACATCACCTCATACTTTCTAGGATGGACATTTTTTTTAAGATAACAAGTGTTGGCAAAAATGTAGAGAAATTAGAACCATTGTGTTTGTTCACTGAATTGTATACATTTCATGGGGACATGGGATGGTGCAAACACCAAATGGGGGTTCCTCAAAAAGTTAAAGATAGAGTTGCCATAGATCCATCAGTCTCATTTCTGTCCATACATCCAAAAGGATGGAAATCAGGGATTGAAAGAGCTAGTCACACTCTCACTTTCACTGCAGACTCATTCACAATAGCTAAGATATGGAAGCAGCCCCAAAGTCCTGCAGCAGATTAATGCACAAGGAAAATGTACTCTAAATGTACATACGTATATACATATACACACAACGGAAGGTTATATAACCTCTTCAACTTTAGAAGAGAGGGAAACTGTGCCATATGTGAGAACACTGATGAACCTGGACAATATTATGAAGTGACTCTGAAGTGAAACCAGCCAGTAACCAAGGAACAAATTGCGCCTGGTTCCACTTATATGAGCTCTCTTAAAAGTCAAATTCATAGAACAGAAAGGAAAGTTGTGGTTTCCAGGAGCTGGGGGGGTGAGGGGAATGTGAAGCTGCTGTGCAGTGGGTGTGTTGTTGTTCAGCCATTAATTCACGTCCATCTGTTTGTGAGCACGTTAGACCTCCCTGTCCTTTACCGTCTCTCAGAGCTTGCTCAAACTCATGTCCATTGAGTCCGTGATGCCATCCAACCATCTCATCCTCTGTCACCCCCTTCTCCTGCCCTCAATCTTTCCCAGCATCAAAGTCTTTTCCAGTGAGTCTGCTCTTCACGTCAGGTAGCCAAGGTACTGGGCTTCAGCTTCAGCATCAAACCTTCCAATGAATATTCAGCATCAAACCTTCAATGAATATTCAATGATTTCCTTTAGGATTGACTGGTTTGATCTCCTTGCAGTCCCAAGAGACTCTCAAGTGTCTTCTCCAGCACCACAATTCAAAAGCTTCAATTCTTTGGTGCTCAGCCTTCTTTACACTTCAGTCACATATGATGATTAACTTCTAGAGATCTGCTGTACAACATAGAGCCTAGATTTAACAACTGTGCTTGCTGTGCACTAAAAATTTGCAGAGAGGGTAGGTCTCATGTTAAGTGTTCTTGCAGTTAATTATTTTGCAAATCTCTGTTCCTCTTATTCTTCAGTCTATGGTTCTGAACAATAAAACTTGTTTATGAGAATCATGACCTACTCTAAAATGTATATATATTTGTCAATTGAAGCCAAACATTTTAATTATAAAATACCTAATTTATACTTCAGTTCTTAAGTTTATGAATTTCATATTAAGAGCACTTGTTTGGTCTTCTCTGTGTTTCTAAAGTTCTCAATTTCTGTGATTTTCCTGCTGAGGATTTATGCCTCCCTGAGCCCAAGAAAGGGAGAATACAGTGTTTATCAATGTGAGCTCGGGGGTTGAAAGGGCCAGGTAAGACTTCGAGTAAGTTGCTTACCATCCTCATGGAAAATTTGCATAATAATACTTTTATATCATAGATATGATCATTAAATAAAATATACATGTAGTGTATTCTTTTCTTTTTCTGACACATATTAAGTTCCCTACCACCTCCTGTGAAATTAACCTTGTGAGCCACACTCTGTTCTTCCCTTTACCTCTGAGGTGTATGCACAAAAAATGGAATGGAATGGAATCACCCAGGGTTGGAACCACACAGGGTTGGTACTGTCAGGAAAAGCAGTGGAGACCAAGTCCTTTATGGATTGTTTTCAGGATCCAGACTCCAGAGTATTAGGGTGTCAGTGGTACCCTTTCATCTTCAAATAAATATATGCCTCCCCCCACGGAAGATAGAATGGGCCTTCCGTGAGAGGACCTCGAGAAATCTGATTAATCAAGTGAACTTCTAATCTTGAATTTGGACAGATGAGATGGAAGTCTTTGAGGACCACACACAATCCAAACTAGCCCTCCAGCTGAGAGCAGAGCCCAAGCCAGTGATGGGGAATGAGTCTAGCCTGGTGGCCTCGTGTGTCCTATGCCTAAGGGATTCTAAGTCCTGAGGCCATGGGAGCCAACAGTTAGTGAAAAATTAAAAGAGCCTCAGCATCCAGGAGAGTCAATCATCCAAGTCAGTTATTATACTTTTCCCAGGCTTGTCTCCCAGGTGGAGCCCCTCCCGTGTCCTAGAAACTCTGGTCTGATCATGGATGAGTCTTGTGAGTCATCTTCTTCTTCACATGTGCAGCCCAGCCTTCCCACCAAGGTTTACATCTGGAGCCCTCTGTCTTCTCATGGTGATAATTGATATTGAACTGCCCTTGACTTCTCCTCCATCTCAGTGAAGGAGGATTGGATTGTTCTTGCCACACTTCTCAAATTTGAAACGCTCTCTAGGGTGACCTTCATAATCTTTTGCCACTTATTTGAAAGCAATAATTCCTCATTTTCAAAGGGAAAGAAAAGGTACATAAAAGTTCTGCAAAATAGGCAAAAGTGAAGTCCTGTTATAGCTTAATTGCTGATAAAGTTAATTAGGAAAATGACCAATGGTCTTTCCCATGGCTTTCTAAGTGTTTCAACAAAATTGACTTAAGTAGTCGTACTCAAGGGCTTCCCAGGTAGCTCAGTGGTGAAAAATCTGCCTGCCAATGCCGGAGACGTAGGAGACATGGGTTGGACCGGTGGGTCTGGAAGATCCCCTGGATGAGGAAATGGCAACCCACTCCAGTATTCTTGCCTGGAAAATCCCATGGACAAAGGAAGCTGGTAGGACAGTCCATGGGCTCACAGAGAGTTGGACATGACTGAGAGACATAATAACAACAGCAATCACACTCAAGAATACAAAGGTAATGACGAGGATCCATGGGGACTGATGACACTTTCAAAGTCATCCACAGAATAATAAGGAAAAGTCTAGGAGCCAATTCCTTGCCACTCTCTAGGACCTAGGTCTCAGCTAGCCCCTCCAGCCACTTCTTTAGACTTCCTCCCTTTGGATGTCTCCCTGCCTCCTTTCTATTATGCAAAGAAGCCCAGTCCCTTCCCATTTCAGAAGCTTGTTATGTGCTGTACATCACAGGGTTCTATCTGGGGTTCTTTTTTCCAGGCTTTTTACATCTCCTCTTGTGGTCTTCACCTCTCCACCTGCTTCTGCGGAGGTCTTCCCTGTCTGCTCCCTGCATACAGCCCTCAGCAGCTCCAGTTACTCTCATCTCTTCTTTTGAATTCTCTTCATATCTTTGATGACAAAGGGTCAATCTGTTTTATTTTATTTCTATAATGATTGTGTACCACTTCTCTCCTTGTCCTGGAATCAAAGTGTCATTAGGTTTCTTTATCGCCCTTTCGTGGTTCAGCACCTACAACAGTGCCTGAACCACAGCTAGTACTAACAAATGTTTGTGGAATGAAGAAATAAATGAATAACTCAGTGAACTCCATGTTCACAGTTTACATTTACAACCTATAATTTGTTTTTACTTTTAATTGGAGGCTATTGTTGTTCAGTCTCTAAGTCATGTCCGACTCTTTGTGGCCCCATGAACTGCAGCACGACAGGCTTCCCTCTTCTTGCTCTATAATGTCTTGTTGGCTTCTGCCATTCAACAGCATGAATCAGCCACAGGTCCACATATGTCCCTTCCCTCCTAAACCTCCCTCCTCCCCCGAACCCCATCGCACCTCCCTAGGTTATCACAGAGCACCAGGTTGAGCTCCCTGTGTTACACAGCAGCTTCCCACTGGCTACCGATTTTGCACATGGTAGTGTATGTATGTCAATGGTAATAGAAACGCAGACATAGAGAACAGACTTTGGACACAGAAGAGGGAGGAGGGGGTGGGACCAACTGAGGGTATAATACTTTAAACAAAATAATTTAGACTGAACACATCACTGGGTGGCTTATTTCTTCATTCACTTACTTCTCGTTTGTTTCTAAACTACATGCAGTAGCTAGGGGGTTGTTGACTATCTAAGACTTATTTGAGGAGAATAATCTGGTCAGTGTCATGGGGAGATTAAGAGGATTTATAATCTGAAGTCTACCTTCCTGGTCAGAAACCATGTTGGACTGTCACGGGGTTGGGGAGGGAGTTGTCAGCAGCATTTTTTTTTCTTGCTTTATATCTAGAAAAACTGGGGGGCTAGAGTATCTGAAAACTAAGATCATGGCATCTGGTCCCATCACTTCATGGGAAATAGATGAGGAAACAGTGGAAACAGTGTCAGACTTTACTTTTTGGGGCTCCAAAATCACTGCAGATGGTGATTGCAGCCATGAAATTAAAAGACACTTACTCCTTGGAAGGAAAGTTATGACCAACCTAAATAGCATATTAAAAAGCAGAAATATTACTTTACAAACAAAGGTCCGTCTAGTCAAGGCTATGGTTTTTCCTGTGGTCATGTATGGACGTGAGAGTTGGACTGTGAAGAAAGCTGAGCGCCAAAGAATTGATGCTTTTGAACTGTGATGTTGGAGAAGACTCTTGAGAGTCCCCTTGGACTGAAAGGAGATCCAACCAGTCCATTCTGAAGGAGATCAGTCCTGGGTGTTCATTGGAAGGACTGATGCTGAAGCTGAAACTCCAATACTTTGGCCACCTCATGCAAAGAGTTGACTCATTGGAAAAGATCCTGATGCTGGGAGGGATTGGGGGCAGGAGGAGAAGAGGATGACAGAGGATGAGATAGCTGGATGGCATCACCGACTCAATGGACATGAGTTTAGGTGAACTCCGGGAGCTGGTGATGGACAGGGAGGCCTAGCATGCTGTGATTCATGGGGTCGCAAAGAGTCGGACACATCTGAGTGACTGAACTGAACTGAGAGTATCTGAGCTTCTCAAGATCTTTGTTCAACAAAAGACAAGATTATAAAGACCACTTTCTGTCTGCTGACATATTTTCCAGGCAGATCAGAGTGACAGTGTGCTTCATCTCCCATCAAGGGCTATGTGTGACCTCTGGGTCACCTCCAGCAGGCATCTACCTAAGGGTCTTATTATCAGTGCTGACAAGCCTCGGGGGTAACATCCCACTTCACGTCTTTGCACACAGATGCACACTGCATTTCTTTTGCTCTTCTGTGTGTGTGTGTGCCTAGTCATTCAGTCATGCCAAACTCTTGTGACCCCGCAGACTGTAGCCCACCAGGCTCCTCTGTCCATGGGATTCTCCAGGCAAGAATACTGGAGTGGGTTGCCATGCCCTCCTCCAGGGGATCTTTTTCACCCAGGGTTGAACCCACATCTCCTGTGGCTCTTGCATTGCAGGCAGATTCTTCACCCCTGAGCCACCAGAGAAGCCCACTATACATCCGTACACACAAGCAAATATGTGTAAACGTTTATTAGGAAAAATATTCTTTGCATACCAGTGACACATTTAGACTCATTAAATAGGCACTAGTCTATCTATATGGCTCATTTTAATTTACAAAATAAAGTTCAAATTTTCCTATAATTTCAACAGAGGCTTTCCGGTTAGTGATCAGAACGTCATCCATGGAGCCCTGTTGTCCAGGCTTGAATCCTAGACCTCTCTCTCTTAGAAGTATGATCTTGGATCGTCTTTGAGTCTCAGTGTCCTTTAAACTGAGGATAACGACAGTGTCTACCACATAGCTTTTTTTTTTTTTTTTCAGATTTAAATAGCTAACATTTGTATAGTTTGTAGCACATGGTCATCTTCACAGATGACTTTGACAAGTAAAAAAGACACGTTTCTAAACTGAGGACTGTTGCCCGTGTGCTAATGTGCCCTGGGGTACTTGGCTCCACAGGATGCACTCCAGAATCTTCCTCATGTATCTATTTTAGTCAACTATAAACAATAGAAAACTGCTTTTAAATTTTAAAATTAAGACAGATGCATTATGAAGTAGACATCTTAAGATAAAACGTGCTGTCAGGAGGCTTATTTTCTGTAGCTGCCTCCTGAAGCTCTAACCGCAAGGCACTCCCTTCTGGTCCACTGTCTCTTCCTGGCCTTCTCTACAGTAATCTGATTCTCATTCAACTCTCATTGTTCTGGCACCATCCCATACTTTCCTGTGTCTGGGATTTTTGTCCTGTCTGCCCACAATGACTGCCTTCTCCCAGTACAGCCACACACAGAAGTACAGCCACACACAGAAGTCCAGCCTTCACATTTTATTTTCTGTGAGGACTGTTCTGAGTCTACTGCTCTATGTGATCTCCCCTGGCATGAATGGCCAGAGCTCTGTGTGAGTGAGGTTTCACGATGGGTGCCACATTCTGTGTAATAAGTGGCATCTGCCTGCACATTAATCTGCCCCGCTTCTCCGTAAGACTGTGAACAACTCGAGCTTGAATACTATTCCCACCCTTTTACACCTTCTCTCTCCCCACAAACTGCTAGCACAGTGCCTTTCCCTTCGCTACATGTTTGTGGAGGCCTCTCCAGCACATTCCTCCACCCAGAATAGCCTGCCTCAGGGCACTTAGAATGCACTCATCTACTGTCACTATGACATTCCCCAAAAGACAACTGTATCGAATGGGTCATCGGCTACAGTTCCATGAAAGGAGCAAGACCAAGTGCTCTCATTCATCATCTGACCACAAATGCCTAACTTTCAGGTGAGCCCAATCTGTTTCCCCCCTGGGAGCCTGTCAGCTCTGCTCAGCATCTGCAAAGAGGAATGAGTCCATAAAGTAAGCAACACCTTTAATAAGAAGCCTACTTGCAACAAGCTCTAATCCATACCTCAGTGTGAAAAGAAAAACTCAATCATCTTCCTGGGATATAAATTGACAGGTAATTTCATATTTAGACATGCCCTTGGAGATTCAACCTGCCTTATTTTTGTTTTGCTGACTTTCTTTGGAGATGGCTGCTGTTATGATTTATTGAAAAGCAACCTAATAGCATTAACTAGTTTTCTTGAAACAATTTCCTGAGTGTCTACTATATACTGGACTCTAAGGTAGAAAATGAAAACAGAAGTGATCAAGATAGAGCTTATTCATAGTCAGCAAGGACATTCAGACAAATAACAGGAAATTAAATACAAGGTGATGTAGATTATGATAGTGGAAAATACATTCTGGCAAAAGAATACATGGGAACTAGACCTATAAGATTTGGCTATGGCTTGTAGGGTCTTGGAGAAACCAAGAATGAAGTCCAGGCTTTCGTCCTGATTACTCAGAGGCTAGTAGAAGAAAAGCAGGTTCATCTGGAGTAAGGCTGAGGATAAAGATAGTGAAGATGATGTTGGGCAGGTTGAGAAGAAGTCATCGGGACATCTAAGCAGAAATGCACAACAAATAGCTGAATAACAGCTCAGAAATTCAGCAGAAATCCCAATACAGACAGAGATTTCTTAGATACAAAGCAATTCATCGTAATTGAAACAACAGAAATGCTTGAGATCAATACGAGAAGATGAGCTTTAGAGAAATGAGAGCAAAGGATAAGCCCAAGAGGTAGGAGGAAATGCAATAGTGACGTCATGGATGTTAGGGAGGAGATTCAAGGAGAAGGGACAGACAATGCACATCTAACATTAATGAGAGAACAAAAAAGATGGGGACAATAAACGGCTGTTGTGTGTGTGTGCTCAGTCGTGTCTGACGCTTTGTGACACCATAGACTGTAGCCCACAAGGCTCCCCTGTCCATGAGATTTTATAGGCCAGAATACTGGAGTGGGTTCCATTTCCTTCTCCAAGGGATACTCCCAACCCTGGGATTGAACTCACATCTCTTGTGTCTCCGGCAGTGGCAGGCAGACTAGTTACCACTAAGCCGCCTGGGAAGCCCAAAAGTGGTACTGGATTTTGGCAAAAGAAGCTGTGGTAACTCAGAGAAAGTAATGTCAGTGTGGCAGTAGGGATAAAACCCAGCAAGCAGTCGATGGAGAGTGCAAAGACCGTGGTCAAAGCAGAGATGAAAGTGTGCACACTTCTTCTTGGGAGCTTGACTGCAGAGAAAGAGGCCATGTCACCCCAGAAGAAGACTTTTGAGCAAGGAAGGAATTTTAAATATTTGGACCTTAGGTATACTAATACGTTTAGAAGAAACATCCAGTAGTGAGCAGAGTTCCTCACTCTTCAGAAGTCTGGTACTCAGCTCAGCAACATCAGCTGAGAGCAGAATCTCAGGTCATCCTGAACCTACTGCATCAGGACCTGCATTTTGACGTGACTGTGTCCACACTGAAGTCCTCGAGGCATCACTGTAACAAAATTAACTTATACACATACTATGGGTGCATAAGTTATTCCAGTTGCGCTGTGCCTACTGGAGAATGACAGTAATTAAGCAACTCCAACTCTGAGACTCTCTGCAGAGGGAATTGAGAAATAAGGAGACTAGATCACCAAGCACCTGCTAAGAAGCAGTGGGGGTTCAGACTCCTGACCCATTCGCTCTTTCCCACCTGGCCTCCCCTGCACCCTGTCTCCAGCTTTATGTTACAATATCGCCCTGGGCATCCCCGATGAAATATCCCTGATGCTCAAATTAGAGGCACAACGTGAAAGCTACCAAAGTAGTTCCTTTAACTGTCCCCTCAATTTCAAGCATTAAATTAGATAGAAAAAAAAAACTGACTTTCTCTCAAAACATTTCTGTATGTGCTAACGATGGGATTCCACTGTAACATTTACAAGCTTCACACACCAAATTAAAAGCTGTATTTGACTTATCTTCTGGAGATGAAATGACCCCTAGAGTCTGACCTTGGATGAATGTAGCCCGGCTGACAGATCAGTCTCATTACAGCAAGCGATGAGGGAGACCCTCCTCTGCTTCCTAAGCAGCTGAAATATGTACAGCCGTCTCTCTACATATTTTAATTAAAGATGCTTATTTTTCCGTGCCCTGAGGCTTTTTGTGAGGGTATGTTTCTTAAGTCTCATGACAGAAATGATGCTGTTTCATGGTGCAAATTTATGCAACAGAACACAGATGTCTAAATTTTCTACCTATCTGTGTCACCAGTGAAGGATGACAAAGGTAGGTGTCAAGCCTGAAGGTTAGGGAGGAGAGTGCACCAAAGGAGGTGAAAGGAAGCAGCATCCTGTGGAATTTCAGAAATGCCGTCACAACCTCTAAAGTCCAAACATTTCCTTTCTTTTTCTACTCAGAGCCGTGAGAAGACAGCATGGCAGAGGAGACTCTCGTCCATTTAGAGTTGACTGACAACTCTCTGTTGCAGATTTATGTAGGTAAATTCCAAGATTTTATGGTGTGAATTCCCCTGGGCAAGAGGTTACTGCATGTGAATTCATCTTCATTTCCCTCTGTCACCCTGTTCCATCTTCCCTTTTGTGAAAGGACATTCAGTAAAAGCACTCTTTCGAGAACACTGCTATCCATCCATGTACAAAAGCCTCACTCCCCTTCCTATCATTGAAATGCTTCTTTGGAGCCCAGTCCTCCCCAGCACCACCTCCTCATCCTTCACACACACAGACACACACACACACAGACACATTCAAGCACCAAAAACACAGTCAAATGCTGGGCAGATACGCTTACTGTTTGTAATCACCTTCAGAATTGAATTGAAAGAACAGCCATAGCTGAATTTTTTTTCATTCATTAGCCTTGGAGGTCAGGAGGAAAGGGCAGAAGGGTCAGAATGGGTTTTGATTTAAAATAATATTTCTAACCTAGATCCTGAGTCATTCTTTGCCTTTGACTCCAAATCCTCTTTTCCCTCTCCTGTTCGTTATTATACACATAAAACTGCCCAGTTCACAGATTCTTTCATGTAATATTGTGAATACTCAGACATTAATGTTTTTTACCTCTTTTACTCCATGTGGATCCTAAGACAGGAACTGAAAAGCTAGAAGGAACAATTAAGTTGGTTGTTGTGTTTCTCTGAGATCAATTAAAGCACTGCAGCATCTTTAAGAGCATCCAGAGGCCCAGGTAACGACCCTTCAAGAGACTGAGCTCAAGTCGGGGAGGGTCCCTCTCCACTAACACCTGATTTGTGATCAGAAGGTTTCATGCACTGTGACAGTGCCTAAGTCATGGATTTCCCATGCCTAGCCCCAAAGCTGTTGACTCTGGGCAATTTTTTAGCATTCAGCTATTACATCTTTCATATGAAATTTGAAGATATAGCCCTGCCCTAAAATATCTGTTTTAAAAGTGCCACTTTTTCAAAGGTACCGTTGGCTTGTATTAGGATGATTGGTGCTGAATGCTTAAACATATGCCCGCCACATCTTGGGAGATGAAGACAACACATGTTCATTTCTCTTACAGGCAAAGCCAAAGACTTTGGGAGGGTTTCGCTCACGATTACAATCACCAGCCCAGGCTGCTTGTTCTTGCGACACCCCCACCTTCAACATAGGCCCGCCATGTTCGGCATCCAAGGTAAGTAAATCATGGAGAGCCCTGTGGGTGACCTTGGGGCCAGGCCAGGAGTGGTCTGCATCACTGCCATCCTCAAGCCCTTGGTGGGACTCAGGACTGGGCTCCAACCACTGGAAAGGAAACAGAAACCGTCTCCTGCGTGGCCAAGAAGAAGAAAGGAAGCAGGTTTTCCCTTTCAGCAGGCATGCTCTCTCTGTTAGGAGTCTTAACTCTTCTGTGTCTGCGCACCACAGTTTCCTATCAAGTGGTACATGGTTGTTGTTGTTCAGTCGCTAAGTCCTGTTTGACTTTGTAACCTCATGGACTGCAGCACACCAGGCTCCTCTGTCCTTCGCCATCTCCCAGAATTTGCTCAAACTCTAGTAATGACCAACTAGTAATGACCAACCTAGATGGCATATTAAAAAGCAGAGACATTACTTTGCCAACAAAGGTCTGTCTAGTCAAGGCTATGGTTTTTCCAGTAGTCATGTATGGATGTGAGAGTTAGACTATAAAGGAAGCTGAGCGCCGAAGACCTGATGCTTTTGAACTGTGGTGTTGGAGAAGACTCTTGAGAGTCCTTTGGACTGCAAGGAGATCCAACCAGTCCATCCTAAAGGAAATCAGTCCTAAATATTCATTGGAAGGACTGGTGCTGAAGCTGAAACGCCAATCCTTTGGCCACCTGATGTGAAGAGCTGACTCATTTGAAAAGACCCTGATGCTGGGAAAGATTGAAGGCAGGAGGAGGAGGGGACAACAGAGGATGGGATGGTTGGATGGCATCACTGACTCTATGGATATGAGTTTGAGTAAACTCCCAGAGTTGGTGATGGACAGCAAGGCCTGGCATGCTGCAGTCCATGGGGTCACAAAATTCAGACATGACTGAGTGACTGAACTGAACTGATGTCCTTTGAGTTTGATGCCCCTTAACTGGACCTTGCTCCCCAACCTGGCTTTACAGAAAATTGTCTGTAGATCTCATAAAAAGCAAACAGTTGAATAACTCCCAACCTGAGCCATGGTAATAAATTTTACATCCTCAAAATTTTAAACTTGAACATTAGAAATATAGAGAAAATTATTTGCTGATTATTTACCATTATTTTTCAATGCAGAAAGCTACATGCTATAAATAATGCCAAAGATAAACTGTGAATTTTAAAAAATAATTTTTAATATTTTTGTTTATTTAAAATATTTCATTATTTTTGGCTGCACTGGGTCTTCGTTACTGCATGTGGGCTTTCTTCAGTTGCGACAACCAAAGGCTCCTCTCTAGTTGTGATGCTCGAGCCTCTCATTGGGCTGGTTTCCCTCGCTGCAGAGCATAGGCGCAGGGGCACGCAGGCTGCAGGAAGTGCAGCACATGCGCTCAGTAGTTGCAGCTCCCGGCCCTAGAGTGTGGGCTCAGTAGCTGTGACAGCCGGGCTTAGTTGCCCTGAGGGATACAGAGTCTTCCTAGACCAGGAATTGAGCCCGTGTCCTCTGCATTGGCAGATGGATTCTTAACCCCTGGACCACCGGGGAAGTCCTGTGAATATTTTTGAACACGCACTGAAGAAAGAGGACTCTGAAGGAATCCACCTTGCCAACACCTTAATCTAGGACTTCTGGCCTCTGGATTGTGTGAAAATAAATTTCTGTTGTTAAGCTGTCTGGTGGGTGTTACAGCCTCAGGGAAATGACACAAGGGCCTCATGTGTGCTTCTGGCTCAGAGGCTTCCTTGCTGTGTGTAAACACAGGTGGAGTCTTGAATCTACTGGATAGACAGGGAGATTTTCAAGGGCGAGACTCTGTCCCCTACCTTTCGTTTCTGTGGACACAGCAGGCTCACTGCCCACCTCCACTCGGATGTCAGTCCTGCCCCCAGTCTGTGCTGACTTTCCCTCATTCATATGCACGTTCATCTTGCCGTGTTGCTCATTAAAGTTCTTGTCCTACCGGGGGTCAAGTGTCCATTATTTGAGTGCCCACAACTCTTCTCTTGAGCTGAAGTCAGTGATCAGTGCCTGGTGGGTGCCCAGCGATGACTGATGACAGACTGACAAGAGAACAGGCATCTGAGAAGCATCTGGGAAACAATTTCCAGAGCAAACAGTGACTGAACAGGGTTCTCTCTTTCCTTCATATCCAGGATAAGAAATGAATGTTGTACATCATCAATTCTGTTTAGATAACTGGGGAATCACACAGAGCTAGGAAGCACCTCCTCTGGGCAGAACAAGCTGGAATAATTTCAGTTAGAGTGCATATTAGACCATGACCATCAGAGTGAAACCTCGTAAAGCCTGGAGCCACCTCTGCCTCCCATCGTCAATTCCATTCATCATGGTTCACACATGTCTGCTGCTCAAGCACAGAAGGGACATGACAGCATTCATAGCCACCTGTCAGAGGGATGACCTTCTGTTTGGAAGCAAGAAGAGAACAGGAACCCCAAGTGACTGAATGAGATGGAAAGAATGGTTTCTACCCTTTTGGCTCATGAATATGTTATGGTAAAGGCAAAATTACACAAATTGAAAGCAAGAAGTCACAAGTCACAGATGGTCACTCGTGTCCAAATCTTTGCAACCCCATGGACTGTAGCCCACCAGGCTCCACTGTTCATGGGATTCTCCAGGCAAGAATATCGCTGGTGTGGGTTGCCATTCCCTTCTCCAGAGGATCTTCTCTTCCTGACCCAGGGATCGAATCCATGTCTCCTGCTTTGTAGGCAGATTCTTTACCATTTCAGCCACCAGAAAAGCCCTCTATAACATATACATGCTTTTTCATTAAGGCAGAAACACACTAACATAATGAAGAGCAGTCTGTTTTACACATACATGGGAATTAAAATATAAAGAGAACCATATTTCTCTTTAAACACTAATATTTTTTATAGATTCTGTTGATTCATAGAGATGTAGTTTATTAATCCAATTTCTTGCATTTTTTGCTATGTGTCATAGCTAGTAGACAGTTAAATTTATTTCTAAATATTTCAATACCATAATCAGCAAACCAGTTAATGGCTTTTATGTGTATCAATTGTTTCATAATCTCTTTAAATGAAATGCACTGTCAAAGTGAATTCACTTATAGGGACTCCCCTGGTCATCCAGTGTTTAGGACTTCACCTTCCCTGGTTGGGGAGCTAAGATCCTACATGCCTCACTGGCAAAAAAAAAAAAAAAAAAGCATAAAATGGAAGCAATATTGTAACAAATTCAGTGAAAACTTTTAAAAGGAAGATGGAAATTTCTAATAAAGTCGCTGTGTGTATTTATGAGTATTAACATATAAAAACTGTTTGGATGGTTAAAAAAATGAACAGACTTGTAGAACCTTGATAGATACAACCAACCAAGGGGACCTTTCAAAACACAATTTTACTTTCTGTTCTCAAGTCGTATTTTGTTCTTCTCAGGGATACACACAACTCACTTTCCCAACTATACTCAGAGCACCACTCAAAACACTTTTCTATGGAAATATTCTGTTTCCAAAACAAGACCCCCAAGACACTCTAAGTCCCCACCTTTCTTTATTCTTCATTCTACAACTTAGGTAGATTTACTTGGCAACTGTTTGTTAGCTCGCATGGATGTTTCCTTTACTGGATGATGCACTGAGTCTGTTTGGTTCCTGGAGGACTTTGACACTTGGACTTTCATTGGAACTAAATCTGTATTTACTGAATTCAGGTTAAAGTGTCCATGGGAGCAATCTTACAGATACACGTTCTTCATGAAGCACGTGTAGGTACAAGTCTACAGCACATGGTCCTGGAATTTTTCTAGTCTGTTACTGTCAGACAAAAGAGAAATCAAGACATTCTGTAGAGAAGGAAACTTTTCTCTCACTCACTGCACACACCTTCAGAAGGGCGACTCTGGAGTTTTCCGTCGTTGATGCTGGTTTTTGTTTCCAACCTGGCAGTAGCTAAGAGTCACCAATTACTGGAGGAGAGTGGAGGGTCAAAAAATCCAATTCCTATTTAACTGATGGTAAAACACTTTGATCAAGGACTACATCCAGAAGCAGACTGACTGAAATATCCACAAAGGAATTAAGTGTCCATCGTTTAAAAATAAACACCCATGATGAAATGAAAACAGACACCGACAGACAATTACCAAGACCGGAACATAATAACAAAGGTGCCCAGTGCTGAGACACAATGAGACCTTTCTCTGTGGGACCAGTCCTCAACTTGTAGGAAATTTCCTACTGTCCACGTCAACAGTTCAGTTCAGTCGCTCAGTCATGTCCAATTCTTTGCCATGCCATGGACTGCAGCATGACAGGCTTCCCTGTCTTTCACCAAATCCCAGAACTTGCTAACTCATGTTCATTCAATCAGTGATGCCATCCAATGATCTCATCCTCTGTTATCCCCTTCTAATCCTGCCCTCAATCTTTCCCAACATCAGGGTCTTTTCCAATGAGTCTGTTCTGTGCATCAGGTGGCCAAAGTACAAGAGCTTAAACTTCTGCATCAGTTGACTGGTTTGATCTTCTTGCAGTCCAAGGGACTCTCAAGAATCTTCTCTAATGCCACAGTTCAAAATTATCCGTTCTTCAGCACTCAACTTCCTTTATAGTCCAACTCTCACATTTATACAAGACTACTGGAAAAACCATAGCTTGGACTAAATGGACCTTTGTCAGCAAAGTAACGACTCTGCTTTTTAATATGCTGTCTAGGTTGGTCATAGCTTTTCTTCCAAGGAGCAAGTGTCTTTTAAATTCATGACTGCAGTCACTATCTAGAGTGATTTTGGAGCACCCCCCCCCAAAAAAAAAATTGTCCCTCATTGTTTCTGTTGTTTCCCCATCTATTTGCCATGAAGTGATAGGACCGGATGCCATGATCTTAGTTTTTTGGATGTTGAGTTTTAAGCCAGCTTGTTAACTTTCCTCTTTCACTTGTATCAAGAGGATCTTCAGTTCCTCTTCATTTTCTGCCATAACAGTGGTGTCTCTCCTCTTTCACTTTTCCTGAAATCTTGATTCCAGAGATCTTTTTTGCTTCATCCAGCCAGGCATTTTCAGGATGTACTCTGCATATAAGTTAAATAAGCAGGTGTGACAATCTACAAAGTATCCTTTCCTTTTCCTGGAAGTCTCAGGTCCAGTTTAACTGTTGCTCTTTGACCTGCATACAGATTTCTCAGGAGGCAGGTAAGGTGGTCTCATTCCCATCTCTTGAATGTTCCACAGTTTGCTGTGATGCAGTCAAAGAGTTAGAACTGACATGGAACAACAGACTGGTTCCAAATAGGAAAAGGAGTTCGTCAAGGCTGTATATTGTCACCCTGTTTATTTAACTTATATGCAGAGTACATCATGAGAAACGCTGGACTGGAAGAAACACAAGCTGGAATCAAGATTGCTGGGAGAAATATCAATAACCTCAGATATGCAGATGACACCACCCTTATGGCAGAAAGTGAAGAGGAACTCAAAAGCCTTTGATGAAAGTGAAAGCCTTTGATGGAGAGTGGAGTGAAAAGTTGGCTTAAAACATTCAAAAAACATTCAGAAAACATGGAAAAGAGATGAAAAAGCTGAAACAATCTTTATTTTTGGGGTCCCAAGATCATGGTGACTGGGAAATAGATGGAAGGAAAAACAACCTAGATAGCATATTCAAAAGCAGGAAACAAAGTGTCTAGTCAAGGCTATGGTTTTTTTTGTATGGATGGAGTTGAACTGTGAAAAGGCTGAGCACTGCAGAATTGATGCTTTTGAACTGTGAGCTCTTGATGAAATTAAAAGACAGTCCATTCTGAAGGAGATCAGTCCTGGGATTTCTTTGGAAGGAATGATGCTAAAGCTGAAACTCCAGACTTTGGCCAACTCTAGATAGTTGACTCATTGGAAAAACTCTGATGCTGGGAGGATTACAATGACAAGGAAATGGCTGGATGGCATCACTGACTCGATGGACTTGAGTCAAGTGAACTCGGGAGTTGGTGATGGCCTGGCGTTTTCATGGGGTCACAAAGAGTCAGACATGAGCGACTGATCTGATCTGATGTGAGAGTTGATTCTTTCAATGATCCAACGGATGTTGGCAATTTGATCTCTGGTTCCTCTGCCTTGTCTTAATCCAGAAGAACATCTGGAAGTTCATGGTTCACATAATGCAGAAGCCTGGCTTGAAGAATTTTAAACATTACTTTGCTAGTGCGTGAGATGAGTACAATTGTGTGGTAGTTTGAACATTCTTTGCCATTACCCTTCTTTGGGATTGGAATGAAAACTGCCCTTTTCCAGTCCCGTGGCCACTGCTGAGTTTCCCAAATTTGCTGGCATACTGAGTGCAGCACTTTCACAGCATCATCTTTTAAGATTTGAAATAGCTCAACTGGAATTCCATCATCTCCTCCAGCTTTGTTCATAGTGATGCTTCCTAAGGCCCACTTGACTTCATATTCCAGATGTCAGCTCTAGGTGAGTGATCACACCATCATGATTATCTGGGTCATTAAGATCTTTTTTGTATAATTCTTCTGTGTATTCTTGCCACCTCTTCTTTATATCTTCTGCTTCTGTTAGGTCCATACCATTTCTGTCCTTTATTGTGCCCATCTTTGCATGAAATGTTCCCTTGGTATCTCCGATTTTCTTGAAGAAATCTCTAGTCTTTCCCATTCTATTGTTTTCCTCTGTTTCTTTGCATTGATCACTGTAGAAGGATTTCTTACCTCTCCTTGCTATTTTTTCAAACTCTGCATTCAGATAGGTGTATCAACATTCAGAAAACGAAGATCATGGCATCCAGTCCCATCACTTCATGGGAAATAGATGGGGAAACAGTGGAAACAGTGTCAGACTTTATTTTGGGGGGCTCCAAAATCACTGCAGATGGTGACTGCAGCCATGAAATTAAAAGACGCTTACTCCTTGGAAGGAAAGTTATGACCAACCTAGATAGCATATTCAAAAGCAGAGACATTACTTTGCCAACAAAGGTTCGTCTAGTCAAGGCTATGGTTTTTCCTGTGGTCATGTATGGATGTGAGAGTTGGACTGTGAAGAAGGCTGAGCACCGAAGAATTGATGCTTTTGAACTGTGATGTTGGAGAAGACTCTTAAGAGTCCCTTGGACTGCAAGGAGATGCAACCAGTCCATTCTGAAGGAGATCAGCCCTGGGATTTCTTTGGAAGGAATGATGCTGAAGCTGAAAGTCCAGTACTTTGGCCACCTCTTGCAAAGATCTGATTCATTGGAAAAGACTCTGATGCTGGGAGGGATTGGAGGCAAGAGGAGAAGGGGACAACAGAGGATGAGATGGCTAGATGGCATCACTGACTCGATGGACGTGAGTCTGAGTGAACTCCGGGAGTTGGTGATGGACAGGGAGGCCTGGCGTGCTGCAATTCATGGGGTCGCAAAGAGTCGGACATGACTGAGCAACTGATCTGATCTGATCTGATCTTTACTCTTCTTTGCCTTTTGTTTCTCTTCTTTCCTCATCTATTTATAAGGCCTCCTCTGACAACCATTTTACCTTTTTGTATCTTTTTCTTGGGGATGGTCTTGGTCACCGCCTGCTGTACAAAGTCACGAACCTCCGTCTATAGTTCTTCAGGCACTCTGTCTATCAGATCTAATACCTTGAATCTGTCACTTCCACTGTATAATTGTAAGGGATTTGATTTAGGTCATACCTGAATGGTCTAGTGGCTTTCCCTACTTCTTCAATTTAAGTCTGAATTTGGCAATAAGGAGTTCATGATCTGAGCCACAGTCATCTCCTGGTCTTGTTTTCACTGACTGTATAGGGCTTCTCCATCTTTGGCTGCAAAGATCATAATCAATCTGATTTCAGTATTGACCATCTGGTGGTGACCACGTGTAGAGTCTTCTCTTGTGTTGTTGGAAGAAGATGTTTGCTATGACCAGTGCACTCTCTTGGCAAAACTCTGTTA
Organism: Bos mutus; assembly: GCF_027580195.1. Lineage (NCBI taxonomy): Eukaryota > Metazoa > Chordata > Mammalia > Artiodactyla > Bovidae > Bos > Bos mutus. The sequence continues at coordinate 66,026,762 of NC_091636.1, forward strand.
GCATTTGCCTTGCTTTCGTTTTGTACTCCAAGGCCAAATTTTCCTATTACTCCAGGTGTCTCTTGATTTCCTACTTTTGCACTCCAGTCCCCTTTGATGAAAAGGACATCTTTTTTGAGTGTCAGTTCTAGAAGGTCTTGTAGGTCTTCATGGAACCATTCAACTTCATCTTCTTCAGCGTTACTGGTCAGGGCATAGAGTTGGATTACTGTGATATGGAATGATTTGCCTTGGAAATGAACAGAGATTATTCTTTCATCTTTGAGATTGCACCCAAGTACTGCATTTTGGACTCTTTTGTTGACTATGGGAACTTCTCCATTTCATCTAAGGGATTCTTGCCCACAGTAGTAAATATAATGGTCATCTGCATTAAATTCACCCATTCCAGTCCATTTTAGTTCACTGATTGCTAAAATGCTGATGTTCACTCTTGCCATCTCCTGCTTGACCACTTCTAATTTACCTTCATTTATAGACCTAACATTCCAGGTTCCTATGACATGTTGCTCTTTACAGCATTGGACTTTACTTCTATCACCAGTCACATCCACAACTCGGCATTGTTTCCACTTTGCCTCCTTCTCTTCATTCTTTCTGGAGTTATTTCTCCATTCTTCTTCAGTAGCATGTTGGGAACCTAACAGCCTGGGGAGTTCATCTTTCAGTGTCATATGTTTTTGCCTTTTCATACTGTTCATACTGTCCACGTCAACAAGCAAGCCTAAGAGTTTCCACAAGTATTAGGAAGGTAATGTATATGTCACTTTTCTTTCTTTTCACATCTCTCTTTTCCTCTCCTTCTGGAGAGCTTTGAGAGATTTGTTGTTCATTCACTCAGTTGTATCCAACTCTTTGTGACCCCATGGACTGTAGCACACCAGGCTTCCCTGTCTTTCACCATCTCTCAGAGCTTGCTCAAACTCATGTCCATTGAGTCGATGATGCCATCCAACCATCTCATCCTCTGTCGTCCCCTTCTCCTGCTGCCTTCAATCTTTCCCAGCATCAGGGTCTTTGCAAATGAGTCAGTTCTTCGCATCAGGTGGCCAAAGGATTGGAGCTTTAGTGTCAGTCTTTTCAGTGAATATTCAGGGTTGATTTCTTTTGTGATTCACTGGTTTGATCTCCTTGTGGTCCAAGGGACTCTCAAGAGTCTTCTCTGATGTCTTCTCTTCTTCAAGAGGTTCTCAATGGCAAATCCGAGCTCAAAGGAAGTGCTGGGTGGTGAGGAATTTTAATAGGAAACTTGAGATAAGGTATGGATGTCAGCTCCTCTACTCACATGGATAGTTGATCTGCCCTCTGCTTGGGTTGTGTGCACCTCACAGTGCTTCCCTGACACTTGGTGGAAGACTGATAGATCTCCCCTGTTCAGACTAACGTGGCCTCCTTGGGAGCTCTGGGTAACTATTTCAGAGGAATCCCTCCTCTGTGTTAACCTGGTTCTAGGTGGGGATTCCCTAGAGGACAGTGTGCATGTCTTCCTCCATCTTTGTTCATTCCTGATTGTCTTACTGAACACTGATGGCCATCTTTCCCTGAGGTCACAGGTCTCAGGGACAAACAGTCACAGATTGGGGTGCTGGATGACTTCTAGACACACCTGGGCCAGTGCCCCTGGCATTCTAGAGCCTTCTTCCTTGTCCACTAGATGGTGATGATCTGGACCCCTTCTACTAAATTCATACACCCATGTGTGTGACTGAAGGATCGTTGGACATGACTCTGGATTCTAGTCCTTAATAGGTCCTTTGATGTTTCTTTTCACCAAGTAATGCCTCAGTTATACACATGTAGGCCCAAAGTGGCTAATCAAAACCCCAAACCCCAGGAAACACCCTGACTTACTCATTCACCAGCTCTAGCACTGGGGACTCAGCTACTCGAAATCCAGAACCTGGCAATGTGGAAATTTCTCATCAAGGAATGAAGACTGTTTATAAGAAGAACAAGAGGTGATAACATGGGAGGAAGAAGGAGTTAGGGAGCATGGGGCTGTGACACTGGAGGAGAGCACACCCTGTAGAAATCTACAGGTCCCTCCAAGGACTGAGACTTCATGCTGGGTCAGAGGAGCAAGTTAACTCATGTCATCCAGGATTTCTCAGCCTCCCCATGGTGGACATGACTGGATAATTCTCTGTGTTGAAGTGCTGTCCTTGCATTATAGGCTTCACCTCTAATGACCAGATGGAAGGTGTCACCAACCACCTCTCACATGAGAAATGTCACCATACATGACAAGTCTCTCCCTTGGGAGGCACAGAGTCCCCTGAAAAGAAAGTGAAGTCGCTCAGTTGTGTCTGACTCTTTGCAACCCAATAGACTGTAGCCTACAAGGCTCCTCTGTTCATGGAATTTTCCAGGCAAGAGTACTAGAGTGGGTTGCCATTTCCTTCTCCAGAGGATCTTCCCTACCCAGGGTCAAACCTGGGTCTGCTGCATTGCAGGTAGACACTTTACCATCTGAGCCACCTAGGACATCTGAGCCAGAGTCCCTGGTTAAGAACCAGTAGCCTACAAGCAGACTTAAAAAACACTTTCCAGATGTGGTCAAACCAAAGCTGCTAGTTAAGGACAGAGAAATCTACAGGGGGAACCAGGAGAAGCTTTGGGAAGTCCCTAGGGAACACTTTGCTGCTAAATGTGTGGTTTGGAACCAGAAGCAATAACATCTTCTGGGGTGCTTGTTAGAAATGCAGATTCCAAGCCCAATGCTAAACATGCTCCATCAGAACCAGCATTGCCAGTAACTTTCTCTGGGGTCACTGAGCTCATTCTCAAATAAGAGGCACTGTGTGGAGAATGTTACCAGGGTCAGACCTCAAAAGGTGGGCTTATGGTTTATCATCTTAACCTAGATTCTATGTATGTTGAACCTCTTCAGGAATCCTTGAGGGAACCGGGTATTTTTGGTGACCTAAAAGTTGTCAAAAGCTCCCGTGCACTGCTTATATAGACACTATGTAATCGAAGATAACACAGGCAATGATCACAGAGAAAACAGAGAAGTAAGACGCAATTAATAAACTGGAAGAAAGAGGCTTCATCATTACAGAAGGCGGACAAAATGGAGGAGGAGACTCCAAGAAGATGTACCAAGCATGGCTTAGCATTGTTTGTTGGGCATTACAAGAGTACTATTTGAGTAAGACGGTTTTGTTTTTATCAATTTGTTGCCTACAGTTTTGTCAACATGCATGAGAAAGTTTGGAATCAAGGTCCTATGACTTCCTTTACTTATAAAATAATAAGATTGCCACAACCTGTTGCAATCATCTCTTAAAGTAACTCTGTTAATCTCCCCTGATTGGCAGTAAGAAAGGTCTTTCCAGAATGGGAGAGTCCTAGGATACCTTCCCAGGGGACACATGTTGTTAAGAATCCAAAAGAAAAACCTGGGAATGTTGAAGAGGCCTAAGGAGAGACAGAGGGTGATGAGGGGTGGATAAAGGGTTTTAGCAGAGATCACGCTCCTGTCAAAATTATCTGAATCAGGACTACCCTGGCGATCCAGTGGGTAAGACTCCACACTCCCACTGCAGGGAGTGCTGGTTCCATCCCTGGGTGGGGAACTGAGATCCCTGGTTGAGAAAAATTTACAATGAAGAGATTTTTTGGAATTTTGAGACACTGAAAATAACTAGACATTTAGAGTTAGGTAATCTGGGTTTTTTCCCTCAAAATTCTAGAAATTACAAGAACTACTGCCATGCTTTCTTTCTTGCCCGAGAAACAATTGAGTCAGTGAGTAAATGATATATCACAGATTAGAAGGGTAAAAGGTTGTCTGGAAGAGGAGTGATGGGAATGAATTCCTGCCATGCCTTCTTCAGAGGAGCTTAAGGGGGCATTTGAACAGATCCTCCCGTTGGTTATAAGAGGGTCTCCTGCTGCAGGGCAGGAGCAAGTGATAAACATGCTTTGTGCTGACTGACGTGCCCCACAGCTCAGAGAAATGAGAGGTTTTTCAGGGGTCTCTTGGAAAATCATTTAATTATGCTAAACCACACACTGAATTTTACTTTTCGGAAATTAAATTTAAACCATCTCCTCAATGTTAAGGAAACAATACAGGAGTGGGGAACACATGTCCTGAACAGTTTATCCCATTTTGGATCTCAGGCTATAAAGGAAAATAAATGTTCCTGACCTTGAAATATGGGATGTGTATTGTGATTTCTCACTCACTCTAAAGGTCAAATGTCCAGACTCACTTAAGCTTCTCCTAAAACAATCCTCCTTATTTAAAGGACAAAATGCCAGAAAAGTTCATCCCTGCCAAGCAGGATATTGAAGATGACTTCTGGGTAACCTTGGAGGAACAAACATTGGTTCATGACGCGTCACACCAACATAATGTTCCTACAAGAAATGGCACCAATTCACATCCTCTCCAATAACTGGAGCCCTCTCACCCTCTGCAGAAGAAGGGCTCTGAGAGCCACAAGATGAAGGTTCTGGTATTGAGTCTTCTACTTGGTCTGGTTTGTGATGCCCAAGAAGCAGACGATCAGAAAGGTCTCTCACAGGTACCAGGGATGTTCTGACCTGGGAGGAGGTCTTGAGGGGTCAAGAGATGCTGTGTGTGTGTGTCCCTTTTGTGGTTTTGTTATATGGATCCATAAGCTGAGCCACTTCCCTCCAACTCCATCGTTCCATTTACTGGCTGTATACTTGTCCTACTGGGTCTCTGTATTATCTCTACTGTGTATTAGATGTGACTCACGCATTTATCAGGGCTCCCTCAATAGCTCAGTTGGTAAAGAATCCACCTGCAATGCAGGAGACCCTGGTTCAATTCCTGGGTTGGGAAGATTTGCTGGAGAAGGGATAGGCTACCCAGTCCAGTATTCTTGGGCTTCTCTTGTGATTCAGCTGGTAAAGAATCTGCTGGCAATGCAGGAGACCTGGGTTGGATCTCTGGGTTGGGAGGATCCCCTGGAGGAGGGAAAGGCTACCCACTCCAGTATTCTGGCCTGGAGAATACAGTCCATGGGGTCGCAAAGAATCAGACACGACTGAACAGCCTTCACTCACACATTTTTACTGCTCTTGTTACAGAGATAGAAGATCAGCCAAACAAGTGTTGGATTGGAGTTCTTGCATTTGACAAGAGACCTTAAGCTATTTCAGAAATGTCTCTATTTCTTTTACTTTGATTTTTTTTTTTTACTATTTTATAAATCCTGTTTTGTTCAGTCTTAGACAATGTGTGCTGATGAGCACAAGGGATGGGGAACTCACGAGGGTGATGCTGGATGAAATAAAAAGACAAGGATACAAATTTCTGAAAGGAATTTTACCCTTAGCTTTCAGGAAAATGGAGAACTGTGTACATTGCCTCCACTATCCCAGACAAGATCGCTGAGAACGGGCCATTCAGAGCTTACTTGTGTTACCTTGTCTTTGATGATGAACAGGGTACAGTAGACTTCTATTTTTATGTCAAGTAAGTAAAAATAATCCAGAAGGAACACATATATAAACCCCAAGCCTGAGGGAGGGTGTGGCTTCCACGTCTGCAGGGAACTCTCGGGATTTTGTTGAGAGCAGGACACCCTGAGCTGTGTAGCTGAGCAGGGTCTCTGAACTGGGGGGTTGCGGGGAGGCAGTTCCCCTAAGAGCCTCCAGGGAATGTTCTGGAGCCTTTGCTTAGACGGGAGAGCCCCCGAAGCTCCACTGGCATCAGCTCATTAAAGGAAAGAGGGACACAGCTGACAGAAGAGGTCCGTGCCTCAAACCCCACAGTTCCAACCAGGGACTTGAACCTTCCTGCGGAATTTGTAAGAGAAAGTTCCCACTGAGCCCCAGAAGCTGAGGGCGGGGGAGAGCACACAGTGACCTCTGCCTGCAGGGCCTCCTCAGGAGGTGACTAATCACCACTGAATTTACTAAAGCTGTCACAGCCCCAGGTACCACTCAGGGAAGGTCCACTAGGCAGCAGGCAGTTTATAAGGAACATGCAAGTTCAGATATGTATTTTTAGGAATAAAAGCATTACAGAAAAAAACACCTGAGGATTTTATGCTTGGAGAGATTGGTTTATAGATATAAATGTTTATATATTATATATCACATGTGTAGATATTTGATAGAGTGTGTGTGTGTGAGCTCAGTCATGTCTGACTCTTTGTGGTCCCATAGACTATAGCCAGCCAGGCTCCTCTGTCCATGCAGTTTTCTAGGCAAGAATACTGGAGTAGCTTGAGATTTCCTTCTCCAGGAATCTTCCCAGGCCAGGGATCGAACCCCCATCTCCCGGTCTCCTGCACTGGTAGGGGAGTTCTTTACCACTGTGCCACCTGGGAAGCCCATTTGATAATACGGGTGTGTGAGTGCTCAGTCACTTCGGTTGTGTACAGCTGTTTGTGATCTTATCAACTGTAGCCAGTCAGACTCCTCCATCCATGGGATGTTCTAGGCATGAATACTGGAATGGGCTGCCATACCCTCTTCCAGGGGATCTTCCTGACCCAGGGATTGAACACAAGTCTCCTGTGTCTCCTGCATTGCAGGCAGATTCTTTACTTCTGAGCCACCAGAGAAGCCCTCTCTGATAGCATTCTTACAATCAAATCACAACCACATAAAGATACAAACTCACAGACACACACATATATGTATATATTATATCCTAGGAGGATATATTTGGAGAAGGAAATGGCAACCCACTCCAGTGTTCTTGCCTGGAGAATCCCAGGGACGGGGGAGCCTGGTGGGCTGCCGTCTATGGGGTCACACAGAGTTGGACACGACTGAAGTGACTTAGCAGCTTAGCAGCAGCAGGAGGATATATTATATTATAATTATATCCTGTCTGTTTTCACTAATTTTTTAAGAATATCATACTATCTTCCTCTTTGCCATTTTAATATTTGAGTTCTATGTTTGAATTTTCATGTGGCTAATCTTTCTGAAACCAACTTTGCAAAAGTGTCAAAGTGAAGTGAAACTGAAAGTCACTCAGTCGTGTCCAACTCTTTGCAACCCCATGGACTATACAGTCTATGGAATCCTCCAGGCCAGAATACTGGAGTGGGTAGCCTTTCCCTTCTCCAGGGGATCAACCCAGGGATCAAACCCTGGTGTCCCACATTGCAGGCGGATTCTTTACCAGCTGAGCTACCAGGGAAAGAGAAGTGTATTTATGGTAATTATATGCATCTTTGCATGCATGCATGCTAAGTCGCTTCAGTCGTGTCCGATTCTGTGCAACCTCATAGACGGCAGCCCACCAGGCTCCTCTGTCCCTGGGATTCTCCAGGCAAGAATACTGGAGTGGGTTGCCATTTCCTTCTCCTATATGCATCTTAGTGGAGGGCATAGTTCAGTGTGTTTTGACAGGTACACACATTTTTCACGACCTCCATAGTCCAGATATAAAATTCCTCCATCACTGCCAAAAATCTATTCTTCACCATTCAACGTCGACCCTTTAAGCCACAGATAAGAACAGATCTGTTCATCTTACCTCTTCTAGAACTTCAGAGGCCAACATTATGCATCCTGCATCATTTTCCCTGGCCTCTATCACTTAGCATAATGTTTTAAAATTTTACCTCAGTGTCTGCATATGCAAGGAGTCCCATTTTTCAAGCCAAGTGAAAGGATACGGTTTATATAAAAAATTTATTATATTTTGCAGATATTGGAAAATGGTTTTGTTCCCATGTTGTGGTTATTTTGAGTAACTGCAATGCATTTTCCTAGTGACTGAGAACACTTAGCACAATTCATTGCGGGCATTCTTTCCCAAGGTGTCTGTTCAAAAATTAATTCTTGTTATTTCCCTTTTAATATTTATTTTGCATGCATGCTGCCTATGTGCCATATACCCCTATTTCACACATGACATATATGAAGACAGTCAAAGTCTTCAGTTATGTAGTTGACAATATGTACTTTCATATACTATATACATATATACTTCCTTATGTAATATAAGCATAACTTGTGTACTTGTGTGTTTACTTGTGTGTGTGTGTATGTTTCAATGTGCATGTATACTGCATGTGTCTTTCACGGATTAACCCTCTTACGTTGTTGTGATGGAAGAATGGTGTGTGTTTTGATAAAATTAAGCATTTCTTTCTCTAATTTTTTCCCCCTATCATATTATCTGAAGAGTCATTGCCAGGATAGTGAGAACCCCCAAGGTCTGCCATGATGGCAACAGGTCTCTGTTTCCAGGAAGTATTTTGTTTCAAGCTGCATTCATTTAATTTTCCCTAAAAGTTTAGATCTGTCCATGTTTATTCTCCTTTCAACATGACTTGCTTTCTATTTGCAGTTTATCCTTGGAACTACTGCTCAGATTTAACGTGTAGACAAGCCAGCCTTGTCACTTGATAGTTACTTGACCTTAGAGGATATATTTCTTCTCTTTTGAAGGTCACATTGCTCACAGGCACTAAGGTTACATCTCACACTTAATCTTTGGGGAGAAACAAAGAAAATCCTAATTATATGTTACTGTTTTCATTATTTTAATCAACCACCTTGAATATGTTTTGTTTTTAAGGTTGAACGGAGAATGGGTAGCAAAACATGTCATGGGGAAAAAGACAAAAAACAACACTTATGTTGTTGAGTGTAAGTATGACTGTTTCACTGGTCAGAGTGTGTTTGGGTGGAAATCTTGGTCTCAACTTCCTTCAGTTATCCCACACACCTGAATTCTACTCCGACTATTAGAGGTGTGGGCAGGCTGCAGTCCCTGAGATCTCCAAGCACTTTTTCATAAGCAAAGGGTTCAAACACACACAGTAGAGGTCTCCTCCCAATTATGCGTGCTTCTCTTGAGAATAACATGTGCAGACATGTATTTCATATGGTTCTCACAGATAATCTACAACGGCCTTACAAACTGACGTCTCAATGGTCTATTTGAGTTTGCACACCGTCATTCAATTTTTTAAAACAGTCTTAAAATGTCTTAATTCGCCCAAGGTGGAATGGATGAACTTAAATGCAAGGAAATCATCCTGAATTCAATCATAAAAGCAGCTTCTGTTCAAAGCACTTGAGATGCAGCTAAGATTTATATCTCTAAGTTCTTAGTAACGGCAGTAAACAGCATTCCTAATCTTACGTGGCTTAAGGGGTACATTTTTACTAAAATTTAAGTATATCAGGTCAGTTGTATGAGAAGGTGGGAATAGAAAAAGTCTTAGCTGCCTTCCTTGCTTTTGTAACAACTGTAGCATCAGGACACCCTTGGAGTGAGGCACACCAATACAGGGTGTACCATCGCTAATACACTCAATCTACCACAATAAATCAAACTGACAATCAATTAAGAGAGGGTTGTACATATGTATATATATATACACGTATGTATTTATCTTCTCTCTCTCACAGATGAGGGTGAAAATAAATTTGAAGTTATATATGCATCTGACACTGTTCTGGTAGTAAGTGTTGTCAACAAGGATAAGAATAAAAAATGTGGGGAGATACAATTGGCTGCAATATTTGGTACGTATGATATCTCATATTTACATCGACATGGTCATGAAACATTTCCATTGTCAATACTTTTATTCAGAAAATCAGCATGTGGTGATAGTATCCATTCTTCAGTGTATAAGACCTGCCTCTTTTTGTTCAGTGAGTTAAGGACCCTGGAACTTAACCTACCAAGAAAGAGGAGCTGGTAGGGATGGGAAGTATCAGGTCATCAAACATTTCTAAATAATTCCCACTGTTGACATTAATAAATAAAAAAATTAATTTTACTGAAAGTAGTTTATTTTTAATTGGAGGAAAATTATAATACCACATTGGTTTCTAGATTTTTTTCTTTTTTAAATTTTATTTTATTTTTAAACTTTACAATATTGTATTAGTTTTGCCAAACATCAAAATGAATCCACCACAGGTATACCCGTACTCCCCATCCTGAACCCTCCTCCCTCCTCCCTCCCCATACCCTCCCTCTGGGTCGTCCCAGTGCACCAGCCCCAAGCATCCAGTATCGTGCATCGAACCTGGACTGGTGACTCATTTCATACATGATATTATACATGTTTCAATGCCATTCTCCCAAATCTCCCCACCCTCTCCCTCTCCCACAGAGTCCATAAGACTGATCTATACATCAGTGTCTCTTTTGCTGTCTCATACACAGGGTTATTGTTACCATCTTTCTAAATTCCATATATATGTGTTAGTATACTGTATTGGTGTTTTTCTTTCTGGCTTACTTCATTCTGTATAATAGGTTCCAGTTTCATCCACCTCATTAGAACTGATTCAAATGTATTCTTTTTAATGGCTGAGTAATACTCCATTGTGTATATGTACCACAGCTTTCTTATCCATTCATCTGGTGATGGACATCTAGGTTGCTTCCATGTCCTGGCTATTATAAACAGTGCTGCGATGAACATTGGGGTACATGTGTCTCTTTCCCTTCTGGTTTCCTCAGTGTGTATGCCCAGCAGTGGGATTGCTGGATCATAAGGCAGTTCTATTTCCAGTTTTTTAAGGAATCTCCACACTGTTCTCCATAGTAGCTGTACTAGTTTGCATTCCCACCAACAGTGTAAGAGGGTGCCCTTTTCTCCACACCCTCTCCAGCATTTATTGCTTGTAGACTTTTGTGTTGTTTTTTTTTTTAGAATTAAGAAAAGAAATAAAAAGCATTTTATTTATTTTTTCATTTTTTTACTTTGAAAGTATTTGTTTTATTTTTTATTTTTATTTTCTAATTTTATTTTATTTTTAAACTTTACATAATTGTATTAGTTTTGGATCACAGCCATTCTGACTGGCGTGAAATGGTACCTCATAGTGGTTTTGATTTGCATTTCTCTGATAATGAGTGATGCTGAACATCTTTTCATGTGGTTCCTAGATTTTTTAAAAAACACATCAATTAATTTCAATCCATTACCTAATGAGGTTACTCTCAATTTCTTCAGCATACCATTTTCTCGATGAACTATAAGCCTTGAAACAGAAACTTTTACAGTAAATCTTTGTCGTGCTCAATTTTTCAAATACACAGTTCTATGAACCTTGACATCATCCCCAAATAAGCACCTAGAAGCTTGAGAGGTGTGCACCACTGGGACATCAGGGGTCTATTTCAGAAAAGGCAGTGGGTGGAATGGTGGGTTAAGTAAAGAATACGTTGCCTCCCATTTTCATGTGTGACGTGGTGAATGAGTCTCTGTCAGGGCAGAACTGTGTTTCCTCTTTATCTGGATCCAGAACAAGACCTGAGTGGCAGGTACAGGTTCCAGGAAGTTGATAAAGGAGCAAGTAGGTTCCATACTGTGATGGGTTGAGCCCCAAATTCCTGGAGTTCCTGAGAGTCTTTGGGGTCCTCTTGCTGATGCTAGTGGGGCCCTAGTTAGAGAGTTGCACTGGAGTTGATTCTTAAGACAAACATCTGTGTCATGGGAAATGATAGCTCCTGGAGGCTTAATTTATAACGAGGGAAGAGCTGGTTTGCACACTCTACTTCTTGTTCTGCTTTCAGAAATTTCTCTGGGTTCTTAGGGGCAAAATTCTGCTTTGTGTTTGGTGTTTTTCAGTTAAAGTAAATGATATTGAAGAGAAAGCCTTGGAGATGTTCAAGGAGCTGTTGAAACTGAAAGGAATTGAAGAAAAATATATTGTGAATTTCTTTGAAAGCGGTAATTGAATTACATTTTTCCCTAAATATATCATTTACCTGATACATACATATACTATTAGGAAGCAAATCAATTTATTTGAAGTTCCTTTCTCCATAAATAATCTTTTATATATTTGATTATTAAAAAAAAGAAACTTGGAAATACTGGAGAAATGTAGTGGTCAGTGGATCATTTTCTCCTGTTGTTTTGATCTTCCCACAGGTGACTGTCCTCCCTGTGCAAAACTATGGAGCTCAGTAAAAGCTCAGTGTAAGTGCAAATAGTTTGTTACTAATGTCTTTCCATTAAAATCAGCAGCACAATTAAAATCAGTAAGGACACATGGTGATTTCATATGTGCCAAATTTTGCAGGTAATGATTTTTTGTCCCAATAATTTACATTCTATAGCCAGATAATTTTTCTGTTTTATTAGGTAATTTGTCTTCTCTTGAGCCATATTAAATCTCAGATGGGTTTGTTGATTAATGCTGAGCAGTTTTGGTGGAAAAGCCTTATCCTGCAGGAATCTCGCAAGCCAGGGTCATCAGGGAGAAGCAGAGACCACCACAAGTTGGTAGAAACCAGTTAGTGTTCCCGTAAGTGAGGGAACAGGGCTGATCTTACGGTTGTCAATACACATCCCTACACTAGGAGAGCTGGGATTAAAGAGAGCTCACGTTTTCTGCAAGACCAGTGTTTAACCTCACATGATTCTGATAGAACTAGTAAAGGCTTTCCAAGCATGCTGTCTGAAACATGCGTTTGGTTTACACTCCCCCTCAGAGGATCTTCTTAAAGTGAGATTTTTAGCTTTCCAAACTAAGACAATCTCAGAAAACAACACTGATCTAGGCTGAAGTGTGGCTTTTGATTTTCTTCTGAGGAGAAAAAAAAAAAAGGAAAACAAGCAAAGAAAAACACTGGCTTCCTGGTGAATATGATAAGAAAGATGTAATGCATATAGTCAATGAAATTACTCAGCCATAAAAAAGAATGAAATCATGCCATTTGTGGCAACATGGATGCACTATCATACTAAGTAAAGTGAGTCGGACAGAGAAAGACAAATACCACATGATAGCACTTACATGTGGAATCTAAAATATGACCCAAAGGAGCGTCTTTGCAAAGCAGAAACAGTCTCACAGATAAAGAAAACAGACTTGTGATCAGCAAGTGGAGGAGGATTGAGACGAGGACTGGGTGTTTGGGGTTAACAGATGCAAATTCTTATTTACAGGATGGACAGACAGCAAGGTCTGACCGTAAAGCACAGGGAACTATGCTCAATACTCTGTAAAACCTAAAAGGGGAAAGAATCTGGAAAAGAATAGATATTAATACATGCATGTATAAACAACTGTGCTGCTGAACACCTGAAACCAATCACCATTGCTAATCAAGTATACTCCAAAATAAAATTAAAATTAACTCTTGAAGACCCAAAAGACAAAACTTGTGGAATTACAGGCAGGTACTCCAATCACAGAGTCTGTAAACAACCTTTAGATGAATCATCCCAATGAACATGCAATCGGAAATCTCCTAGAATGAATTCCAAATGGGAAAGGTCACCCCATATGAACATTCTTGGGAAAATTCCACATGGACCCACATATCACAGAGATGTGGAGTATTGAGGTCCACCAGAAATCTGCCCATTGGATCAGCCACCAGCTCCTGTAGCTTGGACATCCTATTGCCTGAGGCTCACCCTCATCAGCCATCACACTGTCAGCTCTACTAAACTTTGGTCCTGTTTTATTCACCTACAGAAAGAGTCACTGAGGCCAGACACATCTCCTGCATGGAATCAAGATCACCGAGCGAAGACGACCTTCCTGATTACCATGGTCCTTCTCTCCTCACAGTCCACTCGCTTTCCCATCTCATCTCTCCTGGTCACTAATCATGTCCTGTCTGGCGGTATTTGATTTCTGAGGGTTTAAATAAATTGGTTTAATACACAGCTGACTTACATGTGTCTGTACAAAAGTTCCCTATTTTAAAAAACACAAATATGCACGCTAAATTTAACTCTCCAGAAAAAATAAGCCTTTAATAAGATAAGTGTTCATCAGAGACAATTCTGATGAGGAGTAAATAGAGACGTCCTAGAGGTGTTCAGGGGAGAAGGAGAAAAATGACTAGATCATCAGGGGACAGGGTTATGCATCCTCTTATTGTAGGGAAGGGGGTAATCAGGTCATAAAAGATGTCCCTAGAAAGCATCTTATTGATTACAGGGAAAGGAACTTGCATTCCACTCACTGAACTGCATAGAGAGACAGTGTAAGATGCCATGGGCTATAACTGAGGAAAAAGTGTGTATTCTGAGAGCACCAACACTTCTGCAATTGAGCTGTAGGACTGATATTTCTTAATGACTTTATCTCTAGTGATCAACAGTGGCCAGCATATAAGCCTTGGTCAATCCATCGCACCATGAAGTCAGTGCAGCACGGTACCAAGATGACTGACAGTTCAGTCAGGAAGCTGTCATTGTTCACAGCATCTAAGGATGGTCTTCCCCCATCCCATGCGTCAAAGAACAGTGGATGCTGGTATTTCGAAGGAGAGGCCATTCCCACTGTTCTGGGCAGGGCACCTGACCACCCCCCTTTACAATCCAAAAGATCTAGCACCCTCAAGAGGTAGAACTAAAGGGGCTTCCCTGATGGTCAAGTGGTAAAGAAACCGCAGGGGTTACTTTGCCAATGCAGGGTACACGGGGCTTGACCTCTGGTCTGGGAAGATCCCACGTGCCTCGGGGAAACTAACCTGTGCACCACAACTCCTGAGTCCACACACCTAGAGCCCATGCTCCAAAGAGAATCCGCTGCGATGAGAAGCCTGAGTACTGCATCCAGAGAGTAGTTCCACTCACTGCTGTGCGAGAAAGCCCATGCTGCATCAAAGACCCAGCACAGCCGAAACCAAATCAATAAATCTTTGGGGGGGAAAAAAGGAAAAAAAAAGTATAAAATCTATTTGAAAGTTTGGGCCAAAATTTAGAAATCTAGTCCAAGTCCTGGGAAAATAGTACTAGACCTGCTGCTGCTGCTGCTGCTGCTAGGTCGCTTCAGTCGTGTCCTACTCTGTGCGACCCCATAGACGGCAGCCCACCAGGCTCCGCCATCTCCAGGCAAGAACTGGAGTGGGTTGCCATTTCCTTCTCCAATGCATGAAAGTGAAAAGTGAACGTGAAGACGCTCAGTCGTGTCAGACTCTTAGCGACCCCGTGGACTGCAGCCTACCTACGTGATACTTAATAGAATAAATGTTTTGGCTCCTACAGAGATATGGCCTCCAAATGGGCTACAGTTGGCAAATTTGAAAGGCACAAGTAGCAGATATTTCTGTCTTAGCTGTAGTGACAGAGGTCAAGGGCGACGTTTAAATTCCCCCACTTGTAGAGCACAGTACATGCAGCTCGAGTTCTGACTCTGGTCTTCACAGCTGGTCTGGAAATGCTGGATTTGATAGGTGGATGCATATATGCGATTGAATACAGAGTAGGGGGATGAATCTCTTAACGGATGTTGAAAGACAAGACCTGGCATAGCAAGTCAAAAATTATGAAATTCCATATAGACATAGACATATATACACTGACATATATGTGCATACATGTATTGATACATGCATGTGTGTACCTGTGTGTATTTGTGATGTAAACATGAATAAGAAAAAAAACAAATTATCACCACAAATCCAACAGCTAAAGAGCACAAGGAAACTATAAGCAGATTTATGTTACTAAGATTAACACTCCTGATGAAATGAACACATTACTTGAAAAATGTGTGACTAAAATTGATACATGATGAAACAAAAAATTTCTATTGTCCTTTATCTATTTAAGAAACTGAATACAATTTTCCACAAAGTTGAAGGTCAAGAAGATTTAACTGAAATTTTTCCAAGAAGAAGAAATATCACTAAACTTAGAAAAACCCATTCATAGAAACATATGAGTTCATAAGAAAGTATTCTCCATCCTAATTTGCTCCTTTATCCCCTAGACAGAATTAGGTACTTCTGACAGATTTGTTTCAACTCTGTATATGTCCACATGCTTTTTCATGAACACACTAATATACTAAGATATTGGAGAGTTCAACAGTCTTGAAACATATTCGTGTTTATTTCAAATGCTAATATTTTTACAGAATGTATGGATTCTTAGAGATCTAATCCGTGAATCCAATTTCTTACCCTTTTCACTATGAGTGTGTCATAGCTACTAGACCATTAAATATATTTTTAAATGTTTCAACACCACAATCAAAAAACCTGTTAATGTCTTTTATGTGTAGAAATTGTTCCATAAGCCCTTTGAACTAATCGCCTCATCAAAGTGAATGCACCTCTGGGGACTTCCCTGCTGATCCAGTGGATAGAATTTGCCTTCCAATGCAGGCGGTACGGTTTCTACCGCTGGTCGGGGAGCCAAGAACCCACAGGCATTGGGGCCAAAATCCCAGAACATAGACAACAGAAGCCATATTGTAACAGATTGAATAAAAACTTTAAAAATGGTCCAGGTTAAAGAAAAATCTCTGAACAAAAGTGAAGGTACCGCAGAACTTTGACAGATGCAACCAGCCAAGGGGACCTTTCAAACCACATTCGTGTCTTCTGTTCTCATGTCCTACTGAGTTCCCACAGATTCACTCTTAACTCACTCTTCCAAGGATCCTCAGAGGGTCACTTAAAACCCTTCCCTATAGAAATATTCCCTTTCTGAAAGTAGACCTCAAACACACTCTAAGTTCCCATATTTTCTTAAGCAAAGTATTTATATTTTATTTACCTACATTTAGGTATCATTCAGACAAGGAAATGGCAACCCGCTCCAGTGTTCTTGCCTGGAGAATCCCAGGGACAGAGGAGCCTGGTGGGCTGCCATCTATGGGGTCGCACAGAGTCAGACACGACTGAAGCAGCTTAGCGGCAGCAGCAACACATAACATTTACTTTTTAAATTTGCTTTTAATTGGAGGATAATTGCTTTACAAAGTTGTGGTGGTCTCTGCCATACATCAATGCCAGTGAGTCATAATTAGACATACCGCCTCCCTCTTGAGTCTCCCCCCGACCCCCCAGCCCACTGCTCTGGGTCATCACGAGCTCCAAGCTGAGCTCCCTGTGCACACAGCGGCTTCCCACTTGCCATCTGTTTCACACACGGTCACGTACGTGTGGCAGCATGACTCTCTGAATCCTCCCCTCCCTTTTCCCCGACCTGTGCTCACAAGTCCGTTCTCTGCATCTGTGTCTCAGTTCCTGCCCTGAAAATGGGTTCCTCAGTACCATTTCCCACCTTTCTTTATTCTTCATCCTACAGCTTATAAACAGATGATTCAATTTGGCAATTACTTGAGGGCTGGTATGTATTCTCTTTTCATTGGAAGACAGTTCTCCGCATAACGCAAGTCTGTCTGCTTCCTGCTTAATTCTGAGGCTTAGGCTCTTGTTGGCGCTACATTTGCATTTGCTGAATTCAGGCCAAAGGGTGGACAGGAGAATCTTCCAGAGCACACGTTGTTTGCTATGCGCATGTAGGTAAACGTTCGCAGCACATTGCACAGAACTTTTTTTCCTTGTAGTGTGCTACTGTCAGATAAAGGAGAAATTAAGACGTTCTGCAAAAAAAGGAAACTTTTCCTCCCTTGGGGCACATACCTCCAGAAGGGCAGGCTACTGTTGCTGATGCCTTTGGTTTTGAACCTGGCACACGCTAACGCCACGGCTACTAGAGTAGGGTGGACGGGCGGACAGCTCAAATCCTATTTAATTGGTAATAAAACATTTTGATGAAAGACTACATCCAGCGGGTGACTGACTGAAATACCTACAGAGGAATTAACCGTCCATCATTTAAAAACAAACACGCATGCTAGGTGAAAACAGACCCTGGAAGGGACCGTCCTCTTGGTTAGGAGGAGGACAGGGCCGCTGTGGGGCAGGAGGACGCGATGAGCACGGTGCTCACACACTCCTCACCTCAGAGCAACAGGAGGCTTTTAAAGCGTCTCAGGAAATCGTCTTACCTTTGTTAAACCACACACTCAATTTTAGTTTTAGAAAATAAATTTTGAGCCATCTCCTCAATGTAAAGGAACTAATACAGGAGAAGGGGATGTGTGTCCTGGACAGCTTATTCCAGTTTGGATCTCAGGACATAAAGGAAAATAAATGTTCCTGACCTTGAAATATAGGATCTGTATTGTGATTTCTCACTCACTCTAAAGGTCAAATGTCCAGATTCACATAAGTTTCCTCAATCCTCATTATTAAGAGGACAAAATGCCATAAAAGCTTATCCCTGCCAAGCAGGAGATTGAAGATGACTTCTGTGTAACCTTGGTCTTAGGAGGAACAGTCAGTGGTTCAAGATGCATCATGCTAACACACCGATTCTATAAGAAGTGGCACTGATTCCATCCTGTCCAACCAGTGGGACACCATCAGCCTCACCAGAAGAACCACAAGGGCCACAAGATGAAGGTTCTGGTGCTGAGTCTTCTCCTCGGTCCGGTTTGTGCTACCCAAGAATGTGAAGCTCTGAAAGGTCACTCAGAGGCACCAGGGGCAGTCTGAGCTGGGAGGAGTCTTGGGAGTGTGTGTGGGGGGGGGGGCACGCGTCCCTTTTGAGTTTTGTTTTGTATATCCATAAGCCTGGCCATCTCTCTCCAACTCAAAACTCAGCTCATTAACTGGCTCTATACCTGCTCTATTTGGCCTTTGTATTATCTCTACTGTCTATTGTTGACTCTTACGCATTTTTACTGCTCTTGTAACAGAGACAGTTCTTGTTGTTGTTTAGTCATACCCAACTTTTTGCAACCTCATGGACTGTAGCTTTCCTGGCACCTCTGTCCATGGGATTTTCCAGGCATACTAGAGGGGGTTGCCATTTCCTTCTCCAGGGGATCTTCCTGAACAAGGGCTTGAACCTCCATCTCTTAAGTCTCTTGCATTGGCAGGCAGATTCTTTACTGCTGAGTCACCTGGGAAGCCCAGCAGAGAGAGAGGACCAGCTGCCTGTGGGACTTCCTCATGGGACAACTGATCACCACTGAATTTACTAAAGCCGTCATCGCCCCAGGTACCACTCAGGGAATGTCCACTGGACAGCAGATGGTTTACTAGGAACATGCAAACTCAGGTACGTATTTTGAGGAATAAACACATTAAGAAAATACAACTAAGAGCTTTTATGCTTGGAGAGATTTGTTTATAAATATGTAAATATCTATAACATTAATTTTATATATCATATATGCATATATTTGTAAGTATACTTATAATCAAATTCCAACCACACATACAGATATAGACACACACACACACACACACACACACACATATCCTATCTCAAGAGATATATCTGTCTGTTTTCTCTAATTTTTTGTGATTTTGGCCCTCAAACTCTCCTAAATCACTGCTGTGATTGTGAGAATCCCCAAGGTGGCTACACCTCTCAGTTTCCAGAAACCACTTAAATGAATGGCTTGTTCTTTTTTCCTAAAATTCTGGTTTTCTCACTGTTCATTTGTTTTTAAACATGTTTCATTATGTATTTATACTTTATCTTTGGAACTACTAGTCAGATTTAATGCATCAGCAAGACATACTTGTCACTTGATAGTTACTTCACCTTAACCAACGTATTTGGAGAAGGAAATGGTAACACACTCCAGTACCCTTGTCTGCAAAATTCCATGGATGGAGGAGTCTGGTAGGCTACAGTCCATGGGGTCACAAAGAGTCAGACACAATTGAGCGACTTCATTTTCTTTCTCTCTATATTTCCTTTTGGAGAAGGAAATGGCAACCCACTCAAGTGTTCTTGCCTGGAGAATCCCATGGATGGACGGGCCTGGTGAGCTAGTCTATGGGGTTGCAAAGAGTTGGACATGCCTAAGCAACTAACATACACACAAATACAAACAATGTATTTCTTCTCTTTTGAAGATCTCCTTATACACAGGCACTACGGTGATACTTGATACAAGATCTTGGGGGTAAAACAAAGAAAATCCTAATTATATGTCAAACTTCAGTATTTTAATCAACCAACTTGAATGTGTTTTGCTTTTAAGGTCAAGAGGAGAATGTGTAAAAAAACATGTCACGGGAGTAAAGCAAGAAAACAACACTTACTCTATTGACTGTAAAGTTTGAGTCTTTCTCTGGAAAGAGAATGTTTGGGTGGGAATCTTGGTTTCAACTTCCTTCAATAACCCCTGAATTCTACCCCTACTAAGAATGGGAGGTATGACTGGGCACCAGTCACTAAGATCCCCACGCACTTTACTTTGTGATGAGCAGAGTTCAAACACTTGGCTTGGGGGTCTCCTCCCGATTAGGAATGTTATTCAACAAGAATAAGTGCATGTGTAGAACCTGTATTTCATACCATTCTCATGGACGAGATACAACAGCCTTACAAATGGCCATCACACGGTCTATCTTGGGTTTGCCCATCTGTGTCGATCACTTTGCAAAAACAATCTTAAAAAGCCTTCATCCATCCAAGGTGTGGTGGAAGAACTTACATCCAAGAAAT
The DNA here is from genome assembly GCF_027580195.1 of Bos mutus. Lineage (NCBI taxonomy): Eukaryota > Metazoa > Chordata > Mammalia > Artiodactyla > Bovidae > Bos > Bos mutus. The sequence goes on from NC_091636.1 coordinate 66,046,975, forward strand.
CCTATTGAGTTCAGTCATAAATGCAGCTTCTGTTCAAAGCAATGGGGATGCTGGCTGGGATTTATATCCTGAAGCTCTTATATGAGGATACGATTGTTAGATAACATCACCAACTCAACAGACATGAATCCGAGCAAACTCTAGGAGATAATGGAGGATAGAGGAGCCTGACGTGGTACAGTCCATGGGGTCTCAAAGAGTTGGGCATGACTTAGCAACTGAACAACAAGTTCTTTATAGCGGCCCTAAACAACATTCCTAATTTTACATGGCCTAAGGTGTACATGTCTGATTGAAATTTAAATGTATCAATATGTGATATGACCCCCACCTAGAGGAGCCTGGTAGACTGCAGTCCATGGGATCGCAAAGAGTCGGACACGACTGAGCAAATTCACTTTCCCTTTCACTTACAGTGCGTATATGATGAACACAAATAACTAAAATTTATGCCTGAAATATTTTTCCATACTTTCATTAATGACTTTTAATAAATGATGATTTTTAATTTATGCTTTCATTTTCTTATTCCAATATTTTTTATTTTTGGCTGAATCATGAATACTCTACTGGCCTTACTTTTCTCCATTTTTGCAATCGTTTTTAGCTGGATTTTTACAGAGTGACCAAAAAGGGAGAAAAACAGAAGAGCAGCCCTTCTTGTACAGTCTTGGGAAGCAGCAAGTGCAGCCCCCAGCCTGGTTTCGGGGGCCGCGAGGCGCACCCGCAGCAAGCCAGCACCAGCAGTGGCCTCCATGGCAGCAGGATGCCCGGCGGATAGACTTACTCTCTGTCCCATTGCCGTCGTTAACTTCACAGTCAATTCAGTGATGCTGCAATGCCCACCTCTTCTCAGTTACACCACTGGTGATCACTGACAATCCTAGAGCATGCGTAATCTGACTTAAATTGTCACCCTGTGACCCAAGCTTGAGGACTAAGAGTGGCTTTGGGCCAGTTGTATGTACTAGTCTGGGGCTGTGAGACTGTGACGCTGTTTGGGCTGCTATTTCTTCTCTTCCTCAAGCATACTGATGATTTTCAGTGTTTCAGATACTGAGCAACAATGCTTCCATGTTTCAGGAACTGGGCCAGGCAGTTTCACATCCCACCTTGCTAGGTAATTCCCACCAGGTGTGATGGAGGCCAGGGGAGAGAGAATGGATGTAGAGGATTTAGAGGTAACACACAGCAGGTCAGAGCTGCTTCTTGTCCAGACACACGAGGCAGAGAGGAGGGGCAACCCCCCCGGTGGGGAGGGAGCTCATTGCTAGGTTGTCACTGCCTGTACATCCCAGCCAGTAAACCTGTCTTCATACCAATAGGCATGGCAGTGGGCTTTGTCATAAGCCAGGCTGAGGGGCAGAGGAAACCCAATAATGAAAATAAAGTGTTGAGAAGGTTGCCTGGACCAGCGCAGGCACTCAGGAACACAAGGTGGGAAAAGTAAATTGACTTTCGCCAGTGATCAGTGCCTGGTGGGTGCTCAGTGACGGCTGACAACAGATGGACAAGAGAACACGGGCCTGAGAAGCATCTCAGGAACAATTTCCAAAGCAAAACGGTGACTCAGCAGGGTTCTGTCTTTGCTTCACAGCCAAGCTAAGAAATGAATTTTGTACATCACTGACTTTGTTTAAGTAACTGGGGAATCACACAGAGCTAGGAAACACTTCCTTTGGATGTAACAAACTGGAATGATTCCGATGGGAGTGCACATTTGGACCATGACCATCAGGGTGAAACCCCATAAGCCCTGGAGCCACCCCTGCCTCCCTTGACTCTGCTCATCCTTGTCCATGCCTGTCTGCTGCTCAGGCACAGAAGGGACCGTGACGGCGTTCACAGCCACCTGTCAGATGGATGACCTCCTGTTTGGAAGCAAGAGGAGGGCAGGACCCGCAAGTAGCTGAATGAGATGGAAAGAATGGTTTCTACCCTTTGGGCTCCTAAATATGTTCTGGAAAAGGCAAAATTACCCAAATTGAAAGAAAGAAGGCACAGATACGTCTCTGAGAAAACTTCTCCAAGATTTTGGAGGAGCGGAAAGCATCAGACTTGAGCATGTGATATTTTTAGTCAGAAGCAACCCTCAGAGAGAGGTTTTGGGAGCCCATTTACCCGGTGGCCTCAGCCCATCCCCCAGACCACAGTCTCTTATCTGAACACACACTGATTCTCACCCCGTCATGCTTATTACGAACTTGTTTTTAGCGTTTCCATCCCACGTTGACCATTGTTTTTCCTCTATTACTTTCAGTAAATACACCCCGAGTTTCTGCACATACTCACCCCACGCCCACTACGCCAGTCTTCTCTGGAGAGTCACCTGTCATCTCTGAAGTGTTGTTATTGTCGTTGCCTGTTTCCCTGAAACCCAGCATATGGTGTTTTATAAGGGATGTAACGCATTGTTATTCAACAGTGAACCATCAGGAGAGGCGGAAACCAGGCTTGATATACCTGATTTAGAACAGGAAGAAATTGATTATACCCTTGGAAACGAAGAATTATCATTTACTGTGCTCTGCTGTTCACGAACGTATTGCACATCAGGAGCTGAAGACAAGCTTCGGGAAATTAACATAAACTGAGGTTATTTTTACCTTGTCTGTAGTTTGAAAGTAGCACTCTTTGGAAGAGAAAGTCATGAAGCACCATTACCAGATGTTGTTTGGGCAGACTTTAATTATTCTCCTAACTGGTGCCTGCCTTTTTAACAGTCTCCATCAGAGATCGCTACTAATTCATTCGTCCCTGCGTTGTTATCCATGGAGGGACATGCCCCTGGGATGTGGAGCCCTTCTTATGTGTCTGCTGTTCCCCACAGGCCTGAATTGTCAATTACAGAATGTCACCAGCAACTCCAGCAAATGGGCCACAGGTTTGGGAGTGTACACGGGCAAAAGCATTCTCTCTGGATAACAAGTGCTAGAGATTGTGACAATGCTCCTCTGGAAACGCCAAAAACTGACCATAGACAAATAGAAGTGAAATAGTTTTAAAGGGGATTATTAAGGGATGGGTCACTTTTATGAGGACGAACTAGGCTGTACCACACACATAGACAATGAGACTATGACCTGTAAACAGCGGACAGCCCCCATAATTTAAAAACAGAGTTTCTAATATAAGCCATTGTAAAGTTGAACCAGGACATTACTTTCCGTTTGTCTGACCTGAAGAGGATTGCTAACAGTGTATTAGTAAATCACCAAATTACCTAGAATGTTCCAGGCTCATCCAAATATCTAACTTCTTTTCTCATAGAATGAATATCTTCCAATGTGCATCATTTACATTTATTAAAATCATGCCATAGACATACCAGCATGGGGTGATTTTTTTCAATATTATTGTACAATTACCATTGTAATACTAATAGAAATAAAATGATTTCAAGTCACTTGTAGTACTGACAGCAAGGAAATCAACTCACTGTTGCCATTCAGAAATTTTGAAATCAATTGAAATAGTTGATCATGCTTGCCTCTTGAGAAATTTGTATGCAGGTCAGGAAGCAACAGTTAGAACTGGACATGGAACAACAGACTGGTTCCAAATAGGAAAAGGAGTTCGTCAAAGCTGTGTATTGTCACCCTGCTTATTTGACTTATATGCAGAGTACATCATGAGAAATGCTGAGCTGGAAGAAGCACAAGCTGGAGTCAAGATTGCCGGGAGAAACATCAATAACCTCAGATATGCAGATGACACCACCCTTATGGCAGAAAGTGAAGAGGAACTCAAAAGCCTTTGATGAAGGTGAAAGAGGAGAGTGAAAAAGTTGGCTTAAAACTCAACATTCAGAAAATGAAAATCATGGCATCTGGTCCCATCACTTCATGGGAAATAGATGGGGAAACAGTGGAAACAGTGTCAGACTTTATTTTGGGGGGCTCCAAAATCACTGCAGATGGTGACAGCATCCATGAAGTTAAAAGACGCTTACTCCTTGGGAGGAAAGTTATGACCAACCGAGATAGCATATTCAAAAGCAGAGACATTACTTTGCCAACAAAGGCCCATCTAGTCAAGGCTATGGTTTTTCCTGTGGTCATGTATGGATGTGAGAGTTGGACTGTGAAGAAGGCTGAGCGCCAAAGAATTGATGCTTTTGAACTGTGGTGTTGGAGAAGACTCTTGAGAGTCCTTTGGACTGCAAGGAGATACAACCAGTCCATTCTGAAGGAGATCAGCCCTGGGATTTCTTTGGAGGGAATGATGCTGAAGCTGAAATTCCAGTACTTTGGCCACCTCATGCAAAAAGTTGACTCATTAGAAAAGACCCTGATGCTGGGAGGGATTGGGGACAGGAGGAGAAGGGATGACAGAGGATGAGATGGCTGGATGGCATCACTGACTCGATGGACGTGAGTCTGAGTGAACTCCGGGAGTTGGTGATGGAAAGGGGGGCCTGGCGTGCTGTGATTCATGGAGTCGCAAAGAGTCAGACACGACTGAGCGACTGAACTGAACTCAAGTGAACTGAAACCTTATTGAGGGAAATAGCCTTCAAATATATTTCAGGTTCCAAGTCTATATGCATTTCTTTTAAAGATTTTTGATGTGGACCATTTTATAGTCTTTATTGAATTTGTTCCAGTATTGCTTCTGTTTTACGTTTTGGTTTTTGGCCGTGAGGTATATGGGATCCTAGCACCCCAACCAGGGACCAAATTCACACTCCCTGCACTGGAATGGGAAGTGTTAGCCACTGGGCCACCAGAGAAGCCCATCCATATGCATTTTTAAAGGAGTCGTTGGACCTTCCGATCACAGAGGTGGAGAGGAGGTGATGGAAGATCAACTTTCCAGACAAGAAGACCTGATACAGTTGAAATGTTTCCCTTCATCAAGTATCTTAGGGAAAAGACCAATCTCTTTTCTCTTAGATAATCAGAATCTGATGAAAAAAGAGAAACCGAAGTCTGAAGCAAGTGACTTCCCTGCAGAAAGATCCTGTGAGTCTAAAATTCCATGATCACCTGTGTAAGACTTTATTTCCAGAATCCATCTGGATTCGAGGCTAAAGCGTGGAAGCAAAACCAGCTCACCTGGGCTTCAGTTGGTATTTACGTTGCTTGAATGTCAGCTTTCCTCCAGTCTAAAACGGGGAAGGTAAAATTCACTGCTCTTGTACTTTCTAACACGTCATTTACAGAAATACTCTGAATTCAGGAAAAGATCAACTCCTGTAAGCTGGAAGTTTAAGAAAGTATCATTAACATGCAAAATGCTACCTTGTACATTATTCAGAGTTTTCCCCAAAAAGAACTCAAAATAAAGAATAGAAATTGCCATTTGAAGTCCTTTGTGAAACAAGTAAGTTTTCCAGATTCATTCATGCCTGCATCCACATGAAAGTAAATAAAGTCAGTGTGCCCTAATGAGCAATTAATATGAGAATGATTTCGGGGAATTTCCTGGCAGTCCAGTGGTCCTTGTTTCCTCTTGCCCAATCCTGACCACATTATGCTAAAAGGTAACACCAGCATTAAAAAAAAATGCATAGACTTCCCATTGGACCATTTTATAATTAGCAGATTATAAACCCCAAAAATTACTGTCGGAAACAGCAAGTCTAGGACGAAAAGACTGCTAACTACTAGAGGAGACTTTTTCCTTCCTCCTTAAGGAAAAAATTTCTACTTATAAACTGGGTTTTCAAAAATTCCTGAAATTAAAAAAAATAATAAAATTGCACATTCCTTCCCTAAATAGATCTATGACTAAGTTAGCTAAATATAGGATCTTTGGGAAAGGGCAACATCTTACAAATGTTAAAATTAGACTCTGTGCTAGAATAGTACTTGGATCATTGTTTGACCAAAACTGTCATTGACATTTATTCATTGTAAGTGTCTCAGGAAGAACTGGAAATGTAGACTAACGATAGGGTGTTTTGAACACAACGGTAATCCTCACCATGGAGTATAGGAAGCCCCACCTGGCTGACTTCAGCTCAGTTCAGTCTCTCAGTCGTGTTCGACTCTTTGTGACCCCATGGACTGTAGCACACCAGGCCTCCCTGTCCATTGCCAACTCCTGGAGTTTACTCAAACTCATATCCATTGAGTGGGTGATGCCATCCAACCATCTCATCCTCTGTTGTCCCCTTCTCTGCCTTCAATCTTTCCCAGCATCAGGATCTTTTCAAATGAGTCGGTTCTTCACATCAGGTGGCTAAAGTATTGGAATTTAAGCTTCAACATCAGTCCTTCCAATGAATATTCAGAACTGATTTCCTTAACTTCAGGCAGTGGGAAAAGAAGGAGGGATTTCTTTCAATCCTCCTTCATTCTCCTCTGGTCCTTCCCCCCAGAGTTTTAGCACATTTTCCTGGGTATCCAAATTCTTATTCTGCTACCTGACTCCCACCCTTTCAGTCAGCAGATGGTGCCTGTTTTTCTAGACTGTGTGTGTGTGTGTGAAGTCTCTAAGTTGTGTCCGACTCTTTGTGACCCCGTGGACTGTAGCCCGCCAGGCTACTCTGTCCATGGGATTCTCCAGGCAAGAATACTGGAGTGGGTTGCCATTTCCTTCTCCAGGGGATCTTCCCAATCCAGGGATTGAACCCAGGTATACTGCATTGCAGACAGACGCTTTATCCTCTGAGCCACCAGGGAAGCCATTTTATTTTTCTAGACTCAGTTCAGTTCAGTTCAGTCTCTCAGTTGTGTCTGACTCTTTGCCACCCCATGAGTTGCAGCACACCAGGCCTCCCTGTCCATTACCAACTCCTGGAGTTCACTCAAACTCACGTCCATTGAGTTGGTGATGCCATCCAGCCATCTCATCCTGTCATCCTCTTCTCCTCCTATCCCTAATCCCTCCCAGCATCAGGGTCTTTTCCAATGAGTCAACTCTTCGCATGAGATGGCCAAAGTATTGGAGTTTTAGCTTTACCATCAGTCCTTCCAATGAACACCCAGGACTGATCTCCTTTAGAATGGACTGGTTGTATCTCCTTGCAGTCCAAGGGACTCTCAAGAGTCTTCTCCAACACCACAGTTCAAAAGCATCAATTCTTCAGCACTCAGCCTTCTTCACAGTCCAACTTTCACATCCATACATGACCACAGGAAAAACCATAGCCTTGACTAGATGGGCCTTTGTTGGCAAAGTAATATCTCTGCTTTTCAATATACTATCTAGGTTGGTCATAACTTTCCTTCCAAGGAGTAAGCGTCTTTTAATTTCATGGCTGCAATCACCATCTGCAGTGATTTTGGAGCCCAAAAAAATAAAGTCTGACTACAGGTCTCCAAATAGGATCTGACTTCTTCGGTCTATTTAAAAGAAACAAAAATAACATAAATGCCTTAGATTTTCTGTGATTCAGTTTTTCAGAGTAACATTCAATAACAGAAGCAAATTCCAGTAAATTACCAAATTACTTTGTATTAAAATGGTTCTATCCTCGGATGTCCCCTTATCAACAGTGTTAAGAATACCCACCCCAAACACTTCATGGGCCAAGACTTCATCATCTCGCATTGAGATACTAACAAAAGATAATTTGAGGTTGTGGTGATGGACAAGAAATGTTTAAATTATATCCACTTTTGTTTAGTATAAGATTTTCCATTTCTCTTTTAGGACACATTCCATGTTACATATAATACATATAATCTGCTGAATGATACTGAGAACTAGAAGGACCATGAGCTTTGAAATCTTGATAATAATGACAATTTTAGTGAGATTATTGGGTGAAAGTTTTGCTTGAAATACACTCGAATGAGAATGAGAGGTAAAAAAGCGAAGACAAGAAAAGACCACTCTTCTTAGGAAATTTGCTTTAAAGGGCCATAGTGAAGTGAACTAGTAGCTGGACGGGTAATCATCCCGGAAAAGGATGCTTTTAAAGGGAAAAAAAATACAGTGTTTTTAAATGTTGATGCATATGACATTGTAAAAAACTAAAATTTGATTATGGAAGATGGGAAGGGAGTATTTTAGGAGCCAAACGCTGGAATAAAGGAGAAAGGGTGGAGTCCAGTACCCAAGGCCAGAGCTGGACTTTGCCAGGACAAGAAGAAGCCACTCCTGTCACTAGAGGGACCGCAGAGTTTATGGAAGGAAAAAGATGATGGAATCCCCTCTTATTGCTCCCCTGTGAACTCAGGAGCAAGGTTGTCAGGGGGAAAAAAGTCCATGCTCACCAGTATCTGAAGATGCTCATCACCTAGTGACCACAGGAGACTTCAGGTAACAACCCACATTAGAGAAATAGTGATGTCTGGGTTTACCCGAGCTTGACTGTCATCACATCCAGCCAAGTACATACAGGCTTCCTTTGTAGCTCAGTCAGTAAAGAATCTGCCTGCAGTGCAGGAGACACGGGTTCAATCCCTGGGTTGGGAAGATCCCCTGGAGAAGGAAATAGCAACCCACTCCAGTATCCTTGTCTGGAAAATCTCATGGACAGAGGAGCCTGGTGGGCTGCAGTCCATGGGGTCTCAAAGAGTCAGGCACGACTGAGCGACTAACACTTACTTACTTACTTACTTACACACATATACACATAGGATTGACCAGAAAGCTCTTTCGGGTTTTCCATATGTTGCAGAAAAACCCAAATGGACTTTTTGGCCAATCCTATTATAAATATACTTATCATATATATTTTATATACTACATATCTATATATAGAAAGAAACTGAAATACCAAGGTACTTTCTGTTTTCTGTAGTGTGTGGAGTTGCCCCCTGACTGCAGGTCCAGGAATCTACCAGCTTCCAACTTGCCTCTCAGTAAGTATCTTGCCAACATGGCCAGTAGAAGCAGTTCAAGGTGATCAGGCAACGCAGAGAAAGGAGTTCGTGAAACTGACTGAGTTGGGGCACCAGTTCAGTTCAGTTCAGTCGCTCAGTCGTGTCACTCAGTCATGTCTGACTCTTTGCGACCCCATGAACCACAGCACACCAGGCCTCCCTGTCCATCACCAACTCCCGGAGTTTACCCAAACTCATGTCCATTGAGTCGGTGATGCCATCCAATCATCTCATCCTCTGTCATCCCCTTCTCCTCCTGCCCTCAATCTTTCCCAGCATCAGGGTCTTTTCCAATGAGTCAGCTCTTTGTGTGAGGTGGCCAAAGTATTGGAGTTTCAGCTTTAACATCAGTCCTTCCAATGAACACCCAGGACTGCTCTCCTTTAGGATGGACTGGTTGGATCTCCTTGCACCAGGGTTCACAGCAGAGTCCTCTGACAGCTTCAAGTCTGCTCAGCCCACTTCTTTTCCGTGTACTGGACCAAACAAACCCTGTTGTCCCTCTCGCTCTCCCACGGCTCTTCTCCATGATTTGTCACTTTCTGCACAAATACATGCAATCCTGCTCGTTGACGCACACACAGGCCAGAGGCACTCCAAGTGAAACCGTCATTTTAAACAGCACTCTCAGGCACTGTGAGAGCTATTAATTGTGGCAGAGAAAAAAAACAAGTTACATAACTCGCTGCTCTCACACATTGCTCTTATTATCACCACATGACTTAATTCAACCAGAAGGTGAGCTGAATTTCAGAAGCATCCTTTCTGATTCAGGAAAAGGCACAACAAATTCAGGAGACAGGAATGTGGGGAAAGCAGTCCCATAAAAACTTGCCAAAAAGACTCTGCAGTTGAAGGCCACATATGATGGGCTCCGCTTTGCTGAAAACAGTTGTTGGCTTGAGGGGCATAGATGACACAGGGCAATGTGAGGTCATGGGATGGTCCACAGAAGGAAGGACAGGCATGTCTCCCTCTGCACTGGGATTGCTGGCTTTCAGACCAAGTCCATCATGCGTTTTCTGTGCCTCTCTGTACCTACTCATGTCTAGTTTCCTTTATCAGGGAATTCTGTCTGGAAAGAGCTCAAACCACTGACCTGCCATATTTTTTCACACCATACACAAGAGCCAGGGGGTTTCTGGTGATGAGGGAAGCTACTAAAAAGCTATAAGTGCACTGAAGTTCTCTTCCAGTTAATCATTTTGTGCTTCACACTTAAATTTTTAGGAAGAAATTTGTACCATGATTGTTAGTAGAAGGCACCTCCTCCTCCAGTCCACAGGGCTGATGAAATGCAGCACCAACTTTGGAAACCTGAAAACTGCTCAGAGAAGAAAGCGGGTGGGTGAGAGAACTCCATGGCCTGAAAGGCACTGGGAATTGTGGAGAACTAGATGTTTCAATCTTCCATGAAGGAAAAGAAGTTTGTACATCAGTCATGCAAACACTATTAATGACTGCACTCCACATTCAAACCACTGAGGCTTACTTGGCTAAAAAATGGAAGCTACTCGCAAATTCCGCAGGCATCTACTTAGTTGATGCCTCTAAGCAACAAAGCCCTTCACACAGAATAGCAAAAATAGGACTTTAGTCCTCCTAACACATTTGTTCATCACAGGTAAGAAAAATCCAGACAAACCAAATTTTGCAGGCTTTTGTTTCTTAGGGAGAATAATTCGATTTGATTAATTCCATGAAAACGTCATCTCGATTTATAGATTTAGGCCAAACTGCAAAACTCATTTTAACTTTATTGATCGTCCACATCATCTGATCTTGCTATCATTTTGCATTTGGTCACATACTGAAAAGAAGTATGTTTTAAGGTAGGAATAAAATTTAGGAGCTAGCGGCATTAAACTTGACCACTATTCCCATTAACATTTTTCTAGCTATATTTTAGTTAAAGTGGAGTTTTCACTTGTATGTTACGTTTTATGGTTTGGTGGACTGGATCCATTAGTGCTGCTCAAATCTGCCAGTAAATACTTGCCTCTTCAGTGTATTTAATTTTCCTGAGGATAAGCCTGGACAACATAAATCTTCATTCAGGGTCCAAGGATTTAAAGTCCAGTCCATGGTTCTTTGTCAAACAGAAATTCAGAACCAAACAGTGAATGCTAACAGAAGACAGAGTAGAAATGAAAAGGGACCGAGGTGGTCCAGGGGGTGTACAGGAATGTCTATCCTGAGCCGAGAGGTGGACGTGACCACAGTACGTGAAGGGCACTGGGGAAAGCTCCAGGGTAAAGACAGTTGACCTGAGCCTTGGAAGCTGGGCTGGCTTTGGCGAGATGGTGAGGAAGACTGAGAGGGAGGTTCCTACTAGGCCTCCCTGCTGGCTCAGTCAGAAAGAGTCTGCCTGCAATACAGGAGACCCAGGTTCCACCCCTGGGTTGGGAAGATCCCTGGAGAAGGAAATGGCAACCCACTCCAGTATCCTTGTCTGGAGAACCCCATGAACAGAGGAGTCTGGTGGGCTACAGTCCATGGGTTTGCAAAGAGTCAGACACAACTAAGCAAGGGACACTTTCCCACTTCCTATTAGCCAGATGAAGAGGGTTAGCAAAACTGGAGGCTTAGTAAAACTCGGAACAGCTGCAGAGGGTGGTTTCTGGGAGGTGAGTCTCATGGAGAGGAATAAAGGCCATAAGAGAGTCTTGAATTAGACTATGAGAAGCCTGGAACACCAAGTCAAGGAGTTTGACACTGATTATCAGTAAAGTAGGGAGGGACTTCCCCGGTGGTCCAGTGGTTAAGAATCCGCCTTCCAATGCAAGGGATGCAGGTTCAATCCCTGGTCGGGGACCTCGGATCCCATATGCTGCAGGACAGCTGGGCCCACATGCTTTAACTGAAGCACGCGTGTGCTCCAGGGCCTGCACACCACAGCTGGAGAGCCTGGCACCACAACTACTGAGAGCCGCACAACTAGAGAGAAGCCTGCAGTGAAGGACATGCACACCACGGGGAAAAGGTCCTGCATACCGCAAGTGAGGCTCATCACAGCCAAACACTGAGTGATGAATAAGTAAATGTTTTAGAAAAGAAACTAGGGAAACCCCGAGCATTTTGGGGCTGAATAATGACATAAGAGAGCATCATTTCAGAAGGGTTAGACTCACATTTGTGTGTGTCATGGAGGGGCAGGAAATGGTATGTGGAAAGCTGTGGCATAAGCACCAGGCAGAAACAATAATGACCCGAAGGGATAAGTGGGGGGAGGCGGCTGGGGACTGCATGACCAGAGAGGCAGAGCCAGGAGACTCAGAAATGATGTTTTAACCTGAAGGGACTTAGAAAAAGGTTATGGTTTTCCCAGTAGTCATGTATGGATGTGAGATCTGGACTATAAAGAAAGCTGAGTGCAGAAGAATTGATGCTTTTGAACCGTGGTGTTGGAGAAGATTCCAACAGTCTTCTGGAGATCCAGCCAGTCCATCCTAAAGGAGATCAGTCCTGGGTGTCCATTGGAAGGACTGATGTTGAAGCTGAAACTCCAGTACTTAGGCCACCTCATGTGAAGAACGGACTCATTGGAAAAGACACCCTGATACTGGGAAAGATTAAAGATGGGAGGAGAAGGGGATGACAGAGAATGAGATGGTTGGATGGTATCACCGACTCAATGGACATGAGTTTGGGTAAACTCCAGGAATTGGTGATGGACAGGGAGGTCCAGCATGCTGCAGTCCATGGGATCGCAAAGAACCAGATATGACTGAGAGACTGAACTGAACTGAACTGAAAGGAGTTGGGGGCTTCCTTGGTGGCTCAGAAAGTAAAGAATCTGCCAGCGATGCAGAAGACCCAGGTTCAATCCCCGAGTCGGGAAGATCCCCTGGAGGAGGAAATGGCAACGCACTTCATTATTTTTTGCCTGGAGAATTTCATGGACAGAGGAGCCTGGCAGACTCTAGTCCATGCAACAGCGAAGAGTTGGACACGACTGAGTGACTTTCACTTCCTTTCAAAGGAGTTGGAGAAATTGAGATGAGATGCATCTTTGCAAATGATGTACATGCAAGCTCAAGGGTGTTGAGGCTGAGAGAACAGAATCACTGCCGATGCCAGGATGAAGTTTGGGATGTGGGACAGGACCTGGGAAGAGAGGTCAGGGCTTGACGTCCATGTGAGAGTCGACCTGTGTCGTGTGGAGGACACATAAGTAAGGACTGGAGAGAGAATGAAGGGGATGACATTGGACTCCTAGAGAAGGGCAAGAACAGCAGTGATGGAGGCAGACACTAGAGAGTTGAGATGAGAAAGAGAAAGGCGAACCATGAAATATGCAAGAGAAGTCAGAGGTAAAGAGAGAATGGGTAGCAATGTGGAAGGCTTGAAAGGTCCAAACGAAGGCTTATAAAAATGTCACTGGATGTGCTAACCTATGGGTACTGATACCCACCGGAGCCTGCAAGTTCATCAGGGTGAGGGGGACCATGGCAAGTTTGTAGAGGAAAAGGGTGGAAAATAGAAGCTATAATTGGGTCACAAGTATTAAGACATAGTGAAAGCAACATGAACTTGGGTTGCAACCAGAGCAATAGAAAGCAGGAGGAAACAAGTAACCCAGAGAGGAAGGAGCTGTTGGTTGTGAGTGGACTAGTTAGAAATTTCATAGAACTGAGAGTTCATGGAAGGCGTGGTCTGACCTGTTTACTTCTGAAATTTGTCAGAACATATCCTCGCTATAGTCCAGACCCAGGTCTCCCCCATATAGAGCTGGAAACACTAGTAAAATGAGACCTCCAGGGGCAACGTTCAAGTCCAGAAAAGAGGTGCAGTCTCCTTAACCTGCCACCTTGCAGAAGCTGTTCAGGGAGAGAGAAAGCGACAGAGAGAGAGAGAGACTTGCGGGAACATTGATCTGAAAGATCAATCTTGTTATCAGCTGCAGGAAAGAATTAACAGAATAAGATTTTTAAAACACCCAGAAAGTACTGAAGGGAAAACACTTGTTTCAGATTCCAATGATTTCAAAATTCGGGTTAATCTAAATTGTATGGTTAAGCCCTGTCTTTATGGTGTTCGTTAATTTTATAAAAGAACACAGAAAACTGGTGAAAATATGTGGGAAAATTGGCTATTTCTGAGGATTTTTACATTATCAGTTATTAAAAATAGTTGTCATGCTATTATCAGTGCTTTTGTTATTTTATGGAATGTAGGCCAGGCACCTAAACCCACTAAATAAGTGTTCACTGAATGGATGGATATACTCTCAAGTACCAAAGAAGTATTAGTTCTTATGGGCTTACCTGGTGGCTCAGCTGATAAAGAACGCGCTTGCCAATGCAGGAGAGACCCGGGTTCAATCCCTGAGTCTGGAAGATCCCCTGGAGAAGGAAATGGCAACCCACTCCAGTATTCTTGCCTGGGAAATCCCATGGACAGAGGAGCCTGGTGAGTTTATCTTTAATGAAAGAGGACATTTGTAACCTGCCTGAAGTAGTGCACACTCCGCAAATCCTCCTTCCATCGAAATGTTTGGAATCCGGTTCAACCTCATGACCATGGAAAAGTTGCCATCCAAACTGAGGCAGGAAGCAAGTGTCTTAAGCTCATCCCCACCCTGCTTACTTACTGAAAGTCTCAGGCCATTGGTGGCTTCAGCTACTGCTGTGATAGTTTTGCCTTCTTTCACCTCTAGTTAAAAAAAAAATTCCTCAGAGTTCACTTCCTTGCCTGAGGCCTCTGACACAGATAAGTGGAAGGGACAGTCCTTCCAGGTCAAACATGGCGGGTAGAACCCACACGACAAGCTATGGGTCCTCCTGAGCTGCCATACCAGGAGGGTAATGGATACAAGAGACCTGGGTTTGATCCCTGGGTCAGGAAGATCCCCTGGAGAGGAAATGGGAACCCACTCCAGTATTCTTGCCTGGAAAATCCCATGGATGGAGGAGCCTGATAGGCTACGATCCATGGGGTCGCAAAGAGTCAGACACGACTGAGCGACTTCACTTTCACTTTCAATGGATACAAACCTCATAAACCATGAAGGAGACACAGACAGAAGGAGAGACAATAGTGAATAAAGGATGTCAACAAAATTCTAGGAGATACGTGAGTGGTAACTGACGAGCAGAGTGCAGCAGTGTAAATAAAGTGCTCGCAGTGAGGCAACAAGAAGGGGTTAACTCACATCGTCACAGAATGAGGAGAGTCCAGGACAAGCACCGAAGAACTGATGCCTTCGAACTGTGCTGCTGGAGAAGACTCTTGAGAGTCCCTTAGACAGCAAGGAGATCCAACCAGTCCATCCTAAAGGAAATCAACCCTGAATAGTCATTGGAAGGACTGATGCTGAAGCTTCAATCCTTTGGCCACCTGATGCGAAGAGCTGACTCATTGAAAAAGACCCTGATGCTGGGAAAGACTGAAGGCTGGAGGAGAAGGGGACGAGAGGATGAGATGGTTGGATGGCATCACCGACTCGATGGACGTCAGTTTGAGCATGCTCCAGGAGATGGTGATGGACAGGGAGGCCTGGCGTGCTGCAGTCCATGGGGTCGACATGACTGAGCGACTGAACAGCAGCAGGACGAGGCCACTGTCCTGGGAGGAACTGCAGAAATCAGACTGCGGGAGAAGCAGAGCCCCTGCCTCCACACCAGGCAACCCTGGAGCGTTCTTTCTGGAGAGGTTGAACCGCAGAGACATTAATCCCAGGAGCACCAGCCCAGACTAGGGGGATGAGGCTTGCCTTCCTGAGGGGGCTAGAACTAGGGCAGTGCCCTACAGCTTCCTGAGAAAAGGATGGGAATCTATGTGAGCCGCCTGACCACTCAGAAGTCAGTTCTGCCCTTCAATGCTTAAAATGTGACAAGTGCAATGGAAGGAGTAAAATTTTGTATTTGTATTCATTTCAGTTTATATTTATACAGTCATCTGTCACCCCATACAGGGCTTCCCTGGTGGCTCAGATGGTGAAGAATCTGCCTGCACTGCAGGAGGCCCAGGTTTGATCCCTGGGTTGAGAAGATCCTTCCTCCTGGAGAAGGAAATGGAAACCCACTCCAGGATTCTTGCCTGGGAATTCCCATGGATGTGATGGGTTATGGTCCACGGGGTCACAAAGAGTTGGACACGACTGAAGCAACTGAACATGAGCGCAATAATCTCAGAGAGAAAATGAAAGATGGTGCCCCCATGGAAGGACAGGATGCTGTGGGCGGAAGCATGATGGTTATCAGAGAACAGAACCTCAGAGGCCACGAGGAACTTAAAAAGCAAGGCAGAGGACATTCAAGAGGAATTAGAAGGCAAGAAAGGTGGAGGAAACCTCAGGACGAAGGACTGAGACCAATGTTAGGAACAGACACTGCGCAGGAGAAGCTGACTCCAGGAGGAAACTCTGAGCCCGCTTGGTTTCCTTGGAATTCAAGGGGCGGCTCAGGATACCAGGGGCTGTGCAATTGCTTCAGTGCAGTTTCAGGGACCAGGAGATTCAGACAAGTTTCCTTATTCTATGGGGCTGAGAAAGTCTAGCTTACATCTGGATTTCATTTGAAACATAGAGTAATTTAGCCCAGGAGCCCGTGGACTGCAGGGCCCCTGGGAGTGGCCCTCCATGTGGCAATGAAGGGCAGTCCCCAAACCCTGACAGCCACCTCATCTCAGGATGGTACTGAGTGGCTTGGGCTTCATTAACTCCCTCCTGAAGTAGGCATACGACAATGAAAATGCTGCAATTTAGAGCAGCTTCATACAAACATTTATTTAGAACAAGGAGATAATGAGTGATTATTTTCACTTCTAGAGCATCGCAGATGTTGTTCATTAAAGTGTGTCAGTCAGAAACAATTCTTTCATATATATGAGCTCATCTTTAAGAATTCCCAGGGGATTCATCTGAGCCTAACTGAAAAACTGCTTCAAAACCCAATTCTAAAATTGAAGGAAGCCACCAAGGGGGAAATGTACAGGCTGGGATGAGAACCCCTCACTGAGACACTTCAATTGAATCTTGGCTTAATAAACAGGGTCTTTCTATTTAAGTACCTTACAATCGATAGAATGTTTTTCTAATTGATTTTTTGCCCTGGGTTTGCTTTTTTGTAAAATGTGAATCAAGTAAAATAACCTCCACATATTAAAAACTGAAAAGCTTGGCATAACTTGCATTGCAGGTCAGACTCCTAGCCAGCATCCGGTCATCAATACACAGAGAAGTAGCAGAAGACTGGTGTTCAAATCCTGGCTCTAATATTTGGTAACTGTGACTGCGGGTAAATCATCTAAGCTGTCTGAGGTTTGGTTTCCTCCTCTGACACATGCGGTATTATGCTGTAAACTGAAAAATGTCATAAAAATGAAGACGGTAGTTACTGAAGAGAAGCCAGAGTCCAGAAAAATCATGTGTGTGCCCCAACAATCTGTATCTAACAACAGTAGTCAAGATTTAGTTGTCCAAATAAAAATACATCAGTCACTTGTTTAACTGAGCATGGTATGTGTAACAGTATAGTTCTACCTTCATCAAAAGACATTCATCAGGATTTGCATCCCAATTCCCTGCCTATTGAAGTTTCACAGAAAATGGCTGTTGGTGTTTTACATAAAATTAGCAGAAAGCGTCTTTTTGAAGCTATTTTTAAAAATATTGCACATCTCTAACACACACACACACACACACACACACGCACACATGTACTGTGCCTACTCACCCACATCCAGAGGATGCTTCATTACCAAATGTTACTCATTTACTGATTGTGCTTGCTTGTTTCAGATTGGTTGAACTCAGGAAACTGTTATTCATTTTCCTCCTTGATATTTCTTGAAGACTAGGGTAATGCACTATCAAGGACTTCCCTGGTGGTCCAGTGTGTAAGAACCCACTTGCCAATGTAGGGGACAAGTGTTTGGTCCCTGGTCTGGGAAGATCCCACACGCAGCAGAGCAACTAAGCCCCTTTGCTACAACCATTTATCTCACACACCCTGGAGCCTGTGCTCCAGCAAGAGAAGACACCGCAATGAAACGCCCACAAACCACAACAAAGGGTAAGGGACCCCCGCTCAGCACAGCTAGAGAAAGTCTGTGCATGGCAACCAAGATTCAGTGCAGCCAAAAATGAAATAAATAAACAGATATTTTAAAATGCACGCTATGATAAACCTAGACATCACTTTGCCAACAAAGATGCATATAGTCAAAGCTATGGCTTTTCCAGTAGTCTTGTACAGATGCAAAAAATGGACCACAGAGAAGGCTGAGCACTGAAGAATTGATGCTTTCACACAAAATTGAAAAAGACATATGTACCCCCAATGTTCATTGCAGCACTATTTACAATAGCTAGAACATTTAAAGTAACCTAGATGTCCATTGACAAATGAATGGATAAAGAAACTGTGGCACATGTATACAGTGGACTATTACTCAGCCATAAAAAGGGAACGCATTTGAGTCAGTTCTAATGAGGTGGATGAACCCAGAGCCTATTATACAGAGTGAAGTAAGTCATAAAGAGAAATATTGTTACTAACACATATATACGGAACATAGAAGATGGCACTGATGAAATTGTTTGCAGGGCAGCAGTGGGGACACAGACATAGGGAACAGACTTCTAGACACAGGGCGGGGCTGGGAGCATGAGACGTGTGGAGAGAGTAACACGGAAACTTACATTACAGTTTGTGAAATAGATAGCCAGTGGGAATTTGCTGTATGACTCAGGGAACTCAAACAGGGGCTCTATAATAATCCAGAGGGGCGGGATGGGAAGGGAGATGGGAGAGAGGTTCAAGAGAAGGGGACATAGTATACCTGTGGCTGATTCATGTTGATGTTTGGCAGAAATCAACAAACTTCTGTAAAGCAATTATCCTTCACTTAAAAACTAAATAAATAATTTTTAAAAAATTAAATTAAAAGGTGAACATAGACAAAATGTACTAGAGTAGGACTTTGAAAATGGAATTAAAAGAAAAAAACAAAGAATTGATGCTTTTTAATTGTGGTGCTGAAGAAGACTCTTGAGAGTCCCCTGGACAGTAAGGAGATCGAACCAGTCAATCCTAAAGGAAATCAACCCTGAATATTCATTGGAAGGACTGATGCTGAAGCTGAAACTGAAGCTCCAATACTTTGGCCACCTGATGCAAAGAGCTGACTCATTGGAAAAAGCCCTGATGCTGGGAAAGATTGAGGGCAGAAGGAGAAGTGGGCAACAGAGGAGGAGATGGTTGGATGACATCATCAATTCAATGGACATGAATTTGAGCAAACTCCAGGAGATAGTGAAGGACAGGGAAGTCTGGCGTGCTGCAGTCCATGGGGTTGCAAAGAGTCAGACATGACTGAGTGACTGAACAAGAACAGCAACCAAATTTTGTAAGGGATCACTGTTGCAAAGACCTCATTTGTCATTTAGAGCTGCAACTCTAGAGACCTCACTTGGAGAATGACTGCCCTACAGAGAGCAAAGCCCAGGGAATCTGCTTCCCTCCCCTGGTCTAGTTTGTAGACCACTTAGCAGAGCAAACAAGGAAACCGCTTCATACATTTGTGCCAAATAATAACTGCTAGATTCAGTTATATTTCCAGTGGCAAAGCAACACACACAAATGGAGGAAATAGCAAGATGTTCAAATGAGCATTGCTGATCAGTGGAAAGATCCAAGGATCCTCACAGCTATTGCCAAAGAATGCTTTGTGAAGGCAGCAGGAGGAGGCAGTACCCACCACTGGGGTTCCGATGATCATTCTTGGATCTTGGGAACTCTGGGACGATTCTTCACCTAAAGGAAAAAATAAGATGGTAGCGTAGAAGGACCTTGAGCTCAGCTCCTCTTGAGGGAACACCAAAATCACAACCAACTGCTGAACAACCATCGATAAAAACAGATGGGAACCTACAAAAGATATTCTACTTCTGAAGACAAAGAATAATCCATGAGACAGCAGGAAGGGAGCACCTGCAAAGTAATCAAATCCCATTCCCTCTGGGTAGGCTACCCACCAACTGGGGGACGATCATATTGTGAAAGCTCTCCAACAGGAGTGAGAGCTCTGAGCCCTGTGTCAGGCTCCCCAGACTAGGGGTCAGGCACAGGGAGGAGGCACTCAGAATCAGCGTCATTTAATTCAAGGTCCTTTACAATATTCTTGACAAGTGTCACGAAGTCTCCACGCAGGGTCCCCACTGGTGTAAAATGATCACAGTGATGATTGTGGGTACCTGGTAGGCTAGTTGACGGCTCTATCACATTTAAGAGTTTATTGTATGATAAGTGGTTCAGTGACTGTTGGCTACTCAGAAACCTTTGGATAAGAAAGTGTCACAAAGGACAGTGTTTTGAAAGGTAAAAACCATGCTCCTTTAGATTTTCCTTCTTCAGAATGAATGGCAAAGGAACTAGATGAAATTGAGCTCTGTCCCAGTGAACATAAATTTTACTAAGATGATAGAGATGAAAAATGTTGCTAGAAAGATTAACATTGGTGTTTTTAAGAATGATCAGTATGATGTCCATATTTTCAGCCTTTAACCTCTTGGGTCTTTTCTATAATGGTTACATTCACATGAATAGGCTAAGATTTGTGTGAATATGTATCAGCCTGTAAAGTGTATTTTGATAGTATCTACGCTGCCAACTGTGAAAAATTCATAATCTGAGTTCATGCATGCTTGTTAAGTCACTTCAGTCACTTCAGTCATGTCTGACTCTTTATGACTCTATGGACTGTAGCTCACCAGGCTCCTCTGTCCATGGGATTCTCCAGGCAAGAATACTAGAGTGGGTTACCATGCCCTCCTCCAGGGGATCTTCCCCACCCAGGGATCAAACCCACGTCTCTTATGTCTCCTGCATTGGTAGGCAGATTCTTTACCACTAGCACCACCTGGGAAGCCCATCATTTACTGTTTTTCCAAAACTAATAATTAAGCAATTCTAACAATCCAATACATACATTAAATTGTTAAGATCCTGATACAAGAATCTTTCTCACTTCAGGCTTTGACAAAAATTTATTATCTGTTTGACTTACAGAAGTCAATATTTAAAACCATCTGGTTTTATAAAAATCCTCCTTTTCTATTTGATTATCAAGAGAGAAAACTCATATATATGCGTTAGTATACTGTATTTGGTATGGGGAGGGAGGAGGGAGGAGGGTTCGGGATGGGGAACACATGTATACCTGTGGCGGATTCATTTTGATATTTGGCAAAACTAATACAATTATGTAAAGTTTAAAAATAAAATAAAAATTAAAATTCAAAAAAAAAAAAAAAAGAGAGAAAACTCAAAGTCTAATATAGTCAGAAAAGGCTTTCACAGTTCTTCAGGAGCAAGCCTGTTTTTCTCACAAAGGTCTGATCCACCAAGCTATGAAGCTGGGCAGGCACGTCATCAAAGCAGTACCACGTCATCAAAAGGAAGTGGGTTACACAGGACAAGCCGAGCAGGTACCGAAGACACAAGTAAGTTACATGGAGAAGTGGTCCACGTGCCCGTGGTGCCCATTCCTGCTCCCCCACCTTCTGCCCCACTGCCTTCTTTTCACAGGTGAGAATCCATAAGGAAGTGAGTTTTCCAAGGTCACGTTGCTGGGTAGGGTCACCCAATTCCCAGTCTGAAAGTTCTCCATTCTACCTGGACTCTAAAGAGCAAAACAATATTTAATAAGCTGACCTTGAACCCAGATAATATCAGTGGGCACATTCACAAGACGAGCACAAGGTTTTATCCAGCTCTGCACCGGCAGAATTCTGAATTCTCTCTGATTTTCCATTTTAACACTGGGCAGTACTTTGAGTCGTGAGTGGCTTTAAATTATTCAGTTGCAAATAATACATATTAAAAATAAGTTTTTATGCATCGCTCTTTGTGTTCTGGGCATAAACACCTGTCAGTGACTTGGTTGTATACAGGCTGTTACGGGATGAGTGGGTCATATGTTACCACTCCAGTACCACTGCTGGGCACCAGACAGTGATGGGAGGTGGATGCCATTGAGGGAAGCTGAGAAGCAAGTGTCTGTGGTTAAATATTGATATGTTTTGCATAGTCCTTGTCAATTAAGTGCTCCTTGATAGCCAGCTAGAGATCTGTTTACAACCCAGTCTCCTGAGCACTGATTATATTTTAGTCATTCCAATGTTGAAATACTCAGTCTCAAGTGAAGAAAGAAAGAAGCATCTGGTTGTATTTGCTTTCTGTAACACATCAGAATAGGTCCCTTAGAAAAATAAATAGTTGTAAACAAAAGTAGTTGAAAAGAAGTAGATACATATGAACTCTTTAAACAAAAGGATCAAAAGTGGTGGTCATGATATTAAGGGGTTCAGAACTAAAATATGCAAGCATACAACTCCACGTTGACAAAGCAAACAATCTGATTAAAAAATGAGCTGAGAACCTGAATCGATGTTTTTCCAAAGAAGCTTTAAAAATGGCCAAGAAACACATGAAAAGACACTCAGCATCGCTAGTCATCAGGGAAATATAAATAAAAACCATGAGATATCACCTCACACCTGTCAGAATGACAAGTATCAAAAAGATAACAAGTGTTGGTGAGAATGTGGAGAAAAGGGAATCCTAGCACACTGTACACTGTGAACTGATACAGCAACTGTGGAAAACAGTATGGAGGTTCTTTTTTTTTTTAATTTTATTTTATTTTTAAACTTTACATAATTGTATTAGTTTTGCCAAATATCAAAATGAATCGGCCACAGGTATACATGTGTTCCCCATCCTGAACCCTCCTCCCTCCTCCCTCTCCATACATGTAAAATATCATGTAAGAAACGAGTTGCCAGTCCAGGTTCGATGCACGATACTGGATACTTGGGGCTAGTGTACTGGGACGACGCAGAGGGATGGTATGGGGAGGTTATGTAAAGTTTAAAAATAAAATAAAATAAAAAAAAAAAAGATGTACTAATAGAAAATCAAAAAATAAAAAAAATAAAAATTGAAAATAAAACTGTCATATGACTCCCCTTCTGAGTATTTTTCCAAAGAAAATAAAAACAATTAGAAAAGCTACATGCACCTGTATGTTCGATGCAGCATTACTCACGATTGCCAGGTTGTGGGAGCAACCTCAATGCCCACTGATAGATGAATGGCTAGAGAAATCATAGTGCATATCTGTGTAAAATGGAACGTTATTCAGACATAAAAAGGCATGAAGTCTCATCACTTTTGACAGCATGAACGGACACAGAGGGTATTATGGTAAGTTAAATAAGTCAAATTCTGTGTAATCACTTACATGTGGCTGCTGTCGTTCAGTAGCTCAGTCGTATTCAACTCTTTCTGACCCACATGGACTGCGGCATCCCAGGCCTCCCTGTCCATCTCCATCTTCCAGAGTTTGTTCAGACTCATGTCCATTGAGTTGATGATGCCATTCAACCATCTCATCCTCCGCCACCCTCTCTCCCTCCTGCCCTCTATCTTTCCCAGCATCAGGGTCTTTTCCAATGAGTCAGCTCTTCACATCAGGTGACCAAAGGACTGCAGTGTCAGCTTCAGCATCAGTCCTTCCAGTGAATATTCAGTGTTGATTTCCTTTAGGATGGACTGATTTGATCTTTTTGCTGTCCAAAGGATTCTCAAGAATCTTCTCCAGCACCACTGTTCAAAAGCATCAATTCTTTGGTGCTCAGCCTTCTTTATGGTCCAACTTACATGTGAAATCTAAACCAAAACAAATGAAAAAATAAACAGAAACAGACTCACAGATATTGAGAACGAATAGGTTGTTGCCAGAGGGGAGGGGAATGGGCAGATAAGTGAAGTAACTGTGGCTTTCAGTTATAAAATAAATGAGTCGTGGGGATGATGGGTACAACATGGGAAACACAGTCACTGATATTGCAATAATTTTGTATGGTCACAGATGGTGTCTAGACATGGTGCTCACTTTGTAATGTATAGACATATGGATTCACTGTGCTATACACCTGGAGCTAGTATAATGCTGCAGGTCAATGTTACTTCGCTATAAGTAGATAAGTAAATAAATAAATAATTGAATAGTCGTTCAGGCTACTATGACAAATGTGCCATAAACTGGGTGCTTATGAACAGCAGACATTTTCAGTTCTGGGGGCTGGGAAGTCCAAGGTCCTGGTAGCTTTGATGTCTGGTGAGACCTTTTTCCTCATTCATAGACAGCACTGTTTAGCTATGTCCTCACATGAGAAGGCAATGGCACCCCACTCCAGTGCTCTTGCCTGGAAAATCCCATGGACGGAGGAGCCTGGTAGGCTGCAGTCCTTGGTGTCGCTAACAGTCGGAGACGACTGAGCAACTTCATTTTCACTTTTCACTTTCATGCATTGGAGAAGGAAATGGCAACCCACTCCAGTATTCTTGCCTGGAGAATCCCAGGGACAGAGGAGCCTAGTGGGCTGCTGTCTATGGGGTCGCACAGAGTCAGACACGACTGAAGTGACTTAGCAGCAAGATCACTTATAGTGAGGCCACTTATACATAGTAAGACCCATGAACAGTATGAAAAGACAAAAAGATATGACACTGAAAGATGAACTCCCCAGGTCAGTAGGTGCCCAATATGCCACTGGAGAAGAGTGGAGAAATAACACCAGAAAGAGTGAAGAGATGGAGCCAAAGTGAAAACAACGCCCAGTTGTGGATGTGACTGGTGATGGATGTAAAGTCCAATGCTGTAAAGAACAATATTGCACAGGAACCTGGAATGTTAGGTCCATGAATCAAGGCAAATTGGAAGTGGTCAAACAGGAGATGGCAAGAGTGAATATTGACATTTTAGGGATCAGTGAACTAAAATGGATTGGAATAGGAGAATTTAATTCAGATGACCATTGTATCTACTACTGTGGGCAAGAATCCCTTAGAAGAAATGGAGTAGCCCTCCAGTCAACAGGAGTCTGAAATGCAGTACTTGGGTGCAATCTCAGAAATGACAGACTGATCTCTTTGTTTCCGAGGAGAACCATTCAATATCACAGTAATCCAAGTCTATGCCCCAACCACTAAGGCTGAAGAAGCTGAAGTTGAATGGTTCTATGAAGACCTACAAGATCTTCTAGAACACCATAAAAAGACATCCTTTTCATCATAAGGGACTAGAATGCAAAAGTAGGAAGTCAAAAGATGCCTGGAGTAACAGGCAAGTTTGGTCTCAGAATACAAAATGAAGCAGTGCAACAGCTAACAGAGTTTTGCCAAGAGAACGCAATGGTCATAGCAAACACCCTCTTCCAACAACACAAGAGGTGACTCTACACATGGACATCACCAGATGGTCAACACCGAAATCAGACTGATTATATTCTTTGTGGCCAAAGATGAAGAAGCTCTATAGAGTCAGTAAAAACAAGACCTGGAGCTGACTGTGGCTCAGATCATCAGCTCCTTATTGCAAAATTCAGACTTAAATTGAAGAAAGTAGGGAAAACCACTAGACCATCCAAGTATGACCTAAATCAAATCCTTTACAATTATACACTGGAAGTGATGAATAGATTCAAGGGATTAGATTTGACAGACAGAGTGCCTTAAGAACTATGGACGGAGGTTTGTGACATTGTACAGGAGGCAGTGATCAAGACCATTCCTAAAGAAAAAAATGCAAAAAGGCAAAATGTTTGTCTAAGGAGGCCTAACAAATAGCTGATAAAAGAAGAGAAGTTAACAGCAAAGGAGAAAAGCTCTGAATACAGAGTTCCAAAGAATAACAAGAAGAGATGAGAAAGCTTTCCTCAGTGATCAATACAAAGAAATAGAGGAAAACAACAGAATGGGAAAAACTAGAGATCTCTTCAAGAAAATTAAAGATACCAAGAGAACATTTCATGCAAAGATGGGCACAATAAAGGACAGAAACGGTATGGATCTAACAGAAGCAGAAGATATTAAGAAAAGGTAGCAAGAATACACAGAAGAACTGTATAAAAAAGATCTTCGTGACCCAGACAACCCCGATGATGTGATCACTCACTTAGAGCCAGACATCCTGGAGTCCAAAGTCAAGTGGCCCTTAGGAAGCATAACCATGAAAAAAGCTAGTGGAGGTGATGGAATTCCAATTGAGCTATTTCAAATCCTGAAAGATAATGCTGTTAAAGTGCTGTACTCAATATGCTAGCAAATTTGGAAAACTCAGCAATGTCCACAGGAATGGAAAAGGTCAGTTTTCATTCTAATCCCAAAGAAAGGCAATGCCAAAGAATGTTCAAACTACCAAACAGTTGCATTCATCTTACATGCTAGCAAAGTAATGCTCAAAATTCCCCAAATGAGGCTTCAAAAGTACATGAACCGAGAACTTCCATATGTACAAGCTAGATTTCGAAAAGGGAGAGAAATCAGAGATCAAATAGCCAACATCCGTTGGATTATCGAAAAGCAAGAGAATTCCAGGAAAAAATCTACTTCTGCTTTATTGACTATGCCAAAGCCTTTGACTATATGAATCACAACAAACTGTGGAACATTCTTCAACAGATGGGAATACCAGACCACCTTACCTGCCTCCTGAAAAGTCTGTATGCAGGCAAGAAGCAACAGTTAAAACTGGACATGGAACAACAGACTGGTTCCAAATTGGGAAAGGAGTATGTCAAGGCTGTATATTGTCACCCTGCTTATTTAACTTATATGCAGAGTACATCATGAGAAACGCTGAGCTGGATGAAGCACAAGCTGGAATCAAGATTGCCGGAGAAATATCAATAACCTCAGATATGCAGATGACACCACCCTTATGGCAGAAAGTGAAGAGGAATTGAAGAGCCTCTTGATGAAAGTGAAAGAGGAGAGGGGGAAAAAAACTGGCTTAAAACTAAACATTCAAGAAACTAAGACGATGACATACAGTCCCATCACTCCATGGCAAATAGATGAAGAAACAATGGAAACAGTGAAAGATTTTATTTTCTTGGGCTCCAAAATCACTGAAGATGGTGACTGCAGCCATGAAATTAAAACACGCTTGCTCCTTGGAAGAAAAGCTATGACCAACCTAGGAAAGTGAAAGTGAAGTCACTCAGTCATGTCCAACTCTTTGCGACCCCATGGACTGTAGCCTACCAGGCAATAGTACTGGAGTGGATTGCCATTTCCTTCTCCAGGGGATCTTCCCAACACAGGGATTGAACCCAGGTTTCCCACATTGTAGACAGACGCTTTACTGTCTGAGCCACCAGGGAAGTCCATGATCAACCTAGAGAGCATATTAAAAAGCAGAGACATTAGTTTGCCAACAAAGGTCCATCTAGTCAAAGCCGTGGTTTTTCCAGTAGTCATGTATGGATGTAAGAGTTGGACCATAAAGGAAATTGAGCACCAAAAAATTGATGATTTTGAACTGTGGTGTTGGAGAAGACTCTTGAGAGTCCCTTGGACTGCAAGGAAATCAAAGCAGTCAATCCTAAAGGAAATCAGTCCTGAGTGTTCATTAGAAGGACTGATGCTGAAGCTGAAGCTCCAATACTTTGGCCACCTGATGTGAAGAACTGACTCACTTGAAAAGACCCTGATGCTGGGAAAGATTGTAGGTGGGAGGAGAAGGGGATGACAGAGGACTAGAGGGTTGGATGGCATCACCATTTCTATGCACATGGGTTTGAGCAAACTCCAGGAGTTGGTGATGGACAGGCAAGCCTGGCATGCTGCAATCCATGGGGTCGAAAAGAGTCAGACACGACTGAGTGACTGAACTGAACTGAAAGAGCGCTTAACATAAGATATGTAAAGGTGCTCAACATAACTAATTATCAAGGAAACACAAATGTAAATCACAGTGCAATATCACCTCACACCAGTTGGGATGGTTGCAGAAAACGGAAACAAACAAACAGAAAATGACAAGTGTTGGCAAAGATTTGCAGAGAAGGGAAATCCATGTACACCGCTGATGGGAATGTAAATTGGCAAGCCACTATGAAAAAGAGGTTCTCCGAAAATTAAAAATAGAACTACTGATAATCCAACAATCCCTCTTCTGGGTATATACCTAAAGGAATTGAAGTCAGAATCTCCAAGAAATATCTGCCCTCCCAAGTTCACTGCACAATAGCCGAGACATGGAAGCAGTCAGTGTTTATTGATGGATGCATGGATAAAGAAAATGTGATGTGTACACAAAATGCAATATTACTTGGCCTTAAAATAAGAAAGATGTTTTTCCATTTGTGACAACATGGATACACTTGGAGGATATTACGTTGAGTAAAACAAGCCAAATCCATAAAGACAAATACTGCATGATCTCACTATATGAAGAATCTAGAGTAGTCAAACTCATAGAAACAGAGAGAAGGGTGGTTGCTAGGAGCCAGGGGAGGAGTAAATGGAGAGGTATTGGTACAGGGTTTTAGTAATACAAGGTGGATAAGTCCTAGAGATCTACTGTGTGACATAGTGCCTATGATTAATAATGCTGTATATGGTACACTCAGTAACTTAAGAGCGTAGACGCTGATTTTAGACAAAGATTAGAAGAATTACACAAATAAAACTTTATTTCAGTTTGCAGTAATTTGAATCCATATTCTGAAAGGTAAACTCACTTTAATATTTTTGAGCTATAAGTGATAAAAACACTATATGCTGTGACAATTAGTAATATTAAAACATTTCATGATAAGAAAAATAAAATATCCAAGGACTAGCTTAACAAGGTATATACAGGACTTTTATGAAGAAAACCAGGAAGGTGTTTCTGAAAAGAAAATAAAGATGACTTGAAAATATGAAATATAATGTTAGAAAGACTGAATACAATAGTTATTGCAAATTTCTTAAAAATTAAATTAAAATCCCAATGAAAGTGAAAGTGTGTTAGTTGCTCAGTTATGTCTGACTGTTTGCAACTGCAACCCCATGGACTGCAGCCCGACAGACCTTTCTGTCCAAGGGATTCTCCAGGGAAGAATACTGGAGTGGGTTGCCATTCCCTTCTCCGAGGGATCTTCCTGACTGAATGATCAAACCCAGGTCTCTTACTTTACAAGCAGATTCTTTACCATCTGAGCTCCCAGGGAAGCTCTGAATATTAATGCACTGTCTGGCAAATACCATATCACGGCAAACAACTGAGGTCCTGTTGGGTGGTATGTTATGGTCCTTCGGTGAAACAGAACCCATAGTATACAGAGATACAAGAGGTTCACAATAAACATAGGCTCACACAGTTATGGAGGCTGAGAAATCTACCATCTGCTGCTTGCAAGCGGGAGAAGCAGGAGAGCCAATGGTGCAATTCCATCTGAGCCCAAAGGCCCCGGAACTGGATGGCCACTGGGGCCCAAAAGTCCAAGAACCAGGCGCTCTGATATCTGAGGGCAGGAGGAGATGAGCATCCAGCTCAAAGACCAAATTCACCCCTTGCCTTTGCTCTTTGTGCCCTGAATGAACCTGAGTTTGCATTCCCACGTTCATGAGGGTGGATCTTCTTCACACAGTCACTGATTCAAATGCTAATCTCTCCCTGGAACACCCTCACAGACAAATCCAGAAAGGACATTTTACTAGCTAGTAGGCACCCTTTCCCTAGTCAAGCTGACACATAAAACTAACCATCATAGGTGGCAAAAAATACCAATTATCTAAGTATGTATTATTTCTATCATAAAGGTATTTTTCAAGTCGTCCCAACTTTGAGTTGGAAGGAGCTATATAAAGATGAAATAGATATATTAACAGATATAGATATGGATATATTAATAGATATCGATGATATAGATAGATATGGATGATACAGATAGATATGGGCTTCCCTGGTGGCTCAGTAGTAAAGAATCTGCCTGCAGTGCAGGAGACATGGGTTCAATGCCTGGGTCAGGAAGATCCCCTGGAGATGGGAACGGCTACCCACTCCAGTATTCTTGCCTGGAAAATCCCATGGACAGAGGAGTCTGGCGGGCTACAGTCCACGGGATTGCAAGAGACTTGGACACCACTTAGTAACTAAACACACAACACATAGATATAGATAGATAGAGGTACTGTGGCCACCTGTTGCAAAGAACTGACTCATTTCAAAAGACCTTGATGCTGGGAAAGATTGAAGGTGGGAGAAGGGGATGACAGAGGATGAGATGGTTGGATGCATCACCAACTCAATGGACATGAGTTTGGGTAAACTCCGGGAGTTGGTGATGCACCGGAAGGCCTGGTATGCTGCAGTCCATGGGGTCACAAAGAGTCAGACACAACTGAGTGAGTGAACTGAACTGAACTGATCTGAAGTAGATAGATAAATAATCCAGTGTTAATTTTATCTACTCACTCTAACAACTATGAGTCAGTCAAGTAGAATTCATGCTATGTTTTAGTGGTGCTCCTTTGATCTTTTGTCTGACAGACATTTTTAGCATACGATAATTTTTCTAAGTACTTAGTTCTCTTTCTAGATGCTATACAAGCTATTGTCTTTTACTCTGCCAGTAATTTTTCAGAGGTTGCAGTTAAATACATTGCCTCAGCTGATATTAGTTGTGCTTTAGTGCTCTGGATGAGATTAGAAATAAATCCTAAATCTTTGATGAGGCAGGAACAGTCTACTGTCAACAGTAGGAAAGGTCCTGAGGGAGTTTGGGACTGTTTGCATGATCACACATAGACACAAACTGAAGCCTCGCTCCGTCTGTCTGTTCACTTCTAGTGACTGATTAGCTAAGGGGGAGGGTAAGCCCGGAGTCTGTCATCACTGGGCTGGCATCTTGAGGTTAGAAACAACTCACAAACGCTAACTAGGGAAGTAGGAATCCAATCCATACAAGGTCCAAAGCGCCCATCCAAAACTAGACATTCCAGCTGTTTGGGATCAGTAAACACAGCTAATAGTCTCTTTAAGGGGAAATGGCAAATCCGGGCCAGTGAACTGGATATAAAACCCCCTCAATTGATATCCATCCTTCTCTCAACCATGTCACGATCTGACAAGGAATGAGACCACAAAGATTAAGTTTCAGACCATCATTTAGGATTGTTGTTGTTCAGTTGCTGTCACGTTCGATTCTGTGAACCCATGGACTGCAGCATGTCAGGCTCCCCTGTCTGTCACCAGCTCCCGGACTTTGCTCAAACTCATGTCCATCGAGTCGGTGATGCCATCCAACCATCTCATCCTCTGTCATCCCCTTCTCCACTTGCCTTCAGTCTTCCCAGCATCAGGGCCTTTTCACAGATGGCATAACTAGAAAGGGTCACATGGCTTATTGTCTCACTGAAATATTTCTCAAAACTCCTAAGAAGCCTTATTAATGGGGAAATAACTGCAGAACTCAGAAAAAAAAAAAAAAAAAACTGTGTATGACAAGGTCAGAGTTGGCTGGTTCATCTCATAACATCTATTGGGCAGTTAATGCCACACTGATGGTTAACAGAGACATAATTAAAAGGTTTGTTAAAAGGTCCAAGAACCCATGGGACTTCCCTGATGGTCCAGTGGTTAAGAATCCACCCTGCAATGTAGGGCGTGTGGGGTTCAACCCACGGTGGTGGAACTAAGATCCCACAAGCTGCAGGTCAACTAAGCCCAAGTACTGCAACTACTGAGCCCACACACTGCAACTAGAGAGAGCCCTGCACCGCGAGGGAAGACTCCACACGGAGCAGCTGAGGCCTGATGCAGCCGCGTTAATTAATAATAATAATAATAAAAAAGGTCCAAGAACCCAAGCAAGTCAAATAGCCCCACCACTTGTAGCTGCTTTGCTTCATTTCACTTGTTTGTGTGGAAATCTCAGCGGATGTTTGACAAGGAAGCTCCTGACTGTTGAGCGTCACCTGCACGGTGATGGCTTCGCCTGTTGGGGGACAGGGAGCAGACTCACTCACAGGGTGACAGTGCAGCCGGTTCTTGGCCCAGCTGGGAAGGCCCACCTGAGTCCCGGGTGGGTGAGTCACCCCGTCCAGGTCTGCTGTCAGCAAGGAAATGAGACTATTGAGAAGAATAGATTGTTGGCAAAGGTATTCAGCATAAACCAAGAACAAGTTACCTCCATAAATGACATCATGGAGCAGACCTTCAGAGCGCGTGCTCAGTGTGTGATAAAATGTGTAAGTGACAAGCATGATGACAAGGCCATTCTTCCTAGGACCCTGTGCACATCTCACTCGAACAACTTCCAACCTGTGGCCAGAAGACAGGGTTTAGCATCTTTTTTAATATTTTCATTTTCATCAGTGTTACAAGCTGCTGCATAGTTTAACAGTCAAATAGCACCACAGGGCTTAATGTGTAAAAACATAAAACAAATGGAACGGCTCTCCCCTCGTTACCATCTTTTTAAAGAGAAGTTTCCAAGGATCTCCTGTTTCAGTGGACACACCAAATGTACAGCTATGTGCACGCAAAGTCGCTTTAGTCGTGTCCGACTCTCTGCGACCCTATGGCCTGTAGCCCCCCAGGTTCCTCTGTTGATGGGACTCTCCAGGCAGGAATACTGGGGTGGGTTGCCATGCCTTCCTCCAGGGGATCTTCCCAACCCAGGGATCGAACCTGCATCTCTTATGTCCCCTGCATAGGCAGGCAGGTTCTTTACCACTAGCACCACTTGGGAATCCCATTGTATAGCTACACACAGAGTAATACCCTCTGCAAGAAATCCAGAAACTACCCAAGTGACTCACTCGTTTGGTGAGTTAGAGGTCTCCCTGACCTCTAACAGTTAGGGAGGCTGAAACACACTCTTGCCATAAACCCCTGCCCCTGGCACAGTGCCATAAAAGGAAGTTGCTGCTGCTGCTGCTGCTGCTAAGTTGCTTCAGTCGTGTCCAACTCTGTGCGACCCCATAAACGGCAGCCCACCAGGCTCCCCAGTCCCTGGGATTCTCCAGGCAAGAGTACTGGAGTGGGTTGCCACTTCCTTCTCCAATGCATGAAAGTGAAAAGTGAAAGTGAAGTCGTTCAGTCGTGTCCGACTCTTCACGACCCCATGGACTGCAGCCTACCAGGCTCCTCCACCTATGGGATTTTCCAGGCAAGAGTACTGGAGTGGGGTGTCATCACAGGAACTCCTAATTCCTAGCTTCTCTTTGAAGAGCAGAAGGTTTGCACCTCACATTTAGCACCGCAACTTTACGACTCCCACCTGAGGAATGGGCCCCAAACACCTAGCTCTGAAGCCAATGAGGCTTGCATCCACATGTCCCATGAGACTTTAGCAAACCAGGAAGCAGCGATTACTGGGCTGGGAGTAGACCCTGCAGTGACCCACCTGGGCTCAGGCAGACACGTGCAGCCCCCAGTCCCTGCCCGAAAGGGGTCCTTCTGCCTAACTCAGAAGCTGCTGCCTGGGGGTCAGGCTTCCGGTGGAGGCTGGCCACATCTCCCCAGAGACAGGCAAGCTGGTGGACACCTCTCTGGCCACCTCCCTCTAGCTTGACCCATTACCAGCATCTCCCTGAAAGGAGCTTGCACACAGCTCCTGCCTGAAGTGCACACGCCTGGATCGCTTGGCCCTGACAGCCAATGGGGCTGCAGGCAGTGCTAGAAAATTGCACCAGTTTAAAAAAACGGGATGGTATTTTTTCAAAAGATTAATCGCCAAGAACCAGAGAACTAACAAAGAGCTTTTTAAAGATGATCACACGTATCAAGGGTACTGGGTGCAGGAGTTAAGAGGGAATCCGAGGAGATCAGAATAGCTTGGAAAAGGGTCAAAAAATTTCTGAGGCTCAAAAAAGTAGGAAAAAAATGATAAATGGAAAACAGGAGGACAATATCAGAAAATAAGGTCAATTTGATAAGTTTAGAATCTAAATAATAGAATTTCTGAAAGGCGATAGAAGAAAGGATGGAATTATCACGTGAACTATATAATATAGTTCCATAGAATTGAAAAGCATGACTTCCCAGATTAAAAGGACCCACAAAATGTCCAATCCAGGGATTTTAAAAAGTGGCTCACACCAATACAGTTAAGTCCAGAACACTGGAGGTCTCAAAACCTGGAAGAAGAGGATGAAGGATCCTAGGTAAGGAGACTGAAAGCTGGATAACTGAACAGAACCGTCGAATGCAAAAGGAAAAGTCATGACTGAACCAGCACTCTATACCCAGAGAAGAAATCGTCAGATATGCAAGGGCCTTAAGTATTTACTTCCTGGCTCCTCATCGAGGAAGACACCAGGGATACACTTCACCAAATAAGTTTGCTAAGAAAGAGCAAAACATGGAGCCTGATAGTGGATCCAACACAAGAAAGAGAGACAATGAGAGTCCCAGGGTTTCATTAAAGTGGATCCTCAGAAAACCAGCTCTGCAAGGTCTATAAATCTCCAGAATGGTGGAGGAAGATGGAAAACTCTAGGGAAAAGACATGAAATATGATGGATAGGTCCCCAGTGTGAAGGAGAGTTTGATATGGGTTAACCTGTGATATGGGGCTTCCCACATGGTGCTACTGGTTAAGAACACACCTGTGAATGCAGGAGATGTAAGAGACACAGATTCGATCCCTGGGTCAGGAAGATCCCCTGGAGAAGGAAATGGTAACCCACTCCAGCATTCTGAAGAATTCCATGAACAGAGGCGCTCTGTGGGCTACAGTCCACGGGGTCACAAGGAGTTGGACATGACCAGCAACTTAGCATGCACACATGCACAGCTTCTCATATATAGAAAGCTAAACAAATTAAAAATATGGCATGATTAACACCAGAAGCAAAAAGTTGTCCAGCAGAAGGTCCAATCCTAGCATATTCTGTAGCTCAGTCATAGACAGCACTCATGCAGACATGATAATTCGATCTCTGAATATTTCTTTAACCAAAAAAATATTGGTTAAAAATATACCTATGTCCAGAGGATTGGGAAAGTGGGTATATGTTGGGGGTGGGTAAGAGAGTGTTAAATCTTCATCTTTGGTAGTATGCAGTTAAAAGAAATTCTTGAAACTAGAAGTTCAAGCAATAGGTTTGTTGTTTAGTAGATAAGTTGTATCTGACTCGCTTATGACCCCATGAACTGTAGCCTGCCAGCCTCCTCTGTCCATGGAATTTTCTAGGCAAGAATACTGGAAGGGGTTGCCATTTTCTTCTCCAGGGGATCTTACCGACCCAGGGATAGAACCCATGTCTCCTACATTGCAGGCAGATTCTTTACCACTGAGCTAAAGCAACAGAAATAAAGACCAAATGTCAGAAGAAACAGCCTAAAGGAAAAGTGGTCCTCTCTAGAGGAGAAGACTCCAAGATGGGGACCAGTGAAACAGAGGGCATGGATTTGCTTAGCACTTTTTCTAATAGTAAACCTTTTCAACATGCATATGTGCCACTTCAATAAAAATTGAAGGAAGCTGACAGTTTACATTCCTAACTCAAATACATCTCACCTCATCTCTAACTAAGGGGTCCACTCTTTCATTCAACCATCCCTCAACCAATGGGCTCAGTTTTGAGTCATTGAGCATTTGTGTCACAGCCTGTAAAATTCAGGTAATGAAAATACACTCTTATGAAATTGACAGTAAAGACCTACAGAAGTGCAAAATGGGTCTTGACTGATGATTACAAATAAAGTGAAGATGGTTTGCTTGCTTTATTCAGCACATCCTTGTGAACTAAAAACACCAGTGTGGAAGCAAACTCAATCAAGCTAATTAAACTGTGTTTCTCCATTTCAATAATAGAAAAAAATCATTCTATGCTTCCAAGCTAACTAACTAAATTGTACATAGAAGGAAAGCCACACCAAACAACAGAAAAGGTCAATGCAATTTAAGACCAAAGACTGATGTGTGCTTTCTGGATCCATCAATAACTTTACTCAGTACTAAGGATGCTCCATTGTTACACTGACCATAATTTTTCAAACACAAAATTACAAACCACTGTCTCAGTGCATTTATAAGGATAACATTAAAAATAAATACTAGAAAATGATCAGGTTCTCTACAGACAATAGTAGAAGAACCTCAAGAATACCAAATTAATCAAGTATTTTTGGACAAGAAGTTAATTCCAGATTATTTGTCCTCAGCATATTGACATTATAAAACTCTCATTAACCAGAAAGCTGGAAGTTATCCTGGTGACAAAAGAACAAAGATAAAGCAATCCAGGATTAAATATTGTGTCAAGTTATTATTCATACATTGAGAAGATGAATTTTTTAAGACAACTATAATTTAGCAATGAGAGATGTCTTTGTTTTCATTAGCAATATAATTTCTAAGACTTTGTTTTTAATATACAAAAAAAGAATTTTACATCATAATGAAATTTAAGCTGTTTTAAGTTAAAATGTACATATTAGCAATCATTTCACCTTTTATGCCCACTTGAGCAGAACTTAGCGACAAACATACGCACACATAGAAATATACACACAGCATTTGGGCCATTCTTTTATGATTTTATCCATTTTGTGAAGACAAATGACAATTAGTACCACAGACTTCTTTGACTTGTTACAAAACATTCTTGCCTACCATCTACTCCACCAATGAAAATGGATTACAGCTGTCTATGATCCTCAGGAGTAATTGGTCTTGGGAAGGACAAAAACAAACAAAAATACTTTTGCTGGCTTGGGCGGAAGGAAAATTTTGTTTTCTGAGTTCTTACCAAATTACTGACTCTATTTTTCACTTGTAATTGCCCTGGGTATTTCAAGTAGACACAGCCTTATGGTCACAGAGGAGAAATATTCTTCTTATTAATTAGGAAAGGCTTTCAGCCTAGGGACAGAATTCTTATTAGAATGGGTGGGTATTTGTGTCTTTAACCCCTCCCAATGATCTTCCTAATGGACTGAGCCTCATTAAATAGAACGAGACAAAAATTATCCCAAACAGAAAGCTAAAGTTTTATCCATTAAGAGAAAATGGGGACCATGATTCAGAACAGCTCTCAACGGTTTGCTTTATATCTTTTATTATTACTATTGTTATGGTAAGAACACATGAAGTTTACCCTCTTAACAAATGTTTCCATACACAAAGTGTTGTTAACTACAGGAACAGTATTACACCGCAGAGCTCTAGAACTTCTTATGTGAGTGTGCTTGGTCACTTAGTCGTGTCCAACTCTTTGCGACCCCATGTACCATAGCACACCAGGCTCCTCTGTCCATGGGGATTCTCCAGGCAAGAATACTGAAGTGGGTGGGCACGTCCTCCTCCAGGACATCTTCCCAACCCAGAGATCGAACCCGGGTCTCCTGCACTGCAGGCGGATTCTTCACCATCTGAGCCACCAGAGAAGCTTTATATCCACTGAACACATTTCCCTCCACACCAGACCCTGGCAACCCTAGTTCTGCTCTCTGCTTGTGCGTACTTGACTATTTTAGATTCCTCAGATAAGCTGACTCATGTAGCACTTGCCTTTCTGTTACTGGCTTATTTTATGTAACAAAATGTCCACGAGTTTCATTCATGTTGTTGCATATGACAGGATTTCATTATTTTTATGGCTGAATAATATTGCCAACAAAGGTTTGTAGAGTCAAAACTATGGTTTTTCCAGTAGTCATGTACAGATGTTAAGAGTTAGACCAGAAAGAAGGCTGAGCACCGAAGAATTGATGCTTTCAAACTGTGGTGTTGGAGAAGACTCTTGAGAGTCCTTTGGACAGCAAGGAGATCAAACTAGTCAATCATAAAGGAAATCAACCCTCAATATTCATTTGAAGGACTGATGCTGAAGCTGAAGCTCCAATCCTTTGGCCACCTGATGGGAAGAGCCAACTCATTTGAAAAGACCCTGATGCTGGGAAAGATTGAAGGCAGGAGGAGAAGGGGATGACGGAGGATGAGATGGTTGGATGGCATCACCAACTCAATGCACATGAGTTTGAGCAAGCTCCGGGAGATGGTGAAGGACAGGGAAGCCTGGCGTGCTTCAGTCCATAGAGTTGCAAAGACTCAGACACAACTGAGTGACTGAAGAACAGCAAATATTCCATGACACGTATATTTCACATTATCATTATCTGCTCATCCAAGGAGGGCTGCTGGGGTTGTTTCCATGGCTTAGTTATTGTGAATAAGGCTGCAATGAACATGGAATGCAGATATTTCTTTGAGACCCTGATGTCAATTATTTTGTATAAATACCCTGAAGTGAGGTTTCAGGATGGGATGGTAGCTCTATTTTCATTTCTCGAGGAACCTCCATATTGTTGTTCATAGTGACTGCACCATTTCACATTTCTACCCACCGTGCACAAAGATTCTGATTTCTCCTGTTCTCACCAACAATCATTATATTCTGGTTTTCTGATAATAAAACATCACACACATCCTAGCCCGTGTGTGATATCTCATTGTGTGTTTGATTTGCCTTTTTCCTGAGTATTGCTTGTTATAAGTGTCTTTTCACAGGCCTGTTGGCCATCTGTGCATCTTCCTTGGAGAAATGTTCTATTCGATTCATTTACTATATAGGTCAGTTTCCATGATCAGATTCCCACTTGCAGCTTAAAATCTTGATTAATTTATTTTTAAGAAGAAAAATGTTACCAGTAGCAAATCCACTGTTGGTTACAAATGTTCGTGGAAATGCACAGTGTGCTAGCAGTAGTCGTGTTAGTCGCTCAGTCGTGTCTGACTCTGTGTGACCCCGTGGACTGATCTGATATTACCTGACGGAGAAATCCCGCACTGAGCCCGGGTCCAGGGCTTCCCCTGTGCTCAGTCACCGGCTGCAAGCAGCCCCAGCAGAGCGAGGAGGGCAGGACCTGTGTCCACAGACACGGCTGCTGGAGGCTGCCCATCCGTCACATTTCCACGGCCAGCCTCTCTTGAGGGGAGATCTGAGGGGGCCTCACAAGGGCCCTGCTCACTTCTCTCTCCTTCCTCCTGGGCCTCTGCTGTGAGAGGCATCTGTTGTTTTTACAGCTGGCATCCATTTCCCCACCTTCAGGTCACAACACCTAGATTTAGGGGGTGGAAGATGGGGAAGGAACCACAACCATGCCCTAGTCTATTTGGATCAGGTGAAACTGACATCTCCCACCTGCCCTCTGTTGTAGTCATCTGACCCTCAACAACCAGAACATGGTCTGGCCCCACTACAAGGGGTTGATGAGGGGATGGACACAGTGTCCAGAGCCATTGAAACCATCAAGGGTT
This sequence comes from Bos mutus, assembly GCF_027580195.1. Lineage (NCBI taxonomy): Eukaryota > Metazoa > Chordata > Mammalia > Artiodactyla > Bovidae > Bos > Bos mutus. The sequence continues at coordinate 66,085,813 of NC_091636.1, forward strand.
TTTGGTTTGTTTGTTTGTTTGTTTGTTTGGTACAACATAGGAAATCAGTCCTGAATATTCATTGGAAAGACTGATGCTGAAGCTAAAGCTGCAATGTTTTGGTCACCTGAAGTGAAGAGACAAATCATTGGAAAACACCCTGATGCTGGGAAAGACTGAAGGCAGGAGAAGGGGATGACAGAGGATGAGATGGTTGGATGGCATCACTGCCTCAATGGACATGAATTTGAGCAAACTGTGGGAGACAGTGAAGGACAGGGAAGCCTGGCGTGCTGCAGTCCACAGTATGGCATAGAGTCGGAGACAACTGAGCAACTGAACAATAAGTTCAGTTAATAATAAGGTATTAAGACCGTTAACTAGATAGCTGAAAAGGTAAAAGAGACAAGCACTAAGGTGTCTTGTAGGTACAAACTGAAGGAAGTAGCCTGTACCACAAAGGCTGCAGGGAAAACTGGACTTGTTAGAGCTTGCAAGCTTGGAGGAACAGCCCTGTGGAGCTGAAACTCAGTCTCAGAGGAGGGTATCTCTGGGCTCAGAGAAGGGGCTCCACGGGCCTGGATCTGGACATCTTGAAGAGGGTCACCCACCGGCTGGTGCTGTATCTCTGCTTAGGGTGCAGTGAGTGTTGAAAGAAGACCACAGACAGGATCCCACTGTCTCTACAGGAAGTAGATGTCACAGCCAGTATTTGGTGGGTTAAAGGTCACAGGAAGGAAACCAACAGGAAGCAGCCAGTCTTGACTTCCTCCTCCAGTCTCCAGTCTCTACCCCAGTGGGCAAAGCTATCAGGGATTAGCTGACAAATGACACAGCTGGTTTCCAGGGCAGAAGCACCGAAGGGTGTACTGGAAACAGAGTGTCAGAAACTCAACAACTGGCACAGAGCCAAACAAGCCAGGGCCTCCGGCACTCCTGGGCAGAGATGGAGCTCCTTGGAAAGATAAATGACCACAGAGGACCAAGAACACACAGGGTGTTGATCGCAGGAGTGATCACAAGCTTGGCTGTGCAGGGAATGCCCAGAAGGACAACTGCAAACTGGAGAAAGTTTCCGTGAGCTGGAGAACGAGATCATCGGACACAGACTGGTTTATTGACGGGGCCTCAAAGCTCTCAACCCCCACCTCCTCAGGCCCCGACTGCAGGGGCCTGAACATGACAACCTCCATTTTCAGTGTAAGCTAGGAATGATTTGTCCTGGGTTCAAGTGAAAGTGAAAGTCGGTCAGTCGTGTCCAACTCTTTGCATACAGTCCATGGAATTCTCCAGGCCAGAATACTGGAGTGGGTAGCCTTTCCCGTCTCCAGGGGATCTTCCCAACCCAGAGATCAAACCCAGGTGTCCCACATTTCAGGCAGATTCTTTACCAGCTGAGCCACAGGGAAACCCAAGAATACTGGAGTGGGTCAGTCAGTCAGTTCAGTCGCTCAGTGGTGTCCGACTCTTTGCAACCCCATGAATCACAGCACGCCAGGCCTCCCTGTCCATCACCAACTCCCAGAGTTCACCCAGACTCACGTCCATCGAGTCCAGGGGATCTTCCCAACCTAGGAATCAAACCAGGGTCTCCTGCATTACAGGCAGATTCTTTACCAACTGAGCTATCAGGGAAGCCCCTGGGTTCAAAAGCAAAGCTAAATAGGTAGCTGGATCTTTTAAAATAATATGCATAATAAATATATATGGAATAATATATAATAATATTTATATATAATAATTAAATTATATATATATGTTAATGCCTTTTAGCATACTATTAATTCAAACATAATGCTATAAAACACCAGATCTCTAAATTTACTCTTTCTGTACAATAAACTTTTTGAAGAATAACTACAGTATGTCTTAAAGTCCTAAATAGAAAGGTATTTTTTTAAGGTTTTTTGGGTTTTTTTTTTTTTGGAGTGGGGGGTGCAGCTTCCCAGGTAGTGCTAGTGGTAAAGAACCCACCTGCCAACGCAGGAGAAGGAAGAGACGTGGGTTTGATCCCAGGGCCATAAAGATTTCCTGGAGAAGAGAATGGCAACCCACCCCAGTGTTCTTGCCTGGAGAATCCCACGGACGGAGGAGCCTGGCGGGCTATGGTCCATGGGGTCACAACGAGCTGGACACGACTGAAGCGACTTTGCACATTTATTTTGTGCTGCACTGGACCTTCGCTGCTATCACAGGCTTCTCTCCAGTTTCAGTGAGCAGGGGCTACTCCCTAGCTACAGTGCTCGGGTTTCCCACTGCAGTGGCTGCTCTCGCTGCGGAGCACGGGCTCTAGGCGCCCAGGCTTCAGTAGCTGTGGTGCATGGGCTTAGTTGCCCTGCGGCATGAGGTTTTCCCAAACCAGGAATCAAGCCTGTGTCCCCTGCATTTGGCAGGCAGCTTCTTAATAGCTGTACCGCCAGAGAAGCACGAAAAAGACTGCTTTTGTTTTCTTTTATAACCTCAAAAGATCCACTTACCATTTTCTATGAGCGGCAGTTCTGATGTATGTAACATGGCATACTTTTCACGTGGGTCCTTAAGTAGGACTATGCTTTAAAAAATCCAAACTAATTGAGATTGAATTCCGACTTCCCCTAAAGGATTTCTAAGATGCAGGGTGAGGAGTGAACAATTCAGGACATTGCTGTTGTTTCTCACACCCCAGTGATCAGGGCACAATCTGCCATTTATAATGATTACCACGTGAGGACAGACAGTGGCAGAGAGCATGTGGCCGCGCCAGTCCTTGGCACAAGCTCCTGATAGAAGAACTGATGAAGCCCATTCACATGTCAGCCCCTGCCCTGTCGCCCCGGACTCCAGATGCAGGGGCTCAGTGGAGGTGGAGATACTGTTAGATCACCTAAAACAGCACTTTCTTTCTATCAATTTTCGTATTAAGTGTCCCTCCAGGGACGGTGACCTCCAGCTGTAAGCTGCCCTCCTCTGCTAACTCTAGAGCCCAATTTTGCTGAGACCTCAGTACTCAAGACCAAATATTGGAGAGAGTTTTGTCGACTTTCATTTCAATCACAGTAGGTATCCAAAAATTGCTTCCCATGATAGAGTGTTGTTTTTGTCTCTAAACACTGCAATTTTGTTACAAAGAACTTCCAGGGTTATCAATGTCGTTCTAATCTCTTATGTGCTAAAGGGCTGATAACAGGCGGCTTGTCTCCTATAATGCTTAAACTGCTTGCTTAAGGCTAGGGAGATTAAAATTACTTTTCTCCTAGTGTTCCTGAGTACTTAGAGTTTTTATTCTGATTTTTCTCTAAGCTCAAACGTCTATTTAAAAAGTTTAAGATTCCACAGGACTCCCTGGAAATTCAGTCATGGGGCGCATACATGTATTCTGGAACAAAGAAATAACATGTTTGAATGGTTTTCCTAAAACAAGAAGCAGCACCCAAGAAGCACATATTCCTGGCAGTATAGAGCCAGGCTCTGGGAATCTGAGTTGAGGGGTTCACTTGCCACCCCTGAAGACACAACCACCCAGATGATACCTGGGAAAAAGTAGTTTAGTGTTAAAAAGAGCATAACCCTGGTTATACAACCTACTGATCTAACTAAAAAGCATCTGCTTGGGAAAGACATTTTGTAGTCTATTAATAATTTGCTCTCTCTCTTTGAAAAGTGCAAAGCAGCTTATTTCTGGAATTTAAAATTCTTAACTTCAAACAAGATGCATTTTTTGGAAAAGATTTTTTTTTTTTTTATCAAAACAAGGACAAGATATGACTTGAGTATAAACTCCTTGAGGGTAGAAATAGAGAGGCGAGGGAGAAAGAGAGAGCCTGTGTGTGCTGGTGAAGGAGGTTCACCCATGAAGACAGCTCACCTTCTGGGTCCCCTGCCGTTTGCTCCCCGGGGCTCTGAGTCAGAAAGCTCCTGTGTTTCTTCCACCTGGAGGGACATTTTCATCTGGACCCATGGGTTCTATGAACCTTAGTTGCTTTTCATTATAGGCATGTAGAGGAGAAATACAGTTCAGAGGATGAGAGAGAGAGAAGAAAAATGGCAAATATATCAAGATGAACCAACTTACTGCCAACATTACCTGCCATTCTTGCATACCGATCTTCAGATGTTCTGCCTCTACAACCGGTGATCTCCCTAGAGACAAGAACAGTATTTCAGATTTCTTGTGGCACCGTCTGGTTATCTGTGGACATCATTTGTACATATTGCATTGAATTCAGTGAAGCAAGCTATAATCTGAAAATAAGCCTTCTCCAAAATCTCAGGGACTGCTGTTCAGAAAGCTCTTTCTTGTCTGAAATCTTCCATGAAATGAATTAACTTTGCCCACTCGAAACTTGCAGCCAAATCAGCTTCCTTATTTGAGACAGCAGCAGCCAGGCACACTGGGAGAGCAATTTTGTAGGTAGGCTGTAGACTCACGTTTCCTCATGATGCATCCCCCCTAAAACTGGTGAATAGGGACTTCTCTGGTGGTCCAGTGGCTAAGAATCCTCCTTGCAATGCAGGGGATGAGGGTTCGATCCCTGGTTGGGCAACTAAGATCACACGTGACGCAGAACAACTAAGCCACAACTACTGAAGCCCCTGCATTCTGGAGACTGCGTGCCATGACCAGAGAATCCACGAACCACAAGGAAAGATCGTTCATGATGCAGCGATCATGATGCAATGATCCCGAGTCCCACAGCTAAGACCCTAGGCAGCCAGATAAATAAATACTTTTAAAAAAACAAGCCAATTTAATGAACCAATTTGGGAAATCATAGCTCAGCTCAATAATGCAAGTCAACGGCACCTTCTTGGAGAGCCACCCCTTTATTCACCTAGGAAGGGAGAGGCTGCTCCCCTAGAAAGGATGACTGCAGACAGCGGGGTGGAAAACCAGAGTCCTCTTGGCTCCTGTGGCTCAAGGCAGGCAGGCTCACAGGGTCACGCTCTGTCCAGCACCTCATCTGCTGAAAACCCACCCAACCAGCCTCTTCTCTAACCTCCCCAAGAGGAGGCGGCAAGAGCCACAGTTGAAAACAAAGTGCCAGCTGCTCGTGGGAAACAACCTCTGCTTCTAGACCAACCACCAGAATCAAGCAGCCATTGTCCCTGCTTCCGATGGGAAGAGAAAGAAAGCTTATGGCTTAGAGCTGTCTTCTCAGCCACCGTGGGTAATAAATGCCATGAGGGACATTTGTCAGGAGGAACCTAGGAACCAAATTTCAGAAGTTCTCGTTTCTGGGCTTTTTCAGTTCAGACTGTATATATAACGGCCCTTCTCAGTCACTGCTCATGCAGAGAACTGAGTAGTTTCTCTATTGACTTAAATACAAAAAATTTTCAATTAAAACTTACATTTTGCAAAATAGTTTTCACATTAATTTTCTATGTGTACTATTTTATTTTCTTCCAGAATGACCCTATGAGAGAACCATTTCTTTTTTGGTGGAGGAAAATAACCAAAGGAAATACTAGCAAGCCGAATCATCAACTGGGTTACTGAAAGGGCCCAAGAAAGCAAAAGGGTTAATGCTAATAGTGTGAAAACTTGTCTCTGTAACGCATCTGGCTGTGTGCAGTGGGGGTGACGCTGAGCAGCAGGACATCCTGAGACCATAGAGTGGCAGGGTGCAGATGGCCTTCTTGCTCTGTTCTCTGAATTTTGCCATTCAACTGTCTGGGTTGGATTCAAGTAATGTGTCCCTGGCAACATGGCCTTAAAAACAAACAATAGTGATCTTCTAGCAAGGATCATCCTTTTGAACTACAGCAAGAGTCATGGAGGTAATGTGGGTCATCAAGGTAACAAAACATCTAATGTTCGATGCTAAATGTCGCTTGGACCTATGGCCAGAACCTGGCCTGGACTGCAGTCAAATCCTGAAAAACAAGACAGAGGCTCAGCAAGAGCACCTGGGACCAGGGCTGACCACTCTCCCAATGAGAAGACGCAGGAGTTGCCATTCAGTTAAGTTTGGTGGGCCCAGGTGGGCAGGTGGGTGAGTGAGTGGAGATGGGAAGGAGAGGTCCTGCCCAGTCAACCAAGCACAACATTCACAGTGAATGGCAAAGGCAGGTCAGAATCTAAGCAAGCCATGAGCTGAGAGGAACTTCCTAGTAAGGGGCAGTGGCCAGCACAATGCAGTGCTCAGGGGTGTGGTGGGGAAAACTTAGACACGGAGACTGCAGACCATCAGCTCAGAGAATCTGCAGTCAGCGACTGTCCTCCTCTGGGAAAAAGGGCAGGACTACGTACAGTCTCTGGAAGGATTGTTGTTGTTCAGTCACTAAGTCATACCCGACTCTTTGTGACCCCATTGACAGCAGCACAACAGGCTCCTCTGGCCCCCACTATCTATCTCCTGGAGTTTGCCCAAGCCCATGTGCATTGAGTCGGTGATGCCATCCAACTGTCTCATCTTCCATTGCCATCTTCTCCTCTTGCCCTCAATCTTTCCCACCATCAGGGTCTTTTCAAATGAGTCAGCTCTTCACATCAGGTGGCCAAAGGATTGGAGCTTCAGTTTCAGGATCAACCCTTTCAATGAATATTCAGGGTTGATTGTCTTTAGGATTGACTGTTTTGATCTCCTGAGAGACTCTCAAGAGTCTTGTCCAGCACCACAATTTGAAAGCATCATTTCTTCCGTGCCCAAGCTTCTTTATGGTCCAACTCTCACATCTGTACATGACTACTGGAAAAACTATAGTTTTAACTATATGGACCTGTGTCAGCAAAGTGATGTCTCTGCTCTTTTTTCTGCTTTTTAATATGCTGTCTAGGTTTGTCACAGCTTTTCTTCCAAGGAGCAAGCATCTTTTAATTTCATGGCTGCAGTAAATATCTGCTGTTATTTTGGAGCCTAAGCAAAAAAATTTGTCACTGTTTCCACTTTTTCCCTTTATTGCCATGAAGTGATGGGACCAGATGCCATGATTTTTGTTTTTTGAATATTGAGTTTTGAGCTACCTTTTTTGCTCTCCTCTTTCACCCTCATCAAGAGGCTCTTTTGTTCTTCTTCACTTTCTGCCTTTAGAGTGGTATCATCTGCATATCTGAGATTGTTGATATTTCTCCTGCCAATCTTGATTCCAACTTGTGATTCATCCAGCCCAGCATTTCTCATGATGTACTATACATAGAAGTTAAATAAACAGGATAGCAGTATACAGCCTTGACATACTCCTTTCCCAATTTTGAGTCAGTCTGTTGTTCCTTGTCTGGTTCTAATTGTTGCTTTTTGAACTGCATACAGGTTTCTCAGGAGACAGGTAAGGTGGTCTGGGGTCCCCATCTCTTGAAGAATTTTCCACAGTTTGTTGTGATTCCCACTGGGTTTCACAAACACTTTGCATTTCTGATATGAGGCAACTAAATAGATTCCTATACTTGGCCTTCAAGGCGTGGTTTCTGAGAGGAGCTTCAAAAGGCATCACCCATCCTTCCACCTCCCCTGGGATCCCCATTGCACTTGGTGAAAGGAGCATGAGAAATTGGAACTGCATCAATTATTAGGTGTTAAACCAGTTCTGGGAATTTGTCCCCCAAATTTTTGATGCCTACACTTTAAATGGCTTCCCTAGTGGCTCAGCTGGTAAAGAATCTGCCTGCAATGCGGGAGACCTGGGTTCAATCCCTAGGTTGGGAAGATCCCCTGGAGAAGGGAATGGCTACCCACTCCAGTATTCCAGCCTGGAGAATTCCATGGACTGTATAGTCCACGGGGTCACAAAGTGTCAGACATGACTGAGCGACTTTCCCACTTTCCCACTTTAAATATAGGACTTTGAGTAAACCCACACACGGTCCAGATATGAGAGAAGGACATTTGGAAAGACATCATCCATTGACAAAGATGGAGGCATGAGTGTTAGCTCTTCTTCATCCCATCTCAGGTTTCAGGATTGATGGGTGCCCATGATCAAGTGTTTGTACATATAGGAAGGGTTTGACTGAGCAGGTCATTCAGATTCAGTATATTCTGCAGTGAGAATACCAAGCTTCATTTCTAGAATCTGCTCAAAGAAAATTGGGACTGGGCTAACTACCCTTCCCAGAGTTGTTATAAAGATTTAGACTTAACATAGTGCCAAGTGCACGTGTTGGGTGAGTCTGAACTGGACTTCCAGCATGTTCTCATGGCCACTGGCCTGACCCAGACCTTAGTGGCGGTGCCCTGGGGCCAGCAGATGCCTTTCTCTGGTCCTGGCATACAGCCCTCAGGTCCACTTAGACCAGGGTCTTCCAGGCACTGCTCTGGGAGAAGCTGCCCCATTCTGTACATCCCCCACTCTGTCAAATGGCCACTGGTCTCAGTCTCAGGTCCACAACTCACATAGTCAAAACCCACTTGACACGTGTAAGTTTGAGACTTACCACAAATATAGTATGAAAACTGCTAATTCCAGCATCACTCACCATTGAACATGTTGTTTGTATGGACACTGTGTTTTCCTTTCTAAATATTTGAATAACATTATCATAAATGAGACTTTCCTTGTAAGTTGCAGGGCAATGTTGACATTATGCTTAGACAGCAGTATCTTTACGAAGTTATCTTAGAAATCATTGTATGTTAATAGAAAATGTAGCCATCAGGCATTTCTAGGGCTCATCTGACATATTCTAGAATGTTCTAGTTGTGCCATTCATGTCTACCTCTTAAATTCAACCATGTATGAGTTTTCACTTTATAAGACACAGTTCTTTAAAATATATTTATCACCTCTCTAAGTTCCCTCTGAGTTTCTCTGTATACTGATGGCCTATTTGAGTAAAGGCCAGGAATACATTTGATCATCTGGCCATCACTGCACTACCCAACCATTTTAATGTTTTAAATTTCATGGCCCTCATAGAAATTATACTTCCCATCCCATTAGCATAAATATTGGGTCTGCTTAAAGCATGATCTGGCAGACCTGGGGCTCCAGCATCTCCAACAGCCAAGGGAATCTGGGAGTCATTCCCAGCATGAAAGTTGGGATGCTGGTTTGGCATAATTGCCCTGATGATCATCTATTCACCGAGAAAAATAAGGACCTGTCCAGCCCTGTTCCAGGTGCTGTGAAGAACATCTGTGTGTGCCAAGTTGCTTCAGTCATCTCCAACTTTTTGCAACCCTGTGGACTGTAGCCCACCAGGCTCCTCTGTCTGTGGGATTCTCTAGGCAAGAATGCTGGAGTGGGTTGCCATAACCTCCTCCAGGGGATGTTCTGGACCCAGGGATCAAACCCACATCTCTTCCATCTCCTGCTTTGGCAGGGAGGTTCTTTACTACTAGTGCCCCTGGGAAGCAGAATGGTTATTACAGAATATTGAACAGAGTTCCCTGTGCTATTCAGTAAGTCCTTGATGATTATCCATCTTAAATATAGCAGGTGGACATGTCAATCCCAAATTCCCAGTCTCTCCTTCTCTCCACACCCTTCCCTCTGGTAACTGTACGTTCATTCTCTAAGTCAATGATTCTGTTTCTATTAGGAAGCTTTCTTTCATAAGATAATGAGAGCAATGTGACACCTTGTTCGGTATAATCATAAGACAGTCAACTCCTAAATATAATCATCTGCTAAATATACCCATGTCTATTAATGACATTAACTGTAAATTCATAGAAACTGGCTGATATTGCATTTATATCATACAGAATCAGTAGTTGAAGTATTTATAAAAGAAAATTGATTAGCTCCGGTGGCTATTTACTCCCAAGTTTTGTCACATGCAGGGGCTTCCCTGGTAGCTCAGTTGGTAAAGAATCCACTGCAATGCAGGAGACCCTGGTTTAATTGCTGGATCGGAAAGATCCCCTGGAGAAGGGATAGGCTACCCACTCCAGTATTCTTGGGCTTCCCTGGTGGCTTAGCTGGTAAAGAATCCATCTGCAGTGTGGGAGGCCTGGGTTCATATTTTTGACAAAATTGCAATCTGCCTTAACGTGTCCTAAACACTTGTTTATAGACCTATGGGACTAAAGGGCAGTGGGGGGAGGGGATTCTATCTATTTCATAAATAATTCGACACGAGATTTAAAAATTGAGAATCCTGAGCCTTTATAGATGGCTCACTTTATAGATGGGATGGCCCAGGCTACCCAGGTAGTGCCAGTGATAAAGAACCCACCCACCTACCAGTGCAGGAGACGTAAGGGACACGAGTTCCATCCCTGGATCAGGAAGACCCCTTGAAGGAAGGCATGGCAACCCATTCCAGTATTCTTGCCTGGAGAATCCCATGGGCAAAGGACCCTCGCAGGCTACAGTCCATGGGGTCACACAGAGTCGGATACGACTGAAGCGACTTAGCATGCATGCACATTATGGCCCACCCTCTAATTTTTCAGAGGGCAAGGCTGGAAGCCAATGAGGTTATAGGATTTGTCCACAATGTGACTAGAGTTAGGGGGGTGGGGGAACCCAGCATAGAGGTCGGGCCTGGGCACCTGCTGCTCAGAGGAGCCCGGACCTGCACCTGCCACTCTGTGCTCCATCCTCAGGGCCTGGCACCCAATGGAGCCCTGGTAAGCGCTTTTTACACAGGCTTGAACTCAATCCCTGTTATCAACACCATTAAAGAGTGTGAGAGAAAGATACTGCAAAGCATGAAACTTGCTCTCTAGAAACAAGCACTCCTATGGATATCTCCAAAAGTTGATGAGCAGAGTCAATGGCAAATTGGGTTTTGTTCTGGAAAAGACGAGGAACGGGGGAGGCAGTGCCTTGTCAGCTCAAGCTCTGCAGATGTTGGATGGTTTGGGATGCCAGTGATTCACAGAGAAAACACAGTGTGGCCTCGTTACCATCAAGAACAGGGTTATCTGAGGCCACCAGCTGACTGAGGCACACTTAGTGAACACACTAAGTGAATCAGCAAGAGCTGATTCATAAATGTGGAGATCTATGCCAGAAATAAAAACTCAGACCTTTTCCTTCATCTGTCTGTGCCTCAGAGGAGCTCCCCAGTGCTGCACTGCCCCCAGGAGTGGTCATTGTGCGGAAGCAGGAATGTGCCTTGTCGCCAAGCTTAGCCCAGCATGATCGGCACCAATGCTTGTATGAAGCACACGCCCACAGGGACCATGAAGTGTAGGACCAGGGAGGGGGCTTGATGCTGCCGTCTATGGGGTCACACTGAGTCGGACACAACTGAAGCAACTCAGCAGCAGCAGCAGCAGCTCCATGGTACAGGCCAAGAAACAGACTCCAATCCATTGTGACTTGCCCCACCAGCTATCTGGTAAGTGAAACAGGAAAGACTCATTTCAGGTTCTTCCAAACGCAAGTCCAGGGCTCCCCCATCACCCCAGGCCTGGGGACCCCGAGCCCCATGGTCCCAGCTAGTATCTACAGGCTGTTCTCACAGCTTTCAATGCCTGCCCCCTCCTATTGCTCCATGCTCATCAGACCTTGCTGACCACCTCTTTCCAGTCATCCTGCTCTTCACCTGCTGGTCACCAAGCCTGTAGCTCAAGCTAAGGGCGGAGTGAAGGTGTTAACGGGCATCTTTGAAGTCAAATATCAGATCTGAAAAAGAAGGAAGAAGGGAAGAATTTTAAAATTACATGAGAACAGTGGCAAGTGTAGTTCATTTACCTTCTCTCCTTCCTCCCCTTCTTTCACTAGAACTCACTTCCCTTATCCCTAGACCTCACTGATTACTTCTTATTAGAAAGCATCCTGTCAGTGAAACAACTCAGAGGCAGGATGGGAAATGCTGAACTGTGCCACAATGCTCTCCTTTTGGTGCCTCGGCTCAAGGGACGCTGCACTTGTATGGGCAGCCTCCCTTTCCTAAATTATTTCATCACAGAAGGAACCCCAAATAGGAATACATCTTGTATCTGAAAGGAAGGAAGAGAAGGAAGCAGGGAGGAAGGGAAGTAGGGAGGAAGGAAATGAACAGGAAACCCTACTCGTGGCCTGGGGGAGATTTTTATTTAACTCTTACAACATTTCCAATACATGGTTACAAAATTGAAAACAAAAAAGTGACCAACCGTGAAGCATGACCAGCACCCAAGAAGAGCAACCTGCCTTTCTCAAGCATTTCTGCCTGGCTGTCATAGCGCCTGGTACGTGATAAACACCACCAGTGTCTGGTAAACAAACGCACACCTTACATGGTGCTATTGTCTCACACAAATTCTTTTCAGAAAGGGAGAAAAGTCTCAGTAGTCCCTTAAAAGTTTCTTGTAGCTAGTTCATCTTCATCTGCCTTATCTACAGAAGCCAACAGGCACAGTTGGAAGAAATAGGTTAATAAAACCAAGCCAGATGGCTAGCCATTAATTTTGCTGCTTCTCTGCAGCTGTTACAGATTTATCTTTTAAAGTCTTACACTAATCAGGGTGTAAATTCCCCTGAAGCCACTTGGTGTCTTGGCAAATAAGCCAGACCCATGAATTTCTAAGAATATTGTACCTGCTTTAGTCCCTGTGGACTTCGTCCTATTAGTGATGGTGAAAAAGCAGCCATCTTGAAAACGCCATTCTAAAACTGGGAATTTAAGATTATATCTTGATGTCACACTTTTGGGGCAATTTTTATTTTTTGTTGTTCAGTCACTAAGTCTTGTCTGACTTTTTGTGATCCCATGGACTGCAGCACACCAGGCTTCCCTGTCCTTCAGTATCTCCCAGAGTTTGCTCAAATTCATGTCCATTGAATCGGTGATGTTATCTAAACATCTCATCCTCTGTTGCCCCCTTCTCCTCATGCCCTCAATCTTTCCAAGCATCAGTCTGTTCCAATGAGTTGGCTTTTCCCATCAGGTGGCCAAAGTATTGGAGCTTCAGCATCCATCCTTTCAATGAACATTCAGTGTTGATTTCCTTTAGGATTGACTAGCTTGATCTCCTTACTGTCCAAGGGATTCTCAGGAGTCTTCTCCAGAACCACAATTTGAAAACATCAATTCTTCAGCACTCAGCTTTCTTTATTTTTATTTATCTCTCTTGCAATGTGTGGCCATTAGAATAGAGCCTCAGTTACACAGGAATTCTCTGTGAAGAGGGGAAAGTGAACGTTTGGTTCATCTGGTGTGGAAAGTCTGTAGGTCACATGTTCCCTCATTCTACTACAACCATCACCAAGCCTGGAGGAACACAGAACATCCCACTGAGAAGATTCGGAGGAAACAACAGAGCACAGAGTGGGACAAACATCTTTGTCACCAGAAAAGAAAGGACATATGAAGGAGAGACTGAGCCTGATCTTCCCCAATTGTTCCCCGACTCTGGGGACAGGTTGAGGTGCCTGGGAGGGTGAATTCTGAGTCTGGTAGGCAACTGGGGTCAAAGCCAAGATCTCGGTTTGAACTGACTTGGATCAGATTTCCTTGACATGAAGAGAGGACACATGTGCCACAAAATTGTGCTCAGGAGGATGTGAACTGCTTGTTTAGACAGGCAAGAGGAAGCTGACCCAGTCTGGCAAGCAGAACTTTAGTCTTTGCACCACAAGGCTGTTCATTACTACATCCTAAATACCCAAAGCAGAAGGACAACACTTGTTCTGCACCATGAGCTTCAGGGAGGTCTAGGATACACAAAATAACAACCAGGGCAGGTGAAAAGAGTGGAGGGAGGTGAGAGGAGAAGAATGAATATAAATCAAGAGTGAGAAACACGACTGCCAAGAATGATACTCAACAAAGTCCACCACCATGGAATGAAATGACCTCAGATGAAATAAAGAGAATTTAACACTATGAAGTTCAGTTCAGTCGTTCAGTCGTGTCCAACTCTTTGCAACCCCATGGACTGCAGCACACCAGGCCTCCCTGTCCATCACCAACTCCCAGAACTTCCCCAAACTCACGCCCATCAAGTTGGTGACATTATCCAACCATTTCATCCTCTGTCGTCCCCTTCTCCTCCTGCCTTTAATCCTGCCTAGCATCAGGGTCTTTTCAAATAAGTCAGTTCTTCACATCAGGTGGCCAAAGTATTGGGGCTTCAGCTTCAGCATCAGTCCTTCCAATGAACACCCAGGACTGATTTCCTTTAGGATTGACTGGTTGATATATCCCTGCAGTCCAAGGGACTCTCAAGAGTCTTCTCCAACACCATAGTTCAAAAGCATCAATTCTTCAGTGCTCAGCTTTCTTTATAGTCCAACTCTCACATCCATACATGACTACTGGAAAAACCATAGCTTTGACTATATGGACTTTCTCGGCAAAGTAATGTCTCTGCTTTTTAATATGCAGTCTATGTTGGTCATAGCTTTTCTTCCAAGGAGCAAGCTTATTTTAATTTCATGGCTGCAGTCACCATCTGCAGTGATTTTGGAGCCCAGAAAATAAACTCTCTCATGGCTTCCATTGTTTCCCATCTATTTGCCAAGAAGTGATGGGACCAAATGCCATGATCTTCATTTTTTGGATGCTGAGCTTTAAGTCAGCTTTTTCACTCTCCTCTTTCATTTTTATTATTTCTTCAGTTCCTCTTTACTTTCTGCCATAAGAGTGGTATCATCTGCATATATGTGGTTATTGATATTTCTCTGGCAATCTTGATTCCAGCTTGTGCTTCATCCAGCCCAGCATTTTGCATGATGTACTCTGCATATAAGTTAAGTAAGAGGGTGACAATATATAGCCTTGACATACTCCTTTTCCTATTTGGAACCAGTCTGTTGTTCCATGTCCAGTTCTAACTGTTGCTTCTTGACCTGCATACAGGTTTCTCAGGAGGCAGGTCAGTGGTATGGTATTCCCATCTCTTTAAGAATTTTCCACTGTTTGTTGTGATCCACAGAGTCAAAGGCTTTGGCATAGTCAATAAAGCAGAAGTAGGTGTTTTTTTGGAATTCTCTTGCTTTTTCCATGATCCAACGGTTTTTAACAATATGAAAAGTGGTGTTAAAATAAGTATTTTTTTTACTGCTAAGTCACTTCAGTCGTGTCCGACTCTGTGTGACCCCATAAACGGCAGCCCACCAGGCTCCCCCGTCCCTGGGATTCTCCAGGCAAGAACACTGGAGTGGGTTGCCATTTCCTTCTCCAATGTGTGAAAGTGAAAAGTGAAAGTGAAGTCGCTCAGTCATGTCTGACTCTTAGCGACCCCATGGACTGCAGCCCCCAGGCTCCTCCGTCTGTGGGATTTTCCAGGCAAGAGTACTGGAGTGGGGTGCCATTGCTTCAGGTTACATGTGCTTTAATTTTCTTCCTGTGGGTCCAAGAGGCTGCTCAGACGTTAAAGTGAAAAACAGCATTCATGAAAAAGATAGACATTCTGAAACAAAAGCAGAATAATAGCAATGAAAAAGAGTATCTGGAAATTAAAGCAAAACAGTTTATGAGTTAGAAAATACCCAATAAAAAGAACAAACACTCAAACAACAAATTTTTTAAAACTAAAGAATTTGAAAATATTTTTGAAATTTATACATTATGTAGAAGGCTACCCACTCCAGTATTCTTGGGCTTCCCTTGTGGCTCAACTGGTAAAGAATCTGCCTGCAATGTGGGAGACCTGGGTTCAATCCCTAGGTTGGGAAGATCCCCTGGAAAAGGGAAAGGCTACCCATTCCAGTATTCTGGCCTGGAGAATTCCATGGACTGTATAGTCCTTGGGGTCACAAACAGTTGGACACGACTGAGCGACTTTCACTTCACTTCAGAAGACAGAGATGAAGTTAAAATACAAAAAAAAAAAAAAATGGAGAATCTCTACACACATCCTTGTGAACATGCAAAACATTATTGATATTAAGAAAATCTTAAAAGCTACCAGACTGAAATTACTGATTACCTACAAAGAAACAAGCAACTAGTTGGAAAGCTAGTATTCCTTCAGTGGCAATGAATTACAATGCCAGCAAACAATAATATCTTCCCCTAAACTTGGGGGAAAGTAATATCAGGTGAGAAGCTGTCATTATATAGTGAAAGGAAAGACATTTTTCTCTGTTTACAACCCTTGACCATTTCTACATAATAGTCTAAAACTATTAAGCAGAAAAAAACCTAGGGTGAATTAATGGTATTCAAGAAACAATGATGAGCATAGAAATTGGTGAAACAAATTGCATTTAACTATCAAGCATTATATATTTCATAAATACATTATAAAATAATGTACTTAACTATCAAGCAGTTAAAAATCAGAATGATAGAGTACTGATAACAATAACCCGGAAATTGAAGGGAGAAATACTTAAGAAAGTGGGAGGAAGGAAGTTTAAAACATACCAAAGTCCTTTTCTCTTTGAGGAGCATAAAAGAAATAATAAATTTAATTTTATTGGAAAGCTTTAGGTTGACATATATATATTAAAAAGTTAAACTGAAGAAATAGAAATGCAATCTATAGTTCCCAAACTAGAAGAAAAACAGGAACCAAAGAAAACCAGGTCAATACAGCAAAAGATAGAAACAGAGAAAGAATATAAAAAGCAAGATAAACAGAAGAAATGAGAGAGTAATATTTGTAATGGGATGCTCTGGGTGTCTGTGTGTGTGTGTATGTGTGTTCATGCGTGCTCAGTCGTGTCCAACTCTTTGTGGCCCCATGGACTGTAGCCCTGCCAAGTTCTTTGTCCATGAGATTCTCCAGGCATGAATACTGGCATGGGTTGCCATTTCCTCCCCCAGGGGACCTTCCCGACCCAGGGATCAAACCCATTCCTCTTGCATCTCCTGCACAGCAGGTGGATTCCTTACCACTAGCACCAAATTAGGGCTTAGCCTCAAAAGTGTGGACCCTCCCCAAGCAGCTCCTGTGGCAAAGACTCAGGCAAGATGGTCCCACGAGTACATGTGAGAATGGTAAGTAAGAAACCCAGTAATGTTGCTCTTTAGTGATAGCGCTTCGGATATCTGGGGCTCTGGACAAGCGGGGGCCCTCTGAAACCTATCTAAATGTCACCGATCGAGCCCGGACCCCATCCACCCTTTTCCCTCCCTGCAGCTCTGTTTCTCATTTCAACACTGAGCCTGTGTATGGCAAGGCAGTTCCCAGGGAAAGCTGAAGAAACCCTCAAGCAAACAGGAGGGACCACAGAGCCCTGACATCACTTTGTCAACAAAGGTCCGTCTCGTCAAAGCTGTGGTTTTTCCATAGTGGTTGTGTATGGATGTGAGAGTTGGACTATAAAGAAAGCTGAGCGCTGAAGACCTGATGCTTTTGAACTGTGTTGTTGGAGAGACTCTTGAGAGTCCCTTGGACTGCAAGGAGATCCAACCAGTCCATCCTAAAGGAGATCAGTCCTGGGTGTTCATTGGAAGGACTGATGCTAAAGCTGAAACTCCAATACTTTGGCCACCTCACGCGAAGAGTTGACTCATTGGAAAAGACCCTGATGCTGGGTGGGATTGGGGGCAGGAGGAGAAGGGGACAACAGAGGATGAGATTGCTGGATGGCATCACCGACTCGATGACATGAGTTTGGGTGAACTCTGGGAGTTGGTGATGGACAGGGAGGCCTGGTGTGCTGCAATTCATGGGGTCGCAAAGAGTCGGACATGACTGAGCGACTGAAATGACTGACTGGCACCACCCTGTGTTTCTTCGGCAGCCTGCAGGGCCATCCTCAGGGGAACTCAGCTGGGGACCTGGAGAGAGGCAGCCGCAGCATCTGCTGCGACATGTGATGGGACTGAAATCACTCCCAGGAAGACCGATTTTCAGATTGAAAAAAAAAAAGCCATATGCTGCTTACAAGGCAACCCCAACAGAATGAAGCAGAAAGTTTCAAACTATGAGACACGGCAAAAAAATTACATACTGAAGAGGAATCCTCACATTCTTGCATAAGAATCTGCACAAAGATGCTTGCTGGAGCAACAATTGTAATGGCAACAAATCAAATACCATTATATTCAAGAAAGGAGAATAAAAAAGAAAGAGAGAGAGGACAGTCATAAAGGAGTATGCACAGCATCCATGCCCAAAGAATAAAACTCAAACGGGAAAACCTAGGGGAAACACTGTGACTCTCTAATCTAGTCCAAAAAGGGACTTAGAAATAGTGAAATTGCATGTGTTGGGGGGGGTGTTTGTGTGTGTGCGCATGTGTGCTCAGTCGTGTCCGACTCTCTGCGACCCCATGGACTGTATCCCACCAGACTCCTCTGTCCATGGGATTCTCCAGGCAAGAATACTGGAGTGGGTTGCCATTTCCTCCTCCAGGGGATCTTCCTGACCCAGGGATCAAACTCACGTCTCTTGCGTCTCCTGCACTGGCAGGCAGATTCTTACCCCTGCACCGCCTACATTGTGCAACTGTACACACATACAGAGAAACCTGTAGCTCAGTATGTTTCACTAATTTCAACTTACTTTCTAATATAGTTCAACATGTTTGAACTCAACATTGCTGCAGATCTGTGACTGGTTATATTAATTATAAACTTTCCCTTTAACTGATTAGCCATCTAAAGTTTCTCAAGAAGAAGCAGAATTTTAAACAAAGATATTGTCTGTTTTTTAATGTCATATGCACAAAGATGTTCACTGGTTTTACTAACAAAAACTTAGATGTTATGCATGAATAAATGGTCACATGCTTTCAAAAAAATAGGCATTAAAATGAAAGTTTTAAGGGGAAAGTTTATGAACTGAGAAGAGTACAACATGAGTCCAGTTAAGTTTAGAGAGAGAGAAGAGTGAAGGATAGAAGTAAACAGAACAGTAAAGCAGAAAACTCAACTTCAAGTGAAGAAAAAAGAATTCAAGAAACAATGGTAATAATAGAAATAGAAAAAATAAGCTGGTTAACCTAAAAGTCTACCATATGCCATAGCAGCAAAAAAAAAAAAATCCTTAGATTTAAATGGAAGATGTACAAGATTTCTATGCTGAAAATCACAAAATGCCAAGGAAAAAAAATCATAGAAAACCTGAAGAAATGGGAATATACACCATACTCATTGATTGGAAGGTTCTATATTGTCTTTTTCCCCCAAAATGGTCTAGTGAGGCAATGTGATTCCAATCAAAATCATGGAAGGAATTCTTGTTGATGAACTGATTGCCAAACTTCTATGGAAAGGCAAAGGAACCAGGATAGTCAAAAACATTTTGAAGAAGAAAAAGTCAAGTTTCAGGACTCTCTCTGGCCTGATCTCAAGGTTCATCATAAAGCTACAATAATCAAGATAATGTTGTACTGATTAGAGTAGACACAGATCAATGGAACAGAACAGAGTCCAGAGGCAGACTCACAAATACACGATCAAATGATTTCCAACAAAGTTGCAAAAGTAATTACTGAGGGAAAGAACAGCCTCAACAAGCAGTGTTGGAACAATTGGCTGTTAGTGTGCAAATAAATAAAAAAGCTGATCTAAGGCTTGCACCATTTACAAACACTGACTTACAGTTTAAACCCCAAACTGTCTACTAGGAAATGTAGGAGAAGCTATTTATGAGCTCAGTTTAGGCAAAAATTTCTTCAGCACTACAAGCAAGAACAATAAAATGTTAAAATCCATAAATTGAACTTCATCAGAAGTAAAAAGTCCTTTTCCTTGAAGGACTATATTAATTAAAATTTAAAAGTCAGCTGCTGACTGGGAGAAAATACTTGCAAAGAATGTACTTGATACTAAACAGCTTGCATACATAAGACATAAATAACTCAAAACCCAATAAACAAATTTTAATTTAATAAATATCAAACATGGCAAAAAGATTTGTACAGCCACTTTACCAATAAGACACATGAATGGAAAGTAAATACATGAAAAAATGTTTAACATAATTAGTCATTGGAGAAATGCAAATTAGAACAACAGTTAGATATCATTATTCACTATTTGGGCTTCCCAGGTGGCACTAGGGGTAAAGAACCCCTGCAAATGCAAGAGACTCAAGAGATGTGGGTTTGATTCCTTGGTCAAGAAGATCCCCTAGAGGAGAGCATGGCAACCCAATCCAGTAGTCTTGCCTGCAAAATCCCATGGACAGAGGAGCTTCGAAGGCTACAGTCCATAGAGTCACAAAGAGTTGGGCACAACTGAAGCAATTTAGCACACACTACTTAGAAAAACTAAAATTTAAACAAAAAATCTTTTAATTAATAACACCAAGTGCTGGAGATTTGGAGCAGGTGGAACTTTCCTACCTGGCTGGTGGCAATGCAGAAAGTTACAACCACTTTGGAAAAGCATTTGGCAGCTTCTTATAAAGTTGCACTTACCATATGACCTAATAATCCCATATCTAGGTATTTCCCCAAAGAAAATGAAAACTGAAGTTCACAGCAAAGCTGCATATGAATGCTTACAATGACTTAGTTCATAATCACCAAAACTGGAGATGACCCAGATGGCCTTTAGCCGGTAAACAGATAAGCAGATTGGGGTGTTGTTCCCATGACCGTGTTTGTAAAAACTAATAGAACTAAACATGAAAGGCTGTGGTTTTACTGCATGAAAATCAGGCCTCAATAAATGTTATAATTTTAAAAGGTATTTGTGAGTTTTAATTCTCACATCTGACTGTCCATGAGCAAAGAAGCGTCTTGAAAAATGCAGTTACTTCATCTGGGTAGGGACAGAATTCAATACTGTAAGGTAGGAATTTCAAGTGAAAGGGCTAGTTTCCACTGAAAGGCTGTGACTCTAAACAAATAGTTAGTGAAGAGTAGAGAAAAGTACTTCCTCTAAGCACAGTCAGAGCGTTAAATGTTACTCGCTCAGTCCTGTACAACTCTTTGGGACTCCACGGACTCCTGTGTCCATGGAATTCTCCAGGCAAGAATACTGGAGTGGGTAGCCATTCCCTTCTCCAGGGAATCTTCCTGATCCAGGGATCGAACCTGGGTCCCCTGCATTGCAGGCAGATTCTTTATCATCTGAGCCACCAGAGGAAAGTACTAAAGATGATGAGATCTTTGGGACCATTTGTTTTGAAACCACTGTTAGAGAATCTGGAGTGACATGTAGGGGAAAAGGTTTCTCAGTGAATTGAGGGAAGGAAGTTAATTTAATTGATCCCAAAGCGTTTGTCCTGGTTCCTTTTAATAAGAAGCTTAAATCAGTTCAATCCAATGAATACTGTCAGACTCTAGGCTGGCCCCTAGGAGCCAGCTCCACAGTGAGCACTGCTCCTTACAACACAGTGGCTCTTGCTGTTTCCCAGTTAAGTAAAAACACTTAAGAGATTAGCACCCTTTGGAGAGCCTCCCCGTCTATTATCTGCTCCCAGGAAGCCCACAGAGAAGCTACAGCCCTTAGGAGCTGAGCAAGCTGGAAATCCACAGGGCACTTTGGATAACTGTGCCATGTGCCCTCTAGCAGGGGTTCAAATTCTGTCCTTGAACATCTTTAAATTGACTTGAACTATATTGCTATTGTTGTTTTTCAGTTGCTAAGCTGTGTCTGACTCTCTTCAACCCCATGGACTGCAGCACACCAGACTTCCCTGTCTTTCACTATCTCCCTGCTCAAACTCATGTCCATTGAATCAGCAATACCATCCAACCATCTCATCCTCTGTCGTCCCCTTCTCCTCCTGCCCTCAATCTTTCCCAGCATCAGGGTCCTTTCCAATGAGCCAGCTTTTCACATCAGGTGGCAAAAGTATTGGAGCTTCAGCTCCAGCATCAGTCTTTCCAATGAGCATTCAGCATTGATTCCCTTTAGGATCGACTGGTTTGATGTCCTTGCTGTCCAAGGGACTCAAGACTCTTCTCCAGCACCCCTCAGCCTTCTTTATAGTCCAACCATAGCTACATACATTTCCTAAAGCCTGGAAGAGTGTATATGGGAAATATTACCTACAAGGGAGATATAAAGATGCCTCAAAATGATGTTGGATTCTTAAGAACCTTGGCAAATGTGAAAGGAAGCTCAGGTCAGGTCAGTTCAGGTCAGTCGCTCAGTCGTGTCCGACTCTTCGAAACCCCATGAATTGCAGCACGCCAGGCCTCCCTGTCCATCACCAACTCCCGGAGTTCGCAACCCCATGAATTGCAGCACGCCAGGCCTCCTTGTCCATCACCAACTCCTGGAGTTCACTCAGACTCACGTCCATCGAGTCAGTGATGCCATCCAGCCATCTCATCCTCTGTCGTCCCCTTCTCCTCCTGCCCTCAATCCCTCCCAGCATCAGAGTCTTTTCCAATGAGTCAACTCTTCGCATGAGGTGGCCAAAGTACTGGAGTTTCAGCTTTAGCATCCGTCCTTCCAAAGAAATCCCAGGGCTGATCTCCTAGGCTATTTATTAACACAGTCTTCCCTCACCTTGGTAATCAGACTAAGTACCATTAGTTCATTCAGTACCTCTTTAAAAATACCACAGACACACGGAAGGCTCAGGAATTGGACCATGGACATAGAATCATCTGTAGGAGTTAGTAAAACCATCAGGGATAAAAAGTAAGGAAAAACATGTAACATTTAAAATTGAACTTTTTAATAAGGCTAAGATCTCTAAGTCTATAATGAAACTGGCAGTTCTATACACAATTAATGGCTTTTGCCACCCAACGTCATGAGAAAGTTAAAGCATTTCTTTGTAAAAACAAGTTTGGAAAAGAACCTCTTACTAAAATATTCACAAAACAGTATGGTTACATAAAAGTAGAGAACATTAAAGAATTTTGAAATCTACATTACAAATGAAAACAGGTATAACCCACACAGGTACTGAATTTTAGCAAAGTGAGAAAATTAAATAGGAGAACAGAAACCTTAACAGTAAATATTCATTATTAACTGAAAACTTGTAAAATTATGATTGCCTCCTTCGCCCCTTTCCTTTTCGTCCTTATTTCCATTTAGATGAACATGAAGCAACCATAGAAGACAATCTAAGTGGGTCACATCTGAAGATTATTCATAGCATATCAATATCTGAGAATTAGAACAGTGCACATGTCAGAGCAAAGCTGAAAGTCGTGGAGGGTTGACCAGAATGGAAAACACAGATCAAGGGAATACTTGCATTAAAGTCAAGTCCAACGGCTCTTGGTGACTTTTCCATAGAGAAACTGACTCTCTTGGTTAGTCATTGTATGTTGCTGATGCTGCTAAGTCGCTTCAGTCGTGTCCGACTCTGCGACCCCATAGACGGCAGCCCACCAGGCTCCGCCGTCCCTGGGATTCTCCAGGCAAGAACACTGGAGTGGGTTGCCATTTCCCCCTGGAATAAGTGGCATGGTTCATAATTGCCAAAAATAAAAACAACAAGTATCTCAAAACTGATAAATGGATAAACAAATTGTGGTACCTTTGTACAATGAAACACAACTCAGCAATAAAAATAAACTGATACGCACATCTAAATGGGAACCTAGTACTTTTCATGTAACCTATTTCATTGTTCTCCCATCCCTGCCAGAACATGGAATAATATCTCCTGGTGAATAATCATAAAAGTAATAATGAAAAAGGACCATGGCTTATATTAATTAAGTGCTTACTGTATGCTGAACCTTGCTCTAAACACTTAACATGTACTCAGTCATTTAACCCTCACAATATCTCAGTGAAGTGGGTCCTATGATTAGCCCCATTTTCAGATGAGAAAATCCAAGCACAGCAAAATGGGTAACTTACCCGGGGTCACACAGCTAATAAGTGGCACAGCCAGGGTTCAAGCCCATCTGTATGAGCGTCGTCTTAACACTCCAGGGTCTAAAACTACCTTCTCTCACAAATGCTTGGCTGTTTCTAAACTCCCCAAGAAGTTCTCCTTGGCTGCACCAGAATTCGTTCCGGAGAAACGCTGCTCTGAGCTGCTAAGTCATGTTTAATACACAGATGTCACATCCTCCAGATTTTCAAACAGAGAAACGTATGCTAATCTGATGTGAGTTGCTTCTGAGTCTGAAATTTTTAAAGTTTATTTTATTGCATATCAGTTTTATAAATTGTTTACTTCAAGAATGCTAGCTTCCCTTAAAGCATATATAGCTTATATATCTCCATATAAATATTCCACTGTGCTTAAAATCACCTAATAAATTTGCACTTTGATAGGGATGGAGATGGGAACTGGCCTATAAGTTTGCTTCATTCTCATTTTCAAAGAGAATTTCCAACGAAACAGTAAAAGAAATGGCACATGTCCCAAAGCAGCAAGTGTGCGCCATCCCACGGGGCTTGCAGTGGGGCTCAGACCGAGGTGCTGTGCCCATGGGTCCATGACCTGGTTCCTTGAGGCCGAGAGAGGGACGGAAGGGCCACCTCCAGACAAACTCTACCAAAGCCTTCCTTCCACATCTACAGCTGTGTGTGTCAGTGCCCAGAAGGTGGGGGTAAGAGAGCTTGCTTAAGCAAGAAAATAGTACCATTCGAGGATTCTTTTGAAGGTATTGAGTCTTTAGTTCTTACTGAAACACGCTGTTTTACATTAAACGATAATGGTACAGGAGCAATGGGTAACTGAAGAATTCTGAAAAAGTTTGCTACGAAATGGAAAAAAGAAGGACGCTGAGGCTCGTGCACCTTTGAGATCGCCTTCCTAGATGCATAGACAAACAGAAGAAGCGCTTTCAGAGCCCGAACCCTGATCTGGCTGAGGAAACGTTAGATTCAGGAAGGTCCACTTCCTTGTAAAATATCAAACAATTTGAATTCTTGGACAATTCCCATTTGGATATAACTGACATACCCAAACAATACTATTTAGAGGTAAATATACAAATAAATGGGCTTCCCAGGTGGCTCAGTGTTAAAGAATCTGCCTGTTATTCAGGAAATGCTGGTTCCGTCCCTGTATGTTCCCTGGAGAAGGAAATGGCAACTCACTCTAGTATTCCTGCCTGGGAGATCCCACAGAGGAACCTGGTGGGTTACAGTCAAGGGGTTGCAAAGAGTTGGATTCAATGATCAAACAACAACAACGTGCAAATAAATATATAGACGATATATGGGGGAGATATAACACATAAATAAGAATTTGTTCAACTGCAGCAAAGAACTGAAGTCTGGAATCTTGGATCAGCTCAAAGTATAAAGGCTGCTATTTACCCCAACATGCTAGGACACAGGGAGCTAATGTGGAAGAAGTAAAGGGGGCTTCAGATTAAAGTCAGCTGTGTGTGTTTGGATAAACCCCTTCACCCCTAAGGATCAATACCCTCTATCAAAAGAGCAAAAACGTAATTCCATTTCACCCACCTCGAGAGTTATAGCAAAGGTCAAATGACATCATCTATAGACCTTTTTAAAATGAGAAGTGCTGTACAAATGTTAGCTCTTGGCATTGGGACTTTATCAATCAATATATAGGGAGAGCAAATCAGAAAGACGGCCTTCCTTGTCAGGTTAAACCCAAGTGGCAAAAGGCCTAACGTATTTCTATATGACTATTCCATTGTGCTGAAAATCACCTAATAAACACTTTGATTGGCTGGAGGTGGGGATCGGCCATGGGGCTTACCACGTGGTACACTGGTAAAGAATCCACCTGCAATGCAAGAGACACAGGTTCAGCCCCCGGCTGGGGAAGATCCGCTGGAGAAGGGAGTGAACTCACTCCAGTATTCTTTCCTGGAGAATTTTAAGGACAGAGGAGCCTGGAGGGCTACAGTCCATGGGGTCGAAAAGAATAAGACATAACTGAGACACTGAGCAGGAGGTTGGAGAAGACTCTTGAGAGTCCCTTGGACTGCAAGGAGATCCAACCAGTCCATTCTGAAGGAGATCAGCCCTGGGATTTCTTTGGAAGGAATGATGCTGAAGCTGAAACTCCAGTACTTTGGCCACCTCATGCGAAGAGTTGACTCATTGGAAAAGACTCTGATGCTGGGAGGGATTGGGGGCAAGAGGAGAAGGGGACGACAGAGGATGAGATGGCTGGATGGCATCACTGACTCGATGGACGTGAGTCTGAGTGAACTCCGGGAGTTGGTGATGGACAGGGAGGCCTGGCGTGCTGTGATTCATGGGGTCGCAAAGAGTCGGACACGACTGAGCAACTGATCTGATTTGTGTTCTCGACCTACCACATTTAATTATCTTCCTCCCAAACCTTCATTTTTACATGTAAAGGTATCTCCCGCTGGTTTAAAAATTATGTGTTCTATTTTTACTATTCTGGTGGTTACCCATAAGTAGTTAAAAGCATACTTTTCGTTTATTCCCCGTACACAAGTCTAAAGTTGAGCGGAGTGTCTACCTCTTCTATCACAAGAAAAGAGCCCAAAGACACACTCATCTCCCTCCAGGTGCCCTGCCCCAGCTACTCCCGATGAACGGGTTGGTATTATGTAGAGTCTGGCCATAGATCATTAAGGTTGCAAATACGGTCTCTCATCTCTCTGAGGAAAGTTACTGCGCTTACTTTCAGTTTCTGTTCTTCGTGTTGAAATAGCTTGGTTTTCCCTCCTAGCAGCTGTTCCATCGTTTGTTTGAAGTTTGTCCGATCACGTTTTTCGGTGAACTCATCTTTTTTGCTTGGAATGGTCCGCTGCCTTAGCTAGAGTTTTTGACTTGGGAAAAGGGCCAGGCGTCTTGGTCCTTAGGCCAGCTTGAGGGATAGGAAGGACACTCCTCAGGGGGCAGAGCCACTCATAATCTGGCCTGATTAGGGCGTGCCTGCCCCGCAGTACTCCCCCCCAGACCCACTGTCTTCAGCTCAGACTTTTATATATATATATGTACATGTATATATATTTTTTTGGTTCAGGAAGAGCTACTTTCCTCTTTATTTCTCAGTATGTCACATAGATTTCATTTAGCTGATTATTAGTGGTGTTGAGCATATTTTCATATGTGTCAGCCATTGATATGTATTCTTGGAGAAATATCTATTCAGATCCTTTGCCCATTTTCGATTGGATTTTTTGGCTTTATTTTGCTATTGAGTTGTAACGGTTCTTGTACACTTTGGATGTCAATTCCTTATCAGAAATGTGGTTGGCAAATAGTTCCTCCTCTTCAGGAGGTTTTCTTTCACTCTGTTCACTGTTTCCTTTGCTGTGCAGAAGCTTTTTAGTCTGCTGGAGGCCTACTTGTTTATTTTTGCTTTTGTTGCCTTTTGGTGCCATATTGATGAAATCATTGCCCAGACCAAATGAAGCTTTTCCTCTGCATTTTCTTCCAGGATTTTCACAGTTATAGGTCTTGCATTTAAGTCTTTCATCCATTTTGAGTTAATGTTTGTGTATGATGTAAGGTAAAAGTTCAATTTCATTCTTTTGCTATTGGATATCCAGTTTTCCAAGTCAGTCCTAAAGGAAATCAACCCTGAATATTCATTCAGCATCAGCGATGCGAAAATCTGACTCATTGGAAAAGACCCTGATGCTGGGAAAGACTGAAGGCAGGAGAAGGGAACGACAGAGGATGAGATGGTTGGATGTCATCACTGACCCAGTGGACATGAACTTGGGGAAACTCTGGGAGATCTTAAGAGATATGGAGGCCTGGTGTGCTGCAGTCTTTGGGGGTCACAAAGAGTTGGACACGACTTGGTGACTGAACAACAACAAATCCAGTTTTGCTGATACTACTTGTTCAAGAGACTGTGTTTCATTTTCTCAGCTGGAATTTCTAATTTTTCACCTCTTTCTCTTCTTGTGACTCCTAACATGCATGTCTGAGATGAAGCCCACAATCCATGTTTAGCAATCTTTTTTCACAATTAATATAAATTGAGAATCTCCAGAAAAATTAGGCAAATAATGATTTTCATAACTATATATATATATATACACACCCCTGATGACTTAATAATCATAAATCTAATCTGTAGAACTACCGGGCATTTGTTCAGCCATGGACACACCCACCCCCTAAATCGCCAATAATATACGCTTGAGGACCACGCGCGGGGGGCACCCCATGTGGAGTCTGTGGATGACCACCTCTATGCTTGTTCCCAGGGCTCCTGTGTGGGTGGAGCTCTGTTACTCAAAGTGAGAACACAAACATTACAGTCTGCTAGGTTTGAGAAAATGAGCTTCCACCTATCAAATTTCTAAATATGTAATTGCCATGTTTATACCAACAACAGTTCTATTTCTATCTTCAAATCTTGTTTTAAAAATACAGGAAGGAATCTAAGGGATCAAGGTGCTGAAACAGCAAAACCTTGCCAGGGGCACGCCGTGCTTAGAGGTTTTCTACCTTGCACACTCTCTGAGAATTGTGTCTGATTCCAGGGTAGGCTTTTCGGCGTTCCTTAATCCTGGGCAAGCATTAATCACTTCTTGCTCTGTCGTTATAATTATTTGTGACATAAACATTATAGCTGTTGTTTAATCAGTAAGTCATCTCTGACTCTTGTGAACCCGTGGACTGTAGCCCTCCTGGCTCCTCTGTCCTTGGGATTTGCCAGGCAAGAATACTGGAGTGGGTTGCCATTTCTTCCTCCAGGGGATCTTCCCATCCCAGGGATCAAACCCACATCTCCTGCACTGGCAGGTAGATTCTTTACTGCTGAACCACTGGGGAAGCCCGAACATTATAGTAGTCACATTAATGAAGTAACTTCTTTGCAACTCTCTATGGCTATGTGTACAACATAGTTAAAATTCTGTATTTTTTCTTACTTACTATGATACCAAAAAAATATTTTCCCACATAGCACTACTCAGACTTAGCAATTTTTGTTTAACAGTCTATCAAATTAACGCAATATATTTTATTTTCCGTTCCCCTATTTTTGTTTATATTTTGTTTGTACGATTTTAATAGTATTTCAAAGATCACTCTTTACTATCACTTTTCTCTTTTTCTTGGATGAATATACAGGTTGGGGGCTTCACTCGTGGCTCAGTGGTAAGGAATCCATCTGCCAATGCAGGGGACATGGGTTCGATCTGGGCAGATCCCACATGTCTCGGAGCAACCAAGCCAGGGAGCCGTAACTACTGATCCCACGTGGTGGAAGCACCGAAGCCCGCGTGTCCTAGAGCCCGGGCGCTGCAGTACCAGAAGCCACCGCGATGAGGCGCCCACGCACACCGCAGCTAGCGAGCATCTCCCACTCCCCGTAACTCTTCGAAAGGCTCACCCTCAAGCACGACTAGGAGCTTCTGGAGACCAGTGGCCATTGAAGAACCCACCTAACATCAGGGCTGCCTGAAGCCCCTCTCTGCAGCTACTAGGCAGCTTTTTTAACACCCTGGAGCCCTCTCTCAAGCCTTGGACCATATGGAAACAATAAAGCTTTTTGCAGCAAAAAAAGAAAAAGCGAGAGAGAGAAAAGCCCGCACAGCGACAAAGGCCCCGTGCAGCCAATACACCTACAGGCCGGTTTTGCTTAAACCACACAGTTGCCTTCCATTAAGATTTTACCAATTTACTGCCAGTGGCGATGAAGAAGGAATAGGTTCACTAGCATTTCACTAGTCATTACTTATTTATAATTTTTGACAAATTAATGGGGGCAAAAGGGTCTGGGAACCACTTCTTGGATCTGGAAATATTGACTCCAGTCTACATCAAAAACAGAAAGAGACGCTGCCGCAGAATTTTCTCTGCCCGAGTTTCTATAACTGCTTCTGAGAAAGTCAACCCAATAGGTCACATCACTGCACCTTGTTCCAACAAAACGGATTCAGATCTGATATCTGACTGCCTTCTTGACCTAAGTTAGAACTGGAAGTAGA
This sequence comes from Bos mutus, assembly GCF_027580195.1. NCBI lineage: Eukaryota > Metazoa > Chordata > Mammalia > Artiodactyla > Bovidae > Bos > Bos mutus. The sequence continues at coordinate 66,115,282 of NC_091636.1, forward strand.
AACATTTTCCAAGAAACTTTTAAAAACCTGTGTAACCTAGCCTTTGTAAATGTCATCTCTGAATGGATTTCCAGTTCCTTTCCAAAGCCCTTCGCCTCCAGGGAGCGTGTTTCTCTTTTCATGGTAAAATTGAACTCCTTTAAAACATCTGAACTCTCCTGAGTGTTGTATCCTTTACAATTTCAAAAAGGGAGATGATTTAAAATCAAAATGTGTTCAACAGGGAGATGACCATGAAGCTACCATCTGGAAAGAAAGGTCACCTCCTTGAATACCTGGGCCCAGAGAGGCATCCTGAAGGCAGAGGGGCCACAGAGAGGGTGACGGCACGCATCATAAAGACGACAGATGGTGTCGTTCTAATACATGTCACTTTCAAATGGAAAACACAGGCCCGCGAAACTCAACTCATTCCCAAAACTTTAAGGATACAAATGTAAAAGCTGGCACCGTTGTACTTCACTGTTTTGCATTTTAAAATTGTAGACATGTGGGCCTGAGAGCCACCTTGCCTCCCTCCCTAGTAGTGAGACCTTCGTGCTTGTCACCCACCCATCACCATTTCACATGGATTAAAAGCCTGCGGCTGAACCGATTTCCACATCATCAATCTCGGCCAGCCTCAGGAAATGTGCTAAGTGAGAAGACGCTCTCGCTTGCCGTTTCTTCGGCCCCTGCCCCACCCGACCCCCAAACCTGTCACCTTCCCCTTTTCTGGTGCATGGATATTCAGAGCGACTGTGGTGTAGCTTATACACCCTTCTAACTGTACCCATTTAAAGTCCACATCTTAATAAATGTGGAGTCATGAATATACACCTGTGTTACCATCACCACAACCCAACGTACTAAGTACACTGCTCATCATCTGCAAAAATGTCCTTGTGTTCTCTGGGTCTTTATTGGTAAGAACACTTGAGACCTATTCTCTTCATATATTTTAAAGTTTGAGATACTGTTGACTCTTGGTGCCATATGTACAGCAGATCTCTAGAATGTATTCATCTTCCATAACAGAAACTTTATACGTGATTAAAAAAAAAAAAATACCACCTTCCACTTTTGCTATGACAACCTAGAAGGGGTGGGATGGGGCAGGAGGTGGGAGGGAGGCTCACAAGGGAGCAGACGTATATATACCTCTGGCTGATTTATGTGGATGTATGGCAGAAGCCAACTTGACATTATAAAGCAATTATCCTCCAATTAAAGATAAATGAATACAAACATTTTTTTAATTAAAAAAAAACACCTTCCACTTTTGACTCGTTGCTGTTGTTCAGTTGCTAAGTGGTGTCCGACTCTTTGCGACCCTGCAGACTGCAGCACACCAGCTTCCCTGTCTTTCACCATCACCCAGAGTTTACTCAAACACATGCCCGTTGACTCAGTGAGGCCATCCAGCCATCTCATCCTCTGCCGCCCTTTTCCTCTTTTGCCTCCAATTTGTAAGATTGGAGAGAATAAAATCCCTACTTCTTGGGCTGTTTCCAAAGCTGAATTATTTACACAAACTAGTCAACAGTATGGCATCTAGTATAAGTCTCACTCTCTACGCACATGGTCTATTATTATTACTATTATTGAATTTCTGGCATTTCTGCAGGAGAGATTTTCAGATCTTGAGCCATCTTTAGAAATTTCAAACCATATTACATAAGATTTCCTACTCTGCTCCATTAACATGAAGTGGAAAGAAAATTACATGTCACAGTTCATCAAGAGTTATTAAGAAAATAGTTCTTTCTAGGATGGAAAGAAATTGCCATGTTAACAGTAGCAGCCACAAAATGCCAGCTTCTCCATATAATTCACTGTCTGTCTGAACCAGGGTATTTCTGAGCGAAAGGAAGCGTGAGTGATGATGACTAATGAAAGCCTTCGACAGCAGGTGACGTCGAGGGCTGATGTGGGCCAAGCAGACGGATGGTCCCCGGAGCTGCCAGCTGAGCCTTCTCCCAGGTTCCCTCCCAGCATCTCCCAGGACAGACCTTCACCAGAAATAGTCAAAGCATCCATCACCTCCTGAACACCCCCACTGCCTTTCCTGGGAGATGGCTTTAGAACTTTCCCTCTGTTTGGGATGTCTCTCTGGAAAGCCTATCAGAATTCTACCCAGGGGGTTTCCCTGGTGGTACAGTGAATAGACATCTGCCTGCCAACGCGAGGGACGTGGGTTCCATCCCTGGTGCAGGAGGCTTCCTCACGCCGTGGAGCAACAAAGCCCATGGGCCACAGCTCCTGAGTCCACGTGCTGCGACTACTAAAGCCCGTGTGCCTGGAGCCTGTGCTCTCCCGCAAGAGAAGCCGCCACTGTGGGAAGCCCATGCACCACAGTGAAGAGCGGCCTCCACTTGCACAGCGAGAGGAAGCCACGCCTGGCGACGAGGACCCAGCAGAACTGTTAATAAACAAATCATTACTGTTTTATAATTCTCCCTGGTGCCCATCGCTGTGCTGTGTCACTCAGTTGCCTCCAACTCTTTGCGACCCCATGGACTGTAGCCCGCCAGGCTCCTCTGTCCAGGGGGTTCTCCAGGCAAGAATACTGCAGTGGGTTGCCATGCCCTCCTCCCGGGGATCTTCCCAACTCAGGGATTGAACCCAGTCTCCCACATTACAGGCAGATTCTTTACCGTCTGAGCCACCAGGGAAGGCCTGGTGGTACTGTCCCTCTCTAAAAGTCCCTTTATGAGGAGATGGCCACATACCTTCATTCAAACCAGCTCCCTGCTCTGGCTGTCCCCAGAAGTCTTTTCCTATCATGGAATTTCTATACTCTTCCTTCTTTTACTTCTTTTATTTATTGTCTCTGAACCTATCAACTCGTTCACATCTGAGTAAGTTTCCAAAACCATGGACTCTAAGAGCACAGGGTCACTTTGTGGCAGGTTGCAGGCAATGAACACTTACAGATGAATTAAATCAAGCACCTTTTGTTTGAAACAAGAGCAAACATGAATTTGGCTTTTTTTTCTAATGTCCTTAAATACACCACATATTCGATCACATTGATGTTCTTTACTTTCCAACACAAAATCTATAAGAACAGAAACCTCCCTAAGCTCTGGGAAGTGTGTGTTGTTCTGAGGGTAACTGACACTTAAACGGAAGAAAGTGTTTTCTGGAAGAGAGGCGGTCCAGTGTGGTCTGGTGTGAGGCACTCCAATTGAGTCAGGGGTTTCACACATTTAATAAGCTGCTTAATTCCAAAATGATTCCAAGAAGAAACAGGGTGTGGAGAGACCATAGCAAAGGCATCTTCGGATTTTTACAGATAATGTGTACTTGCTACAGAGAGGAAAAAGAGATGAGGCAGACCACTGTAACTTCGGAGGCAAAATCCAAGTACTTGAGATGCTGCTGGCCCAGCGTGCTCCAAATTCTCAGAGACTGCCTAGAATGATTGATGGTGCTGTCTGAGATGAGTGCATGTGGAAAATTCACTTCGGATTTTATGCAGTTAGTCTCCCAGAGAACACCAATCACGTTCCTCATCTCAAGTGCCGTGTCATTCCCAGCATCCATCAGGTTAGTAATCGAATTCTCCAGCGAGAAGATGAGCCAGCGTTGACACAGCACTTTATGGCTTAAAAGTTCTGGGAGTCCAGAGAGGTCCTTTCTAAGCTGAGTCACAAAATCCCTGGGTCCAAACACTTGCAGAAATCAAAACTGGCAAGAATGACTGCATCAAACAGCCGACTAAGAACGTCACACGCCAGGGTCAAAGAAGTAACCTTCCCCCAGAACACAGTCATCTTTCTTTCAGTAATCTGAAAGGAATGTGACTTCAATGCAGAGCTGAAAGGTGTACAAAACAGGGCCTGACGCAGCCGCATGTGCCCCCTAAGTTGTACTACACAGAGATGGGTTTACTGGAGGATTTTAATAGTTCTCAAGCAAGGGCGTCACGCTAAACAGTGGTGATGTGAACATGCGAAGGCCATCCATCACTTCTGGGGAAACAAGGTCATTTTTATTGTCGGGGAAGGAAGTAGACCTTTGTCCTGTTGCCTCTCAGGCATCTTTGAGCGGCCTTGGTTGTGTAAATATCTGGTAAGGAAGAATTGATTTTACAAAGGAAAGGTTATGGATGAACTTCCGTCCTTTATGATAGATTCAGTATGTATTGCCTCCCACTCTGTGGGAGGTAAAGCTTTTCATTCAGGAATAGGTGGACTACTTTGCATAAAAAATTCTAGGGTTTATTGGTAGGGAGGGAACTGACACCCAAGTTCTGCCCCCCAAGATTTGACTTTAACAAGCAGAGTGAACCTGACAAGTTCCAGACAGGAAAAACAGCAAGTCCCTGGGATGAAACTGCCTTGAGCAGGAGCAAGCTGAGCTGGGGGCCTGGACCTGAGTGCTCCAGGTGGACTCATGCTAAAATCAGACTCAGACTGTCAGTAGCATCCTCACATCGCTATGGTATCGCTGAGTGGGGACCAAAGCAGACAATGGCTTCAACAGGTAGTTAAGAATATGCAGCGTGGGTCAGGCCCTGTGCCACCCAAAGGAGATGCAGCCACAAGTAATACAACCCTTCCTGAGTAGGCAGAGACAGACATGGAGATAAATTCTGTAATACAATTTGCACACACACATACTAAGTCATGTCGGCCGTGTCAACTCTTCGCAACTCTATGGACTGTAGCCCACCAGGCTCCTCTGTCTGTGGGATTCTCTAGGCATGAACACTGGAGTGGGTTGCCATGTCCTCCTCCTCCAGAGGATCTTCCCGACCCACAGATGGAACCCTCGTCTCCTGCGGCTCCTGCATTGCAGGCAGGTTCTTTACCACCACCTGGGAAAGCCCCAAGTAGCTAAGAGAATCTCAGGCTTCCAGGCGGTTCAGTGGTAAAGAATCCACTTGCCAGTGCTGAAGACGCAGGTTCGATCCCTCGGTTGGGAAGATCCCCTAGAGAAGGACGTGGCAACCCATTCCAGTATTCTTGCCTAGGAAATTCCATGGACATAGGAGCTTGGCGGGCTACAGTCTGTGTGGCTGCAGAGAGTCAGACACGGCTGAGGGACTAAACAACAACAGTAAAGAATCAGTGTGGGTTTTCAGTAGTCTCTCGATTGTGTCCGACTGGTTGTGACCCCATGGACTGTAGCCCGTCAGGCTCCTCTGTCCATGGGATTGTCCAGGCAAGAATTCTGGAGTGGGCTGCCATTCCCTTCTCCAGGGGATCTTCCCCATCCAGGTATCAAACCTGGGTCTCCCGCATTGCAGGCACATTCTTTACAGTCTGAGCCACCAAACTGTTTTTACTTTGACAAGCAGTGATAAAAATTACATTAAACCACGAGCTAAAGAAAACCCACACTGATTCTTTCTGTGATTAAGAAAAAAATGATTTTTTTTTTTTAATTCCAAGTAGTGCACTGTTCGAAGGAAAGTTCAGTGTCTCTGCAGTACTGTTGCCCCAGGCATAAGCTCCCCTGAGCCCACACCTTTTCCAAGACCAGGAAGCAGCCAGAGAAGGCCTGGAAGGCCCAACAAGGTGGTCCGAGTCACAGAGCGCGGTGCTTGTCTCAGGGGCCGCGCGAGGACGGGCACCTCCGGGGCCTCTCTGGACAACAGTGCCGCCTGTGTGTGCCACGCTCCCTTCCCATCGCAGCCCTCCCAGGCCCCCACACTCCCGTCCCTGTCTGCTCCTCCCGTCCCTCTCTGCTCCTCCCCTTCCTCTCTGCTCCTCCCCTTCCTCTCTGGGTTATCAATTTCTTCTCTAAATCCCTGAGCCTCTGTCCACTTCGGCCCCTCCTCGTGATGTAGGAGAAAACGCAAAGAATCAGCAGAAGCCAAACTACAGCAATAGTAATTTCACGTATCTTCTTCTCAATAGGGTTTGCAAATCTATTGCTTATCTAAATATTTCAAATTTAGTTTCACAGCGATAACAGCTCATAAATATCGCCTCCGCAGACTCTCGCTGGTGCTTGATGAGTTTCTTCCGGCGGTGACACTGACAGTGTTTATCCACGCTAGTGTATGTGGCCCAGAGAATCTGTTCCCTTTCTCTTAGAAATGTCTCTGTCTTAGAAAATCTGTCTTAATACACTTTTAAAGATTGGGCTAAACTAATAGCAATCAATAAATTTTAGTAAAATTTCAAAGCGGCAGATGATTTCTGAAAAGAAGAGATTCCCTGCAAGAGGCAGTGTAGGGTCTGTTCTCTTTAAGATCCAACGAACTGAATGGAGTGGAGTATCAGTTATGTCCAAGGGTCACTGAGGCCTTGTTTTTACTTTTTCACGAATCCAAATCAGCTTGAGAAGGTTAATTTACTTTAGAATGATTTCAGCTTTAAATTATTCAGCGTTCATTTCCAACTCCGTAGGCCTGAGGGGGAAGTGCTCTTTTAATAGGTTTGTTTACTGATAGAATAGAAGGCAGATGGTCTCCTGCAATTTGTTAGAAACTTCGTGGAGCTCAGGAGGAGGAGGAGGTGAGTTATAATTTAACCACCTTTAGATGAAAAGCAAACAGAGAGGCTTAAAGAGCAAGGTGGTGGTTTAGCCTCCACTGTGTGCCTGGGAAAGGACAGGACGCAGAGATCGAGCCTCGCCCCCACCCCCACCCTCACCACCCCCACCACCCCCCAACCCGTACCCCTTCCACCCCCAACCCCACTCCCAGCCCCCCACCCCCGCCCATGGCTGCCTAAGAGGACGTGGAGACAGGGCAGGGCACCACTGGGGTGAAGCTCCCGGCCACTCAGCTCCCCCAGGGTCCTGCCAAACCCACCACGAAAGGCTGTGCTTTGCTTTGCTTAATCATTCGGGGAAGAGCAGGCACAGGTAATTGAGGAAAGGTTCTTGTAGGTTAGAAAACTGACTCAATTTCCTGAAAAGCTAACACCGGGAGCACTGCTTTCCAGGAGGGCTGGGAGCCCCGCTGAAAGGCTGCAGGTTCACAGTCCTGTCCACCCGTCCACCCATCTCTGTCCTCTGTGCTGCCTCCTGCCTAGGGACACGGGCCTCTTTGCTTCTTGAGTGGTGCCTGTCCACAGAAAACACTCGGAGCGGGCCCAAGGTACCAAATCACGGAGAATCCCTCCCAGGACCAAAGCGGGCCACCGCTGGAGTGGGGGAAAGTCCCAGAAAGAGAATGGTGATGGTTGCTCCAGGCTGTGAGTGTATATGTGTACATGCTCAGTCAAGTTGCTCTTTGCAACCCCATGAACTGCAGCCCACCAGGCTTCTCTGTCCATGGGATTTTCTGGGCAAGAATACTGGAATGCGTTGCCGTCTCCTTCTCCAGGGGACCTGGAGACCCCCGACCAGGGATCGAACTTGCATCATTTTTTGCCTCTTGCTTTGGCAGACAGATTCTTTACCACTTTGCCACCATAATGTAATATAAATTAAATAAACAACAAAATTATAATATGTAAATCATATGTACACTGTATAATTACATATAATATTTATCGTGTACTGTACATTATTGGAAAAGGAAATGGCAACCCACTCCAGTGTTCTTGCCTGGAGAATCCCAGGGACGGGGGAGCCTGGTGGGCTGCCGTCTATGGGGTCACACAGAGTCGGACACGACTGACTCGACTTAGCGGTACATTATATATAATATATATAAACATAATTTAAAAGCTTTTTAAGTAGTCCCCACAATACAACAGACTGTTGAGCAAAATGAGAAAACTTACAAGAGTTAAAAAATCAAAACTCCCAGAAATGAATTGCTGCCTTCTGAGAAAGGTATGCGCCATTTTAGAGAATAATCAAGCATTCTACTTGCACGTCAAAAGGAGACTAAATGGAAACATTAAATTAACAGCAATTAAAAAAAAGATAGTTTTCTAACAAGGTTTTGTTCCCCTGAGAACCATAGGAGACGTCAGCATTCCTTAAGATGACAAATCGTTTTTCCGTTAATTAGCATCTCTGCAAACTGCCCCAAACAGATGGCTATAAAGCCAGCTGCATATAGTATTTTTTTTGTAAAAACAAATAAAGGAAAGAAAATCAACAGCAGCAAGCCTAGAGCTTATTAAATTGTATTGAATTCTATTTCCAGTTCAATTGATAATTTATTCTCTAACCCCAACATAACCACACAACACAGCATCAGAAAGGAACATCATCAGTAAATGGGCTTACTGGCATCTAAGGCTCAATAGTGAATCCTCAGTTTTGAAAGCAGTCATGTCAATGCTCAGTATTTTGCTTCCTGACTTTTTTACCTTGATCCTCCAGAAATAGGCCCAAGACATATGCATGTGGCTGGTGGCTCAGAGGGTAAAGAATCTGCCTGCAGTGCAGGCGACCTCGGTTTGATCCCTGGATCAGGAAGATCCCCTGGAGAAGGGAATGGCTACCCACTCCAGTATTCTCGCCTGCAGAATCCAGCGGACAGAGGAGCCTGGTGGGCTAGAGTCCGTGGAGTCTCAAAAGAGTCAGACATAACTTGATGACTAAACAACAACAACAATGTATTACACATTATCAACTGATATTGATATTTGTTTTATTATATTATATATAAATATATTTATTTTCAGTTGTATTTCAATGCAAAACTCTCATGCACTTACTATTTCAAAAATGCCTGCTGCGATATTTGATTATTGCTTTGCTTCAGTCTTAAATGATTGGATTATTCATCTCATACCTCCTTCAAAGTGTGAACTTATGACTTTGCTCAGCTGTGTTCTAGGTCCTTCTCTGTACTTGAGGGGAAAGCACTCAGCTGTCCTTGGTGTGCACAACATGAAGCAGCTTCATCTGTGCTCTTTGGGGGCCTTCCTTGGTGCCTTTGCCCGGGGGTGGGGGATCCCCTGCGAAGCTGCCCACCCCGTTTCTCGTGTAATCAAGGCTGTCTGATGGGTTCACCCTCCACTGGAGGGAAATACATCCATTTAATTTACAACGTAACGAGAGCACCATGACTTAGGCTCCTGCTCAGTGCTCAGATGTGTCTGACTCTTTGCAACACTCTGGACTGTAGCCCACCAAGCTCCTCTGTCCATAGCATTCTCCAGGCAAGAATACTGGAGTGGGTTGTCATTTCCTTCTCCAGGGGATCTTCCTGACCCAGGGATTGAACCTGTGTCTTCTGTGTCTCCTGCATTGCAGGCAGATTCTTTACCCTGAACCATCTAGGCTTCTGAAATGTAAGCCCTTGGATGCCTTTCAATTAAGAACTCAAAAGTTGAGTTACTAAATTAGCCACCATCTGACTCCTGAGAAACAGTGGTGGCAGTGATGGACTTGATTTTCTTGGTCTCCAAGATCACTGCAGATGGTGACTACAGCCGTGAAATTGAAGACTCTTGCTTGCTCCTTGGAAGAAAAGTTATGACAAACCTAGACAGCAGTTAAAAAGCAGAGACATTACTTTGCCAATTAGTCCATCTAGGCAAAGCTACGGTTTTTCCAGCAGTCATGTACAGATGTGAGAGTTGGACCATAAAGAAGTCTGAGCACCAAAGAATTGATACTTTCAAACTGTGGTGTTGAAGAAGACTCTTGAAAGTTCCTTGGACTGCAAGGAGAGCAAACCAGTCAATCTTAACGGAAATCAACCCTGAATATTCCTTAGGACAGATGCTGAAACTGAAGCTCCAATACTTTGGCCACCTGATGCAAAGAACTGACTCATTAGTGAAAGAAAGAAACTAAAAGTCTCTCAGTCATGTCCAACTCTTTGTGACCCCATGGACTATACAGTCCATGGAATTCTCCAGGCCAGAATACTGGAGTGGGTAGTCATTAAAAGACTCTAATGCTGGGAAAGATTGAAGGCAGGAGGAGAAGGGGCTGACAGAGGATGAGATGGTTGGATGGCATCACCGACTTGATGGACATGAGTTTGAGCAAAGTCTTCAGAGCTCATTATTCATTTATCTGTTCATTCATTCCATCAACAACTTTATGGAAAGTATAATCAAAACAGGACAATTTCAGTGCACAAAACATTAAAACAGAGTCCTCAGGAAACCTAAAGAACCAGCTTAGAAATGGATTTTGACTCTAGAATAGAAGCTGGCCAGGAAGGACTTTGGAAGTAGGAGGCAGCATGTGCAAAAGGGAGAGGGAACAAGAACGCGTTTGTGGGCAGTTTGTGGGCTGAGATCAGACCGAGAGGGCCACGGAGGGGGACCAGGACTGGCTTCCCGGGCACGTGACCTGTGCTACACACAAGGCCTGCTGCTTAGAAGGACTGCATGCCTGGCTGAATGTTCTGCTGTCATTGCCTTTACATTTTTCATTTTTAATGAATGGCCCTGCATCTTAATTTTGCATCAGGCATTGCAAGTTATATAGCTGGTCCTGAAGAGACATAAATCAGGAGAAGCTGAGAGTTGGTGAGAGGCGGATCCATGGATGACTTTCCACACTGGGGCTTTGATAATAGAGTCAGTGGGCCCTTTAAAAGCCTCCCCTTCACAGCCACTCCTGCCAGCCTCCTGTTCCCTGGGATGAATCATATCCGGGCTCAGGTCCCTCCCCACCCACCTGGACCAGAGGCTTCATTGCCAAGACTGCTCGAAGCCAACGTGTTAACCCTCTGCTCATGGATCCCTCTGGGCCCGGTGCATCCTCACCGCATCCCCACCACAGCAGGTCAGCACTGACGGGAAAGATGCACAGAGACGGAGGCCAGCGTCGCAGGGAGATCAAGCTTTCCCGTCTCAAGCAGCACGGTTCCTTTTGGTTGTCCTGCATTCTTTCCTCTCCATTACCTGCTACGATCCATCAGCCATCACTCTGTTCCACATGCAGCTCCACGCTTGGACTATTTCCCGGCCTGCTTCACTCAGATGGACCTTCTGTTTCTTCCCTTCCCAACCACATCCTCATCCCTGGTCAGGAGGAAGAGGACCCCAGGGCATGGGGACAACCCTGTCTGCACTCACCATGACATCTTCACGTGACCACAGACCTGTTCGCAGACTTTCTTTCCTCTGCACGCAGTTTCCTCCTCTCTTCTGGGATCTTTGCATAAGCCATTAAAAAGCTCGGTTCAGTTCAGTCACTCAGTCGTGTCCTACACCTTGCAACCCCGTGGACTGCAGCACTCCAGGCTTCCCTGTCCATCACCAACTCCCGGAGCTTGCTCAAACCCATGTCCATCGAGTCGGTGATGCCATCCAACCATCTCATACTCTGTCGTCCCCTTCTCTCTGAATGAATAAATGCATATGCAAATGCCCCCCTTCCCTGCCAGCTCCTTCAGGCTTTTCTTCTTGAGCCATTGGACCTTCACCATCCCAAACACACGTCCGTGTCCAGCCCCTGCTGCTCCCCTCATGGGGTGTCTTCCTCTCCCACTACTTGACTTGGCTTTTTGTCCTGGCTCTTTCTCTCCATCACAGCTCAAGGATCACCTGTAGACAACTCACAGGTTTACAGGATTCAAACCCAGTTCTATCTGATTTCAAAGCAAGAGAGGAGATATTCAAACATGGAAGTGGTCACTAAACACGGTTCCTGCTTACCTCCTTTTTCACCTGCCACAGCGCTGTCTTCAGTCTGGCAGATTGTATTGTCCTTCAGTGTCTATTCATCCCCTTCCCCTCTCCGTAACTTTGGATCTGTGCACCCAAATCACTTTGGTTGATGGAATACAAACAGCCTGATGCAAGTGGCTGCTTCAGGTGCCACCTCATCCTTGGCTCAGCTCCTGCCATCGGTCCCCCATCCCCAGTGGCCTCTAGTCCAGGATGAGAAGACACCTGGAGGAGACCTGAGCCCAACAGACTGGAGCAGACTTGTGCACTCCAGCCCTCCCAATGCCACCCAACCCAAGCATCCTCAAGCAGGAAGAAGTCTTTGCTCTTAGAAGCCACTGATGTTGGGTTTGTTTGATACACAGCATTATCACAGAAAAATCTGACTATTACACTCTCCCATGTGTTGATGTTCAGTTCAGTTCAGTTGCTCAGTTGTGACCCCATGAACCACAGCACTCCAGGCCTCCCTGTCCATCACCAACTCCTAGAGTCCACCCAAACTCGTGTCCATCAAGTCGGTGATGCCATCCAACCATCTCATCCTCTGTTGTCCCCTTCTCCTCCTGCCTTCAATCTTTCCCAGCATCAGGGTCTTTTCCATTGAGGCAGCTCTTCACATGAGGTGGCCAAAGTATTGGAGCTTCAGCTTCAGCATCAGTCCTTCCAGTGATTTCCTTTAGGATGGACTGGTTGGATCTTCTTGCAGTCCCAGGGACTCTCAAGAGTCTTCTCCAACACCATAGTTCAAAAGCATCAATTCTTCAGTGCTCAGCTTTCTTTACAGTCCAACTCTCACATCTATACACGACTACTGGAAAAACCATAGCCTTCACTAGACGGATCTTTGTTGCCTAAGGGTGTTGATGTTACCAGTAGGGAATGATATATATCCACACAGCGCATAGTGAAAAAGAGAAAATGCTAAGACCTTAGACGACCCACAGACAAGCTGAAGCCAGCTTTTAGTGAAAGTTGTGCTTATAGACGAAAGCTTCTGAATCTGAAAAACACACCAATAACTGGCTGGTCCACTAATCCCCTCCTGAAGAGAAGACTGTCAGAAGGACCCTTTTCCCCTTGACCTCGTGTCTGCATAGAGAGGGCGCTCCGTGAGAGGGCGGCTCCTCACTCACTCCACCGCAGGGTGGGGCCCGAATGGCTTCTGTCACTGGGGAATTTGAGAGAAGGGGCAGGACAGAGCCGAGAAGCCTCTTTTTTCGCCTTTGTCCACACAGACCACGCAGTCTGGTCTGTTCTATACCAACCTGTAAGGGGCTTTCTGCTAGGAAGGACTTAGCAGATGAGTGGGAAGTCCAGTCAAACTGGGGAGTGTGGGAGCAAGTCCACTTTATCATAGACATAATTACATTTTAGGTCAAAAAATAAAAAGTTATTGGTAATAAGATTTTATCCCCAGGGGCTTGACTACATTATTTCTCATCTGGTTCCTAGTTCAGGCAGGAAAGGAAAGAATGTTAATCTCCTAAGACTCAAACTAAAATAATTTACTGTAACATAAAAATTGTATATGGCAGGGAAGAAATTGCGGAGTTTCCATCTGAGATCCATGGAGGGGTAAGCAAGAGGTACCTTCTGTGAGCTACACATTGCCTATCTCCAATGAGCATGGTGTGTGTGTGTGTGTGTGTGTGTGTGTGTTAGTCACTCAGTCGTGTTCAACTCTTTGCAACCCCATGGACTGTAGCTGGCCAGGCTCCTGTGTCCATGGAATTCTCCAAACAAGAATACTGGAGTGAGCTGCCATTCCCTTCTCCAGGGGATCCTCCCGACTCAGGATCAAACTCGGGTCTCCTGCATTGCAGGCAAATTCTTTACCATCTGAGCCACCAGGAAAGCCCAAACATGGTATATCTGTCTCAAAGAGCCTTTGGTGAAGAAGGGCTTCCATATTAAATTGTGAAATAGGCTAAACTAATCAATTAAATTTGTGGTGGTTTGTCCTTAATGGTTTGAAGCTTGAAGAGACCAGTCAATGCTGCGTAAATGCTAATGAGACAAAACTCCTGCTAAAGATTAAAAAATTAAAGTCTGCCATTTAGACATACTTGGTGCTTTCCAAACACTGCCTCTCGCCAAAAGGACCAACAGCAATAATGAATCAGGGATGCTTCTATAAAAGGCATGTGAAGACAGTTGATAATTAAAGGGGAAAGGACCTTTTTGAACTGCTAGCTATTAAGTCTTGCCCCAAAGGTTCCATCTTGAGCTATGCATCTCGGCTTCAATATTCCTCAGTCACCTTTTCCACCAGGTCCTCACACTCTCTGTCACCACTGCCTACCCTAAGCACCCCAAAGTCAGCCACCAGAGAGCCAGAGACAGCCCCCACACCCCAGAGCCCCGAAGTTATTCAGACTAGCTAATCCTAAGTCTGCTCACCCTGCCTATCCTATCTCTCACCCTAGAAGCCACAATAAAGACGCCTGATCACACCTGGCCTGTGGCGTGCCCCCTCCCCACGGGAACCGTGAGAAACAAACTGTCTTTTCAATGGCAAGTACCTCCTGATCTGCTGGCCTTATTGCATGTCAAATTTTCTATGAATATTTTAAATGTATTAATTTAAAGTTGTTTTGAAACCGGGACCATGTGCAAGGACCAGAGAGAAAGTGAGGGGACCCCAGGAGCAGATGCTGTAACCCCTGGAAACCATCAAACAAAGAAACAGGGATTTTAGTCCTACAGCCAAAAGGAACTGAATTCAGCCAACACCCGAGAGAGCCTGGAAAGATCTTCCTCCCCACTGTCTCCCAGACAAGAGTCTTGTGGGGTCATTCCATATTTCAGCCTGTGAGATGCTAAGCAGAGAACCCAATGAAGTCTGCCCAGACTTGTGAGCTAAGGATCTGTGCTCTGTCATACAGCACAGAAAGCTAATACAATGTACATAAGGATACTACACAAAGCACATTCATACATTCTATGCAGACTGCCTTTAAACGCCCGAACAGTTTAACTTTGGTATCTTTCCTCAAATCCTAAAGCACACCATCTTGTTTACATTTTCAGGACACAGGAAGCATTTTCCTTCCAGTTTTTAATAGAACTCAAGATGACAAAAACAGTCACCAAAGCTCTGAGCATCTCCAAGTGGCTCATTAAAGGTGTTAGAGCCTCAGGGACAACAACCTCAGGATGTATCCATCTGGGGTTCCCTGGTGAGGCATGAACTGCCCACCTGTCAATACTCAGATTCCCATGCCAGCTGGAAGCGTGCCCACAGCACCCTTCTCCCCTCTGGCCCCGTGAGCATGAGCATGGAGAAGCAAACGTAACGTGCCCAGCAAGGCCGACATTCTCGGCTGTGAGCAGCGACCAAGACAGACATCAGGAGGACGCTGACAAAGTGGAATGCCTGCTGCGTGACAGATCCCTTCAGTGCAACGATCCTTTCTCATACAGCATCCAAAATCATGCCTTCCTGAAAATACAGCCCATTTTGACAAATAGATGTTTATAACCTTAACCAGAAGGTTTGTCGTTCAGTTACTCAGTCGTGTCCAACTCTTTGAAACCCAATAGACTGCAGCACGCCAGGCTTCCCTGTCTTTCACCATCTCCCAGAGTTTGCCCAAACTCATATCCATTGAGTCAGTGATGCCATCCAGCCATTTCATCCTCTGTCGTCCCCTCCTCCTCCTGCCCTTAGTCCTTCCCAGCATTAGGGTCTTTTCCAGTGAGTCGGCTCTTCTCATCAGGTGGCTAAAGAATTGGAGCTTCAGCATCAGTCTTTCCAATGAATATTCAGGGTTGATTTCCTTTAGGATGGACTGGTTTGATCTCCTTAAAGTCCAAGGGATTCACAAGACTCTTCTCCAGCACCACAGTTTGAAAGAAGGTTATGGTATGGATATAAATTTCTAAAAGTCAATTTTAAAATTTAATGCCTGTGCCTCGCACACCTGAGCCAGGAGCTGGGACTGAGTGGAGCAAGATGGATGCAGCCCCATGTCTCCCTTCAAACCAACTTCAACCTCAAACCTTTTCCTTCTCCACAGATGCTCTCTTCAGAAAAGTCTGAAGATCCAACACCCCTAGATTAGCCAACATCTGTGAGGCACCTGCCTCAGGAGTTTGGGTCTGAATATCCACAGCCGCCCTTGCATCAGAACCACCTCCTGGGTCATACATCTGCTCCCTGTGACACTGGAGGTTTCTGTTTCACCACGCGTGGCCCTTGGGTGTCTGCCAATAAGCTGTCACTGCCCCTGGCACCGGGAAGGCAAAGAATTAAACTGTGGCATTCTTTGAGAAACTCAGAAAAAAAAGCTTTCCTTTTGAGCCTTTTCATTTGCTTCCCAATCAACATCATGGCTGTTGTTCTAATTTGCTTCCACACTAATTGTCTTTTCTCAACCTTATGGACCAGGGACCACATTGAGCAATTGCTAACTGGCTCTGCATGACTCATGGGACCAGAGACTGGGGTTCTCCTCTGTGTCCAAACCCAGCTGCCCCTCCCCACATGGGAGACACCCTGGCCCAGGGCAGCCTGCATCACAGGGCACCCTCAAGCCCCTCAGTCCAGAAGGATGGGAGCCATAGAACCTCCAGTTTTCAGCAACAGACTCTCATTTGCAGGAGCCTGAAAAGGTCTGCTGGGCTCAGGAATTGGTCTCAGGGCTGCTGGAGCTAAGCCCAGATGGGGCTGGGTCATCTGGGGGAGAAATGAGGCCTTATATTCTCTACTCCAAACCACACAGCTCCTGGAGGAGCTGTTTATGAACTGGGGACATTCAGTCCAGGGGAGCAACTGGAAACCATGTACAGTTTTAATCAGACAAAGTGATTTGACAATAAAGAAGCAGAAACACTTTGTGGTAGAGATGGCTATTGTCCCCCTAATGTCTCTTTCTCCCTTGTTTCTTGGTAACAGGATCCTGACTCTATTTAGCATACTGCTACTGCTAAGTCACTTCAGTCATGTTCGACTCTGTGTGACCCCATAGACGGCAGCCCACCAGACTCCCCCATCCCTGGAATTCTCCAGGCAAGAACACTGGAGTGGGTTGCCATTTCCTTCGCCAATGCATAAAAGTGAAAAGTGAAAGTGAAGTCGTTCAGTCGTATCTGACTCTTAGCGACCCCATGGACTGTAGCCTACCAAGCTCTGCCGTCCACAGGATTTTCCAGGCAAGAGTATTGGAGTGGGGTGCCATTGCCTTAGCAGTATGCTAAAAAAAAAAAAAAAACACTTCCCATCCACCCTTGCAACAATGTGTGGTCATGTGACTACACTGCAGTCCTTGAAATATCTGAAATTGTGTGGAAGACTTCTTAGAAGTCTTCTTAAAAGGGGTTCAAATAAGTAGGAAGGGCACCCTTCTTTCTCTTCTCCCAACTTCCATTCCTGCACTATAGGATGCAGATGTGATGGCTGGAGTTCCAGCAGCCTCTTAGATCATGAGTTGCACACAGTGATAGAAGCCACATGCCAAGAGTGATCAAGCAGGAGGAGACTGGACCTGAGGACATGCAGACACTGTCACATCAGACTGGACTACCCTCCACCCAACTTGTCCTATTAAAACAAACCTTTTTGGTTTGAAGCACTATTATTTGGGGGTTTCTGTTAAGTGCTGTCAATATCTTCTAGCCAACAGCCATCAGGGATACATCTGTAGCTAAGCAAATTGTGTTTATTATTAATTGCTGTAAGAGGGAGTTCAAAATGGGGGAGTTCACAGGGCATTACAGTAAGAGCATAGGAGACAAGACATCATAGGATTTGGTCTTTGTGCCTCACAGAAAGCCAATGCTACAAAAATGTGGTTGAATGAATAATGTGTAAGAAAAAAATCTGGGATATAATGTAGCTCTTTTATATCTGGTAAATACAAATTTAATTTTTTATTTTTATGTAAACTAACAAATTGCTAATGTTGCTCAGATTTTTGGTCAAATTCAAAGTCCATGTATTTGTTCTGGCATTTTCATTTTACATTCCTTAAGTCCTTCTTTGGACATGAACAAATTTCAGAGTTTGATCCATCAAAGTCGATGTGACTCATAACTGTCTGAGATTAGATTAAGGAAGTTTACTCACTTCCCTTTTCAGTATAATAAGATAACCCACACTCAGGTTCCCAAGTACACTAAATCAGAATTGGGTGATATTTGAGTTAGCCTGGGGATTGCAGTAAAGAATCTATTTTGAGCTCATTGTTTACAGGTGAAATATATTGCTTTGTGCCTCAAGCAAAAAAAAAAAAAAAAACAGAAAAAACCAAAGTTGCTATGTAATCACCATCCAATATAGATGTTGTTGAAAGAAAATAAATCAAGTTGATCCAAAATGCAAGGAAAACAATAGTCTATTCGCTTAGCTATTCAAGGAAGCATGGGTGATTTCAAAAGATGGATGGAAAAAACTCATTCTATAAATGTGTTTTGAGTGTGTGTAATTTTTCTAAGCCTGTTTCAAAATATGAGAGCATAATGTTGCAAGATTTCGTGATATTAACTCAATAATAAAGAGACGCTCAGAAACAGTCATCCAAACACATATCCATTCATTTACTCAACAAATATTCACTGAGCATGTAAAACAGGCTTGATCCCATCCAAGTATCTGAGAATAAACCTTCTGAATTCAAGGGGCTTACAATCTGCTGGAAGAGGCAAAATAAGAATAAAATATTTTCCCCCAAAAGCGTGCAGAGAGTAGTGAAACTGGGGTGATAGAAAGTCAGGTTATGAGGCCCTAATCTAGCCTGGAAAGTTAGGAGGCTTTTGGAAGCCAATGCTGAGTCCTGGGAGTCAAATGGAGCACGCCAGTTCGAGCAGAAAGACTTTTCGTGCAGAAGAAAGCCCAGAGGGAAGAGAGGAGACACCTTGTCTAGAATACAGACAGTAGTTCAGTGAAGAAGGAGCTAGCGGGAGAAAGAATGCTGAGACCAGAGAGAGATGGATCTGAGTGTGGGGCAGAGCCCCCCAGGGCCATGTGTGACATCACTGCTTCCAGTTCTTACTGTCCTCTCTGTATTTGAATTCTACACCCTGCCCACTTCCTAGGACTGCAAACTATCATGCTTGGGTCCATGATGAAGCCTCTTACACACATTCCACTCTCAAGCAAGTAACAATGCAGCTAGGAGCCTCTGTGGAGCTGCTTGGAGCACTGTAGTTGGTGGCAGTCTACAGTCCCAAGTAATTGTTCCACTTCAAAAATCAAACTGGGAAATTCTCTACAGGATATCATGGGACCCACAATCGGCCTCCCAGCTTCAGCAGGGCTGCCGTGTCACACAACTGCAGGAAGCACAGCACATGTCAAAAGCATAATGGCGCCGCCAAGACGTGCACACCCTGATCCCAGAACACGTGACTGTGTTAGGTTACATGACAAAGTGAATTAGGCTGCAGAGGTAATTAAGGCTGCTAATCAGTTGACTCTGACATGGAGACCAGTACACGGGGTTACGCAGGCAGGTCCAATGTAATCACAAGGGTCAAAGTAGAGGAGGAGATTGGAAGAGAGAACCACAGAGATGGCAAGACAAGAAAGACTCAGTGCCAACTTGCTCGCTTTGCGGATAAAGGGTCATGACCCTAGGTATGTGAGCAGGCTCAGAGGCTAGAAAAGGCAAGGATTTTACAGAAACAAATGAAGTCCTGCCAACACCTGGGTCCTAGCCCAGTGACAGCAGTATCAGACCTCTGACCTACAGAACTATAGATTTAAAAAATGTGTGTTAAGACATGAGGTGTCTAGTCATTTGTTAGAGCTGTAGGAAACCAATAGGGCTTCCCAGGTGGCTCAGGGGTAAAGAATCTACCAGGCAACGCCGTAGACCCATGTTCGATCCCTGGTCAGGGAAGATGCCCTGGAGAAGGAAATGGCCACCCACTCCAGTGTTCTTGCCTGGGAAATCCCATGGACAGAGGAGCCTGGTGGGCTACAGTCCACGGGGTCACAGAGAGTCGGACACGACTGAGCAGGCAGGCACAGACAGGAAAGCATCGTAAAGCACTGTCCTGCCTCCCGAACTGTGTGATGTGGACAATTCGAGGAAACCAGAGACCGAAGCTGGCAACTGCGTCAGAAACCACACGGTGACGTCTGGGGAAAACGCCTCTCCCTGCAGCAGACACGGAGACGGACCTGAAAGCAGACTCTCAAAGAACACGCCGCACGTTTCACCCTCGGTAGCAGAACCAGGCAGGTCACTGCAAAGAGGTTACTGCCTGCCTTGTTCAGCAATGTGGCCATTTCCACCACCTGGAAATGGGCAGCTCCCCCACCCAATTCTCCTAGATTTAGAATAGGCAGAGGAACCAGAGATCAAATTGCCAACATTCACTGGATCATAGAAAAAGCAAGGGAATTTCAGAAAAACATCTTGCTTCTCCTTCATCAACTATACTAAAGCTTTTGACTGTGTGGAGCACAACAAACTGGAAAATTCTTCAAGAGCTGGGAATACCAGACTCACCTGACCTGCCTCCTGAGAAATCTGTATGCAGATCAAGAAGCAATAGTTAGAACTGGACACAGAACAATGGACTGGTTCCAAACTGGGAAAGGAGTACATCAAGTCAGTATATTGTCACCCTCTTACTTAACTTATGTGCCGAGGACATCTGCGAAATGCCAGGCTGGATGAACCACAAGCTGGAATCAAGCTTGCCTGGAGAAATACAGATATACAGATGACACCACCCTTATGGCAGAAAGTAAAGAAGGACTAAAGAGCTTCTTGATGAAAGTGAAAGAGGAGAGTGAAAAAGCTGGCTTAAAACTCAACATTCGAAAAACTAAGATCATGGCATCCGGTCCCATCACTTCATGGCAAACAGACGGGGAAACAGTGACAGACTTTATTTTGGGGGGTTCCAAAATCATTATGAATGGGGACTGCAGCTAAGAAATTGAAAATTTTTGATCCTTGGAAGGAAAGCAAACCAAGACAGCATATTAAAAAAGAAGAGACATCACTTTGCCAACAAAATTCCATATGGTCAAAGCTATGGTTTTTCCTGTGGTCATGTATGGACCTAAGAGTTGGACCATAAAGAAGGCTGAGCACCAAAGAATTGATGCTTTTGAACTGTGGTGTTGGAGAAGACTCTTGAGAATCCCTTGGACTGCAAGGAGATCCAACCAGTCCATCCTAAAGGAAATCAGTCCTGAATATTCATTGGAAGAACTGATGCTGAAACTGAAGGTTCAATCCTTTGGCCACCTGATAGGAAGGGCCAAATCACTGGAAAACACTCAGATGCTGGGAAAGACTGAGGGCAGGAGAAGAGGGTGACAGGATGAGATGTTTAGATAGCATCACTGACTCAATTGACCTGAATTTACACAAACTCCAGGAGATAGTGGAGAACAGGGAAGTCTGGTGCACTGCAGTCCATGGAGTTGCAAAGAGCTGGACATGACTTAGCAAACATGACAGCAACAGCAAAGCAAATATCCATCCAGGTAGCTAAATTTCCTGTGAAGAAACTGAATTTTCCTAACTCACATCGGTACTATTTTATAATGTAAATATTTCACCAGAATTTCACTCTATTGCAAAATAGACCAGCTTCCTCCAGACAAGTTTTAAAATTCAGACCTTTTTTTTTTTTCCTTCTGTGACAATGGGAACCAGGAGATAATTCAGTTCAGTTTGGTTCAATCGCTCAGTAGTGCGACCCCATGGACTGCAGCACGCCAGGCCTCCCTGTCCATCACCAACTCCCAGAGTTTACTTGAACTCATGTCCATTGAGTCAGTGATGCCATCCAGCCATCTCATCCTTTGTCGTCCCCTTCTCCTCCCGCCTTCAATCTTGCCCAGCATCAGGGTCTTTTCTAATGAGTCAGTTCTTTGCATCAGGTGGCCAAAGGATTGGAGTTTCAGCTTCAACATCAGTCCTTCCAATGAATATTCAGGACTGATTTCCTTTAGGGTGGACTGGTTGGATCTCCTTGCAGTCCAAGGGACTCTCAAGAGTCTTCTCCAACAGCACAGTTTAGGACAAATTGAAGCAGATGGCAGTTGCATGTACAGGGAACTAAATCTCCATCAGAGGAGTGGGGATGGGGGCTGGCGGGGATGGTTATTAAATGAGGGAGGCAGGCTGGCCGAGAGGACAGTGAGACCCAGCCCCGATCTGCTGAGGAACCCGTGTCACCACATCCACTTCCGCCTCCCACCAGCCAACCTCAGCCTCCTGCTTACCTTAAAAAAAAAAAAAAAAAAAAAAAACTGCTGGGGATACATGAAGTTTCTGGGGATTAAATAATGATGGCATGGAAAGTTCCAACATCACACTGAGAGCTTAATAGGTTTCAACTAAAGTGAGGCAGCTGCCTGACAGAACAATTGAAGATGACTGGGAAATGTAACAGAATCTAGGCTAATTGAACCTCCTAAGTAGCTTAGAAGGGAAGTCTTTGACCTTGAGTGCTTAGCAGCTGAGAACAAGGCAGAGACAGGATAACAGACAACAGCATGGACCCCGGGGCACCATTCAAAGGCAGGACTCCCCGTGACGATGGCTGGGGGCTGGGCTCCAGGGCGAAAACTGCCCCCACCACCCACATAGACTCACCTCTCAGGAAAACAGAAGCAGAGGGAAGCCCAGGAGTGCACTGTGGGCACCTTTCTGCTCCTTGTTCTGAAAACCTCTGTGCAGTTTGTACATTTAGAAAGTAAATTTCAGCAATTCCACTCCTGGATATATATCCAAAAACAAAAACATTAATTTGAAAAGATACGTGCACCCTAATGCTAGTTCATAGCAGTGCTATTTACAGTTGCCAAGATACGGAAACAACCTGAGTCCATCAACAGAGATGGAGACATACTGTATGATATCCCCATATGTGGAATCTAAAAGATACAACAAAGCATTGGTGCTGCAACTTCAGCATCAGTCCTTCCAATGAAGATTCAGGATTGATTTCCTTTAGTGGTTTGATGTCCTTGCAGTCCAAGGGACTCTCGAGAGTCTTCTCCAAATACACAGTTCTAAGTATCAATTCTTTGGCACTCAGCCTTCTTTATGGTCCACCTCTCACATCCATACATGACTGCTGGAAAAACCATAGCTTTGACTAGATGGACCTTTGTCAGCAAAGTAATGTCCCTGATGTTTAATATGCTGTCTAGGTTTGTCATAGCTTTTCTTTCAAGGAGCACTTTTACTTTCATGGCTACAATCACCATCCAACAGGGATTTTGGAGCCCAAGGAAATAAAGTCTGTCACTGTTTCCATTGTTTCCCCATCTATTTGCCATGAAGTGATGGGACCACATACCATGATCTTTTCTTTTTCAATGTTGACTTTTAAGCCAGCTTTCTCACTCTCCTCCTTCATCTTCATCAAGAAGCTCTTTAGCTCCTCTTCACTTTCTGCCATAAGGGTGATGCATCTGCATATCTGAGGTTATTGATATTTCTCCCCTCAACCTTGATTCCAGTTTGTGCTTCATCCAGCCCAGTATTTCACGTAATGTACTCTGCATATAAGTTAAATAAGTGGGGTGACCATATACAGCCTTTACATACTCCTTTCACAATTTTGAATCAGTCAATTGCTCCATGTCTGGTTCTAACTGTTGCTTCCTGACCTGCATACAGGTTTTTCAAGAGGCATGTAACGTGGTCTGGTATTCCCATCTCTTTAAGACTTTTCCACAGTTTGTTGTGATCCACACAATCAAAGTCTTTGGCATAGTCAGTGAAGGAGAAGTAGATGCTTTCCTGGAATTCCCTTGCTATTTCTATTATCCCACTGATGTTGGCAGTTTGATCTCTGGTTCCTCTGCCTTTTCTAAATCCAGCTTGAACATCTGGAAATTCTCAATTCACATACTGTTGAGGCTTGGTTGGAGAATTTTGACTATTACCTTACTTTGGACAATATTTTGGCCACCTGATGAGAAGAACTGACTGCTTGGAAAAGACTGATGCTGAGAAAGATTGAAGGCAGGAGGAGAAGGGGACAACAGAGGACAAGATGGTTGGATCACATCACCAATTCAGTGGACATGAGTTTGAGCAAGCTCCAGGAGATGGTGAAGGACAGAGAAGCCCGATGTGCTGCAGTCCATGGGGTCACAAAGAGTCAGACATGACTGAACGACTGATAACTGAACTGAAAAAATACAGCAAACTAGCAAATATAACAACAAAAGCTCAGACTCACGGGTATAGAGAACAGATTTAGAGTTACCAGTATGGAGAGGGAAGGGGAAAGGGGCAATACAGCGGTAGGGGATTAAATACAAAATATTATGTATAAAATAAGCTGCAAGGATACATTGTACAATGTAGGAAATACAGCAAATATTTTATAACTATAAATTAAGTGTAACCTTTAAAAATTGTGAAGCGCTGTATTACACACCTGTAACTTATATAATATTATACATCCACTGTGGAGCCCTATTCCAAAGTCACAGGTGTGGAGCCAAGGTCACAGGACAGAAAATCTGGAACTGTCCAAGCCCCATAGCAACTGTTACCATGAGCCTCCAGATGTAAACTGGCCAGTCCCCTGATCCCCATATTAGGTAAAATACCCACCCTGTTCGGAGAAACACACTACCCGAAACTGCCCACCCTGGCCAGGCACCACAGTAACCATTTGTGTGAGTTATTTTGCAACAGGAAGTCCTGGCAAAGAGCACAGAACTAATAAACCATTACCAACCAGAAGAGTTCAGGAAAGGTCAAAAGGAGACACCACGTGCCTGATCCCCTCCCAGAAGCCTTCTTGTTGAAATCCATCTCGGCTGAGCAATGCGTGTGCCACCAGGAAGGATTCTGTCAAAGTGATTGGCCAGAGACAACCCAGAAACTAACCCCATCACCTTAAAACCCGAAACTGCGAGCCCCGTGGCAGAGCTGGCCTGCTAGGTTCCTTTAGCCTGCTACTCACCCCTGGAGCCCCTTCCCAAAAGAGTCTCTTGCTTCGTCAGCTCATGTGTCTCCTCGGACAATTCTTGCCCGAGTGTTTGACTGGAGCCAACTCTTGGGGCCTAGAAGGGGTCCCCCTTCCTTCAACAACCCTAGTACCCACCCCTATAGCATCTTAACCAACCAACTACCGCCACCATTCCAGTAGGAACTTCCTCTGTCTCCCTAGTACCCACCCCTATAGCATCTTAACCAACCAACTATCGCCACCATTCCAGTAGGAACTTCC
The DNA here is from genome assembly GCF_027580195.1 of Bos mutus. NCBI lineage: Eukaryota > Metazoa > Chordata > Mammalia > Artiodactyla > Bovidae > Bos > Bos mutus. The sequence goes on from NC_091636.1 coordinate 66,139,929, forward strand.
TCTGTCTCCAGGCTACAAAAATCAGCTACTAGCCTGAAAAACGGGTCAGCTCTCCTTTTAGCCAGGCTGCTGTTCTAGCGCATCTCCCATGCTAATAAACTTTATTCTCCTCTCATCCTGCCTCATGTCTGGAAATTCTTTTCCAACCCACACACGGACCATGAAATCAACTATACTGCAATAAATAAATAAAACAAGCAAAAGTAAAATGCACATATTAAATTTTTAAATGTTTAAATTTTATTTTAAATCTAAAGCTAACATTTTATTTTAAAAAACAAAAAGTAAGTTTCATTTGTACCTTGTTAGTAAGCATCCCATAATAACTCCTGTCAAAAGCTGTGAGGTTTTCCTTATCAACAGAAAGTCTGACCCGTTTCTCTGCCCCTCACCACCTCCTGGCTGTCTCCAGGCCCCCGGTGAAAGAGGCAAGCAGTTTTGGTGACAAATGTCACTGGCAGCCACCTCATCTGTGATGGAAACCCCAGTACCTCCTTACTCCCCTGACTGAGAGGTGCTATCATCACACTCATGAGTCCAGCTCCAGGAATCAGAGGCTCAAGAACCAAAGGCTTCCTGGCCATGACCGTCCAGCCCTCCAACAGCCCAAGAGTCAGAACATCCATTTTAACTTAAAAAAAAAAAATTGAACGATTGAACCAAGGGAAATTAAACAGCCCCTGGGTCAACAGAGATGGCGGTCTCGCTAAGAGATGATGGGTGACTCTCAGCTGCAGAGAGAGGCTCTGGGGGAATCAGGGAGGGACCTGCAGCAGGGCAGCGGGAGGAAACACAGGCTTGGACAAAAAGACAAATAAGGAGGGAAAAAGCAGCTGGGCTTCCATGTTTCCAAGAAAGGGTGAGTGGGCAGAACGCCTGAGGAGAACCTTGTACAGTGGTGTGATTTTCGGGGCGTTAGAACGTTTAAGCGAAGAGGGGTATGGAGGGGCTTCGCTGGCCGTCCAGTGGTTAACACTTCCTCTAGCAGGGGCTGCAGGTTCCATCCCGCGTGCCTCGTGGTCAAAAAACCAAAACATAAAATGGAAGCAGTATTGCAACAGATTCAATACAGACTTTAAAAATGGTCCACATCAAAAAAAAAAATCTTCAAAAATAAATAGAAGAGTTTAGGAAAGAGGCTAGATTTCTAAAAATCAGAGCAGCGTGATTCCAATAGGAAGAAAGCAGGGCAGGGAGGGAGGTGGGGTTGGTGGGAGGGAGACACGGGTGGGGGCAGGGGAACCTCTTTTGCACCCAGATGGATCCAGGGAGCTGCAGAGAGGGTCTGGGTGTGTGACAGGAGAGACAGGGCCCAGATGGCTCACACTTTTCAGCACAAGAAGCCTTCTTAGAGCAGAGCGCGCACCGCACAGGCTGGCGTGTCCCTGTGATTGTCCTTTTTGTGCACTGGCTTCTGTGAGGAAGCCCAGGCTGAGTTCTCCAGGCCCCAAGCCCCGCTCTGCCTCAGGGCTGATCTCCTCAACATCCCCGCCCAGACACCACCCCTCCTGGTCCTCTGAGGACCCACCAAAGGGGCACTTGAGGGGTTGGAGCCACTGCGTAAGGGTCTCCTTTTGGCCCAGGAGTTTCAGTTCCGCCTCTCCGGGGGAATCTGGTCACACATGGGACCTCCCCTGTGGCCCAGGGGTTAAGACTTCACCTTCCATGCAGGTGGTGCTGGGCGGACAACTGGTCAGGTAGCTAAGATCCCCACATTCCTTGCAACTACAAACTCAAAATATAAAAAAACAGAAGCAATATTGTAACAAATTCAAGAAAGACTTTCAAAATGGTTCACAACAAAAAAAACTCTAGTCGTATAAATCATACCCTAATCCAGCATGCATGCTCAGTCGCCTCAGTAGTATCCAACTCTCTGTGACCCCATGGACTATAGCCCACCAGACTCCTCTGTCCATGGGATTCTCCAGGCAAGAATACTGGAGTGGGTAGCTGTTCCCTCCTACAGGGATCTTCCAAACCCAGGGATCGAACCCATGTCTCTTCAGTCTCCTGCACTGGCAGACAGAGACAGGTTCTTTAACTCTAGCACCACCTGGGAAGCCATTAATCCAGTATTGTAACCATCAGATCAGACTATTCCACACAATCCTGTCTAGAGTCCCAGTTGAGGTAGACAAACTCGGTGTTTTTAAAAATGACATTTTGTGGTCCGTCCAAGGAACACACTACAAGTACTCTATATTAGGCATCAAGGCATCAGGTCAACAGGGACAAAGAAGCAGAACCTGTGCGACTTCACCTACATTTGCCCAAAACGCCATGACCAACAGGTGACTTGAAAGTGAAAATGAAAGTCGCTCAGTCGTGTCCGACTCTTTGCGACCCCATGGACTATACAGTCCATGGGACTCTCCAGGCCAGAATACTGGAGTGGGTAGCCTTTCCCTTCTCCAGGGGATCTTCCCAACCCAGGGATTGAAGCCAGGTCTCCTGCATTGCAGCTGGATTCTTTACCAGCTGAGCCACCAGGGAATCCCAACAGCTGACTTGGAAAGACCAAAAGGGAGCTTTCTAACTTCCTTTACCTTTTCCTCAAAACTGGTAACGAATTTTTTTTTCAAATTATGATGTAAATTAAGACTCAAAATAAGCTCACAGGCAGGAACTGAAACTGGATGAGCTGCGGTCAGTGCCTGCCAGTTTCCGAGTAGAATCCCATGGAAGCGCAGTGGGCTCCCCTTCTCCTGCTGAATATCGTCGGGTGGTCTTTCAGATAGGCTATTGCGGTAAAGCTGTGGCGACACTGGACTGACCAATCTGACAGCCACACTAGACCACGTCTCATCCAGTCTGATCATCCGATCCATCTCATCAGCCAAGGAGATGCTGGTGACCTTCTCCAAAGCCACCAGACCCACCCCACCTTCCCCACAACCTAGTTCCGGGGGAGTGGGGAATGGCGGTGGGGATGGGAGGTGGGGGTCGCGGGGTGACCCCTCTGGTCCCAGCCAGCTCTCCACGCCTCTTCTGCACACACACGAGAGGAGTCTGCAGGGCGGTTCCAGGCTCCACGCCCCCAACAGCCTGCCCAAGGGGAGAGTCCCCTCCCAGGTGCCTGGCAGACTGTGGCATCATCACCAGGATGGGAGGCAGGTGGGGCAGGGGATGGGCAGTGGTCATGACCCTGTGGCGGGACAGACAGCCGCCCTGCCCTGCCCTGCCCCCAGACCCCACAGACTACACATGGGTACCTGGTAAGGCTCCAATACGAAAATAAAAGAACAGTAGTACATTTGCATGCGTGCACACACCACACACACAGGCTAACCGATGATCACGGGGATCAGAAGCGGCCCAGCCATCCTGTGTGCCGGGCAAGAATAAGAAGCCGCAGGAGAGGAAACAGCCAGTGGAGGCCCACCTGGTGATCCCTCCGCAGAAGTGGGTCAGCCCCCGCAGGCGAGAGCACGGCACGGCCTCCAGCCTGAGAACAGCAGCGCCTCCATCGGAGCGGCCCCGGGCGGCTTCTCAGCCCTGCCGTTAAGGTCAGTGCTCCAGGCAGCAGGGGCCAAGGCCAACCAGGCAGTCTGCTGCTGTCTTGGGCCCAGCCAGATGCCCACACCACTAACGATCTGCAGCTTGGTTCTTTGTTGTTCAGTCACTCAGTCCCTGTCTGACTCTTTGCAACCCCATGGACTGCAGCACCCAGGCTTCCCTGTCCTTAACCATCTCCCAGAGTTTGCTCAAACTCATGTCCATCAAGCTGGTGATGCCATCCAACCATCTCATCCTCTGTCAGCTTGGTTCTACTTTTTCCTTTTTCCATGGGACAAAATTAAGCCTTAAAAAAATCAAGCCCCTTGTGCTAGAGCCTGTATAAACGCCTCAGGCTTTGAAAGGGTGATGAACTTAGTCCTTCCCAGTTCCCGTGGAGCAGATAGCAGACACACACAGGATAGCAGACACACACTCATACATGCGCACACCACTCACACATATATAGACCCACGCATGAACACACATTCTGACTCACCTGTGCAACAGACATGCTTACACATACACATGTGGGTGTTCACCTACGTGCACCCTAGAGAAACAGCCAGACAATATCCAAGAGGTTGAGAAGATCTCCAAGGGCAGGAACCAGGCTGTAGATGAATCAAAGTGTCAAATAGATTAACTGCATTCTAGCATCGCTGTGCTCAAGAGCAGAGTTTCCCACAAAGTTTAGATCCTATGCATATTCTTGGCTGGCCTTGTCCATCAAGAATGTCTCTGGCATATTCTCGTACCCAAGTCCTGAGAAACTGCTCTCCATAGACTTCATTAGAGCCGCTCCATATTCCAGACAGAATACAGAAGGAGACGTGCCCTGCATCAGTATAACTCCCTGACTCAGCCCCAGGGCTTCCAATTCCCTGAGCTTCTCAATCCAAAATTGCAAATTCCCTCCTGGGAGAATCTCCTTGGCACTGCTGTCTGGCCCTAATAAATCAGCAGTAGCTGTGGGCCAGGATCACACATCACAGACCCAGGGACGACATTGTGACTCGAAGGTGGCGTGTGGGATGATGGACACAGAGCTTGCACTGTTGGGGGTTTGGGGGACAAACACAGAGATTTAGACACCTCCTTACAACTTTTGCTGTTGTTGTTCAGTCACTAAGTCATGTCTGACCTCACAGACTATATAGCCCACCAGGTTCCAGGGATTCTCCAGGTAAGAATACTGGAGTGGGTTGCCATTTCTTCCTCCAGGGGATCTTCCCAGACCAGGGATGGAACCTGCATCTCCTGCATTGGCAGGTGGGTTCTTTATCACTGAGACATCCGGGAAGCCCTTCTTATAACCAACTATTGGTATTTCTGCAGGGTCTTTCCCATTACTTCCCTGAGGTCCTTGAGTCACAGTCTTCACAACTTTTCCATGTTCTCCTGTCTCCTAAAAACCTTGGTGACACATCATCCTCATCAGTTTGGAAGGAGGAAGAATAGATAACAGTAGGGAAGAGACTCCATTCTTCGAGCCCTTGGCCCTGGGAACAGACAAGTAAATGGCAACACCTCTGTCATGAGGGCACCAAAGCTCTCAGCCAGACACCAGGAGAGCACAGAGAGATATACCTAAGCAAGAGTCAGACAGGAGGCTCCCCAAAGAGGGCCAGGGCCAGCCTGTGCTCCAGAGAGTACACAGAGTCACTCAGCAGAAGGAGTCATGAGCAGTATATTGGGTGGTGGAGGTATATCAGTTAGTTATCACTGCGTAACAAATTTCCCCCAAACTTAGTAACTTAACATCACAAACATGTATTGTCTTTCAGTTTTCATGAGTTAGGAATCCAGATGCAGGTAAGCTGAGTCTCCTCCATCAAGGTCTCTCAGAGGCTGTGGACCTCTCAAGGCTCAGCTGGGGAAGGATTTCCCCCACTCACGTGATTGCTGGAAGGATTCATTTCCTCCTGGGCTGTGGATCGCAGGCTACACTCAGGTTCCTGCCACCCAGGCTCTTCCAACATGGCAGATGTTTTCCTCAAAGCAAGAGACAAGAAGAGCCAGAGAGAGCAAGATGGAAGTCATCCTCTTGGGAAGCCAGTCTTCCCACGCATGGTCATCCGGGTAGAAAGAAGACTGAATTGTGAGCAGCTGCACAGCTATCCCTCAGGCTGAAGAAGCAGAAACAATCCACTCACTCTGCAAAATTACTAAGATAGGATGTGAATCTAGTGATAAGTACTGCTTTTATGAAGAATGTGGTACAGACAAGGATATATTTATTACTCATCACAAAGTTATGTTGTTGAATCTGAACACCATTAATAAGATGCAGGAGGCATTTCCCAGCCTCTAAGATTCCCTAACATGTGCCTTAAATTTTATTCATAAGTATCCTGAATTTAACATACAGAGAATAAAAGTTGACCTTAATTCTTATCAAACATAAAAAGTGCAGACACATTTTTCTGCAATTCAAAACCAGAGAGAAATCAGCAATTAATATGGAAATAATGCTTGGTTCTGCTAAGGTGAAAGAGTGTTCAATATGTGTTCTTGAAAAGTACACTTTCCCAAACTGATGCTTTATTTGCCTATAAAGCTGAATTCATCGATACTCACCATTGGCTGTTTTAAGTCAAGTATAATCCACTACAGTTTAATCAAATTATTATGGAAGCAAAAGATTAGAATGTTAAGAATCACAATATAAATGGATTAAAGCTATTTCAACCTAATTATTCAAGAACTAACCAAACTTTTCTACAGTATTTTCCCTATCATTCAGCCTCTCTTCAGCCTACTTCAATTATTTGCCAAATTCACTGTCAAAAGTGGTAGTAAAAAGTGAAGCTAGGAATCAGAATTCAATTCAGGCTACTTTAACACAGAGTAGTTCTGCTTATGGAGAAGGCAATGGCAACCCACTCCAGTGCTCTTGCCTGGAAAATCCCATGGACGGAGGAGCCTGGTAGGCTGCAGTCCATGCTAAGGGTCGGACATGACTGAGCGACTTCACTTTCACTTTTCACTTTCATGCATTGGAGAAGGAAATGGCAACCCACTCCAGTGTTCTTGCCTGGAGAGTCCCAGGGATGGGGGAGCCTGGTGGGCTGCCGTCTGTGGGGTCACACAGAGTCGGACACGACTGAAGCGACTTAGCAGTTCTGCTTATGGTGCTTCAGATGAAATGGTAAAGATAGTGATTTAAACTGTGTTTCTAAACTTATAAATTACAAATCTTTATTACTCCTAAACCCTGGCTTACACAATGTTTTTCTAGTTCCACTGGAAAAGGAAAATGTTTTTTATGCAAAGCAAATGACCTCATATCTTGTTGAATCTCATATAAAAATAAGAGGTCTTCAACCCAGGAGACATAAATAACAGATTAACATACTACTAAAAGCAAAAAATAATAATTTCAAGCAGTAAAAAAAAAAAAAAAAAACACCAAAGTTATAAAACAAATGGAGAGCTAAAAGAAATATTTGCAACTAACTTCATACATAAGAGTTTATTTTCTTAACACATAATAAGTTCCAATAAATCCTTAAGAAAGAGGCCAACAGTGCAATAGGAAAAAATGGGCACAGTATGTAGTAAGAGAGTTTAAGGAATACGAAATGTAAATGGCTCTAAAGCATGAAAAAATTCTCCAACCTGTACTTTCCAAAACGTGGAGTCACCCCGAATCTTTCTCTCCCATGCCCCATATCTAATATGTTAATGCTTCCTATTAGGGCTTCCCTGGTGGTTCAGACAATAAAGAATCTGTCAGAAGGAGCAACAGAGAATGAGATGGCATCATCGACACAATGGACATGAGCTTGTGCAAACTCTGACCTCAAGTAGGGTTAGGGTTAATTATCCAAGCAAACTCTTGAAAGACAGGGAAGCCTGGTCTGCTGCAATCCACGGGGTCGTAAAGAGCTGGACACGACTCATCGACTGAACAACAACAACAATGCATCCTATTGGCTCTGCCTTCTGAGAAGATCCAGAATCTTACCCACTCCTCACCACCATCACCTTTGCTTGGAGTCTTGTGATTCCTCACTGAGCCCTCTGCTTTCATACTTGTTCTCTATGCCATTCTCCACAGGGCAGGCAGAGTAACCCCTCTGAAATGTAACCCTACATCGGTTTCCCATCTCAGATCAAAGCCTGCAGTCCATGGCCCCAGAGCCCATGCGTCTGGTCCCCTGCAACCTCTCTACCCTCCTTTCCTACCACACTGGCCCCGTCTCCTCCCACTCCGGCAGCATTGGCCTCCTTCTTCTCCAAGCTTGATGTGGAAGAGCTCCCCAAAGATGGCAGCATCAGTGTTGCCTGTGATGATTAATTTTGTCTGTCAACTCGGCCAAGCCATGGTACACAGAAGTGAAGTGAAGTTGCTCAGTCGTGTGCAACTCTTTGCAACCCCATGGACTATAGCCCACCAGGCTCCTCCGTCCATGGGATTCTCCAGGCAAGGGTCCTGGAGTGGGTTGCCATTTCCTTCTCCACGGCATCTTCCGGACCCAGGGATCGAACCCAGGTTTCCCACATTGTAGGCAGACGCTTTTACTGTCTGACCACCAGGGAATGCCCATGGTGAGGGTGCTGGGCCTCATCCAATTGGTTGAGTACCTTAAAATAAAGATGGTACATAGATATTTGCTCAAACACCAGATTAGATGTTGTGAATGTATTTTTTAGATGACATTAACCTTCAAGTCAGTGGACTTAATCTAAAGCAGGTTACCTTCCGTAGTGGGGGGTGAAAGTGAAAGTTGCTCAGTTGTGTCCAAGTCTTTGTGACCCCATGGTTATAGCCCACCAGGCTCCTCTGTCCATATGATTCCCCAGGCAAGAACACTGGAGTAGGTTGCCATTTTCTTCTCTGGGAGATCTTTCCAACCCAAGGATTGAATCCACATCTCCTGCATTGCAGGCAGACTCTTAATCATCTGAGTCACCAAGGAAGCCCTGCCAGGGTGGGGAGGGTGGGGGGGGCAGAGGGGGCTCATCCAATCAGTTGAATACCTTAAAATAAAGATTGGGATCCCCAGAGGAAGAGAGAATTGACGCTTTCAGACTTGAGCTGGAACACCAACTCTTTCCTGGGTCTTCAGGCTACCAGCCTACCCTGCAAGATTTTGGACTTAGCCCCCACAATTGTATGAGCCAATTCTTTAAAAAAAAAAACATATCTCTTTCCCCTCCTCTTACTCTATATATCTATAAAGGCATCTATTTCTGCTGTATTGACTATGCCAAAGCCTTTGACTGTGTGGATCACAATAAACTGTGGAAAATTCTGAAAGAGATGGGAATACCAGACCACCTGATCTGCCTCTTGAGAAATGTGTATGCAGGTCAGGAAGCAACAGTTAGAACTGGACATGGAACAACAGACTGGTTCCAAATAGGAAAAGGAGTTCATCAAGGCTGTATATTGTCACCCTGTTTATTTAACTTATATGCAGAGTACGTCATGAGAAATGCTGGACTGGAAGAAACACCAACTGGAATCAAGATTGCTGGGAGAAATATCAATAACCTCAGATATGCAGATGACACCACCCTTACAGCAGAAAGTGAAGAGGAACTCAAAAGCCTCTTGATGAAAGTGAAAGTGGAGACTGAAAAAGTTGGCTTAAAGCTCAACATTCAGAAAACGAAGATCATGGCATCCAGTCCCACCACTTCATGGGAAATAGATGGGGAAACAGTGGAAACAGTGTCAGACTTTATTTTTCTGGGCTCCAAAATCACTGCAGATGGTGACTGCAGCCATGAAATTAAAAGAGGCTTACTCTTTGGAAGGAAAGTTATGACCAACCTAGACAGCATATTCAAAAGCAGAGACATTACTTTGCCAACAAAGGTCCGTCTAGTCAAGGCTATGGTTTTTCTGTGGTCATGTATGGATGTGAGAGTTGGGCTGTGAAGAAGGCTGAGTGCCGAAGAATTGATGCTTTTGAACTGTGGTGTTGGAGAAGACTCTTGAGAGTCCCTTGGACTGCAAGGAGATCCAACCAGTCCATTCTGAAGGAGATCAGCCCTGGGATTTCTTTGGAAGGAATGATGCTAAAGCTGAAACTCCAGTACTTTGGCCACCTGATGCGAAGAGTTGACTCATTGGAAAAGACTCTGATGCTGGGAGGGATTGGGGGCAGGAGGAGAAGGGGACGACAGAGGATGAGATGGCTGGATGGCATCACTGACTCAATGGACGTGAGTCTCAGTGAACTCCGGGAGTTGGTGATGGACAGGGAGGCCTGGCGTGCTGTGATTCATGGGGTCGCAAAGAGTCGGACACGACTGAGCGACTGATCTGATCTGATCTGATCTGATAGAGAGATAGATAAAAGATATAGGTAGGTAGATAGATCCAGATAGATAGATAGACAGACAGATAGGGAGATAGATGATGATAGACAGATAGATCCTGTTGCTTCTGTTTCTCTGAAGAACCATTACTAACGCATTGCCCAGTAATGTGACTTCATTTCTACCCTGAAGAGGTTGCGTTCATGCCCCTCTCCTGGGAGTGTGTCTGTTTAGATCAACAGACTGTGAATTCTGAGTTTAGGTCATAAAAAGCCCTTCAGCTTCCACTTCATGCTCTTTTGGGACATTCGTTCTCAGAATGCCCTCATTCAGAAACTGCTCACTAAGCCAGAAGAAGCCCTCCTGTCCAGGAGGAAAGAAATGGAGACTCTGTGTGACAGTCCCAACTGACCCCGACCTTCAAACCACCCCAGCCCAAGGCCAACATGTGAACTAAGAGGCCTCTATGTGATCTCAGCTTCTGACCTCAGGTTAGACCCAGCTCTCCTCCCCGGTGAGGCCCCAGCACCAAGGAGCTAGGGGGGCATCCCCACTGTGGCCGTCCAAGTTCGTGACCCACAGAATGCCCAGCATAACCGAGTAATACTCTGCTTGGTTTGGGTTGGTTATGCAGCAATTGATAAGCAGCGTGGGTGCCAAGCATGGCTCCAGACTTTTACGCCTGTGTGCCATCTCCCTGGAACTCCCCCCTGGAAGCCCACATGGCTCTCTTCCTCACCGCCATCAGGGCTTTGCTCTAATGCCCCCCACTATCCCCATTTGACACCACAACCCTGCACCCCACACTCTTTAGCTCCTTCCTTAGTTTCTTTGACTTCATAGAACTTATTACCACCTGCCATTTTCCTCTACCTGTCTGCTGACTAAAATGCCCACTCCCTGAGAATCAGGTGTCATTTGGGGTTCATTCTGTTCCAGGCTGCATAACTAGTGAACAGCAAGGCATCTGCACACAGTAAGCACTCAATTACCATTAGCAGAATGAACAAACAGATGAACAAACCTCACTTCAGGAGGCCCACACATGGGAGGGAGGTTCAAGAGGGAGGGATGTATGTACACCTACGGCTGATTCATGCTGTGGTTTGACAGAAAACAGCACAATTCTGTAAAGCAATTATCCTTCAATTAAAAAATTAATAAATTTTTTAAAATAAGATACAAGCATATAATATACAGCACAGGGAGTATAACCAACATTTTATAATAACTTTAAATGGAATTTAATCTATAAAAATATTGCATCGCTATGTGTACACCTGAAGTCATATACTACCATAAATCAACTAATTTTAATTTTAAAAAATAAAGAAAATTTAATACAAAAAAAAGAGGGCCACAAATTAAAACTTGACAGACATACAATTTGTACACGCTTGATTCACAAAAACCTAACCGTTTGGTAGTACACTCTGCTGGTGAGCTCACAGGGAAACAGGCACTGTTGAACTCGGTTGGTGAAGAACAAACCTGTGTAATCTTTTCCAAGGATGATTTGGCAAGACTTGAGGTACACATCAACTTTGACTCAGCAGACTGCTTTTAGAATATACCCTACAGAAATGCTCACACTCACGTGAGATGGTATATCCACATGGATTTTTATGGCAACTCTTGTTTGTATGAACAAATGGTTCAAAAACCAAATGCTCTTCAGTGTGCAACTATTAAATAAATGTTGGTACATTCCTGCTAACAGGTAGATATAAAGGAGAATGTGGCAGCTCCATACTTACACAGAACTTAGGTAGAAGAAGCTCCTAGATATATTGTGAGATATATATTAAAGCAAATTCAGAACAGTATGTGTAGTAAGTAGCCAATTTAGTTATAATACGCTATTTCGCAAAGGATAGAAAAGAATTGAAAAACAGGCATGTCATGTGATTGCATTTAGTATCAGCTGAAAAAAAATGAATGTATTTTTAAAACAAAGATAAAAAGCTGGAGAATCAGAAAGCTTGAGAATATATACACACACACACATACATATATGTATATATACAGAGAGAGAGAGAGAGAGATCTGAAACAGTTTGCTGTACTCCTAAAACTAGCACAAAATTGCAAACGGTTGAACTCCAGTTTTTTTAAAAAGCTTGAAATATTTCCTCTCCTATCTTTTCCACAAAGAGCAATCACTTGCTTCCCCTCTGCTTGTTTCAGGGGCAGACAGGTGACACGTCTTGTGGACAAACGAGAGGAAGGGAGAACTTTGTCCGTTGCTCCAGAGAAAAGCATTTGACGTACTGTTCAAAAATGCTCACAGCCATCTCAACCAGTGCCAAGGACTTAGTCAACAGGAAATAAGCCGTAAATGCTCCAGTAAAAGTTGTAGCAACAGATGTAGCTGATAAGAATGAAGGAAATTTTCTCAATATAAAGAAATTACAGGATAAACTGCTATTTATCTTTGCACATCATGGTGATTTGTGGGTCATCACACTTACAGATAGGTATTTTAAATACATATAAATGGTCAGGAAGAAGGCTGAACCAGAATATATATTCATGGATATTCCCTTTGGGGCTTTTCTTCATCAACACTATTATGCTGAATAAAGAAGATTCATTTCAAGAACATTACATTCAAGACTTTTTTAACAAAGTGGCATAATTGTATCAAAGAGCAAAGATTGTTACTGTTCAGTGGCTCAGTCCTGTCTGACTCTTTTTAACCCCATGGAATGCAGCACACCAGGCTTCCCTGTCCATCACCATCTCCCAGAGCTTGCTCAAACTCATGTCCATTGACTCCATGATGCCAACCAACCATCTCACCTTCTATTGTCCACTTCTCCTCCTGCCTTCAATCTTTCCCAGCATCAGGGTCTTTTCTAATGAAAAGCTCTTCGCATCAGGTGGCCAAAGGACTGGAGTTTCAGCTTCAGCATCAGTCCTTCCAATGAATATTCAGGATTGTCCTTTAGGATTGACTGGTTGGATCTCCTTGCGGTCCAAGGAACTCTCAAGAGTCTTCTCCAGCACCACAGTTCAAAAGCATCCATTCTTCAGCGCTCAGCCTTCTTTATGGTCCAACTCTCACATCCATACATGACTACTGGAAAAACCATAGCTTTTACTAGACATACGTTTGTCAGCAAAGTAATGTCTCTGCTTTTTAATAAGCTGTCTAGGTTGGTCATAGCTTTTTTTCCAAGGAGCAAAAGATATATTAGCTTTAAAAAAGAAACATGATATGTTACTTAGTAACAAACTATTATATGGCTTTTTCTTCCTCAGAAACCTGAGGGTTAAGACAGTTAATGAGGATCATTCGTGCAACTGGCTTTAATCCACATCTTAACTGCATATTTAGTCAAAATGAAAAAAAAAATCTACACGGAAAAATTTGCAAAAGTGTCATCTTCAGAGATTGAGTCCCATTCCATTCAGCATTCTCTGAGCACACACCACCTAAAAGACGCTGTACCATGGACACCCCCTGTCTTTAAGCAGGTCTTAGGAGCAACCTCCTGAGCGGGTAATCCCAGTGCAAGCTCTATGGATGCAGGACAAAGAAGGAAGAGGACCCAGGAGCAAGGCTTTGTGGAGGTGGCAGTATCTGAGCTGTGCCTTGAGGGATGAATCATGAGAAAATAAGTACTCTTCCAGCAAGGGGGCAAGTCTGATGAGGCGGCAGGCTGACATGCCTAACTTCTAACCCCAAGAAGAGAGGATTGAAAATAATATTCTGACTGGAGGGTTTTAGGACACAGCAAGGCCAGGCTGAAAGGTTCCTGGTCTGGGGGAGTAGCAAGCCCAGGCCCAGCTGATGAAAGAGAGGGAAAGGAGGGAGAGGTCAGGAGAGGTGGAAAGCCCACCAGGACAGGGCAGGATGGGGCCAGGCCTGCCACTTTGCAGAAGAACAGCCACCTGGGGCCTCCGTGGACGGGCTGGGCAGAGCGGTGGCTGGAAGGAGAGGGGGTTTCCCCAGGCGCGTCCCCTCCCCAATCTGTCTTGGTCAGGCGCGTCCCTGGGAACACAGGCCCCTGTGTTCCACGAAGTGCCCCAGGTCCCCTCCAGCCAGCTGTGGTGACACCAGGTCCCTCCTCCAGGATGCTTCCAAGGTGCAGGTCACTCCAGAGTTAGGGCATGAGGGGTGGGGCTGAGGCGAGCGTAGGGCCCGCAAAACAGCTGAAATCTGTGGTGGCAACCATGACGTTGGAGGCAGCCTGGGCACTCCAGGAGCACAGACCTGGGCAGGACATAGGGCGCCAGCAGGAGTGAAGTGGTGCAGAGACTGATACAGGGTAACACGATGCTCGTGTGTCCCGCTCACCTGTACAACTTTTATATCTTGGAGGCTCCACAGGTAACTCGATAATTAACTTGTCTGACCAATAGACTTCTAACATAAACAAATTTAATCACTGGATTTTAAAAAGCCAGAATTGTCTCAAATCTAGTGGTGGAATGGTGCAGTGACTTTTATTTATTTAGCAAACATCATAGAGCATTAGGTGCTTCCCAGGTGGCACTTATGGCAAATAACCTGCCTGCCAATGCAGGAATCATCAGAGACATGGTTTCAGTCCCTGGGTCGGGTAGATCCCCTGGAGGAGGGCATGGCAACCCACTCCAGTATTCTTACCTGGAGAATCTCATGGACAGAGAAGCATGGTGGGCTACAGTCCATAGGGGGTCACCAAGAGTCAGACACAACTGAAGTGACTTAGCACACATAAAGCATTAACTATGGGCCTGACTCTCCCCTATGGGCACTACAAATATTAACTCGTTTAATCCGCATAACAAAGTTTTGGGGTAGAAATTACTGTTTTTCCCATTTCACAGAGGAGGAAACTGAGGCACAGAGAGGTGAGTGCCAGGCCTGCAGGGCTCCATGCATCCTGGCTGCAAAGCTCATTGTCTCAGCCTTCAGTTACTGTGAGCTCTCTGCCTCTGGGGTGTTTTTATCTTACGAGCTTCCCACGGGAGTGGGGTTAGAACAGACCCTGCACGGCGAGTCTCATGCCCCGCCTGAGACGAAGGCCCTCTGATTCAACGTCTCTCCTTTTTCTTTCACCAGGTGCTCAACCAGGAGCAGAGAGCTTGTTTACCCTCAGACCTTTAAGAGCTCAGGATTAATTAGCCAAACAGCAGGCTTCCTGCCATCATCCGTGAATTCAGCTTCCCAGCCAGTCTTCAGGCTGAACCTGAACATAGGTCACAAACATGGCTTGAAGGGATCCAGAGCGGTCCTGTGTCGGGAGTATCACAGGAGATCCAGAGCGGTCCTGTGTTAGGAGTACCACAGGAGATCCAGAGCAGTTCTGTGTCGGGAGTACCACAGGAGATCCAGAGCAGTTCTGTGTCGGGAGTACCACAGGAGAGACAGTGGACCCCTGGTCAGTGTCGGCTCTGCCACCTACCAACCTGCACCCTGGGCAAGGCGTGTGACCTGCCCTTGGCTAAGCTCCTCGGTTCCCTCCTCTGCAAAAGGGAGTCGAAGCACAGCTGCACCTTCAGATCCCTGAGCACCAAGCAGGTGAGAGCATACAGGACACTCAGAAGACTGCTCAGTGTGTAGCTGGCCCCTAGAGGAGCACTTGATGCCATCACAGCATCATCACAGGAGCCCCACTCTAGGCCAGCAGGTCTGGACAGGCTCTGGCGGTCAGCTGTCATCCCAACCCGGACACCTGAAGTCACCTGTGACTCCTCCTCCCGCCCACTGCACTTTACCTCTTTGTACCAATGCGATGGATCGAGCCCCGCAACCACAGCTCACCCCCCACAAGAACCTTGGTTCTGCTATTCCAGATTTCCGATCTCAACGGCCAGTGCAGGCTGGAGGACAGGCAGAGGAGGAAGTCCAATGAGGGGAGAGTACCTGTCTCCCTACCAACATATTCAGGCACCACCATCTCTGTGACCAGGATGACAACTGGAGGCTCCCCATTTCTTTCTTGGGGTCCCAATGCTCAGTAAAGTGATGGATTCAACTTTCCTAAGTGGTTCTATCTCTACAGGTGACCACCCCTCCTGAGGTTCTCTGAGTCTTGACCAGGTAGTGGAGGGGGTCTTATCAGCTTCTTGACACAAACAGAACACAAGCCCCAAAAGACCAAATGCTGGGGCTGACACAGCCTGGCACCCTCTCTTGCTGCTGCTGTCCTGCTCGCAATTGCTGCTCACCTTGGATGCCTTATCCTATCATCAGCAGCAATTTTGACCAGATGGCATATCGACAAACTAATAAAAACACATCACATAAGTGGAAAGAGCTGGCACCCCCTTCAGGGTATTCAGGCTGACATCGTGTGATTGGGCCATGCACAGACTCTGCTCAGAAAAGAGGGGAAGCACAAATTAAATATTTGCTGTTAAAAATGGAATTGGTGAGAAAAGATGAAGGGTTTAATGGCTTATATTCCTTTGGGCTAAGCAAAACATCCCAAATTTTAAGACATTTGAGGATCTTCTGGAAATTGCTTTTTCCCAAACATTAGCAAGACTAAGGGACATTCATTTGCTTGTTGTTGCAAGGGAACTTCAGGCAAAAGACTTGGGAGCATAGACAAAAAAGATGGAGAGAGGGGGCTTTGGGAGGGTCTGCAAGACTTAGAACAAGGGGTGGTCCTCTGGGCTAAGGTGGGGAACAGAAAAGAGGATATCTCTGGAATCTTACTCATTGAGACCTCCAAGAACATTAGTGTGAAGGAATAAAGTGAAGAAAGTGCTATTCTTCAAAGTTGCCTGAATCTTTTCCTCTCATTTTAAAGAAGCCACAGAATTTATCTTTGGAAGAAATACTGGGCCATTCATTTGGTGCAGGGTGGAGGTGGGGAGGTTACAGTATGTGTTTGTGGGTCAGGAAAACTTCTGCTTTTGTAATTGCTATGGGCTGAGTGTTTGTGTCCCCTGCATTCAAGTGTTGAAGCCTAATCCCCAGTGTGATCATAATTGGAGGTGGGACCTTTGGGAAGTGATAGGATCATGAGGGTGGGGCCCCCGTGAATGGGATTAGTGCCCTTATAAGAAGAGACACAACAGAGGTGAGCTCTCTCTCTCTATCACCCTCTGCCATTTGAAGGCACAAGAGGAGAAGGCCATCTGCAACAGGGACGTGGAGCTCCACCCAAGAGGATGTGGGGCGGGCAGCACTGCAGAAGAAAAGGCTCCTCTCCTTTGGGGCAACTCTGAATTCAAGGCAAGCCCACACTAGGAAAAGCCTGTCAGGCCCCTCCTGCAGGGTCTCAGAGTCTAAATTAAGATGGAGACAAAGCAGACAGAGCCCCTCTGTTACTCACTTTCTCTTTTTTTTATTATAAACTTTTTATTTTCTGTTGGGGTATAGTGGATAAACAATATTGGGATAGTTTTAGGTGAACAGTGAAGGGACTCAGCCATATATATGCATGTATCCATTCTCCCCCAAACTCCCCTCCCATCCAGGCTGCCCCATAGCATTGAACAGAGTTCCCTGTGCTGCACAGTAGGTCCTTGTTGGTGATCCATTTTAAACAGAGCTGGTGTACACATCCATCCCAAACTGTTTCACTATCCATTCCTCTGGTGACTATAAGCTCGTTCTCTGTCTGTCTCTCTCTCTGTTTTGTAAGAAAGTTCATTCATACTCTTTCTTTTAGGTTCCATGTATAGGGGTGTTGTACCGCATTTCTCCTCCTCTGTCTGGCATGCTTCACTCAGTATAACACTCCAGATCCATCCATGTTGCTGCAAATGGCATTATTTCATTCTTTTCAATGGCTGAGTAATATTTCATTGTGTTATTTTCTTGACTCTAAAATATACTTAACGGCCAAACCAGGCCCCAGCTGCTAAGAATATGCAAGTATGAGAAAAGTATGTTCCCAAAAACCTCCATGTGCCAAGGGAGTCCCTCAGTATACAATAGATGGTCCCATCTCAGTGGCTCTGCTGTGCCCGCTGAGGTCCTGGGTCACAGACGCCAGCACAGCTTCTAAGGGACCTCTGCCCCCTCCTCAGTGTGTCTTCACCAGAGGCAGGGACAGGGAATAAGGAGGAGACAAGGAGAGTGTCAGAGTCTGGGAGCTCACATTTGACACTTTGCAGGGTCACCTGAAGACTGGACCATCAAGGATGATCCAAAAAAAATTCATTCAACCCACGTACAGCCTGCAGAGAGAACTATTTTGGGCCCCAAATGGACATTATGACACCCAATGGAAATGAAGACAGCTCTCTTTCTAAAGTGAGCTGATTTATTCCAAGATATATAAATATAGGTCTCATGGACTATTTTAAACAAGCTATGAGATTTTTAAGCAAATATTCAGACATGTTTCATAGCTCTTGAAATTTTAATTTCTAAAGTACACGCAATTATAAAAATGGAAATATCCTTGTATTCTTGTTCTGCACCAGGAAATGCCAAATAAGTGGGCTTTTTTATTAAAATATAAAAACACTAAATCTTGGGCTCCAGCCCTAAAATTCTGAATCAGTGTTCTAGGTAGAACCCAAGAATTTGCATTTCTAACACACTCACAGCAGGTAGAGACCACACTTTAAGAACCACTAATTTAAGCTTTTTTGCCTGGCTTAAAGCTGGGCATGGGAGTTTCATGTGGCTCACAATTTGGGGAACTGCTGAAAAATCACTTGGTTGTGATCCTTGATTCTGTGTTTTCAATAATTGATTTGAGGTAAGAGATAACTTGTTACCTCCGAACTTACGTGTTTTTTAATCTAAAATAGCTCAAGGCAGTTTAGCCATGTGCATGTGTCAAAAAAAAAAAAAAAAAAGATCAGTTTCCTGGTCTTCAAAGAGATGGGAATAACAGACCACCTTACCTGACTCCTGAATCTGTATGCAGGCCAAGAAGCAACAGTTAGAACTGGACATGGAACAATAGACTGGTTCCAAATCGGGAAAGGAGGACGTCAAGGCTGTATATTGTCACCTGCTTATTTAACTTATATGCAGAGTACATCATCAGAAATGCCAGGCTGGATGAAGCACAAGCTGGAATCAAGATTGCCAGGAGAAATATCAATAACCTCAGATACGCAGATGACACACCCTTATGGCAGAAAGTGAAGAAGAACTAAAGAGCCTCTTGATGAAAGCAAAAGAGGAGAGTGAAGAAGTTTTCTTAAAACTCAACATTCAGAAAATTAAGATCATGGCATCTGGTCCTATCACTTCATGGCAAATAGATAGGGAAACAATGGAAACAGTGACAGACTTTATTTTGGGGGGAGCTCCAAAATCACTGCAGCTGGTGACTGAAGCCTTGAAATTAACAGAAACTTGCTCCTTGGAAGAAAAGTTATGACCAACCTAGACAGCATATTAAAAAGCAGAGACATTACTTTGCTGACAAAGGTCTGTCTAGTTAAAGCTATGGTTTTTCCAGTAGTCATGTATGGATGTGAGAGTTGGACCATAAAGCTGAGCACCTAAGAACTGGTGCTTTTGAACTGTGGTGTTGGAGAAGACTCCCCTGGACTGCAAGACGATTAAACTGGTCCATCCTAAAGGAAATCAGTCCTGAATATTCACTGGAAGGACTGATGCTGAAGCTGAAATTCCAATACTTTGGCCACCTGATGCAAAGAACTGACTCACTGGAAAAGACCTTGATACTGGGAAAGATTGACAGCAGGAGGAGAAGGGAAAGACAGGATGAGATGGTTGGATGGCATCACCGACTCGAGGGACATGAGTTTGAGCAAGCTCCAGGAGTTGGTGATGGACAGGGAGGCCTGGCATGCTGCAGTCTATGTGGTCACAAAGAGTCACACACAACTGAGCAACTGAACTGAACTGAAGTGTGCCAACAATATATCTGTTCATATTCTTTCTCGTGGGCTGAAGCTAGTGAGTGGTATTACTACACACCAGAGCTCTGCTGTTTATGCAGTCCCTATGTTTTAGTGTCACATAAAATTATTATTAGCATATAAGGCTGAGTACATTTGTAAAAGGAGAAAAGGAATAAGTCCTATTTCTTAGTATGTAGGGGAAAAAAAGATAACCTTGCCTCATATTTTCATCATCAGGAAAAATTCAAATCATTTTTACTCATCATTAGAGTTTCCTGAAACTGCCATTTCCATTAAAGCACTAAGGAAAAAAGAATAAGAAGTTTGGTGTGTTACAACCTCAATGGCTTGGTACTTTCCAACCCAGATGAGTCTTCTCTGCAGGCTTTTTCTGTCCCCAGTGGTAAGAGTTCCCTAGGACTGCTGTAACAAAGTATCACAAACAGCGCTTGATAACAGAACCCTATTTGCTCACAGCTCCAGAAGTCAGTGTGTGCTCAGCTGCTAAGTCGTGTCTGACTCTTTGCCACCCTATGGACTGCAACCTGCCAGACTCCTCTGTCCATGGGATTTCCCAGGCAAGAATAGTGGAGCGGGTTGCCATTGCCTTCTCCAGGGGATCTTCCCAATCCAGGGATTGAACCCACATCTCCTGGATCTCCTGAAGACAGATACTTTACTGCTGAGCCACCTGGGAAGCTCAGAGACCAGAAGTCTGAGATCCAGGTGTCAGCAGGGTGCATCCTTCTGAGATGTGGGGAGTTTCTGATCCATGCCTCTCACCTGCCACCCAACAGCATGTTGTGTCTTCATCTGCTTAGGCTGCCATATGAAGAAAACCACAGACAGGCATCTTAAACTACAGACATTTATTTTCCCACAGATCTGGAGGCTAGAAGCCCACGATCAAGGTGTCAGCACATTTAGCTTCTGAAGGGAGCTGTCTTCTGGCTTCCAGACCACTGCCTTCTCTCTGTCTTCACGGGCCACAGAGACAGAACTGCAGTGTCTCTCCCTATTCTCATCAGGACAGCAGTCCTACCAGATTAGAGAGACCTCATTTAACCCTTATCACCTCCTTTTAAGGGGCTTCCCCAGTAGCTCAGCTGGTAAAGAATCCACCTGCAATGTAGGAGACCTGAGTTCAGTCCCTGGGTTTGGAAGATCCCCTGGAGAAGGAAAAGGCTCCCCACTCCAGTATTCTGGCCTGCAGAATTGCATGGACTGTATAGTCCATGGGGCTGCAAAGAGTCTGACACGACTGAGTGACTTTCACTTTCACCTCCTGTAGATCCCCATCTCCAAATACAGTAAGTCCCCTACATGCAGAGCTTCCCTGGTGGTTCGGATGGTAAAGAATTTGCCTGCAATGCAGAAGCCCTGGGTTCACTTGGAGAAAGAAATGGCAACCCACTCCAGTATTCCGGCCTGGAGAATTCCATGACAGAGGAATCTGGTGGGCTACAGTCCATGGAATCACAAAGAGTTGGACCTGACTGAGTGACCGACATTCACTTTCCCTACATACAAACAAGTTCGATTCCGAGAGCACATCAGAAGTCCAACAAGATTAGCCTAGGTACCCAGCTGACACAATCAGCTACGTAGTACCGTACTGAGATAGGTTTATAATATTTTTCACCCAAATAATCCATAAACAGCAAACACAAAAATAAAGAAAGCATCTTTAATCTTGCAGTACGGTATGTTGAGAAGTACAGTGGTATCATACAACAGCTGGCACACAGGGGCTGGCTTCAAGTGACCAGGCAAGGAGAGTGACTGACGGGGAAGGAGAGGAGGCAGGAGACGGTAGAGCTGAAGGGTCATCAGCAATGGGAGATGCAGGGCCAGCTGCAACGTCACTCACGCCTGACGTTGATGGACCGCACATCTGCACCTTTGGAAGTTCACAACTTGAAGGTTTGGGTGTGGGGGCTTACTGTGGAGTCACAATGAGGGAGTAGGACTTCCACACGTGGATATGAAGGAGACACAACTCAACTGAAACAGACTTCTTTGCCTGTGTAAGCTCACCCCATCTCTGCCTGCACGCTCACATTCATTCTCCCTCTGTGTCTGTGTCCACATTCTCTCCTTTTATAAGGACTCCAGCCACGTGGGGAGAAAACCCGGCCTAATGACCTCAATGTCATGTGACCACCCGCCAAGGCCCTATTTCCAAATGAAATCACATCCTGAGGTCCTGGGATTAGGGCTGCATTTTGGGGAAAAACAATACAACCCACGACACCGTGAGCCTGAGGCTGGCCCAGGCGGTGAGTCCCTTTCCCACCCTCAGATCCTTAGCCCTCCCGCTGCCCACCTGCCTAAAATTCCACCTTGCGCCGGTGACTTGTGCTCAGAAACCTTGGGTGGCTCTTAGAACATCCAGAATGAGCCCAGACCCTTGGCTGCAGCATTAGCGGTCCCTCTGGGGCCCCTCCAGGAGGACAGGAGTTCGAAGAGATGTCCCTCCCGCCACCCTGGGCGCCTCCACCGGACACATGCGTGCGGAGCTCAGCCTGGCCCGGAGCTCCTTCCCCAGCCTCCTCTGGAGGCTCATTGCCGGGGGCACGTTGGTGGTCGCTTTGGGAAAACGGAGAGCAGAGTGGCCTGGGATGGGGGGATGGTGGGTGTTCAGGATCCGGCCCCACCACCTGCCGGCCATGGGCTCCGAAGGGTGCTGAGGGGGTGCATCGCTCAGCTTCAGGGTCCTGGCCTGCCCCCCATTCCTGCTCTCACCCCCGAGCATGGACAAGCGGAAACGCTTAGGACTGTGCTGTGCCCCGCGAATGGTGCCCACCTCCCAACACGCTGTGCACCTCCCACCCCCCACCACTGGCACCTCGGAGACCCTCTCTCAGCTGCCTGATCCCTCACCCACCAGCAGGGTCTGCACCCCAGGAGGTCTTTCAGGGTGACCCAGCCAACCAAGGTGGTCCCCATCACCACCCCTTAACACTACACTGCTCTGCTTTCCTTCTCAGCATCTGGGATTGCATTATTGACTCTTTTTTTCTTTTTTTCTTCTTTTTAAAAACTTATTTGTTTTTAATTGGCAGATAGTTGCTTTACGATGTGTTGGTTTCTGCCGTACATCCACGTGAATCAGCCATAGGTACACATATGTCCCCCAACTCTTGAGCCTCCCTCCCCACCCGATCGCACCCCTCTAGGCTGTCACAGAGCACCAGGTTTGAGTTCCCTGCATCATAAAGCAAATTCCCACTGGCTATCGATTTCACAAGCGGGAACGTACAGGATCATCTTATTTACTCTTTACATGTTTGTGGTTGGTCTCCCCAGTGAAGCTTCAGGTTTTCCGAGATTTGGCGGCTTATCTGTGGCCCCCACCGCAGCACGACAGCGCCCAGAAAGTTCAGGGCCGAACAAGCGGAGGAACGAACCAGGGGCACCCTGGCTCCATGACCGTCTGGCCTTGACTCTTCCGGGACACAGCCCCGGTTTGACTCCAGGTCCGGTCACCCTGGCTTCCCCTGAAGCCCTGTTATGTTCAGCCTCAGCACGTCCCAGGCAGCTCTCTTTCCTACTGGACGGCAGGCTGTGAGCTGAGATCTCTGATCTCGATTGCTCGGCTCATCGGGCCCTGAAAGGAGCAGGGAAGAGCTGGAAATGAGGCTGCCACATGGCTTCTGTGTTCCCAGGATCTCATGTGGGGTCTGCCCCGACTCTAGAGAGGAGTGGACGTCTGTGATCCCTGCAGGGCGCCCATATGGAGGACAGGGCTTATCGGGAATTCCCTGGCGGTCCAGCGGTTACGACTAGGTGCTTTCACTCGCCGGAGCTAAGGTTCAGTCCCTGGTCGGGGAACTAAGATCCCACATGGCATATGGCTTGGCCACAAAATAAAGGTGGCAGAGCGGGGGCACTGCAGCGGGGGCTCCCGGGGCCCCGTGAGGTCACTCTGGTCCATGCTGAGGCGGGGAGACCCTGACCCTAACGGTGGTCTTCCTCTGCCATGCCCTGGTGTCTACCACCTCCCTGCTGCAGCTGCTAAATCTCTTCAGTCGTGTCCGACTCTGAAGATGGCAGCCCACCAGGCTCCCCTGTCCCTGGGATTCTCCAGGCAAGAACGCTGGAGTGGGTTGCCATTTCCTTCTCCAATGCAGGAAAGTGAGAAGTGAAAGTGAAGTTGCTCAGTCGTGTCCGACTCTTAGTGACCCCATGGACTAGGAAAGGCATTTTTCCCAGTTAGTCACCCTATTCACCACACTGTTCAAGTCAACACTACCCTTCTCTGCATGGTGTCCCACCCAGGCACCCCCAGCCTGCCAACCCCACCACGGGCCTCTTCCCTCCAGGTCTGACTTAAGACCCGCCTTCTGCAACCTCACAGACGCACACATTGCCTCCAGCCCTAAGCCCCACAGCATCCCGGCCGCCTCCCATCCGTGCACTGATGGCCTGCCAGCTGATGTCCCTGTCTCCTCTCCCCCAAGACCGTAAACCTCAGGGACTTCACCAGGCTGCACAACCAACAGGGAAGCTAACCATGTGGGCCGGCTTCCTGCCCCGTGCCCAGGTTTCTGGATCATTGCATCCCCTTGCCTGGGAGGTAAAGATCACTCCCATCCTCTCAGTCCCTCCTGTCTGTGGAGTAATTCTCACGGGCCGTGAGTCACAGCTCAGGGAGGCTCCGAGTTCCACAGCCTGATGGGTGCAGCTCCGTGATGAACACGGAAAAGGCTTGGCCTCGGGACTAATGAGCAGGCAGAGGGGGAGACTTCTCGCTGCACGCAGGAGAGATGAATCAGCAGTTACAGGCCTGCGAATGCAGCCTCTGAGCGTGTGTTCCACGGCCCTTTCTGACCCCACCGTTACTTCAGGGGCTCTGTAATTCATGTTGTGCCGCAGCTCGCAAAGCTTCCCTTGACCTTCACGTACATCAGAGAACCATAAAACTCCCTTCAGAGAAGAAAAGGGAAAAGCGATTGAAACGCTTTTGCAGGAAGGGCTGAAAACTGGAAAGCTCCTGAGTTAAACGTAATGCATGAGCCACGCGGCCCTTCGTCCCCCTTTCACTCGGGAACCAAATCTTTCCAAAAGAAAAAAAAAAGCTGGTTTGATTTAAAGAAGGGCATTTCCTAATTGGCTTTGACCAAAAATAAAGAGAGACCACTCTGCACTCATGTTTGTTTTACTTCAAGGCATTGCAAATAAAGGCAGCCGTGACACACCTGGATGGAAGATTTATGCAATGCGGGAGACCTGGGCTCGATCCCTGGGTTGGGAAGATCCCCTGGAGAAGGGAAAGGCTACCCACTCCAGTGTTCTGGCCTGGAGAATCACATGGACTGTATAGACCATGGGGTCTCAAAGAGTCGGGCACAACAGAACGATTTTCATTCACTCGCTTGAGCATTTCCTGGGGCTTCCCAGGTGCTGCTAGTCATAAAGAATCCTCCTGACAGTGCAGGAGCCTCAAGAGACCAGGGTTCAATCCCTAGGTCAGGTAGATCCCCTGGAGAAGGGAATAGTGACCCACTCAAGTATTCTTGCCTGGAGAATCCCATGAACGGAGGAGCCTGGTGGGCTACAGTCCACGGAGTCACAAACAGTCAGACATGACTAAGCACAAGTGTCTCTTGTGCAAGTATCTTGGAAGCCACGTAACAGGTGGTGTTTTGTTTATTCTGTATGACCCAAAAACACCTAGTCCAGTGTTCAATCTCTCTGCCCTCTCTGCCCCTTCCTCTCTCCCAAGTTCTATAAAACATACAATCTTCTGTCTTGTACGCTGTTTCCCTCAGCTCACGACCATTTGCCTCTGCTTCCCTTCCCCTCTGCTTGCCCTTCCTCTCTGCGTCCCCTTCCCCTCTGCTTGCCCTTCTCTTCTTCCCTTCCCCTCTGCGTCCCCTTCCCCTCTGCTTCCCTTCCCCTCTGCGTCCCCTTCCCTTTTGCTTCCCCTTCCCCTCTGCTTCCCCTTCCTCTCTGCTTCCCTTCTGACCGTCCCTCCAGCCAGGACCAGCCGACTCCTCATTCAAAACGTGTGAAGCGTTTCAGGCCAGGCAGCAACCCAGACCCGGCCCCCCTGCCGCCATGACCCTGCTGTCTGGGACCTGGACTTTCCCCTTGCCTCCCCTTTCCTGAAGGCGTGCACATCCCATCCCCCTGACCTGGGACATGAACTTCTTGCCTGAGGACTGTAAAGTGAAAATGGAACTAGAACCAACAGATTCTTCTCCAAATGTTCGTTGTTTAGTTGTTAAATCATTTCTGACTCTCTGGGACCCCGTGGAGGGTAACCCACCAGGTTCCTCCGTCCATGGGATTTCCCAGGCAAGAATACAGGAGCGGGTTGCCACTCCCTTTTCCAGGGGATCTTCCCAACCCAGGGATCGAACTCATGTCCCCTACATTGGCAGGCAGATTCTTTACCACTGAGCCACTAAGGACGCTCCTTCTCAAAATGCCCTTATTTCAGAGGAGTTAATTTAGAAGGAAAATGGGTCAAGCTTTAAGAAAGACGTAACAGATTACAACCATCCACCACTCAAAACAAGAAGTTGAGAAACTGTAAAGCGGACGACCAGGGAAGGCAGTGGCTGATGGAGTGGTGGTCATCCCCCTGCTGCAAGAACCTTTCACCCTGAGTGCATGCTTCTGGTGGAGCAGTGCTGAGCACCAGCGGGGCCATTGCCTAGAATCCCCCATCCCCAGTCTCATCTCAAGGAAAAGACCAGCTACACGTGCGACCTTGTGAATGTCCCCAGCTGTCTCTATGAATCCAGGTGTGTCAAACTGTACGCGTCGTGACCCAAACTGTCCGTGGAGACGATGCTGGAAACGCGAGGCCTGAGCCAAAGCCTGGAGATGGAGAGTTTGCGGAAGTAATTTCCTTACCAAAAATGACCTGCTGCAGACAGTGAGGCTCTAGGGGCTGATGAACGTCTGCCAGTGGACGCCAGAGTCTGTCCCTTCCTGCAGTTTTAAGGCCTAAGGACGGTGGCCATACTTTTGTAAGCAGGACACCAGGCCTCCTTCACTAAGCCTTTGTATTCAGCTGAGTTTTCATGGAGACTTGAAATGAGCTTTCTCATAAAATAAAAGCAATGCAGAATGGAAAAAAAAAAAAGAATTTCAAACCAATAGCAGCAGAGAATAATCAGGGTGGGCCCTCTGTGTGGAGCCTTTGAGATGGCACAGGTCACAGGTCACAGGCCCCGAGCCCTGCCAGGCTGTAGCTGCTATTTCTAATATCTATGGTCTCTCGCTAGACTTCTGCTCCTTCACTCAGACTCCCTGCTGCTACCCAAGTCCTGGCAAGAGTCCAAAAAGCAGTATGACTCATCAGCAGGGTATGACTCCCTTCTCCCTTCCAACCAGGCCCTCAAGGGCTCAGAATCCATATGTTTGCTCCCCAGAGAAGAATGCACTTCTCCCCTGACACCTTCTTAAGGACAAAAAAAAAAAAATCACATTACTGCATTTGTTGTTCTCTGTCCTTTTAAACCTATGTTAGCTTTTCAGTGACTTGGCAGGTGGCTCGGTAGGTAAAGAATCCACCTGCAACGCTGGAGATGCTGGCTCAATCTCTGGGTTGAGAAGATGCCCTGGAGAAGGGAATGGCAACCCACTCAAGTCCTCTAGCTTAGGAAATCCCATGGATAGAGGAGCCTAGCGGGCAACCGTCCGTGGGGTTGCAACTGAAGTGACTGCGCACACGAGTCGCTTTTTGACATCTGATTCTATCGTAACTCAGTAAAAACAAACCGGTCACTGAATGGGAATGAGAAGTAGGTCCTGTGAGTCTGGATATTCTGTGGAAACCTGCGCCTGGAGTCATGACCAGCACGTTCCTCCGTGGGTCACACTTTTCAGGACAGGTAGCAGCTTGCCTCGCTGAATAGCTCTGCTTCCCAGCTGATCCTCAGATCCAAAAGCCAGGTTTTAAATATGACTTTCCCTGTGTGGGGGGCGTGGGGGGCCTTTTAAAGTTCAGGGCTAACGCTGCCTTCAAGATAAATGTCTTCAGACTCTGTTCTTGGCAAACTGAACTTTTAAAATTCCTAACACTGGTATGTCCCCTAGAGGAGCTTCATGTCACTTTATTGGCAGAGAGAAAGACCCCAATGCCCAGGTAAGGCCCCCCCTCACCCACCCTCTGGCCTCTCCCCCATCAACCGGACTCAGGGGGAGCAGGACTTAGGGAAGGATGAGAAAAGGGAGGGGCAGCACAGGACAGAGTTGAGACAGGAGCCATCCGAAGCAAGAGGGCGTTCCCGTTTGAACACACAGGCAGGGCTGACTCAGAACAAGAATAAACGGGGCCTTGAGTCTGAAAGGCAGGGGCTCCCCCCCTAAGCTGTCCCTCAGAAAGGATGGACGAACATGTACACTCAGGCGGGGACTGAAAACCCACAAGGTGGCCGCTGCTTTGGGCTCACCGCCATCTAAGTGAAAGATGTGGGCATTTCCTCTGCATCAAAATTACCCAGCACCATATGCTGTCTTCCAGCGGAGCCCACTTTAATTGCCTCTTTTATAGAATCATCTTAAACATATGCCCTTCTCGCCTCTCTCTTCGCTGGTCATTCTCCTGTAACGAAACAGCCCTGCCAATGCAAAGAAAATGCAAGTGAATTGCCACCAGAGTCCTGGGTTGTTTATTTGGGGGAGGACAAGAAAGAAGTGCTATTCTGCCTGAATAAGCAGTGGATTAGTAAACGTCTTCCTCAATCATAAACATTTGTTGAAAACAGCCCCTGGGTGGATTGCAAGAAGGTTGCAGAACAGCTATTTTTAACTAACAAATGAAAACTGTTGCGGCATCTAATTTTGGATGACTGCTCAGTCTTGGGGCCTGGAGCTGACTCTCTGTGAATGAAGAGAAATGCAGACAGGAATGTCTTTCCAGCTTGGCCCCTGCCAGCGACTGTAACACGCCCAGAGACGGCCAGTTCTGAGTCAGGGAGCCATGGTCATTTGTCCCCCTTCCACGAAATCATCAGCTGAGGCGGCAGTGCTATTGAAGCCCTCCCCCCGCCCTCCTCAGTCCCCAGGTGACCTGGAAAGGGGGATACTTATGTGAGGGGACACTGTGTGCAGACAGCCAGAGCATCCACAGAAGGGACCCTGCAGGGGAGAAGGGAAAGGGCTAGGAGACCAGACTTCCTGGAAAAAATGACAATGAGCCCTACGCGATGAGAAACTAGGCCTTCAAAAGGCTTTAAAATAATGATCTGACGTTGCTTTAAAAACATAAATAGAAGGCATTGCTAGTGATGAAAATAATGACAGCCATTAGTCCCCAGAGGAAACCCCCACATCAGCAGTTGTCCCAGAAAGCACTTCAATACCCAGCTTATGGCCCCAGACAAATGCCTGGCTTCCTCCTTCCGGCTGCATGAAACCTCTCTGCCTGCCTGGGAGGTAAAGATCACTCCCATCCTCCCAGTCCGTCCTGTCTGCCAAGTAATTCTAGGACTGATGTTGAAGTTGAAACTCTGATACTTTGGCCATCTGATGCAAAGAACTCACTCATTGGAAAAGATCCTAGTGCTGGGAAAGACTGAAGGCGGGAGGAGAAGGGGATGACAGAGGATGAGATGATTGGATGGCATCACTGACTCAATGGACATGAGTTTGAGCAAGCTCCAGGAGTTGACGGACAGAGACCTGTGTGCTGCAGTCCACGGGGTCACAAAGACTCAGATATGACTGAGTGATTGAACTGAACTGACTGAGAGAAAAATCTTGGGCCACAGAAGTGTGAGCTTGGAGTCAGTAATAGCTTTAGCAAAATGTATTCTCACCCCCGAATTTAGATGACTGTGGCTGACAGTTTTGGAGAATATGCTCTCGGGTGTGTAAGTGATGCTTCAGGCAGAGGGCACTGGTGGCCCTCCTTCAAATCTGTTTTCTCCTCTTTTCTATAGAAATAGAGTCAGGCACGGGCTGTGCCGAATAAAAGCTGCATTTTCCAGCCCCCTGTAGATAGGTATGATCATGTGACTACAATTTGTCCACTGGGATGTACGTGAAGTGTTGAAATGCTCCCAGTAGCATTCCTCAGCAGAGTTGGTGCTCCGCTGGGCACCTTTTCCGACCACTTTCTCCATCTTTTGGGTTTGACTATGGATGTCATAGCTGATGCCACATCTTGGCTCCTGATAATGAAGACTATGTTTGGCAGCATGAAAAAACAGGGGTCCAGATCCCCAATATCTTAAAGCATCATTTACTTACTAAATGGAAATGAATTTTGCTCAAGCTGTTACTGAGTCCAGGTTCATACTGCTGGGGCAAGGAACAGCAAGTTTACTTGGAAAGCCAGCAGTTAGCGATGATGGGCTAGTGTCCCAAAGAACCGTCCTATCTGAGTTAGAATTCAGACTTCTTTCAGACTAAAAAGAGAGGGCTGCGGCTGGTCGCTGAAAACGTTTGGTGCTGGAACCCTTTGTTCTCACAACTGTCCACCGAGATGGAGTCACAGTGTTCCTATAAACCTCCAATAAGACAAATGTCGTTCTCTGTTCTGAAATTTTTTTTTATCTCTATATAAATGGAAAAGTGTTATACCTTTAAAGGTCCAAGCCTTGAGAATCGGCTGTTCTGTATACTTTGAGTGATAGGCAACATTCTT
Source organism: Bos mutus (assembly GCF_027580195.1). Classification (NCBI taxonomy): domain Eukaryota; kingdom Metazoa; phylum Chordata; class Mammalia; order Artiodactyla; family Bovidae; genus Bos; species Bos mutus. The sequence continues at coordinate 66,170,091 of NC_091636.1, forward strand.
AACTTCTAGCAAAAGCAGAATACACAGGTTAAAGTAAAAGAAACAGAAGCAATATGGAATCAAATTTGTTGTTCCCTATTACAAAGCCACCATCACTTTGGGTTGTGCTGACTCATCCCTAACTGACGCAGCCAAAAGTGAATGCTCCAAGGAAAAGACCCAAACCATGGCTCAAACTACAGATGCCACTCGGGCTGACTCAGGCCAAACGCAGAGACATGCAATGTCTTCAAGAGCCCCAGCCCTGGCACCTGCACCCTCTCTCTCCCAGTGCTCACCCGCCTTCATGTTCTCCACACTGAGGTCCCTGTGCCCCCAGGCCTCCCAGTACAGGGTTCTCCCCGCCCTATCCAGCTTTAGGTCCTCCTCCACAGAGACAGCCTCATTCGCAGGAGATTTATTTCAGCATCACTTTCCAGAAGAGTGGCTCCCAGTTTCCCATTGCTGCTCTGAAAGGACCTAAAACTAAATCAACGTAGAACCCATTTTCATGGGTCTTTGGTTTGAGGCATGACTCCTAGTAGTGGAAGGTGAAGTATCAGTCATACTTGGGTGGGAGACATGGGTTAGGCGGTACCCCCCACTTCCAGTGCCTCTCAGAACCCCTACAAAGACAATTAGTAGGCAGCCCGTGGCCAACGCAGACAGGTACACAGAGGCCTGATGGAGCAACCCCCACCCCAGCACGGCCGCTCCACGTTGGGAAGTAAATTAGGCAACTAATCACCCATCTAATATATTGGACGATATCACACTGGTGACATCAGGGTGGGACCTGTCTTCTCACCCGCCCACTCACCCCCGTCACCTGAAGGTGAGGCCACTTTGCATTGAAATCCCATCACTGATTCACTTGTTTGCTTAATGCAGTCTTACTGAGTGCCTACCCTATGCCAGGCCCTGCTGCATGTGGGAAATGGAAGCTGAATTTAGCAGGACCCACACCTGCATGCGTGCAGAATCGAGAGAGCCTGAACTCCCCCAGGGCAGAGACTCAAACAGGATTATTTGGAGACAATTGTTTACTTTGCGCCAAAGAAGGTAGGAGTGAAGGTGAACCCTAATTAATTCATAGGAGAGATTTCTAAGAGTAGTAACTTAGAAACACGCTGTTCCAGGATGTACATGTAACTAATCCCATGATCTGTGATAACCTTCAAAACAAGTCCCTTTCTGTGCTCTGCTGGTCAGGCAGAAACTCCCATCAAATACTTGAAACAGTCAGCATTCCCAAGTGTCTGTCTGCCGACCAGCCAATCAGAAGATCAAAAACGGTCCATCCGTGTGTTTATATACTTACAGTTTCATAATGCATCAGCTATGAATGCTTTAGGCTGCACACTAGAGACAGATGCAATCAACCGTGCTGTTCAAAAATAGACATTTATGGTGAAAGCTGAATTAGGTTGTAGCTGAGCTGATGGCACTGTGCCGGGGTTGGTTTCCTGCGAGGTCCTGTGGTTATGCAAGGCCATACAAATGATAGCTGGGAATTTCTGCGCTGTCTTTGCAATTTCTTGTGAGTCCCATGTGTGTTAGTCATTCAGCCGTGTCTGCTTCTTTGTGACCCTAAGGACTGTAGCCCACCAGGCTCCTCTGTCCATGGAATTCTCCAGGCAAGAATACTGGAGTGGGTTCCCATGACCTTCTCCAGGGATTGAACTCAGGTCTCCTGCATTGCAGGTGGATTCTTTACCATCTGAGCCATCAGGGAAGACCCCTGTGAGTCCTAGACCATTTCAGAATAAAAGATATATTTTTTTTAATTTCCATTATACTTATAATGAGAAATCCAGAGGTCACCAGTTTGCTATGTGGGTTCAGATGTTCCCAATGCTGTCGATACGACCATGGCCCTTCTACCTTATTTCCCCACCTGCAGTTCTTGGCCTTTCGTTCCCTCCCAGTGGTCCTGTGGATACAGCATAGCGGCTGCAGCTCTGGCTGCAATCAGCTCTACAGCCAAGAAGGCTGAAGGAGAAGAGCCAAGCACATATGCTGTCTGTCAAGAAAGCAAGGGCTTGAAAATGTGCCCATCAATTATCTGACTCTCCCCTTGAAATGTGAAGCCTCATACCCTCCCTTGCATGCAGACCAGACTTAGTGGCTCACTCTGCCTGAAAACTGTGGGACTTCCCAGGTGGGGTTAGTGCTAAAGAATCTGCCTGCCAGTGCAAGCGATGTAAGAGATCCAGGTTTGGTCCTTGGGTGTGGAAGATCTCCTGGAAAAGGGCATGGCAACCCACTCCAGTATTCCTGCCTGGAGCATTCCATGAACAGTGGAGCCTGGCGGGCTACAGTCTGTAAGGCCTCAGAGAGTCGGACATGACTGAGCAACTCAGCACGCTCTTCGTGAATAGAGCAGAAGGCACAGCAGGGGGACTGTGGAGGCAGCCCCGCCCCGACCCGAGGCACCCACAGTCCCACCTCCCGACACTCACGCCCCTCCACAGCCCCCTCCCCGACTTGCTTCTAACCTGCAGAACATGACGAAGGCGAAGAAGGCCACCTCTGTGCTTTTGTTACGTAGGATTTTGGCTTCTGTCTGGCTAGAAGACTCTCACTGGACCCTCTCCCCATGACTTTGATAAAGTGACCTTGTTATGGAGGCCCACAGGGTAAAGGACGGGGGGCAGCCCAGAGCCGACCGCCGTGAGGAGCTCAGTCAGTCTTGTTGACTCAACTTGGAAGATCCTTCCCCATCAAGCCTCAGCTGAAACCCAGTCCTGCCGACACCCTGACTGCAGCCTCCCTAGAGACCTTGAGTCCTGAGTGCTGACCCAGAGAAGCTGCGAGATGAGAAGTGTGTTTTCTTAAGCTGCCACATTAGGGTAATTAGCTACAGACCGACGCGTAACAGCACAGTGCTGCTATGGGTCTAAAGTCAGGTCATAGAGTGGGTGGTTTCTCTCCTTCTCTCTCCGCCTCCCCCTGTCTGTCTCCATCTGTCTCTGTCTCTGCCCCCATCTCTCTCTCTCTCCCCTTTCTCCACCTCTTCCTCTCCCTGACTCAGCTTGCCTGCTCCGGGGGAAGCCAGGCACCATGTCCTAAAGACCCTGTAGAAGAAGCCCAGGGGCAGGGAATGGAAGCCTCCAGCCAACGGCCAGCACCAACCTGAGAATTGGACCCCAGGATCCCACAGCCCCAGGCGAGTCCTCAGGGAACCTCAGCCCTGGTCAACATCGCGACTGAAAGCTCTCAAGAGATCCCAGTCAGAACCCCCACCCCGCCCATCCGCCCTCAGATTCCTTCCCCACAAAACTGGAAGAAATAACGCCCATTGTCACTCACGCCACGGTGGTGTAGGGTGAGTTAGCGAGCAGGGATGATGACATACAAGTCCACGGGCCAGGACCAGGTCTCATGCCCATAGTCACTGGCAAAGAGGAGTGGGGTGACAATGGCTAGCTTAGGCCAGTCATGGTCCTTCTCCTGGGACCAGCCTTCCCACAGATCGAGGGTCTTCACCTGTTTCAGATTGGAGTTTTATTAGCAGAGGAGAAGTAAGAGAAAGCAGGGAGAAATGGCTTTCGATAGGCAAAAACTGTGTTCCCGACACACGCAGGTGCTTACTTGAGGTTAAAGATACAGGTTTAGACACAAATTTTCCCAATAAACCTTAAAAAAAAAAATAACAAAACTCAACAACAAATTATGGAGGAAAGTAAACTTTAGAAGAAAAAAAAAAAACAAAAAACCTGGGAGCTTCTGAATTAAGATGATAAGTTAGAACCACACTGTCCTCCCTAGCTACCGCCCCACCCAGGGCACCACGGAAATACATCCCCTTAAGTAAAGTTTAAGAAGGAAGGCTATGACAAACCTGGACAACACGTTTAAAAGCTGAGACATCACTTTGCTGACAAAGGTCCATACAGTCAAAGCTATGGTTTTTCCAGCAGTCATGTATGATGTGAGAGTTAGACCATAAGGGGGGCTGGGTGCCAAGAATTGATGCTTTTGAACTGTGGTGCTGGAGAAGACTCTTGAGAGTCCCTTGGACTACAAGGAGATCAAACCTAAAGGAAAGAGGTTTAGTCCATCCTAAAGGAAATCAACCCTGAATATTTATTAGAAGGACTGATGCTAAAGCTGAAGCTCCAATACCTTGGCCACTTGATGCAAAGAGCTGACTCATTGGAAAAGACCCTGATGCTGAGAAAGATTGAAGGCAGGAGGAGAAGGGGACGACAGAGAATGAGATGGTTGGATGGCATCACTGACTCAATGAACATGAGTTTGAGCAAACTCTGGGAGATAGTGAAGGACAGGGGGAGCCTGGCATGCTGCAGTCCATGGGGTCACAAAGAGTTGGACACGACTGAGTGACTGAACAACAGCAACAGCAAAATTAAGTTAATGACATCACTCGGGAACCTCATCCAGCTGACTAAAACGTGAGCCCATCCTAATGGACTGTCTTGGTTATTAATAAACATGCTCTGTTTTGCCATGACTGACTCGGGACCCCAAAAAGCCAGAGTGAAAGAAAGTGAATCTGCAGAAAGACCCCAGGGCACTGGGCATGGTAGGGCTCTCTCACTCCACTCAAGCCTCCTGGTGAAAGGCATAAATTAAAACATGAGAGCCACCATTTATAAGGGTTCCATGAAAAATCGGAGTACCTGGGTTTCAATGAAAAAGCTTTTCATAGACTTTTATATGACAATATTGGTCACCAAGGCTACAGACAGTTTGGAAAGAGAATGAGGGGGAAAGCTTTCTTTCTCTGAAGCCTGGCTGACGGGGCACTGTAACAACGGAAAGGGGCTGAAGTGAGAGACCCCGAGTCTTAGCCCAAACGTGCTTGGAGGATTCAGCCTTGGGGACTGTTCACATCAACTGTTGCCGCCACATCAGTGATCAAGAGCCCAAGGTCACAGCCAATGTCATTGAAGAATGTACTTCCAGACACATTTATTAAAATCCCTCATCACCTCTACTCACTGCCTTCATTCAAGCCCCTGTGAATGTTAACATACTCTGAATTCCTTCACCAGCGACTAGCTCAACTGACTTTTCCCAGCTTTAAGAATACACACTGAATGCAAGTCATACAAATGCTTACGTGAGGATTAAAGATACAGGTTTAGCTACACATTCACCCAATAAACATAGTTTGGGTTCACAAGCATGTTTATTAAGCCTTCTTTATGGAAAAAAAAAAAAAGAAAAGAAAATCTACCTTCAAAAACCAAGTTATTTGATAATGAACATTATTTTTCAAAAGTTGATAGTATGGTATGATATTTTTTAAAGGCAATTATTTAAAAGGGATGAAAAATAAAAATCTACCAGCAGAGAACAGATTTAATAAAGTACCTAAAAGCTGAGCTCTTGTGCTCGCTGCTAATCCTAACCCCTTATTCCTAAGAGAAATGAGCACTCGGGGACCAATTTTCAGAAAAGTCTTTCTGAACAGTCATTTTGCTGGAGCGTCTGTGTTCATTTTAAGCCAGTGACAGTCATCAAACTACCCCCCCACCCGAGGATCTTTCAGCGTAGGACATAGCTCAGCGGGACCACAGGCAGTGCATTTAATCACTGACAACTGAAGCCACGCTAAACCTAGTAAGACTAGTAGCTTTACGAGCACAAATGTCAAGCTGTGAAAATCCCCAGCTCCCAGAACAAGAGGATTAAATATTTCTTATGCTTTTATCAGCTCTAATTAATAGTGGTTCTTAGCTTCAGTGATTAAGAGTCCTAACACATGACGAATCTTCATTAGGCAGGAAAGTCAAAACGCTTTTCTTTCAATCCACGCTGAGCCAGCCTGACTCTCTACCAAGCTGCATGCATGCAAAGTTGCTTCAGTCATGCCAAACTCTGCAGCCCCATGGAGTGTAGCCCACCAGGCTCCTCTGTTCGTGGGATTCTCCAGGCAAGAATACTGGAGGACAGTGCCGTTTCCTACTCCTGGGGATCTTCCTGACCCAGGGATTGAACTGACATCTCTTCTGTCTCCTGCATAAGCAGGCAGGTTCTTTACCACTAGCACCATCTTCCAAGCTGAGCTGTACTGGAATCATAGGGAGGCTCGCCACACTTTGGCGAGGGCTCCTTTCACCCCTGGCCACCAGCGCTGGTGGCCGCTGGAGCTTCTAGGACTGAGTTGATGCTGCTGGTCATGCCAATGAGTCCCAGAGGCCCTTATACAGGGAAGATATCTCCTTACCACAGAAGGGGCCTGGGTCATGAGCAGACGTCCAGTACAAGATGACTGACATCGCTTGGGTCATCTGGGAGACCAGAGATCCTCCTTGGGTTGCAGGAGCCTGGAGGACTCCTCTGGGAAGGAATAAATGGCACCCTTGTGGTCTTAAGACATTAACAAGCTTTCTGAGCTGTTTTTTTTTTTTAACGTGAATTTAAGTGTTGCCAATTTTCAATTATCTCTGCTAATGCTGGTGAAGAGAGGCACAGATAATTCAAAATTGTAGATGCTAAAGGTTGCTTGTATTCGGCCTGGAAAAGCAATTTGCAGTGACATTTTTAGGAGTTTTTAAAAATTTTTATTGGAATATAGCTGATCTACAATGTTGAGTTAGTTTCTGCAGTACAGCAAAGCGAATCAGTTATGTATACACATATATCCCCTCTTTTCCAAAGATTCCCTTCCCATTTAGGTCACCAGAGAGCACTGAGTAGGTTCTCATTAGTCACCTATTGCATACTCAGCAGTGTGTATGTGTCAGTCCCAATATCCAAGTTCATCCTGCTACCCACTGCCCCACCTTGGTATCCATTCTTTTGTTCTCTACATCTGTGACCCTATTTCTGCTTTGCAAATAACTGTATTTGTACGCTCTCTCTAGATTCCCCACGTAAGTGATATTATATGACATTTGTCTTTTTCGTACTTCACTCGGGATGAGTCTCTAGATCCATCCACGTCACAGCGAATGGCACTCGTTCATTACTGTTCACGACTGAGTAGTATTCCGTTGTGCACATGTACCACATCTTCTTGTCCATTCTTCTGTCGATGGACATTTAGGTTGCAGTGACCTGTTAGTGACACCGAGCTCTGCATCCTGAGTGGTTCACTGATCCTGATAAGATAGCAAAGTTCTCGCTGGAGGAGGACAGGCTGCCACCTTGCAGTCCTCAGCTGAGCCCCAACACAGACAGCCTGGCTGTGGACCACACTGTCCCGGACACATTGTAAACACTGCTCTGCACATCTGCCCTCTTCTCCCCAGTGTCCCTTCCCCTTTGCATCCTCTGTTCCCGGCAACCATCACCCTCCACCCCCAGAAGCATGGAGACCTTCAATAAGTGGCTTCCATTCTCTGAGTGTTCCCTGTGTCATCCATGAATAAGGGAATGGTTGTATAACTATTCTCGAAAGTCATTTTCAACTCTGAGAATGGTGTGCTTCCATGTGGAGCTAAGGAGTTTATGTTTCATGTGTGTAGAAGCTTCCCTTGTTCTGCGGCTGAGGCAGAGAGCCACCCAGGGAACAATATGAGACATTCCAGATGCCAAGAAGGTTTTCAGTAATTTAGAGACAAGACATAGGGTACAGTCAAGACAGACAGGGTACCTACGCCAATGTCAAGTGGTCAAATTTCTCTTCAAATCACAAATGGATGTAATCACACAAAGCATTTAGGAATCTAAGAAACAGCTAACCACGGTGCTTCAGAATTCTTCAATAAAAGTGAATTCAACAGTACCCCTTTTCAGAAGGAAGGAATAACTCGATCCTTTAGCTTTCTCTACGTGACGTCTTGCTCGGTTCTTCTCAGCCCATCATGTAGAGACTTGCTCCCGGCCAAGAGCGTCTTTGGTCTCACTTAATGGCACCTGCGTCATCATGCTCTTACGTCTAAGTCCCAGGAAATTGATTTTTAGGTCTAGTGTACTATCACATGTGAAACGTTAGCTACGGAGGAGGATGCTTAGAGAAAACAGTGCCTCTGGGGCTCTAGCAATTCGTAAATGAGATTTCACAACATCCCTTTGAAGAAAATCTTCTAGCAGCAGAACAGCCCAGGGATCACTTATGGAGAAAGCACCAGGAGAGAAGTTGAGAGCATTCCGTGGGACCCAGGGACACATGCAAGGCTGCATCCCGCAGCATCTTCATTACGTGATGACGTGGAAGCAGCTCTGTCTATCTCAAGGGATCCTGAAAGACAGTCTCTGAAGTCATCTTTTGCACAAATGTGGGAAATCAAGTTCAAATTGAAATAACATGCTGAAGTGTCTTCTGCCAGGTCTTTGCTTAACAAAGACTCACAGGCAAGCACGCATCACCTATACTCAGTACCTGGCAGGCACGATCGGTGCAGAAGCCAGGATGTGCCAATTAAATACCTCTGCTTGGTGGCTCAGATGGCAAAGAACCTACTTGCAATGCAGGAGACCCAGGTTCAATCCCTGAGTCGGGAAGATCCCCTGGAGAAGGAAAAGGTCAACCTACTCCAGCATTCTTGCCTGGAGAATCCCATGGACAGAGGAGCCTGGCAGGCTACAGTCCTTGGGGTGGCAAAGAGTCACATGACTGAGCGACTAACACAAATATAATAAAGGAAATTAAGTAACACTGACAAACGAACTTGACTCATTAAAAGGGAGGAACAGCCAATCAGGAAAAAAAAAGTAAAAGGTCAGTTTTCTTCTTCTCAATGCTTAAAGCTTCTGTTTAGAATTGGCTTCGTCTTTTCCTGACTCTTGGCAGCCGACCTTGACAGCAGCTGTTGATAGGAAAAGTTATGTTGATGTCCCTGGAATGCGGCCATAATATCAGGACTTCTAGAAAGTGACAGAAACCCAAGATCAACTAGCCAAAGCCACAGAAGGGCCATATCTGCTCAGCTAAGTGGGAAACCTATGGTGAATTTCCAATGAATCCAGAGAGTAAAGCCATGTTGTCAGGACATACTCCCCATCCCTTCTGCCTCACAGCCCTGCTGTCTCCCTTCCATTCTGTGTGTTGGTCTCTTTGTTTGCGATGAAACAACATCCAAGCAGGTGGGAAGATTACTCTGACAGCCCAGCCTACATGCCTGCGTCACGTTTCTAGGTTAAGGGCTATCCCTGCCCAACCAATTCTAGGAAGTTAGAGAGAGGCTCCAGTGAGTCTGGCTTTGATAGAACACCTACCCAGAGTGAACGCTGTGGATGCTGTCATTTTATTTTTCCAGGTTATCATGTAGTCAACACAATACTGGAGAGAGGCGGGGGTGACTTCCAGTCCCACAGGTCACATGGATTAGGATGAGGATTCTCCAAGGAAGGAATTCCAGGCGGACTAAAGCAGGAAATTAAAAGACCATTAAATTAATAGCAGCCATGAAATTAAAAGACGCTTGCTCCTTGGAAGAAAGGTTATGACCAGCCTAGACATCGTATTAAAAAGCAGAGACATAACTTTGCCAACCAAGGTCTGTCTAGTCAAAGCTATGGGTTTTTCATGTATGAATGTGAGAGTTGGACTATAAAGAAAGCTGAGCACTGAAGAATTGATGCTTTTGAACTGTGGTGTTGGAGAAGACTCTTGAGAGTCCCTTGGACTGCAAGGAGATCCAATTAGTTATCCTAAAGGAAATCAGTCCTGAATATTCATTGAAAGGACTGATGCAGAAGATGAAACTCCAATACTTTGGCCACCTGATGGGAAGAACAGACTCATTGGAAAAGACCCTGATGCTGGGCAAGATTGCGGGCAGGAGGAGAAGGGGACGACAGAGGATGAGATGTATGGATGGCATCACCGACTCAATGGACATGAGTTTGAGTAAACTCCGGGAGTTGGTGATGGACAGGGAGGCCTGGCATGCTGCAGTCCATGGGGTTACAGAGTCAGACACGACTGAGTGACTGAACTGAATTGAAAGCAAGAAAGAGCTTCAGGATGGGTGTTGCTGGCCTCCAGAGACAGTGAGAACGGACCCAGATGAGCCGGGAACAATACTCGTTGCATTCAGCCTGGGAAAGAACTGACCTGGAGAGACGAGCTCTAGAAACTCGTCAGAATCAGCGAGGGAAAATGCGGAAAACAGGCTTTCACCAGAGTGAGCGTCAGTGTATGGGGTGGTGCTGGCTGAGCTCTGGCACACAGGTCTTCTAATCAACTTGCCGCACAAACACACCAAGACACACAGAGGCACCCTTAGACACAGACCCACAGCCGGGGTCAGAATGGAACAGCTGTGCCTTGAAATCTCAGTGGCTTAGCACAACAAGAATTTATTTCTCACTCACATAGGCAGAAGGAGAAGGCAATGGCATCCCACTTCAGTCCTCTCACCTGGAAAATCCCATGGTTCCAGTCCCTGGAGCTGATAGGCTCCAGTCCATGGAGTCGCTAAGATTCAAACATGACTGAACGACTTCACTCTCACTTTTCCTTTCATGCATTGGAGAAGGAAATGGCAACCCACTCCAGTGTTCTTGCCTGGAGAATCCCAGGGACGGGGGAGCCTGGTGGGCTGCTGTCTATGGGGTTGCACAGAGTTGAACATGACTGCAGCGACTTAGCAACAGCAGCACGTAGGCAGAAGACTCCTGGAACTTCAATCGAATACTTCTGCTTTCTTCGCACATAACTCCCTGATCGCCAAGGCAAGGAAATAGTGACTGAGGAGGAGCGCTGATGCTGACTGCTTCACATGGAAGAGATGTTTGCGGAACTGCAAGGCTCTAGGAAACATAGGGGCCTGTAGATACCCGGTGAGCAGGGTCCCTACTGAGGAGTTCCTGAAATTGTTCTGTGCTTCCAGGCAAGGATATGATGGTTTATTTTACCCGTCAACTTTTCTGACCCAAGGTACCCAGACAGTTGGCCAAATATTATTCTGGATATTTCTCTGAGACTGTTTTTTTGGATGAAATTAACGTTTAAATCAGGGGACTTTGAGTAAAAGCAGATTGCCATCCATATTGTAGGCGGGTCTCATCTGATCAGTCGAAGGCCTGACTAGAACAAAGACTGACCTCACCCCGGCAAGGAGGGAATTTTGCCAGCAGATGACATGTGGACGTGAACAGCTAAACCGCCGCACTCTCCTGATTCTCCAGGAAATCCACAATCATGTAGCCAAATTTCTTAATAAAAATCACACCATTGGTTCTGTGTCTCTGGAGTACACTGACTGATACTTAGACAAAGGACAAAAAGGCAATTTGGGGAAGCACCTTTGCTAGAAGTACTCTCATAAGGAGAGAAAGTAAGAGCAAGTTTTTCCAAAGCTCTCCCTCAAGCTGTGGGTAGCATCTTTCTCAAAATCAAGAGCCTGACAATGAGCAGCCTTTCTTGTCCTCTCTTGTGTCCATCTTGCCATCACAAGTTAAACGAGCCCTGGACCACTTGAGTGAGTCCAGCACATCACTCCAGTCTATACTTCAGGCACCATCTTTGGGTCATTTTTTTTTTTCACCACTCCGCACTAAACAACATTGACCAGTGTCTTATCTTGTGCTTTTTCAAAGAAAAAAAAACTCTTTAATACAAAATTCTTCTCTTTTTAGCCCTCTTCCCACACTCTATTTGTCTAGTTGCATAAAAAGAAATAGCTGATGCCAAGTGAATTTCCTTAAATGAGGACATTAATTTATTCAGCATATATACCAACACAGCTCTAAGGAAGGAAAGGTTGCTACTCTGATTTAATTGCAGGGATCATCACCAACAAACATCAAACCAAAACTAACCCTGGTCTTATCTGGTACATGAAATGGCCAAGAATCCTCTGAAATTCAGGAGATTCTAGGCAATGAGGAACAATCGCTGCCAGGACCCAGAGTTTCTTATTCAGCCAGTTGTAATGACCCTGTGGCATCCTACGGTAAGCAGATAATAACACCAAGCCTCAAGACAGCTTTGACTCCATTTCTTAAAAAACTAGGAATAAAACTACCATATGACCCAGCAATCCCACTGCTAGGTATATACCCTGAAAGTGAAAGTCGCTCAGTTGTGTCCAACTCTTTGCAACCCCATGGACTATACGGTCCATGGAATTCTCCAGGCCAGAATACTGGAGTGGGTAGCCTTTCCCTTCTCCGGGAGATCTTCCTAACCCAGGGATTGAACGCAACATACCCTGAAATGAAGTGAAGTGAAGTCACTCAGTTGTGTCTGACTCTTTGCAACCCCACAGACGGTAGCCCACCAGGCTCCTCCGTCCATGGGATTTTCCAGGTAAGAGTACTGAAGTGGGTTGCCATTTCCTTCTCCAGGGGAAATTCCCAACCCAGGGATCGAACCCAGGTCTCCCGCATTGTAGGCAGACACGTTACCATCTGAGCCACACACCCTGAGAAAACCATAATTCAAAAAGACACAGGTGGCCCAATGTTCACTGCAACACTATTTACAACAGCCAGGACATGGAAGCACCCTAGATGTCCACAGACAGATGAATGGGCAAAAAAGATGTGGTGCATATGTGCGATGGAGTACTACTCAGTCATACAGAGGAATGAATCTGAGTCAGTTCTAGTGAGGCAGATGAACCTAGAAGCTATTATACAGAGTGAAGTAAGTCAGAAAGAGACAAATATATATTAACGCATATGCACGGAACCTAGAAAAATGGTACGAATGAGCCTATTTTCAGGGCAGGAATAGAGATGCAGACAGAAAACAGACTTGTGGACACGGGGTGGGGGGAGAGGAGGGAGGGACAAACTGAAAGAGTAGCATTGAAACATACGCTGCTGCTGCTGCTGCTGCTGCTAAGTCGCTTCAGTCTGACTCTGTGCGACCCCATAGACAGCAACCTACCAGGCTCCCCCATCCCTGGGATTCTCCAGGCAAGAACACTGGAGTGGGTTGCCAGTTACCATGCGTAAAATGGACAGACAGTGGGAGGCCGCTGTGTAACACAGGGAGCTCAGCCCCCTGCTCTGCGACAACCTGAAGGGCTGGGATGGGGGTGAGGGGATTGGGAGGTTCAAGACGGAGGGGATATAGGTATGTTTATGGTGGATTCATGTTGTTGTATGGCAGAAATCACCACAACATTGTAAAGCAATCATCCTCCAACTTAAAAAGAAAAAGGAAAAAAAAGGTAGCTTTGACTTCTATCCTGGCCCATCAAGGCTCAGGTTCCCCATCTTTACATAAACATAAGACAAAATTTTCCGCCAGTCTCTCACAGGGATGGGTGTAAGCAGCGACAAAGCACTCAGTGTGTGAAGAGTGTCTTACACCATATAACGTGAAATCGAAAAGCAAAGTCGTCCCAGAGAATGCACACCCTCACTAACGCTAACCTGCTTCTTACTTTCAGCTGTCCTCTTCCAACTGAGGAGCCTGGTGTTTTGCAAAGGCTGCCTGTGGCCCTCTTCTGTTATTATAGCCGAATGCCTTCAGAAACCCTTCTGCGCCACTAAAAATAAAACCCTCATAGGACCCAGAAGAACCACTGCCAAATCGCTAGAGCCAAATTTGGGATTTTTTTTAGAGGAGCGCCTATAAAACCATCTATAAATAGAAAGGCTTTCCTGTTATTTTTAATTACTGCGTTTTCATGCAAACATACTCTGCTCACCAGGATTGGAGAATTGCCTGCAGGGATCGCAGTCCCGGTCCCACAGATCAGCAGAGGGTCCGCCCTTCCTGCCAGGGAAGATCCAGGGCAGAAGGAGAAGAGGGCGGCAGAGGATGAGATGCTTGGATGGCATCACCGACTCAATGGACATGAACTTGGGCGAACTCCAGGAGATGGTGATGGACACGGAGGCCCAGCATGCTGCAGTCCATGGGGTCGCAAAGAGTCGGACACGACTGAGCGACTGGACAACAGCAACAACTCCCCTCCGATGGGAAGCCTGGCTCCAGCCACAGGAATCCTGGGGGTGGGGGGAGGCGTGGAAGCACCCCCAAGTGACTTTGGCTGTTTCTTATTCTGGGTTGGTGATCCCGAAGCTGTCTTTGGAGACTTCCCAGAGTGTTTCCAACCCTTTAAAGCGCAGCGGATTTCTAGAAATCGAGTGGAGACTTAATGTACACGTATTTAAGGTAACTGTGGACTGCAAAGCGCTTCTCTGTAGCCGGTGGAGGGAACATGCCTGACGGGCACCAGCCGGATGCCCCAGCTCCAGAGTCGGTTGGCAGATGGGGATCTGAGAGGGGGTGAGTGGGCCCAGCCCCTGAGAGCCGGGGAGGGGTCTCCTGCTCTACCCCAGCCCCCCAGGCAGAGGGCTGGCTTCCTACCTCGTCTGTCCAGGCCCAGGGAGGTTGGGCACCTAGACCCGCGTGGGATGCCGAGGTCTGGGTGAGTCCTGCCGGGGCCCTGGGGCTGCCTGGTGACCCCACGTGCTGCAGGAAACACGCCCGCCTCAGGCAGGTGGGGGAGTCAGGCCCGAGGACACTCTTCTGCTCACTGTTGTGAAACCTGCGTCCCCCGTGAACCCAGCCCCAGTGGCCCCATCCTCCGACGGGAACAGGGCCCAGTCACGCCAGCCAACCAGCCGGCCAGCAGTTGCATGGAGCGCCATCTGTGCCCCCGTTTCCTGCTGGGTCACCGACGCCTGACGCCCTGAGGGGCCAGGAACTGCTGGTCCAGCAGCAGCTGCTCTGCCAGGTGCGGCTGTGGGAGCCGGAGCTGGTTCTTCACTCCTTCTGTGCCTCAGTTTCCTCATCTGTAAAATGGGGAGGGAAGGAATCAGACCTACCAGAAGGGGCTTTGTGGGGACTAAGTCATTTAAGGTGCGGAACAGATCCTGATACCTGGTTGATTCTGGGTTTTGTTCTGGAAGCCCTGGGATTGCAGTTCTTGCATCTTCTATCTGCCCTCTGATGGATGAGAGTGAGAGGGCTTATGGAAGCTTTCTGATCGGAAGGACTGGCTGTGGGGAAAACCAGGTCTTGCTCCAGTGAGTAAATCTTTAATCCAGTTTTCTGCTGACAGCTGGGGCTGTGTCCCTCCCTATAGTTTGGCCTGAGGCGGCCCCGTCCTGGCGTCTGCAGCCTCCATGGCAGGCCTACCATATGGTGCACTCCATGGTAGGGCTAACGGCGGCCTCCTCCAAGAGAACTTGTGCCAGCGCGCCATGCCTCCCGGGACTGCTGCTGCCAGAGTCCCTCAGCCCTCGGAGGGCCACCGTCAATCCATGCCTCCACCGGAGACTCCCAGTGCTCACAGGCAAGTCTGCCTCAGTCTCTTGTGGGGTCACTGATGCTTGGAAAGACTGAAGGCAGGAAGAAAAGGGGACAACAGAGGATGAGATGGCTGGATGGCATCACCAGCTCAGGGGACATGAGTTTGAACAAACTCCGGGAGATGGTGAAGGACAGGGAAGACTAGCATGCCGCAGTCCATGGGGTTGCAAAGAGTCATACATGACTTAGTGACTGAACAACAAAAAGTCAGTCATATGTAAGCATTTAACATAGTCATTAGGATAAAATTAAAGTGATGGTGACTATCATGGATCCATAGTACTGATTGATCTACATAAGCCCTATGAATCTATTCTAATCAACTATGCCCCATCCATTATGTCAGGTTCACGGCAGCATTAATTACAACAGCTGAGATACAGAAGCAATCTGAATGTCCATCAGTGGACGAATGGACACAGAAGATGCAGTATGTATGTACAACAGAATATTATTCAGCCATAAAAAAGGAAGTAAACCTTACCATTTGAAACGTGGATGGAATTGAGGCCATTGTGATAAGTGAAATACTGCGTTGGCCAAAACCTGAGCAAACTTTGTGACCAACCCAATAAGTCAGACAGCTAAAGACAAGTAGCATATGACCTCATTTCTATGTGGAATCTAAACAAAGATCTCAGCCTCATAGATACATAGAGAGGCTGGTGGTTGCCAGAGTGGGGCTTAGGGGCTGTGCAACATGGACGATGGTGGTCAAAAGATCCAAACTTCCTGTTATAAGAGAAAAAGTCCCAGGGGGGGAATATGCATCACGGTGACTGGGGTTAGTAAGACTCTATGCGTGTTTGAACACTGCTGAGAGACTAGATCCTACAAGTTCTCACTGTAAAACTTTGTGT
The DNA here is from genome assembly GCF_027580195.1 of Bos mutus. NCBI lineage: Eukaryota > Metazoa > Chordata > Mammalia > Artiodactyla > Bovidae > Bos > Bos mutus. Next base: position 66,186,072 of record NC_091636.1, read on the forward strand.
GGAGACCCTGGTAGCTCAGGCGGTTAAGAATCCGCCTACAATACAGGAGACCTGGTTTCGATCCCTGGGTTGGGAAGGTCTCCTGGAGAAGGGAATGGCAACCCACTCCAGTATCCTTGCCTGGAGAATCCCATGGATGGGGGAGCCTGGCAGGCTACAGTCTACCAGGTTGCAAAGAGTCTGACATGACTGAGTGACTAACACACAAATGTGTGGAGACAGATGTTAACTAGGCTTATTGGGGTGATCATTTCACAATAAACAGGTATCAAATCACTGTGTTGCACACCTGAACCTAATATAGTGTTACATGTCAAGTTACTGCAATTAGAAATAAAGTCCTGTTCTAGGAGAAACGAGAGGACAGAGCCTCCACAAAATATAAACGTGTAGACACGTGCATCCCTGTTCACACAGTAAAAGTTAAATAACTTTCAAGTATTATGATTCACTTCATTTGTTCCCAGGATGGTGGTTTTGTCATTCCCTGTCTGTCTCACAGGAAGCAGGTAAGTGAGAGATACATTGGTTTGTGTCATAAAGGACTTTACAAACCACGAGTGTTTCCACTCTCACGCCTCGGGCCACGTGGCTCAAAGAAAAAGGCTCACTCTGCTTCTCTCCCAGTGGGAAGGGGGAACTACCCTGGCCACCAGCTCAAAATAAAGATTCTCACTAAGATTAACTCTGCAACCCTGCATTTATTTCCAACGTTTGTACTGCAGAAAGAACACTGGTCCGGGGGAAAGAAAAAGGAAGAAAAAGAAAAAAAGGGTCACCAAACAATGACATTCATGTCTGGGTGACATAAAAATATAGCTCAAAGAAAGAAGACCAATGAGTAGAATTTCTTAAACATTGTGGCTCCTCCCAGGTTTGTGTGTTGTCTGCTTCAGCTCAGTTCAATCGCTCAGTCGTGTCTGACTCTTTGCAACCCAATGGACCGCAGCACACCATGCCTCCCTGTCCATCACCAACTCCCGGAGTTCACTCAAACTCATGTCCATAGAGTCGGTGATGCCATCCAGCCATCTCATCCTCTGTCATCCCCTTCTCCTCCTGCCCCCAATCCCTCCCAGTATCAGGGTCTTTCCCAATGAGTCAGCTCTTTGCATGAGGTGGCCAAAGTATTGGAGTTTCAGCTTCAGCATCAGTCCTTCAATGAACACCCAGGACTGATCTCCTTTAGGATGGACTGGTTGGATCTCCTTGCAGTCCAAGGGACTCTCAAGAGTCTTCTCCAACACCACAGTTCAAAAGCTTCAGTTCATCAGCACTCAGCTTTCTTTATGGTCCAAGTCTCACATCCATACATGACCACTGGAAAAACCACAGCCTTGACTAGACGGACTAGTTGTCTGCTTAGATGAGAAGAAAAACCCTGTGCAGTCCCATTTGGAGTTGCTGCTTTTGTTGTTGCTGAGTCATGTCCCCTTTGGAGTACTGACCGATCATTTTACAAAAAGCAAAATTCTACTCTGAATCAGTCAGGGCTTACTCTTTGCTGGAGCGACAGGCGCCCTCCTCAGGTTGTCATCACCCTACTCTCCTTTTCCAGGTTAAGCTGGTGCAGGAGCGTGTCCTCCTCTGTAAAGCCGTGGGTCAGCACAGCCTGGGACCTGCCCACCTGAGCAGGGAGAGGGGCCACCACTCGGACCGTGTGACCTCAAGCAGGTCAGTGAACCTCCCAGCCCCACAGTGAGAGTCAGGGCCTTTCTCACGCGTTTGGCGTGATGGCTCATTGAACTGATGCTGGAAAGCACCGCACATAGTCCCAGAACCACAGTGAGCTCTCCTCCATTATTGGCTGCTCTAATCGTGCTTACTGCCAAAACACACCATCTGACCGTCAGGTATATGCTCTTTGCTTGTCTGCGTTGTATGATCTGAGTAAACAGCCCAGGTTGTTGCGATTAAGTCGTCAAAGCTTAAAGATGGAGATGTAGGTCACTAATCAAAAGTAAGTGTTCCCTAAAAAAAGATGAATTTACTTTCTGTTTTGGACGATGTACGTGTTAGAGCTCTCAAGGTACACAAGGGTGTGATTTCTTATCCCTTCTGTGATCAGGTTACAAAAGATGCAGATTTCTTTCTCCGGAGCCTCCTCTGTCTCGTCGCAGCCTGCCCGCCTTAATGAAGCGAGCTGCCGTGTGGACGAGGCCCACATGGCGCAGAACAGGGAGCAGACTCCAGCCAACGGTCCGCATGGGAGGGTCCGAGACCCTCAACCCAACAAGGGTCCAGATGCTGCCAGCAGCCTCCAGTGCGCGTGGCAGCCGGTCCGTCCCCAGCGGAGCCTTCGGATGACCACAGACCCTGGGTCAGTGCCAGGACCTCAGCCTCTGGGACCACACGAAACGTGCAGCCACCTGCACTCTGCCCACGCGCCTGACCACACAAACTGTGAGACGAGATGACCATGTGCTAAGTTTGTGGTGACCTGTTACACAGCAAGAGATAACTGAGATACTGGCTAAGCTACTGCCACGTCAAGAACAAGTAACGGAATCGCAGGGAAAAGTGGATCAACATTAAGGATTTTTTTTAACATGGCTAACTTTATTCTCCATAGCAATATTTGATATCAAAGGAGAATGGAGGAGATGTTTGTAAAGTAATGAGGGAAGGAAAACGTGAGCCTAGAACATTAAACCCAGTCAGATGCTGTTCAAGCAACAACACTGTAAAGCAATTAAAAAAAAAAATCAAAGTATACAACTGGTGATTTTATTGTATGCAAACTATACTTCAATAAAGATTTTTTTTAAGAATTGAAAAATAATAATAAATGTGTTTGTGGGAACGTTAAAGGTAAGCTAGGTCAAGGGTGTGATTTTGTAAGAAGTCAGCAAACAATCCAGTCCATCATCTGTTTTAATATCCCCTGGAGAAAGGAATGATGACCCACTCCAGTATTCTTGCCTGGAAAATCTCACAAACAGAGGAGCCTGGTGAGTTACAGTCCACGGGGCCACAAAGAGTCAGACATGACTGAGCAACTAACACTTTCACTTCATAAGCTGAGAATAGTTCTTACATTTTAAGAGGATTTTAAGAGTTAAACAACAATTAATATTTCAGGGCATGTGAAAATTACATGAAATTGAAACCTAAAAATAAGGTTTCATTAGCACACAACCGTACCCAATCTTTTGCTCCTTGTCTATGGGGGCTTTTTTAAAATTCTTAATTGACAAATAAAATTATAAAATATTTAAAGTACAGAATGTGATGATTTCACGTATGAATACTTTATAAAAGGATTCTTCCCGCTGTCTAGAGTAACAGCAGCAAAGTTGGGAAGAAAAAAGATCATCAGCTTCAAAAAATGAAAAATACTGCCTTTCTGACTCCTTATGCAAAAGTCTGCTGACCCCTGATTTGTTCCTTCTTAACCTGATTCTTAATTTTCCTTTATCCATCTTTGCCAATAATTCCACACATTGAAAGGCTGAAGGGTAAACTCAAGAGACGCAGGTTTGAGGTGGGAACACTGCAAAGTACTAGTTTCCAAAGAAGACATTCAAGCAAACTCGTGAACCACACTCACTTAACTTCTAAAGAAAACTGATTTCCAGTGGAAGCCAGAAAGGGAAATATTAAATTATAAATTTTTCTGAGAAAGAAAAAAGTATGGTCTAAAAGGGACTTCTTTTCCTCACCTGTTCTAGGAGTATTTCAGATTTTTAATCTCTTCCATCCAGGTATATACTCATGAAACCTCAGGAAGAGCCATGGTCAAATGTAAAATATTTAAAAAACATAAAAATGTTCCTTGGATTTGTTATATATTTTTCAAGCCCAGTATCTAGAGGGTTGTTTGGATTTTTCTTTCAATTTGAATTATTGACATCACTCTTCTGAAAGAATGTAATCTCCTGCTTTCCTTATTTCAATACATCCTCTGGAGGAACCACATACGACAAGACAAGCTCTTTATCTTCAAGTTGATTTACATAAAAATATACAGTGTGCGTGTGATTTTTAAAAATTAATTACTTTTCTTGCTTTGGCTGTGCTGGGTCTTGGTTGTTGTGCGCGGGCTTGCTCTAGGTGTGATGGTGGCTTCTCCTGCTTAGCCATGGGCTTGCTCTAGCCATGAGCTTGCTCTAGCTGTGGGCTTGCTCTGCATGGGCTTTGTTGTTGTGTGTGGGCTTGTTCTAGCCATGGGCTTGCTCTAGCTGCGGGCTTGCTCTAGCTGTGATGGTGGCTTCTCCTGCTTAGCGGTGGGCTTGCTCTAGCCGCGGGCTTGCTCTAGGTGTGATGGTGGCTTCTCCTGCTTAGCCGTGGGCTTGCTCTAGCCGTGGGCTTGCTCTAGCTGTGATGGTGGCTTCTCTTGCTTCCGTGGGCTTGCTCTAGCTGTGGACTTGCTCTAGCTGTGATGGTGGCTTCTTTTCCTGCTTGCTCTAGCCATGAGCTTGCTCTAGCTGTGGGCTTGCTCTGCATGGGCTTTGTTGTTGTGTGTGGGCTTGCTCTAGCCATGGGCTTGCTCTAGCTGTGATGGTGGCTTTTCCTGCTTAGCGGTGGGCTTGCTCTAGCCGTGGGCTTGCTCTAGCTGTGATGGTGGCTTTTCCTGCTTAGCGGTGGGCTTGCTCTAGCCGTGGGCTTGCTCTAGCTGTGATGGTGGCTTTTCCCGCTGCTGAGCAGGGGCTCCAGGGCGCTCCGCTGCAGTGGTGGCCGCACTCGGGTTTAGCTGCTGGGCTGCCTGTGGGATCTTCCCAATCCAGGGATCAAACCCGCGTCTCCTGCATTGGTGGGTGGATTCTTAACCACCAGAGCACCAGGGAAGTCCCACGTGTGTTTCATACACTGTTTTCCATGGAGTGTGTTGTTTGTGTCACTGCAAACTCCTAGGGCTCTGAATTGCATGAGAAGGGAACAGTTCCTACCAGAACCTCCAAGAGTCCACATTCACACAGTTTATCTCGTGGACAAGGATGTAATGGCCGGAGGTTCTCGTGGGTGACGGGTCGATAAGAACACCCACACACGTGGGAGCAGTTACCAGCAGATACAGTCTCGGGTTTCCAGTTCAGCCCAGGAAAATCAGATGGAGTCATCATTTTGGGGGTGATAATGTTGTGATGTGTCTGCTTATGATAAAGAGTCCAGGGAGCCCCATAGGGACTCTATCAAATGCAATTGTGTCTGACCATGTTTAAGGCCTTGACATGACAGTGACCCAACTGTGGGCACTTCTCTCACCAAAAGTCCCTGCAAACAGAGTGTGTTTACAGACAGCACTTCGTCCTCCTCCTCCTAAGGGACTTTGGAATTGAAGCTCAGGAGCAGCCGACTTCCGTGTGGTGGGCTCTGGGGTCCCTCCCCCTCCACCACCTGTTCTTTTGGGCTCCGCCCCTTCCCCGTGGCCTCCCCACTGGTTATTTTGTTTCTGGTTATTTTCAGAGCCCATCACCAAACCCCCTCCCAGGGTGTCCGTGGAAGGAGTCACCTTCAGCTATATGCAAATTCAACTAGGTGAACCCTGCATAAAAGAGGCTTCGCCGTGTGCCCAGATTTCATCAGTACCATTCGCTGTGTGCCCAGATTTCATCAGTACCAGTTTATGGCTTTGCATCACTCATGTGACAAAACTAATTTGAGCTGAAGTCTTCATGGAAAGGAGTGACTTCACCTGTCTCCCTCCTCCTCTGTGAATTCTTCCCAAGAGCTCTGATGTCCTGGCTTCCCAGGTGGCACTAGTGGTCAAGAACCCACCTGCCAGTGCAGGAGATGTAACAGATGCAGGTTCTACCCCTGGGTCAGGAAGATCCACTGGAGGAGGGCATAGCAAGCCACCCCAATATTCTTGCCTGGAGAATCCCCGTGGACAGAGGAGCCTGGCAGGCTACAGTCCATGGGGTCGCAAAGAGTTGGACACGACTGAAGCGGCTTATCACACATGCATGCACAGAGGCCAGGACCCCTCACGTCATTCAAGGCTGGGGGTGGGGGATTCATGATCAAGGAAAGTCAAGCAGGAAGAAAACCTGACCAGAGGGAGCAGCCAGCCCTTCTAAAGAGATACCGTCTTGCGAGGGAAAGAAAGAACTATAGCCAATATGCACTGGACAACTATCCATCTCTGACGGACGGGAGTCGGCAGCCTGGAGGTGAGGAGGCAAGTGGGGAGAGCCTGGACGAACTCCAGGAGCACGGGACGCCCAGGGGGTGACAGGCACCAGGGGTCAGGCCTGCATCTGTCGGGGAGCCAAGGCCATTGCCCAGCTCCAGTGGGAAAAGCTGGCAGATTTCAGTGGGCTGAATTGGGGTGGATAGGAGGGAGGTTCAACAAGGAGGGAACGAATGTATACCTGTGGCTGATTCATGTTGATGTATGGCAGAAACCCACACGACGCTGTAAAACAATTATCCTGCAATTAAAAATAAATAAATTTTTTTAAAAAGCAAGTGGGCCGGGGTCAGCCTATCACATAGCAGAACACGATTGGGAGGCAAAGAAAATAAGAATCTAGTCCTTCCCTCATAGCTCTGTTGGTAAAGAATCTGCCTGCAATGCAGGAGACCCAGGTTCAATCCCTGGTCGGGAAGATAGCCTGGAGAAGGAAATGGCTACCCACTGCAGTATTTTTGCCTGGAGAATCCCATGGGCAGAGGAGCCTGGCAGGCTACAGTCCATGGGGTCACAAGAGTCGGACACGACTGAGCGACTAAACCACCACCAGTCCTTCCAACTGGGGCAGTGCAGCTGGCGAGGGGCCGGAATAGGAAGAGGACACCTAAACATGCCATTTCAGGTCGTCCTGGGTTTCCCATTCAGGCTGGGAACACACTGCTGAGGGCCCCAGCGAGCAGGTATAATTATTCCAGCTCACAGCAGGTAAGTAAGGTGGAACAGCTGACGTACTTCCTGCCTGATAAACAATATCCAAGGACTCAAAAGCTGGAGGACCCAGAGGCCTGGAGCTTCCTGCTGGGCATCACATTTTAAATGGGGTAAAAACCAACTCACAGGGAAGGAGCAGATCAAAGCGGTGGACTGAACGAGGTACGACTCTCTCCCCTTGCCCTTGCCCCACATACGTAGAAACGACAAAGGAAAAACACATTTCAAAACAGACCAAATTCATTACACCTGCGACATGAGAAAGAAACAGCTTCAGGGACGAAGCCCCTCCTCTTTTTAGATTGTTTGTTACATCGGCTCGCTCTAATCATCCTGATGCAAAACAAATAACTTGAAAGAGGATTCTTGAAATTCAAAAACGCAGTAAAATCTAAAAAACACAGCACTGTTTTAGTAACCGGATGGTGAGAGGTAAGAAAACTGATATTCAAGACTAGAAGATGAGTCAGCGTTATCTCGTGGCAAGATACTTGGTAAATTCTTAGCTTTTACTTTTTACAAGTCAGGTCACAAGCCAGAGGATCTTGTAGTTCTGAAGATGAACGGAGAGCGTTAATGGAGAGTCCTGGCAACAGCTTTACTTGGAAAGCAATTACAAGAAAGAGATGAGTTCAGAAAAGGAGGGGCTGGTGTCCTCGCGGTAATCGTTGGAAATAGAGCCCAGAAATCCCCAGCCTTGCATGACTAGAATGGAAAGACCTTGGCACGCTGAACACTGCTTGGATGAAGGTGACCCAACTCAGATTGCTCATCAGCAAAAAGCAGAACTTTCTGGTGCTAAATCACCGAAATGTTGGAGTATTTATTACAGCAGCTAGCATGAATTACCCCCAAGACAATTTTCTATGTACTGTTGCAAGCAATTAGCAAGTCTAATAGGGGAGAAAACATCCCAGTCACAATAACAATAGGGGGGGAAAAAACCCTAGATATGCCTCTAACGAGAAATATGCAAAAGCAGGGCTTCCCTGGTGGTGCAGTGAATAGGAATCTGCCTGCCAATGCAGGGGACACGGGTTCAATCCCGGACTCAGGACCATTCCACGTGCCTGGGGCAGGAGGGGACCCTCAAATGTCATTTCAGGGGGCAAATGGCAATGTCTGTGCTTTATTACAAAGCCTTGTATAGTTTTTTTTAATTATACAGAGAATTTTTACATGCATTTATACTTTAGTAAACTTTATGTTTCAGAATACCAAAACAGGTGGGAAGGGCAGTGAGTTTCTATCGCCTCCCCTCATCCCCACACATTCTCAGGCTTCCACACTCTCAACATCCCCACCAGAAGGCACATCTGTTCCAACTGATGGACCCACCCTCACACCTCAGAATCACCCAAAGTCCCAGGTTGGAATCAAAATTCACTCTTGGGTTGTACATGCCATGAAGAAGTTAAGTGAAAGCTGCCCTGCTGTGTCCAACTCTTTGCCACCCCATGGACTGTAGTCCGCTAGGCTCCTCTGCCCTTGGGATTCTCCAGACAAGAATACCAGAGTGAGTTGCCATTTCGTCCTGCAGGGGATCTTCCTGAAAAGAAAAGTGAAAGTGAAGTCGCTCAGTCGTGTCCGACTCTGCGACTCCATGGACTGTAGCCCACCAGGCTTCTCCATCCATGGGGTTTTCCAGGCAAGAATACTGGAGTGGGTTGCCATTTCCTTCTCCAGGGAATCTTCTCCACCCAGGGATTGAACCCAGGTCTCCCGCACTGCAGGCAGATGCTTTACCCTCTGAGCCACAGGGATCAAAGCACAGTCTCTTGTGTGTACTGCATTGGCAGATGGGTTCTTTACCACTAGCACCACCTGGGAAACCCTTGATTATTATTGTTCAATTACAAAGGAAAAAGTGGCTGAAATTCTGTAACTGTGCTTTCATTTTTTTTGCTAAATACTAACAGCTCATTATTTCCTGGAGACCAAACTAGGGTGAAAGTGAAAGTGAATTTGCTCAGTCATGTCCGACTCTTTGCAACCCCATGGACGGAAGCACGCCAGGCTTCCCTGTCCATGGGATTTTCCAGGCAAGAATACTGGAGTGGGTTGCCATTTCCTTCTCCAGGAGATCTTCCCGACCCAGGGATTGAACCTGGGTCTCCCACATTGCAGGCAGACGCTTTACCATCTGAGCCACCAGGGAAGTAGTAAGTCCTAAAATGAGGGTAGGTCATCCAACCTGTTACTTTTCAAACTTGCTAGTCACGAGACCTTTGAAACACCAGCATCTTTTCGGCACCCTACCTGCAAACGTTATGATGCTTTCCCATCGCCGTACAATGCACTTGGTTCTCTTCACCGTGTCACTGGCTGATGCAGCTGCTCAGGTCCAGACCCTGTGTTTTCCACCATCAGCAGGCTAAGCCAGCACGCGTTTGAGAGAGTGTAGGCTCATTTTCTCTGCCCAGCAGCCATTTTTTCAGACCCCCTTACCTCTCAATGTGCCATGCTGTCTCCATCACCCAGCCTCCTTGCTCAAATCCTGCCCAACAGACCTGGTCACGACACTCACACCCTCCTTTGGGACACTATCTGTGTAGCACAGTAGCAAACCCCGAGACCTCTCTCCGAAAGCTGGTCTTGGGGCACCTGCACACCAAGCACGGTGTCTGCCTGTCTCCATCTTACATGTCAAAGCAAGCACAGCTGTGCGGTCAGCTCCCCCAGGCTGATGACAGGGTTGAAGCGGAAGCTGGGGGAAAGCCCGAGGCTGTTTTCCATTTCCAAACCCCCTCATGCTTGATATAATTTGAACCTTTCCAGCACATCCTGCTACATGTTTCCCTCAGGGCACAGAACAGTCTGAATCCTAACGAGATGCCCCAGGAGATGAAAATGATAACTCTAAGTAATAATCCTGCACTTCTAGAACCCAGGTGAATAGATAACGCTTCACCTCTGTAGTTCTCAGCCTCTTAAAAACTTTCTAAAGGAGAGCTCTTACCCCAGGAACACATTTTTAATGTTCCCCACGGGTGGCTCCAATGGTAAAGAATCCGCCTGTAATAAGGGAAACCTGGGTTCTATCCCTGGATTGGGAAGATCCCCGGGAGGAGGGCATGGCAACCCACTCCAGTATTCCTGCCTGGAGAACTCCATGGGCAGAGGAGCCTGGCGGGCTACAATCCATGGAGTCACAAACTATAGGACACAGCTGAGCGACTAAGCTTAGCACAGCACTGTTGGAAAGAAGCAAACTTGTTTCGAAATAAACAGACATGTACACACATGTGTATGTATCCTAGTTAATGTCAAGATGTTTCTAAGGAACTTTTGAAAAACAAAAAAAATTTATAGCACATGAATTTTTGGCAATCTTTACCTAAAAATTATTTAGCACCCACGATGCTGGCATAAGGGCTTCCCTAGTGGCTGAGATGGCAAAGAATCTGCCTGTAATACAGAAGACCCGGATTCCATCCCTAGGTCAAGAAGATCCACTGGAGAAGGGACTGGCTAACCATTCCAGTATTCTTGCCTGGAAAGTTCCATGGACAAAGGAGCCTGGTGGGCTATGCTCCATGGGGTCACAAAGAGTTGGACATGACTGAGCAACTAACACAATGCTTGCATAATGAGCAAGAAAATTTTCCAAAGTTGCATTAACAATTACTTCCTATTATATTATGGCTTTGGAGAGTCTGCTGAGTTCAGAAACTTAATATCAAGGTCAATCAGGTTTGTCCCGCGTGTATATGATTCGCCTTCTTAAATAAATCTACTTCTAAAATGTTGATACAAAAAGTTATCATACATTTATTGAATGAAATAGGAAGGTTTCCACTCAAAGAAATTCTGATGCAAATTATTTCCTAAATCATACAGTCATTCCCTGATTTGTGTTTTGATATGTATTTTTGCAAATACTTTGGGGTTTTACTGGGACAGGAAATCTCTTACTTTAGAGGAGAATTTAAACTGTATACTCTAACTTTAATGCTTAAAACGGCTATGTAAAAAAGTTATTTCCGGACCGTAAAAATGACAACAACCTAAGATACTCACGTTCTCTCTACTCAAACAGAGCAGTCACTCTCACCTATCCTGAGATGCTCAACAGCTAAGCTGCACTAGGGTGATGGCGCCCTCTCGAGGCTGTTAAAGAGAACTGTCCAACTTTAAGTGAATTCAACGTTTCCGGGATCTTTAGAAGCATCATGAATTGTGACTGGAACAGTAAATTAGACAGAGATTTTGTTTCCTCTTCTCTTACTGCTTAAATCCAAGCTATTTCCACCTAAAGCAATCATTTTATCACACTTTCATACTCTAGGGAGAATAATTTTTCCTTTCATCTCTGCTTATGAATGAAAATATGAAAATGACTCTTATTATGCTTGGCATCTGCCCTGAGGTAAAAAAAAAAAAAAATAGAAAATCGTTAGACACTTTTCTAATATGTTATAAATTTTCAAATAGGTTAGACATTTGAAACAAAATCACACAACATCAGTAACTGCTAGCCCTTGATTCTCCCCTAAGAAACTCCTTCCCAGAAACTTCACAAATTACATTCCATAAGCACCAGGATTTCAACTTTGTCAACAGTTATTAAATCACTGATCACCCCTTTTGTTTATGCACTATTTAATTTATTAGTTATTGCAGAAAATGTCTTATTTTCTAATGTTTGAATGCTTCATATGTTAGCCAGAATTGACTAGGTTATCCTGCCATAATAAGCTAACCTGGAAATCTCATGGACTTTACATGCAAAGGTTCATTTGCCTCCCTCACAAAGCCTTCTGTGATTTTTGCCATTTTCTATGGACTCTTACTCTGAACAGTAACTCCCAGACCCAGACAAATTGCTTCTTAGAGCTACCCCATCTGGGTACCATGGTTTCCAGTTCAATGCACCAGTGAAGAGAAGTGTAGGCTCATACACCCTCCCTCAAGTGGCCTAAAGGTCTAGAAGTGATCCTTTATAATTCTGGCCCATTGCCCAGACCTTGTCTCATGGACCCACCTAGCCCCAAGGGGCTGGGAAATGTGGATATCATAAAGATAATCACGGAACAGTAAATGTCTCTGCCACACATTTCAAAATTTTTCTAGCTTGATATTTTTGAGGGGCAAGTGGATCTAACCCAGAATTTCAACCCACTTGTACCACGACCCATGAGAACATGCAACCTTAATCACTTATAAACTTCTGTGTTCCTTGAATAAATACAGAACCAGAGAGGGAAAGGCAGCTTCCTTTGAAACGAAATGAAATGCTAGATTGTAATGTAGAAAAGTAATGCTAGCTTGGTACCACTTCTCAGATAAAGAGATCATTCTGGACATGTGAAGCCAGGGGCAACCAAGAGGAAAAGTAAGAGGCAGTGACAATCCAGCAGGTGGGAAAGGCGGCAGTGCTTCCTGAACTGCAAGCAGTTAACAGACAGGAACAGAGAGGAGCGAAAGCCAAGAGTCGGAGGGCGCAGCCACTTCCAGGCTCAGTGGAGAAACAGCACCTCCCAGTGATGCTTCCTCAGAAAACTTGCCGTTCCCTCATAAACACCAGAGCTCCGATCTTGGCTTCATTGCAGTGGTTGAACTCTAATACATTTCTGGGGATTTTGAATCGCTTCCAGAAGAACCGGTGACCCATGATCTTACGTAACTGCCCATCAGAGATGCTTTTCCATGTAGCTTTTGGAGCTAATCGGTGCCACTGAACAAAAGCTGCCGTGAAACCACATGAGAGTCCGCGCTGTTGAGATATTCCACGGGGGAGACAGCAAAGCAGGGCAGAGGACGGAAGGAAGGTGATGGGTGAATGCAGAAAGCACAGTCTGTGAGGATGGTTCAGAAGAAAACTGCTTATGTCCAGAGCTGGCTGGTGTCAAGTGAAAGTTAGTTGCTCAGTCATGTTTGATTCTTTGAGACCCTGTGAACTCCAGCCTCTGTCCCTGGGATTCTCCAGGCAAGAATACTGGAGTGGGTAGCCATTCCCTTCTCCAGGGGACCTTCTTGACCCAGGGACAGAACCCAGGTCTCCTGCATAGCAGGTGGATTCTTTACCATCTGAGCCACCAGGGAAGCCCCCATAACAGTGAGCAAATGTAAGTGTAAAGGAGTGAGCGTGAAGTTTTGTCTCCTGGGGGTTTACATGAGACATGAAGTGAGTTCTTACTTCCTTCTTTCTTGCAGCTTCTATAGACACGCACGCACACACACACACACACAAACACACACTACTCGGGAGAGGGGCATGTATTTGGGAATAAAAAACTGAATTCCACTTCCTGTCTGGTGATTCCTGAGTGCAGGATCTACCAAGGTATCCAGCCAGGGCAGGGGAAGGTTGGCAAGGAGTAGAGGAGAGGCAGAAGAGGGGATGCAAATATGAATGAGGTTAGCTTTGGCCCAAGGTCGTGGGAAGAACACAGAGAAATGGAAAAATGAGTCAGGTTCCCAACACCTCCAGAAGCGGGAAAACGAGGGGAGAGTCCTTTCATCAGAGGCTGCCTCCTGCTGGGGAAGTGGTGTGTCCCCTTGTGCTCATTCAAGCCAGGCAGCTATGAGGGACCACCTAGATTCCAGCAAACAGGGCTAGCCCCTGGCACTGCTGGAGCCAAGAAGGCAGCAAGGGCAAAGAAAAGAAATGAAAAGAAAAAAGGAGCCAAGTATTAAGCATAATTGCAGTCACATCAGTGGACAAAACCCTCCACTCAAAAAGCGGAGATGATCAGAATGACAAGCTGGGTCCAACTCTGTACTGTCCACAAGAGACACCAGTTATACTTAAAGATGCAGATCAAAGTAAAGAGAGGATCAGATATATGCCATGAGAACAATAACCATACAAGAGCTCGAGAGGTTACGGTAATATGAGACAAAACAGACTTTAAGATGAGATATATTAGAGGAGCCAAAGAAGGATGTTACATAAAGAAGTCAATTCATTAGAAAGATGCAGCAATTAACAACAAAGCCCCAGAACAGTTGAAGCAAAAACTGTCACAGTTGAAAGGAAAAACAGACAATTTTACAGTTATAACTGGACACTTCAATACTTCTTTCAGCAACTGATACAAAAAATTTTTAACAAAAATTCAGCAAATCATAGAACTGAATAGCAGCATCAACCAACTTGACTTACTATTCATAATATAGGATAGAATAGAATAAATAGAAAGCAGAATGCATATCCTTTTGAAAAACATATGATTTCACTTCAAGGATAGACCATAATCTAGGTAATGAATTAATTTCAGAAATTTTAAAAGTTTGAAACTATACAAAACTTTTTCTCTAAACACAATGAAATTAGAAATTAACACAGAAAAAATGTGGGAAGTCCCCAAATTTTTAGAAATTAAACAACAAATACTATGTCTCCAGTAGGCCAAAGAAAAAAATCATGGAGGAAAATGAAAATATCTTAAACTGAATGAAAATGATAGATATAAAACTCCTTAACAAAAAAGTTACAAACGAAATACAGCAACACAGAAAAGGAATCATATACTATGACCAAGTGGGGCTTATTTCATGAATGCAAGAATAGTCTACCATTTCAAAATCATTTCATGTGTTAATAACAAACCTTATTAAGAGAACAAAGAACAAAAACATGGTCATCTCAATTCATGCTGAGAAAAAAAAATGTTAGAAAAAATTCAACACCATCCATGGGACTAACTCTAAAAACTAGAAATATAAGGGAACTTCCTCAACCTGATAACGAGAACCTACAAAAGCCTACAGTTGACATGGTAGATACTGCTGCTAAGCCGTTTCAGTTGTGTCAGACTCTGTGTGACCTCATAGACTGCAGCCCACCAGGCTCCCCCATCCCTGGGATTCTCCAGGCAAGAACACAAGTGGGTTGCCATTTCCTTCTCCAATGCATGAAAGTGAAGAATGAAAGTGAAGTCGCTCAGTCGTGTCTGACTCTTAGTGACCCCATGGACTGCAGCCTATCAGGCTTCTCCACTCATGGGATTTTCCAGGCAAGAGTACTGGAGTGGGTGACATGGTAGATACGGATACTTAATTGTGAAAGACTGAATGTTTCTCCCAGAAGCTCAAGAATGAGGCAACAAAATCTGCTCTCACCATTTACCTTCAATATTTTTCTGGATATTCTGGCTAGTCCTAAAAGGCAAGAAAAAGAAATTAAATGCAGTCATATCGGGGAAAAAGGAAAATTGTCTTTATTCTCAAGACAAGTTGATCTTTTGTGCAGGCAATTCCAAGAAATCTAAAAAAACAGAAAACTACTCAATCTCAGAAGTGAGTTTAACAAGGTCACAGCACACAAGACCAATACATACAAATCAACTGTGTTTCTATGCACTTGTCACAAACAATAAAAAGTGAAATCAAGAAAACAATTCTTCTAGTAAATTCTTCTAGCTAATTCCATAGCGTCAAAAAGAAGAAGATATTTAGGAATAAATTTAAAAACAGGAGCAGAAGAACTGTACATTGAGAACTACAAAACACTGTGGACAGACATTAAAGATCTAAGTATATGCAAAAATATATCCTGTTCATGGATTGAAAGGCTTAATACTGTGAATACGGCAGAGGAACCAGAGATCAAATGGCCAACATCTGTTGAATCTTCGAAAAAGCAAGAGAGTTCCAGAAAAAAAATCTACTTCTGCTTTATCGACTACACCAAAGCCTCTGACTGTGGATCACAACAAACTGTGGAAAATTCTTCAAGAGATGGGAATACCAGACCACCTGATCTGCCTCCTGAGAAACCTGTATGCACGTCAAGAAGCAACAGTTAGAACTTGACGTGGGAACAACAGACTGGTTCCAAATCAGGAAAGGAGTACATCAAGGCTGTATATTGTCACCCTGCTTATTTAACTTCTATGCAGAGTACATCATGAGAAATGCTGGACTGGATGAAGCACAAGCTGGAATCCAGATTTCTGGGAGAAATATCAATGACCTCAGATATGCAGATGACACCACCCTTATGGCAGAAAGCAAAGAAGAACTAAAGAGCCTCTTGATGAAAGTGAAAGAGGAGAATGAAAAAGCTGGCTTAAAACCCAACCTTCAAAAAACTAAGATCATGGCATCCAATCCCATCACTTCATGGCAAATAGATGGAGAAACAATGAAAACAGTGACAGACTTTCTTTTCTTGGGCTCCAAAATCACTGCAGATGGTGACTGCAGCCATGAAATTAAAAGATGCCTACTCCTTGGAAGAAAATCTATGACCAACCTAGACAGCATATTAAAAAGCAGAGAGAACTGATGGTAATATTTCCCAAAGTAACTTACAAGTACAAAGCCACTCCTATAAAAATTTCACCAGGATTTTTTCAGAACTAGAAGAAAAGATAAGAAAAATCCTTGGTGACTTTAAGTTAGGCAAAGTTTTTTTTAGATATGACACTAACACATGATCTTTGAAAGAAAAAAACGGTAAATTGAAGTTTATCAAAATTAAGAACTTTTGCTCTTTTTAGAGCATATCAATAAGAAAATAAAAAGATGAGCCACAAACTGAGAGAAAATATTTGCAAAGCACATATCTGATAAAGGATTTTTTCAGACTATGTAAAGAACTATTTCAACTTAATAATATGATAAGTAGCCCAATTAAAAATGGACAAAGGTTTGAGTAACTATTTCACTGAAGATAATGTACACCATTAATCATTAGAGAGGTTAAAATCACAATGACATACTACATATAATCACTTGAATGATTGTAATCACTCAGTCATGTCTGACTCTTTATGACCTCATGGACTGTATGTAGCCCCAGGCTCCTCTGCCCATGGAATTTTCCAAGCAAGAATACTGGACTGGGTTGCATTTCCTTCTCCAGGAGATCTTCTCCAGGAAACCCAGAGATCAAACATGAATCTCTTATGTCTCTTGCATTAGCAGTCCCTCCAGGAAACTCAAAACAGGCAAGTCTGTCAATGAGCACTCACACCCCTGTAGACCTGCGGACCTCTGGCTCATAGTTCATGAGTAAGATCCATGCGAATCTGTAAGCCTAACCATCATTTACAAAAGTTCCCTTTGATATTTTCTCTGGGATTCTGGAGGGCTTCCCAGGTGTCTCAGTGGTAAAGAATCTCCTGTCAATGCAGGAGACGCAGGAGACTCAGGTTTGATCCCTGGGTTGGGAAGTTCCCCTGGAGATGAGAATGGCAACAAGCTCCAGTATTCTTGGCTGGACAGAGGGGCCTGGTAGGCCATAAGTCCACGGGGTCACAGAGTCTGACACAACTGAGCACAGACAAGCAGTCAGTGTAAAAGGATCCTGGAGACCCTTTTACAAAGATCCTCTTAGTGGTCTTATTAGCACTCCAGCATAAAGGTGGCCACTGTGGTGCCCTTCACTACTGCTCTGTTGAGAGAGTCTCTGTAACCAAAGAGCTGACAATCAGGTAAGAAAAGTAACATTTATTTAAAGAGTAATGTATTCTCAATGCTCAATTCAGTTCAGTTCAGTCACTCAGTCGTGTCCGACTCTTTGCGACCCCATGAATCGCAGCACACCAGGCCTCCCTGTCCATCACCAACTAACTCCCGGAGTTCACCCAGACTCATGTCCATCGAGTCAGTGATGCCATCCAGCCATCTCATCCTCTGTCGTCCCCTTCTCCTCCTCCCCCCAATCCCTCCCAGCATCAGAGTCTTTCCCAATGAGTCAACTCTTCACATGAGGTGGCCAAAATACTGGAGTTTCAGCTTTAGCATCATTCCTTCCAAAGAAATCCCAGGGCTGATCTCCTTCAGAATGGACTGATTGGATCTCCTTGCAGTCCAAGGGACTCTCGAGAGTCTTCTCCAACACCACAGTTCAAAAGCATCAATTCTTCGGTGCTCAGCCTTCTTCACAGTCCAACTCTTACATCCATACATGACCACTGGAAAAACCACAGCCTTGACTAGACGGACCTTTGTTGGCAAAGTAATGTCTCTGCTTTTGAATATGCTATCTAGGTTGGTCATAACTTTCCTTCCAAGGAGTAAGCGTCTTTTAATTTCATGGCTGCAGTCACCATCTGCAGTGATTTTGGAGCCCCCCAAAAAATAATGTCTGACACTGTTTCCACTGTTTCCCCATCTATTTGCCATGAAGTGATGGGACCAGATGCCATGATCTTCGTTTTCTGAATGTTGAGCTTTAAGCCAACTTTTTCAGTCTCCGCTTTCACTTTCATCAAGAGGCTTTTTAGTTCCTCTCAATGCTCTGTGTGTATTAATTCAATGGAAGTGGTAAGAAAAGGAGCAGCTAGCATTATTGAGTAATCAGTGTGTGTAATTCCAAGTGCTGTGTACATGTTAATTCATTACATAATGGCTTGTTAACCCTCACAAAATTTATTGAAGTTGCTACCAAGATCTGGTCTACTTTACAAACAGGAAAAGTTGACTTGTCCTAGATACTAGCTTGTGAGAGCAGATGCAGGGATCTGTACTCAGGAAATCTGAACCTGGAGCTCATTCTTATAACCACCAAAACACATAGCCCTCTTGACCTATTGTTGTTCAGTCGATAAGTTGTGTCCAACTCTTTGTGACCCCCTGGACTGTGGCATCCCAGGCTCCTCTGTTCTCCACTATCTCCCGGAGTCTGCTCAGATTCATGTCCATTGAGTCCGTGATGCCATCCAACCATCTCATCCTCTGTTGCCCCCCTTGTCTTCCTGCCCTTAATCTTTCTCAGCACCAGGGTCTTTTCCAATGAGTTGGCTCTTCACATTAGGTGGCCAAAGTATCAGAGCTTCCACTTCAGCATCAGTCCTTCCAATGAATATTCAGGGTTAATTTCCTTTAGGATTGACAGTTTGATCTCCTTGCAGTGAAGGGTAGATAGGATTTTTACTCATGACTACAGTGACAGCAAGTTTGATACATAAATGATGCCATGTGCTTCAGCAGTGAAAAAGTGGAAGGAATGTCTGCCAACTGGGCAATCGGAAGATATATGATGCAGGCCTATCACACCAAATGTGAGAGACCTAAGTAAAAGAATAATTTCTGTCTAGTTGGACGGCACGTGCAAAGGACTGGAGATGAAGTCTCAGCACTTGGAACTCCCTCAGCTCCCTACAACTGCCTTCCAGTCATGGGGGATGGCATTCCACGAGCACTGACCCTTCTCTCTCAGAGGAGCTGCGTACCCCTTGTTTCCAGACCTCAAGCCATCTCTCTATACCTCGCTGTCGCCACCACGTAGCATCATATAGACGTGGTCCCATTGTAGCCGGCTCCTTCTCTTCTGCCGTAAAAGAACCTTCCCTGAAGAGTCCACCTCGTCACTGAGAATACTCTGAAAAAGATGAGTCTCCAGGGTCATAACGATAATCCAATAAGGCTTTCAGTTGCTTAAGCCTGTAATCCGGATGGTGAAATCAGTTCTTCTTAAAGTATTATTGAGAAAAACATCCAGTGGATCCAAAAATGAAGAGTGGCATATGATGGTGGCTCAGTGAACAGCTAGCCTGAACAGGAAAAGAAAAAAGGGAACTCTGAATCGACCTGAAACATTTGGGCAGGTTGGAACTAATTCTGTCTCTACACTCCCTAGGTCGATACTCACTCCTCCAATCTTCATAAATTGCACAGACCAAAAGCTCAAACCCCAGGATGTCCCTGGTGATCCAGTGGCTAAGACTCTGAGCTCCCAATGCAGGGGGCCTGGGTTCGATCCCCAGTCAGGGAACTAGATCCCACATGCCGCAACTCAAGTTCCTGCATGCTGCAATGAAGATCAAAGGCCCTGCGTGTTGCAACTAGGGCATGGTGCAGCCAAACTAATTAACTGGTTAAGTAAAAAGCTCCAAACCCTGGTCAAATCCCTCCTCCATCTTCATGCCTTAAAAGGAAGAACTCCAAAAGGAGATAACTCCAGGCAGTGATCAAAGGGCACAACCCTGATGGGATACTTCAGCCATGTTATGACTTTACAAGGAAGTGAAGTGCAGGATCTTCCACTTCAGGCCCCAGTTTGATATAGAAGATTCAAAAGTTCAGAATGATGTCATAATTCTCATAAAGCTAGTTTCAAAGGTTCCAGTCTTCTAAGGACTACTCAGCTTCGCAAGGAAAAAAATCCTGGTCTGTGACCACTGAAAATGCCTCCAATGCAATAGTTTTGCAAGTAAAATTATGGAGTCTCAGGGAAAAGGCAGAGTGTGGAGTGGACTGACCTGTAATCAAGTCATCAAACTATGGAAAAAGTCAAACTTCCACTTCTAATTAGGATGTCTTAGGTCATAGCCAATGCTCCTGCTCTCAACACTTTTCTTTTAAGGGATAAGAAATTAAAAGATGCTTGCTTCTTGGAAGAAAAGCTATGAGCAAACTAGACAGCATATTAAAAATCAGAGATATCACTTAGCTGACAAATGTCCCTATAGTCAAAGCTATGGTTTTTCTTGTAGTCATGTATGGATGTGAGAGTTGGACCATAAAGAGGGCTAAGTGCCAAAGAATTGATGCTGGAAAATACTCTTGAGCATCCCTTGGACTGCAAGGAAGTCAAACCAACCAATCCTAAAGGAAATCAACCCTGAATATTCATTGGAAGGACTGATGCTGAAGCTGAAGCTCCAATATTTTGGTCACCTGATGAGAAGATCTGACTCACTGGAAAAAACCCTGATGCTGGGAAAAATGGAGGTCAGGAGGAGAAGGGGGCAACAGAAGATGAGATGGTTGGATGGCATCACTGACTCAGTGGACAAGAGTTTGAGCAAGCTCCGGGAGATAGTGAAGGACAGGGAAGCCTGGCATGCTGTAGTTCACGGAGTCACAAAGAGTAGGACATGACTTAGTGACAAAATAACAACTTGCAAAAATCATTTTAAAGCATTAGAGAGCTGTGGAATTAATGAGGACTAAATAAACTAAAATTCCAGAGAGAGAAAAGTAGGTGATTGATACCCATTTTTCCCTAGAGGCATCTTCCAGCTCTAGATAAAAGCCTGATGATCAGACTTTGGCCAGATAGAGGATATGGCTGGGGAGAGAGAGACAGAAAAGCTCTTAGAGGTGGTGTAGGGCGAGGGACCTGAAATGCATGGATGATTTCATCCACGAGATGCTTGCTCACCTTTTGGGCTAAGTGGTCAGGGGAGTAGAACCTAAAGAGCTAGGTGGAAAGATTTTGAAAGAAAGAGTAAAATTTCCAACAGTATTTAGGATCAAAGATTCTAACAGGGGTTTAGGATCAAAGATCTTCTAAGGGAAAGGACTAAAAAGAAAACACACAGAAGATGAAAGCTTATGGCGAATTGACAGCAGGAACTACCTGTCCAATTTGAGTTATCGCTAAAGGCTAAGAATCCAGGTTCAGCCGCTGGCAAAAATCTACTGCTGGAAAACAGAAAAATCAGCAAAAGAGTTTTGACATTCAAGAGGGACAAAATTAGAGCCTGGAAGGCACCACACACATAACCATTCTCTCCATCAAGACATCTGTCAAATCATGATGGATCAAACTTGGTCTACCTCCGTGAGAGGGTGGAACATCTCTGCTTCCTCAGTTCTGATGGACAGCAAGTGTCTTTGAGAAGTTTAAGTTCAGCCCTCTGCACTCTTGACTCCCTCACTCTCAGTCCTGTGTGTGCTCAGTCGCTCAGCTGTGTCTGAGTTTTGCGGCCCCCTGGACTATAGCCCTCCAGGCTCCTCTGTCCCTGGAATTTTCCAGGCAAGATTACTGAAGCAGGTTGCAATTTCCTATTCCAAGAGATCCTCCCAGCCCAGGAATCCAAATCCCATCTCTTTGCATTGGCAGGCGGATTCTTCACCATTTTGCCACCTGGGAAACCCTGAAACAGCTCAAAACCTGATTAGATTTTGGTAACAGACATCTTCTCCCAATCTACTTTGACAGTACTTTAGATATTTCTTACTTTGATACTAAGATGCATTTGGAGAGCCCTTTGTACTTCGTTAGTCACATTCAAGGTCTCATTTCTCCAGGAGGTATTATTAACTCTGTCGGATGAGTGAGGAAATGGGGACTAGAAGAGGTATGATGTGCTAAAGGCACTCATGCAGGTCAGCGGTGTCCAACAGCAGAAAATCTCCCTCAATGGCAGGAGCAACACCCACACAGTGTGTGCACGAACAGCGTCCGAGTGGCTCCTCCGCCGTGGTGACCTGCCCAGGCTCTGGGACTGCCAACAGGGCCGTGGTCTCCATCCAGCTGGATCAGGTCACAAACGGCAGGTGTGTTTCTTTATTCTCTGTCAGTTCATTGAGCCTGCTTCTCTTCCATGCTGCCTGAGTGTCCAGCCAGCATTTGGGATTACTGGGAGAATGGATGGTCTCTGTGCATCTTAGGTCAAATCTTTGGCACAAGAACCTAATTGGAAACAAGGCCTCGTAGGTTGGATTTCATCCCTTGTCCTATGGGATCATAAGGTCTAAGTGAACTGACTGGCATGTCCACCCAGGGTTGCCTGGGACACTAAAGACAAAGAGGGTGAACAAAAATTGGTCTCTGCCCAAGTGGAATTTAGAAAGTTTTCTAAAGAGTTAGTCGTGAATTGAGTAGATTTATGGATTTGGTAGGGCTTCTCAGGTGGCTCAGTGGGTAAGGAATCCACCAGCAATGCAGGAGACCTGGGTTCAATCCCTGGGTCAGGAAGATCCCCTGGAGGAAGAAATGGCAACCTACTCCAGTATTCTTACCTGGAGAATCCCATAGACCGAGGACCCTGGCGGGCTACAGTCCATAGGGTCACAAAGAGTCAGACACGACTGAAGCAACTGAGCAGGAGCCATGCGTGGATTTGGTACCTGGGCTATAGTGTCATCAGGAGATCAAACCAAGAGACAAAATTGAGGAGGGTTTGGATCTTACACATAAAAAGAAAACTCAGGTAAAATCACTTTAAAGAAAAGAGCAGTTTACTTATAAAGATTTGCAAAGTATCCCAGATACATTAATACAAAGACTGGCTCATAAATTTTAAAAAAGATACAAGATCAGATATAAAAAAAGAAGTTATCCCCATAGATAAAGAAGAGCTTTAAAGAAATATAACAGAATGCCTCAGGCAATCCTGTGTCAAATTTTAACACTGGAGGAAATGGATGCTTTTCAGGTCAAATATAAAAATAAAAATTTACTCAGAAAGAATTAAAATACTTAGATAATCCATGAAAGTTCTACAACTAAAAAACAAGTGACTAGAGCTTGATGGTTTTGCAGCTAAGTTCATTCACTCAAACAAGTATTTATTAACTCCTGCCATAAAAAAAAAGAAAAGAAAGTCACTCAGTCATGTGTGACTCTTTGCAATCCCTGGACAGTATGCAGTTCCTCCATCCATGGGATTCTCCAGGCAAGAATACTGGAGTGGGTTGCCGTTTCCTTCTCCAGCTCCTGCCATGCTGCTGCTGCTGCTGCTGCTGCTGAGTCGCTTCAGTCGTGTCTGACTCTGTGTGACTCCAGAGACGGCAGCCCACCAGGCTCCCCCATCCCTGGGATTCTCCAGGCAAGAACACTGGAGTGGGTTGCCATTTCCTTCTCCAATGCATGAAAGTGACAAGTGAAAGTGAAGTCGCTCAGTTGTGTCCGACTCTTGGCGACCCCATGGACTGCAGCCCACCAGGCTCCTCCGTCCGTGGGATTTTCCAGGCAAGAGTACTGGAGTGGGGTGCCATTGCCTTCTCCTGCCATAGGCCACTTCTATTCTAGACACTAGAGACAGAGCAATAAACAAAATAAAATCCCTAGTCTTGTATCATTTATAACACACCCATGGGAGACAAGGTAGAAAAGAATGGATGCACACCACGGCAGGCGGCTGTCAAGCTTAGAAGGAAAGCAGACATCACGGAGGGGAGGGGCATGGATGCTAGAGGCACCACCAATCTCAGCCTTCCAGGACTATTTGCACGTTGACACCCATCCACTCACTAGACAAAGTGACAGAGGGAGCCGTGTGGGTGTCTGAGGGAGTTTCTATATAATTATCTAAAATCAACAAAGACTCCAATATTACCCAACTGTTCAGACCACAGGCAAAAGTGGAAGTCTCCTCAATTCATTTTATGAGGCCAACATGACACCAAAACCTGATAAAGGGGATTCTAAAGAGAAAACAAAACACAGGGGAACCTCGTTACAAATGCAGCAGCTCAGGCAGCAGCAGGGCCGAGCCCCGTGGCAGCCACACGGGGTGACCAGGTACTGGTCCCTGGGTGCGTCTCAATGAACTTGCCCCTGAGGGAATACAGCCTAACACCCTCTGTACTGGAAAACTCACCACTCAGATCAACACATGGGCAACCAGATGATTCAAATTTCAATGAAAAGGGAAAGATTATTGATTACTGAATCCTGATTGAAGTATTATTGAGGTCATCAATAGCCAAGACATGGAAGCAACCTAAATGTCCATCCACAGAGGAATGGATAACAAAGACATGGTCTGTATATGATGAAATATGACTCAGCCATAAAAAGAATGAAATAATGCCCTTTGCAGCAACATGGATGGCCCTAGAGATGATCATACCAAGCAAAGTAAGTCAGGCAGAGATAAATAGTGTATGATATCACTTATGTGTGGAATCTTAAACAAGGATACAAATGAGCTTACTTATAAAACAGAAATAGGCTCACAAATGTAGAAAACAAACCTTTAGTTACCAAAGGGGAAAAAAATGGGGAGAGGTAAATTAGGAGTTTGGAATTAAACTATATACACTCCAATGTGTAAAACAAATAACCAACAAGGACCTATACTATATAGCACAGGGGACCCACCCAATATCTTGTAATAGATTCTAATGGAAAAGAACCTGAAAAATAATATATATATATATATATATTATATGTAACATACACTATACATGGGCTTCCCTGGTAGCTCAGCAGTAAAGAACCGGCCTGCAATGCAGGAACTGCAGGAGATGTGGATTCAATCCCTGGGTCGGGAGGATCCCCTGGAGGAGGACATGGCAACCCACTCCAGTTTTCTTGCCTGGAGAATCCCATGGATGGAGGAGCCTGGCGGGCTACAGTCCAGGGGAGCGGCAAAGACTTGGACACAACTGAGCTCGCACACACACACATACACCATGTACACACATCTGTAACTGAATGCCTGCTGCACACCTAAAACACTGTAAAGCAACCATACTTCAGTTGAAATAGAAATCAAAAGGAACACTCCGTGTGGTGTTACCCATAGCAGTTGGCAATGGGGCCAAAACTAAGCGAGCTCCACTCTTGCGTCTAACTAGGTTTCCTCATGCTTCCTGTTTTCAACAGGTGACCGAGGATTATACAGTAAAAGTCCCTCCACTTTACCCAACACAGCCATAAGCCTGGAAGATTTCTAGAAAACAGCCATTAGCTTTAACTATAGGGTCTTCAAAATTCATCTTCAAATCCTCATGTTATTTTTCAAAAGGCAAGATTTAGCTTGGGCAGGAGGCACAGTCAGAGCAGTGGGGTTGCCCTCTGACACTGTGGGACACACGTCCACATCCACATGCATTCCAGAAGTGCAACTGATCTTCCACGTTCGCCCCATCTCACCCATCACTTCAGACTCCATCCCGTTCATCCCCAGGTCAGGAGGAGTAGGAAGGAGCCGTAGCAATGGTGTAGTTACTCCTTGCTCAATACAAACTCCATTCATCGACTTTTTAGGTAATAAAACTGTGGCCAAGCACATCTTTAAAGCCAAGCAGCTGTGTCAAATCTGAGTGTGGTGATCATTCTTCATTCTGCAATTTGCATCAAAACCAAACAGGTTTCTTGTGTGTTCATTTCCTATACAATCTTCCTAAATGTCCAGACCAGCTTTTCAAGTTCAAATGAAACAAATCCAAGGTGATACTATCTGCTGAAAGGTAGAGACAAATACAAGAATGTTCCTGGCAGCTTTAAAATAGCCGCAAACTGGAAACAACCCAAATGTACATCAAGACAAAGGCTAGTCTGACAATGTGCGTGTGCTCAGTCAAGTCCAGCTCTTCACAGTCCTGTGGACTGTGGCCACAAGGCTCCTCTGTCCATGGGATTCTCCAGGCAAGAATACTGGAGTGGATCTCCATGCCCTCCACCAGGCGATCTTCCCCAACCAGAGATCAAACTCGCGTCTCTTGAAACTCCTGTATTGGCAGGCAGATTCTTTACCACTACTGCCACCTGGGAAGAGAGTCAGACAATGGAATATGGCATAATGTGTTTGTCAGTTCAGGCGAATAACAGAACACTGTAGACCGGGGGGCCTCTCACAGCTCTGGGGGCCAGACGTCCAAGATCTAGACGCCGACAGGTCCGATGTCTGGTGAGAGTCCACTTCCTGGCTGGCAGATGGCTGACTCTCCCTGTGTCCTCACGTGGTGGAGAGAGAGATAGCTCTGGCCCCCGCATCTCCTTACGAGGGCACTAACCCCATTCGTGAGGGCTCCACTCTTACCACCTAATCACCCCCAGCGGCCCTACCTCCTCATACCACCCTGTGGGGAATTTAGGCTCCGACATATGAATTTTGGAAGGAGACAAATATGGCCTGCCATTTCAGTAGACAAAGGATGTCTCAGCCATCAGCGATCGCAGCCTCCCCCACGGTGAGCCCTGTGGGGACTCAGGATGGAAACAAAGAATGCCGGCCCATTAACACCCGTCAGACTGCAGCCACCCCTGCCGCCTTGAGGAGACTGGATGAGAAAGCACAGGATACTGGCCTCAGGGTACATATCAAAAGAATGACTTCAGTGAGCCCAGACTCTTGCCTCTTTCCATCCAAAGAAGAGAGCTAAATCCCTTGAGATGTCTGATTTTCTTTAATTATCAATGTTCTCTTGCCATTCCAAGTACCTGGTCTTTGTTGCAAAAACTCTTATATATCCTGGCTCCCCCTTCACCTCTTCAGAGCAGTATTCTCAGGGTTAGTTGAGAGGCTGCCTCCTGGGCTTGAAGTTCTAAGAATGTCCGCTGGATAAAACGTCTCAACTTTCGCGTTGTGCAGTAGACACAGACACTGAGTCCGTAGCACATGGTGATGATGAAGACTGATGACGGACAGCTGCAACAACGTGGATGAACTTCAAAGACACAGTCACGCGAAAGAAGCCATACAGTTACAACCTGCTGTATGGTGCCATAGAGGCCAAGTTCAAGAGCAGGCAAAGCTCATCTAAGGTGATAGAGGTCGGGACAGACAGAGAGGGGTAGTGAATGAAGGGAAGTATGGGAAGGAATTCCAGGGGCTGGCAGAGCTCGTGTTTTGTTCTGGCCAGTGGATAGGGACATGGGCCTGGTAGGTGTGAGAAGATTCATGGACTGAATGCTGGATGACAAGGGAAATAAGAGACAGTGCATAAAGGAGCTCCCCAGGAGTTTAGACAGTCCCCTGCAGGCAGGGAAGGTTGGAGGCAGAGACAGCACGGCCAAGATTACGGTGCCATTCGGGGAAGTCTTGTGGCCTCGAGCACTACTAGGATTCCCACAGCGTTTGAACTTCAGGGTCATAAAACACTGGGGCTAGCAGAGTTTCCTGGTGGCTCAGATGGTAAAGAATCCGCCTGCAATGCGGGAGAACTGGGTTCGATCCCTGGGTCAGGAAGATCCCCTGGAAGAGGGCATGCCACCCACTCCAGTATTCTTGCCTGGAGAATCCCATGGACAGAGGAGCCTGGCGGGCTACAGTCCTTGGGGTCAGAGTCGGACACAACTGAGCAACTTTTAGTCACTCACAGCAGATCTGGGAGATCACAGGAGCCAAGATTCTTGGTTTGCAGATTGAAGCCGAGGCTCCGAGGCGTGGGATCAGTGAATGTCATCTGTGAAAGAAAGGCCTTTGATCCATGGGGCTCCACCCTGGCTGGATCGCAGAAAAGCCAAAAGAGAGCTTTGACACGTTGACCCCCAGGCTCAGCCCCACTCAATTCAGTCCTGGTCTCTGACAATGCGGCCCTGCAGCAGTCGCTTCACAGGGTCCCCTGGTGAGTGTGATGAGTCAGGGTTGAACACGGAGGTGTCATATTCTTACAACCTTAACTTAGGTTCATTTCAGATCCACCTGCTGGTCCCTTGCAGAGCCCAGAAGCAATGGTCCCAAGGCGGCTGTTTTGTTGGGGTGAGTGTAGTTGGAAGCAGAAGAGCCCCACCCATTTGAAGGCCCTGCCTCCAGAGGCTCCCCAGGCAGGGAGGGCAGGGCGGGTCGCCCCATGCCAGCCCCGCTGGGCCTGGAGCAGGAACAAACCCCTCTGCTCTGCTCCCTCAGTTTCCTGTTGCGCCCTCCCGGCTCACATCCAGAGCACACCACTTACGTAACCCCAGGAGCTGCTTTCTTAAAAGTTCAAAGTCGGAGTGGATCTGGCCCAGCAGGAAATTCCGGATAAATTTTGTGGAGATTGCAGAGGCGAGGCGCCAAGTCAGCTGTGCTGTGGAAGCCGACACCCGGCGTTCCCAGACTGGAGATTCGCACCCGGATATCCGACGCCAGCCAAAGATAAGCTGTCAGGCAGCCTCTGGGCCGTTTCCACTGCTCCCAGGATGGAAGGACAGGTGTTGCCCCTGCAGGGCACGTCTCCGAGATTTCCCATCACACCCAACCTGGAGAGATTCTGGGGCCAGGGATAGCTGCACTAGGGCATCCCTGGACCAGCTCAGGGTCCTCACCCTGGAAGGTGTTGGGGGCTCTCCCGTGAGACCGCTGTGGAATCTGGCCTCTGGGTTAAGAGTCCCCACAGAGCCTGCTTGCTCCTGGGCTCCTGCAGGCACCCCATCTCCTCCAGCGACACCGGCCCTGGCAGGGGGCCCAGCATCCTCACCGGCCCTTTTGTGGAGCCAGGAGCAACAGGGCCTGGAGGAGCTAACCCAGAGCCTTCCGGCTCATCCTCACTCCCTGGAAAATGAGGGGTGTGTGAGACAGTGGGTCTTTGCCTCTCGGCCATCTCTTTGCAAACCCCATCTTGATGATCTCAGGGAGTAAAGGCTCCTGTGATTCTCCCAGTTCAGTGCCAGCAAACCCCATACTGGGGGTGGTCATTAGAAAAACCAAAGCCTGTTGACTGCATGATGAATGGGAAAACGGGCTCTTGTTAGTGAAATCACTAACAAAATTTTCATCTGCTTGAGGATCTTCTCTAAAGCCTCCCCATCTCCCACCCCTAACTATGTCCTTTTCACGGGTAGAGACAGTGACCCCCCCACACAGCCCTCCTCTCAGAGTCACCCCAAAACCACTCTACTTGGCCTGGTGGCACTGAGGGTTAAAAATTAACAACCATTGTCCCTTTAACGGCTTCCTTGATGGCTCAATGATAAAGAATCCACCTGCAATGCAGGAGCCACAGGAGACACGGGTTCAGATCCGGGGTGGGGAAGATCCCCTGGAGGAGGGCATGGCGGCCCACTGCAGTATTCTTGCCCATGGACAGAGGAGCCTGGAGGGCTACAGTCCATGAGGTCGCAGAGAGTCAGATACAAGTGAGGGGACTTAGTATGCGCACACCCATCTCTTTAGCACTTGAGCTAAAAAAAGAAAAAAAAAAAAGGAGCAGTGAAAAGTCACACAACTACCTCATTGCGATTGTTTAGTCACTAAGTTGAGTCCAACTCTTTTGGGACCCCATGGTCTGCAGCTCTCCAGACCCTTCTGTCCATGGGATCATCCAGGCGAGAATACTGGAGCGGGTTGCCATTTGCTCCTCCAGGGGATCTTCCTGACCCAGAGGTCGAACCCGGGTCTCCTGTGTTGCAGATGGCTTCCTTATCACTGAGCCACCCGGGAAGTCCCCCCACCGCCACTGCCTTATGAGCCAATCC
This sequence comes from Bos mutus, assembly GCF_027580195.1. NCBI lineage: Eukaryota > Metazoa > Chordata > Mammalia > Artiodactyla > Bovidae > Bos > Bos mutus. The sequence continues at coordinate 66,215,675 of NC_091636.1, forward strand.
TAAACTATCAGTCATCCCAAATACTGGCCTTCAGCTCCAGTTCATTTAAATGGAGGGAAACTTTTCACTGAATTCTAAACTAAGTTATTTCCGATGCCTTTATTAAGCGTTTACCACCTAAACTTCTTAAGATACTCATTTCTTTGTCAAACTTCATGCTAAAATACAGATTCACACAAAACTGGGCTGCAACTACTGACTCTGTAAAATGATTTATATTATAGTTTCTCTCCCTAGGGTATGTGATTTCTTATGCAATTAAAAATACAGATTTTGTCTATATGCACATTGACGTAATAACCTATATGTAAATCACCATTCTCTCTTTACTCTCCCCCGAACAAGAGCAGCTCACTGCCTGGAGACCCCTAGCCCACCGCTGGTCTTTCCCTTTCAGCCCTGAAAAAATTTCACCGTTGAAATTTTTTTGCATATATGAAGCAGCGTCTTGATCCAAAAACAGGTCTATAAATCACTGATAAGACTACACTCAGATGAATATTAAGATAATGGAAAAGGAAACTTCCCATAATGAATGCAACCATATCAGGGGCTTGTATCATCAAAATGAATTTAGTCTAATGGACAGAATCTTTTACGGGTGGGTTTTTGTCCACTGGGCACACAACTGCTGAGCACACATTTTTATTCCACAAAACAGCTACAGTCTTCTGGTACCTGCTGGCTCCTCCCTACCACTTCCCCATCTGTGCACCCGGTCCCTCAGCCCTATCCGGCAGGCGTTCCTGTGTGGCACCTGTGAACACATAACTCACTAACCACCTGCGATTTCCACTCCTGTCGCCCCTGCACCTAGCTCCGTGCCCTTCTCAGCAGCATTTGTCTCTGCTGGGGAGTCTCCCTTCCTGGGGGCCGGGGCTCCTGTCTCCTTCCTCTCTTACTCTCCCCGGAACAAGAGCAGCTCACTGCCTGGAGACCCCTAGCCCACCGCTGCTCTTTCCTTTCACCCTGAAACTTCATCCTCATTCATGCCCCCAGCTTCCTCCGTCACCAAGACCCTCCGTCCCGCCTGGACCACCCTCCTCACTCCCCCTGGGAATACCCCCCGCCCCCGCTCTCTCCCAGGCGCCTCCCTCATACCCATGAAGACTCAGCTCAGATGTCCCAAGAAATCTTGGAACAAGTTCCTCAAGTCTCCTTACTCAGACCCGCGCTGAGTCTTCAACTCAATGTGTCTGTCACATGTGAACCCACACACACTCCCAGGATAAAGACTGCCCTAAGCAGCGGTCACCAAACTTTTTTTTTTCCAATAAAGAGCCACATAGTGAACAACTTCAGCTTTGTTGGGCGTGGAGTGTCTGTCACATCCACTCAGCACCACCCCTGCCGTGTGAAAATGGCCCTGGACAATATGTAAGTGAAAAAGTGTGGCTGCGTCCCAATAAAGCTTTATTCATACAAACAAGCAGCAGGCTGGATACATCCCAATAAAGCTTTATTCATACAAACAAGCAGCAGGCCGAATGTGGCCAACGAGCCCTAGTTCCCTGAGCCATGCCCTAAAATACACCCATGGGTACCAGGGGTTATCAACAAACACCAGAATTCTAAGAGGTTTTGATAATCTTTATATTGTTCTGTATTTTCCAAGGGTGCGAACGTGAATAAGTGAAAGTTGCTCAATCGTGTCTGACTCTTTGTGACCCCATGGACTGTAGCCCATCAGGCTCCTCTGTCCATGGGATTCTCCAGGCCAGAATACTGGAGTGGGTTGCCATTTCCTCCTCCAGGGGATCTTCCCGACCCAGGGATGGAACCCAGGTCTCCCACACTGCAGGCAGATTCTTTACCAGCGGAGCCACAAGCAATTATGAGTTGCCAACAGAATTCTGAACATGCCCATCACATTTACAATCAGAGGAGGGTTTAAGCTAAGTCAGCCGGGCCTGCTAGTCCCTTGGTCAGCTGTGTCAGCATCAGTAAGGACTGACGCTTGTTCCCCAGGGCAGGACACCAGACTTGTGGGTCCCAAACACTGTTCTTTTGCTGTTTCGTTTTTTGTTTTTTATAAGATGAGACTACTTTTCCTTTTTTTCATCTTTTTCTTTTTTATATTTTGGCCGAGCCACATGGCTTATGGGCTCTTGGTCCCCAAGCACTGACCCCAGGCCCTCAGCAGTGAGAGCGTGGAGTCCTAACCACTGGGCCACCAGGGAAGTAGCCTGTGATTAAACAGCTCACACTTGGCTTGTTTGAAGCTCCAACAGAAAGATTTTTATTTCTTTCGCTTCTTCTCTTTAACCTGTGTGGACACTTCTGTGAGCACGCACACACGGGATAGAATGTGTGCACACACACACACACAGACTGATTCACTTGAGGAAGCGGATGAAATTCTCTTTTCAGATACATTTCCCTCAAATGCCATTCTTGTCTCACTGGTAGTGTATCGGCCCAAGAAAAAGTTTTATTTCTCGACACTACAAACTCAATAAGGATGGAAAAATGAAACAAGCTCAAATGTGTTTCCTCCTCCACACGGTCTGTCCTGCTTCACACAGCGCTTATCAAAGTCCTGCCGGCAGAACTCGCGGGCGGCCACGTCCCCAGCAGCACCTGAGGTCAGAGAATCCAAGCTTCTCCCCCAATGTCCCACTGACACGCATACGAAGCAACCTGCTTCTAATCCTGTCACTTGGGGCCTTCACTTGCAACCAAAGATCCCTGCAAGGCAACTGTTTTCACCTACACATTTTAAGCAAATCCTTTCAAATAATAGACATTTGCACTGCTGTGCTAAGTCACTCGGTCGTGTCTGGCTCTTTGCGACCCCATGGACTGTAGCCAGCCAGGCTCCTCTGTCCATGAGATTCTCCAGGCAAGAATACTGGAGTGGGGTGCCATTTCCTCCTCCAGGGGATCTTCCCAACCCAGGGATGGAACCAGGGTCTCCCGCATTGCAGGCGGATTCTTTATCAGCCGCACTACCAGGGCAGACCAACATTTGCATTAAATGAATGAATAAAATTCCAAACACTGCTCAAGAAGCCAGTTCCCCCACCCCAGCTGTGGGGTGCTCCCTCCTCTGCAGAACCACTTCCCTCCACACAGGCATGTGAGCCCTGGGTACAGGATGTATCAGTGGTCCCGATTCTCCTGATAGACGGTGAACACATCACAGACAACATTGCTCCTCAAAGGAGGTCAGGGATGAATGAACTGGACTGACCCTCTAGAGGCCACTGCACTTGCTGAACTGCACCCTGACTGATGCATCACTTTCGCACCTGGCCTTATGACTGTGGATTTCCAGGTCATCGCTCTACACTGGGGCTTTTGGACTTGGGTATTGCTGCAATCTGGAGGTGGTGGGGGGGTGGGGGGAGGGGGGCTGATTATTCTTTGTGGTGGAGGCCTGTCCTGTATGTTGTAGGGTGTTTAGCAGCATTCCTGGCCTCCACCCATGAGATGCCACGAGCAGCCCCCCAATTATAACAACCAAAAATACCTCCCAACATGGCCAACTGCCCCTGGGAGGGACAATCATCCCCATTGCAAACAACTGGTGTGTGTTGATCGAACCCACTCTGAGGGCATGAAAGTACTGGTATTTAGTGAGGGATGTCTTACGTTCAGTGGAGAAGGCAATGGCACCCCACTCCAGTACTCTTACCTGGAGAATCCATGGACAGAGGAGCCTGGTGGGCTGCATCCATGGCATCACATGGAGTCGGACGAGACTGAAGCGGCTTCACGCACACACACACATCTTACGTTTGGGCTCCCCAGGTGGCGCTAGTGGTGAAAAACCCACCTGCCAGTGCAGGAGACACAAGAGATGCAGTTCAGTCCCTGGGTTGGAAAGATCCTCTGGAGGAGGAAATGGGAACCCACCTCACTATTCTTGCCTGGAGAGCCCCATGTACAGAGGAGCCTGGAGGACTTCGGTCCATAGGGTCGCAAAGTCAGATATGATTGAAGGACTTAGCACACATGCGCCCACGGTCTTTCGTTTAGGGAATCACCTCTTTATACAATAGCTGCTCCACCGCCAGCAGGGGTCCTCCCTGGGCACTGCCCCAGGAGCCTGACTGCTGGGTTTCCTTGGAAAATCTTCCCACGGTAAATGATTGCACGTCGTATGGTGACAACGGATCATCCTCCACCCATGAGACAATGCATAGACCTGTCATTGACCCCTTGCAGACTGAACTCACTTTGCCGGGGTGGTGAGAGATTATCTTAACCATCTTCTCTCACCTGCAACCCTGTGAACTGATGGCTCAAATCAATAAGATTTCCCATGAAAACCCAAGAACAAGCATGGTAAGTGTTAAGCCAACTCTGAGCCGCTAACCTGCTTTGCTTGGCTTGCCAAGAGTCTGCGAATGTTCTAATTGCAGGCAGACCTCAGAGACATGACAGCGTCAGTCCCAAATCACGGCAATAACGTGAACATGGCCAGAAAATGAGGCACGGGAATGACTTGGTTTCCCAGTGCATGGGAAAGTTTTGTTCACACTATACTGTCGTCTACTATGAAGCCAGGCTCCTCTGTCCTCTCTTAAGTGGAAAACAGCATCAAGTCTAAAAAGGCAGTGCACATACCTTAATTAAAGATAATGCCACTGGCCTTAGAATGGGGGAAGGGATAGTTGGTGAGTTTGAGATGGACATGTCCGCACTGCTGTATTTAAAATGATAAACAACAGCCACCTCCAGTATAGCACAGGGAACTCAGCTCAATGCTATGTGGCAGCGTGGATGGATGGGAGGGAAGTATGGCTGAGACACTTTGCTGTCCACCTGAAACTATCGCAACATTGGCTATGTTGTTGTCTAGTCACTAAGTCGTGTTTGACTCTTGGTGACCCCATGGATAACAGGTTTGAAAAATAGCAGTGTACTGGAAAATGGGGTCAGTAGACTTGTTCAATGCAGAGTTTCGACAAACCTTCAATTTGTAAAAAACAAAACAAATGGGAACAAAAGACACAGTGTCTGTGAAATGCAATAAAGTGGAACACAATAAAACAAAGTATGCCTATAGTCTCCAACACGCAAGAATTAGAAAATGTTACACAAAGCTCCAGATTTCAGGCTTCCCTTAAAAAGTAGAATATGCCACACAAGCCTTGGGTTCAGCAGTGAAGATGAATGACCCCTGCCCTTCTGCCTCCAGCATGCGTCTCCCCTTGGTCACAGTCCCCACGCTTCCCTACAGGGCCCCCAGCAAGGCGGTGCTCCCCTTACTGACACTGCCGCCTTACTGGGGGCACCGAGTCTGCAGCTCAAGTCTACAGACCCACTTCACGATTCTCAATGCCCTGACACACAGTCTCCTTTGCTACAATAAGGAAATGAGTGAACACCCATTGTCCAATGAAATTCAAGTAGCAAAAGAAATTTAGGGAGAAAATAAAAATATGGATGAGAATGGAGTTTATTTTTAGATTTAAAAAAAAATATCCAATGATGCTCTAGATCAGGAGTTAGAAAACTTTATCTATGAAAAGCCAGATGGTAAATAGTTGCAGCTTTGCCGGCCATGTGGCCTGCCACAGGCACTCAGTTCTGCCGCTGCGGCAGAAAGCAGCCCTGGACAACAAGCACATGAGCAAATGCAGCCGTGTTCTAATAGGACTTTGTTTATAAAACCCGGAAGCCAACTGGATTAGGCCCTCTGCTTGCTCTAAATAAAAATGCATGCAAATTTACACATCGTGAACCAGCATAAAGTTCTATACACATGGTACCAACACCAGTCTCCTGGTTTTGATATTGAGCTATAGTTACATAAAATGTGACCATCTGGGAAACTGAGTAAAAGGTACAGAAGATTTTCTCTATTATTTCTGCTGCTTCCTGTGAATGTATAATTATTTCAAAATAAAACGGTTTTTTGAAACATTATCTCTATGGGAAACTTCGTCACATTTAATTTTGGCTTTTGACAGTTCAGTTCAGCAGGCCCACACACTTCTATTGGAACAACAGTGGTCACATGAAAGCTCCATGCTTCAGTTTAGCCCCATCCCAAATATTCTGAGATAATAAATTCTAAGACATCAACCCCGTGGCCCAGTTGGTAAAGAATCTGCCTGCCAATGCAGGAGACACAAGAGATGAGGGTTCGATCCCCGTTTGGGAAGATCCTCTGGAGGGGGAAATGGTGACACACTCCAGGCCTTTTGCCTGGAGAATCCCATGGACAGAGGAGCTGGCGAGCTACAGTCTGTGGGGCTGCGCAGAGTCGGCCACGACTGAGCACACACAGCAGCACGCAGGGCGGAGGGCTGCAAAGGGAGAGGGAACTAAGTTTAATCCCCACTCAATGCGGATGCCTGGCCTCCCTCACTGCCTCTTCCCATGGTATTTTTTGTATTTCATGTATTTGGCTGCTCAGGGTCTTAGTTGCAGCATGCAAACCCTTAGTTTGCAATGGGATCTAGTTCCCTGACCCAGGATCAAACCTGGGTCCAAAGAGACCATGAAGTCTTAGCCAACAGACCACCAAGGAAGTCCCTTCAATGGTACTTTTTAAATTACGCTGTGCCATGTGCTCAAATGTGTCCGATTCTTTGTGACCCCATGGACTGTAGCCTGCCAGGCTCCTCTGTCCATGGGATTCTCCAGGCAAGAGTACGGGAGTGGGTTGCCATTCCCTTCTCCAGGGGATCTTCCTGACCCAGGAAACAAACCCAGGTCTCCTGCACCTCCTGCATTGCAGGCAGATTCTTTAACCTGCTGGGCCATCGGAAATCTGCCCTATGTCGAATCACTTTTTGGCACCTGCTAAGCAGGCCAGTTATACATCTGTTCCATTCTTTGTAATTGCACCCCTGCACACACTAGGCACTCTCACTCCTGTCGTTTACGGCATCACCGTGATCACAGCTCAGGTGGACCAGGTAGCCGTTCTCTCAAACAGGAGGCATCGTGTGGTCCATGTGTCACGTCTGTCTTATCTTTCAACTTAACCTGCTGAATTAAGAATCCACCCCTAATTGTCTAAGAGAGTACAAGCAAACCCAGTATTTCAAAAAGTGCCATCCTCAGAACTACCTGGGGTGTTAGTTAAAAATGAAGAGCCCTGGGGTCTATGCCCCGGACCTGCAGAATTAGCATCTCTGGAATCAAAAGAGTGAGTGTTTTTAGAAAGTGCTTCAGGGATTCTTCCACTGAACAATAGCTCAAAATTTGCAAAGCTGGAATTTGATGGTGACCAGACACAGTATCTCCACATGCAGGGGGCCCATTTGCAAATGATGTGAACTATAAGGGATTAGGAACGATCAGTGCAAAGAAATAGAGGAAAACAACAGAATGGGAAAGAGAAGGAAATGACAACCCACTCCAGTGTTCTTCCCTGGAGAATCCCAGAGATGGGGGAGCCTGGTGGGCTGCCGTCTATGGGGTCGCACAGAGTCGGACACGACTGAAGTGACTTAGCAGCAGCAGAGATCTCTTCAAGAAAATTAGAGATACCAAGGGAACATTTCATGCAAAGATGGGCTCGATAAAGGACAGAAATGGTATGGACCTAACAGAAGCAGAAGATATTAAGAAGAGATGGCAAGAATACACAGAAGAACTGTACAAAAAAGATCTTCATGACCGAGATAATCACGATGGTGTGATCACTCACCTAGAGCCAGACATCCTGGAATGTGAAGTCAAGTGGGCCTTAGAAAGCATCACTATGAACAAAGCTAGTGGAGGTGATGGAATTCCACTTGAGCTATTTCAAATCCTGAAAGATGATGCTGTGAAAGTGCTGCACTCAATATGCCAGCAAATTTGGGAGACTCAGCAGTGGCCACAGGACTGGAAAAGGTCAGTTTTCATTCCAATCCCAAAGAAAGGCAATGCCAAACAATACTCAAACTACTGCACAATTGCACTCATTTCACACGGTAGTAAAGCAATGCTCAAAATTCTCCAAGCCAGGCTTCAGCAGTACGTGAACCGTGAACTTCCAGATGTTCAAGCTGGTTTTAGAAAAGGCAGAGGAACCAGAGATCAAATTGCCAACATCTGCTGGATCATCAAAAAAGCAAGAGAGTTCCAGAAAAACATCTACTTCTGCTTCACTGACTATACCAAAGCCTTGACTGTGTGGATCACAATAAACTGTGGAACATTCTGAAAGAGATGTTGTATATTTTGAAAATTAATCCCTTATCAGTTCAGTTCAGTTGCTCAGTTGTGTCCGACTCTTTGTGACCCCATGAATCGCAGCACGCCAGGCCTCCCTGTCCATCACCAACTCCCGGAGTTCACTATAACTCATGTCCATCGAGTCAGTGATGCCATCCAGCCATCTCATCCTCTGTTGTCCCCTTCTCCTCTTGCCTCCAATCCCTCCCAACATCAGAGTCTTTTCCAATGAGTCAACTCTTCGCATCAGGTGGCCAAAGTACTGGAGTTTCAGCTTTAGCATCAGTCCTTCCAATGAATACCCAAGACTGATCTTTAGAATGGACTGGTTGGATCTCCTTGCAGTCCAAGGACTCTCAAGAGTCTTCTCCAACACCACAGTTCAAAAGCATCAATTCTTCGGCGCTCAGCTTTCTTCACACTCCAACTCTCACATCCACACATGACCACTGGAAAAACCATAGCCTTGACTAGATGGACCTTTGTTGGCAAAGTAATGTCTCTGCTTTTCAATATGCTGTCTAGGTTGGTCATAACTTTTCTTCCAAGAGTAAGCATCTTTTAATTTCATGGCTGCAGTCACCATCTGCAGTGATTTTGGAGCCCAGAAAAATAAAGTCTGACACTGTTTCCACTATTTCCCCATCTATTTCCCATGAAGAGATGGGACCAGATGCCATGAACTTAGTTTTCTGAATGTTGAGGTTTAAGCCAACTTTTTCACTCTCCTCTTTCACTCTCATCAAAAGGCTCTTTAGTTCTTCTTCACTTTCTGTCATAAGGGTGGTGTCATCTGCATATCTGAGGTTATTGATATTTCTCCCTGCAAACTTGATTCTTGTGCTTCTTCCAGCCCAGTGTTTCTCATGATGTACTCTGCATATAAGCTAAATAAGCAGGGTGACAACATACAGCCTTGACGTACTTCTTTTCCTATTTGGAACCAGTCTGTTGTTCCATGTTCAGTCTAACTGTTGCTTCCTGACCTGTATACAGGTTTCTTAAGAGGCAGGTCAGGTGGTCTGGTAGTCCCATCTCTTTCAGAATTTCCTACAGTTTATTGTGATCCACACAGTCCACAGCTTTGGCATAGTCAATATCGGCTAGCGGCAGTTGGGCGGCGCAGGAGCGGTGAGCAGCCATCATCAAACTGTCTACAAATAATAAATGGTGGAGAGGGTGAGGGGAAAAGGGGCACTGTTGGTGCGAAGGTGAGCTGGTGCAGCCACTCACTATGGAGAGCAGTAAGGAAGTTATTCAAAAAACTGAAAATATAGTTACAATATGGTCCAGCAACCCCACTCCAGGGCATATATCTGCAGAAAACTCTTATCTGAAAAGATACATTCACCTCAGTGTCCCAACAGCATTGTTTACAATTGACAATGTGTGGAAACAAGCTAAGCATCCATCCACAGATGCAGAGAAAAGAAGATGTGTTACATACATACAAGGGAATACTACCTGACCATAAAAGAGAATGGGATAATACCAACCGCAGCAATATGGAAGGACCTAGAAATTATCATCATAAGCTGAAGCAAGTCAGAAAGAGAAAGACAAATACCTTATGATATCATTTATGCATAGACTCTGAAGTATGACACAACGAACTTATCTACAAAATGGAAACAGAGAGAACAGACTTGTGGTTGCAGGGCAGATGGTGGGTGGGGAGGAGGGCTGGCCTGGGAGCGTGGGATGAGCAGGTACGAGCTAGTATACGCAGGACGGATAAACAACAAGGCCCTGCTGTAGAGCACAGAGGTCTATCCTGAATACCCCGTGATAAACCGGGATGGAAGAGAACATGTGTGCACAGATACGTGTATAACCGAGTCACTTTCCTGTACTAGAAACTCACACAACATTGTAAGTCAGCTATACTTCCATTTAAAAAAAATTCAGATAATAACGAGTGTTGGTGAGCATGTGGAAGAATCAGAACACTCACTCATGGCTGGTGGGCGTGTAAAATAGTGAGGCCACTTCGGGAAACAGCTTGGCGGCTCCTCCATAAATTGTCTGTGGAATTACCGCATGATCCAGAAACGCCAGCCCTGGCTATCCACCACAGAGAAATGAACCATGTGCTAACACAAAAACCTGCACACAAATGTTCACAGCAGCATTATTGTAAGTGACTAAAAAGTAGGGACAGACGTCAAATTTACCCGCCAAAGACGGGTAAACGACATGTGGTATTCCCACACCATCCAGTGCTGTTTGGCCATAGCAAAGAATGAAGCGGTGATACATGACACTCGAGGAAATAAGCCAGGCACAGAGGGCACGTATCGCATGAGTCCATTTACAGAAACAGGACGTTAGCAGATGGATAGTGTGTGGACATAGTAGGGAAGGAATAACAAGAACGGCTGCAGTGAACACTGGACAGAATCACCTCGCCATGTCGGGTGGATGCTATTTTATCCCCATTTCACAGATGGGAAAGGTAAGGCCCCAGGCCAGGACCCCACCTCTAGGAGAGGATGGGACGGTGAGGAGGATGAGGCAGCTCCTGTCTTGATTCCAGTGCCACGGGGGAAGGTGGAAAAGGGCCATTCACACAAGCCCCTTATGTCTGCACTCACACCCCAACTTCTACACAAGCCAATCAAGGGGCTCAACCCTGCCCCCACCATGATCTCCTTCTCAGAAGCTGGGAACCCTGGAAACCCATAGGAGCAGGAGAGCAGTCCCTGGGCTGACCCGTGGTCCAGTGTCCGATGAGGTGGACCACACACCACAGCCGTGGCACCACAGTTGCCTGGGGAACTGAACAGGTGATCCCTGTTACCCCTTGCGACGCCAGCATCCTCCAAGCCTCCCTTCCATCAGCCCACCACTGAATGGTCCTCTGTCTGCGATCAAGGAGGCCACATCTCAGAAGCTGGCATCATGACTATACCCACTAAGAAACCCCTGCTCACCTCCTCTGAGGGACAGAGTGAGCGAGCGCGGGAGCATTAAGGGCTGCAGGTTTGCACCCCCACAATCCACAGGAGGAACCCTAATGCCCAAAGTGATGGCATGTGGCATGTAGGCGTGTGTGCCCAGTTGAATCTAACTCACTGTGACCCCATAGACTGTAGCCCTCCAGGCTCCCCTGTCCATGGGATTCTCCAGGCAAGAACACTGGAGTGGGTTGCCGTTTCCTCCTCCAGGGGTGGAGACGGGGCTTCAGGGTTAGATGAGCGTGGAGCCCTCATGATGGAACTCCCCGCTACCCCAGAAAGAGGAAGACAAAAGTCTCCCTCCACGGGCTGCAGCAAGGAAAGGCCACACGAGGACCCAGTGTCAGGACAGCCACGCACCCGGCAGGAACGGAGTCTGCAGCAGGAGCCCAGTCTTGGACGTCTTGGCTCCACGCTGTGAGAAACAAACGCCTACATCTGAGGCACAGAGGAAGCTGTGCTGCTCTGTCCTGGTGGCCAGGCTGACAAGGACGGGGCTGAGCGAGGAGCTGCTTGGTGTACTGAGTGGCACAGTGCCCTCCAGAAACCCACGTCTGCCGGGAACATCAGAATAGGATGATCATTGGAAATGGCGATTTTGCAGATGTCATTAGGCAAATTAAGCTGAGCCTACGCTGGTGTCCTAACAAGAGGAGGGAGATGTGGACACAAACCGAGGAACAAAGGCTGTGTTAAGACGAAGTGATGCTTCTACAAGGCAAGAAGAGGCAAGAATCGCCAGCCACCATGAGAAGCTGGAAGAGGCCGAATGGATCGGTCCCCTGGAGCCTCCAGGGAGAGGGAGGGCCTGCCGCCACCTGGATTTCAGGCTTCTGGCTCCAGAATGTGAAAAGACACATGTCTGCTGTCTTAGCCCTCCCAGCCTGTGGCGTTCTGTCAGGATGGCCCTGGGACCCCAGCGCGGCCTCTGGTGAATTACCGGGCACGTGGCCTTATTCATCTGGGCCGCGGGTCAATGCTGCCTTCAAGGCTGATGGAGCCCCAGCTTGGGCTGGCAGCCTCCTTCTCCCTCCCCAGGGCCACTGCTGTGCTGCCGGAGGGGGTGGGCATTCCAGGGGGCCACGGAGCTGGCATCTGGCCTGGCGCACCGCCAGCCAGAGGTCTGGGGGTCCACTCCTCCCCTCCCCACACAACCCCAGCACCCACATCCTAGGATCCTGCAGGGCACTGACTAACCCAACCTGCCCAGCACTCAGAGCTGTGCCCAGGGCATTAGGAGTCCCCAGGGAGACTGACCCCGGGTCCTGTGGGCCACTAGCAGGCTGTGGGTCGGCCGAGTTGCCTCTTCTCAGGGGTCTGAGACCCCAAATTCGGAGCATCATCTCTCCATGGCTGAGGGGAGCTAAATGACCCGCTTGTTCTCCCAAGCGGCCCTTCTGTAATCTCCTTAAATCGGTTAAGTCAAGAGCCCAAATTTCCACATTTATGTAAAGAAGGAAAAGGTTAAGTCAGGATGAAAAGGTTACGTGGGAATGATTATAAACGCATTCCTATCATTTTCCAGGTCAGATGGGCTTCACTCGGTACCTTGACTAACGGAAATTTAACTGGAAATTGTCTCAGGTGAAAAAATGTAATTATGAGAGGATAAAATCAACAGTCCCCATGGCCGACCCCCCGGTGACTGCTTGGCCACCTCCACATTACGTTTAAGGATGTATTTTCCTCTGTGTGTGCAAGTAAACACACATATGCACGCGCACACACACACACACACACACACACACACACACGGTTCCCCCTTTTCATTACTGCACCATGTTGGCCCAGGAATATGGAAAGAGTGTATATTTCTTCTCAAAGTCATTCACTCTGTCTGTGAGTCATGAAGGGGACTGGTCCGCTCATCGAGGAGCTGATATCCGGTGGGTCTTAGAGATTCAGTAGTTTGCAGGTCACAAGGCAGTGAGTTCTCAGCAAAGGGAAAGACCTTGGGCCTCGCCGTGAAGCCGATGTGCACTCCCCCCGGTCCCCTGAGCCCACGGGTGCACTGGCCCATCTCACCAGCAGTCCTCATGACCTTGGCCACTGGCACGGGCTGGACCTTCTTGTCCCTTCATGGGTCCCTCCAGTCACACCTTTGGCAACACTGGGACTGCAGGCATGTCTCCTGGGACTGGCAAACAGTGAGGAAAATCTCTGAGAGCCCCCAACTGCCCCAAGCCCCCCGCCCGCTGTACCCGCAAAGCTGTAGCTACACCAGAGCTGGGGAGGCAGCCCGGGATCTGGATCACAGTTCACCATCCAATGCCATGCGGCTGTGCCTGGCTCCCCCTGCCTGCTGGTTCACACGGCAGGCACCTCTGTGACGACCAGGAGAAGGTCCCCTTCCTCTGGGCAGACACAGCCCTGCCCCTCGGCCAGCTCCCTGTGCCTCAAGGAGCCCCTCAAGCTCCCAGGTACGTGAGGCTCCTGGGCAGATGCCTGTGCAGGGATGGCCAGAGTTGGTCCCAAAGAGCCTGCCCCAGTGGGCGAGTCAGTGTCACGCTAGCAGGACGGAACCGTCCAAAGTGGCCAGAGAAGTCCCATGGCACCAAAGCCCATAGATGTGGCCACGGAGAAGCAGGAGGTCAGGTGGTGAGGCAGAGAGAGGCCCTGGTCTGCAAGCTCACGCAGCAGACCACAGCACCCTCTCCAGCAACGACAGACCCCAGCGCTGGCCAGATGTGGCTTCAGCCTCTGGCCAAGGAACAGGGAAGACAGAGGTGATGACCACACGGTCCCTTTGCAGCTGCCCGCCGCCCCCACCAACCCAGTCGTCCCACCCCTGCTGTGGCCAGGGCCACCTGCCCCCTCCTCAGGGAACAAAGAGGTAAAAACTCACGGCAGAAATTAACCCCGGGCAGGCTGACCCCAGAGGACAGTCAGGGGTTGTGCCCGCAGAGAACAATTCTTCCCGGGGACAGCCTGCTGCTAAGTCACTTCAGTCATGTTCGACTCTGTGTGACCCCATTGACGGCAGCCCACCAGGCTCCCCCATCCCTGGGATTCTCCAGGCAAGAACACTGGAGTGGGTTGCCATTTCCTTCTCCTGTGCCCCCACAATCTCTGGTTCATGAAGGCATGCTCCGCTCCTCCCCAGGCTCCAGGGAAGCTGGGCCGGTGGGGACAGACTGTCCTCTGATCCCAGAGGCTGGTCTAGGGACTGGTTCTTCTGAGTATGTGTGTGTGCCAGGCAGTGCTCAGGACTCAGGGCGCAGCAGTGGAGAAAGCAAATAAAGGCTTTTAAAGCCCTGCCTCAGGGCTCCCACGTCAGGCCGACGGGGCCGGTCAGGTGAGTGTGGACTGAAACTCCCCATCCAGTGGAGGCCGGCTCAGAGCGGGCCCTGTGGGGCTGAGGGACTCAGCACGGGGCAAGGGAGCAGCCCCAAGGAGGGTTCTAGAAGCCACTCCACACCTTCATTCCCTCCCTCCCTGGTGAACATCTACTGAGCACTCTCCATGCTTGGGGGAGGCTGGAGGTTAAGATTCAGGATTACGTGCTGGAGATGCTGAGATGGGAAGGGCCTCCCACCACCCCCAGCCCACTCGGTTCCCATAGGTAAGTTTCCAGACAAACAACTCCCCGCTTTAGAGCAGGAATGAGGCCCTGGCTTGCTCCTCCCCGAGTGCCAGAATGCAGGGCTCCCCCATCCCTCGCTGATAGAGGGGCTCACTGTGTCCAGATCACCAGCTTCCTTCTGGGGTCTGGGATTTCCAGCCCCACTCGGCAGTGGGTACCCTCGTGACCAGCCCCCCAGTAAAAGCCCTGGCCACCGAGACTACTGCATACCCCTGTCTCAGCTCCCCCTTGAAGGGATATGGGCCTCTCCCCACCATGAGGGGGTCCCCTGGAGGGTGTCCCCTGGGGGGCGGGTCCTGCCCGCTCACGCCTGGTCCCTTCTGGGCTTCACCCAGTGCACCCTCTCCCTTGGCTGGTTTAGATGTGTATCCTTTTGTTGGAATAAGTCTGAGCCACAAGGTTGATCACACGCTGAGTCCTGGGAATGCTCCTGGCAAGCCACTGAGATGGGGTGGCCCCGTGGAGCCCCCACACAAGCCCCAACCAAGCCCAGATAAATAGCAGGTGTTGGGGGCCCTGAGCGGCTGGTTTTCAGAACCGCTCTGTGGGCTTGGAGCTTCCCCACAACGCCCAGCTTAGCTTAGCTCCACTCCAGCTCGGCACCCCCAACAGTCCCGGTGACAAGTGATCAGAGGTGACGCACACATGAGCCATCTCTGCCAAAGCCCCCTGACCAGCCCGTGAGCATCGGCCCAGAGGCACGGGGACAGCAAGCGGGTCTCTGCCCCGGAGGTGAGGGCAGGTGGTTACGGGGACCCTTCCCAGCTCTGCCACTGTTCAGTCGCTCAGTCGTGTCTGGCTCTCTGCGACCCCACGGGCGGCAGCAGGCCTCCCTGTTCCCCACTACCCCCCGGAGTTTGCCCAAGCCAGCTCCCTTGTATCTGAAAGCATTTCTAGGGTGGGTGGGAGGGAGGTTCAGAAGGGAGGGGAATATATGAATATGTACAGCTGATTTGCTTTGTTGTACGGCAGGAATGAACACAACATTTTAAAGCAATTATCGTCCAATAAAAAAAAATTTTATTTAAAATTAAAAAAAAAAATAAAAGTATTTCTAAGACCCTGTGAAGAGCCAGTCTAGACACTCGGCAGAGTCTCTTGGTCTCTGGAGGTCTCCTGAGACATCTGTGTGATGGCCAGTGGTCACATCTCTCCTGCTCCCTGGGACCTGCCTCCTCGCACAGGACACGCCATGACCACCCCACCCACGTGGTGATGAAATGTCTGTGTGAGGGAGGAGCAGACCCCAGGGGGCTGGGGAGTGAGGCAGAGTCAGACCAGGGCAGCCCAAGGCAGCCCCCCGGAGGACGCAGGACACACCCTCCTGCGGCCCGGTGGTCACGGACCCCCAACCCCCACTGGACCAGGCAAGCCACGTGCCGACCTGTGGATGCTGACAAGTTGGAGGGACGCCTGAGATGCATCCCCAAGGCTAGAGCTTCATCTCCGGACATGCACACTTTTCATCAAATTGAAGCAAGCTCATTCCAGAACCTTCTCTCATTGATTCTCTCTGTCTATCCTCCTCTGAGCCAACCGAATGGAGACCCCAACCTAAAGGAGCAAGTAAGCAGCCCCAGGGCCCTCCCTTCTGCCTCGGGAAGACGAAGTGCTGCCATCCCAGTTCTCACGGCCGCTCTCACAAATGACCACAAACCTGGTGCCTGAAACACAGCACAGATTCATTCTCTGATGGTCTTGAAGGCCAGAAAGCCAAAATCAGTGTCGGGGGTGCTAATGCTGAGGGCTGGGTGGGGCCGGCCACTCCTGGAGGTTCTGGGGAGAGAGGGTCCTTGCCTCTTGCAGCTTCGGGTCCCACTAGCATCCCTCAGCTTGTGACCACATCACTGCAACCCTTGCTGTCTGTTCTGTAGTCAAATCTCCCCCACCTTCCTCTTAGGAGGACACTTATGATTATATGTGGGACCTACCCAGACAATCCAGGACAACCTCCCCCCTTTTAAGATCCTTAATTTAATCAACCCTGTACACTCATTGCAAGGACTGATGTTGAAGTTAAAGCTACAATCCTTGGGCCACCTGACTCTTTGGAAAAGACCCTGATGCTAGGAAAGATTGAGGGCAAAAGGAGAAGGGGGAGAAAGAGGATAACATGGTTAGATAGCATCGCTGACTCAACGGACATGAATTTAAGCAAATGCAAGGAGTTAGTGGAGGACAGGGAGCCTGGCATGCTGCAGTCCATAGGGTTGCAGAGTCGGACAGGACCGAGTGACTGAGCAACAGCATTTTAATCCCATCTGCAAAGTGCCCTTCCCCTTGTGTGGTAAAATGAGTAGATTCTGAGGATCAGGACATGTGCAGCTGTTATGGTCTGAATCATATCCCCTCCTCCAAATCAAGCATTGAACCCTAACCTCCAGAGCCTCAGAACGTGAATTTATTTGGAAATAGAGTCGCTGCAGATGAAACTGGTTGGATGAGGTCAGGCTGGAGCTGGCCAGGCCTGAATCTGATGTGTGTCCTTACCAAAAAAAAGAAGTTTAGACACAGGACCTTCAGACAAAGAGACACCACATGGACATGAAGGCAGACATCAGGCGATGCTTGGAGCTGAAGGTGTCCAGCAGACCACCTGGAGCTGGAGAGGGGCCTGGACCAGGGAGGAGCTCACCCTGTCCACCCTGGGATCCCGGACATCCAGCCTCCAAAACTGGGAGAAGACAAAACTCTGTGTCTGTGCCACCCCGTCTGCGGTGCTTTGTCACACCTGCCCCAGGAAACGGACACAGCACCTTCTGGCCCTTCCCTAGCCCAGCAGCCAGCGGGCAGCCCATGCCGCCAGCCCAGGGTGAACCAGGGCACCCGACCACCTTGCCCCCCACCCTCCAGATTTTATCCCCCACAAGCTGAGAAGCAGGGGGTCTGCTTCTCCAGCATCACAACCCACAGACTGGGCTCTGACTGCCGCCCGGGTCCCGCCCAATCTACCCTGCTGTGGTCTGTGCATGTGAAGTGATGGCTGGGCTCATAACATGATAGAGCCTCACAAGCCTCCTTCTTCGGGTGGAGAAGAAGCTCTCAGTCACCCAGGTCCCACGATTAGAACCCTGAACAGCAATGACACAGGTAGAGAAAAGGGCACCTGCTTCGTGATTTCCACAGTTTCTCGAGTTTCCCCACACACACACCAGTTATAGATTTTTATAATCAAAGCAGAATAAATATAAAGGTAACATAAGAACATCTCTGATGCGGTGAACACAAAACTTACTCTCCTCTAAGGCAGGGATTCTTAGTATTAGTGATAACTGGAGTAGGTTTTGAATCCACAGAGACTATGACTTTATTTTTATGGTTCATTAGGGTAAACGGGAAGCAATCTGCGGCATCTACATGAAGGGTGGCAAAAAATTATACCCTTTTCTACATCATCATGTGTTTACAATGAAATACAACATTGGAGATAATACTAAGTGTGTGTAGTTTCCAAACAGAACCTTTACTATGTTTGCAATAGGAAGTGTGAGCGGATTTCTTTGAGCCTATCTTTTTATATCCAGTTGTGTGCCTGAAATGGGTGTGTGAAAGTGAATGAAAGTCACTCAGTCGTGCCCGACTCTTTGCAGTCCATGGAATTCTCCAGGCCAGAATACTGGAGTGGGTAGCCTTTCCCTTCTCCAGGGGATCTTTCAACCCAGGGATCAAACCCAGGCCTCCTGCATTGCAGGTGGATTCTTTACCAGGTGAGTCACAAGGGAAGCCCCGAAATGGGTGTGTGACCCCTGATCGGCATTTTAGCCATGATGTCTTCAAATTCTTGCTGACCCCGTGGGAGGGACACTCTGTCAACACAGATGGGAAGCAGCACGAGAACCCTGCTCAGCCACCCTTCAATTGAAGACCACACCTGAAACACAGGTTAGTGAAAATGGTAGTTGCTCAGTCGTGTCTGACTCTTTGTGACCCCACACACGTAGCCCAATAGGCTCCTTTGCCCATGATATTCTCCAGGCAAGAATACTGGAATGGGTTGCCATTCCCTTCTCCAGGGGATCTTTCTGATCCAGGGATGGAACCCGGGTCTCTTGCATTGCAGGCAGATTCTTTATCATCTGAGCCACCAGGGAAAGACAAAACTAGAAACCTGACAAGTCCTTCTCCCCCTTCACTGAAAAGTGTCACGGATTGCCCCTGTGATGACAATGGTGATCAGGGAGTCCAGAAGTGAGGATTTCATGGGGACAAGGCTGCTCTGGTCCACCCATTTTCCTGCTTGGTTAGGACAGTCTTCCTGAAGCTGGTTTCCAGCCACCATGAAGACACCTCTCCCTGCAACCAGTGGCAAAGCGGGATGGGAGCCCCGGGGGGTTGGGACCCCCAGGAGCCCCTCCTATGCTCCCAACCAGAGCCCTGGGGCTGGGTACCGGCCTTCGGACAGCTGAAACTCACTCCGTGTTTGGGATGAGCTCACAGCCCATGGGCGCACTGGACCCACAGACCCCACTCTGCCTTTGGCCATCCAAGGAGCCCCCCCGGCCTAGGGGACCGGGTTCCCCAGCATGCCAGGCACTTTGGCCACAGAGGAGGAGGCTTAAAAGAAGCTTGGCTTGCAGGGTCAGGCTACACTCATTGCCCCACTGACAGCTAAGCCCTCTCTGCCTGCTCTCCTCTCTCTCCTGGGCCACCTTCCCAAACACCCTGTGTCCCCAGGGACTTGGGTGTTGCGCCCACCTTTGTCCTGAACTGGGTGAGGGAGAATGAGCCCCCTCGCCAGGGGTGTGGGGGAGGCTGGGAGTCCCACCCACCCCGATTTGTGACTTTGATACCATCACCAAGATCAGGGAGAAGCTGGACATTTGCGAAGGGAAACAGCTTTCACCATTGTCTGCTTCAAACTGCAAGATACATAGAAACTGGAGTCTGGCATGAGCTGATTTTCTGAGAATAAAAAGCAGGACTTTCTGGAATCCCTCTGGTGGACGTGGAGGGGGGCCAAGCCCTCTGGGGAGGGGGGGGCTTAGCCCCACCTCTGAGGGGAGGGGGGTCCAGGTCTGCAGGAAGACAGTCTCCAACCTGCCCCAGGACCTAACTAGGCAGAGGAGGGTCACAGTCCTGGAAAGACACGCAGAGAGAGTAAGAAGCCTTTCTTCCGTAAATGGTACCGATGAACCTATTTGCAAAGTAGATACAGAGACACAGACATAAAAAAAAATATGGACACCAAGCGGGGAAGAAGGGGAGGAATGAATCGGGAGACTGGGGTTGACATAAATACACTGTTGATACCCTGTATAAAGTGGATAACTGATGAGAACTTACTGTACAGCACGGAACTCCACTACCTGTTCTGTGGTGACCTAAATGGGAAGGAAATCCTAAAAAAGACGGGATACATGTATACATGGGCTTCCCCAGTGGCTCAGTGTTAAAGAATCAGCCTGCCGATGAAGGAGGAGTGGGTTTGATCCCTGGTTTGGGAAGATGCCCTGGAGAAGGAACCATCAACCCACCCCTGTATTCTCGCCTGGAGGATCCCATGGACAGAGGAGCCTGGAGGGCTAAAGTCCATGGGGTCAGAAAGAGTTGGACGCGACTTCCTGCCTAAACAATAACAATACATATGCAGAAACTAACACAACAGGGTAAAGCAACTGTAAAAAGTTTCCTCCACCAACCTGGGCTCTGTGTGTCCATTAGAAGAGTGGTTTCCACCCTTGCTGCTCTCAGCCTAATGACCCATGAGGGCGCCAGCCCATTCTCCCCTGGCAGGCAGGGGCCACAAGCAGTCCGTCCCCTGGAGCTGCAGGGCCGTCTCCGCCCCCGAGGTGGTGGCGACAGCTCCAGGGACCTCCTCCACCTGCACTGTCCATGGCCCCCCACGACCAGGCCCCTGCCCGGTGGGCCAGTGTCCCCTCCCCGGAGAGGCTTGTTCCCTCCCCCAGGAGAGGTTCCCCCTAACCCTCTGCTTCCCCGGGCGGAGCACTGCTGTCCCGGCTGGAGTTTCCCCCTCCCTCGCCCCAGACCTCCCAGCACGTCCTTGGGGACCTGACCACAACAGGACCACCGACCCCAGGCCCCACAGGGCTGCAGGTCTGCAGGGAGAGAGGAGGTCTGATTGTGGCGAGTCGGGGTGCCCCCTGTCGGCTGAAGCGGGCATCCCCTGGGCAGGGCAGCAGGAGTGGCCCCAGGCCCTCCACAGTCACTCCCCGGAGGGGACGTCCCCCGTCTCTCTGGTTTTCAGCAGAAAAAAGCTGCAGCCTCGTGTCCTTCACTTTTCTAAAACCTGGGCACGGGGTTTCTTGTCAGATACTCAGTGACCTCGCAGCCAGCCTCAAGGGCCAGCCTCCCTCCTGCAGGGCCCCCCTGCCCCACAGTGACTGCAGGGCGCCTGCCCCGCGGGCGGAGGGGCGGTGGGTTCCCGGGCGGTAGGGGGCCCCCTCGCTGCTCCATGGGGCACAGGCCGCAGACAGGGCTCGCCAAGAGCCTGAGAAGAAGCCCCCAGAGAAGGGGGACAGATGGCAATGTCCACCCCAGAGCCAGGTCATTGCACAGCGGTCCCTCCACGGGCAGGGGCAGCAAACGGCAGGAGGCCTGGACCACAGACTCTCCAGTAGAAACGGCCACGTGGGACGGGAGATGGGAGGCCTGGGGAAGGGGAGGGGCCGTGGGGAGGAGGTGTGGATGGGGTGTGGGGTGTGGACAGGGAGTGGGGTGTGGACAGGGAGTGGGGTGTGGGTGGGGTGTGGTGTGTGGATGGGGAGTGGGGTGTGGGGTGTGGATGGGGTATGAGGTGTAGGGTGGGGGGTGTGGGTGGGGGGTGTGGGTGGAGTGTGGGGTGTGGATGGAGAGTGGGATGTGGGGTGTGGTGTGTGGGGTGTGGGTGGGGTGTCAGGTGTGGATGGGATGTGAGGTGAGGGGTGTGGGTTGTGGGTGTGGATGGGGAGTGGGGTGTGAGGTGTGGGGTGTGGACGGGGAGTGGGGTGTGGGGTGTGGGGTGTGGGGGGGTGTGGGGTGTGAGTGGGGTGTGGATAGGGAGTGGGGTGTGGATGGGGTGTGAGGTGTGGATGGGGTGTGAGGTGTGGGGTATGGGTGTGATGTGGGGTGTGGATGAGGTGTGAGGTGTGGGGTGTTGGTGTGATGTGGGGTGTGGATGGGGTGTGGCTGGGGTGTGGGGTGTAGGTGGGATGTGGGGTGTGGATGGGGAGTGGGGTGGGATGGGGTGTTGGGTGTGGATGGGGAGTGGGGTGTGTGTGGGGTGTGGGGTGTGGATGAGGTGTGGGTTGTGGCTGGGGAGTGGCTGGGGTATGGGGTGTGTGTGGGGTGTGGGGTGTGGACGGGGTGTGGGGTGTGGGGTGTAGGTGGGGTGTAGGGTGTGGATGGGGAGTGGGGTATGGAGTGTGGGCTGGGATGAGGAGTGGGGTGTGGGTGGGATGTGGGGTGTGGATGGGGAGTGGGGTGTGGTGTGGATGAGTTGTGGGGTGTGGGTGTGGCGGATTGTGGGGTGTGGATGGGGTGTGGGGTGGGATGGGGAGTGGGGTGTGGATGGGGTGTGGCTGGGGTGTGGGGTATGGGTGGGATGTGGGGTGTGGATAGGGAGTGGGGTGTGGGGTGGGGTGTGGGTGGGATGTGGGGTGTGGATAGGGAGTGGGGTGTGGATGGGGTGTGGGTTGTGGATGGGGAGTGGGGTATGGAGTGTGGGCTGGGATGGGGTGTCGGTTGTGGATGGGGAGCGAGGTGTGGATGAGGAGTGGGGTGTGGGGTGGATGAGTCATGGGGTGTGGGTGGGGTGGATTGTGGGGTGTAGCTTGTGTGTGGGGTGTGGGGTGTAGGTGGGGTGTGGGATGTGGGTGGGATGTGGGCTGTGGATAGGGAGTGGGGTGTGGATGGGGAGTGGGGTGTGGATGGGGTGTGGGTTGTGGACAAGGAGTGGGGTGTGGATGGGGAGTGGGTTGTCCGTGGGGTGTAGGGTGTGGATGGGGTGTGGATGGGGTGGGGGGTGTGGTGGGGTGTGGGGTGTGGATGGGGAGTGGGGTATGGAGTGTAGGCTGGGATGAGGAGTTGGGTGTGGATGGGGTGTGGGGAGTGGGTCGTAGATGGGGAGTGGGGTGTGGATGGGATGTGGATGGGGTGTGGGTTGTGGATGGGGAGCAGGGTGTGGATGGGGAGTGGGGTGGGATGGGGTGTGGGGTGTGGATGGAGTGTGCATGTGTGCAGGCGGCAGGGAGGGGTGCCTGCCGTAGGCTGGGGGTCCGGGTGATCCGTTATGTAGCTTCACTCGTGGCCCGCCCCTTCGCCCAGCGCTGACTGCAGGCTGGCTGTCACAGAGCCACAGGAAGCCCGCAGGGCTGGCGGCACTGCCGTGAGCCGCTGCAGCTCCAAGGGGGACCTGATGTCTTTTGAAGGCAAGTGTGTGTCTAGATTGCAGTTTTCCTACAAAATGTACCTGAAATCTTACTTATTTCTTGCTGCATTCTTTCACATAAAGCATTTTTTTTAATAATTCACCCAAGCTTTGCTCTTTGCTCCTGACTTCTTTGCCCCTAGGGCTTCCCTTGTAGCTCAGTTGGTAAAGAATCTGCCTGCAATGCAGGAGACCAGGGTTTGATCCCTGGGTCAGGAAGATCCCCTGGAGAAGGGAATAGCAACCCACTCTAGTATTCTTGCCTGGAGAATCCCATGGACAGAGGAGCCTGATGGAGTACAGCCCACAGGGTCATAAAGAGTCGGACATGACTTAGCGCTTTTTCTTTGCCCGTAGAACAAGAGAAGAATGTGCACCCATCCATAAACCAGTGAGATCTCAGCAAGGGATTTCAGGGTGTCCGGAGTGGCATTGAGCCTGTGAAGGACACACACAAGCCCTTTAACTCTCTCCCTCTCTCTCTCACACATCCACACACGTGCCTCAGAAAGCTCACAATCTTCTGAGTAAAGAAGATAAATTTGAAAAACTCAGACAACACAGAAGAAATCCCACCTTCTTGTGGGGGTGTGCATGTGTTAGTGGCTCAGTCATCTCTGACTCTCTGCGACCCCATGACCTGTAGCCCGCCAGGCTCCTCTGTCCATGGGATTCTCCAGGCAAGAATACTGGAGTGGGTAGCCATTCCCTTCTCCAGGGGACCTTCCCGACCCAGGGTTGAACCCAGGTCTCCTGCACTGCAGACGGATTCTTTCCTCTCTGAGCCACCAGGGAAGCCCCCTACCTTCGTATCACTGTTTAGTGCACATCAGAAAGGTGATGGGCTGACCAGTGGCGAGTCCGGGAGCAGCTCGGAGGAGACAGGCAGCCCTTGACCCTCCGGGAAGCTCCGACCGGGGCGGGGGTGGGTGCCCTCTGGACATGGACGAAGGGCGGGCTCCCAACCATGGCCAACACTATCCTGCCCCCATGCCCGAGAGGGGCCCAGGACACCCAGGGGCGTCAGGGCCCCCTCCGTGGGGAAGGACCCCTGCCTGGCGCCAGACCTACCCACGTCTTCTACACGATCACCGCCAGGTGGAAATTCTGGATGTGAGGAAGCAGGGAAGCCAAGAGAACCTCCCAACCGCTCTTCGTTTTGCACCCAAAACAGCACTGAGCAGCACTGTCAGCTCCAGCCGGTGAGACGATGCTCAGAGGCCAAGCCCCTTGGAGCCCACCCTGCCAGCTTGTTTTGAAAGCTGCGGAGGATGCTGGTCTGGCCCCAGGGACCCCATGAAGGAGCTGAGCTCAAGCCCACGTCCTATCCTCCTTGTCCGAGGCAGCGCTCCTCCTCTCCCGACTCCAGAGCCGTGCTTCAGATGACGGTCCAGACCGTCACGGGTGTGAGAGGGATACAGCTAATGAGCCACCAGCATTCTGCTTTTTAAAGCAACAGAGCAAGAGAGAATAGAACAGATCCCACGTGTAAGAGCGGGCAGTGGTTCACCTAACGAACAGTCATACAGACGTGGTGGCAAAGCAACCTTTTGGTGAGGTGGTCTTAGGAATGGGACACGTGATGCTTTGGGCCACGGTTGTCACCCCTGGCCTCAGGGGAGAATCCCATGGCTTAAAGCCGGTGGGCGGAGGCTTGGTCTACACGGTTAATGCCAACTTCTGCAGGTGGGGCCCTGGCATCAAGCCTCCTTTGAGATGCCCAGCAAAGGTGTTTGAATCACTTTGTACAGAGCAATGATGCTAAGGTGGGCACCCTTGGCCACCCACAAGAAGGAATTATCACAAAACATGCGTCGTGTGTCACGGGCCTTCCCAAAGGATAAATGCATCCCGGGAAGGCCGTAGCGAGGTTCGGAGAACGGGTGGGAGCTGTTGTTCAGAGCGGGTGAGGGGCCAGATGGGGTCCCTGCCAGGGCCACGTGGGAGCAGAGACCACCGATGGGAGCACTTGGATGCCTGAACGCCTGGCAGCATGGCTCACATCTAGCCACATGAGCTTGTGTGTTTATCACATCCAGGGAGACAGAAGCAGGGGTATGAGACAGAGGACAAGCAGAACCCAGCAAAGGCGGGGCCGCGCCTCCTATGTGTTTGTTTACCGCCCGGGGAAGCAGCCGGCCCGGGGCTTTCCTCCTGACCCAGGAGGCAAGGCCATGTCTGCAAGGGGAGGTGGGGTGTGAATGTGAGCTGCATTGGGGGCATTGAGACCCTCATTTCTGGGAAAGGGGCAAGGAGCCCTGAGGCCACAGGAAGCTGTGTCCCACTCAGTCCAATCCTGTTAAACGACTTTGGC
The DNA here is from genome assembly GCF_027580195.1 of Bos mutus. Lineage (NCBI taxonomy): Eukaryota > Metazoa > Chordata > Mammalia > Artiodactyla > Bovidae > Bos > Bos mutus. Next base: position 66,241,018 of record NC_091636.1, read on the forward strand.
CGAGTTCCTTGACCTCTGTGCCTCCCCTGACTCACCTGTGCTCAGCATGGCTGCGGGCTGAGCTACGGTGCTGGTGGTGTCACGGGTATCACGCGGGCCCACTACGTGCTTGGAGCCTCAGCTGCCTCCCAACCCCACTCCTGTCTTTCTCACCTTCGGAGCAGAGTGAGGGACCACCCATCCTGCCAGGAGGGCCTGCGCACGGGAGAAGGGAGGTGCGGGGGAAGACCGGTGAGCCAGCGAGGAGCGGGAAGGACCAGTCGTTGGGAGGAGTAAGCTTTTCTAGCATCGTCTGTATGAGGTGAGCATCTTCCAGTACAAACACTGGCAGAGAAAACCAAGTGCGGGTGGTTTGCGCGTAACCGTGTGAACACATCCACCCAGGTGGCTCCCGGCCGGCCCCCGACACCAGGCATAAAGCGAAGGCGTTCAGGCTGAGTTCAGCAGTTTCTCCAGGGATCACGGGAGGCCTCGAGGAGCTCCGGGCTGCACCACGGAGGCCGGGATGCCCGCCGAGCAGCTTCCCTGAAGGCGGAACTCGCCTCTCCTCCTGGGAACCCAACACCACCAGGCCCATCCGGTCCACCCGCCTGCTCCAGGCCTCTCCTCCTGGGAACCCGTCACCACCAGGCCCATCCGGTCCACCCGCCTGCTCCAGGATTCATCCTGCCACCGCTGCTGCTGCTTAGTCACTCAGTCGAGTCTGGCTCTTTGCGACCCCCTGGATGTAGCCCACCGGGCTCCTCTGCCATGGGGATTCTCCAGGCAAGAATACTGGAGTGGGGTGCCATGCCCTCCTCCCAACCCAGGGAGGAAGGGAACCCAGGCCTCCCGCATTGCAGGTGGAGTCTTCACCATATGAGCCACCAGGGAAGCTCCAGAATTCACCCTGGGGACTTTGAATCACAAACTGGTCCTTCTCCAGGACCCAGGGACCTTGGGAGATGGACAGTGAATGACACCAGCAGGGGTGGCCTAGGGCTTCCTCATCCATTACTGGGGGACTGCCCCACCCCCACGGAGCCATGGAAACACAGTAAAGAAACCTTTTCTTGAGCAGCTCGAAGATGGTGGGAGTTAGCCCTGGGTATGGGGTCCTTCAGAAAGCCTTCCTCAGCGATCAATGCAAAGAAAGAGGAAAACAACAGAATGGGAAAGACTAGAGATCTCTTCAAGAAAATTAAGAGTTATCAAGGGAATATTTCATGCAAAGATGGGCTCAATAAAGGACAGAAACGGTATGGACCTAACAGAAGCAGAAGATATTAAGAAGAGGTGGCAAGAATACACAGAAGAACTGTACAAAAAAGATCTTCACGACCAAGATAATCACGATGGTGTGATCACTCACCTAGAGCCAGACATCCTGGAATGTGAAGTCAAGTGGGCCTTAGAAAGCATCACTATGAACAAAGCTAGTGGAGGTGATGGAATTCCAGTTGAGCTATTTCAAATCCTGAAAGATGATGCTGTGAAAGTGCTGCACTCAATATGCCAGCAAATTTGGAAAACTTAGCAGTGGCCACAGGACTGGAAAAGGTCAGTTTTCATTCCAATCCCAAAGAAAGGCAATGCCAAAGAATGCTCAAACTACCGCACAATTGCACTCATCTCACACGCTAGTAAAGTAATGCTCAAAATTCTCCAAGCCAGGCTTCAGCAGTACGTGAACCGTGAACTTCCAGATGTTCAAGCTGGTTTTAGAAAAGGCAGAGGAACCAGAGATCAAATTGCCAACATCCGCTGGATCATCGAAAAAGCAAGAGAGTTCCAGAAAAACATCTATTTCTGCTTTATTGACTATGCCAAAGCCTTTGACTGTGTGGATCACAATAAACTGTGGAAAATTCTGAAAGAGATGGGAATACCAGACCACCTGACCTGCCTCTTGGGAAACCTATATGCAGGTCAGGAAGCAACAGTTAGAACTGGACATGGAACAACAGACTGGTTCCAAATAGGAAAAGGAGTACGTCAAAGCTGTATATTGTCACTCTGCTTATTTAACTTACATGCAGAGTACATCATGAGAAACGCTGGGCTGGAAGAGGCACAAGCTGGAATCAAGATTACCGAGAGAAATATCAATAACCTCAGATGTGCAGATGACACCACCCTTATGGCAGAAAGTGAAGAGGAACTCAAAAGCCTCTTGATAAAGTGAAAAAGTTGGCTTAAAGCTCAACATTCAGAAAACGAAGATCATGGCATCTGGTCCCATCACTTCATGGGAAATAGATGGGGAAACAGTGGAAACAGTGTCAGACTTTAATTTTCTGGGCTCCAAAATCACTGCAGATGGTGACTGCAGCCATGAAATTAAAAGACACTTACTCCTTGGAAGGAAAGCTATGACCAACCTAGATAGCTTCAAAAGCAGAGACATTACTTTGCCAACAAAGGTCCGTCTAGTCAAGGCTATGGTTTTTCCAGTGGTCATGGATGGATGTGAGAGTTGGACTATGAAGAAAGCTGAGTGCCAAAGAATTGATGCTTTTGAACTGTGGTGTTGGAGAAGACTCTTGAGAGTCCCTTGGACTGCAAGGAGATCCAACCAGTCTATTCTGAAGGAGATGAGCCCTGGGATTTCTTTGGAAGAAATGATGCTAAAGCTGAAACTCCAGTACTTTGGCCACCTCACGCAAAGAGTTGACTCATTGGAAAAGACTGTGATGCTGGGAGGGATTGGGGGCAGGAAGAGAAGGGGACGACAGAGGATGAGATGGCTGGATGGCATCACCGACTTGATGGACGTGAGTCTGAGTGAACTCCGAGAGTTGGTGATGGACAGGGAGGCCTGGTGTGCTGCGATTCATGGGGTCGCAAAGAGTCGGACACGACTGAGCGACTGAACTGAACTGAATGGGGTCTTTGGGACTTTGTGTGTGTGTTTCATGGTAGCCACTATCCTTTTTTAAGTCAGCTTTTAAGTCAGCTTCCTTTGGTCATCTAAATGACCTGAGGATTGGCAGAAGCTTTGCAAATTCTGAAGTGTAAGGATATAAGCATCACACCCTCCTCAAAGCTTCATCAGATCATCACACGGTGAACACAGATAGTATTTCATAGTGACTTACAGTGGAGTGGGCTTCCCTGGTGGCTCAGACGGTGAAGAATCTGCCTGCAATGCAGGAGACCTGGGTTCGGTCCCCAGATCAGGATGATTCCTGGGTCGGGAGGAGGGCATGGCAACCCAGTCCATGGAAGCTATACAAATACCAAAATACAATGTTCTATGTGTGTGGCAGTCACTCGGTCGTGCCTGACTCTTTTTCAACCCCATGGACTGCAACCCGCCAGGCTCCTCTGTCCTTGGGATTCTCCAGGCAAGAATACTGGAGTAAGTGGCCATGCCCTCCTCCAGGGGAATCTTCCAGACCCAGGGATGGAACCCAGGTCTCCTGCACTGCAGGCAGACACTTTACCATCTGAGCCACCAGGGAAGCCCAGGTGAATACCTGTATACCTACAATTAATGTGTCAACTATAAAGAAAAAACTTTTAAAAAACCCATCACAGCATGACAAACAAAAACACATACACTCGCTTCCGATTTACCAATGTCACTGACCCTGTGCACACAGGCAGCTTGGGGCCCAGCTACCAGGTCCCTCGAATCAGGGTAAGACAAGGCACTTGAGATCCCAAAGCAATTCAGACAAAATCCTGGAGACCCAGCTGTGGGTGGCGGGGGGTGCAGGACCGGGGCACAGGGGCATCTGGAAACCTGGGAATCCGTGCTAATGGGCCCAGGACAACGTGGTGAACCAACAGAGAGTCACACTGAGGCTGTGGGGCCAGGCCACAGGGCAGCGAGCTGAGGGGGCCCTCCAGATGGCTGACGCCAGCACGTGGTGTCCCAGTAGAATGCAGGGCCCCGTCAGACAGCACCGGCACCCCCTCGCCATCCCTAAGCCCCCCGAGACCCAGCTTATACTTGAGGAGACTGCAGTCTCTACAGCCCACACCCCAGGCTCCCAGCGTGGCTCGCCTACTGAGTCCCTGCCCCTCCAGGAGGCCTCGGGCATCTGGAATCACGCTGTCCACGCTGGTGCAAAGAGTGCTGTGGGCAGAGACCCCCTTCCGCCCCTGAGCCTTCCAGGCGGCCCTACAGCTCCACCTGCGGGCCATCCCTACCTCTTAAACCCAGCAGCTGTCCTCTCAGCTGGACCACCCAACGCCCTCCTCCAGCCTGCCCTCCAGAGCTGGCCACAGGGGCAGAGGAACCTTCCCTCTGCCCCTCCAGCTAGCTCCTGCACCCTACTCAGGCCGCCTCCTGTGCACCCAACGCACCCAGCTCCCCCAGGCCACTCGAGTCCTGGCCCAAGGCCATCCGAGGCACCCTGCTCAGGAACATGCACCCATCACCCTTCACTTCCTGAGAATCTTCTCATGGGCGCAGGGGCCTGGCGGGGTCACAGAGTGGGACACGACTCCAGCAGCTTGGCACACATCCTGCACCCCCAGCCCCAGCTCCCTTCTCCACTGAGGTCGTGGGCCATCAGCTACCCTCGGAGGCTTTCTGCGACCTCACAGCAAGGGGGGTGCCTGAGGAGCCAGGCCTGGTGTCTGCAGACTGCCGCTCAGAGCATCTTCAGAAGGAGCCTCCTCTGGAAGGACGTGAAGGTACACAGGGCCCACGACACCGGCCCGACAGCGCCGAGCTCCATGCACAATGGCTCTGGGGCATCGGGCCAGAGGCCTTGGGCCGAGGCCAGCGCTCAGTAACTCAAGGGAGTGAGAATTTTCATAAATTTCCTTATACGTTCTAATCGTAAGCTACATTTTAAGCCACACTATGATTTTCTGTGGTTTCAAATGCGCTATTTTGAAGTCGTATAGTGTTGACTCGAGAGAGAAAAGTGGAACAAAGGATTCTGATGGGAAGTTAAGCGCCATGGACATCGGCTTGTCAGAAACTACACACAAAGAGCATCAATAAATGGCTCTAGCTCATCCTGTCACCTAGCCCGGGACAGGGCTCACTCTCCCATGGCCAGCCTGCAACCTCACTGGATTCTGAGTTCATGAACCAATGACAACATGATCACTGGCTGTCCGGCCTTGGACAAGGCAAGAACGAAGCCTGCAGAAGGCAGCCCGCCCCCGCCTTGAAAGGAAAAGGCACACACACAGCCACCACCTGGTTTCCCAAGTTTATTAAAAATCAAAGAATAGAAAAACTTCACATAAAAATATGTCAATTTTAGCTTCCACATTGTTGTCCACGCACAAAAAAAATCGAAACATGATATATCTTGTTGCCAGCCCGCGGCGTGTGGCCACAGGGAGCCAGGCCAATTCATCCGCTCACTGTGACGGGCTGGAGCCTGGCGCCCAGGCCTGGGGCTCCGTCCTGGGGCCACTGGCGGTGCTCCTGCATCCCCGCCGCGTTTCTTGAGTGGGGGGTTACAGTCAATATTGCTAATGCGTAGAGATTAGTACAGGCCTACGTATCAGTTTTTATAAATATTTCTTTATCAATAGGTTCACAATTTAAATATCTTTAAATATTTTTGATAACCTTGGATCATCACGAACCGCAGACAAACTGTGCTACTTGGCTCGGGAGCCCCCCAGGGAGCCCGCAGGCACGTCGGCCCCTCTCCACACCAGCGGGCCAGGCCCGCCTTTCGGGGGCCACAGACACGGCGGGGTGTGTAGCGCTCGGAGCCCTCGAGAACGCCCCGCTTCTGCACACCACCGGGGTCATGGCAGTAAGCTTCTCATCCCGCTTCTCGCTAGTGGACTTCAAAGACCATCCCACCTGTAGTGTAGCAGGGTCAGAACCCCGTCTTAAAAATGGGAACCGGATGACCCAGGAGAGGTGCCCACCTCCCGGGACACCCGCGGCACTCGGGAAACTCAGGGTGAGGCAGGGTGGCTGCGCCGGTGTTCGGGATGGGTAACAGAGACAGTGGTTGTCGTGGCAGAACACACTTGCAGAGGATGCTTCTTGGGTCGGGTGCCGGCCACTCCGGCCCGACACTGGGCTGTGCTCTCCAGTGATGTGTTAAAAACCCCCCACGGCGCGCCAAGCAGCTCAAGTACTTCTCCTATAGTTGCTCTTAACAGAACGAATGCATACCGCTACAGATTCCACAACGGAATCAACAGAACTCCTTTCTCCACATTCCTAAAACTGGGTACCATTGTCTGTGATGACACTCGCCAGACCCATTATGACAGGCTGTGTGACTAAAAACTGAAGCGTTTCACAGTTCACGCTTGAGATCTTATCACGTGACGACCTTTTCTCCCTGTAGAAAGTTATACTCTGGCACTTTAAATGCTGGGTCTGTTGTCTACAGTTTAAAAGAACCAAACCCAAAACATTAAAACTCCGAGGTCAGAGCAGGACCACAGACAGGCCGGACGGCAGAGCCGACAGGCAGCTGGTCAGAATGTTTAGGAGCCGAAGCCCTGGGGGAGCAGGGACTCGGCTCCTTCACCACAGGCTGAGAGGCCTCACGTCTGACCTGAAGAAGGAACATAAAAATTACCCAAGCCCCTCATTCGTGGTGTTCACAACAACGCTCATCAGACATCCAGCCGACACGATGAACCCAACTTAGAAAATGCAACTCGGGAAAGGATCTAAGCTTGTTTAAAAAAATTCCCTCCTCCCTTCAATATAACTTATGTGAAAATATGAAATTAAATAAAAAATATCTGAGTTATTGCACAAATCATAAGTTTTCAATATTTACATAGAAAAACAGTTCTGAAATTTGAAACAAAACGTGAGGGCAGTAAAACAATGATGATCTCCCAACAAATAATGGGGTTCGCTCTCCGCTGCTCCAACAACGTGAAATGAAAGTACCCAACCCGCAGGGCAGGCATGGTGCCGAGAGGCGCCCCAACCCCGCGCGGCCCCCGGTTCCTGCAGACCCGCTCCGGCCTTGAAGGAGGCGCCTGGGAGGCAGCAGACAGCATCCACGTCTAATAAGGCTTCACAGACGACACAGGGAGCTGCTCTTGAGGACGTGACCACCACACGGGGACATGCAGCGTGGCCGGCCGGGGCTGGTCTCCAGTCCCGGGGCCCCGCGGCCGCCCAGCTGCAGTCTGCGGGGCAGGCCGGGCGGCACCGCCGGGAGCATTACCTGCTGAGACTGACAGGCAGGCTGTCCCTCGTGTGTGTGTGTTTTTTCCTCCTCCAGCCGGTACGGTTGTACTGGTGGTGGCCCCGGTTGCCCACAGGAGGCCGCACGCCGCCAGTACCCACCGAGCTGTAGCTGCCGCCTTGGCCGTGGCTGTGGGAGCCCTTCATGGACAGCTTCATGCCGCTGTGCTGCTGAGGGGACCGAGAGGGACGCGGCTCGAGGCCGGCCTGGACTGACCCCCACCCGCAGCCCCACTTCCCCCGCGGGCCAAGAGCCTGGACCCCGGCCATGGCTCTTCCCGACATCCCGGCCTTTTTCCTGAACTGCATTTCTAACGTGTAGGGATGACTTAGAGGGCCCCAGGGCAGTGGACCCAGGGCCCCGGGCACCAGAAAGCCCGGCCCAGTCCAGGGCGCCTGCAGCAAGACCAGGGGCAGTGCAGTGGTGAGGGGGTGACACCGTGGGCAGCGTCATCGTTCCTGCTTCATCATTTGCTTCCTGAAAACCAAAGTTCCTACCGTGGAAATTAACAAAAAATGGAAAATATTCTTTACTTCGAACTTAACTCTTATGCTAACAAATTCAATGAATTAAACTACACTAAACTTTAAAATAATTTAACGCTTTGCTTGTCACAGGGAAAGCAAATACGAAGCTGAATGATCAAGCTGCCCCTTGAGAACAAAGAGCATGTGTGGACCCCCTCTGTGGAAAAGGTGCTCAGTGCGGGCCGACCGCCAGCCTGCAGGGGACCAGCCCTGGGCACTGGGGCCATACCTTGTGATACAGGTGGGGGCTGGAGAGCGGGTTGGGGGACGCAGAAGGGATGGCCGGGGAGGACACGTGGTGGACGGCCTTCAGCGCCGGAGCAGCTTCGATGCCCGCCTGTCTACAGGGTACAGGGGCCACGCCGAGCGTCGGGGGCGGGATAGTAAACCTGGTCTGGGGGAGAGGACCAGAGACAGCATGAGTGCCCACGCAACACCGCTCTTACCAGGAGCCCCGAGAAGGGCCCCACTCACAACTGGTTCCTCAGTCTGTGACTGCAACCTCACATCTGGCTCCTCAGTCTGTGTGACTACAACCTCACAACAGGCTCCTCAGTGGGTCTGAATGCAACCTCACAACAGGCTCCTCAGTCTGTCTCTGACTACAAACTTACAACAAACTCCACAGTCTATGTCTGACTACAACCTCACAACAGGCTCCTCAGTGGGTCTGACTGCAACCTCACATCTGGCTCCTCAATCTGTGTGACTACAACCTCACAACAGGCTCCTCAGTCTGTCTCTGACTACAAACTTACAACAAACTCCACAGTCTATGTCTGACTACAACCTCACAACAGGCCCCTCAGTCTCCGTCTGACTGCGTCACAACAGGCTCCTCAGTGGGTCTGACTACAACCTCACAACAGGCTCCTCAGTCTGACTACACCACAATAGGCTCCTAAGTAGCTCTGACTCAGTCTATGTCTGCCTACCACCTCACAACAGTCTGCTCTGAAGCACAATGACAACATGAAGATGTCCAGTCACCCAAGCCATAAGGTTTTGGTGACCATGAAATTCAAGAGAACTACAATTATCAGAGAAACTGTCCCTTGAGTCTTGGGGTAGCACCCTGGGTCAAGCGGGGTAAGATGCCCCAGGCCAGCTGGAGTGAAGGCCTGCAGATGGGACGACCCCCACCTCCGCTCCCCTCCCATTTCTGCAGCACCTTCCCATCAGGGCAGAGGTGCTGGCTCGGGAGCCCCTCCCCTGCTTTTCCAGACCCTCTCTGCTCTCATCTTAGAACTGTCCGCATTACCCCCGAGACCTCAGGAGGGTGGCTGTGGCCTCCTGGGCAACAGCTGTGGCAGGAGCTGGCCTCAGGGATGGCACCCCTTCCTCACGTTTCCTCCCACCCAGGGCCTCTCTTCAGTGGGAGCTCTGTGCCCCCAGGGGCGCAGAGAAGAACCCATTCCTAGGGTCTCTGACAGCTCTGTGCCCTGGCTGTTCAGTCTCCACTGCATCCTGATCTGGGAGACTTCAACACGAGTGAGGCACTCAAGAGACCATGCACGTGAGGGTTTGCAAGTGGGATTTCCCTCAGTCACTTCCCCCACTGGAATGACATTTGCAGTTTGGCGATAAAATGATAAAGTGAGCTTTTTGTCTTAAACCTTAAATGACAACTTCCCGGGTTGCCCAGTGGCTCAGACTCCACGCTCCCAAGGTTGGGGGCCCAGGTTTAATCCCTGGTCAGGGAGCTAGATCCCACATGTCACAACTAAGACCCAGGGCAGCCAAGTAAACTAAATAAATATTTTGCTTTTTAAAAAAAAATCCCTTGAGTGGCCTTAGCTTTTGCCTATCTGTACAGGTGACAGAAAGGACCAGAGGCAGCACATGGTCCTGACGCCACCCGGGAGGTGCACGAGCAGCACCTGCACACGGCTCTCGAGGGAGCTGGGCCCGAGCAGAGGCCAGCCCCAAGTCTGCCTGTGGCGGCCCTCGCCCACGTGCGGGCACTGCCTCTGTGGCTCTTGCTTGCTAATATACCAGTGAAAGATTCTGGGGCTCTGCTGATGGCCATCACTGTGCGTCCCGCGCCTGCTGCGTCCGCACCCCCTAGCCTGGGGTGTGTCCTGAGAACACCCTACCTACAAGGGGAGCCCAGCATCACAGAGAGACGTGGGCACACGTGGGCATACCCATCACCTTCTGCTCAGATCACAACTGCTTGTGAAAGCCGACTCTACTTCAGAAGTGCATTAATGTGATGAGTTTCATACACATAGAGTTGATGTATATTTGGAAAGTAACTACAAATCTAAAACATCAAAAATTACCTCTAAAAACTACCTTTTTAAAACACCCGGGTTCTAAAAACAACACGGGTATACTAATTTTGTCTAAATTTTTTGAAAAAGAACATACTATAATGGAAAAAATTCTATAAATAGTATGTAGTGAATGACGCGGAGAAGTCAAAGCTGGTATCAAATCTGAGTAAGAGTGCAAACAATGAGATTCTTTGAGGAAATCAAGGACCGTGTCCTTCTCAGCCGAGGGACGGCACCAGGGGCCCTCTGAGCACGAGCCCAGGACAGCGGCCTCATGCTGAACGCCAGCATCACTTGCAGAAAGACCACGTGGACCTTGTCAAGCAGCAGCTCTGGGCCCACCCAGAGTCCCCTGGTGCAAACACAGCATATGGTGAAGCTCAAGAACACGGACTTCTGCGGGACAACAGGACTCACATTCTATCAACCCACCAAGGATGAGAACGGCCTACAGGACAGACATATCTGTTCCAAGAACGTCGAAGGTTCTCTCTCTAATCTAACACTGTCAGTCAGGCCTACAGCGCACAGCACCTTGGACCTGGTCCCAGGCCGTCACTGGGAAGAGCCCAGCCAGCCGCATACCTGCGTGTTGGTTGTCATGACCAGTGTCCTGGACGTGGTGGACTGAGGTTTGCCACTCGCCATGGGCAGGGCGGCGGGCAGGCTGGCCAGCAGGGGGGTGGGCGCCTGGAGGCTGAACTGGTACACGCTGGGCGTGGTGCAGGGCGGCGTGTCTGAGTCCTGGGGGGACAAGAGGAGGGCTGCACCCGAGGCTCGTGCCCCTCAGAGCGACAGGAGTGGCCACAGGCAAGACCCAGGGCGTCCCAGAATGCGGGCGCCCCCCCACCACCCCCACCCAGGGCTCCTCCCGGTCAGGTCAAAACTGAAGAACATCATGGAATTGCAGCTGAAACACCCCGACTGCTGGTCTTATCTCCCCATAAGTTTGTACACCACGACCCCCAGGAGCCCCCCGGCTCAAAGGACGCCACTCACGATGTCGCTGCCAGAGAGCGAGGACACGGAGGAGGCGGACGAGCCGGATGACCGGAGCTGTGGGCCAGGCAGGGGCAGGGTCAGGCGCGGGCCCAAGGGAGGCTCGGGGTCTCGTCGAGGAGGCTGGTCCCCCTCGCAGGTGCCCATCCGCTCTGCGGTCTTCACCCTGTTGTCTGTGGGAGGAAGGTGGAGCCGTCACGCTCCTCAGCCCGCGGCCCCACTATGCCTCTGACGCTGCGCGTGAGGCTGACAAAGCCAGCTCCTGACTTCACTTCACGTCAATTAATTTTTTAAGTTACATTTCAGCCACTGGAGTGCACTCAACTATGTTCGAAACAACACGGTGTGCAGCCCCACCTGTGAGTTACAGAGCCTGGCCCTGAGGCGCTTCAGGTGTGAACACGCACCGCTCGCGGAGGACACGGCACCAGAGACCCACAGCTTTGGGCGCTGACTACCCGTTCAGATGACAGTATGCTGAGCACTCAGTTGAATAAAACAGACTACTAAAATTAATTTCACCTGCTTTCTTCCACTTACAATGCAGTTCCTGGGAACTTCAGAACTTCCATGTGTGCACAGCACTGGCCTAAACCTTACAGCTTTAAACTCTTACAGAAACAAGCTGCTTTCTTAGTGTGAATGGTTTGTTACTAAAAGACAGACACTGCTGCGCGAGCGCGTCAGGACGTGCAGAGCCGCGGGAGGGGGCCTCTCACCGGGGTCTGGTGCCGCGTGGACCCTGCCGCCCCACTTCTCCTTGATCCATGTCCGGTAGTCGATCACCTCCTGAGTCACCTTGATGATCCTCCCTAAGGTGCTGTGGAAGGGCAAAGGCAAGCGGGTGTGAGTGCCGCACAGAGCGTGCCGTGGAGCCGACCGTCCTATCCAATAGCCACTTTACATCCTAACATGGAACTCTGCTAAGGGAAAGCTGGGGCAAGCTAAGGTAATCTTACGGCTGACTTCTGTTGTTTGAATCCAAACCTACACGGAACGTAAAAAGTGGGGGCAGGGAAGCACAAGTCCTGGAACCTCCATCTGTCCACAAAGGACCGCTGAAGTCCCCACCAGGTAGGGAAGCCGGCCCCAGCCCCAGTGACCACAGGGGCCCCATTCCCACCACACGGGGGACACAGAGTGCCCAGAACAGGCCCAAAGCTTTGCCCGCAGACACCCAGGGGACAGAAGCCACAGAACCCTGTGCCCCCACCACCGAGCTGGCCTCAGAGTCTGCGTCCTCCATAACCTCTGAGGACGGCGTACTGGCCCAGCTTCAGCAATCTCCTATGACAGTTATCGCCCCTGCCTCTCACTTCCCCTCAGCTTGTCCCTCCATCCCAGCCCCACCTCCACGGGCGCGTAATCTGCGGTCAGGAAGAAACACTTCTCACCAGTAAAAGTGCACACGGAAAAGTGAGCGCCCAAAACAGGGGCATGAAGGACCGGTGTGCAGGGAGGGGGGTGGGGGCAGGACGCGTCCCTCAGGGCCGACCGGTGTGCAGGGAGGGGCCTGGGGGCCGGACGCATCCCTCAGGGCCGGACACCCACCTCTTGAGGGCAGCCGGAAAAAAAGCATCACACTCTACAGCTTTAAAAGCCAGAAATGACCTCCCCAAAAACTAATACCCTGGGAAAATCCTAGCTCTCTAAATGAAAACCTTTCACCTCTTGACCGCCATGACCACCCTGAGCCCCTGAAAGGCCTTCCTTTCCCAGCATTCTCAGGTTCTCCTGAAACAGGGCGGCAAACTCCGTGGAGGCAAACGACGGGGGCCACGGCCCCAGGACGGGGTACCTTTCGGAGTCTCTGTTGGGGTAGGACCGGGCGAGCGGCGACACGGCGTGGCTGAGGACGATGTAGGCGTAGTCGAACACCTGCTTCACCTGCATGGCCCCGTAGGAGCTCCGGCCCACGTCGTTCCCTGAGAAGAGACAGCCAGCGTCAGAGGTGCGGCTTCTCACATTTGCAGACAGCAAATAAAATGAAGCGCACTGAAGTCATTAAGGGAGTCCAGGTAAGGAGCGAACTTTGCTGGAACAGCAGACTTTCCAAGTTCAATTTACATGTAACTCATTCCTCAAGTTCAGGTGGGGGTGTTTTTCTTAGGAAACATATCCTTGAGCACCAACATTTTCTCTTTTCCAGGTTTAATCATGTAGCCGCTCAGTAACTGTGTGAGTTTTCCTATTTCAATTACATTTCAGCAAACGCTGAAGACAAAGGAACTGCCGGCCACTTAGCTGACCAAACGCAGACACACCAGGGCTGGAGGCCTGTCCTGGGGGAGGGAAACGCACCGCTGAGGAAGCGCCACACAGACCACGCGACCACAGAGGAGAGTCTTTCAGAAGACAAGAAATTAATGTCATACCCCAGGAGCCACGAAACAAAAACCATAAATCTGAGGGTGTTGAAAAACATATACAGGAGCTAAACATTAAAAAAATACCAAATATAATGCAAGAGACAAAAGGCTTCCCAAGTGGCGTGAGTGCTAAAGTACCTGTCAGCCAATAAAGGAGATAAAAGAGATGCAGGTTTGATCCCTGGGTCGGGAAGATCCCCTGGAGGAGGACATGGCAACCCACTCCAGTATTCTTGCCTGGAGAACCCCATGGACAGAGGGGCCTGGCAGGTTACAGTCCATGGGGTCAGAAGGAGTCAGACACGACTAAAGTGACTTAGCACACACGCACACACACAAATAATAAAAAATACCAAATACAGGTGCAAGAGACAGAAGTACAACATGTCAACAAAGAAAGACTTCCCTGACCGCAGAAGACCTTACAAAACCAGGGAGGACAGTGCAGCGGACGGACGGACAAAGCGCGTGAGCTCACACAAAACACCACGCAGGGGCTCTGCACCCGGAGCATACCATCTCACCACCCAGCCTGTCGCCTGCTGCCTCTGACTTTATCACCCACAAAGAGCAGCGTGTCACCCAATAACCCCCCACAGACACCTGTGGGACTGACAAGTAACCATGCGTTTCACCTCACCCATCATTAAAGAAAGTACAGGAAGTGAAAATGGACATGCCTGGCCTTATCAGGTGGGCAAAGATTTCAAAGACGGCCAGCAAAGGTGCGGGAAACGCACCTTAACCTGGGCTCTGCAAGGAGCCAGTCTTACACCGGAATCTCCCTCTGCGCACAGAAGAGGACTCTCGGGTTTACCGTTAAGTAAAACCGAAAGCGGCAAAGTTGTCTGTGTTATGTGATGCCAACTGCTCCAGTATGCTTGCCTGGAGAATCCCATGAACAGAGGAGCTTGGTGGGCTACAGTCCATAGGGTCACAAAGAATCAAACAGGACTGAGCACACACGTCCAATCAATAACGAGGCAATATTCGATGTTAATATCCACACAGGGAAAATATGAGAAGAGCGTGCAAAGGGGAGGGGATTATGGCACACTTCACTTTTCTATGTGACAAGCTTCTGGGAAACAGATGCTTTATGACAGACAGGTAATACATTTCTATTCAGAAAAAACAGAATTTTTTTTCTTAATTCACACTTTCTACATTACTCTGATTACAGAAAGCAAACTAAGTTGCAACTTTAGAGTAAGTTATTTAGAAGTATTAACAAGGAATTCTGACGTGCCAGCCCTGACCCCAGTAGTACAGCAGGACTCTACACGAGATCCAGTGACTGCCCGTGGCTGGGCGCCTGTGAATGCTCCCTGGCTGGCATCAGCGGCCAGAGCACAGTGCCTGCAGATGGGGGCCCGCGCAGAGCAAGGGTCCTTACCAGGCAGCAGGGGGTCCTCAATGCACAGCATCGACGGTCTGTACCCGCTGGTCATGGCTTTCATGATCTCCTCTTTGGCGATATAGGCACCTCCTTCTTTTATTCTAATACCAGTTTTCAAGTAATTAAAATTTCTTCCATAGAGTTCAAAAAATTCCACAAGCAGCATCCCGAGGTTCTCATCTGCTCTCCGGGCGTCAATTCTCGGATGCAGCTGTGAAAGCGAGGCCCCCCGGTTTGTGTGGATTCTGGACACTGCAGACACTGCACACGCGGTGAGCTCAGACGGCTGGCCCAGGATGCAGTCAGGGGCCCTCGTCCACCCACCACCACCACCACCACCACCGGCAGCCAGGAGGCATCACCGGAGCCTGGATAGCTTGTCAACCAAGGGTGCTCAAGAGAAAAAAGATCTGCTCATCTGAATTTTTAAATTATACTCCAATTCTTTGAAATTCAGAAGCCACACATTGCTACACAGACATCTGATTAACCCCAAATTCCCAAACAGTGGTAGGTGAGTGGACCATATTCTGTACAATTCAGAGTCACCTAGATGGTGGAGGCAAATTTATAGATTCTAGTATTAATTCCGTTATTTTGAAATGCAACCAGCAGGGGGCAGTGTGAGCCTGAAAAGCATCACTGCTCAGAATCAAAGGCCTAACTGAACAGCCACCAGCTCTGTGCCAGCATTTACGGCAAACTCGCCTCACTGGCCGGCACACAGCTTAGCCTCAGCCTCAGCTCCACTCCACCTGTCCCTGCAGCAGCTAATGGATTTATTCTGAAGCTGAGCCCCTGTCTACTGACCTTCCTGAGTGTCATTAAAAGGCTCAGGAATCTGAGTGCACGGCCCACTGTGACAGCCTCGAGCTGTGAATTTCAACAAGTTAAACCAACATTCAGCTTGCTGGTCCTACCAGTGCCCCGCGGGCACATGCGGCCAGCCCACTGGACCCAGCAAACAGCACCACCCGCGCTACTGGACAGTGACGGTCGGGAAGAGGACCATCGGGTCCAAGTCCCGGCAGAAGCACGGCAGCTGAAAGCGCTCAGAGTGCAGCGGCCGTGGCGCAAGCGCGGCTCCTAGGCTGCAGGCGTGTCCGGGCTCAGGAGCCCTCACGCAGGCTCAGCGCCGTGGTCCTGCTGCTCTCTGGCCTTCTCCCTCCTGTTTCCCCGCCTGAGCGCTACCCAGGCCAAGCAAGTGAGCCATGACCTCCGTGAGCCCCGGCATGGATCAGACGTCTCAGTGGGCACAGCGCAGAGGTGGGAAGGGCTGGGCACCAAGGGGGTGGAGCTGACAGTGGCCGCCCTGCCCAGGCCCGGGTGGCCTGCGCAGGGTCACTGAGCCGGGCACCCGGCATCACGAGAGTGAGCAGTGGTCACACTACAAGGCTGCCGGGACAGTTCAGGTAAGCGGGAGGAAATAACTTAAGGACACAGCTCATGCTTAGTTCTAAAAAAAAAAAAAAAGGTCCGACACCTCGGGCAGAAGGGCTCTAAGGGCAGCGTGAGGGAGGCGCAGCTAGGAGCAGCAGAGAGAGCCCCACCTGCCCGTGGGCCCTCACGGGGCCCCCCCAGAGGCACACCAAGGAGACCCCAGGGTGCAGGGCGCTGGGCCCAGCCGCTCCACCATCAGCAGTGCCGACGGTACCGAGACAAGTCTCAACACAAAACCCTCAGCACCACCACAGACACAGAACAGAGGAGCAGCGCTGTGCGGCCAGAACACAGCAGAGGGGCTGACAAGTGTAAATGGCACGATCGTGCCTCGATTCACGCAGAGACCACACATTAGAAACGCAGCGTAAGGACAGGTCATCAGCGCGGCACAGCCTTTAATACTCAGGTTTCCTGATAGGTTTTTCCACGCTACTCAACAAAATACGGGCAACAGATAAAAACAAAACACCAACTTTTCATCACTCAGGAAAAAGCTCTTATTTTTTTTTTTTCCCATATGTGGGACTTGACTTTTTTTCTGAGACAGATTTTTCAGTATAAATGACAGTCAAGAACGAAGAAAAGGTTTTCACTGTCTTTCAAGGCATGTCTTTCAATTTTTCTGAACATAATGTTTCTTCAGGGTTAGGTCAATATATACTTGATTGATAAAATGAGATAAGCCCTCTAACAGTTACAACAGACACAAAAAAAACAGATGCAAAGGAAAAAAGTATTGATCAAAACAGTTTCATCATCAAGATTAGAAGTCAATTTCTACTACATCAAAACAGAGCTGGGCAGGGACAGCAAAGACCTGGAAGCCGAGAAGCAACTGGTCAGAACACCAGGGAACAACGACCCCCACGTCAGCCTCAAGGTCAAGGGTTCTTGAGACAAAGCGTACTCACCTGCAGAAAGCTAATGGCCATTAAAATGAGGCTGTACGAGCTAATCCCGCCTGTAAAAACTTCATTCAGGTCCCTCTGCAGGAGGAACTGTTTCAGTACTAAAATCAAGTAAGGCAGCAACGAATATTTCTGCAAATTCCAAAAGAAAGACAGCATCTGGTTATTTACTGTGGCTTTGAAGAGTCCACACTGGGCAGACTCCACGTGCGGACAAGAAGCTCACTTCCTCGTCCTGCTCCTCGGGAGGCTTGAGGAGACCAGGCCTCCTCACCCCATGGGGGCCTGAGAAGAGATCCATGAGGGGCTCACTAGGGCCCTGCTGGGGGCCCCTCCCCAGATGATGGTTTAGTGCGGCTGAGGCGGGGGTCCTGCATGGAGACCCCAGGCCCAGGGGCGCAGGGAGTGAACGGGTGCTTCCTCCAAGTCTCTGCCCCCTCTCAGGCGCTGAGCACAGGGCTCTGTGGGTGCAGCCGTGGGCGAGGGAACGTCCCAGAACCAGCAGGCAAAACGCCCACACTCAGGGGCACCCATGAGACAAGCAGCGGGGTGGGCAGCTCACGAGGCAGGAGGCCAGCAGGACACAACACTGCCAAACGAAGGACAAGGGTGGAGAGCAGGGCGACTGGATCTGTGGAGGGGTGCGGGGCTCAGCCACCCCCGCCGCGCTTCCAGCGCTGCTGGAGCAGAGGGGACTCTGCGGACCAGCCTGACTGCAGAGTGAGCGGCTCCCGAGGAGCGAGGCCTCAAACTGGGGGCAGAGGCAGGGTCCAGACAACGCAGCTCTCTGAACGGGGAAGGATGCTCCACTTAACTGCACCACACACCTGGTCAGAGTCCAGAGTCCCTCAACTCGAGGAACACCTCCCATCCTGAGGCACTGAGACCTCCCCGCAACCCCAGAGAAAGCAAACCTACGCTCCACTATGATGTACTCAACTTGCAAATCAGGCACAATGAGCTGCAGGGATGGCCACTGTGTAATAACTAGAAGGATCTCTATAATGATGCGCAAGTGTATAAAATTATTAGGAAAGGAAGGCAAAGCTGCGAAACAGCTATGTAATTCCAAAGAAATAACACTCTAACGTAAATCCATCTGTAACTGTCTTTCTCATTAAAGATTATCGTTAGTTTAAAGGTTTCAACATTTATAAGGGAAACGTCAGCCAACTTAACAAGCCCCTTATCTGCATCGTGCTAACTTGCGGTGACAGCACCTTCATGTAATTCTTGATGAACTCCGCTGCCCGCACCCCGGTCTCCATGTTAAAGCTGATGTCGACTTTAACTTCTGTTTCCTGGTCTGTGAGTTTTATAATTGGTACCTGCAGAGATTTAATTTAGGGAACTTGCTTTAATAGGCAACATTGTTTATGGTCAGGTATCAAAATGTTTCCCAATTTATACAGAGGGTTTTCTCCTTAAACACAAAAGGAGTTTACACACACACACCCCATACTCATAGGCTAAACCCCCGATCCTGGAAACAAGTAGTAACACTGCCAAACTCACATTCTGGGGGCTGCTCAGGACAGTCAGGCTGAGCCCCCTTGGCTGCTCTGTATGTAAACACCGATGCCTGCTCAGAGGCCAGCAGCCACCCGGCAGGAGGGACAGAGCCACGGAGGGGCGGGGCCAAGACTGAGGCGCATCAGGGAGCAGGCCGGTGACACAGGGCTCCTAGGCTGTGCAGAGCTCTGGGTTTGGACAGACCCTGACACACACACCAGAGAGGCCTGGTCATCCACCTTCTGCCTGAGGGAAGTATGTTTTTTCATATGTGGACATTTTTGGAACAAGAAAGGACCAGGCAAGTTTTTCTTTCTGAAGTGTAACTTGGCACATGGTAACTTTTTCTACGTAATAAATGCCGTGGTTTGATCACTGGGCCCCACTCTCCGCAGAGGCAGCCTCTGAACGTGCCCTGCTTCGGGTATGATTATCCCCTCCTTGCACGGCTTCATAAAGGATGACCCAGGCGTATATTTTAGTGCACGACTAAAGAGTCATGCTTTAAAGTCATGCTTTAACCAGCATCCAAAGAGCTCAGTGTTTGCAGAGTTCAGTGTTTGCAGTACAATGTGCACTTCAGACGGTCTCCAAACATATCGTCAGCTAGAAACCCTAACTACAAAACACCACGAGCACATTCACATGAGCAGTCTTCAAACAGAACCAGTCCCCGCTGTAAACCGTGTCAGCTATCCCCACAGCTGCCGGCAGGTGGCCGTGCGCCCCCTGCTCGGACGGGGCACCCAGCAGCGGCACTCACCGTCGCCTTGTCCAAGACCTTGATGGAGCCCGGCTCAGCCACGTTGTGCTTCCGCAGGGCCTGCTCCAGCAGCTGCAGTGGGGGGCGCTCCCACTTCCCAAAGACCACTAGGTCGATGTCACTGGACGGAAGAGAGGCGAGCGTGAACCCCTGCTCCCCTGTCTGCATGGCAACACACCGGCTGCAGGCCCACAGTGCTTCCAGGGCCGACATCATCCCACCAGCCTCTCCCTCTTAGTGAGAGAAAACGAAGTTTGTGAACTACTTGTAACAGGTGGAGAGCAGACGCTGACCGACTCGCCACACCACAAGGGGCCTGCGGAGGCCTGGCCCTCCCATATGGACTCCTGTGGTGGATCCAGCTCCCCACCAGCCTCGCCAATGCCACCCCAAAAATCCTGAGGCTGCAGTCTCTTTAGTCTCCGAGGATTAAACTGGCTTAGCAGAATGCAAGTTTTTAATAAAATGATGCACGTAAAACTAAACATTAAAAAACCCTTTAAGAGGAAACGCTGGAGAGTGGCTTTAAAATGCAAACACCTGTTTGATGTTTTCTATCAATTAAAAATCCTCACAAAATCCTATTCAAATGCAATTTTGCTTGAAGTTTCATTAAGATGTAAAAGCAACTTGTCAAAAGCATCCAAAGAGCTCAGACTGTTTCTGCTGCATGTGCTCCACGGCTCCCATCTTCCCCATCCCCTCCTTTCTCATCTTCTCTGCAGCCCATCCCAGTAAGTGCAAGAGGAAAAAGGCAAAGCAATCAATGATCGTAACAGTAAAGTAAATGTTTGCTTCCTGCAATTTTCCCCCTGTGCTCTGTGGCTTTCTCCTTTAGCTTACATTTCCAGTCTCAGATTTGCACACAAGAAAGCTGCTTTCAGCCTTCAGCACGCACAAAGATGCCACCCCCTGGCCCCAGCTTCGTCCACCACACCCTCATCTGTGCGGAGTGGGCGCTCACCTGGTGGGAAGGTAGAGACCGGTGCTGAAGCTGCCGAATATCTGCACCTGCAACAGAGGGCACTGCTCAGACCCGGGACGAGCGGGCAGCGCCCGCCGCCACTGCTCATTTGGCTCCTGCCCAGGGCCCCACTGACCGGACAGCATCCTCTCAAGCCTTAAGTTAAAAGCCTGCCCCAAAAGGAATTCTCCAAAGCTCAGAATCAAAGAACGAAACAGCCCCTTGCGGTGCCCACAGCCGCATGGCGCTGGTCTCCAGGCTGTGGACAGCACAGCGCTCTGTCCCAGGGCACCCAAGGGCAGGGATGAAACTGCTGCGGTAGGGACGAGGACACCAGGGCACCAGAGGGCCATCTCCCACTGCCTCCCACATGCCCAGGGCCCATGGAGCGCCTCCAAGAGCACATGTAGTTCACTCACTGGGGAAGCAGTTTGCAAGCAAACACTTCCAGGATTCACACAATGGAACCCTGCTACGAAGTCTGATGCGGGAAGGGGTAAACTTATCTTAGGGTACATTACAAACAAGGAAAATAATCACAAGATTCCAAAAAAGAATTCCCCAAGGCAGACAGTCTTCACACTTGAAGACGTCAGAAACTCAGAACCACCAGTGGGGGTGGGGGGTGGCGAGCTGAGGAGAGCCCTACCCCCAGCCCGGGTTCCCGGGGTCCCCCTCGGCAGGGGCATGTGCATCTCTAACAAGCTCCAGGTGAGGCCGCCGCCCTCCCAGCACTGCAGCAGGGGGCTCAGCCCGCCAGGTCTGCACAGGCCCGCAGACAGGATGTCCGCAGTGACACGGCACGGCGCATATACCCACATCGGCCGTCGGCCAGAGGTCCTTAACCACGGTCTCGATCCTCCTCACCACTTCTCTTCTCATGGCAGCTTCTTCAGGACAAGGGGACATGAAGTTATAAAAGTCAATTATTTCCTCGTGAAGTCTAGCGGACAAAAGAGAAACACACTGGAGTTACCATTAGATGCAACCACACGGCTCGTTCTGTTATCAGATCAGCGTGACACAAAAGCTATCACTGGCCACTTAAAATCCAGTTTCTTGTTTCCTCTTGAGAGTACAGGGTGAGATGACCCCTCTGTGGGGAGGCAGTATGGTTCAGCACCCCAGAGTAACACGAGTGCATTGCACCAAAGCTTCTGACTGGCATCTAACGTCTTATCCGAAAGAAACGTCTCAGTGACTTGATGTTAAGAAACTGAGAAGGTGAAGGGTGCTCCCAACGGAGGCACGACAGGGACCCCAGTTACCCAGGGGTCTCACCTCAGCCGGGTGTGCTCCAGGCCCAGGGGTGCCCTCACGGCGGGCTCTGAGACAGGCCAGGCCAGGAGAAGACACCTGACCTCAGGAGCCTGGCAGGCCCGAGTCTCAGCGGCCAGGTCTGCCCGACCCACTGAGACAACGCCCCAGATCGGCAACAAGGGCCCAGGCCACGACTCGGGAGCCAGCGACCAAGGTGTGAGGGACACCAGTCAGTTCAGCCCTCCCCTACTCCATCGTTTCTAACAAAGATATAAAATAAAAAGCAGTGGTTTGAGGAGAGACTGGCGGGCTCCGAAAGCCACCTCGTACCCCAGCCCCCAGAGTCACTCCTCTGCCAGTCCCCTGGGGGGGGGCAACGTAGGGTCATCGTTCTGCTGGAAGGAAGACATGTCACCCTCAGTTACTTTGCAGGATTAAAGATAAGGGAGCAAATAACCTACTCCCAGAAATTATGTATCAAGTCAAATCTACTTGGTTCCCTTCCAAGTTTGATTACTAGTAAGGAAAAGGCAATGGCAACCCACTCCAGTACTCTTGCCTGGAAAACCCCATGGATGGAGGAGTCTGGTAGGCTGTAGTTCATGGGGTCGCTACGAGTCAGACATGACTGAGCAACTTCACTTTCACCTTTCACTTTCATGCATTGGAGAAGGAAATGGCAACCCACTCCAGTGTTCTTGCCTGGAGAATCCCAGGGACGGGGGAGCCTGGTAGGCTGCCGTCTATGGGGTCGCACAGAGTCGACACTGAAGCGACTTAGCAGCAGCAGCAAGGAAAAGAAGATAAAGTGAAATTCATTCATTAATAATATCAACATCAGCTCAGTAGTGAGCAGACAGTCCACCTGAGAGCAGGCACGACTTGACGGAGCCATCTGGTGCCTAGCCACGAAGGTGAGGCCAGACGGCTGACATCTCGTCCTCCACCAACTCAGCTCACAGCCAGCTGTGGCTCTCTCGCCCGCAGGATCACCTCCCCACAGCTCACCTGCACTGACAGTCCTAGGACTCAGTTTACAAGTGACATGAAGCCACTGAAAGCCCAGACAGGTCGGAGCAAGAGACAAACCCTCAACACCCTTGTTCACGGCACATCAGCAGTGTCGGCAAGGCCACCACTGACCGGGGACCTAACTTGGAGCCCACCATGTCTAATTTTCCAAACAAAACATCACCCCAAGCTGCTACTGCTTAAGCCATGAGTCCAGTTTTTAGTCAATCAGAAAAGGTAGTAAGTCACACCACACTGAAATGCAGTAATTTTACCAAAACAGCAATCAAATTTCCAAGACTTAGGGGGTAAAGCTTCTAATCATCTCAACAATGACTGAGAGCCAATGACATCCTGAGCCTTTTCCCGCAACCCTTCCAGCGGCTCAGATGGCACGTCGTGAGAGCTGTGAGCCACAATTCCCCGAGCTCAGCACGGTCATCAGCATGACCAGACGTGCCAGGTGAGTGACCACGCCAGGGACCCTCCTGCTATTGAGGACGTCAGCCCTCACCCCCAGCACCTGCCGGGAGGCTGCACACACCCCTGGGTCACCCGTCCGTCGGTGAGCAGTCAGCCCACCCCGGCACCAGGAACACAGGCTCCCCTGCAGCTCAGCGCTGTGGGTAAGAGCAGAGCACAGAGGTGCAGAGACGCTGACTGAGGACACAGGCCTGGAGGAGCCAGGCAACTGGCTGGAAGACTTGGAAGAACAGCAGAGCCGATGTGGTCAAATCCGAGCTCACGTTCCACACATTCAGCATGTGAAAGCATCAGGAGACAGGCCACTCCAACCCCCCAGACGCCACCACAGAGTGGAAAGGACAGTCGTGCGAGACACAGCCACACACCGCCACCCCTCAGCCTCCCGAGGCCTGCCCTCAGGGCCGCATGTGACCGGCGGCGGCGTCAGACGGCTGTTGACTTGCCTTGTCCTGTTCCACCGTGAGACACTGAATGCGTGTCTGCTGCTGCTAAGTCGCTTCAGTCATGTCCGACTCTGTGTGACCCCAGAGACAGCGGCCCACCAGGCTACCCTGTCCCTGGGATTCTCCAGGCAAGAACACTGGAGTGGGTTGCCATTTCCTTCTCCAATGCATGAAAGGGAAAAGTGAAAGTGAAGTCGCTCAGTCCTGTCCGACTCTTCTCGACCCCATGGTCTACAGCCTACAAGGCTCCTCTGTCCATGGGATTTTCCAGGCAAGAGTACTGGAGTGGGGTGCCATTGCCTTCTCCAGAATGCGTGTCTGAGATACGTAATAAATCGCATCTGTAAATTCACGACTGTTGTAGCACGTGTCAGGAAGAGGATGCTTGCTTTGCCTCTGGGAACAGAAGGGATCTTGCTGGAGGCCTGGCTGGACAAGAAGGCTCTGGTCCACCCTGGGGCTCTTCCTCCGGGAAGGCAGGGCCCCTCAAGGTACTGCTGTGGCTCTGGAATGGGAGGCCCCATCGGTGCACAAAGACATGACAAGGTCTGACAATCATCTGGACAGATTCAGAAAGCCCTGAAGCTGCCTCCTCTGGCTCGGGCTCTCAGAGGAACCCTGAGAGGAAGGAAGCTCCAAGGGCAGGAGAGGGCTGGGGGCCAGGCAGAGCTGCCCCACAGGGCCTGCGGGCGGGAGGAGCAGTGCCCCCACCCCCACTAGGCATGAGGTGGCCAGGAGTCCGGCTCAGCCAGGGGAACACGACCTTCAGGACAGGGCACCTGCTCACGGCCTGTCTCAGCAGTGGCTTGTAGCAGGCACTCCATCAATACTCGTGGGATCAATCACGTTTTGATCAAATACATAGTTTGCTGATGACCTCATCACCGAAGACCTGGCCTTCCCTATACAATGTCATCAAAAACGAGTATCCAGAAGGTGTTTGACTTCGGCACTGGATAACTCAATGCATGAGTACAAGTCACTTAAACGGCCAAGTATCCTAGGAAAAGGTACACAGTCCTAAATAAAACAGCTGGGATGTTGTTATTCAATATGGAAATGAGTTTGAGTAAGCTCCAGGAATTGGTGATGGACAGGGAAGCCTGGCGTGCCGCAGTCCACGGGGTTGCAGAGTCAGACACGACTGAGCGACTGAGAGACTGAACTGACACCACAAGAAGCATCCATCAGCCTGAGAAACGACCTGTGACGGGCGGAACAGCACACTCCCACACGGAGCGCTGCCGACCGCACCAGCATCAGACACATGGCGGGGCCTCCTGACGATCACCGCTTCCGAGAGTGAACACGCACGCACCTTCAGTTCTCCAAAGGGTTTACAGCACTATGGCCAGGAAGAGGTTTCATCTTTTCTACTCAATAATGAAAATGAGCATGGTTGCTCTTCTCTTCTCACGCAGCAAAATCTCTAACGAGTCTCAGAGCTGACAAGACCTCTGCGTAAAAACCACACTCGAGTCTCGCATCAGCATGCAATTTAGTCATCATGTCTCCGGGGGCCCGCGTCACCCGTTCCCACACCTCTCAAGGAAAATTTCTATGCTGTGACCGTTGCGGGACCATCTCCTCTATCATGATCAGAGAAGCGGGATCACAAAACCGACCGGAGCGACGATAACCTGGAGGGCCCAGGTGCTTAAAAGATCATGGACCTCCTGCTCCTACAGGTACCAGGGAGCCCCGACAGAAGCCCCAGGGGCCTTCTCAGAGAGTTTAAGGGCGGTGCACCCACAGCCCTTTCGCCTGCCCTTTCCCCGGTCCTGGCACTCTGGGGTCAGGGAACCATCACTCTGTGACTTTCCCTCTCTGCAAACTCAATCCTGACACAGTAGCTAAAAAAAAAAAAGGAAGGCAGATTCCTGCCTCGTTCTACATCTGAAAACGTAATACAGAGGCAGAGGTAAAGTTTTAAATGAAAATATCAAACAGAAGAAAAATCAAAGGGACCTACCTCAGACCTCCAGACTCCACCACAAACACGACAATCCCAAAGACTGAGACAGCCGAGTCATCGCAAAGAAATTCTATCCAAAAACATGTGGTGTGTAAACTGTCAGCTACACGTGGCAGAAACAGGAAGGATTTGTTCAGAAAGACCAAGGCACTCTCAGACTGAACCTCACACCCTGGGGTCAGCTGATCACGGGTCTGACTGAACGAAGGTTCCCTCACTGAGCCTGAAACACCTGGGCTCTGGCGCGCGCGCACACACACACACACACACACACACACACACACGCTCTGTGTTCATGTAACTCAGGGAAAGGTCCAAGAGGCCACAAGCCAAGGCCACCGGGCTTCCTCCTCCAGGTGATCAACAAGCTGGCAAGAGTGACCACCCCCTACTCTATAGACACCTGGGTGCTGCTGGAATTTGGGGGTTTATTAGAATATACTCATCTACGTATAAATTGAAAAGTGAACAGGACTGCCTTGGTGTCCAGTGGTTAAGACTCTTAAGTTTCCACTGCAGGGGGTGTGGGCTTGGGTCCCTGACTGGGGAACAAAGAACCCGCATGCCACATGGTATGGCCAAAAAATAATTTAAATTGTGTATAATTTTTTAAAAATGATAATGTTTAAAAAGTGATAAGGAAAAAAGATGCATTTTAGAGGAAACCCAACTGAGGAAGCACATACAAGTTCACTCATGAGTGTGCTCATTACACCATTAATTGTATTTAACATCCGGAAATAACACTAAAGTAGAACAGGAAATAGCAAGCCACTCCAGTATTCCTGCCTGGGAAATCCCATGGACAGAGGAGCCTGGCGGGCTACCGTCCTTGGGGTCGCCAAGAGTCAGACAGCATTGAACAGCAACTGTTAAAAGTAAGCGTTACAGTTCTTGATATAATTTATATATACACACACTGCTACATTCACAAAACTGTGACTTAACAGCTCAACAAGACCCTGGTAAACAACGGTGCCTGATTAGAGCATTTTCCAAGTAACTGATGTAACTTGTAATTGGGCAAAGACTATTATTGTTCCATCATCACGAAAATGTACTATATTCCCTTAACATTTCAATGTGTCTAAAATTGGGATGCATCTTTCAATCAATGGCTGAGCATCAAACCAATTCAGAATTAAGTATTTTTCTTTCTTCACGGCATGTTTCATAACAGTACACCTCTAAGCTGGCTAATGAACAGAAAGTTGTCTATATGAAGTTTATATTTCAATTTCAAATGGGTCGAGTTCCTGCAAGTAACGGCACCTCAGATCCAAAGGAACACGTGAATTAGAAGCTGGCCACAAGGCACCATGGGGAGGCAGAGAAAGCCACAGAGGGTCACGGGGTGTGAGGCCTGACTGTGACTCTGCAGACACGAGGTGGAGAATCAACTCCAGACACCTCTGCACAACACAGACCTCACCCTCACGTAAGGAGACCCGAGTGTCCTTGCGGCCCACCGCAGGGTCTAAAGGGGTCACCCCACAAGCAGCGGAGCCCGGGACAGCTGCCTATGGAGGCAGCTCTAGCCTCTGGAGAGGTGCCGTCAGCTGGGACGTGGTGGGAAGCCTTGCTGGCAGGTGCACAGGAGGAACTAGAGGGCAGCCTCACGTCGTGTCTGCGAGGCGGGCTCTGACACACTCCAGCCCTGGCGACAGGCCAGGCAGACCACACGCAGCTTCAATAGTCAGAGCGGAAGAATCTCAAACAGACACAACACAACGGAGCAAGTCCTGAACTGATGCCCTTCCTGGCTATTTTAAGGAAGATGAAAATGGTGAGACCAGAGTTTTCGGTGAATTTTAATTAAGGAACTGCTAGAAAACAAGCCTCTGAGACATTTCTTACAATCACTCTCTTGTAAGAGTTCAAACCTACTCAAAAGGTAGCGACTTTTCAATTTTTAGTACATTAATTAGCCAAATGAATTTTTGCATTTGTTTCAGTATCTATTTAGTAAATACATGGCTGCTGTCCATATTTATGAAATCCAAGTCAATGAGTGTTTTTAAAGAGCAGAAGACAGAGTATTAAGTTGGGTACCAAACTATGTCATTTCACAGCTAATACAGCTATTCATGAGAACAGATGACCCATTCCAGGAGGAGGATTTTCGCCTGCAGAAGCTGAGCTGGCAGGATTATATGGCTTCCAACACTGGCTAAATCTGAACCAAAGCCAGCGAGGGCTGGCTGGTTCTGAAGGGGGCGCCTGGCAGCAGCACCGCCCCAGCCCGGGGCCCTGGCACCCAGCCCCAGGCAGAAAGGCTCCTTCTCCCGCTGCCAGCACGGCACAGTCTGCGAGTGGCTCCATGGAGACATCTCTGCACTCAAACAAGAGGATAGGCGACGCACCACAGCAGGCAGGAGACGATTCCACAGGGACTAGAATCGAGGATAGCGAAACGTGCTTCAAACAGTGTGGGCAGGGGCGGGGCAAACGGGAAGGCCCAGTGGCGGCTGCTGCAGGTCTGCGAGGGGGAAGCACAGAGGGCTGCCTGTTCCCCTACATGTGAGATCCCCATGGCTTTTTCCAAGGAAAGCCACGGTCAGAAGTCAGACTTCATTCATCGCTTAGCGGGAAAAGAAAAACGAGATGAATGAATACGACCTCCTCCAGCTCGGTGACAGGACATTTCGGTGCCCAAGCCCACGAGCACCGCGCTCTCGGGCACTCAGTCGTCTGACTTGCCCATCCCGTGCTCCCCACGCCCCGGCCCCCGCCCCCACTGCCCCCCTACTGCTGACTACGAGTCACCCTCCCTTTCACACCCTCCCTTTCACACCCTCCATGAACCTGGTCAATTCCAAATGCCTGTGGAAAGCCAGGCTTTTTGATTACAGTGAAAAAGGCAAAAGAACTTACTAGAAGCCGTCTTCCACTGTTGATGTATTCTCATTCTCTCCCTCTCCCACTCCTTCCAGCTCTCCTTACAAGCCTTGATAAGCCAGTGGTTTCTCAGAAACCGGAGTGCCCTCCCTCAGCTCCACAATGTTCATGCTCTGCATTTCTGCCACCAACAGCACCTTGGTGAAAAGATCTGGAGTGAACCACTGGAGTCTTAGAGGAGATTTTCAAGCCACCTGAATGCTCTTACAGCAAGAGCCCAGTGCCCGACCGCCCACGGCACAGACAGGCCTGCACCCCCGTGGCTACAAAGCACAGGCTCCTGGACAGACAGACCTGCACGGGATGACCAAATGACTTCTATTTTGGGGGTGGACAATCCTTTCTAAAACACAGTTAGTGAGCTAATTACAAATCATTTGCATTTATTTTTAAATAATATTACAGACCAATTACTATCTCTACCAACTATTTAGAACACCGTGAATGAGACCGTCAAAGGTTAACTTTTTAACCTAAGCTCAAAAGTGTAAGGAGACTGAAACCACAAGCCCGTGTGCCTCCAGAGCGCTCTGGGTTGTCGCCGAGCCAGGGCTCCCACTGCCTGCCTGCGGGCCGCACCTCGGCCTCGTTGCATCCGCCAGCACCCACCTGGGCCCAGGGCTTCCTGAGAGCACAGCGCTGCAGGAAGCTGCGGGACCTCCAGAGTGCAGAGGGAGGCCCCAGGGGAGCTGCTGCCAGGGGAGGGTCCTGAGGGCTGAGTGACTGGAAGAGGAGGAGGAGGAGGACGTAGTGACGGACGGGGGGCCCTGGGGCGCCAGGCCAGGCCAAGGCCAACCCAGGACAACGAGAGGGCCAGGCCAGAGGGCTCTGCAGCTCAGGAATCGTCAACTCTGTCACCCTGGTCCATGCAAACTCAGCTCTTGGCAGAAGCAAGCTTTCGGACTTCCCTGGTGGTCCAGTGGTTAAGAATCTGCCCGCTCATGCAGGGGCCACGGGTTTGACCCCTGGTACAGGAAGACCCCACATGCAGCAGGGCAACTAAGCCTGCAGACCACATGACGGAAGCCAGGCACCTGAGAGCCAGCGCTCCACGAGGAGTAGCCCCTTGCTGGCCACAACGAGAGAAAGCACTCTCAGCAACAAAGATCCAGCACGGCCAAAAATAAATTTTTTTTTTTTTTTAAAAGCAAGCTTTCTCTCTCCTTCCCTCCAGAGATCTGTCCTGGGATGACTCACACAGAACTGCGTGCAGGCGACGTCCAAGCACCTGAACTGAAGGGAAGCAGAGGTGCCTCTGTGTGGATCAGGGGAAGCACCTCTTCCCCCTGGCAGACCAAACCCAACCATACTGCACACACCAAGCAAGGGCCCTGGGGCCCCGAGTAGCCTGAGAATCACAACTATCTCCTCTTCCTCACAGAAGCAAGCAAGAGGTCAGATATCAGAAGCTCTTAATTAAGCATGGCAGAGGCAGTTAATTTAAGGCATGTCTTCTCAAACCCACTGCAAGAACAAAAAAGACATGCTAACATGATTTCTACACAGAAAATGCTGGTTAAGACACCTGAGAGCTTCCCACAGACCAGGACGAAGCCAACCTCAGCATTTCACAGACATGTGAGCAGAGATTCCAGTGGTTACAACTGCTCAGAACCATCACTCTGCCGGGATGCACCACAGCCACCAGCTGGAGTAAGCCAGCAAGGAACTCCCACTAAGCCAAGTCCTCAACCCGTCACGGGGTGCAAATGACCAGTGGGGCTCAGCCTCCTGACAGTGGGGTCCTGAGGAGCCCACATGCCCTCCAGGACCCACAGTCTGGAGGAGCTCACAGCCAAGGGGCTGCCAGGGCAAACGGTGCCAAGAAGACCCCTGGGTGAGCCACACGCAACAGCTCGGGACCCCGCCACCCAGCCCTGCACGGCAGCCGCAGCACAGGCCCTTCAGGCCGCAGGGCTCAGAGGGAACTGCCCAGCCCTGCTCCTGGCTCCAGGAGCTGGATCACTTCTCAGATGGAGACAGCTACATCTTCTGTCCTATTTCCAGATGTGCTTACACTCATGAAGGTAAGCTGGGTAATCTTCTGGGCAGCAATACGGTTAAGAGTCTGGGAAGAGGACTACTCTGGGAGACTGCACAGTACTGTCCGCGTTGCCAGCATTTTCACTAGTGTCTCCCAAGTAGTCTTTGTTGTTCAGCTGCCAGTTCGTGTTCAGCTCTTTGTGACACCGTGGACTTCGGCAGCCAGGCTTCCCTGGCCTTCACTGTCTCCAGGAGCTTGCTCAAACTCATGTCCATCAAGTCAGTGATGCCAGCCAACCATGTCATCCTCCGTCGCCCCTTCTCCTGCTGTCAATCTTTCCCAGCATCAGGGTCTTTTCCAATGAGTCCACCCTTCCCACCAGGTAGCCAAAATATTGGAGCTTCAGCATCAGTCCTTTCAGTGAATATTCAGGACTGATTTCCTTTAGGATTGACTGGTTGGATCTCTGTGCAGTCCTACGGACTCTCAACAGTCTTTTCCAGCACCACAATTCGAAAGCATCGATTCTTTGGCACTCAGCCTTCTTTATCGTGGAACTCTCACATCCATACGTGACAACTGGAAAAACCAAAACTTTGATTATATGAACCTTTGTCAGGAAAGTGATGTCTCTGCTTTTTAATACACTGTCTAGGTTTGTCATAGCTTTTCCTCCAAGGAGCAAGCATCTTTTAATTTCATACCTGCAGTTACTGTACAGTGACTGTGGAGCCCAAGAAAATGAGATCTCCCACTGCTTCCACTTTTTCACCATGTATTTGCTATAAAATGATGGGACGGGGTGCCATTACAGTCTTTCAGGCAAGTATTATTTGATCAGGACTCAAACCCACAGCCGTGCAGCTCATGATCCTGACCTTCAGCCACAGGCTGGGGAATCACGCTCAGCAAGTCACCCAACACACAGACACGGGCAGAAATATGCACAACAGGCTTTTATAAAAAGTGAAAAGTTGTATGTATCTATTCCTAGTTATTTGAGAAACAATGTACATTAATTTTCATCCTGGAAAACTGTTTAAAAGAGCTTTTTGAGACAGGAGGAGCCATTTATCTACAGTTAGATTTAAACAAACATACAAAATGACCCATTTGTGACACATTTAAAGCAACATTAAAAAATAAGAGAGAAATATGTTAAGAACAGAAAAGTAGCATCGGTCGTTTTTGTCCTTATTTTCCGAATTTCTTCAGTAACTACTGTACTGCTTTTATAATGGAAGCCAAGAGAACGCGTCCCCATGCAGGGTTAGTGACTGACTTCACTCCAAAGACCAAAGTCAGACACTGCTGAGCTTCGCTTCTCTTCAGGCGGGCCACCTTCAGCCTTCACATTAAGGCCAAACCCACGCACGCGCTCCCTCTGGCTGGGCCCTTGCCCGGCACCCTGGGGGCCCAGGGGCCTCCTCCTGTGCTCATCTCCAACGCCGTGCAGCCCTAGAACTCTGGTTAAAGTACACCCAGGTCACTGGCTTATTAGCAGAGAGACAAGGCTTCTAAGAAAGCCAACCTACAAGCCCAGAACCACCTCTGCGGACGTGGATGACTGACCGGAGGGGACCAGTGAGGAAGGGGATGTCCACCACCCCTGCTGGTCTTTCTGGCCACTCCATACCAGGGACTGCGGCTGGCTCCCCGCTGGCCGGCTCCTGTCAACAGTGCTGCTGCCAGAGGGCTGTGCCCGGTGGGACTCAGGCTACATACAGATGTCACATGTGTGCTCCGTCGTGTCTGGGTCTATGGGACCCCGTGGACTGCAGCCCACCAGGCTCCTCTGTCCATGGGATTTCCCAGGCAAGAATACTGGAGCAGGTTGCCATTTTCTCCTCCAGGGGATCTTCCCAAATTAGAAACTGCTAAAATTCACTAGCAATGTTATCGTATCAGTATTCTTACTAGGTAGACAGTAACTGACACACACACCTGCCTGCTGGGGCCACTCACCTGTGACACACGTTACGAGCACGACCCTCAGAACCCCTCCCCCTCTCACCTTACAGATGCTCAGAGGCTGGCATCCAGCCCAAGCCTCGCAGCCCACACGGAACCTGCTGGCAGGAACCCGAGGTCCACGTGTCTCTGCTTGCACTGCTGCGAGAGCCCCCTGGAGCCTCCGTGCTCCCCAGCACACCCCCCGCTTCCTGCAGACCTCTGCCCAGCCAGCTGCTCTGTCCCTGGCCCCGACCACTGGGCAGCGACGCCAGACACCTTGTGTGCCTCTCCCCAGAGAACGCTGTGTGGCATACCTGATGGAGGGCGTTGCCAACCACCATCCATGTTCCTGGGACCCAGGGGGGGCACTCGGTGAGCCTGAGCCCGCTCCCGGCAGACCACGGACATGACCACGTGGGCGCTTGTCACCGCCAGGCGCCTGTGCGCTGCTGGCCACATGAGAGCCAAGTCTCCCCACACGCCCGTGTGTCAGCATTTCTCAAAGTCCACTGTAATTAAAGCTACTTAATTTCACGGTATCCAGTATTTGTGTATACATCAAAGTCAAGTGTGACCTATGATACCAGAAGAATAAAAACATAACTTTTAACTATCAAATGTTTACTTTTCATTCAATCGGCAAAAGTTCTCGACATGTGTAGAGCAGGCAGTAAATCGTTTATTCCAGTTCTGCCCGGCATGACTGAGACATGTCCATCTCTCGAGTCTCAGGGTCAGGCCTGGGGTTTTGGCTCAAGACACCAGCAAAAGCACACGCCAACCTCCCAAGGCCCCCCCAAGACAACCAGGAAAACATTTTACAGAAAAGGGGGACAACACAACAGTGCTGAAAACTAGTAAAAACAGACAGACAGGCAGGCAGGCAGGGAGGACAAAACACAGAACTCACTGGCCCCGAAGGTTTAGGTCCACACTGAAGACCAGAAAGCAGACGCGAGTCATCGTCTGGCTCCTTCAGCCAACCCCGGTGGAGCAGGCTCTGACCCCAGCTACACAGAGCGCCAGACAGAGAAAAGCAGGCCCTCGTCTCGTGGAGCTGGGTCAGGGGCCGTGGAGGAGGAAGCCAAGCAAGCAACTAAACCAACGTGAAGCACAGCACACCCTGCAGAGATTCCAGACGGTGGCCGTGGCCAACATCACGGCTACTCCATGGTGTGGAGTCAGGGGCAGCCTCCCAATGAGCTGGTGCAAGAGCTAGGACAGAGGGCAAGACGCAGCCAGACGTTCAAAGATCAGGGCAGCCCTGGAGGCCAGAAGAACCTGGCACCGCCTGGAGCAGAGAGAGCCTGGGGCCGACACACCAGCAACGAGTGCCAGCCACCCCTGGGCTGACCTCACCTCAGAGCAGACGGACGCCAGGCCTGGAGACCCCCCATGAAAGCACGGGAGCTGGGCCCCAAGAAGCCGAGCTCTTCAGGGAACAGGCTTCAAGCCCCAAAAGGTGGCCCACAGACTTGCCCCAAGACTCTCCTCTCCACCCAGGGGCCACGGGTCCCAGAGAGCCCGCCGAAGGCACAGCAGCCCCTCCGGCCTGCAGCTGGCCAGAAAGGGAACATTCCAGGGGAGTGGGAGGGCTCGGACACCCTCATGCCGCATCCTCAGGGACCGCAGCCCAGGACCAAGGCAGAGCAAACCGAGAGGCAGAGACCAGGATGCCGAAGGTCAACCAGGACGGCAACCCAGTGCAGGAGTGGACGCCGGGTGGGGCCAGGAAAACCCACTCCTGTGCCTCATGCTATGGAAAACCTAGCTAAGAATGTGGCCATAAACAGGGGGCGAAAGGAGGGTGAGGAGCCACAGGGAGCACAGGGGAGCCACTGCAGCAACAGCCTGGGAAGGGCCAGTTTAAGGAGGGCGGACAAAGAGGGGAAAGAGAGAAGGCAGGCTGTCCACATGGAGAAGGTGGAAGACTCCCGCCAACAGGAAGATGAAACCAACAAGCACCCAGCCCCGAAAGTCAAGGCAGAGCCTGGTATGTGGATGGCAGGGCGGCTGCAAGAAGGCCTGAGGCAGGGCCCTGCCGCAGAAAGGACCAGGTAAGGACGGGAGACAGCCTCGGGCATCCAGAAGCAACCAGCGTCCCTGCGCAGAGCTCTGTCCTGCCTCAGATCTCTGACGACACTGAGATGGTGGGCAGCACACTGAGGACACGACGCTGGCTCCCCGCAGGCTTTGGGGAGCACATGCCCACGAGCTCTCCTGTACACCAGACTGGTAGGCCCCAGCCCGTGGAGCGGCCAGGGGATGAGGGCCAGGGGGAGCGAGGGCTCAGACCCAGCCAGCGCCAGTGCTCACACGCAGGGTAGCCCCACAAAGACACCTGCCAGAATGTGGAAAGCTGGTGGCGTGCAGGGACAGCCTGGTGCCCAGCACGACGTCTGCACAAGTGCAGAATCGAGGCTGAGCGACTGCAGACTGCGGGGTCGGGGCGGGATCCCCGCCACTCTGGGCCTGTTTACCCCGGAAAACACGGGGCTGCTGACGGCACCCCCAACGCGGCATCATCATGAAGATTCAACGAGTCCACAGTGTTCAGAACGGGGCCTGGCACTCAGGAGGAGCTCAATAAACGAAGGCAGTGATCACAGTGACGGAACAAGACACCAATGCCTAATGCGCAGTGACAGACAATGGTGCCCATGTCAGGAGCTGGGGACAGACTGAGGGCCGTGTCGTGGGCCCCGCAGATGGGCGCCTTACACGACTCTGGGCGCCGCAAGCCCAGCACCTGCTCCCCGCACGTCTGGGCGACGGTGAGGGCCTCGTCCGGGCGTGCGAACTACCAACTCTCCATGTCCGCATGGTGGAGACAGAACGAGGGAACACGGTCCTCTTCCCATAAGGGCAGTCTTCCCACGATGAGGCCCCATCTGCCCGCATCTGAGCCCATCACCCGCAAAGACTCCACCTCTTACCACCACCACACCGCATGCACCAGGGCTTCAACACATGACTGGCGGGAGGCAACTCCCCAGCACGGGCTCACAGCTCTATGTGGCAGCAAGCAAACACAAGTGATTTTATTACAACTTTTTACTCTAGGGCTTTCCTGGTGGCTCAGTGGTAAAGAATCCACCTGCCCACACAGGGGACACGGGTTCAATCCCTGACCAGTGAAGATCCCACGTGCCCATGCCTCGAGCAACGAATCCCACGTACCACAACCACGAAGCCAGCACTCTAGAGCCCGTGTTCAACAACAGAAGCCGCGACAAGAAGCATCACAACTAGAGAGGAGCCCCGCCAGCCACAACTACAGAAAAACCTCACATAGCAATGAAGACCCAGCAAAAAAAAAATCATTAAAAAAAAAAAAACTTTACTCCAACTTTTCTTTACACTTAGCCACATAAGGTTTTCATCATCTTTTTCATATTCTTAGTCTCCACAAGAGCTCTTAGAAACTATTATTCTATTTAATAGTGAGTCCTACTTTCGCTTTCAAGCCAAATTAATAATTCAGTAAATTGTATTTAAGGAACACTGAAGTACGTCTGCTGATAATGCCATGTGTCCATCCAAACGGGACTTAGAGAGATGTCCACAATGGCAGTCACCTGAGGGCCGGTGGATATTTCCCGGGGGTAGGCTTGAGTGATTTTAAGCTTTTTACTTTTTACCAAAAAACACACACAAATCTGTTTTATAAAACCAATATTGTTATTTAAGTCAGCCTACAGCACACTCAGATTCAGCGGCTTGAGCCTCATGCCCTCTCCTCCTCCTGGAGAGGTGGGGGCTCGGGAGGCCCACAATGATTAATAAATACCACGACACGCACCGAGGACCACTGCCATCCCTGCAGCAAAGGCCCAGCTGCCCTGTCCAGCTGCCCCGGGACGGAGCCATCTTCCCCAGCCCCGCCCTCTACTTACTTCCCACGGGCTTACTCTAAAACCCATCCTGAGAGGCCAATTCTGCAAGCTCTCCTTCACTCCAGGCCTTAACCTGTGACAATACTCACAGGTCCCCGGTGTCTGGAATTTGGACTCAGCTCTGTATTCTTAGCTCTAAATTTCACCTTGCACTGAGGTTTGTACGTCGGTCCCTCATGAGTCAGTCTTTGACAGAGACACCAACTCTTCAGACAGATTCATCATCCACTTCTTCCCAAGAGATAACTTGTAACAATACTTCAGAATCCCTTTGCATTTCGTAAGCCAGGCAAAGTATCCTCTTTCCTATATTTCAGTCATTTCCAGAGTTATACCTCAAGTTTTTAACCTGTCTGCTTAAATTCAGAGGAGATGCCAATAACAGAATACTCTGTGCACTGCACCAAGGCTCCCCTGACCGTTCACCACATTCCTTCCTCTTGGCCTTCCTGAGGGCACCAACCCCTCCCCAGCGGGCAGTGGGGAAGCCGGGTTTCTTGTCCAGCAGGCCTAGGCTGAGGCGCCTGTTCTTCGGCTTTCTAGCTGCACCGTGGGCAGGACGCGTCATCTACCAAAACTTAACCTGCTCTTCACAGTGAGCTCCTGCCCAAGGACCTGGGAGGAAGCAGGACAGTGAGAGCAGCCTCGACACCGAGGTGGCCGGAGGCACATGCTCGCCAGCCCTGCTTTTCCATCTCTGAGTTGTCTTCCAGAAGAACCCAAGTCAACAGCTCCTCAAACCCTTCACTGTTCATAAACCCCGAGCTCTAAGAACAATCCCGATGGCAGGAGTCCTGCGGCCTTCCCCAGGCAGTTCCAGAATACCTGGGGGAAGGGGAACTCCTCGGACGTCAGAGGCCGGAAGGGCCCCCCCCCCAGGTCCCCCAGCTCTATCACTGGTCATCAGACCTTCAAAGTCCTGAGGGGTGGAGGGCCTAGGTCCCCGTCCCCTGGTCTGCCGTCTCCAGGAAAGCAAAACAGCAGATGACCCTCAACAGACACACCGCAGCCAGGTCTGCAGAGCTGCGAGCTC
This sequence comes from Bos mutus, assembly GCF_027580195.1. Lineage (NCBI taxonomy): Eukaryota > Metazoa > Chordata > Mammalia > Artiodactyla > Bovidae > Bos > Bos mutus. The sequence continues at coordinate 66,278,250 of NC_091636.1, forward strand.
CAGCCCAGTCTCTGGCCATCTCCCCAGGGTCAGCGCCAGACTGACAGTCCCAGGGGCAGCACCTCTGGCCAGATCACATCGGCCTGGGCAGGCTGTACTTTTCTGTCTACACAACAGGAGAAGGCTTACAGGGAGAAACCTGTGGGGCGGGCGGGGGGAGGTGGGGTGGCGAGACCACCCTGCAGAAGAGACTGGGATGCGGGAGACCGCCGCCCACCTGCTGGAGCAGACCCCCCGGCCGTCGGGGTCCTCCGCCAGGAACCTGGTTTATGCTTCCTGCGCTCTGCAGACAGCAGCCCTGGGAAAGAAATTCCTCTAGAAACTCAGAAACACCGTTTCCGGGGCTTCCCTGTGGTACCTTGATGAGCAACACGGCCTCTGTTGGTGTGAGGGTGTGATTTAGGCAGCAGTTACTAACTCAAGCACCGTGTTTTGAGTAAAGAATCTGAAGTTACTGCAGTTCAGTGCTGTCGAACGTAAAATTGTTTAAATTTTAAGTAAATTTAAGTATGATGAAAACCCAGCTCCTCAGCCCTGTGTCAGTGGGTCAGTGGCCCCCACGCTGGGCAGCACTGAACCAGGCCCCGTCCTCACGAACGTCCTGTGGGCGGCGCGGCCCTAGTTCTGACCCACCCGGACCCTCACCCTGCTTTCCTGCACAACACATAGCCGCCGTTCAGTCGCAAGTCGTGACACAACCCAGAGCACATGCTGAAGGCTGCAAGGAGCTCAGAGAAACAGCATTAACACCTGCCCCTTCTACTCAAGACAAGACCAAACTCCCAAAGGCTTCTAAGCAAGTTACACAGGGCAGCCCCCACACACCTGGTAAATACACAGAGGACCCTGGAAGCTCTGGGAAAACAGGACGCTTAAACCTAGAGGACCCAAGACTCAGGCACTGTTTTAATTTTTAAAAGCAGAAAAGTTTGTTGGGATCAAAGGGAGAATGCGTTTTCCGGCCTGGGTGGGGCTGCCCCAGCTGTCCCCGCAACCCGCCCAGTGCCCTGCAGCCTTCTCTCCAACACAAAGGCTCTGGCCTGAGAGGGAATGCTGCCACTACCCGGTTGGCCGGTTGGCAACAAGAACCACCTAACTTTTGGTTTCGATTTCTCTAGAGAAGAGGGAGGAACGAAACCACTGGCCTTCCTAACTCCTCCATGTGACAACTCACCCGCTTGCCTTTTATGTGACAGGCCCGGCGAAGGGCCGGGCCCCCCGCCACAGTGGGAAACACACTGGGAAAACACAGAGGCTCACAAGTCAGGACCCTCAAAGAAGCCAGTCACGTCCAGACAGGAAAACCAGGCTACCCGAGACGGGGCTAACCCAGTGAGCTCAAGGCCTTGCCCGTGCTTCCCCACGCAGCCACCACCACCAGGCAAATGTTTTGATTTTTCATTTCCTTTTAACTCCTCCACCCTAGCCATTCCTTCTGATTCCCAGGATTCCAGAAATGTTAAGATCTGAAATGCCTTTCAAGGGCTTCCCAGATGGTTCCAGTGGAAAAGAACCTGCCTGCCAATGCAGGAGACATGAGACACACAAGGTTTAATCCCTGCGTGGGGAACACACCCTGGAGGAGGGCATAGCAACCCACTCCAGTATTCTTGCCTGGAGAATCTCCACAGACAGAGGAGCCTGGCGGGCTACAGTCCACGGGGTTATAAAGAGCCAGACACAACTGACAGCGTCCGAGCAAGCCAGCGAGTAATGTCAGTGCGATGGTGCTTCTAGCAAAATCCCTTCCAAACGTGAAAAGATAGAAACTACCTACAATCCACCTGTTATCACTTAGGAAGTTCACTCTGATCTCAACCACACAGAGCTGAAATGGCTATGCACAGCAGCTGACTTGGGAGTTAAAAGGAGCACAAACCCACAAGAAAAGGGCACGGTGCTGATAATTGAAGCCACTCCCCGCCAAGGGGAACCTCAGCGCAGTCCACCTTCGAGTGCAGAGCCGCCTCAGGCCGGTGTGGGCCCAGCCTCCGCTGCCCCTCCCCACAGCAAAGGGAAGCCGGGCCTCGGAAGCCCAGGGCACGTGGGACCCGGTTGCGGGATACCGACTGGGCACCAAGCTTTCTGCCTCCTAGTGTTAGGCGTTAATTTAATAATAAGAAAGAGAAACCAGTTAAAAACTAAATGGAGGTGCCTTTCTTTTTTTTTGGAGGTGCCTTTCTAACTGTTGAACATTCTGTTTTTCACATCCTGGGTTGCAAAGCGTAAACCTGACTTCTGCAACTTTTCAGGAAGGGAGGCAGATACACTGTGATAGATCTTACTTCATTCTGCACTTAAATAACCTCAGTTAGCAATCAAATCTTCAAAAATTCTAAGAAAAACAGTGAAAGTTATTTTTAGCATTTGGTTTATTTCAACTCTGCAGACTTGCCACACCTGCCAGACTCTCTTCCTTTCTTTCTCTCATTCATTCGCTCACTCGCCCACCAGACACACACCAGTGGCTAGACTGTGCCTGGCACTGGGAATGCAGGGTAGGACACAGCCCACTCTCCCCCGAAAAAACACAGGAGAGTCAGGGCCAGTTCTCAAGAGCAGCAATAACTCCACAGGAAAGGGGAGAGCCCTGAGGCGGGGCTTCTGAGCAAGGCACCAGTCCCGGGACCTGGGCTGGGTCTTCTGAAAGCACAGAGGGACTGTGGGGTAATTCAGGGGTGACCAGGCAAGTCACCGGCCACCCTTCCCCGGCGCAGAAAGGGCACCTTCGCTAAGCGAGCCAAGGCAGAACACCTCACACACATGACTTCTCAATCTCTGAGATTTTTGTATGTCCACAGCATTCACATAAACTCTGCTCAGATAACATATTTTAAGAACAGTCCACATGAGAGAGACACAGACAGGCACTCAGAGCTATGGTCGTGCTGGCTGCCCGAGTTCACTGGTGACAACCAGACCAGAAGACAGACAATCTGCCAGTCATAGTGACGGGCTAGTGTCCAGTCAAAGGAGAGCAGTGTTGGAAAAGAAAAGTGCAGCCCGAGTTCCCAGGCAGACAGGTCTATCTACAAGAGAACACCTCCACACCTCTACCCCAGAAGATCCAGAACCTGCAGCCCTGAGGAAATGCTCGTGTCTCCTGGGACCACACTGTATTACTGCGAGCCCTTAGCACAGTCCCCTGGTTGGGCCTGACCCAACTCCACAAGTCCTTAAAGCAGAAGGCTTTCTGCAGCTGGCAGAGGCTGCCAAAGATTCAAAGCCTGGCAGGTCTGAAGACAGAAGGACCAGGAACAAAAGACACTGGTGGCTTCAAGGAGCTGAAGAGGCCCCAGCTGGCGGCCAGCAAGAAATCAGGGACCTCAGTCCTGCAACCATGAGGGAGAATCACACCGTAACAGGAGTGAGCTCGCAGAGGGCTCCTGAGCCCAGTGGAGGATGCAGTAGGCAACCCAGACTTCAGCCCAGCGAGCGCCCGAGTGGAGGAGCCAGCCCCCAGCCCGACCTCCGACCCACAGAGCCCGTGAGACAGTCAGCGACAGCGGCTCCGCAGCCCGGAGCCCATGGACGCTTGTTACACAGCAGCAGTATACCAGGTGTGGCCCTGAGATCTCAGCGTAAGATGCTGCATTTGCAGTGCCCTGTGGGCGGGTGTCTCGGGCACCTGTCCCGATCATGGAGCCTGCCCAACTCCCCTTCCTCTGCTGCCAGACCCCCTCAGCAGCCTTCGGAGCGGAGGAACCCTGAGGGGCCAGCTGGAGCCTTCTAGACAGGCCGGCAACTGTTCCCAGCAGGCACTGTGGCTTCCAACGACCCGGGGGCTCCCGGGGGTGGGTCAGTCAGCCCTCCTCCCGCACCCCGTAAGCTCACGTTCTGGCTGCGTCATCAAAACCAGGTTTGTGAACTAGAAAACACAGGTTGGTGTCTGCCTGTTTATGACAACCCTCTTTTACTCCACAACCAAAAAAGCCAAAGCTTAAACCAGAATCACCTTAACAACAGCAGTTTTCAAGGATGACTGCTACCTCTCCTTCCATTCGTATGAGCCCACTTAAAACGGGGACCAAAATCACAAATTAAATGGCAAACAAAAGGAAAGTCTGACACTTTACTTTGACAAACAATCTTCACTTAGGAATTTTTTTGAACTTTATGACACTGAAGGCTTCCTTTTAGGAGCGCACGTCCCCACCACGGGCCGTGTCTCAGCGGCCCGGCCTTGGCGAGGCTTTTCCATCCCACCCTGCCCTCCACACAGGAGCAATCGGGAAGGCTTTTTACAAAACCATCTGAGGGACCCCGTTTCAAAGGCCCCCTCGCCAGCCGGTGTAACAAGCTGCCCCTCCACTTCCAGGGCTCTGTCTTGCCCCTTCCCCGCTCCTCCTTGGCAGCCCCTTCCCTGAGGGTCAGCCCGTCCTTGTTTACCAGCGACCAGGCGCCACCTCCCTGAGCGTCACAGCCAGCACCCTGAGCGAGCTTTCCAATTTCACTCTGCAGAGACACCAGCCATGGTGCAAGGGGCAGGAAGAGCTATGTGACCAGCACACAGGTGAGTGCCTGCGTGGCAGTGGATTTCAGGCATGGCCCGGGCAGCAGCAAACGCATGCCCAGTGCATCACCCTTGCTGCCCTCCACAACCAAGGGCCTCTGGGAATGAACACTGAAAAAAACCAGGCCCAGGTGCGCCACCTTTCGAGGCAGATCTCCAAATACCATTCCTGCGAATCCCAGCACGCTCAGAGGACGACATCAGGATGAGACAAAGGCAGGAGAGCGGAGACAGCCCCAGGCCCACGGCAGTCCGCAGTCGTGCTGGGCCTTCCCCTGTGCTCTCCCACCAGTGCCGAGGACACGCCAGGGGAGGCCGCTTGCTGGACCGCAGGCTGGGCCAGAGGGAGGGGCAAGGTTGTGACCTCCTCCAGGCGCTGACTCAGGAGAGCGGGGAGAAGGCAACAGGCCTGGGGCAGAAGGAACCGGGCCAGGCCCAGCGGGAGCGGCTGGACACGCCTATGAATGGCACCTGTGGGTGTCTCGGACACTCAGGCTGAGCGGATTCTCTTTGGGGGAACAGAAGACCTTTAAAAATGAAACGTCCAGGGACCTGCGGGGAGGCTGCTGGGTGACCCCGCACACGCGGGCAGGCCAGAGGGGGCAAACTTGGAGCCCGAGCCTGGGCAGGACCTGATGGCAGGCCTCGCCAGGCCTCTTCTCTCATCCCAGGACCTCCTTCCCAGGGGCCCACAGGGCACCAGGCGGGATGTGAGAGCGGAACTGGAGCCCATACCCCGACTTGCTATGCAGGACTTTTCTTTACCTTGAAACTGAGGTTTCCGAAGCTGCTGAGGCTGACCCGGGCAAAGTAACAAAGCTCAGCGAGGTCAGGAGGCGAGGGCCAGTGAAGTGGGGCAGGCAGAGGCCAGGTCACAGGGGCCCTGAGCCCGTCCGCCACCTGCCTGCATCCCCAGGTCAGCAGCCCAGGCAGAGCACCCCTCCCACTGCCCACACGGTTCCCCAAAGACTGAGATTCAACCAAAGAAACAGACTAAGAACTAGAGGCAACGCCAGCTACAAGAGAAACATTTGACCTTCTCCACACTGAAGTTCTCACCCTCATTCCCATCCGCTTTCACATGCTTTTTCTTCATCTTCCTAGAGGATGAAGACAGGCTGGCCATCTCTTAAGGCAGCCATCAGGCTGAATTCCCAAGGGCAGAAAGCTCCCCAAGACAGAAGGGTGGTGCTGGCTGCTACAGGGGCTGCCAGGCAGAGGCCCAATGGGGTTCAGTGGAGGCCACTCAAATTCCCGCCACACCAGCAAGTGCCAACCCTTTCTGGAGGGCTGCAGACACCATCCATCCAGAAATGCTATCCGGAGACTACAAGGGCTGAGCAACTTCTCGTCAACAAGAGTCTCGTCTGCTGGGAGGACTAGCAGCTCTCTGACCTCAGTTCCTTTCCTTTCTAAGCCACAAGGGAGAGATCTTCTGGTGGCCTTCCTCATCACTCCAGAGAAGCTGGTGGCCAGGAGCAAGCTCCAGACACAGTTCTTTCTCCACACCAAAAGGTGAGTTCCCAGAAGCCCAGCAGACCGGCGGACATGACTGACCATCGGGGAGGCATCCCTCCTCCCCCCACAGGCGAACCCCCCAGCTGGACCACTGCTGGGGTGCACTCTGCCTCCTCTCTGCCCTTCTAAAGCGGCAGTCCACTAGGATTCAGAGCAGGGAACCAGGCGCTGGACGCTCGCCCGTCAGGCACAGGGTGGGCTCCAAGCAGTCTCCTCCTCTAGGCAGGGATGGAAGAGAGTGGACAGACCCAGGGCCACCCACAGAGTCCAGCAAGGAAGGGGGAAAAATACAAAGAGGGAAAAAACCCACCTATTTAAGGGGCTGAAAGGCAGAACCCCTGGCGGCTTGGGAGCCCACTCTTCAGCCCTGCACCATGCGGAGCTGCGTTCTAACGGGCTGGTGAGGGTGGAGGAGGCAGGCCCCCGGGAGCAGAGACCCCAGGAAGAGCCTGGAGGGGCAGGCAGGGCGTCTGTTCCGCCTCTAACCTAAGGGGAGCAAGAGAGGTGCGCGGGGGGCGGGGGGGGGGGCCGGGGGACCTGACTGAACCTCACTAGAGAGGACAACAGCCCACGAAAGGGGCCCCCGAGTCAGCGTCCCAGGGCCATGTCCCACGCCAGCCCCTCCCCCAGACGCCAGCACAGCACCTGGCAGGTCGCAGGCTCCTTAAGGAAAGCGACAGCAACCCGTATGCCCAGGCTTACCAGAAACCACAGGTGAGGACACCGCTTGCAGAGCCTGAGCAGGTCCCACAAGAGCATCACACCCGGAGCTCTACAGGTGAAGACCACATGCCCTCCTGTTTTCCTAGGGCTCAGACACAGTCAATTCCAGGGGAGACAGGCTGGAAACCTACAGCCACCCCTACCACCTCTGCTCAGAAAGTTCCACAAGTAACAACTGGAGGGAGACAAGAAGAGGAGGTGGGACTCCTACTTGGGGCTGAAGTACTAGCTCAAACTGAAAGTCGATCAGTCGTGTCAGACTCTTTGCCACCCTGTGGACTACACAGTCCATGGAATTCTCCAGGCCAGAATACTGGAGTGGGTAGCCTTTCCCTTCTCCAGGGGATCTTCCCAACCCAGGGATCGAACCCAGGTCTCCTGCATTGCAGGCAGATTCTTTACCAGCTGGGCCACCAAGGAAACTCAAGAATACTGGAGTGGGTAGCCTTTCCCTTCTCCAGAGGATCTTCCCGACCCAGGAATCGAACCGGGGTCTCCTACACTGCAGGCAGATTCTTTACCAGCTGAAGTACCAGGGAAGCCCTAACTCAAAGACTTCAGGAATTTCTGAAAGTAACTTGCTTCCAACCCACACCAGGTGAAACAAGCTGCAGAAACAGCAGGTATTACTGTGTATCACACACGCTTTAAAGTAGTATCAACTTAGGTTTCACAACACACTTCAGAAGAGAATGAACAGACCTACGAGATAGACAGACAGTTACTTTTACAAATAATCCAAATACCAAGCAACTGTGGGATTTATAAAACTAATATTTTACAACCTTAACACCCTGAAAGATCTTTAGGTGACCTTTAAATCAGCTAACTGTACAAGAAAGTTTATAACTTAAATCCTAAAATGCTGATAAAACTTGTCTACGGATACCTTGTTTGCAGGTGCTCGGAAAAGCGTAGGAAGGGTTAGGTAAGTAGCACTCACACCTCAGACAGTCTCACCTGGGACAGCTCCCACACACGCACCCATCTTCCTCACAGGTCCTGGCCTCTGTAACTGCTCTAACCGTAAAAGGAACTTCTAATCCCCATTAGGCTGATGTGGAAATACTTAAAATAGAGATGACACTTCCCAGAGAATAACCAATTGCTACAAACGTTTTTTACTTTTTCTGAACACTACTAACTTAAAAAAAAAAAAAAAAACTGCAGAAGACGCTATTTGGCAATTTCGGCACAAAATTAAACCACAATGTGAAAGCCCCTTCACGAGAAAGTGGTTTCTAAGTTCGCTGTTGGTTAAACTGTATCGCTACCGAAAAATCTAGTCCTGTTCTAAATGGATTTTCGCGGGGGGGTGGGGGCGGTAAAAAAGTTAACATTTAACCAACATTTGCCTTCAACTTGATTCAAGTTCCCGACAATACTAAAAAGCCTCTGCAAGTTAACATAAAACACCCCTCTGCATTCCACTTGACAAAAGGTCCCTAACCTGGCAGGGGTAATATTGGAAAGTCTGCGACCTCCTTTCCAGTTTGCTAAGTGGCTTCAGTCGTGTCCGACTCTGCGACCTCATGGACTGTAGCCCGCCAGGCTCCTCTGTCCATGGGAATTCTCCAGCAAGAATACTAGAGTGGGCTGCTGTTTTCTTCACCTTTCCAGTTTAGCCAGCGAGAAAAGGAAAACACCTGCTCGCGCAGAACGCAGCGGGCCCTTTCCGGCACCGTTAGTTCTAGAATCTCGACACACCGCTCGTTTATACTTTGAATATGAAAATAAGAAACTAAAAAGCTCCCCGCAGAGTCGGACCTCGGCCTCCGACACCCACCCTCCAAACGAGGTGGGAGCCCCGGGTGGGGACGTTCGATCGCCCGCGGCGCAGCCCCGGGAGGCCCCTCGCGGCCGAGGCCGCCCCCCTCCCGGCGCCCCGCCGCGCGCACTCACCCCTGGATGCCCGGGCTGTAAGCGCGGCTCTTCCACGGCGTGCCGGGCCGCGGCGCCTGGGGCCCGGGGCCGCCCCCTCCGCTGAGCGCGGCCGCGCGGCTGCCGGACAGCAGGTAGTTGAGGCCGTACGTGCTGGCCTTGTTCTCGCGTTTCCGGCGGCCCGGGTGGAACTGGTGCTGCGGCGGCGGGGAGCCGGCGGGCGCGGGCCCGCGCGGCCCGGCGTGCCCGTTGGGGGCGCTCGGGGGGCCGTCCGCGAAGTGGAAGAAGGCGCCGCCGCGGCCGCCGCCCGCCCGGCCGAGCGACGCGCTGCTGGAGGACGACGAGGAGCAGCCGGGGCTCTCGGTGCCCGACTCGGCGTTGGACGAGGAGGACGACGACGAGGACGAGGACGACAGCGACGGCGACTTGTGCAGGCGCCGGGCGCCCTCGGCCGCGGGCCCGAGCGCCGTCAGCAGCGCGGGGGGCAACGCGGCCGCGCCGGGCGCGGGCGGCGGCGGGGGCGGCGGGGCGACGCGGCGGGCAGCGCGGGCCCCCCTAGGCCGCCGCCGCCGCCCGGCCCGGCCGCCCCCGTCCCCGCCGCGGCCGCCGTGTCCAGCGCCGGCGAGTTGAGGCAGAAGTAGGGCGCGAAGCCCGAGCCGCCGCCGCGGCCCACGCCCTGCGAGGTCTCCCAGATCTGCATCCACAGGGCATTGGCCGGCCCCTTCTGCTCGGGCTGGATCCAGGCCACGCGCGGATCCATCCACGCGCCCGCCCCGCGGGCCCGCGCGCCCGCCCGCCCCGCCCCCGGGCCGCGCCGCGCCGCGCACGGACGGACGGACGGACGGGCGGACGGACGCACGGGCGGGCGGGCCTGCGCCGCGCCTCGGGCCGGCTCGCGGCGGTGGCTCCCGTCGGGGTCCCGGCTCGCGGCGGCGGTCTCTGAGGAGACCGGGAGCGCCCCGGGCAGGCGGCGGCGGTGCTGCTGGGGCCTGTCAGGCTCCCTTCAGGCGGCGCGGGGGTCGCGGCGGCGTTCCACTCGGGCCGGCGGCGGAGGCCATCGAAGGGGGGCGGGCCCAGGCGCCGCGCGGCCCGGGACCCGCGGGAGGGCGGCCGCCGCCGCGAGCCAGGCCCTCAGGCGAGCTCGCGCCGCTAGCTCCGCGTCCCTGCCAGCAGCAGCGGCGGAGGCGGCGGCGAAAAGACACGCTCGGCGGCGACGGGGCGCGGGTGAAGGAGGGGGCGCCGCCGCCGCCTCCGCTCCAATGAGGGGCGGGGAGGGAGCCGGGCGGGGGGCGGGGGCGGGCGAGCGGGCAGGAAGCGCGGCCTCCCGTGCCCGGGCCCGGACGCCAGTGCGCACGCGCGGCCGATTTCAAATCCTCACTAGACACCGCCGCCTGGGTTAGCGCGCCTGCGTACTGGCGTTCCCTTCCGTCTGAGGAGAGGGCGTGGGGGGAGGGAGGGAGCGAGGGGCGGGGCACCGCGTCGGAAGGATACGCGACGGGGGAGGGGCTGGAAAGAGGGGGCGCCGGCTTCGTGGGCCTTTCTAGACCAGACTGGGGCAGCGGTGGGGGCAGAGGGGGAAGCCGCTAGGCGATGCGCCGCCCTCGGTCCCGTCTGCATCCGCCGGCCCCACCTCCCTCCACCACGCGCCGGCCGAGGCGTGGAGACATGCGCGCTGGGTGTCCGGCGGCCGCTCGGCCGTGCCGCGCATGCGCAGGAGTCCGAGTCCGGCGCCGCCTGTGGGGGACGTTTCCGTGTCTTCGCCCTCCCCAGGCTGTACGTAGGGAGCAGGCTGTACGTAGGGAGCTGACCGGCCCCTCGGCGGGGCGGTCGCCGCCCCACGGGCAGACCAGAGATGCCACAAAGACCCCCTCGCGTCCACCAGGGTCCCGCGGGCGGCCGGTCACGCCGCGGTCACCGGTGTCGGCGCCGCCCACGTGCTCGCCGGCGTCCTCCTGAGGAATCGCCCCACACCCTGCGGGGGGTCGACCCTCATCTGCCGGTTTCCTCACAGGCTATTGTTTTTTATTTTTAATATTATAATTAAATAGATTAAGATCCTCCCCAATTTTAGGAGACATAAAAAGACCTACATAGTAATAAATCATAGCAAAAGTAATAAAGCATGAATCCTTTAACAACGCAAACAATGCTATGGGCTGCCGGGGTGGGCTAAGGTCAGCGTCCCTGTGAGGTAGGCGTTGTTATTCTCATTTCCTAGTGGAAGAAAAACCCGGGCTCGAAGAGATTTCTAAGTCCTTGCTCACCCTCACACAAGCAGTAGGTGGTAACACTGAATTTCTGTTGTGGCTGTAACGCCTAAAGCGCATACCCGTTGTGCTATGCCTTCTCTGAATTTAAAAACTCAAACAAGTTCTACATTTTTCATACCCCATCTTACTAACCAGGAACAGTTTTGAATATTCACAGCTTCTCTCTCCTCTCTGTTTCCAAAGGAAAATACACATCCCGCCTCAGGCTTATTTTGTTTGTTGGTTTGCTGTTGTTATGCTTTTAAAACTGATTTTCTATGCGGAAAAGGAAGCTCAAGCTGGCAGCTTAGCTCACTGGTGCGGTTTCCCGAGGCCGGCCCGGCGGCGCTGCCCATCAGGGAAGCAGGCCGCGGTGGCCTGGGTTTTTCGAGCTGGCCCGGGGTCTGCAGGCTTCATCGGCGACTCTGCCCAGCCGTCTGCCCTGTGCGTTCCCGTGTCCAGAGGGTGCTCTGAGCCCGGCGCTCTGACGCTGGAGGTGTTTGGCACACACCGCTGACCACACACGTTCGGTGAGGTCCAGAGTCTGCTTGTGCCAGGGGAGCTAAGACTGCCTGCCTGCCGGACCCGGCGGCCCCACCCGGCCTGGCCCGATCCGGGAAGGGCGTTCTTGGGCCAGGCGACTTCCCTGACCGAGCCAGGGCCCTGAGGCTGTTCACCTCCTTCCCACCCAGCAGCCTGGACGCCTTTCCCGTCGAACCTCGGAACAAAGCAGATTTTAAATGGTCTCGTCCTCATTGGTATCTCAGATGAGTGGACTGCGCTAAGTACTTGACACTGGAAACCTACCAACATGAAAAAGTCCGTGTATTGCATACCTAGGTTTTTGGTGTTGGTTTTTTTTTTTTTTTCTTCCCTCAAATGATGTTACTTGATAAAAGTGGCTATTTCTGTTCAGACATTGCTCAGCACCTGTATATGGTACATGTGGAAATTATGATCAAGGATTAGAACATGTCCAGTTAAATAAACCACAAAAAAACACACAAAACAAGTCAGTTGTTATTCTGGAACTCGTTGCTTCCAGTGACTCAGGCCAAAGCCCTCGGAGTCATCCCAGCCTCCTCTTTCCAGAGCCAATACACCCTCTAGGCTTCACCTGCCAAACAGCCAAAAGCCTCCATCCACCCCACCCTCCACCCACAGCCCCTCCAAACTTCCATGTGCTGTGCTAAGTCGCTTCAGTTGTGTCCGACTCTGTGACCCCATGGACCACAGCCCCCTGGGTTCCTCTGTCCCTTGTCTGTGAGATTCTCCAGGCAAGAATACTGGAGTGGGTTGCCATGCCCTCCTCCAGGGGGTCTTCTCAACCCAGGGATCAAAGGGGTATCTCCTGTGTCGCCTGCGTGGGCAGGGCAGTTCTTTACTGCTAGTACCACCTGGAAGCCCCAAGCTTCCATAGGTTTAACCTAAACAGTCCCTTCTTGCTGGCTTTCCCCAACCCATTCTTGCCCGCTTTGGCCTTGTCTCCCCACAGCCACCTGAGTGAGCCTTAAAAAAGAGAAAGTGTTGATTTTAAATAAATAAGAATCATGCCACTTTTCTGCTCCAAACCCTCTGGGGGCTCTGTTTCTCACTTAGCCGTGCTATGACCTGCAAGTCCCTGCCTTGCCTGATCACCTTGTCTACTCAATCACAAAGCAGTGGGCACACTGCCACCCCAGGGCCTTTGCACTTACAGTTACCTCTGCCTGGGACGCTCCTACCCCAGAGGTCCCTCCCCGCTCTCAGTCCTTAGGGAGGACTTCCAAGTGGCTCTATTTAAACTGCAAACCTGACCCTCAGCATTCACTCCTTCCCTTCCTTGCTCTGTTTTTCTTAGCATTTATCTCCATTCGTTTCCTTGACCACAGAACAAAATACCACAAACCAGATGGCTTGAAACAACGGAAATTCATTCTTTCACAATCCTGGAGGCTAAAAGTCAGAAATCAAGGTGTCCCCAGGGCCATGCCTTTCTCGGGGGGCTCTGGGGGAGAAACCTACTCTTCTGAAGTGTATGTGCCTGTGCTCAGTCGCGTCTGACTCTTTGCGACCCCCAAGGATTGCAGCCCCCCAGGCTCATTTGTCCATGGAATTTTCCAGACAAGAATGCTAGACAGGTTGCCATTTCCTACTCCAGGAGACCTTCCCAACGCAGGGATCAAAGCCTTGTTCCTTGCATCTCCTGCATTGGCAGGCAAATTCTTTGCCACTGTGCCACCTAGGTGCTGTCGGCAGTTCTAGCTGCTCCTCAGGCTTGTGGGTACATCCCCGTCTACCTCCAGCATTTCATCGAGTTTTTTCTGTGTGTCTTTTCCCTTCTTATAAAGACACCATCTACCTTGGATCAGGGCTCACGCTTGACCTCATCTTAACTCGACTACCTCTGCGGTGACCCTATTTCTGAATAAGGTCACATGCTACTGGCACCCAGGGGGAGAGCTTGACCAGAGCTTTTTTTGAGGGGGAGGGGCCAGGGAACACAGACCGACCCACTGTGCCATCTGATGTAAACTTCCTTTACGTTGTTTATCATCTGTGTCCCCTCACCCCATAGGAATGTAAGCTCCACAAGGAGAAGAATTTTTACCTGTCCTTTTCTCTGGTGGGGGCCAGCTCCAGGATTGTGTCTGGCACACAATGGGCCCTTAATGAACTGGTGGGATGACCAGTCGTCACCTCACTGACCCAGTGGGAATGAGAGCAGGCAGTTGCATAGCCGAGCTTCCAGGATCGATTACACAGCTTGTCACTGTTCACTTGTTTTCCCCATTTTAAGCTCTCCACCCACCCCCGCCCCTTGACCTCCCACTCCCTCTTTGCTGTTTACCTCTAGTTAATCCCTCTTAGCCTGATTCCTCAGCCACCAGTCAACTTCTTGTAATTATATCCAGATTTTGTTATTTATGCATTTGATCATAAACCTTTTATGTGATTTAGAAGAAACATTTCCTTATGTAAATGAAGAAACCATCCTGGGGCTTCCCTGGTGGTCCAGTGGTTAAGAATTCACTTGGCAATGCAGGGGACCTGGGTTCCATCCCTGGTTGGGGAACTAAAATCCCACACGCCCTGGAGCAACTTAGCCCGTGCACCACAACTACCGAGCACCGGCACTCTGGAGAGAGTCCACGCGCGACGGCAAAAGATCCCGGTGACGCAGCTGAAGAAAAAGACATACGTATTAAAAAAAAAGAAATAGTACCGACAGCAAAACGCAGTCTCAGACTCCGGGAAGCGGGACATCTTTTTCTTGGCTTATCAGACAAAGCATGTACCCTTCTTTGGCCAAAACCCACTCTCTCTCTTTCCTGATATTAAGGAGAGGTAATATTTGTGATTACATCACAGTTTTAGTGTTCTCATGAGCAAATGGTTTCCAATGTGTGTTTCATGAATGATCTGTACCAAAATCAGACATGCTGGTCTAAATGCAGATCTCAGGGGCTCATTTAATCTACTGAAGCTTTCTAGAAGTGAGGCCCAGGAATCAATATTTTAAGTAAACTCCCTGGACAATTCTTAAGCACAGTAAAGTTTGAAAACCTCTATCTAATTCAAGGTTCCTAACTCAGTTGCTCACAGAAACTAAATAGGTGATATAAGTAACTGACAAAAATCAGATTGTGCATGTGTTTGTATTAGTCAGCTACTGCTGAGTAACAAACCACCCCTAAACTCAGTGGCTTAAAATAAGGGTTCAGTATTGCTCATAATTCTTCAGTGCTCACCTTTCTTTATGATCCAACTCTCACATCTCTACATGACTACTTGAAAAACCGTATCTTTGACTATATGGACCTTTGTCAGCAAAGTGACATCTCTGTTTTTTAACACAATGTCTAGGTTTGTCATAGCCTTCCTTCCAAGGAGCAAGCATCTTTTTGAATTGCGTTGCTGGAGCAGACTCTAGAGAGTCCCTTGGACAGAAAGGAGATCAAACCAGTCAATCCTCAAGGAAATCAACCCTGAATATTCATTGGCAGGACTGATGCTGAAGCTGAAGCTCCAATACTTTGGCCACCTGATGTGAAGACCCAACTCATTGGAAAAGGACCCTGATGCTAGGAAATAATGAAGTCAATAGAAGAGGGTGAAGAGGATGAACTGATTAGATAGCATCACCGGCTCAATGGACATGAGTTTGAGCATCCTGGAGATGATAAAGGACAGGGAAGCCCGGCATGCTGCAGTCGTTGGGGTCGCAGAGAGTCAGACACAACTGAGCAACTGAACAACAACAGCCAGGGACTCAGAAAATGCTCCCACACAGACAGAGGCAGACAGGAAGCATCGGTGGGCGGCCTGTGCATTATCTCTGGTCACTAGGAAGCAAATAATATGATGAGGAAAAAAGAGACAGGAGGCGAGAGCCATCTACCTGAGCTGTGCCCCAAGGATTCTTGTCCATGAAGACAGATGTCCTTCAAAGAGCTCTGTTCCTACCAAGGTGAAGGCTGAGCTTTTTGGAAGTCTTGAGCACTGGGGCCACTACTTAAAGGAAATCTAGAATATATATGTATAATACATGTATAATTGAATCACTTTGCTGTACAGCAGAAATTAACACATCATTGTAAATCGATTTAATAAATTTTTTTAAAAAAGAGTAAACCTTGGGGGTGAGCATTTCTGTAAAATGAGTGATCACCCTCACCATTGATTATGGACATTTTCAAATTTATACAACAGAAGCAAGAAAGTATATAATGAAACCCTATATACTCATTACCCAGATTCAGTAATTATCAACTCATGGTCAAATGTGTTCACTAACATCCTTACCCACTTTCTCTCCTTCCAAATACGTTGAAGCAAATCCCAGATACTATATCATTTCATCCGTAAATATCTCAGTATGTATTTCTGAGTTATAAGCACTCTTGTTTTAAAACATAGTTATGGTATTAATCTTCACTTTCTGCCATAAGGGTGGTGTCATCTGCATATCTGAGGTTATTGATATTTCTCCCGGCAATCTTGATTCCAGCTTGTGTTTCTTCCAGTCCAGCGTTTCTCATGATGTACTCTGCATAGAAGTTAAATAAGCAGGGTGACAATATACAGCCTTGACATACTCCTTTTCCTATTTGGAACCAGTCTGTTGTTCCATGTCCAGTTCTAACTGTTGCTTCCTGACCTGCATACAGATTTCTCAAGAGGCAGGTCAGGTGGTCTGGTATTCCCATCTCTTTCAGAATTTCCCACAGTTTATTGTGATCCACACAGTCAAAGGTTTTGGCATAGTCAATAAAGCAGAAATGCAGATGACACCACCCTTATGGCAGAAAGTGAAGAGGAACTAAAAAGCCTCTTGATGAAAGTGAAAGTGGAGAGTGAAAAAGTTGGCTTAAAGCTCAACATTCAGAAAACGAAGATCATGGCATCCGGTCCCATTACTTCATGGGAAATAGATGGGGAATCAGTGGAAACAGTGTCAGACTTTATTTTTCTGGGCTCCAAAATCACTGCAGATGGTGACTGCAGCCATGAAATTAAAAGATGCTTACTCCTTGGAAGAAAAGTTATGACCAACCTAGATAGCATATTGAAAAGCAGAAACATTACTTTGCCAACAAAGGTTCATCTAGTCAAGGCTATGGTTTTTCCAGTGGTCATGGATGGATGTGAGAGTTGGACTGTGAAGAAGGCTGAGCGCCGAAGAATTGATGCTTTTGAAGTGTGGTGTTGGAGAAGACTCCTGAGAGTCCCTTCGACTGCAAGGAGATCCAACCAGTCCATTCTGAAGGAGATCAGCCCTGGGATTTCTTTGGAAGGAATGATGATGAAGCTGAAAGTCCAGTACTTTGGCCACCTCATGCGAAGAGTTAACTCATTGGACAAGACTCTGATGCTGGGAGGGATTGGGGGCAGGAGGAGAAGGGGACGACAGAGGATGAGATGGCTGGATGGCATCACTGACTTGATGGATGTGAGTCTCAGTGAACTCTGGGAGTTGGTGATGGACAGGGAGGCCTGGCGTGCTGCGATTCATGGGGTCGCAAAGAGTCGGACACAACTGAGTGACTGATCTGATCTGATCTGATGGTATTAATCACATCAACGTATTAATGATAATGTCTTACTTAATATCATCAAACATCTGATCCATAGCTGATATCTGTTGTTGTTGTTCAGTTGATAAGTTGTGTCTTATCACACACACTCGATTGTGTTCGACTCTTTGTGACTCCCCTGGACTATAGTACACCATGCTTCCCTGTCCCACTGTCTCCTGGAGTTTGCTTAAATTCATGTCCATTGAGTTAGTGATGCTCTCTAACCATCTCATCTTCTGTCGCCCTCTTCTCCCTGTGCCTTCAATCTTTCCCAGCATCAGGGTATTTTCCAATGAGTTGGCTCTTCCCATCAGGTGGCCAAAATATTGAAGCTTCAGCTTCAGCTTCAGCATCAGTCCTTCCAATGAATATTCAGGGTTGATTTCCTCTAGGATTGACTTGTTTGATCTCTTTGCTGTCCAGGGCACTCTCAAGAGTCTTCTCCAGCACCACAATTCGAAAGCATCAGTGCTTCAGCCCTCAGCCTTCTTTATGGACCAGCTGTCACATCTGTACATGACTACTGGATCATCGATATCTGATTATCTTATAAAATTTTAATGGGTTGTTTTTTCCCCCATAAGCTCTATAATTGCAGTGGTTGGTTTGAATCTTCCCAGGTTTTTAATCTGTGATTTCTCCCTCGTCTTTTTCTCTTTTTGGGGTCGAGGGGGTGGCAATCTTTTGTTGAAGAATATGGCTCCTTTGTCCCACAGTCTGTTGTGCAGGTACATCTCCCTGTGGGATCACTTGACATGTTCGCGGTCATCTCTATTTTCTTTTTTTTCCTTTTTTTAAGATCTTGACCCCACTTATTGATTTATTTTTGCTTTTTGGCTGTGGCATGTAGGATCTTAATCCCCCAACCAGGGATCAAACCTGTGCTCCCTGCAGTGGAAGCGTGGAGTCTTAGCCCTTGGACCTCCAAGGAAGTCTCCTCTGTTTTCTGTAAATTGGTCTGTTGGATGTAGACTCTCAGTTCAATTCAGGGTTGGCCTTTTCTGGGAAGTGTGACAACCGTGGAGATGGGTCTGTGTCCTCAAGCGCCCTTGGTGTGAGCATCACCAAAGACCTCCGTCCATGGTTCCTCCAGGGCGGGGGTCACCACGTTTCAGCAGCACAGCTATCCCAAGACGTCCCCTCCCATCTAACCTGAGATGCAGGAAATGCGTGCAGAGGAAGGATGTTCTACGCCTGGGGAGAGAAACATCCCTGAGGATAGGAGCACCACAGTCCCGGCTTCCAGGTCCAGGGGTGGCCACAGAAATCTCGCCCGAGGCTGGCACTGTAGACCGAGGCCTGGCCTGGGAAGGCCATGTTCCACCCCGTGGCATGTGAGATGCACTGGACGCCCATGAGGAGATTTGCACTGAGGAGCGACGGGATCTACATTGTTTAAGGAGACTCACTCTGCCTCAGGGGGCTTCCCTGATAGCTCAGCTGGTAAAGAATCCGCCTGCAATGCAGGAGACCCCAGTTCAATCCCTGGGTTGGGAGGATCCCCTGGAGAAGGGAAAGGCTACCCACTCCAGTTTTCTTGGGCTTCCCTGGTGGCCCAGCTGGTAAAGAATCTGCCCACAATGCAGGAGACCCGCGTTCAATCCTTGGGTTGGGAGGATCCCCTGGAGAAGGGAAAGGCTACCCACTCCAGCATTCTGGCCTGGAGAATTCCATGGAATGTGTAGTCCATGGTGTCGCAAAGAGTCAGACAGGACTGAGCGACTTTCACTTTCACTCTGCCTCAGGAGATGGAACTGTGATGCACAAGGCTGGATGAGGGTGGTGATAGTGGCTGACGACCCAGGGGCTGAGGAGAGAACTGGAAAGTCAGTAACAAGCATGGTGTTAGGTTTGCAGAGGAACATTTAGTTGAAGATAAACTTGCTCAGGTCAGGGGCTGTGCCTCTTGGAAGAAACACCCTCAGATCTCAGCGGCAGGCTGTAGTGAGTTTGTCTCTCATTCATACTTGCGTCCAGCTGGGCCTGATGGGGCCTGGGTGTGGGCAGGGAGGGCATGTGAAGGTACTTCAGGGATGCAGGCTACCCCGTCCAGGGGTCCTGGCTTCCCTGGGCCCAGCAGGCTCCCCCGGTACCTGGCAAGGACTGGCAGGGGAGGGAAGGAGAAGGATGATGGGTCCGGCAGGAGGTTCGGGGTCGCACCTGGTGTGGCCCACATCTGCAGCAGCGGGCAGCCCGGTGGCCAGAACTCAGGCTCTCGGCCGCACCTAGCCGGGGGAGTTTATAAATTGTAGTCGAGCCGCGAGCCCAGCAGAAAGGAAATGCGTCTGGCAGACACACAGCGCTGACGCTGCCACGGGATGTTTTGGAGGTAAAATCATCGGCCCCGTAATTGATTCCACGTGGAGGAAGGGAAGAGGGCGGAGCCGGGAGCTTCCAGTGAAGAGCCTGGGACAGGACCCCTGGATGGAGGACATGCAGGAGCCCCCGCCTGGGCAAGCCTACCAGGGGCTCCTCTACAAGCCCAGCAGAACACTGAGCGGGCACCACCACCTGCCGAACTCCGCATCCCGCCAGAGAACCACAGATGTAGGCGGCTGTAAACCTCCAGTGTAGACAGGCAACCTGAAGGTGAAACAGCAGAGTTCTCGCTCGTCGGTCTCTCATTCTCGCCTCATAGAGGCTCCTTGGCTGCAGCGTTTCTCCCGCTCCCTGGAGAAGCCTCCACAACCAGAAGCTCTTCCTGAGTGTTCACACGTTACACCCCAGAGTCTCAGACGCTTCCTGCAGCCCCGGGCTCGGTCCCCCTCTGACGGAGGTCACCCCAGCCAGGTCCAAACCTTCCTTCCACAGCCCAAGGCATCCGTAAGCTACTGCCCTGCACAGGGAAGCAGGGCCAGGTACACGGACCAGGCTCTCAGCTCAGGAGTTTGCTGAAATTTCCCCCTGCCTTAGCGCTTGACTGGAGCAAACAGCCAGTTCTCAAACCAAGATCAGTTTCTTTGGTTAAGAACAGGGCCTGCGGGAGCCGGTTCACACTGCAGTCACTCTCCTGTTTGTTTCCTGACTGTGAGGCCTCGGGCAAGCTGATTAACCTGGGTGGCCCGAGTCTCCTCCTTTGGCAGAACGGTGACAATAATTCAAACTTATGCGTAGGATGGCGCTAGTGATGAAGAGCCTGCCTGCCGACTAGGAGATTTAAGAGATGCGATTTGATCCCCGGGTTGGGAAGAGCCCTTGGAGGAGGACATGTCCACCCACTCCAGTATTCTTGCCTGGAGAATCCCATGGACAGAGGAGCCTGGCGGGCTACGGTCCATAGGATCACAAAGAGTTAGACACGATTCAAGGGACTTGGCACGCGCACACGTGCATAGGACTGTGTGAAGATTAAAAGAATCGATACCTGTGTAGTGCTTACCAGAGTGACGGGCACAGAGCACCTGTCCTACACGTGTATTCATGATGTTATTTCTCAGAGGTTCTTAAAATATTTTATTTGTTTGGCTGTGTTGGGTCTTAGTTGCTGCATGCAGGATTCTTTGTTGCAATGCGCAGACTCTAATCGTGATGCCCAGGCTTACCTGCTCTGCCATATGTGGGATCTTAGTTCCCCGACCAGGGTTTGAACCCACTTCCCCTGCATCACGAGGCGGATTCTTAACCCCTGGATCACAAGGGAAGTCCCTCAGAGGTTCTTAAAGAAGCTAGAATTTTCTTTACACCCTCAGTTTCCTAGTTTTCTCATGCTCTCAGTGGAAAGATGCAGTCAAGGGCCCTGCTTCCTGTTTTTTCGCTCTTGGTCAGGCTCCAACTTCCCTGGTGATGAAAGAGAATAGCTCACTGCTCCGCAGGTCTGATGAACTCATTCATTTTTCTATTTCTGTAGTAGATCTTCATCCCCAGACAAACCCTCTGGGGTCTGTTTTGTTCTGTTGTGCACACCGAGCCCTTGGGCGCGTGGGCTGGGACATGTCTAGTCCCCGTTGCTGCTGAACCGGCACTCGGGTCAAGAACATCCATGTGTGACGTGGAAGACCAGAGACGAGGGGCAGCAAGACCCAGAGACACATGTTCCCCTTCACAGGCCAGGGCAAGAGGATTCTGAGCCCAGGGACAGAGGTAGAGTCTACATTCCTAACGAATCTCCCTAAGTGGAAGGGAACTGGTAGGAGGGAGGGATCCTGACAGGGGACCAGTCTGGGGCCACGGCTGTCCCACCAAAGAGATGTGGATGCTGGTACCATGGTGGTGGGTGGGGTGGGGGGGGGCTGGGTGCAGTCTGAAGGCAGAATCATTTGGATTGACCGAGGAGTGGGGCAGAGGGGAGAATAAAGGCACCACCCCGGGTGGTGCCCTGAGCAACTGAGAGCCTTCCTCTCCTAGATGGAGACACAGGGCAGCGGGAGGCAGGTCCTTTGGAAACATTAGGTTTGTGATGTCCTGGCCTGACATCCCGGGGAGATACCCAGGAGGCAGCCGGCCACAGAAGTGATGCATTTGGACGAGGAGCTGGTCTAGAGAGGCGAGTCTTGGAGGGAAGCCTTCCCTGCTGGCATGGAGCGCAGGCGGTGAGCTTGCCCGGGTGGGTGTCAGTGAGCAGAACAGACAAACGGAGACAGGACCCGCCTCACGGCGCAGGGCAAGCAGACTCGTCACCGTCTGCCTGAATCCACTGCGTGGCATTTTTCAACCCGTTTGAATTTCTGAGTGGAGTTAGGACGTGTGCTGTCATTTTTCAAGGCTCTGTTCAATAAAATAGCTGAGTAATTACTACACTCGGGGAACTGGCTGAAGTCCACTCAGGCCTAAAAATAGCGAGTTGACAGAGCTGTGGGTTCTTTTCTCAAGACAGTGAGACCTCGCAGGCCCAGCCAAGCAGCCCTGGAGCTGGAGGCAGGCCTGGACGCGGAGACTTGCTGGGGAGACATTGCTAGTGGATTCCGCGCAGCCACAAGGGCAAGTGGAGACGGGGCCAGGGCGGCCTTGTCCACCAAATCGGCTGTTTGATGAGAAAAATCCTCATCCTCACGTTGCCTTCCTTCTGAATTTGAGCCAGGCCAGGTGTCCCAAGTATCGCTAGTGGTAAAGAACTCACCTGCCAATGCAGGAGACGCAAGAGACACGGGTTCGATCCCTGGGTCAGGAAGATCCCCTGGAGGGAGGAAATGGCAACCCACTCCAGTGTTCTTGCCTGGAAAATTTCATGGACAGAGGAGCCTGGTGGGCTCCAGTCCATGGGGTCGCACAGAGTCAGACAAGACTGAGTGCACGCACACACACACACACACACAGGGCAGTGGTTAGGGCCCCCCACTGTGAACGGCAGCCACAGCAGAAACAAAACAGTAGTTGGGAGAAACACAAGGATGTCACGTTCTCCAAAGCGCGGGGCAGCCCCCTGGCAATGACTGAGCAATCGAGAGGCAGCCTGTTTCTGAAGCTTCAAACCAGTACCTGATGCTACAGTGCTTCCTTAACAGACCACTGGTTGTGATTAAGGTGTGGGTATTACCACCAGCAAATAAAAGATGAAAGCTTTCACTTTCACTTTCACTTGGTATTTGAAGGGAGTGGGTTCAGTTCAGTTCAGTCACCCAGTTGGGTCTGACTCTTTGCGACCCCATGGACTGCAGCATGCCAGGCCTCCCTGTCCATCACCAACTCCCGGAATTTACTCACACTCATGTCCATTGAGTTGGTGATGCCATCCAACCATCTCATCCTCTGTCGTCCCCTTCTCCTCCCACCTTCAATCTTTCCCAGCATCACAGTCTTTTCAAATGAATTAGCTCTTCTCATCAGGTGGCCAAAGTATTGGAGTTTCAGCATCAGTCCTTCCAATGAATATTCAGGATTGATTTCCTTTAGGATGGACTGGTTGGATCTCCTTGCAGTCCAAGGGACTCTCAAGAGTCTTCTGAGTGGGTGGGGTCAGCAAATCCCCCTACAGGATGGGGCTGGAAGGAGGGTGCTCCTGGAGGGTGCTCCTGTGTGCTGCATTTGCCCATCTTGGCCCAGATGCCTTGCAGGAGGCAGAAGTAGAGACAAGCCAGAAGCAGTGAGATCACATCAACCTTCCTGCCCGGGAGGGCATGGGCATTGTGTTTCAAAGAACACACTGGCCTAACACATGCTTCCTTTGGCTTACTCTGTGTGGTTTAACAGTTTAAAATACAAATTGCGAAACCTCCCCGGCCATCCAGTGGTTAGGACTCTGAGCTCTCACTGTCTGGGCCCAGGGTTCAGTCCCTGGTCAGGGAACTAAGATCCCACAAGTCGAGCAGCACGGCCAAAAACTGAATTAAATTAAATTTTAAAATTGCTTCATTAGTCAGCTTTGCTCATTTATGCTGCAGTAATGTCCCTTGGACTGCAAGGAGATCCAACCAGTCCATTCTGAAGATCAGCCCTGGGATTTCTTTGGAAGAAATGATGCTGAAGCTGAAACTCCAGTACTTTGGCCACCTCATGTGAAGAGTTGACTCATTGGAAAAGACTCTGATGCTGGGAGGGATTGGGGGCAGGAGGAGAAGGGGATGACAGAGGATGAGATGGCTGGATGGCATCACTGACTTGATGGACGTGAGTCTGAGTGAACTCCGGGAGTTGGTGATGGACAGGGAGGCCTGGCGTGCTGTGATTCATGGCGTTGCAAAGAGTCGGACACGACTGAGCGACTGATCTGATCTGATCTGATCTGAATGACCCACTTGAGTTTCTCTTACCTTGGACGTGGGGTATCTCTTCACGGCTGCTCCAGCAAAGCGCAGCCGCTGCTGCCTACCTTGGACGAGGGTGTATCTCCTCACTGCCACCCCTCCTGACCTTGAACGTGGAGTAGCTCCTCTAGGCCCTCCTGCGCCCGTGCAGCCACCACTCCTTGGATGCGGGGTTGTTCCTCTCGGCCGCCGCCCCTGGCCTCAGGCATGGGGTAGCTCCTTCCAGGTGCAGAAGAGGAACTAAAGACCCTCTTGATGAAAGTGAAAGAGGAGAGTGAAAAAGTTGGCTTAAAGCTCAACATTCAGAAAATGAAGATCATGGCATCTGGTCCCATCACTTCATGGGAAATAGATGGGGAAACAGTGGAAACAGTGTCAGACTTTATTTTTCTGGGCTCCAAAATCACTGTAGACGGTGACTGCAGCCATGAAAGTAAAAGACGCTTACTCCTTGGAAGAAAAGTTATGACCAACCTAGATAGCATATTGAAAAGCAGAGACATTACTTTGCCAAAAAAGGTCCGTCTAGTCAAGGCTGTGGTTTTTCCAATGGTCATGTATGGATGCGAGAGTTGGACTGTGAAAAAAGCTGAGAACCGAAGAATTGATGCTTTTGAACTGTGGTGTTGAAGAAGACTCTTGAGAGTCCCTTGGACTGCAAGGAGATGCAACCAGTCCATTCTAAAGGAGATCAGCCCTGGGTGTTCTTTGGAAGGAATGATGCTGAAGCTGAAACTCCAGTACTTTGGCCACCTCATGCGAAGAGTTGACTCATTGGAAAAGACTCTGGTGCTGGGAGGGATTGAGGGCAGGAGGAAAAGGGGACGACAGAGGATGAGATGACTGGATGGCATCACCGACTCAATGGACGTGAGTTTGAGTGAACTCCGGGAGATGGTGATGGACAGAGGCCTGGCGTGCTGCAATTCATGGGGTCACAAAGAGTTGGACACGACTGATCGACTGAACTGAATGACCCACGGCCCCATCTCAGCGGCTTCTAGGAATAACATGGGCAACACCTCGCCCACACTATGTACATCATGCTTTCACCATTCAGGGACCCTCACGGGAGGAGCAGCCCCTCTCAGCCCCATGGCAAGGGAAAAGGGAGACCTAGCCAAGCCATGGGTGGCTCTCAGGGTTCTGCTGGGATGTGGGGATGCTACATACAGTCGAATTCTGCTGGCTGAAGCCATGCCCGAGGGAGATGTGATGGGTGGTCCTCTGATAGAAGATGGAGAACAACCTGGAGGAACGATGCTCCAATAATCAGCTCCCACAACACCTGTGGATGAAGGATGCTACCTTGCAGGTGCCGCTTCTCACCAATGGTCCACCCGCTCACAGATGATGTCACTGTGGTCCAAGCTGCTTCTGGGGTTTGCGGGCTCTGAGCTAGTAAAGGGAGGACTGTGTATTGCCTCAGTCTGGCTAAGTTTAAAAACAGCCATTAACAAGTCCATTTCTTTTTATCTTAAAAATATTTAAGATTGGTGAATGTTTTGACCTCAGGATGTCTGGAGATAAGAGACCACTTCAGATGGTGAAGGTTTTGCTTTGGCTTCATGGCTGTGTCTTTCTCAATTCTTCTGTAGATAAATCCATCCACTTGCACGTTCATGATGCAATTACTGCACAAACCTGTGTGGAGTCCCTCCCACGTGATGGGTGCAGGATGGACAGCAGGGAACACTTTAGGGACCGTCTGTGTGACTCCTCCCATCAGAAAGTCAGAATGAGGGCTTCTACCTACCTACCTCAGTTGCAGGGAAGGTCCTGCCCCCATGAGCAAAAGGTCAAGGCTTGGAAGCAGGTGCTAAAAGTTCTGGGCAGAAAGTCTGCATAGGACCAACCGTGGGCCATGAACCATGAGCCAGCTCAGAGCGCAGTGACCTTGGTGACATCCCCGTCTCCTGCCCCGGGGCCAGGACAGGGAGACTGCCAACCTTCCCACCCTTCAGCAGAACTCAACAGGGTGTCCTGTACAATGTTGTTTGCAGAATAAAAGAACTTACCTTCAAGATCCTCCCAACTGGACCTCAGTCTCCAGACCAGCCTTTCCCCAAACCACTCCCCCACTTGCCGGAGTCCCGGGTCTCAGAGTTCTTTGCTCACAGCCTCTGAGACAAGTGAGCTGCCAGCTTTCTTGTCTCTGACCTGCGTTCAGGGTTTGTCGAGTCTCTGAAAGTTTCTCTCAACCTCGTCTTTGCCTCTCCCAGTGTAACCTGAACCTCCCCGACCCGGGTGCAGCCAAAATCTTTGCAGGACTTTTCCCGGCCACAATGAGATGGAACTGGAAGGTGGAGACTGATAGTCATTCTGAACATCACCCAAGTGATTTTGAAAAGGAGAGGTGGGCTTCTCCCATTGCCTGGAATGAGGTAACTCTGGTATCACTTGATTATGACCCTTTTACTCAGTGCTCCAGGTGGACCACAGGATTCATCACAGCCGGAGTCTTAACTACTAGAACACTGAGCCCTGCACCGGCCCCAGCTCCGCGGCTGGCCGGCAGGAGGCGCTCAATGCACGCGGGTGTGGCGTGTTTCCAGCGGCTCCTCCCCTTTTTCCTGATTGACAGGGAGGGCACTGGGCCTTCTCACAGGGCCCAGAGATAACGCAGCATCTCAGGGGAGGTTCCTACTGCTAAGTTGTTTCTGTCGTGTCCGACTCTGTGCGACCCCAGAGACGGCAGCCTACCAGGCTCCCCCGTCCCTGGAATTCTCCAGGCTAGAACACTGGAGTGGTTGCCATTTCCTTCTCCAATGCATGAAAGTGAAAAGTGAAAGTGAAGTTGCTCAGTCGTGCCCGACTCCTAGCGATCCCCTGGACTGCAGCCTACCAGGCTCCTCGGTCCATGGGATTTGCTAGGCAAGAGTACTGGAGTGGGTTGCCATTACCTTCTCTGAAACGTCCCTAAACGCAACTGGGTCCAGATCTTTTAAAAGAACTACAGAAGTTTCAAACAAGCAGCAGACAAGACATGGTTCATCTCCTGCCACAGGCAGCAGAAAAAGGAATCTGAAGACAAGAAAGACATTTGAATCTGTAAATATTTAAGAAGCAACCACCCCACGCCAGGTGCCAGGCTCTGAGCTGGCTGCTATCCCGAAGAATTCAACTTAGGGGACAAGAGAGAAACTTTTCCATGCTGGTTTGAAAACATAAGTCCTTACCAAGTAAAAGGGCTTCCCCAGTGGCTCCGCAGTAAAGAATCTGCCCTCAATGCAAGAAACTTATAGGAGATGCGGGTTTGATCCCTGGATGGGGAAGATCCCCTGGAGAAGGACATGGAAACCCATTGCAATATTCTTGCCTGGAGAACCCCATGGAAAGAGGAGCCTGGTGGACTACAGTCCAAGAGGTCACAGAGAGACACGACTGAGCAATGGAACAAAAAAAGGTAAAACAGTAAGATTGAAATGGGTCACTGAATCAGTCAAGTGGTGTTCAGTGAATTTAACTCAATTGCTGACATGGATTATCTGGTGCTAAAAGTTCCCCAAAATGTCACTTAGAGGAAAAGTGAAGTGAAATTTACTCAGTTATGTCTGACTCTTTGCGACCCCATGGACTAGTCCATGGCATTCTCCAGGCCAGAATACTGGAGTGGGTAGCCTTTCTGTCTCCAGGGAATCTTCCCAACCCACGTCTCCCGCATTGCAGGCAGATTCTTTACCAGCTGAGCCACAAGAGAAGCCCAAGAATACTGGAGTGGGTAGCCTATCCCTTCTCCAGGGGATCTTCCTGACTCAGAGATAGAACTGGGGTTGCCTGCATTGCAGGTAGATTCTTTACCAAAGGAGCTATCAGGGAAGCCCAAAAGGAGATGTTCAATTTATTTTGTCTTTATCTTTGGCTCAATCAAATAATATTCCTAAAATTCACTTCCAGAAGGGAATGATATTGCCTACATGTGGAATCCAAAGGAAAAATGATGAAAAAAAATCAACGCTGAATATTCACTGGAAGGACTTATGCTGAAGCTGAAACTCCAATACTTTGGCCACCTGATGCAAAGAGTCAACTCATTGGAAAAGACCCTGATACTGGGAAAGATTGAAAGCAGGAGGAGAACGGGGTGACCTAGGATGAGATGGTTGGATGACATCATCGACTCAATGGACACAAATTTGAGCAAACTCTGGGAGATAGTGTAGGATGGGGAAGCCTGGTGTGCTGCAGCCCATGGGGTCATAAAGAGTGGGACACAACTGAGCGACTGAACAACAACAACAACAACAAAGATAAAAAGGAACTTATTTCCAAAGCAGAAGGAGACTCATGGACACAAAAGCAAATTTATGGTTACCAAAGGGGAAACAGGGGAGGATACATTAGGAGATGGGGATTAACAGATACACACTATTATATATAAAACAGGTAACCAACAAGGACCTACTGTATAGCATAGGGGACTCTGCTCAATATCTGTAATAATCTATAAGGGGAAAGAATCTGAAGAATATGTATGTATAACTGAATCACTTTGCTGTATACCTGAAACTAACACCACATTGTAAATCAACTACACTTCAATAAAAACTTTAAAAATTACTTCCCTTCCTTTTGAAATGGTGGTTTAGTCACTAAGTCGTGTCCAACTCTTGCGACCCCACGGACTGCACCTGCCACGGGAACTTCTCTGTCCGTGGGATTTTCCAGGCAAGAACACTGGAGTGGGTTGCGTGTGCTTTATAATGAAACCCTACATTTTATCATGCAGTTCCCATGTGATCTCGGCTAAGTTGTTTCCCAAAGAACAGGCTCTTTCTCAGGACAATGGACTCGGCTTTTTTAGAGGCACAAATCACAGCATGTGTTTTCCACCAGACACACAGCTACTGGAGGGAGGTGAAACTTTCACCTTGCTTCTTAACCACTAACCCCTAAGAATGAGTTTGTGAAATTTGAAGTGTCATAAGAAATACATGGAGAAATCCTGGAATTAGGTCAGTACTTAACAAAGGCTTGTCTAGTAGCAGGCATTTCATTTCTAAACAATAAAATGACCAAACACTCCCCCACCCCCACCCCCCACCCCCCACGGGGGGAATTAGAAAGTTTTGTTTCAAAAGCATCTTGTTTGCAAAATGCCTAAAGCAAAACAGACTCCCTGGGGAGGCAAAGGCTTTTCCAGAATGCAAGCATTTAAAGTAGCTGTGAACAATTACTGCCCACACTGGCGCATCATTAACAGTTGCTAGTTAAAATTTCTGAAAGCTAGATGTGTTTAAATTCAAGTCGGGACAACTCAGGACCCAGTCTCCTAATGTCTAAAAGGTGATGTGTAATTTCATGGCAGAAAAAATACTCATGGTAAACTTAGGCCCGATACTGGAAAATATCCTCTACATTTGTGACTTTTGTGTTGTCTGAGAAAATAATTCCAGAGAAGAACATGTATACTGTTTTCAACTGGTGGATCATGAAACATGGAACAACATTTCAATCAGATCAGATCAGTTGCTCAGTCGTGTCCGACTCTTTGCGACCCCATGAATCACAGCACGCCAGGCCTCCCTGTCCATCACCAACTCCCGGAGTTCACTCAGACTCACGTCCATAGAGTCAGTGATGCCATCCAGCCATCTCATCCTCTGTCCTCCCCTTCTCCTCCTGTCCCCAATCCCTCCCAGCATCAGAGTCTTTTCCAATGAGTCAACTCTTCGAATGAGGTGGCCAAAGTACCGGAGTTTCAGCTTCAGCATCATTCCTTCCAAAGAAATCCCAGGGCTGATCTCGTTCAGAATGGACTGGTTGGATCTCCTTGAAGTCCAAGGGACTCTCAAGAGTCTTCTCCAACACCACAGTTCAAAAGCATCAATTCTTGGCGCTCAGCCTTCTTCACAGTCCAACTCTCACATCCATACATGACCACAGGAAAAACCATAGCCTTGACTAGACGAACCTTTGTTGGCAAAGTAATGTCTCTGCTTTTGAATATGCTATCTAGGTTGGTCATAACTTTCCTTCCAAACAGTAAGCGTCTTTTAATTTCATGGCTGCAGTCACCATCTGCAGTGATTTTGGAGCCCAGAAAAATAAAGTCTGACACTGTTTCCCCATCTATTTCCCATGAAGTGGTGGGACCAGATGCCATGATCTTCGTTTTCTGAATGTTGAGCTTTAAGCCAACTTTTTCACTCTCCACTTTCACTTTCATCAAGAGGCTTTTGAGTTCCTCTTCACTTTCTGCCATAAGGGTGGTGTCATCTGCATATCTGAGGTTATTGATATTTCTCCCAGCAATCTTGATTCCAGTTTGTGTTTCTTCCAGCCCAGCGTTTCTCATGATGTACTCTGCATAGAAGTTAAATAAACAGGGTGACAATATACAGCCTTGATGAACTCCTTTTCCTATTTGGAACCAGTCTGTTGTTCCATGTCCAGTTCTAACTGTTGCTTCCTGACCTGCATACAAATTTCTCAAGAGGCAGATCAGGTGGTCTGGTATTCCCATCTCTTTCAGAATTTTCCACAGTTTGTTGTGATCCACACAGTCAAAGGCTTTGGCATAGTCAATAAAGCAGAAATAGATGTTTTTCTGGAACTCTCTTGCTTTTTCCATGATCCAGCAGATGTTGGCAATTTGATCTCTCGTTCCTCTGCTTTTTCTAAAACCAGCTTAAACATCAGGAAGTTCACGGTTCACATATTGCTGAAGCCTGGCTTGGAGAATTTTGAGCATTACTTTACTAGCGTGTGAGATGAGTGCAATTGTGCGGTAGTTTGAGCATTCTTTGGCATTGCCTTTCTTTGGGATTGGAATGAAAACTGACCTTTTCCAGTCCTGTGGCCACTGCTGAGTTTTCCAAATTTCAATGGGTTAGTATACTATTTTGAGAGTAATGATCAACCACAGTGAAGGCATGAACTATTCATAGAATACTTTTTTCTGACTGTGAGTCACACTTAGACATCCCTCAAGCAGTTAGATACATGTGTTTACTTCCACCATAGAGGTCTGCTTTATAGTATGCATCTGTGGTGGAAATAAATATATGTGTTTATATCTCAAATGTAAAACAATGCATCTGGGGACTTCCCTGGTGGTCTAGTGGTTGAGAATCTGCCTTCCCATGCTGGGGGTGCAAGTTCCCTCCCTGATCTGAAAACTAGAATGTCACATGCCAAGGGGCACCTGAGCCCCGTGCCACAATCACTAAGCCCCAGTGCCGAAGCTAAGACCTGATGCAGTCAAAAAAAAAAAAAAACTTAATATATTTGAATCGATTATGTGTAAACTATGAGATAAGAAATCTGATTTAGTTTCTCCAAATAATTAACGATCCAGTCCAATATGTCTCTGACTATTGTGATGTATGTTTCTAAAGTTTCTTGTTGTTCTGTTCATTACTCTGTCCATTCTTCAACCAGAAAAATACCATTTTAATTATTAGATTGTAAATTGGCATGTTTAATGTCCTATAAGGTGGGGTTGGGGGGATTCCTCTCTTAAATGTTAAGTTACTTTACAAGAAACAAATTATCTTGTATATTTTAATAAAGGTATTTATTGTTCCAGGTAAATCTTAGAATAATTTTGTCAAAATTAGAAAGACCCAATAGGATTCCATAAATTTTAATGTATTAAATTATATTACATTTTTAGATCTAATAAACTAATTCTATTAAATTGTATTATATATAAAATTAATCTAAAGTTTTCTACCCAGAAGAACACTGTGTCTCTTCACTTATTCCAGAACTTCATGTCTTGAAGCAAAGTGCTAAGAGTGAGTTCACAGTGACTCTGCACATTTTTGTTTTGTTTTGTTTTCCAGCCATGTGACTTGCAAGATCTTATTTCTCTGGTCAGGGACTGAACCCAGACCATGGCAGGGAAAGTGCTAACCACTGGACCACCAGGAAACTTCCTGAACATTTGCTTATTTATTTTTTAAATATTTATGTATTTGACTGCACAGCTGTGACGTGGGATCTAGTTCCCTGAGCAGGGACTGAACCCAGGCCTCTGCATTGGGAGCACAGAGCCTTGGCCCCCGGACCACCACAGAAGTCCTTGTACTTCTGCTTTATGTTTCTTGCTAGTATCTTCATTTTTTAATTGAAATTATGTGATTTTTTTAAGTTTACTGCTATTGCTGCTACGTCACAAAGATATTGATCTTTGTATTGCTAACCAACCACTCAATTTGAGTTTGTTGTTAATTAAAATATTTTTATGAGTTGATTTTCTTGGGCTTTTCCAGCAGACAATCAAATTACCTGTAGAAACAGAAAGTATTGTCTCCTGCTTTGCAATATGCAGCTTCATGGTTTTTTCCCCTTAATTCATTGTCTAAAATTTTCAAATCAGGGAGTAACCACACCTGTGATTGTAGGCACTTTTCTTATTTTTATTTTAACGGGAGTGCCATAGTTTTCATTGCTAAATATACTTTACCTGTTTATGTCCAATAAGTTGTTAGACTTTTAAGAAAATGGCATTCTATTTCTAGTTTTAGAAGCTTTTTAAAAAAATTTAGAAATGAATGTTATCAAACACCTTTTTGATGTTTATCAAAAAATCATAAAGCCTTTCTATTTTGACCTGTTTATTCATTCAAGAATTATAGAACAGCTTCATTTATGTTAAATCATCCTTACATTTCAGCAATATAACATACACAGACATAGTAAATTATTGCTAGAATAGACCACTAAACAATAGATGTTAATATTTTATTAAAGTTTTGGTGTCTGTGAGACTCATGTGATTTAAATATGGTGACATTGGCTCCTTAAAGATTTCAGGATAATGATTTGTAAAATTATCTTGCAATGTTATTGATAGATTTTTGATAACTTTTAATATTTCAAGAGTTCTTTCCTGGTTTTCTAATTCTCATCAAATCCATTTGAGTTATTTGCATCTTTCTAGCAAAACATCACTCCTTTCATATTTATATTGCCTAAAGTTGTGTTTCTATCAACCTTTTTTTGTATTTCTAAACAGTTGTTGCCTTTTTTTAAAGCTCTGTTGTTAATGAAAAGTCATTACAGTTACAAATTCATTCTGAACTGTTTAATCTCACAATACAAAATAACTTCCCAGGCTCTGGTCAATCCTCTTCTTCTCGCTGGTGAGTCAGCATTCTATCAGAAAAACAGAGTCACTGGGAGCATTGTGAGAATGGAAGTCTAATTTTAGGAATCAGGGCTGATGGGTGTGGGAGGGGTTCAGGGGGACAGCTGATCTGAGAGGTGGTCACTCACTAGCTCATCGGAAGCTGGTGGACAGACGAACTACGCAGGTCCCTCCTTCAAGGCGAGATCACAAAGGGCACCCTGGGTGAGGGTCAGGGAAACTTCCACCTCAAGAGATACTCGGCCTCTGGGCACAGCCACTGTGCAGGTCCACAGCCTAGGACTTGGTGGTGGCCTGGGCACACAGCTGGTCAGCAGCACCAGCAGTCCAGGGATGAGTTGGACCCAGAGTCAAAATTTAGCAACATATAAATATGGTGTTGTTATTGTTGTTGTTCAGTCGCTAAGTCTTGTCCGATCATTGCAACCCTGTGGACAGCAGCACGCCAGGCTTCCCTGTCCTCCACTCTCTCCTGGAGTTTGCTCAAATTCATGTCCATTGAGCCAGTGACACTATCTAAATACAGTGAAACATAAAGTCAAATTTGGGTTAATTACAACAGAAGGTTTAACATCTGACATCAATCTACCTCTTTTGCCACATGAACAGAAGAGGCATATCATCCTCTAGATAGATTCAGGAGAAGACTCATGTGAGATTTAACACCCATTCATGATGGTAGCTCGGAGAAGGCAATGGCATCCCACTCCAGTACTCTTGCCTGGAAAATCCCATGGAGGGAGGAGCCTGGTGGGCTGCAGTCCTTGGGGTCGCTAAGAGTCGGATACGACTGAGCGACTTCACTTTCACTTTTCCCTTTCATGCATTGGAGAAGGAAATGGCAACCACTCCAGTGTTCTTGCCTGGAGAATCCCAGGGACAGGAGAGCCTGGTGGGCTGCCGTCTATGGGGTTGCACAGAGTCAGACATGACTGAAGCTACTTAGCAGCAGCAGCAGCAGCAGCATGATGGTAGCTCAGCTGGTAAAGAATCCACCTGCAATTCAGGAGACTACCCACTCCAGTTTTCCGGCCTGGAGAATTCCATGGACTGTATAGTCCATGGGGTTGCAAAGAGTTGGACACAACTGAGCAAACTTCACTTTCACTATGATTTAGAAATCCAAACACTTGAAAACCAGGGAGAGAATGGGCCATCCTTATTCTAATGAGAAGCGTAAACAAAAACAGTGAAGTAAACCTCTTGCTGGTAAAGTATTGAAACTTCCCATGAGATCAGGAGTAAGACGAGGACCCCCACTGTTACACAATCACCATCCTATGGAAGGTCTTCTGCTGTAAGAAACCATGAGAAAAAAAAAGCAAAAGAATTATAAGGAAATAAATAAAACTCATTTGCTGATGACATCATTGTGTACCTAGATAAGCCAAAGACACCTACAAAGTATTTAATTATCAGATGTTGCACAGTGACTGAACACAAAGCTAACATACAAACAAAAATCAATTGTATTTCTACATACCAGCAATAAGGAAGTAGACTATGACATTTAAAAAAACGTGTCATTGACAAGAGCATAAAAATAAAATACTTAGCTTTACAAATAGCTGAGAAAAGAAGAGAAGCTAAAGGCAAAGGAGAAAAGGAAAGATACACTCTTCTGAATGCAGAGTTCCAAACAATAGCAAGGAGAGATAAGAAAGCTTTATTAAGTTTGCAAAGAAATAAAGGAAAACAACAGAATGGGAAAGGCTAGAAATCTCTTCAGGAAAATTAGAGATACCAAGGGAATATTTCATGCAAAGACGGGTACCATAAAGGACAGAAATGGTATGGACCTAACAGAAGCAGAAGATATTAAGAAGAAATGGCAAGAATACACAGAAGAACTATACAAAAAAGATCTTCATGACCCAGAAAACCATGATGGTATGATCACTCACCTAGAGCCAGACACCCTGGAATGCGAAGTCAGATGGGCCTTAGGAAGCATCACTACGAACAAAGCTAGTGGAGGTAATGGAATTCCAGTTGAGCTATTTCAGATCCTAAAAGATGATGCTGTTAAAGTGCCATAGTCAATATGCCAGCAAATTGGAAAACTCACCAGTGGCCACAGGACTGAAAAAGGGACATTCCAGTCCCAAAGAATGTTCAAACTACCACACATTTGCACTCCTTTGACATGCTACCTAGACTTCAATAGTATTTTAACCAAAAACTTCAGATATTCAAGCTGGATTTAGAAAAGGCAGAGAAACCAGAGATCAAATTGTCAACATTAGTTGGATCATACAAAAAGCAAGAGAATTCCAGAA
This sequence comes from Bos mutus, assembly GCF_027580195.1. Taxonomy (NCBI): domain Eukaryota; kingdom Metazoa; phylum Chordata; class Mammalia; order Artiodactyla; family Bovidae; genus Bos; species Bos mutus. The sequence goes on from NC_091636.1 coordinate 66,313,249, forward strand.
AAAAATCTACCTCTGCTTTATTGACTATGCTAAAGCCTTCGATTGTGTTAAGTTCTGTTCAGTTCAGTTGCTCAGTCGTGTCCGACTCTTTGCAACCCTGTGAATTGCAGCACGCCAGGCCTCCCTGTCCATCACCAACTCCCGGAGTTTACTCAAACTCATGTCCACTGAGTCGGTGATGTCATCCAACCATCTCATCCTCTGTTGTCTCCTTCTCCTCCCGTCTTCAATCTTTCTGAGCATCAGGGTCTTTGCAAATGAGTCAGTTCTTTGCATCAGGTGGCCAAAGCATTGGAGTTTCAGCTTCCGCATCAGTCCTTCCAATGAATATTCAGGACTGATTTCCTTTAGGATGGACTGGTTGGATCTCCTTGCAGTCCAAGGGACTCTCAAGAGTCTTCTCCAACACCACACTTCAAAAGCATCCATTCTTTGGCGCTCAGCTTTCTTTATAGTCCAGCTCTCACATCCATACATGAATACCAGAAAAACCATAGCTTTGACTAGATGGATCTTTGTTGGCAAAGTAATGTCTCTGCTTTTTAATATGCTGTTTAGGTTGGTCATAACTTTTCTTCCAAGGAGCAAGCATCCTTTAATTTCAAGGCTGCACTCACCACCTGAAGTGATCTTGGAGCCCAGAAAAATAAAGTCAGCCACTGTTTCCATTGTTTCCCCATCTATTGACCATGAAGTGATGGGACTGGATGCCATGATCTTCGTTTCCTGAATGCTGTGTTTTAAGCCAATTTTTTTACTCTCCTCTTTCACTTTCATCAAGAGGCTCTTTAGTCCTTTGCTTTCCGCCATAAGGGTGGTGCCATCTGCATATCTGAGGTTATTGATATTTCACCCAACAATCTTGATTCCAGCTTGTGCTTCATCCAGCCCAGCATTTCCCATGATGTACTCTGCATATAAGTTAAATAAATAGGGTGACAATATACAGCCTTGATGTACTCCTTTTCCTATTTGGAACCAGTCTGTTGTTCCATATCCAGTTCTAACTGTTGCTTCCAGACCTGCATATAGGTTTCTCAAGAGGCAGGTCAAGTGGTCTGGTATTCCTATCACTTTCAGAATGTTCCAGAGTTTGTTGTGATCCACACAGTCAAAGGCTTTGGCATAGTCAATAAAGGAGAAGTAGATGCTTTTCTGGAACTCTCTTGCTTTTTTCATGATCCAGTGGATGTTGGCAATTTGATCTCTGGTTCCTCTGCCTTTTCTAAAACCAGCTTGAACATCTCAAATTTCATGGGTCACATACTGTTGAAGCCTGGCTGGGACTGTGTGGATCACAACAAACTGGAAAATTCTTCAAGAGATGGGAATACCAGATGACCTTACCTGCTTCCTGAGTAACCTGTATGCAGGTCAAGAAGCAACAACTGTTCCGGACATGGAACAGTAGACTGGTTCCAAATGGGGAAAGAGTACATCAAAGCTGTATACTGTTACCCTGCTTATTTAACTTAAAATTTCTGTTTCCACATCACTTGCAGAATAATACCTTAAACTTCCCTTTTGCCCATATAGACTCTATCTTTTGATTTTGCTGTCATTCCACTGTCTTTCCTATAAGACTGAGCTGTGCATCCATCTGCTGCTGCTGCTGCTGCTGCTGCTGCTGCTAAGTCACTTCAGTCATGTCCGACTCTGTACGACCCCATAGACGGCAGCCCACCAGGCTCCCCCTTCCCTGGGATTCTCCAGACAAGAAGACTGGAGTGGGTTGCTATTTCCTTGTCCAATGCATGAAAGTGAAAAGTGAAAGTGAAGTCACTCAGTCACGTCCGACTCTTCGCAACCCCACGGACTGCAGCCTACCAGGCTTCTCCGCCCATGGGATTTTCCAGGCAAGAGTACTGAAGTGGGGTGCCATTGCCTTCTCTGTGTGCATCCCTCTGGACCTCCTCTAATGAACGTGCTCCAGCACCTGTGTCCTCACTGCACTGGAAATACTTTTTTTCCTTCCTCTTTATTTACCACGTGAACTCCTAATCATTATTCAAGACAGTATTACTCAGGCAAGGAATTCTAAAAGCTACAACAACCCCCAGGTCTTAGTGACTTAACACAATAACCAGTCATTTCTCACTCTCTCACGTTCTCATGTGGCTGTCCCTGGTTAGATGGCTCTTCTGGGAAGTTCTCCTCCCATTGGTGGGGAACTGCCATCCTCAGAAGATAGCCTCTAAGAGCACCATGAAAGGGAAGAAAAAGTACAAGTGGCGGAAGGTTTTGGTTTTGATTCATTTAACAGCATAAGCCACTGCACGCTCACAACATTCTGACTCATATTATATCAGTTGAAACTAATTGTAAGATCACACACATCTGCAAAAAGAATAAGGAAATGTCTCCTGGATTCCAGGAGGAAAATAAAGCAATGTAATACAGTTTTAGCATTATTTCTGCTGCTGGCCACCCTTCTTGCACTGACTTTATTTTAAATTCCAGGTAATACAACTTGCTCTCCTTCCCAAGAACTCAGACACCCACCCAGTTTCAGCATCCCACTCAGAGCTCAGCATCTCGGAATGGTTCCAGCCACTCCCTGAAGAACAGGGGAAGCTCCTTTAGGTGTCGTCCCTGTGGTCTGAGGATTATTTAACACCCACTTCCCTGAATTGAATCTGCAGTGCTGAATCAGAACAGAATTGCATGAAACCCTCCCATTTGTGAAAAGAAGAAAGGAAGTGTCATAGCCATTGCTGACTGGAAGCTGCTGCTTCAGCCCTGCAGGACAGGCATGGTGGTGACGCCTCCCTGTGCTCTGGACTCTGGGAAGCTCTGGCCAGAACTGGCTTTGGGTCTCCAGGACTCCCTGGTTACAGCCCCAGGCATCACCCACTCTTTGGGGGTTCCTCTTTCCTCCTACTTCTTTGGCCACATGAGTGGATTTCAGGTGTGTTCTCTTTGGGGCAGTACATCCTCAGGAGCTAACTTTCTGTTTAGGAAAGATTGGGGGTTCAAAGTTTTCTAAGTCCCCCAATAATCAAAAGATTCTTTGTTCCAGACTCATGGTATTCCTGGGCTTCCCAGGTGGTGCTGGGTGAGGGTAGAAACACACCTGCCAATATAGGAGGCTTAAGAGACACAGGTTCAATGCCTGGGTCAGAAAGATCCCCTGGAGGGGTATGTGGCAACCCGCTGCAGGATTCTTGCCTGGAGAACCGCATGGACAGAGGAGCCTGGTGGGCTGCGGTCCACAGTGTCCACAGGGACAGGACTGTAGCGACTTAGCACGCATACACACACGGTATTTACGCATACACACACGGTGTTCCTGGCAGACCGATCATCTCAGAAATCTAGTGACACTGCTGTACCTGTGTCAGTCAATTCCATGTACCTGTAACCGCACGTAAGATCTTTCCTAAACACTGTTCTTGAATCTCCTCTGTTTCCCGGCCTCCTCCCGACCGTGGCTTTGTCTCATGCAGCAGCCTCTTAGACGACACTGGGTTTGAGGGGCAGGCTATACACTTACTCACACCCTGGCCTTGGGTCATGTTATTTCATTCAGAAAGTTTACCAGAACTAGGTCAGCTCAAATTATACGTTCCTCCCATATTTTATTGTTTGGGGACCAGAAACAGTTACCTTTTCGGTTCTTGAATTTCTAGACTCTCTAGTGTTATTGTTTACTCGCGAAGTTGTGTTTGACTCTTTGCAACCCCGTGGACTTTAGCCCACCAGGCTCCTCTGTCCATGGGATTCTCCAGGCAAGAATACTAGGGCAGGTTACCATCTCCTCCTCCGGGATCTTCCTGACTCAGGGATCCAACCTGTGTCTCCCACATTGGCAGGTGGATTTTTTACCCCTGAGCCACCAGAGAAACTCTCTATTACCTTTCACTTTCTGCTTACAAAGCAGCCAACTACTTCCTGAGCTCATCTCTTTCTTGGATCACCTTCACAGAGCCAATTCCAGTGAAAGCACATTTCTAACTTCTCATTTTCCTGTGATGCCCCGTAGAGCCAACCATGATGGAGTCTGCCCCCCAAGTTTCTGCGGGTGACCCATTTGTCAAATGTTTTGCCATGTAGATGGCCAGCCACCTGCTGTTTCCTCACCCTCTATTGCTCAACTGCTCGAGAAATTAAAATTTCTCTTGCACTTGATATCTGATGCAGGTGTTCCCTTCAGGGCATCCTCTCAGGCAGTGATTCAGCATTCCAGGCTCCTTGCATCCTGAGGTGCTACCAGTTCCAACATGTGGCTCCAGATTTGGCACAGGAGAAGAGGAGAATGAATCCAGTGTACAAAATATCTTACAGACCAGCCTGGAAATGTCATCCGTCAGAGCTGCCTACCTTCCACCAGCTGGAACAAGTTTCAGGGCCCCCCTTGCATACATGGAGCTGGCAAATAGTATCCTCCTGGGTGCACAAGAAGAGAAGTAATTGGATGATAAGAATGAGAACTATTTCTGCTGAAGACCAATCTGAAAAGTCACCTGATGTCTTTTGCAGAATCAAGCACGTTCACCTCCACTTACACGTCTCTTGAACACAATTTGTACCACCTCATGTTAAACATTGTTTTACTGACTCATCAGGTATTGAGTGTCTCAAGGTTGGGAACTGTCCTGTCTTCATCCCTGCAGTACCTGCCTGGCACTCGAAGGGCTGAATGAATACTTGTCAAGAAGATGTTGAGATGGGAGAAAGGCTAAGCTAAAAGGGGACGTTTAGTTATCCTTGTGGCCGGGGAAGATGGGATTTCTCTACTATGTGAACGAAATATGCCATTCCTGGTGGTTCAGATGGTAAAGAATCTGCCTGCAATGCAGGAGACCTGGGTTTGATCTCTGGGTCAGGAAGATGCCTTGGAGGAGGGCATGGCAACCCACTCCAGTGTTCTTGCCTGGAGAATTCCATGGACAGAGGAGCCTGGCAGGCCACAGCCCATGGGGTCAGAAAGAACTGGATATGACTGAGTGACTTTCACTAACATATCGGTAAACAAAGGATGTTGTGGACATCGGTCACTGCAGCCACCCTGAGAGTACACCTGAGGAGACTCAGGATGAGGAAACACCAGACACTGGCCTCAGGCAGCTGAGGTGCACTGGACTGGAATGATTTCAGCGAGCCAGATTCCTGCATCTTCCCATAGATAGAAAAACACGAAATTCCTTGAGACATCTGGTTTGCATTAATTAACAGGAATCATTTGATGTTCCCTCTCCTTGGTCTCGTTGCAAAAGTTCCTATACATCCTGGCTCCCCAGCTTGCCTTTGCAGGACAGTCCTTCAGCGTGATCTGAGATGCTGTGTCCTGGGCTGGAGTTCTCAGTTTTGTCCACTGAATAAAGCATAACTCTCAGGTTGTGCTTTTTTTTTTTTTTTTTCAATCAACAGTTTGAAAGAGAAACATTGGGAGATATTCACCAGATGGTCAACACCGAAATCAGATTGATTATGTCCATTGCAGCCAAAGATGGAGAAGCTCTACACAGTTAGTAAAAATAAGACCGGGAGCTGACTGTGGCTCAGACCATGAACTCTGTATTGCCAAATTCAGACTTTAAGTGAAGAAAGTAGGGGAAACCACTAGATCATTCAGGTATTACTTAACTCAAATCCCTTATAATTATACAGTGGAAGTGAGAAATAGATTTAAGGGACTAGATCTGATAGGCAGAGTGCCTGATGAACTATGGATGAAGGTTCATGATGTTGTAAAGGAGACAGGGATCAAGACCATCCACAAGAAAAAGAAATGCAAAAAAGCAAAATGGCTGTCTGAGGAAGCCTTACAAATAACTGTGAAAAGAGAACTGAAGAGCAAAGAAGAAAAGGAAACATATACCCATTTGAATGCAGAGTTCCAGAGAATAGCAAGGAGAGATAAGAAAGCCTTCCTCAGCCATCAATGCAAAGAAATAGAGGAAAACAACAGAATGGGAAAGACTAGAGATCTCTTCAAGAAAATTACAGATACCAAGCGAACATTTCATGCAAAGATGGGCTCAAAAAAGACAGAAATGGTATGGAGCAGAAGATATTAAGAAGAGGTAGCAAGAATACAGAGAAAACCTGTACAAGAAAGATCTTCATGACCCAGATAATCACGATGGTGTGATCACTCACCTAGAGCCATGCATCCTGGAATGTGAAGTCCAGTGGGCCTTAGAAAACATCATTACGAACAAAGCTAGTGGAGGTGATGTAATTCCAGTTGATCTATTTTAAATCCTGAAAGATGATGCTGTGAAAGTGCTGCACTCAGTATGACAGCAAATTTGGAAAACTCAGCAGTGGCCACAGGACTGGAAAAGGTCAGTTTTCATTCCAATCCCAAAGAAAGGCAATGCCAAAAATGCTCAAACTACTGTACAATTGCACTCTTCTCACACGCTAGTAAAGTAATGCTCAAAAGTCTCCAAGCCAGGCTTTAGCAGTATGTGAACCGTGAACTTCCAGATGTTCAAGCTGGATTTAGAAAAGGCAGAGGAACCAGAGATCAAATTGCCAGCATCTGCTGGATCATGGAAAAAGCAAGAGAGTTCCAGAAAAACATCTATTTCTGCTTTATTGACTATGCCAAAGCCTTTGACTGTGTGGATCACAGTAAACTGTGGAAAATTCCGAAAAAGATGGGAATGCCAGACCACCTGACCTGCCTCTTGAGAAATTTGTATGCAGGTCAGGAAGCAACAGTTAGAACTGGACATGGAACAACAGACTGGTTCCAAATAGGAAAAGGAGTACGTCAAGGCTGTATATTGTCACCCTGTTTATTTAACTTATATGCAAAGTACATCATGAGAAACACTGGACTGGAAGAAGCATGAGCTGGAATCAAGATTGTTGGAAGAAATATCAATAACCTCAGATATGCAGATGACACCACCCTTATGGCAGAAAGCCAAGAAGAACTAAAGAGCCTCTTGACGAAAGTGAAAGAGGAGAGTGAAAAAGTTGGCTTAAAGTTCAACATTCAGAAAACGAAGATCATGGCATCTGGTCCCATCACTTCATGGCAAATAGATGGGGAAACAGTGGGAAAAGTGTCAGACTTTATTTTGGGGGGCTCCAAAATGACTGCAGATGATGAATGCAGCCATGAAATTAAAAGATGCTTACTCCTGGAAGGAAAGTTATGATCAACCTAGACAGCTTATTAAAAAGCAGAGACATTACTTTGCCAAAACAGGTCCAACTAGTCAAGGCTATGGCTTTTCCAGTGGTCACGTATGGATGTGAGAGTTGGACTATAAAGAAAGCTGAGCACTGAAGAATTGATGCTTTTGAACTGTGGTGTTGGAGAGGACCCTTGAGAGTCCCTTGGACTGCAAGGCGATCCAACCAGTCCATCCCAAGGGAGATCAGTCTTGAGTGTTCATTGGAAGGACTAATGTTGAAACTGAAACTCCAAACTTTGGCCACCTGATGCGAAGAGCTGACTCATTGGAAAAGACCCTGATGCCGGAAAAGGTTGAAGGCAGGAAGAGAAGGGGATGACAGGATGAGGTAGTTTGATGGCATCACCGACTCAATGGAGATGAATTTGGGTAAACTCTGTGAGCTGGTGATGGACAGGGAGGCCTGGTGTGCTGCAGTCCATGGGGTCACAGTTGGACATGACTAAGGAACTGAACTGTACTGATAAGGCATATTTTCTAAGAAAAATGAAAGTAATAGTATGTTCTTTTTCACCGATTCAAGAGGGAAAATTGTCCCCCTCCCCCACCATCCTTGGCACTCACCTTGCAAATTTTGCATTTCCCAGTGCATTATTTTCAACCCAATGAAAATTCCTAGTAGAGACTATTATTTATATGTCTCTTGCCCTGAATTAAATTGTTACTTATAATGGGAAAAGCCTATAAAGTATGCGCATTGGACATTCTCTAGGCCTACATTGCACTCAGTGCTGTGAGGGTGATGGATGGGGAATCTGTTCCTGAAGTTTAGGACTGCGCCCCAAGGCTTCTCTTCTCCAGGAACCCAAGATAGACAGAAAACCATCCTATTCAAGCAGAATCGAGTCCAGTTCACTGAAGGAAATGCATAGAAATGTGGAACAATAGTCCATTTGTGTGCTATTAACCCAGGAAACAAAGGGCTGCTGATGAAGCTGCATACAGGAATTCTGGGTGTCATTTGTGACATCACCTGTCCCCCAAGCAGGGGCAATTGAGTGTGGAGGAGGACACTTCCCTGGGGTCAGAGGGGGTCAGCCACCAGGAGCTGGTAGGTAGTTAGTGGGGCATCATGTCTACGGGGCACCGTCAGAGGTATGGACAGTGCAGGTTTGTGTTTATACCTACAGCATTCCAGCAGACGGAACTGTCTTCTCAAACAGTCAGGGACTCCCCTAGTAGTCCAGGGGTTTAGATTCCACGCTTTCACTGCAGGGTGTGAGTTCCATCCCTGATCAGGGAACCAAGATTCTACATGCTGCAAGGTGTGGTCAATACATAAATAAATGTATTAGTAGATCAGATCAGATGAGATCAGTCACTCAGTCGTGTCCGACTCTTTGAGACCCCATGAATCATAGCACGCCAGGCCTCCCTGTCCATCACCAACTCCCAGAGTTCACTGAGACTCACATCCATCGAGTCAGTGATGCCATCTAGCCATCTCATCCTCTGTCGTCCCCTTCTCCTCCTGCCCCCAATCCCTCCCAGCATCAGAGTCTTGTCCAATGAGTTAACTCTTCGCATGAGGTGGCCAAAGTACTGGACTTTCAGCTTCATCATCATTCCTTCCAAAGAAATCCCAGGGCTGATCTCCTTCAGAATGGACTGGTTGGATCTCCTTGCAGTCCAAGGGACTCTCAAGAGTCTTCTCCAACACCACAGTTCAAAAGCACCAATTCTTCGGCTCTCAGCCTCCTTCACAGTCCAACTCTCACATCCATACATGACCACAGGAAAAACCATAGCCTTGACTAGACGGACCTTTGTTGGCAAAGTAATGTCTCTGCTTTTGAATATGCTATCTAGGTTGGTCATAACTTTCCTTCCAAAGAGTAAGCGTCTTTTAATTTCATGGCTGCAGTCACCATCTGTAGTGATTTTGGAGCCCAGAAAAATAAAGTCTGACACTGTTTCCACTGTTTCCCCATCTATTTCCAATGAAGTGGTGGGACCGGATGCCATGATCTTTGTTTTCTGAACGTTGAGCTTTATGCCAACTTTTTCACTCTCCGTCTTTCACTTTCATCAAGAGGCTTTTGAGTTCCTCTTCACTTTCTGCCATAAGGATGGTGTCATCTGCATATCTGAGGTTATTGATATTTCTCCGGCAATCTTGATTCCAGTTTGTGTTTCTTCCAGTCCAGCGTTTCTCATGATGTACTCTGCATATAAGTTAAATAAACAGGGTGACAATATGCAGCCTTGACGTACTCCTTTTCCTATTTGGAACCAGTCTGTTGTTCCATGTCCAGTTCTAACTGTTGCTTCCTGACTTGCATACAAATTTCTCAAGAGGCAGGTCAGGTGGTCTGGTATTCCCATCTCTTTCAGAATTTCCCACAGTTTATTGTGATCCACACAGTCACTACACTTTAAAAGATAGGTGTCTATGTGTGTGTGTGTGTGTGTTACCTGTCCAGTTGTGTCCAACTCTTTGTAATCCCATGGACTGTAGCCTGCCAGGCTCCTCTGTCCATGGAATTCTCCAGGCAAGGATACCGGAGTGGGTACCCATTTCTTCCTCCAGAGGATCTCCCTGACCCAGGGGTTGAACCTGGATCTCCCGCATTGCAGATGGACTCTACCGTCTGAGCAGTCAGAGCCTCGAGACAATTTTCAGACAGGTAAGACCTGAAGCATCTTGAGGAAGGGCACCCATTTATAACTTGACCAGCCCTGGCCATGTGGGGCAAGATCCACCCTGCCAGCCCTTACCCCTCCCTCCCCAGGGCCAGGCATGAAGAGGCTGTGTGAACTGTGGGGCGGGAGGTGGGCATATGTGTCCAGCTCTGGGGAAGGTGGCCCCTGGCTGGAGGTAGGCATCTGCCTTTGAGAAATCCCTCCAGCAGGGTGGATCCATGAAGCAGTGCCTGAGTCACCTGTCTGTTTCCCCTGGCACCTTCCACAGGAGGGCAGCGGAGCCCAGCCCTGGGAAAATCAGAGCATCGGACGTTCAGGTGCCAGCACTTCTCTTACCCTCCGCAGGCTGCGCCCCAGCAGACTCCCATCGCACCAGACGAACAGTCTGTTGAAAGAGTTTATTGCCCTCTTTCCACATAGCTATTGTTTCTTTAAGTAACTGACTTAACTTCTTAGTTTTAGGCTTATGAAGAAATGGAGCAGAAAATTGGGTCCTATTGTCCCTTTCCCTCTCCGCGTAGTCTCCCACGTTATTAACATCTTGCATTAGTGAGGTGCGGTTGTTACAGTTAATGATATTAATAATACACTAATAACTTACATAAAGCAAAAACTAGACAGCATTTGAAAGTTAAAGTCACTCAGTTGTGTCTGACTTCGCAACCCTGCTCCTCTGTCCATGGCATTCTACAGGCAAGAATACTGGGGTGGGTTGCCATTCCCTTCTCCAAGGGATCTTCCTGATCCAGGGATCAAACCCAGGTCTCCTGTATTACAGGAAGATTCTTTACCATCTGAGCCATCAGGGAAGCAAGCCCTTGATAGCATTTACATTTAACATTTAAATCATTATTCAAATAATAAAATAATAATAGTTTATTATCAACTAAAGTCCATAGTTTACATTGGGGTTCACTTGATGTTGTACATTCCATGGGTTTGAACATGTATAATGACAAGCATCCGTTATTATAGTGTCATTCAGAACGGACCCGATTCTATGTTCTGTGCTCTGCCTACTCAAGACTCCCCTGAATCCCAAACCTTGGCAACCACTGATATTTTTACTGTCTCCATAGTTTGCCCTCTTCAAAATATCATATAGTTGGAATCATACAGCATGTAGACTTTTCAGGTTGGCTTCACTTAGCAATATGCATTTAAGTTTCCTCCATGTCTTTTTATGGTTTGGTAGCTTTTAATCTCTGAATAATATTCCATTGCATGGATGTACCACAATTTCTTTATTCATTCCCATTTTGAAAAACATCTTGGTTGCTTCCAAGTTTAGATAATCATAAGTAAAGCTGTTATAAGCATTCATGTTCAGAGTTTGTGTGGACATAAATATTATTTTTAAAAATTTCTGTTATGGAGTACAGTTGCTCTACAATATTGTTGGTTTCCACCATACAGCAGTGAATCAGCAGTATGTACACATATATACCCTCAGTTTTGGATTTCCTTCCCATTTAGGTTGCACTTCCCAGGTGACACGACTGATAAAGAACTCCCCTGCCAGTGCAGGAGACACAAGAGATGCAGCTGCCAATGCAGGAGACACAAGAGATGCAGCTGCCAATGCAGGAGACACAAGAGATGCAGCTTCCATCCCTGGGTCGAGAAGATCCCCTGGAGAAGGGAATGGCAACCCACTCCAGTATTCTTGCCTGAAGAATCCCATGGACAGAAGAGCCTGGCGGGCTACAATCCATAGGGTCACAAAGAATCAGACATGAGCGAAGCAACCGAGCATGCACGTATCCACGTAGTCACCACAGAGCACTGAGCAGAGTTCCCTGTGCTATGCTGTGCTATAGAGGAGGATTCCTGTGTGCTGTTTCCTATCTCTCTTGAGCCTTCTGTTCCTTGTCATTTCCTGATAGGAGTGAGCAGAGTGGCAAGCCACTCCCAGGACTGAGATCAAAGAGATGGGATTCTTGCGTAGGATTCCTTCATTAGCTTTTCCATATGGTGAAAGGGATTATTTCCAGCCCTCTTTTGATATAGATTGCCCTTTGGCTTTATGGGCTCTCTGGCTCCTTGTTTCCTTGGTAACTTGTAAAGTCTGGTCTTTTGATCTTTATCTGAAGAAGCTACCTTGTAATATAGTATATATTACTCACACAGAATTCAATAAGGCACCCTTGTGCCACCAGAGACTTGGGTCCCCGTGCCCTTCTTTCTCTCTCTCTTTCTCTTTCTGGCTGAGTCCATGGAGCGCGGAGGCCTGCCAAGCTCATTTTCTTGCCCGGGCTTCCAAGACCTCTTAAGATTTCTTGAGAGGGCGCCCTGTGCCTATGTGAGTGGAACAAGCTCTATCCAAGGGCTTTGTTGGTGTTCTGTGTAAACGCAGGGAATATTAGCCTCTTCCTTTCTTTCACTTTCTTATCGTCGACTCTGGATCACCAGGATTTGGTCCATTAAAGGACCCCAACAAGTGGCCCCCCAGAACAGGCGCCTGGTACATGTGGCACTTCGGACGGAGTGACTCAGGGCCTATTGAGGTCGGTAAGTACAAGGACACGCGTCAAACGGCTGGAAAGCCCCATTTTTCTACTTTACTTCATCATTAATTTAAAGTTCAGGGATTTTCGGTTTCGCACCAGCAAATAGAGGCTTGCCTTCAAACAATAGTTGAACATAATCCCTGGTTCCCTGATGAAGGCAGTTTTGATTTAGAAATTTGGCACCAGGTCAAAGAGAATGTTGAACGAGCCACCACACGGGGAAAAAATATTCCAATTGATTTCTGGCCCCTGTGGGCTCTCATTAAAGCTGTAATGCTGCCATTTCAAGGCAATTCTAGCCCTCCCGATATTCAACAACAGACAGAACACTTATTACATGAATATGAATTAGATGATGAAACTTTACAAAAGGCCCAGTTAGAACAAAATACTTCAGAATTTTCCTACAAGCCCTGCCCCGGCTGCTCCAAATGCTCCTTCTCTGCCAACAGGCGTGAATCCAAAAGTCTCTCCTTTGCTAGAACCTAATGATTCTGACATCTTTTTTGGGCGTTAGTTCTAAAAGGCCTTGTAGGTCTTCATAGAACTGTTCAACTTCAGCTTCTTCAGCGTTACTGGTTGGGGCATAGACTTGGATTACTATGATATTGAATGGTTTGCCTTGGAAACGAACAGAGATCATTCTGTTGTTTTTGAGATTGCATCCAAGTACTGCATTTCGGACTCTTTTGTTGACCATGATGGCTACTCCATTTCTTGTAAGGGATTCCTGCCCACAGGAGTAGACATAATGGTCATCTGAGTTAAATTCACGCATTGCAGTCCATTTTAGTTCTCTGATTCCTAGAATGTCAACGTTCACTCTTGCCATCTCCTGTTTGACCACTTCCAATTTGCCTTGATTCATGGACCTGACATTCCAGGGTCCTATGCAATATTGCTCTTTACAGCATCGGACCTTGCTTCTATCACCAGTCACATCCACAACTGGGTATTATTTTTGCTTTGGCTCCATCCCTTCATTCTTCCTGGAGTTATTTCTCCAGTGATATCCAGTAGCATATTAGGCACCTACCGACCCAGGGACTTCCCCTTTCAGTATCCTGTCATTTTGCAGCATGAACTTCCAGATGTTCAAGCTGGTTTTAGAAAAGGCAGAGGAACCAGAGATCAAATTGCCAACATCTGCTGGATCATCGAAAAAGCAAGAGAATTCCAGAAAAACATCTACTTCTGCTTTATTGACTACACCAAAGCCTTTGACTGTGTGGATCACAATAAACTGTGGAAAATTCTGAAAGAGATGGGAATACCAGACCACCTGACCTGCCTCTTGAGAAACCTATATGCAGGTCAGGAAGCAATAGTTAGAACTGGACATGGAACAACAGACTGGTTCCAAATAGGAAAAGGAGTACGTCAAGGCTGTATATTGTCACCCTGCTTATTTAACTTATATGCAGAGTACGTCATAAGGAACGCTGGACTGGAAGAAACACAGCTGGAATCAAGATTGCCGGGAGAAATATCAATAACCTCAGATATGTAGATGACACCACCATATGGCAGAAAGTGAAGAGGAACTAAAAAGCCTCTTGATGAAAGTGAAAGTGGAGAGTGAAAAAGTTGGCTTAAAGCTCAACATTCAGAAAACGAAGATCATGGCATCTGGTCCCATCACTTCATGGCAAATAGATAGGGAAACCATGGAAACAGTGTCAGATTTTATTTTTTTGGGCTCCAAAATCACTACAGATGGTGACTGCAGCCATGAAATTAAAAGACGCTTACTCCTTGGAAGGAAAGTTATGACCAACCTAGATAGCATATTCAAAAGCAGAGACATTACTTTGCCAACAAAAGTCCGTCTACTTAAGGCTATGGTTTTTCCAGTGGTCATGTATGGATGTGAGAGTTGGACAGTGAAGAAAGCTGAGCACCGAGGAGTTGGTGCTTTTAAACTGTGGTGTTGGAGAAGACTCTTGAAAGTCCCTTGGACTGCAAGGAGATCCAACCAGTCCATCCTAAAGGAGATCAGTCCTGGGTGTTCATTGGAAGGACTGATGCTGAAGCTGAAACTCCAATACTTTGGCCACTTCATGCGAAGAGTTGACTCATTGGAAAAGACCCTGATGCTGGGAGGGATTGGGGGCAGGAGGAGAAGGGGACGACAGAGGATGAGATGGCTGGATGGCATCACCGACTCAATGGACATGAGTTTGAGTGAGCTCTGGGAGATGCTGATGGACAGGGAGGCCTGGCCTGCTGTGATTCATGGGGTCACAGAGTCAGACAGGATTGAGCGACTAAACTGAACTGAATGATTCTGACAACGACTCTCCTGAGACACTTTTTGACACCAAAACTGGCAACACTTTTCTGGATAATAATAATAATAATAAATCCTTAGCACAAACTCATATTTGAAAAAAAAAAAAATGCTACCTACTCACTCTCCTTCATGACAGAGGCTCTCTGAATTGATGGTTTTGCAATCACAAGTCTCTGAAGCCGATGCTTTTTCCACCTTCTCAGTTTTAAGAAATGCTAATGCTCAAGGGCAAATAATACCTCAATACGAAGGTATTAACTTTTCTCACATGCAACAAATGAAAAAGGCTGTAATTATGTGTGGCCCACATCTGTCTTTTACTAGAGAAATTCTAAATGCTATGGTGTCTTCTATTGGAACCTTTATTCCCTATGATTGGTGAACTTTAATAAAAGCTCTCCTTAAACCAGGAGAATATCTTCAATACACAACGTGGTTTCAAGATATAGCCAGAGATCATACTAACAAAAACTCTCGAGCTGGCACTCCCCCAAACCAAATTACTTTTGGAATGTTAACTGGCACCAGGCAATTTGATGCTGTAGAAGCTCAAATACAGTGCCCTCCTTTGTTGCATGAACAATTAAAAACAGTGGCCCTTGAAGCTTGGGATAGAATTACTCCTCAAGGGGAGCCTACAGGTAGCTACACTAAAATATTGCAAGGACCTAAGATATGCAGATGACACCACCCTTATGGCAGAAAGTGAGGAGGAACTAAAAAGCCTCTTGATGAAGGTGAAAGAGGAGAGTGAAAAAGTTGGCTTAAAACTCAACATTCAGAAAACGAAGATCATGGCATCTGGTCCCATCACTTCATGGCAAATAGATGGGGAAACATTGGAAACAGTGGCTGACTTTATGTTTTGGGGCTCCAAAATGACTGCAGATGGTGACTGCAGCCATGAAATTAAAAGACGCTTACTCCTTGGAAGGAAAGTTATGACCAACCTAGATAGCATATTCAAAAGCAGAGACATTACTTTGCCAAAGGTCCGTCTAGTTAAGGCTATGGTTTTTCCAGTGGTCATGTATGGATGTGAGAGTTGGACTGTGAAGAAAACTGAGAACCGAAGAATTGATGCTTTTGAACTGTGGTGTTGGAAAAGACTCTTGAGAGTCCCTTCGACTGCAAGGCGATCCAACCAGTCCATTCTAAAGGAGATCAGTCCTGGGATTTCTTTGGAAGGAATGATGCTGAAGCTGAAACTCTAGTACTTTGGCCACCTCATGTGAAGAGTTGACTCATTGGAAAAGAACCTGATGCTGGGAGGGATTGGGGGCAGGAGGAGAAGGGGATGACAGAGGATGAGATGGCTAGATGGCATCACACACTCGATGGATGTGAGTCTGAGTGAACTCTGGGAGTTGGTGATGGACAGGGAGGCCTGGCGTGCTGCGATTCATGGGGTTGCAAAGAGTCAGACACAACTGAGTGACTGAACTGAACTGAATGAAATTTATGCTGATTTTTTAACTAGATTAGAAACTGCTATTTCCCATATTGTAATCGGAGAAGAAGCTAAAAGGCAACTAGAAAAATTACTTGCTTATGAAAATGCATATCAGGAATGTCAAAAGGCTATAGCCCCAACTCGTGAGACAGGGACTATTATTGATTATTTGAAGGCTTGTCTCGACCTAGGATCAGAAACTCAAAAATGCAAATGCTAGCTGAGACAATGGCTGCTTGCTTTAAAAAGGGAAATGAGGGATGTTTTACATGCGGGGATAAGAACCATTTAAAAAGGGATTGCCCTAAAAAAGCTAATAAAAAAACCTCCAAAAATCTGCCCCGGCTGCTGTAGGGGAATGCATTGGGCCAGAGTATAAGTCTAAATTTGATATTTAAGGAAAACCACTTTCAGGAAACTCCAAGCAGGGGACTCGCCAGGTCCCCTTCAACAAAGCCAGGGACAAAATCCATCTTTTCCCGCAAATCTTCAACATCCGGCAGTGCTGCGGTTGATATACCAGCCCTAAATGATTTTCTCCTTTACCCTCAATCAGTCCCTTCTAGGATACCTACCGGACTTTTGGGGCCTTTGCCCCCACAAACTTTCGGTCTTTTACTTGGCCGATCTAGTTTGACTTCTAAAGGAACTACTGTTCACCCTGGAATAATTGATTCAGACTATAAAGGAACAATTCAAATTATGATGTCATCTAAGATTTTATAGCAATTCAAAAGGGGGGACAAAATTGCTCAATTACTTCTTTTACCTGACATTTCTATTGACTCCTCTAATGATATACGGACAGGCAGATTTGGCAGTACAGATAAAAAACAATCTTTATGGACATCATTGGTAACTGAATATGCCTGACCAAATATAAATATCAAAATTAATGGTAAAAGATTTTCTGGTCTCCTTGATACTGGATCTGATATTACTGTTATATCCAAACATTTATGGCCCAAATCCTAGCCTATACAAAAAATCTCTTGCCAGATTTCAGGAATTTCTCAAACCAAAGTACAAGAAGTTTATCAAACTGTTCAAATCTACCCACATGAGGGACCTGAAGGCCAACTTACAACATTAAAACCTTATGTGATAGATACACCCCTTAATTTAATAGGAAGGGATTTACTTATGCAATGGCAAACTTAGATATAGATTCCACATTTTTCCTAGGGGCCACTGCTCATTTAACAAATATTGCAATTATTAAAATAACTTGGAAGAACAACGAGCCTATTTGGACAGAGCAGTGGCCCCTTACAAAAGGAGAAACCACAGGCTGCTAAAGAACTTTTAGATACACAATTAGAATGGAAACATATCGAGAAACCTTGCTCTCCTCGGAACTCTCCTATTTTTGTTATAAAAAAGAAATCTAACAAATGGCGTCTCTTAACAGACCTTAGAAAAGTGAATGCATCTATGAAACTTATGGGTGCGTTACAACCAGGAATCCCATCACCTACCACTATTCCTCAAAATTGGCACA
Organism: Bos mutus; assembly: GCF_027580195.1. Classification (NCBI taxonomy): domain Eukaryota; kingdom Metazoa; phylum Chordata; class Mammalia; order Artiodactyla; family Bovidae; genus Bos; species Bos mutus. The sequence goes on from NC_091636.1 coordinate 66,330,806, forward strand.
TCATTATTATTGATTTGCAAGATTGCTTTTTTAATATACCTCTACACTCTTTAGACTGAGAGAGATTCGCTTTCTCTCTCTCTTATCTTAATCATATTGGGCCTCATAAATGATACCAATGGACTGTATTGCCTCAAGGAATGATGAATTCTCCCACCATGTGTCAGTACTACCTAGCTGAAGCCCTTGAGCCTGTGAGAAAACAATTTCCTGACTTTCTTATTATCCATTATATGGATGATATTTTTTTCAGCTCCATCTGTCTTAGAAATTCAACACATGTTTGATATAGCTCAACAATACTTAAAAAACTCTGGATTAATCATTACCCCTGAAAAAATTCAAACCTCTACACCTTATCATTTCTTAGGATTTCTTTTTAATAGACAATGTATTATTTCCCAACTAACTCAGATTCATACTGATAAATTATCAACCTTAAATGATTTTCAGAAACTCTTAGGTGATATAAATTGGATTAGATCCTCTTTGAAAGTGAAAAGTGAAAGTGAAGTCGCTCAGTTGTGTCCGACTCTTTGCGGTAGCCTACCAGGCTCCGCGATCCATAGGATTTTCCAGGCAAGAATACTGGAGTGGACTGCCATTTCCTTCTCCAGGGGATCTTCCCAACCCAGGGATCAAAGCCAGGTCTCCTGCACTGCAGAGAGACGCTTTACCATCTGAGCCAACTAGGAAAGCCCTTCTTCCCTAGTGGCTCAGACCCTCTTTGCTAAGTCGCTTCAGTTGTGCCCGACTTTGTGTGACCCCATAGATGGCAGCCCAACAGGCTCCGCCCTTCCTGGGATTCTCCAGGCAAGAACATTGGAGTGGGTTGCCATTTCCTTCTCCACAGACCCTCTTTAGGCACTGCTAATTATCAACTGACTAATCTATTTCATACTTTGAAAGGAGATCCTGATTTAAGTAGCCCCCGATCACTTTCTCAAGAGGCACGAGAGGAACTCTATTTGGTACAAAATAAATTACAAAAGTAATTTCTTACTCGCATTAGACTAGATTTACCTTTAGAACTATTTATACTCCCCTTCTTCATTCTCCCACTGGACTTCTTGCCCAACAAGAACACCCAATAGAACGGATCTATACCCATTTTAAAGGAGTGAAGTCATTTACACTCTACCTTGATTTAATTGCTCTAATTGTTATCAATGAAAGAAATAGGACTAAAACTCTAATTGGCTCTGATCCCCATAAAATTGTGATACCTGTCAATAAATCTCAATTCGAGAATGCCTTACAAACTTCTACTGATTTCCAAATAGCTTTTCTGGAATACTTTGGAGAAATTTCAATTCAGTATCCTTCTAACAAACTATGGAATTTCTTCAAAAATATTGAATTTATTATTTCCCGCATCGTCAGCTCACAGCCTATACCTCAAGCTGAAGTTTTCTATATAGATGGGACTAAGAACGCTAACTCCTGGAGATGGTGATGGACAGGGAGGCCTGGCGTGCTGCGATTCATGGGGTCACAAAGAGTCGGATTCGACTGAGTGACTGAACTGAACTGAAGAACGCTAAAGCCTCATTCTGGTCTCTGAAAGAATATAAAGTTTTTTACACTAAATTCCATTCTGCTCAGCAAATAGTATTATATGCTCTTATTCAAGTTACTTGCCTACATCCTTATCCCATTAATATAGTCTCTGATTCCTTGTATTCAGTTTTCATATTAAAAAATATAGAAACCTCCACCATAAACTCCAATCAACCTATTATTCAACACCTCTTTTTTGAATTACTGTATCGACACAAATTCTTCTTTTATCTGGGCCACACCTCTTTGCGGTGAAGCTACACAACACGTTATAACTCACCTATTAGCTTGTTTGGCCATAATGGGAACGCCTAGCTCTGCTAAAACAGACAATGGCCCTGACTATATTTCTGACAATTTTTACAATCATTTCCTATTAAACACATCACAGGTATTCCTTATAATCCACAGGCACAAGGCGTAATCGAATGAGCACATCACACACTAAAATTGCAAATAAAAAAAGTTAAAAAGGGGGAATACACTGGAACATTGCTATCTTCCCTTTCTAAAGCAGACTCCACTAGATTCCTACATAAGATATTCTCTAAACCTATAACTATTGTTAATACAGCTTTATTTGTTTTAAATTTTTTAAACTTACCACAAGGACATATCTTGACAAGATCAGAAAAACATTTTGAGGAGGAAGGACACTTCTCTTCCTCTGCCCATTTGGGATCAAGACGGGTTCAATAAACAATGGAAATCTGGGAAATTAATCTTACAGGGAAAAGGGTATGCGTGTATTTCCCCAGATGGATCCAACCAACTCACATGGCTTCCTCTTCAGAAGATTCAACCCAAGGGGGCCTCCAGCATTCAAAATGCAGATGAAACAACAAAAAACCCAGGAGGAAGAAATTCCAATATAGGTCACGTCGGCTCTAAAGATCTCCGCACCGCCCTCAGTGACATCAACCTTATGATCTCCCCTCTTGGGGACAAATAAAAACCCTTACTAATCAAGTCATGTATGGATGTGAGAGTTGGACTGTGAAGAAGACTGAGCGCCGAAGAATTGATGCTTTTGAACTGTGGTGTTGGAGAAGACTCTTGAGAGTCCCTTGGACTGCAAGGAGATCCAACCAGTCCATTCTGAAGGAGATCAGCCCTGGGATTTCTTTGGAAGGAATGATGCTAAAGCTGAAACTCCAGTACTTTGGCCACCTCATGTGAAGATTTGACTCATTGGACAAGACTCTGATGCTGGGAGGGATTGGTGGCAAGAGGAGAAGGGGACGACAGAGGATGAGATGGCTGGATGGCATCACTGACTTGATGGACGTGAGTCTGAGTGAACTCCGGGAGTTGGTGATGGACAGGGAGGCCTGGAGTGCTGCGATTCATAGGGTCGCAAAGAGTCGGACACTACTCAGTGACTGAACTGACTGAGCCACACCATTGTCAATTGGGGACCCCATGGTATGTGGTTGTCTAACTGCTCAGATGATATTAATAGCATCGTGTGTGATTATGCTACTCAAGTGGCTTGGAAAGTTACTAACACTACGATGGAACATTACCATGACAAAGGACTTCTTGGCTGGCTTGACGGTGGAATGGCACCCCCTCGTCCTCGGATCGTCCTCAATAAACAAATTGGGCCTGAACAATGGGACATGGGGAAACTTGCTGCGAGCACCGAAGAACTTGGAACTTAGACCAGACATTTCTCGGGAACCAGTCATAGTCATAGTACTTATTGCTTTTGCTATAATCAATCACATTTCATACAAGCCTGTATTCCCCTTCCTTTTGTTTTACCCATAGGAAACTTATAATTCAATAAGACTTTATGTTCTGTAACTTGTATAAATTGCAAATTATATACCTGTATTAACTCATATTTCCTTAAGAAATGAATCCCTTTTGATTCTTCAATCTCAATATAATTTGTGGTTATCAGTAAATCTCCAGTGGCCCTGGGAAGAAGGTCCCATGGCCGGGCTTGCTTCCCAGTTACTTACTAAATTACTCCGATGCTCTAAATGACTCATTGGATGCCTGATTCTTGGCATTTTGGGATTAATAGCCATTTACACTACTGCTGCCTGGCGCTGGCGTTGCTTTACAAACCTCAATTCAACACATAATTTTATCCAAAATTGGACTAAAGATGCTCATACTATGTGGGCCACTCAGGCTCGGATAGATGAGGACATTCAAAATGAAATACAGGAACTAAAAACAGCCATCAAATGGGTTGGAGATCAACTAATAGATGTACAAAAACAAGTGATACTAAAATGTGATTGGAATTCTCAATTTTGTGTTACTCTTGTTCAATTCAGTCATAGTGCCTATAACTGGGAGGAAATCAAATTTCATTTACAAAATATACATGATAATGCCTCTCTGAATGTACAATTATTGCAAAAAGAAATCTTTGAAACCTTCTCTAAAAGTCTGCCCTCACCCCCCATCTGGAAATTTTAGCTGAACAACTAGCTGATCAATTATCTGGGCTAGACCCCTGAGGATGGTTTCAAAGCATCACCCACAGCATCGGGCCTGGGACTGTAACTCTGGCGATTGTCTTGGCAATTATATTTGTTGTTTACTGTTGCCTTTCTGCAAAAATTGTTACAACTAAACAAAGTCAAATGGTCAAGACCTTTTTTACAACTATAATAAAATAGGGGGAATTGTCAGGGAATGTTTAACAGTGAGATTCCTATGTGCTGTTTCCTATCTCTCTTGAGCCTTCTGTTCCTTATCAGTTCCTGAGAGGACCGAGCAGAGTGGCAAGCCACTCCCAGGACTGAGATCAAAGAGATGGGATTCTTGCGTAGGATTTCCTTCATTAGCTTTTCCATATGGTGAAAGGGATTATTTCCAACCCTCTTTTGATATGGATTGCCTTTTGGCTTTATGGGCTCTCTGGCTCCTTGTTTCCTTGGTAACTTGTAAAGTCTGGTCTTTTGATCTTTATCTGAAGAAGCTACCTTGTAATACGGTATATATTACTCACACAGAATTCAATAAGGCATCCTTGTGCCACCAGAGACTTGGGTCCCCGTGCCCTTCTTTCTCTCTTTCTCTATCTCTCTTTCTGGCTGAGTCCATGGAGCGCAGAGGCCTGCCGAGCTAATTTTCCTGCCCGGGCTTCCAAGACCTCTCAAGACTTCTTGAGAGGGTGCCCTGTGCCTATGCGAGTGGTACAAGCTCTGTCCAAGGGCTTTATTGGTTTTCTGTGTAACTCAGGGAATATTAGCCTCTTTCTTTCTTTCTTTCACTTTCTTATCGTCGACCCCAGACCACCAGGTTCTGGTCCATTAAAGGACCCCAACACTATACAGTAAGTTTTCATTAGCTATCTATTTTGTACACACTAGGATATATATCGGAGAAGGCAATGGCACCCTACTCCAGTACTCTTGCCTGGAAAATCCCATGGGTGGAGAGCCTGGTAGGCTATAGTCCATGGGATCGCTAAGAGTCGGACATGACTGAGCAAATTCACTTTCACTTTTCACTTTCATGCATTGGAGAAGGAAATGGCAACCCACTCCAGTGTTCTTGCCTGAAGAATCCCAGGGACGGGGGAGCCTGGTGGGCTGCTGTCTATGGGGTCGCATAGAGTCGGACACGACTGAAGTGACTTAGCAGCAGCAGCAGCAGTATATATATATCTGGAGAAGGCAATGGCACCCACTCCAGTACTCTTGCCTGGAAAATCCCATGGATGGAGGAGCCTGGTGGGCTGCAGTCCATGAGGTCCTGACTACTTCACTTTTCCTTTTCCCTTTCATGCATTGGAAAAGGAAATGGCAACCCACTCCAGTGTTCTTGCCTGGAGAATCCCAGGGACAGTGGAGCCTGGTGGGCTGCCATTCTATGCTTTATTGACACAGAGTTGGACATGACTGTGACTCACCATAAACTGTGGCAGCAGCAGCAGCATATATATGTCAATCCCAATCTCTTAATTCATCCCCCCCACCTTGGTAACCATACATTTGTTCTGTACATCTGTGTCTCTATTTCTGCTTTGACATGGAACAACAGACTGGTTCCAAATAGGAAAAGGAGTACGTCAAGGCTGTATATTGTCACCCTGCTTATTTAACTTATACACAGAGTACATCATGAGAAACGCTGGGCTGGAAGAAGCACAAGCTGGAATCAAGATTTCCGGGAGAAATATCAATAACCTCAGATACGCAGATGACACCATCCTTATGGCAGAAAGCCAAGAAGAACTAAAGAGCCTCTTGATGAAGGTGAAAGAGGAGAGTGAAAAAGTTGGCTTAAAATTCAACATTCAGAAAACGAAGATCATGGCATCTGGTCCCATCACTGCATGGCAAATAGATGGGGAAACAGTGGAAACAGTGTCAGACTTTATTTTGGGGGGCTCCAAAATCACTGCAGATGGTGACTGCAGCCATGAAATTAAAAGATGCTTACTCCTTGGAAGGAAAGTTATGACCAACCTAGATAGCATATTCAAAAGCAGAGACATTACTTTGCCAGCAAAGGTCTGTCTAGTCAAGGTTATGGTTTTTCCAGTGGTCATGGATGGATGTGAGAGTTGGACTGTGAAGAAAGCTGAGCACTGAAGAATTGATGCTTTTGAACTGTGGTGTTAGAGAAGACTCTTGAGAGTCCCTTGGACTGCAAGGAGATCCAACCAGTCCATTCTGAAGGAGATCAGTCCTGGGATTTCTTTGGAAGGAATGATGCTGAAGCTGAAACTCCAGTACTTTGGCCACCTCATGTGAAGAGTTGACTCATTGGAAAAGACCCTGATGCTGGGAGGCATTGGGAGCAGGAGGAGAAGGGGACGACAGAGGATGAGATGGCTGGATGGCATCACTGACTTGATGGATGTGAGTCTGAGTGAACTCCGGGAGTTGGTGATGGACAGGGAGGCCTGGCGTGGTTCGATTCATGGGGTTGCAAAGAGTCGGACACGACTGAGCAACTGAACTGAACTGAACTGAACTGAAATCATTCTTCTAGATCCCACATATAAGTGATATTATACAGTGTTTGTTTTTCTCTTTCTGACTTACTTCAGTCTTATGGTCGTCACTAGGTCCATTCATTTCTGTACAAATGGCAAAATATCAGTCCTCTTTTTGTCTGAGTATTCCATTGTATAGACACACTGCATTTTCTTTATCCACTCCTCTGTTGATGGACCTTTAGGTTGCTTCTATGTCCTGGCTATTATAAATAGTGCTGCAATGGACATTGGAGTGCATGCATCTTTTTGAATTATGGGTTTCCCTGAGTATATGCCCAGGAATAAGATTGCTGGGTCTATGGTAGTTCTATTTTCAGTTTTTAAAGGAACCTTCATACTGTTCTCAATAGTGGTGAAATCAATTTACATTCCTACCAATAGTGCAGTAGGATTCTCTTTTCTTCACATCCTTTTCAACATGTATTGTTTGTAGGTTTTTTGATGATGGCCATTGTGACTAGTGTTAGATAATACCTCATCATACTTTTGATTTGCATTTCTGTAATAATTAGGATACTGAGCAGTTTTTCATGTGTTTGTTGGCCATCTGTATGTCTTCTTTGTTTTTTTTTTAATTTAAATTTATTTATTTTAATTAGAGGTTAATTACTTTACAATATTGTATTGGTTTTGCCATACATCAACATGAATCTGCCACAGGTGTACACGTGTTCCCAATCCTGAACCCCCCTCCCACCTCCCTCCCCATACCATCCCTCTGGGTCATCCCAGTGCACCAGCCCCAAGCTTCCTGTATCCTGCATCGAACCTGGATTGGTGGTTCGTTTCTTATATGATATTATACATGTTTCAATGCCATTCTCCCAAATCATCCCCCCTCCCTTTCCCACAGAGTCCAAAAGACTGTTCTATGCATCTGTGTCTCTTTTGCTGTCTCACATACAGGGTTATCGTTACCATCTTTCTAAATTCCATACATATGTGTTAGTATACTGTATTGGTGTTTTTCTTTCTGGCTTACTTCACTCTGTATAATCGGCTCCAGTTTCATCCACCTCATTAGAACTGATTCAAATGTATTCTTTTTAATGGCTGAGTAATACAAAATATGGAACGCTTCACAAATTTGCGTGTCATCCTTGCACAGGGGCCACGTGGATCTTCTCTGTATCGTCCCAGTTTTAGTATATGTGCTGCCGAAGCGAGCACTGTGTGTCTTCTTTGGAGAAATGTTTATTCAGGTCTTCTGCCAATTTTGGGGGGGTTGTTTGTTTTTTAATTTTGAACTACAGAAGCTGTTTCTTTATTCTGGCTATTAATCCCTTCTCAGTTGTTTTGTTTGCAAATATTTCTTCCTATCCTGAGGGTTGTCTTTTCATCTTGTTTATGATTTCCTTTGCTGTGTAAATTGCAAATGTAGAGGGAATCAACAGCAGAATAGCCAAGGCAGAAGAACTGGACAAAAATTTTCAGTTCATTTCAGCTAGGTTAGCAAACACCTAGGAGTGTAATTGCTGGCTGGTATGTAGGTTAGCAAACATCTAGGACTAAAAACATTCGCTGGTTTGGTAAGAGTACATTCAGTTTTGTAAGCAACCACCAAGCTGTCCTCCAAAGAAGCAGCTGTGTCATTTTGCATTCCCACAAGCAATGAATGAGAGCTTTTTTTGTGCTACATCCTCTCCAGCGTTTAGTATTGTTAGTGTTGGATTCCGGGCATCTGAATGGATGTGCAGCGGTATGTCATTGTTTAATTTGCACTCTGACCTGAATGACATACGTTATCGAGCATTTTTTCATAAGCTTGTCCCTCACTTTTTCCTATGGGCCTAAGGGAGATATTTCTTATTCAAAGCAGAAATATTTAGCTTGGCATTATGGGAGAAATATTTTTTTTATAGACTGTTTGGGCCAAATATTCCCTTAACACATCTTTGAAAAGTGATGGGGAATGATACTCATGCCAAGGAACATTTTCTGTTTTAGGTGCTTTCAAGATAGACAGCACTATCAGTGTTAGATCAGTAGGGAGCAATCGAGGGCCTCCATGGGATCCCAGTTGGCAGTGGAGTTTTCTCAGCCACGTGGAGCCTTTCAGACAAATCTTGCTGCTTTGCAATTGTGGGAAGCAACCAATCCAGACTGTTGAAAACTCTCCAAAGAGCTAGACATTAATTAATTTGAGATCTTCCTACAATATGGCTTCTCATATGTATATTTTTAGGTCAGGCAAGTCAGATTTTTTTTTTTCCTAGAGAAAAGCACTCATCATCTCATTGAGAGAATTGACTGTTTTTTAAAAAAATGTATATTTATTTATCTTGCTGTGCTGGGTCTTACCTGCCGCATGTGGCTCCTTGACAAGGGATTGAACCCGGGCCGCCTGCATTAGGAGTGCAGAGTCTTAGCCACTGGACCACCAGGGAAGTCTCTGGCTTGTTTTTAATTCTGTCAAACTGAAGAATTTAATTTAATTTCTGTGCTTGCTCCAGCAGGTTCTCTACAAGCCAATATTTACTGAGTCCTTGACATTATCTCCGAAGGACAACCTGTCAACCACGGTGAGAGATGGGAAGAGCGAAGGGCAGTGGCTCCCTCCTCACCTTGCTGGGGAGATGGGATTCACACACAGGCAACAGCAGGGACAGCAAACAGCTAAAACAGGAATTCACCCGCTAGGAGTTTCAGCCTCCAGCTTGACCATGACTCTTGAGTTCCTTCTATCTCTAGTTTGACACTGATGATTCGAGCTGTCTGCTGTGAGGCATGTCACCCTGAAGAAGGAACTCTCTTGTGGGACCGTATGACAGCGCCCAGTGACTGGCTGTCCAAGATCCTCAACAGTTCCTAGCAATGGCCAATGTGTGGGCACCATGGTTCCTAGATGACCCTCTCTCTTCACAGCTTGTTTTTTCCCTCCTGAAGCTTTGGCGAATAATGAACCATCAGTTCTCTGCAATGTCTAAGTCAATATTTCTAGGAATCTGGGTGAGACTCTTCCCAAATGCATCCAAGTTTGGGGAACTTGTCTGTGAGCTTCCTTCCTCCTCAGCCTCATCCCAGCCGAGCTCTGATGAGCATTACTCTGTGAAACAAGATGGCAAGTGAGATGTCCTTAACATCCTTGGACTTTGTCTTTAGCCCAAGGACCCTTCAGGTTCAATCCCTGGGCCAGGAAGATCCCCTGGAGAAGGGAATGGCTACCCACTCTAGTATTCTTGTCTGGAGAATCCCATGGACAGAGGAGCCTGATGGGCTACAGTCCATGGGGTTGAAAAGAGTCAGACACGATGGAGCAACTAACGAACACTTTCACTTTCAGTTCTGGGTATTACATAAAACTTTTGCAACTATTCCCTCCAAAAGACAGAGTTTTGACCATCTCATTCATTCTTCCTCAACCAGCTAATTCATAGATACTAAAAAAAAATCTATTCTTCCAATGGGATCTATAAAGCAGCTGGGTTTGCAGCATCTTCCCAGAGGAAATGCAAAGTGAGGGAGGTACTCTGGCAAAGGGTGGGTCTCTTTGACCAGGAGGACTGCATGTAGAGAATCTTCAGGAGTTCCCACCTCCCCTTTCCCATCTGGAACAGAAGCAGTGGTCACCACGGGACTTAGCGCATGGGTGATGCGAACACCGAATCCTCAGCCTAATGCTAGGACCGCCCCCCGGACAACCTCCACATCCCATCAGCTCTCCATGCTCCAGGCCTGTTGAATTCATCCCGTTTCATTTCTGGTGGGATAGAGAGCTCCTTCATCCTTCCTGAATTCAGGTGAATAGTGTTCAACCTTTCATGCTCTTCCCTATAGACAGACACCTGTCCACTTGCCAACAGATGTCTAGACAGGCCACTAAATGCTGAGGGACTTTTACACTGTTTCATTAGACATATCTTCATTTTAGGTAAAAACTGACTGCCTTAGGAGATCTAGGAATTGAAGAAGTTGCTGCCTAATATTTCATTTGTGTTGCATTTGACAAAGATGAGAATAGGATGTCAGTCACACAGTCATGTCTGACTCTTTGAGACTCCATGGACTGTAGCCCACCAGGCTCCCCTGTCCAAGGAATTCTCCAGGTGAGAATAGTGCAGTGGATTGCCATTCCCTTCTCTAGGGTATCTTCCCGATCCAGGGATCAAACCTGGGTCTCCTGCATTGCAGGCAGATCCTCTACCGTCCGGGCCACTGAGATGAAGCTTTTATAAATGAAGGTGAACATTCTGAAATATTTCCTCTGAATTCCATTAGTCAGTGGCAATATAAATATGACTTCCCAGTCCCATTTTCTTCAGGGAAGAGTAGAGAATCTCATCTTTAAAAACCTGGGAAAATGGCCTGCTTTCAACAGTTTTTAAACTGGCTCTTAGTTGATTGATAGTATTATTAATGATTACATTCCATCATTCTGTGGCCAAGGTCCTAGAAGTTCAGAAAAAAACTATTTTACTGACTTGCCATTTCCATGTACTTTCTTCTGACAAATTATGTTTTGAAATGACTTAAAGCATCAAGGACATTGTGGTCAATGTCATTGTGGTGTCAATGTGGCCAGGACATTGTGGTGTTAGCCCTGGAGTTAGAACAGACAAAAGGTTCAGTTCAGTTCAGTTGTTCAATCGTGTCCAACTCTTTGCGACCCCATGAATCGCAGCACACCAGGCCTCCCTGTCCATCACCAACTCCCCGAGTTCACTGAGACTCAAGTCCATCGAGTCAGTGATGCCATCCAGCCATCTCATCCTCTGTCGTCCCCTTCTCCTCTTGCCCCCAGTCCCTCCCCGCATCAGAGTCTTTTCCAATGAGTCAACTCTTCACATGAGGTGGCCAAAGTACTGGAGTTTCAGCTTTAGCATCATTCCTTCCAAAGAAATCCCAGGGCTGATCTCCTTCAGAATGGACTGGTTGGATCTCCTTGCAGTCCAAGGGACTCTCAAGAGTCTTCTCCAACACCACAGTTCAAAAGCATCAATTCTTCGGCGCTCAGCCTTCTTCACAGTCCAACTCTCACATCCATCCATGACCACTGGAAAAACCATAGCCTTGACTAGTTGAACCTTTGTTGGCAAAGTAATGTCTCTGCTTTAGTGGCGACAGGACTGGAAAAGGTCAGTTTTCATTCCAATCCCAAAGAAAGGCAATGCCAAAGAATGCTCAAACTACCACACAATTGCACTCATTTCACACACTAGTAAAGTAATGCTCAAGTTTCTTCAAGCCAGGCTTCAGCAATACGTAACCGTGAACTTCCAGATGTTCAAGCTGGTTTTAGAAAAGGCAGGGGAACCAGAGACCAAATTGCCAACATCTGCTGGATCATCGAAAAAGCAAGAGAGTTCCAGAAAAATATCTATTTCTGCTTTATTGACTATGCCAAAGCCTTTGACTGTGTGGATTACAATAAACTGTGGAAAATTCTGAAAGAGATGGGAATACCAGATCGCCTGACCTGCCTCTTGAGACAAAGGTAGTCTTATAAAATTTGCTGGTTCTTTCTGAGGTTAAGAAGATGTCTTGACACATACATATTTGTCTTAGCTGTTTTGACAAGTTCTTTGTCTGCAGTCAACTGCAGTTTTCAAAAAAATACAACAAAAAAGGCAAACCATCCTACTCTGTATAATTGCTATCAGTTATCTATTGCTGCATAACAATGATACCACAAAATTTAAGGTACAAAACAACACACATTTATGACCTTAGAGTTTCTGAGGGTTGGGACTCTGGGCACAGCTTAGCAGGGTCCTCTGGGCAGGGTCTCATCAGCTGCAATCAAGGTGTCCACTGGGCTGGAGTCCCATCAGAGACTCTGCTTTCAAGGCTCTTCTTCCAAACTGGCGTGCTGGCTGGCAGCTTCCAGTTCCTGTGGTTGTAGGACTGTGGGCTTCTGCTTCCTGCTGTGAGTCAGCTAGAGGCCATTTTCAGCTCCCGTCATGTGGGCCTTTCCATAGGGCAGATTCCACCATGGCAACTGGCTTCTTCAAAGCCATCGGGGGAGCATCTCACAAGGTGAGTGTTACAGTCTTATGTGCCCTAATGACTAGTAAAGAAATTGAATCAGAAGCCAAAAGCTTCCCAAGAAACAACATCTAGGACTAGACAGCTTCACTGATGAATTCTACCAAATATTCAAGGAAGAATTAATACCAATCCTTCTTAAACTCTTCCAAAAAATAGAAGAGGGAGGTGCTCTTTGGAACTCATTTATGGGGCCAACATTACTCTAACACCAAAACCAGGCAAGGGTGCCACAGAAAAAAAGAAAATTACAGGCCAATATCACTGATGAATATAGACAGGAAAAATTCTCAAAAAATATTAGCAAACCAAATTCACCAATGCATTAAAAGTATCATACACCATGAACAAGGGAGGGTTATTCCAGGGGTGCAAAGATGATTCAGTATCCTCGAGTCTGTCAATCTGATATACCACATTAAACAAAATGAAGGATAAAAATATACGCCACATGTATACCTGTGGTGGACTCATACAATATTGTAATTAACCTCCAATTAAAATAAATAAATTTACATTTTAAAAAATCAGCTCAGTAGATGCAGAGAAAGCATTTGATGAAATTAAACATCCATTTGTGATAAAAACTCTCAACAGAGCAAGTATAGAGGGAATATACCTCAACATGAAAAAGCCATAGATGACAAGCCTACAGGAACATACTCAGTGGTGAAAACCTTCTCTTCCAAAATCAGGTACAAGATAAGAATGCTCACTCTCACCATTTTTATTCAACCTGTTATTGGAAGTCCTAGACCGAGCAATTAGGCAAGGAAAAGAAATCAAAGGAATCAAGTTGGGAAAGGAAGAAGTAAAACTGTCATTATTTGCAGATGACATAACATTAAATATAGGACAACCCTAAGACTCCATCAAAAAACTATTAGAATTAATAAACAAATTCAGTAACACTGCAGGATATAAAATCAACACATGAAAGTCTGTTGTGGTGCTTGCTTTGGCAGCACACATACTAAAACTGGAACGATACAGAGAAGATTAGCATGGCCCCTGAGCAAGGATGACACACAAATTCATGAAGCGTTCCATATTTTTACACCAATACAGTATACTAACGCATATATATAGAATTTAGAAAGATGGTAACGATAACCCTGTATGCGAGACAGCAAAAGAGACATAGATGTATAGAACAGTCTTTTGGACTCTGTGGGAGAGGGAGGGGTGAGATGATTTGGGAGAATGGCATTGAAACATGTATAATATCATATAAGAAATGAATCACCAGTCCAGGTTCGATGCAGGATACAGGAAGCTTGGGGCTGGTGCACTGGGATGACCCAGAGGGATGGTATGCGGAGGGGGGGTGGGAGGGGGTTCAGGATTGGGAACATGTGTACACCCGTGGCGGATTCATATTGATGTATGGGAAAACCAATACAATATCGTAAAGTAATTAGCCTCTAATTAAAATAAATCAATTTAAATTTAAAAAAAGAAAAAAAAAGAAAGTGTGTTGTGTTTCTGTACACTAATAACAGGCTATCAGAAAGATAAATTAATCCCATTTAACAACTGTATCAGAAAGAATAGAAAACCTAGGAATAAGCTTAACCAAGGAAATGAAAGACTTGTATATTGAAAACTTCAAGACATTAGTGAAAGAAATTGAAGAAGACACAATGGAAAGATATTTTATGCTCATAGATTGGAAAAATCAGTATTAAAATGTCCATACTACCAAAAGCAATCTACAAATAAATGCAATCCCTGTAAAAACTCCAATGGCATTTTCACAGAAATTGGGCAAACGATCTTAAAATTTGCACGGCACCCCAAACAGCCAAAGAAATCTTGAGAAAGAACAAGGTTAGAGGCACCACACTTCTTGAGTTTTAACTGTATCACAAAGTTATGCTAATTATGCTATTGACACAAAAACTATGGATGCGGCTCTAGATTTTGTGGAAGCTTGACTCAAAGGAATTTTTTTTTTTGAGCTGAAAGTCTTTTCTCCAACTCCCCATGAAAGTGAAAGTGAAGTTGCTCAGTCGTTTCCGGCTCTTTGAGACCCCATGGATAGTAGCCTGCACCAAGCTTCTCCGTCCATGGGATTTTCAAGGCAAGAGTACTGGAGTGGGTTGCCATTTCCTTCTCCAGGGAGCCTTCCCAACAACCCAGGGATCGAACCCAGGTCTCTCTCATTGTGGACAGATGCTTTACTGTCTCAGCCACCAGCAAGGCATAGTAACTGCCAATCACAGAGTATGAGTTGTAAGTGTGTGTGGGAAGTGGGCTTGATCCGTAGGCACCGTAGGCACCCTGACTGTGGGCTTACCGGGGAAGGTGTGGAGGCTGACTGGAGAGGGCTTCCCTACCGGGTTGACCTGTTGGGTATCCATTGCCTTTGGCATTTCTCTTCTCTCAGAGGTGTAATGCCAAGAGGGTCCCACCCATAAGACATGTTTCTAGGGATGGAATTAGCGGGCAGAGTGATTCAAATTGCTGTGCCTTGGACCCTGGGGAAGACATTCTCCCCTGAATCTAGCAGAGATGAAAGTCACAGGAGGAATCTGAGAAGAGAGGAAACCCGGCCCTGGAGAAGCATTCTTTGAGGTGGGCACAGTATAGTAAGCCCTCTGTCTTGCTAGATTTCAGATTTAGCCAAGATAGCCACTGGATGGTTTTTCCTCACAAAGAACTGAGCAGATAGCTGATGACTAAGGCTGTGCAGTCACGGGACAGAGGAAACTGGAACAGGGGTGGTTTGGATGCAAAGCAGGCGAAAGGTAGAGAGAGAAGTCCCTGTCAGGGAGAGTGCCAGCTGCTGCCAGGTCAAGCCAGGAGAAGCCTGGCATTGCACCCTGGCCGGGTGGGTGCTGGAAGGACTCCGAATCAGTAAAAGAACAGGATCCTCTGTTGGGGCTAAGGGACAGTCACTTGGGGTTAAAACAAAGAAGGCAGCTGGCAATCGTGAAAGATGACAGTTTCTAGAATACCACCTGACTTCAGCCCCTTCAAGAGAAACCAGTCCTGAGTTGTGGGCTGTAGCTTGCGCAACAGCAGGACTTAGCCATAAGGCTGGAGGGCAGAATGAAAGCAAGCAAGGGCAGCATGGGAAGCCTGGTCCCTTTCAACCCTGGGCATGGGGAAGGGAGGAAGGAAGAGACCTGCAGACCTGCCCCCGGGGGCAGGAGTGGATGAGCAGGAGAGTGCAGTGGGAACGGGCCTGGGCCCCTGTCCTGGCCCTGCGGCGGCTGCAGCAGAGTGATTTTGGCAGAGGGCACACAGGTGTGGGCGAGCGGGCAGCTCACAGGAGCCAGGGCTGGGCACCTGGGTCCCCCAGGGTCCCGAACCAGGAGGGAGGGCTGCCCTCTTCAGAGAAAGAGGCTGCCAGAAGGGAGATTGCAGTCCCAGGGCCAGCCTCCTGCCGGGGCTGGGTGGATGGCACCGGGGTCCCACACCGAACCTCAGCTTAGAGCTGGTCCCAGTGGGGGTGGGGAACTCACGTTCAGTTGGAAAAACGAAGACAGTGGAGCCTTCCCAGGGGTGTTGCAGAAGGCTCAAGGACCCAGGGACTCCTGAATCACACTGGGGCTCTAGACTTCTTTGGCAATCTTGGCTTCATAGCCCCCACACACCCCTAATCTTGTTAGTGACGCTAGTTGGGGCTGAGCTAGCACTTTGAGAATAAGGTCAAGTAACAGACCAAAGAGGCAAACATGTGAGCCCCGAGCTGGCCCAGGGAGGTGTTGCAGCTTCTGAAAGTTGCTTCTGTCAAAGAAGGACCCCAGGGGACACCCCACAGGTTGCCGTGTGCACGCCCTCATTTGCTTCCGAGAGTGCAGGCTTCCAAGACTGTTACAGGTCTGAAAATACTCAGGCCAGCTGTGTTTGGCAATAAACTTGAGTGACCTCCAGCCAGAGGCGGCGAAAGGCACAGGGTCCAGGTTGTCCGTGTGAAAGCCACAAACCCCCTGCAGGACACGAGTTTCCGGTCCTTTGGTCCATGTCATCCCATCCAGGCTTTCTCTTCAGCATGGAGCTTTTCTACCTTGGCTTTCATGTTGAGTGACAAGCAATGTGGGAGTTGTTTTGTTCATCTAACAAGTGTGTTTTGAGCCCTGACTCCGTCCCAGGTTCCCTACCAGGTCTTCAGGTGGATCTTGATGGATGAGCCCCTGGGGCAGCGCTGTTGGGAGGTGGAGTGGATATAATGTAAGCCAGGAAGGCCATGCTGTGTGCACACGTAACCCTTGGCACCCAGCTCCCAGGGCATTGATCAGCCTGAGGTGGATGGAACACTTGAGGTTGCCGTCTCTGTTTATGGGCTGTTAGCATGCTTTCCGGAGAAGGCAATGGCACCCCACTCCAGTACTCTTGCTTGGAAAATCCTATGGACGGAGGAGCCTGTTAGGCTGCAATCCATGGGGTCGCCAAGAGTCGGACACGACTGATCGACTTCACTTTCACTTTTCACTTACATGCATTGGAGAAGGAAATGGCAGCCCACTCCAGTGTTCTTGCCTGGAGAATCCCAGGGACGGGGGAGCCTGGTGGGCTGCCGTCTATGGGGTCGCACAGAGTCGAACACAACTGAAGTGACTTAGCATAGCGTGCTTTCAGAAAACACTTGGGAAAATGCCAGAGATTTCTATCCTAATAAGGCATAAGATTTTATCAGAGGAAGATTGGCCTGCAGAAAGTAGAGAAGGGTTAACCCTCTGGACCTTGAATGAGGTGGTTGCTGAATCAGCCTTCTGTGTAAATAATGAGCAATCACCCATTTGATGTCTGAATAATTTCAGCATGTTAACAATCAGCCTCCTGGTGTTGTTGAATATGTGTCTGACAGTCTCATACACCATCATCCCCATAACACAATCTGCAAACGCTTTTCTGGTGCATCAGAGAGTGATTTTGTGAGGAACTGTAAGGGCACACGTTAAAAATAAAATAGAAAGTTACTCCTCTCTCTTTTCCTGTGGTTTGGAAGAGATGTGTCTTTACAGGATAAGATCATTTTTGGACTAGCTTTTTTAATAAAGAAAAAAAAGAGGGTTAAATGCTGTTTTCTTTTTAAATATAGGACCTTAAATGCTGTTAATAAAGATTATCTTCTTGGTAAATGTCTGCTTCTGTCTGGTCAAACCAGTTTGCATTGTACTTGGAGGAGCTCCACATTGAGCAGTCCCAGTTTTAAATGATTAGAAGAAAATGGAGCACTATTTAATGGAGGGAGATAAATAAGTTACAACTTCTGAATCTCACAGAGAAAAATGTTCATTCTTATTTACTACTTGACTGGCCTCAAATCTCTAGAAAGAACAGGACACTGTGAATAATGGTGCTTGCGTGAGCATTCTGTCCCCTGTGGTGGTGTCGAGCCTTTGAAAATGGAATTGTTGTTATTTATCCAAATTGAAAATGTATTTTCTTTTTAAATACAGGACCTTAAATTTAAATTATGTTTTGCCTGCCAACTTGGACTGGAGTCTCTTATGGTATTATGGTTGTAGTGTGTGATAAATGATTTCCAAGTCCTTTAGTATCACGTTTTTAATTCAGCATGCCATGGGATGAAGACTTCTGAGCTTTGACAATGAAGGAAAGCCTTCACTAATTTTAAGTCTTTTAGGCAAGGTAAGTATTAGGAACATAACTTCTAAAATGTGCAAGTGTGTGTTTACTAAATTTGCACTGTGAATGGTCTTCACAAAGAACAAGGAAAAAATTTAAGAAGTTCAATTACTGTTTATAATCAACATTTTCTAAAATTCAGCTTAACTTTCAAACTCAGAATTGAGACTAAGGGTATGTTACAAGGTTTTTTTTATATTTAGATAGATGGTATGTGGTGGGCCAACAGGGCTTGCTGTTCATTACCAAATAGTGATTAAAACATAAGACTGGGCTTCTCTGGTGGTCCAGTGGTTAAGAATTCACCCTGCACTGCAGGGCACATGGGTTTGATCCCTGGTCTAGGAAGATCCCACATGCCAAGGAGCAGCTAAGCCCATGTGCCACAGCCACTGAGCCTGGACTCTGGAGCTCGTGCTTCCCAAGAAGAGAAGCGGCCGCAGTGGGAAGCCTGCACACCTTAACTAGAGAAAGCCCACACGCAGGACAAAGACTCAGCACAGCCAAAGCTAAAAAAAATCTTAAAAAAAGTGAGATGTTTGGTCTTTAGTTAACATTAAATATTTGACAATCCAAAAAGAAGAGGGGGAAAAAATGGAAGGGAAATAGAAAAGCAACATAAGAACGAAAGGAAGAAATGAAAAAAGGGGTAGGGTGAGGAGAGAGAGAAAGAGAAAAAAGAAAGGAAGGAAATTGCTTTTCCTCTAACGTGGTCTTGACAGTTTCTATTCCCACCGGTCAGGTGTGTGTGACTCTGAGTTGCTTCAAGTCCTTCCTGACACTTGGCATGGTCAGATTTTAACTAGAGCCTTTCTATCACATGTGTGGGGGTATATTTGTGGTTTCCTTAAAATGCAGCCTTTCATGGGACTTTCCTCGCCATCCAGTGGTCAGGACTCAGTGTGCAGGGACTTGGGTTCCATCCCTGGTCAGGGCACTAAGATTTCTCAAGCTGTGAGCCATGGCCAAAGAAAAATTAAATAAAGAAAATTCAAAACCACTAGCCTTTCATCTTCCACTCGTCGATGTTCATCATACTCATCCCCACCTCCACATTTGTCTGGGGCAGATCCTCCTCTCCTCTCCTCCTGACTGCCCAGCCATCTCTGGCTCCTGCCATCTCCTCTGCATCCGGCTTACTGCGATGGAGAAACCACGGCAGCCCCCAGGTCCAACGTGGTCCCTTTCCCACTCAGACACCTCCGGTGGGCCCTGAACGACGGGACTTTTGTCCTTTGGCTGGTGCATGGTGTCCTCTTCATATGCTCCTCTCCTGTGTTATCCTAGCCCCTCCCTACTCCCCCTTTCTCACTTTATTTCCACCAACTTTGGACTAAATTTGGTCCCAGAAGCTTCTTTGCCTTTCACTCCTCTGGCCTCTATGGGTATGGGCTTGGCCCAGACTATTTCTCCCTGAAAAAAAAAAAAAAAAAAAATGCTATATTCTCTGAGCAGATTGAGGGCCCTCTGTTCTTCTTCATTTCTCATAACGCAAACATTGCCTTGTATTTTCCTTCTGCACCAGACCTGCGGTATGGGGTTCACACGAGACCCCAGATCTGCTGGGGTTAAAACTGCATTGTGGGACTTCCCTGGTGGCACAGTGGATAGCAATCCACCTGCCAGTACAGGAGACATGGGTTCGATCCCTGGTCCGGGAAGCTTCCACATGCTGCAGAACAGCTAAGCCCATGTGCCCAACTCCTGAGCCCCTGCTTTATAGACTGAGAGCCCCAGCTCCTGAGCCCCTGCTTTATAGACTGAGAGCCCCAGCTCCTGAGCCCCTGCTTTATAGACTGAGAGCCCCAGCTCCTGAGCCCCTGCTTTATAGACTGAGAGCTCCTGAGCCCCTGCTTTATAGACTGAGAGCCCCAGCCTTTATAGACTGAGAGCCCCAGCTCCTGAGCCCCTGCTTTATAGACTGAGAGCCCCAGCTCCTGAGCCCCTGCTTTATAGACTGAGAGCCCCAGCTCCTGAGCCCCTGCTTTTACTAGACTGAGCCCCTGCTTTATAGACTGAGAGCCCCAGCTCCTGAGCCCCTGCTTTATAGACTGAGAGCCCCAGCTCCTGAGCCCCTGCTTTAGCCTGAGCCCCTGCTTTATAGACTGAGAGCCCCAGCTCCTGAGCCCCTGCTTTATAGACTGAGAGCCCCAGCTCCTGAGCCCCTGCTTTATAGACTGAGAGCCCCAGCTCCTGAGCCCCTGCTTTATAGACTGAGAGCCCCAGCTCCTGAGCCCCTGCTTTATAGACTGAGAGCCCCAGCTCCTGAGCCCCTGCTTTATAGACTGAGAGCCCCAGCTCCTGAGCCCCTGCTTTATAGACTGAGAGCCCCAGCTCCTGAGCCCAAGTGCGGCAACTCCTGAAGCCCTAGTGCCTAGAGCCCGTGCTCTGAAGCAAGAGAAGCCTCCACAGTGAGAAGCCTGAGCACCACGAGGAACAGCAGCCCACACGTGCTGCAACTAGAGAAAGCCCATGCAAAGCATCAAAGACCCAGCGCACCCAAAATAATAAACTCATAAAATTACTTTAAAAACTGTACTGTGCCTTTTACGTGTGTATTCAGTTGCTGAGTCATGCCTGACTCTTTACAGCCCCATGGACTGTAGCCCACCAGGCTCCTCTATCCATGGGATTTCCCAGGCAAGAATTGTGGGGTGGGATGCCATTTTCTACTCTAGGACGTCTTCCCCACCTGGGATCAATTGCTTGTCTTGCATTTCCTGCACTGGCTGGCAGATTCTTTACCACTGAGCCACCTGGGAAGCCTGTGCCTTTTAACCCCCTTGTCTAATTCAGTGCTTGAGAGATGTACTGAGTCACCTCATCTTGGTTTTTCTCCCTGGGGATACATCGATACAGTGTCTGCCACCCATTAAACTCCTTCATTCAGTGTGCAAGAACTGTCATCAAATCTCAAAAGCGCTCTCAGCAACGTGTGCTGCCTCTAATCCCCCAACAAAGATGGCAACAAAAGAAAGTGTGAGACCCTCTGTCCTAGGAACAGAACAGCTGCCTGCGGGGAGCTCTCCATGGTCCTGGGAGTCTCCTTGTGCACTGGGGGTCTGACTCAAGACACGCAGCGATTACTGCCCGCCTTCTTTCCTCTTCACAGCATCTTGACTTCACTTTCCTCACCATCCAGACTCCCCTGTCCACTTCTGTATTCTTTTCTTGTTTAACGAAAATATAAAAGAACACATAAAACCACAAAGTAAAATATAGCCACCCAGCATGAGTATTAATACTTGAAAAATAGATGTGATGTATTTGCTTTAGATGTTTAAAACAAAGAAGAAAAAGTACCCATTCTGGAACACTGAAGTCTTCTCGATTCCCGGCTGAGTTCCAGTCTCTCTTGTCTTTGAAGATCAGACATCTTGCTCACAGTCAAGGACTTCTGGGTGTCCAATCCGTGTTTATACTTCTATTGCCCACTGTTCTCCACAGATACACTGCTCTGTGTTTCCCTCTCAACTTGAAACTCCGTATCACTCTCTGGTGGTTGTTTTCCCCTTGCTTCCTCCCTTCAGCAGAAAGCTAACCCCGGCTTCCTGTCTAGTCTGAGTTCCCCTAGTTTCAAATGTACAATCAAATGTGGGGCCTCCTACATGGTGCTGTGTTGCCCTGTTCTTGGTCTTCAGTTATATTTTCTAGGACAACCTTGATGTAACCTTCTACCTCTTCTATCAAATTCTCATTTTCTGAGTTACTAGATTCACTGTTCTCCAATAATTTCATTTTCACATATTGTCTTGTGAGTGTAATAATATATTTTTTAAGCTTGAGATGTAAGGGACATACAATGAACTGCATATACTTAGAGTGTATAATTTGATGCATCCAGCTGTGGACTCTTCACACAATCAACCCCAAAGATTCCCTTATGCCCTTTTGTAAGACTCCATCCCCTGCCTGCATTCGCAGGCAAATGTCTATCTGCACACATTGAAGTTGGCACTCATTAACTGGCTTCTTTCAGCAAGCAAAATGATTCTGAGATATATTCATGCTGTTGTGGAGATTCATACTGTATTCCTTTTTAGTACAGGGTAGTATTCCATTGTATGGCCACACAACAATATGTCTAAACCATTCATCTGTTGGTGGACAATTGTATTGTTTCTAGTTTTTGGTATTATAAATAAAACTGCTGTGAACATTCATGTAAAAGTTTTTGTATAGATATTTATTTATTTTTTTTATTTCTTGAGTAAATGCCTAGGAGTGAACTGTTTGAATCATGCATGAAGCATATGTTTAACTTTTTAACAAGCTGTCACAGTGCTTCCCAAGGTGGTTAGATCGTCCCCCATTCCCACTAGCAGTTTGTGAGGGTTCCTGGGCCTCCGCCTGCTTGCCAAGCTTTGGTTGGTCATCCTTTTTAATTTCAGATATTCCAAGAGGTGGGTAGTGGTATCTCATTGCGGCTTGACTGGTGTTTTCCTAGTGACGGAAGAGGGTAAGCATCTTTGCATGTGCGTTTTGCCATTTGTACATATTCTTTGGGGAAGTGGCCATTCGAACCTTCTGCCCATTAAAAAATATTTAAAATATTATTGAGATTTGAGAGGTCTTGACATATCTGGATATAAAACGTCCATCGGATGTGGTTTGTCAGCCTCCATCAGCCACCCACCCCTTCACGGCGCTGAGTAACATTTCAGTGCACGATAACCGTCCCACACATGTCCACTCATCTATGCACGCTGAGTTGCCCAGATGTCACAATTAAAAAAAAACAAAACCAAATAAAAAACATTTCCCTTTTGTTTCTGCAATGAGGTTTTCTCCAGAGCTGTTTGCTTTTCATGACAGGGACTTTTCTAAGTATCTGGTGATTCTTGGTCATCAGTTCACACCTTTAAAAAAGGACCAGAAAAGCAGAGCAGGAGCTGTCACTAACGGGCAATACCACCCCGTGCAGGTTCCCACGCAGCCCGAGGCAGAAGGTGACAACCACCACGCTACATGCGATGGTTCCTGAAGACCCAAACGTGGAGGCCTTTTTTCCTAGCATGCAAGCATCTATTTGCTCTCGCTCTCCCTGGAGAGGCCTCCCAGCCCTGCCCCCACCATGCTTCTCCCCTGGGGATGGGCATAGAGCTGATTTCTGGGCTTTGCGTCCTCTTTACGAGGAGCGGGGGGAGCAGGCACTGTTACCCATTCTATGCAGTTGGCCCTCCACCCTCCCATCAGCTCTGGCATTTAGGGACGACCACCATCACAGCCCCAGGTGGCACAAGTGGTAAAGAACACGCCTGCCAAGGCAGGAGATGTGGGAGAAGTGGTCTCGATCCCTAGGTCAGAAAGATCCCTTGGAGGTGGGCATGGCAACCCACTCCAGTGTTCTTGCCTGGAGAATCCCCATGGATAGAGGAGCCTGGTGGGTTACCGTCCACGGGGTCTCAAAGAGTCAGACACGACTGAAGTGACTGAGCACGCATGCATATCACAGCACCTCTACTCGATTCTACCTGTCTCCACTCCCACACGTGCTGTGGATATGCTGCAATGACTCAATCTCATTCTCCTGACGGGGCCAACCCCAATCCTTAAACTCCTTCACAGGGACTGTAATGGGGGTCAAAATGCGGCAGAGCAAAGTAAAAGCATATGTTCAGCTTATCATATTTAACTGGGAACTTCTAAGTGTACTCCTAAAAATATAAAACCATTCCTTGGACGCTTAGTGCTCAGTCGTGCCCAGCTTTCTGTGACCCTTTGGATTGTACCCCGCCAGGCTCCTTTGTCCATGGAACTTTCTAGGCAAGAATATCAGAGTGGGTTGCCATTTCCTCCTCCAGGGGATCTTCTTGACCCAGGGATCGAACCTGAATCTCCTGTGTCTCCTGCAATGCATGTGGATTCTCTACCTGCTGAGACACCAGGGAAGCCCCAAACCATTCCTAAGGATGCTTAAAAAAAAAAAAAAAAAGAACTCTCCTTTCCAGATCACTATAGAAAGTAAACAAAAGCTGAAAACAAGCAATAAAAGCATAAAATATGATAAAAGAACATTTCAGTGTAAAAGAACATTTCAGTTAGTAAAAGAATTTGAGCTTTAAGTGGCAAAGTCCATTTGTTAGGTTGGTAAAGGTAACTGAAACAAAAGATTTTTAAAACTTGGAATGAGGAGACAGGCAAAGAAATGCCAGATGAACTTATCAACAAAAAGAGCTTTGTGGCCATCTTTTTATCAGAGCAGAGTTAAGGCACGGAGAAGGCAATGGCAACCCACTCCAGTACTCTTGCCTGGAAAATCCCATGGATGGAGGAGCCTGGTAGGTTGCAGTCTATGGGGTTACGAAGAGTCGGACATGACTGAGCGATTTCACTTTCACTGTTCACTTTCATGCATTGAAGAAGGAAATGGCAGCCCACTCCAGTGTTCTTGCCTGGAGAATCCCAGGGATGGGGGAGCCTGGTGGGCTGCCGTCTATGGGGTCGCACAGAGTCGGACACGACTGAAGCGACTTAGCAGCAGCAGCAGCAGAGTTAAGGCAAAAAGCATGAAGCAGGTAGATTATCTTATACTGATAGCAGGTACAGATTATAGAGTGGAAAACTATGAAAAACAACAGCATCAAAACATAGAGCAAGAACTGTTTGAAGTAAAATGAAAACGTGATCTGGAAGAAAAGGTTGCAGAGAATGCTAACAGTATAAATACTGTATCTGAATTAACCACAGAGCAAATGGCACCAATGTTTAAAATGATGTTGTATTTTATAAAAAAAGGTTTGAGGCTACAAAGGAAAACTCAGATTCCTCAAAGGAGAAATTGCATGGATAATAATCTCCAGTACACCCACACATGGGAAAAGAACAAAAAAAAAGTTTAAATAAAATTCCCCCAAACGGTTGAAAAGTAAAAGCACCACTGCAAGCAAAAAGACTGGTTTTCCAAAAGCATTTAGATCAGGGCTTCTGTGATAGTCCAGTGGTGAAGAATCTGCCTTGCAAAGCGGGGGGACACTGGGTTCGATCCTGGCCCGGGAAGACTCCACATGCGTGCCTCACGGCTCCTGAGGCCGGAGCTCCGTGCTCCCAAACAAGAGAGGCCGCCGTAATGAGAAGCCTGAACACAGAAGCTCGGGAAAGACCGCATGCTGCAACCAGAGACCCAGCACAACCAAGAATAGATAAATACATAAAAAGCTAGAGTAAAACAGACAAAAAAAGATAAGCATTGAGAGCAACCAGTGAAGAGCTGCAAGATCAGAATGTCCACGTGAACCTAGTCTTAGCCTGTCATCTCCTCTACACCGGCTGGGAAATCCTTGTCTTCCTTTCTCATCTGTGCGAAGTGAATTTGAAAATCTAACTGGAGTTATACAGAGTGAAGTAAGCCAGAAAGAAAAACACCAATACAGTATACTAACGCATATATATGGAATTTAGAAAGATGGTAATGATGACCCTGTGTATGAGACAGCAAAAGAGACACTGATGTATGGAACAGTCTTTTGGACTCTGTGGGAGAGGGAGAGGGTGGGATGATTTGAGAGAATGGCATTGAAACATGTATATCGTATATGAAATGAGTCGCCAGTCCAGGTTCGATGCACGATTCTGGATGCTTGGGGCTGGTGCACTGGGACGACCCAGAGGGATGGTACAGAGAGGCAGGTGGGAGGGGGGTTCAGGATGGGGAGCACGTGTACACCCGTGGTGGATTCATGTTGATGTATGGCAAAACCAATACAATATTGTAAAGTTAAAAAATACAATAAAATAAATATATTAAAAAAAAAAGAAAATCTTAGTAAACAGAAAATGAACAGAAACAGCAAAGACATGATCCCAATGGCTAAAGCAGAAAACAGAACGATAACCACACAAGAAAATAAAAGTGATCAAAATAATAATTCTGAGTTAGGAGTTCCTGTTAAGATTATGCAAAAATCATAGCAATCACCTCTATGATTTAATCCTCCTCTTGAATTTCTTGCTAATATAAGCAGCAGACAACACCAGTACCAACAGCTTCAAATACTGCAAAACAAGAGCTAACTAGCTAACTAGCTAACTAGGTATCTGAGAATGGTATGTTGCGAAGCTGGAGAACCTGAGATTAATGACAACAAAAAGCTGGAATTCTTAAAATACTCTTAGCAGCATGGTTGGATGAGATTGAGCAAACTCCAGGAGACAGTGAAGGACAGGGAAGTTTGCAGTGCTGCCGTCTTACGGAGTCACCAAGAGTCCAGCATGACTTAGTAACTAAACTAAAAAGCATGGCTGGATGTGACAAATACAGAAGCATCAGTGTGTGGGCGTGTATGCTCAGTCACGTTCAACTCTCTGTGACCCCACAGACTATATAGCTCGCCTGGCTCCTCAGTCCATGAGCTTCTCTAGACATGAATACTGGAGTGGGTAGCCATTCCTTTCTCCACGGCATCTTCCCGATCCAGGGACTGAAGCTGAGTCTCCTGTGTCTCCTGCATTAGCAGGTGGATTCTTTATTACTGTGAATACCTTTCATTCATCCTGGTTCTAAAATGTATTTGGGGACATAGTCTCATTCACAAGAAAGAATAAAATATCTAAAAATAACCCTAGCAGAAATGCATAAAATTTATATAAATAATGTTACACAGCTCTATCACGAGACAAAAAATATTGGGCACTCTGAAATGTAAGGGCTTACCTGGTGGCTCAGACTGTCAAGAATCTGCCTGCAATGCAGGAGACTGGAGTTCGATTCCTGGGTCGGGAAGATCCCCTGGAGAAGGAAATGGCAACCCACTCTAGTATTCTTGCCTGGAGAATCCCATGGACGGAGGAGCGTGGCAGGCTACAGTCCATAGTGTCACAAAGAGTCGGACACGACCGAGCGACTAACACACACACACACACGTGAAATGCTAATATGAGTGGGAAGGAGACTGCAGGGCTGAAACTCACGTTTACCGTCTGAACTTCTAGTGTGAAGAATTGTCCACACAGAAGAGTAACAAAATGACTGAGCCTTCAATGTAATTTTATTAATCTCCTTTATTTTTATATTGAACACAATAACGAACTGTCATAACGTGCTACGTTAGTGTCTAGCAATTGGAAGACAGGCAGACGAGGCAGACTGAGATCTCTTCCTGTGTCAGACACAGTGCGTGCCAGTGAGGCAGGGACTGCGCGTCAGATCCCCACTGAACTCCAAATTCTGGATCACAAAAAAGGAGCACCAACAGACGCAGAATCCCCAGCGGGCCTCTCTGACTCCCAGACAAGCCTCTTCTTGGCCAGGTACGCCTTCCAGGACCCAGGGCCCAAATCAGTTAAGGCTTGCTCAGATTTCTGAGTTTTCCAGACGACACTCTAAATATTTACTGTTTCATAGTTTCAAGTTGTTATTCAGTCAGAAAAAGGTTCAAAGTTTATTTGATCATAAAGTTTCCCTGCAGGAACATTCCAGTTTTAGTTAAAATGAAGCACAGAGTTTATCTGATCATAAAAGTTCCCTGCAAAAGCATTCCAGTTTTAGTTAAAATGAAGGACAACCACATCAGGAAAAGCTTTTCGAAAACCCTAAGAGACTGTAACAAACCGCTAATACCAAGAATACAGTTTCTACATGAAAACTCATGCGGAGGGAGCCCCTGCTTGGGAAGGTGAACCAGGAGAAGGGGAGAGGGGGGCTGATCCGATGGGGTGCCCAGGGGCCCAGAGAGCAGGGGCCAGAGGGCGTGCTCCCTGCCAGGAGGCGGCAGCTGAAGAATGCATAAGACACCATATCGTGCGTCTTGGAGTCCCCCCGTCACTCAGCATGGTCAGCAATCATAAGCGAACAGGAACTCTTTCCACTCACCCCTGTTCCAGTTCCCAGCTCTGCAAATGCAGAAGCAACAGAGGAGAGGAGGGGGTCTTCACCGTGTTCATTACATTTTCACGGCAGAGACTCAACAGCCTTCCAAAGGGGAGGCTCCTTTGACATATCTGGCAATACTTAGTCAATGTTATTACTGCCATTGATCTCTGTAGAGTTAGGAGCATCGAGAATAAGAAATTCTGCTTCAAGTTGCAGGTGTGCAATCTTGAAAAGTACTTAAAAAAAAAAAGTGCCTGAAAAAATTCTAGTTCTCCCTCAAAGGAGGAAGGAAAGCCATCCCAGGCCAGCAGCGCCTGGTGAAGGACATGATGGGAGGGCTGGCTGGGGCACCTTCATGCCCTCAGCCCAGGGCCACCAGAAGTCCTCCTGCGGGGGATACAGCGGCCTGTTCCTGAAGAATGCCCCTGGCCCCCTGCCTCCCAGTGAGGTCACGTGGTGGACCAGGCTGGAGCAGGTGCCAGAGGCCTTTGGTAGCAGCCTCCACTGGGCCTCTCCAGGCCCAACTTCTCTGCCCGCCCAGCACCCAATTGTGAGAGGCTGTGGGTACACCGTGGGTACCCAGAACTGTCTGATCTGGCGGGATGAGGGACATGAAGATAGAACATACCTCTGGTGGGGGGGAGGCGGATGTCACCTTTGACCTTAAACTCATGCTGTAGAGGTTGTGTAAGGGCTACAGAAATGTTTCAGTTCATGGAAAGTGAAAGTGAAAAGTGAAAGTATCAGTCGCTCAGTCGCGTCCGACTCTCTGCGACCTGATGGACTGTAGCCTTCCAGGCTCCTCTGTCCATGGGATTCCCCAGCCAAGAATATTGGAGTGGGTTGCCATGCCCTTGGCCAGGAGATGTTCCCAACCCACGGACGGAACCCAGGTCTCCTGCACTGCAGGCGGATTCTTTCCCATTTGAGCCACCAAGCCCCACTCCATGGAAGCAGACCCCAAATCAGAGGAGTTCAGATTCCTGACCTGGTTGGTGGCCAGCGTCATACTTTAGTCTGTGATTTCAGTTTGATTAGACTGTTATTAGGCAGCTTACACATTTGCTAGGGGAAAAAAGTCCTAGAGCAAATCTTAAAACAGTGAAGTACCAGAAAAATCACAGAGACATCAGTTCATTGACATGGTCCCGAGAGAAACATCATCGAAAAGCTTCAAGTCAAAGAGAATTCCACTGACGACAAACTTAAACCAAAAATGGAATCATGATTTTTCTGAATTTTGGATAATCTTCAAATTTCTCATGGTACCACCTGAAACGAGACAAAAAAACACGTTAAAAAAGTTACTTTTCTCACTAAAACGTTTGACAGATGCTAACAAAATGGACAATAGTCTCCTCATAAAGGGATCCTGACCTTTTCAAAAGTACTAATAAAACAGTAGAAATGAACACAGCATTGATAAAGAAACAGACTCCAATCAAAAAAGAGTAATAAAAATTCTGGCATCTCAGGTACACAGCTTGACTTTGTCAGTATCATGAATATCTATCCACATCTGATGGTACAGCATGATTCGAGCAGACGTGACACCTATAATTCACCTTTATACTGGCAAGGAAAGTTATAGGCATGTGATAAACACACGGATCAGGATACTGGAGGGCTACCTTAGCAGACCATAGAAGCAGACAGACTGGGGACGGGGGAACCGAGCAGGTGTGTCCTGACTATGGTTTGGTGACTCTGAGAGTTTTCTCCAGTCCTCGGAGGAGAACTAGGGCCCAGGGTCTGTGGCAAGAGCACACAGCTATGGGCCGGGCAACTCTCAAAACAAATCTAGGAATATGCAACAGGGGTCATTCATAATGTGGCCCTCCACTCAAAGAGGCATTTTCAGTTTTGACTATAAATGAAGTCAACCAAGGCACACTCACTCGTTGTGGAAAGGGTTGCAGCTAAGTGGATGGAGTAAAGATGAAAAAACAATCGGACAAAATGGAGAAATAGAGGGAAAAAGGGAGCTTCCCGGAGCACAATGAAGGTTAAACAGACTGAAAACAATGATGGAAAATGATTAGCTATTATTTTCAGAGATGGCAGAAATATATGAAATATACCTGTTATAAAGATGGCAGAAATATATGAAGACAACAACCAGGAAGTGAGTCAGTAAAACCCTGTTGATTTTAGATTCTTGGATGAAGCATCCCCTCCCCTGACACGTGTGTGTGTGCATGCTCAGTCATCTCCGACTCTTTGTGCCTCTGTGGACTGTAGCCCGCCAGGCTCCTCTGTCCATGGGATTTCCCAGGCAGGAATACTGGAGTGGGTTGCCATTTCCTTCTCTAAGGGATCTTCCCAACCCAGGGATCAAATCCACATCTCTTGCATCTCCTGCATTGGCAGGTGGACTGTTTACCACTTGAGCCCCCTGGGAGACCATAGCAACCATGGACTTCCAGATCAGTGATGGTGTCTGAGACAAGAAGGTTGAGGCCATGGTGACCATGGACTTTTCCAGATCAGCGATGTGCCTGGAGACAAGAGGGGTTACACACAGCAGTGGAGCCGAGTACGTGCACCATCCACGTGTTGACTCATGTTGGCCTGTGCTACAGTTTGAATGTGAACCCTGCAGAGTCGTGTTAAAAACCTAAGGCCCAAGGTGATGATCGTATTAGGACGTGAGGCCTTCGGGGGGTGATGAGGGTGGAGCCTCAAGAGTGGAGTCAGTGCCCTGATTAAAGGGGCCCCAGAGCCCCTCCCTCTTCCCGCCTTATGAGTTTACAGCAAGTAGGCGCCATCCGCGACCCAGCCGAGGGCCTCCCCCAGAACTGGCCCTGCTGATGGCATCCAGATCTCAGATTTGCTGCCTCTAGAACTGGGAGAAACAGATGTCCCTTGTTTATAAGGCCCTGGTTTATGGCATGTTTGTTACAGCAGCCTGAATGGACTAAGACATCCTGCTCGGGATCCAGGACACAAACCAGCTGGTTCCTAAGAGCCTCCCATGGCTCAGCAGGGCAGACACCAGGCCAGGAGGGCAGGAGGTGAGTCCCTCTCCCGACCCTGCCCGGGGACTGGGGACAGCGGCCTCGGAAGGGCAAGAGTGAAGGCGAGCGGCAGTCCAAAGTCAACAAGGACAGCCTCACCTGCATAGCCCTCGGGACAGCTCCAAGCACTGTGTGGCCCAGGAAGCTGTTCTACTTTGTTCAACCACTGAGACCTCACATCCACCTCAAGAAAAGACTTCAAAGCAGAGGTTACCAAACTTTTTGGCACTAGAGGCTGGTTTCGTGGAAGACGGTTTGTCCAAAGACCAGGTCAGGGGAATGGTTTCAGGATGCTTCAAGCACATTATATACATTGTGTACTTTATTTTCTTTTATTATTCCATCAGCGCCACCTCACACCACCAGGCATCAGATCCCAGAGGCTGGAGCCCTGCTTACAAGGAGCCTTCCAGTAGTCCAATGCTTAACACTCTGTGCTCCCGCTGCAGGGGGCACGGGTTTGACCGCTGGTCAGAGAATTGAGATCCACTAAGATCACTCATGCTGTACAGCATACACACACACACACACATATATACACATACACATTTTATACATGTGTTTTCTTGTTCAGTCGCTCAGTTGTGTCTGATTCTTTGTGATCCCATGCATGGCAGCATACCAGGCTTCCCTGGCCTTCACTACCTCCCGGCGTCTGCTCAACTCATATCCATTGAGTCGGTGATGCCATGCAACCATCTCATTCTCAGTCACCCCCTTTACCTCTCGCCCTTAATCCTTCCTAGTATCAGGGTCTTTTCCAAAGAGTTGGCTCTTTGCATCAGGAGGCCAAATATTGGAGCTGCAGCTTCATCATCAGTCCTCCCAGTGAATATTCAGGACTGACTTCCTTTAGCGTGGACTGGTTGGATCTCCTTGCAGTCCAAGGGACTCTCAAGAGTCTTCTCCAACACCACAGTTCAAAAGCATCCATTCTTCAGTGCTTAGCCTTCTTTATGGTCTAACTCTCACATCCAGTTCATGACTACTGGAAAAATCACAGCTTTGACTACACAGACCTCTGTCAGCAAAGTGATATTTCTGCTTTTAATACACTGTCCAGGTTTGTCATAGCTTTCCTTCCAAGGAACAACGGTCTTTGAATTTCATGGCTGCAGTCACTGTCCACAGTGATTTTGGAGACCAGGAAAATAAAGTCTGTCACTGCTTCCACTTTCCCCCTTCTATTTGCCATGAACTTGTGGAACAGGCTGCCACAATCTTAGTTTTCTGAATGTTGAGTTTTAACCCAGCTTTTTCACTCTCCTCTTTCACCCTCATCAAGACGCTCTTTAGTTCCTCTTCACTTCCTTCCATTAGAATGGTAAAATCTGCCTATCTGAGGCTGTTGATATTTCTCCCACAAGATGATTCCAGCTTGTGATTCATCCAGCCATAGACACTTTTAAAAGGACAAGCAGCATATTTCTATTACTTTTCTCGTTCATTTTTCTACCCCTAGAATCAAAGTTTATGTGACACTAAGCAGGGCTGGATATCACTTCTTTGTCTTGAATTCATTACTGTCGAGGCTGAACTGACGTCTCACTGCCTTTCTGCTGAATGCGGAATAACCCTGTAAGCGTTTGTGTGTCTGTGTGTTTCTAGCTCATGAAAAGCTTCGTGTTCCCAATCTCTCTTCCAGAAGCATTCCTCCGCCAAGGACGGGTCACTGATGGGTGAGTAAACACTTTCCAAGTGTAAACAAATCACAGATCTTTATCGAAGTCTTACAAAATACACTGTTGTTCCAAGAATCTAATTTTTTTTTAAATGTATTTTTGAAGACGTTAGATATTTTTAGTCTAAAGAGATGATAATAAATGGTTTCAGCCAGGCCTGTGGAAAGCATGGATCTTTCTGGTTCTGGGCAAAATGTTTCGTAGGCCTGAGGTGGCAGGGAACAACCAGCAGAGGAGAAAACCGAGCGTCTCAGACTCCCTGCCTGTGCTCACGGCCCCGTGGACACTGCATCCCAGAAAGGCTGGTGTGTCAGCTTCCCGGGGCTGCTGCGACACAGAGCCACAAACCTGGGGCCTGAAATGACAGCACGTCTGTTCTCACCGCCTGGCAGCCAGAAGCCCACCATCTGGGCGCGGGCAGGAGCACGCTCCCTCCCAGGCCCCAGGGGACAGTCCGTCCTGCCTCTCCCAGCTCCTGGCTGCCTCTGGGTGCCCCGGTCCGGGACGGCATCGCTGCATTCTCGGCCTCCAGCTTCCCTCTGTGTCTGTCTGCTGCTGGCCATCTTCTCTCTGTGTGTCTGTCTGTGTTCAGGTTTCCCTTCTTCATAAGGACACCAGTCCTTGGGCCCCACTCCAGCGCCACCTCAGCCGAACCAGCCCCATCCGCACAGACTCCACTCCCAGGGTCAGGACACAATCCGACACACGCCAAACTCCCAGCATCGCTGTGGCATCAGGGGGACTGTCCCGATGCTGAGCCAGTCTGGGAGCCCTCCCGTCGCAGGACACGTGACTTCCAACCTGCCCGAGGCTTTGTTCCCCGAGCCTCGGTTTCCCACCTGTTAGACTGGGCAGATGGCCTTCAAGATCACCTCATCTTTAACACCCATTGTTTTTTATGTTGATGGTCCAATGCATCACAGGCCTTTTCAGGGATCTGATAAAGGCCGAGGCCCCACACTCTGGAAAATGATGTGAAATGATGTGATTTCGGGGCACGGTAACCTAGAGCCCATTGGGGACCCCGGGCCCGGGTGGTGGGGCACACCTATGGGACGGGACTCTTGCCGGGGCACGATGCCGACTCTTCCAACTACTGCTGCCTGGTCAGCATCCCCCACTGTCATGGGCGAGTCCACAGCAGACCCTGAATCCCCTGCCAGACATTGAACTTGACCATGGAGCCCAGCCATGGCATATCAAAGATGCCAGAACAGGGCAAAGCAAACAAGGATGCTGACACATGCCTGACGATTACAGCTAGGCATTTCTTCAGACATTTGTGCTTTTCTGTTTTAATGTAGCTAGAAGTGTTAGTCACTCAGTCGTGTCTGACTCTTTGTGACCCCATAGACTGTAGCCTGCCACGATTCTCTGTTTGTGGAATTCTCCAGGCGAGAATACTGGAGTGGGCTGCCACTTCCTCCTCCAGGGGATCTTCCTGACCCAGGGATCAAGGCCGGCTTTCTCGAATTGCAGGCAGATTCTGTAATGTATGAACCACCAGGAGAGCCCTTTTGTCTAGCTAACGCCTGGTATAAACTGGGATTTGACAAATTATTATGAATGCTTCTAAAATCTAACCTGAGGATTGCTCTGCGGAGATCAGAGAACAAATTAAAAATGCCGAACATGTTTTTGAACATACTTGTGATGTTGCTGAGCCCTGGTGAACAGGACGCAGAAGGTGAACACAGCAAAAGCCCAGCCCTGAATGGACCAGCTGGCGAGGGCATAGCCGCACCACTCCACGACTTCTCCGAAGTAGTTGGCTGCAGATATGTATTCAAACAAGCCCCCTAGGAGAAAACAGAGCCAGCAGCACGTTTACTAAAAAACAATGCCTAACGAAACCTTGACTGAAGAGAGACCTGTGGATACCTGCAGGGACAACATAAAAACCAACTCTGGAAAAATATGACCTTTACAGAACTTGTATCGATGAGACACCTCCAATAAGACCAGCTTTACTATTTCATACTACAACTTCTGGTAGTACCTGCATGCCTGTATCAACATTCACCTGTTTATCTGACTATAAAAATGCTATGGCTTTAACATACTTCAGTATGTTGCTTCAGTAGCTAACGAGTCAAGCTGACAAAACTTAAACAGGGCTGGGAAGCACAGACTAACAGTGTTAGTCTGGTTAAGAGGGACTTCTAGGAACCCCTGGACAAAAAAGGGAAGGAAATACTAATTTTCAAGGGCAGATTCACTTGTGCGTTCACTCATCAAGTCTTCCCAGATGCATCAAGTCTACACGACAGGCCACACCTTCTTCTAAGGATGTGGGATGCTCCATGGATGAGACCGCTTGCTCCACATCTGGGCTATTACGCCCCAGGGAGGGTTCGGGGGACTCAAGGGGCAGAGCAGGGTGAGGGGGCTGGGAGTGGGGCTGGGCTGGAAGGAGCTCGGGCCAGAGACCACAGCGGCACACTGCAAGGATAACCCCAGGGCCATAGCTTAAGCAATTTGAGGCTCATGGGGTTTTCTGGTTATTTGTTCCACTGTTATTTCTGTACGGTTTCCAGGAAGATAAACACAAGGATTCCAGCCTGAGTGCTGCTGTTTGTGCTGTTCACCACTGCTCTTTGAGTTTTTAGCTTTGCCAACTGATTAAAAAAAATTTTTTTAGAAGCTCTGTTGTTTTTTTAACTTCTATATCTATTTAGTTCTTTTTATAGTATGCTACTCCTTTACTCATACTTTCAATCCCTTTATGGTTTAAATATTTAAGTTTTAAATATGAAAGTTTATAACCTGTACCTGAATTCTAAGCTCTGAGATCGCTCACATCAATGACACCCTTGCTCATGGGGATCTGTTCCTCATGGGCTCTGCAACCTCTGACTGTGGCAATTCTCCCGCGGTATAGGGTCTGCTGGGCTCTCGAGGCCTGCGTGGAAGGCAGGTTCTCTGGGAATCTGGGTTTGCCTCGATTGTGGGTGTGAGCCCACCACCCCCAGGATCACAAGGATCCTAATTCGTGGCTGGATGGTTTCTCAGATCAGGCAAGTGGCACGTATTTGGGCTACAAGCCAGCCTGAGGGACAGCGGGTAGTCACCGATTCAACCAAGATGCACTCGGGGCTTTAGCCCTCACTTAGATTTTGCCCTCTGATGGTCACGTCTGCTCTTGATACCATACTGATGCATTTACAAATTTTACTCAACATATTAAAGTGTTTTGGAAAGAGGGTCACTCAAGGTATCAATTCTAATCTATGGCAAGAAAGGAAGTGACGGACACCCCTCGTAGACCATAAATCCTCACTCATACGCTCTTTCCAAACACAGATATAACTAGAGTTTCCTTTTGGCCTCCATTAGTCAGAACTGGTTCTTCTATCACTTTAACAAAACAACTTTAATAAAATATCACTGCTCCTACGGGTAGTAGCGGCGCCCCGGAAACCTGCAGCGACGAGCAGCGTGCTTCAGCTACGAGCTCCGGCAAAACCAAAGCAGCGTGGCGTGACGCCACGTGATCGTGGAACGCGTGCTAGGTCGAGCCCGACTCTTTGCAGCCTGATGGACCGTAGCCCACCAGGCTGCTCTGTCCATGGAATTCTCCAGGCAGTCAATTTTAGAATAAATTCTCCATTTTCAGTACATACCTCTTGGTATTTTATAGCCAGTTTCCCCTGGTTTCCTGAGGTTCCTCAGGACATGATCTGAGTGGATGTTAATCAGCATGCCTATCAACCATAAGGCAGAACCTAAACAAGATAAAACATACAAGGGTATTATGGTAACTAAGCCACAGAATTCACAAGCCCAAGTGTGAATGAACAGTATTATTGTAATCCTTCACAATATCATTAGAGGCATAACATACAAGCCTTGACCAATAGTAAAAATCATGGAAATAAATACTGTGCTTTATTTAGAAAGATGACTTATAGGTATTGTGAGATAGGGCTTTGTGCTTCTAAAAACACTACTGAATTACCCAATTTATTTAAAATAGCTTTATCTGATGGTCACAATCTATGTTTTTAGGATGACTGGGATGACTAGAAATATGACTGAAGCACAAGCCTCTTTTCTAGGAAAAGGTATTGTCATCGTGGGTCGGCCCACAGAGTTGTCATCGTCCGTGGGTCGGCCCACAGAGTCGTCATCGTCCGTGGGTTGGCCCACCAAGTTTATGTGACGCCACAGACACTGTCTGAAGCACGGCACCGCCCCCCCGCCATGGGCAGATGTGGGGCAGGGAGTCCCCAGCGTGTGCTTTACCAGGGCGGACTGCACTCAGGCCCTTGAGGGGGTGGTTCCCAGAAGCTGAGAGCTGGTCCTCATTTCTCTGTAATTTTATGTAACGATTTAATGTAGATCCACACCCCTCCCCTACTCATTTCCTGCTCGCTCATCATTTGGCATTCATGGGTCTGTTCATGTCCTCAACTCTCAACAAAACTGTCAATTGCCAGCTGCCTGGCTCTGGGTAGATATTCCTGATATATCTATATCAGTCCTGATATATCTGAATGCTTTCTCTCCCATTCTTAAACGACTTCAGAGGTTTTTTATCAGTTAAAAGTTTGCATTGTTTCTCAATGACATATGCTCTCATTTTCAATTCTTCCTATTCAATCGTGGAGAAGTTAAGAAGTCTATATATAATTTCCTGAATGTCTTAAACTTTAGACCAGCTTCAGAGGGTTTGCAGGGCACAAGGCCTACCTGCAGAACTACTTCAAATGACACTTAAATGCACAGGCCAAAGAATTCTTTTGTTTTATTGCTGTTCATCAATAATTTTCAAACAATCCATCCCAGAAGCAATTCCCATGAGAACCTCAAGTAGTAGTAGGCTTAGCTGCTCAACTGTCTCTGACTCTTTGCTGACCCACGGACTGCAGCCCACAGGCTCCTCGGTCCATGGGATTCCCGAGGCACAACTACTGGAGTGGGAAGCCATGCCCTTCTCCAGGGGACTTCTTGCCTCCAGGGACTGAACCCAGGTCTCCTGAACTGCAGGCAGTGTCTTCACCATCCAAGCCACCCAAATAAACATTGAAAACTGTTATCTTTTAGTTAAAAAAGAAAAACATTCCCTTCCTCTGTCCTTGGTTGCCTACTCGTAGGGGCTGGTGAAGCCACTGCTCTGCTGTGACTCGGGCAAGGTCTGGGGCCGCCTGATTCACCCCCTGACCTTTCCTCCCTCAGGTGACCAGGACCTAACTTCGGCCCTTCTCGGAACCTCAGAAGGCAGAGGTGTGGGTGCGATTCCTGGCAATGGGCCAAGCCTGTTGTTTCCTTCTTCCTTCTGGCAACTGGGGCAGAAGAAAATCAGATAGAGAGCAGGTAAATCAAGACCGTGTTTGGGGGCAGGGAGCAAATACAACAGCTCAGTCTGGTATTCCGTGGAGGCACAGATTGTGGAGCTGGCGTGGGTGTGTGCTAGGTCGCTCAGTCATGTCCAACTCTTCGACCCCGTGGACTGTGCCCACCAGGCTCCCCTGTCCATGGAGTTTCCCAGGCAAGAACACTGGAGTGCGTTGCCAGGCCCTCCTCTGGGGGATCCTCCCTTCCCTGGGATTGAGCCAGCGTCCCTTAGGTCTCCTCCGCTGGCAGGCGGGGTCTGTACCACTAGTGCCATCTGGGAGTTTAAACGTTAAGTTTTCTCTATTATGACCAATTCATAGATGTGGAGCGAAAAAAAAGGAGAAATGGAGGGTCACTTTATTTTTTAATTTGTTTCTGGCTGTGCTAGGCCCTCACTCCTGCACGTGGCTTTCCCTGGTCGTGAGGAGCGGGGGCGACTCTCTAGGTACAGTGCTCCGGCTCCTCACTGTAATGGCTTCTCCTGGTGCAGACCACGGTCTCTAGGACACACCAGCTTAGCTGGTCTCAGGCAAGTGAAATCTTCCCAGATTAGGGATCCAACTTATGTCCCCTGCACTGGACCACCAGGGAAGTCCTAAGGTTACTTTATATAGTTTAAAGGGCTTTAGGGCAATTTGAAAAGTTGATGGACTCTTAGGAGCTACCCGTGTGCGTGTGTGTGTGCTCAGTGGCTCCGTTGTGTCCAACTTATCGCAACTCCCAGAATGGGACTCTCCCCCTCCCCTCCCTGCCAGGCTCCTCTCTCCATGGAATTTTCCAGGCAAGAATACTGGAGCAGGTAGCCATTTCCCTCTCCAGGGGATCTTCCTGACCCAGGGATCGAACTCACGTCTCTGGCATGGGTAGGCAGATTCTTTACCACTGCACCACCCGGGAAGCCCACTAGCTACCTTGGGAGAAAGCTATAACTGAATGTGCTAGAATTTCTAAACATTAGGAGGGTAAGCATATAGAACTTTCCTTATAGACAAGAGCCCCCAAAGTACATATTTTTAACATCCTTGCAAATATTTTTGATGACTTTTTTTTTACCATTTTTGTTTTTAGAAATTGTAAGGTTATAATTAGAACTGGAAAATGTACTAGGAAAGTCAAAGTGTTAGTCGCTCAGCTGTGTCTGACTCTGCGACCCCAAGGACTGTGGTCCGCCAGGGCCTCTGTCCATGGGATTCTCCAGGCAAGAATACTGGCACAGATTGCCATTCCTCCCTCCAGGGAATCTTCCTGACCCTGGGATGGAACCCGGGTCTCCTGCATTGTGGGAAGATTCGTTACTGTCTGAGCCACCACCAGGGAAGCCTGGAAAATGTGCTACTTTATATTAACTGATAAAAATAAAAAAAATTTTCAAAAACCTCATAAACCTCAGAGTTTAAAGTCTAACTGTCTCGCTGAAGATGACCGACTTTCTCTCGCTTTCCAGAAGAAACTGTAGGAGGTTTGATGACAGTCTTAGATTACACGGCCTGTTAGTGCCCAAGTGGCCTCAGTCTCAGTGCCTTGCTCAGTCTGCTGCAGCTTGTTGCTATTTTTAGGTCACCTTAAGAACAGGTATCTGTGCT
Source organism: Bos mutus (assembly GCF_027580195.1). Lineage (NCBI taxonomy): Eukaryota > Metazoa > Chordata > Mammalia > Artiodactyla > Bovidae > Bos > Bos mutus. The sequence continues at coordinate 66,370,357 of NC_091636.1, forward strand.
TTCGGCGCTTGAGTGGGTGAGAGAGCAGGGCGCCTGCGTCACGGGGACAGCCTGACCCTCCATCCCGCCAGCGCTCAGCCCCCTGGCCTAGGTCAAGGGGCCTTCACAGACTCTCTGTTCTCTCAAGACGCGTGTGCTTTCTAACTGGACCCTACCAGAAGGTGAACACCGAGCTGAAGGTCACAGGGACGGGAGGCGTCACTGAGGACACTCACCTGTTAGAAACCGGGGGTCGCTGAGCCAGTCGTCCGCGTACACTGCGTACTGACTCAGGTACCTGCTCTGCAGGTAGCCGTTATAGGTGCAGAAGATGAACGCCAATAGGAAGGCATACAGCGGCATGGGCTTCCCTCCTCGGATCAGAAATGGGAAAACCAAGCTCCTTCAGAGACAAGAAATGTATATTTTTTAAAGCAACAATGATAAAGAATCTAATGTCAGCAATTCTCCTTTAATGTCTTAAACTTTTTTTTTTCTTTTTAAGCATGAAGATTTTCTTTATTTTCTTCTTGCAGCAACGATTAGATATTTCCTCAACTGGCTCTTGGGCTTCCATGGTGGCTCAGACGGTGAAAAATCTACCTGCAATGCAGGAGACCAGGGTTCGATCCCTGGGTTGGGAAGATCCCCTGGAGGAGGGCATAGCAACCCACTCCAGTACTCTTGCCTGGAGAATCCCATGGACAGAGGAGCCTGGCAGGCTACAATCCATGGGATCGCAAACAGTGGGACATGACTGAGCGCCTTTCACTTACTGGCTATTCTATTACTATTATCTCTAATTGTCCCAGATGTCTTGCAGAGTTTTCCAACTAGAGGAGCTCAGCACCGAATTACAGGTGTGCCAGAGCAGTGCTGCCTAAGCCCTCCAGCTGATCGGGGCAGGATCTGGGGAGGCCAGTGCTCCGAAACAGCTATGTCTTCCCAGGGAGCCTTCTTGTCAGATTATATGTGTCATGTACCTTGTGTGCTATAATGAGAAACAGATTGAGAAGCTCTGCTTTAAGTGCCTTGGATTTTTAATCTTGATTTTTATATAAAAGTCATTCTTAGGAATACTTGCACAGATGTACTATATCTGTTGAAAGCAGAATTTCTAGTTAAAGAATTAACTGTGTTTCAATAATGTACACCACTGTGCAAAAGTTCAGGGTTCTAGTTATACAGAGTGTGAAACAGATGCACGGAATGAGAGAGAACGGAAGGTCCCATCCTCCTGACACCAGTGACTCAGTCTGGTCCAAGGTGTTTGAATTTGAGGGCCACCGTTACTTTATCTGTCACCATGGCGATGGCTGTCATCTCCCTAGTGCCCACCACGGGCAAGGCCTCCCAGCTCCCTGCACAGAGTCACTGTCACCACACTTGACAGAGGACACGGTTAAGACTCAGCATGCCCCAGTCATCTGCTTAAGGTCATGGGCTAGTGAGTGGCTGAGTTTAAGTACACTTTGGCCACCTGATACGAAGAGCTGACTCACTGGAAAAGATTGTGATGCTGGGAAAGATTGAGGGCAGGAGGAGAAGGGGAGGACGAGATGGTTGGATGGTATCACTGACTCAGTGGACATGAGTCTGAGCAAGCTCAGGGAGATAGTGAAGGACAGGGAAGCCTGGCGTGCTGCAGTCCATGGGGTCATAAAGAGTCAGACGTGACTTAATGACTGAACAACAGTCTTAGGGTTGCTCAGCCCCGTCTGACTCTTTGTGATCCCATGGGCTGCAGCCCTCCAGGCTCCTCTGTCCGTGGGATTCTCCAGGCAGGCATGCTGGAGTGGGTTGCTATTTCCTTCTCCATGGGATCTTCCTGACGCAGGGGTGGAGCCTGGGTCTCCTGCACTGCAGTGGATTCTGTGCTCTCTGGTTGTACTGCCTTGGTTTAGGTGGACACTGTTGCTTAGCTGCTCAGTTGTATCCGAGTCTTTGCAACCCCGTGGACTGCAGCCCACAAGGCTCTTCTGTCCATAGCATTCCCAGATAAGAATGCTGGAGTGGGTTGCCATTTCCTTCTCCAGGGGATCTTCCCTTCCCAGGGATCGAACCCTTGTCTCCTGTGCCTCCTGCATTCGCAAGAGGATTCTTTACCACTGCGCCACCTGGGAAGCCCTTAGTGTACATCAGTAGAAGTTTAAAGACAGAAATTAAAAGGACAAGAAGCTAGAAATATAGGAAAAAAACAAGATGTAAAACTTTATGTTGTGTGTGAATTTTCTCTTTAAAATCAATGCGTCATATATTTAAAAGGGGGTCATCACTACATAGCCTATAGCCCTTAAGACGATAATAAGAAACGATTTCAACAGCTTTATGCCAACAAATTTGACAACACGGATGAAGCAGACAAAATTCTTAAAAGACAAAGGTGACCAAAACTGACCAAAGAAGAAAGTGACAACTTTAATCCCTCTATCAAGGAAAAAGAATTCAGATGCAAGGAATTCTAGAAAAGCCAAAACTAGAGCCAGGGGAAGGGATCAGCAGCAAAGAAGCACAAAGGGCACATATGGGGATGCGACGTCCTATACCTCTGGGTTGTGGTGATGACCACACAACCGGATCCAGTCACCAAAACTGATCAAATGGAAGTTGATTTACGTAAATGACAGCTTAAAACGGGAAAATGTGCACACTTATAGTTTCCGTTTTGGCCCTCTGCTCCAGGGTAAAAACACAAACGACTGTTAACAGTCAGAGCACAATAACAGTACTGCGAAGTCACATCCTCAAGGCATTCTCTCCCCAACAGTTTCACTCAGCATCTCGGGAGAGCTTTCCCAGGAATCACAAGCAGGTTCTCATCTTGTTCAGCCACTTCCCCCAGAGACCTTGTGTAAGTTTAGGGCAAAGCAAGAGCTGGACGGGAAGCATCCATCAGGCGATGACACCACGAGTGGGGCAGCTATTTGCCTGGAAACCACAGTGCTGACAGCTCAGCCGCTCTTTGTGACCCCACAGACGGCAGCACGCCAGGCCTCCCTGTCCGTCACCAACTCCCACAGTTTACTCAAACTCACGTCCACTGAGTCGGTGATGTCATCCAACCATCTGGTCCTCTGTCGCCCCCTTCACAAGCCCCTCAAAAAGAACAGGGAGGGACTTTCCTGGTGGCCCAGTGATAACAACTCTACGTTTCCAACGCAGGGGGGTGCAGGTTCGCTCCCTGGGTGGGTAATAAGAATCCACACGCTATGTCCCAAGGTACATGTGTGCTCAACTGTATCCAACTCTTTTTGACGCTCTCTGCAGGCTCCTCTGTCCATGGAATTCTCCAGGCAAGAAGGCTGGAGCGGGCTGCCACTTCCTCCTCAGGGAATCTTCCCATCCCAGGGCTCAAACCCACATCTCCTGCATTTGCAGGCAGATTCTTTACCGCTGAGCCGCGGGGGCAGCCCACGTGCTGTGCGGTACACAGAAAGAAGAGCCATTTCCCTCTGCGTCGGGGAACCGTGGCTCCTACCCGGGCTGACGCTGGTACAAGTTGACTGGCACTGGGACGCAGGCGAATGCAAACAGCGACACTGCAAGACCAGGGCTGGGTCTTGACTGGGGGTCCCGGCACAGGCTCCCTCAGAAACAGGCAGGGGTTCTGAGGGGTCGCGACCGGGCACTGTTGCCATGGCACCTTTCTGCTCCCCCCAGATTCTCAGCCAGGGCAGAGGGCCCTGTGTTAGAGCCAGAGGAAGCGGCTGATGACAAGACAGACCGGTTCTCAGCCTGTCCCCGAGGGCCCAGACTTGAGAAGCACCAGGAATAAGCGATCTCATTCCCCAAGTCAGCTCAGGGGATTCCCGAGCCTTGGGAAAGCAGGAAGGGGACTGTATGGTGAGAAAGTTGGGGAAAACAAACTTCTCGGGAAGCTACGGTCTCAAGGAATTTTCCAGGAAAGAAACTGCAGGACCAACTGAGAAAATACTAGAATTCCAAGTTTGGAGAAACATGAGGGAAGAAAAGTGAGCAGGAAATAAGACTGGTGGGGCATGCAGGGGGTGTGGGCTGGGTTTAGAAACATGCCCGCAGAAATGCAGAGTGCTCAGGTCCTGAGAGTCTGGGATGGCTGACCTGAGCAGAATCCACACAGAGTTCAACATGGGCTAACAGGGATGCACGATCTGAAGTGGAGGAAAAAAACCCAGGAAGCTCAGAGTAGAAAAACCAGGTCCTAAAAAGTGGTTGAGAAGGAAATGGCAATCGACTCCAGTGTTCTTGCCTGGAGAATCCCAGGGATGGCGGAGCCTGCTGGGCTGCCCTCTATGGGGTCACACAGAGTCGGACACGACTGAAGCGACTTAGCAGCAGCAGCAAAAGGTGGTTGAAGGGGCCTTCCCTGGAAGTCCAATTGTTAAGACTTCACCTTCCACTGCAGGCGGCACGGGTTCAATCCCTGGGTAGGGGACTAAAATCTCGCATGCAGCGTGGTCAGGCCAAAAAAAAAAAAACAAACTACAGTTGAAGGCAAATTTCTAGGTTAGTCGCCACATATCTCTAGGTTATAAACGTATGCAATGCTGAAGGGCCAAGTCTGAGGAAACACTGCGGAGGTGAAGACCTCTGTAACTTTCTGTAACCTGAAGATTTCTCCCCTCTGGTTTCCAATTCTGCATGGGCAAACACCGGCTGTGTGTGTGTTAGCTCTCAGTTGTGTCTGACTCTTTCCGATCCCACGGACTATAGCCCACCAGGCTCCTCTGTCCATGGGATTCTCCAGGCAAGAATACTAGAGTAGGTGGCTATTTCCTTCTCCAGGGGATCTCCCCGACCCAGGGATCGAACCCTGGTCTCCTGCATTGGAGGCGGACGCTTTACCGTCTGAGCTACTGGCTGGCACGCCGTAAAGGTGGAGCCCAGAGCTGCCTCGTTTAGCCTTCCTGACCGGTCTCCTGGGTCACTGACGTTCTGTGACACCAGTGTGAGTGTGGATCAGGTGTCGGCAAACACAGCCGCCGGGCTGAGTCCAGACCTCCACCCGCTGTCTACAGCCTGGGAGCTAAGAACGCTTTTTACATTTGTAAATAGTGTGTGTGTTGGGTGGGCGGCGGGGTGCGGGGAGGAATCAAAAGACTATTCCATGACACATGAAAATCGTACAAAATTCAGATTTCAGTGTCCGTAAATAAAGCTGTCCTGGAAGGCGGCCACGGGCCTCTGTTAACGTCTTGCCTGGAGGGAGTTCGGGGGCGCGACAGGCCATGCGTGTGGCGATCTCATCTCTTTGCACAGGGCTCGCTGAGCTCGGTGTTCTGTCACGTGGTGCCGGGGTCTGCAAACCCGCCCACCGCGTCAGAACGAGGAACGCTGTTGGGCAATTCGCGCTTTGACGCTAAGTGGAGCGTGGGCTGTTTTGTTATAGCGTGCACGTGCGTGCTCAGCTGTGTCCGACTCTGTGCGACCCCACGGACTGTGTAGCCCCGCCAGGCTCCCTGGCCGTGGGATTCTCCAGGCGAGAATACTGGAGTGGGCTGCCATGACCTCCTCCAATACATGAAAGTGCAAAGTGAAAGTGAAGTCATGTCCGAGTCTTCGTGATCCCATGGACTGCAGCCTACCAGGCTCCTCCGTCTATGGGATTTCCCAGGCAAGAGTGCTGGAGTGGGGCGCCATCGCCTTCTCCACAGCGGTGCCTTTAGATTCTCATAATAGCTTGAGCCCTACTGTGCTTGAATCATCCCGGTCTGCCAAGAAACCGTCCTTCATGGAACTGGTCCGTGATGCTGAAAAGGCTGGGGTAGGCTGCTGCATACAGTCTGTGGGGAACAACTAAAGGTGAGGCTCCTTCCAAAGAAGTTGAGCAACCGACTGGCTCAGTGCAGTGCAATCTGTGCGGGAATCTGTAACTCACGGTGGTAAAAATGTGTGCGATAGACAAGGTACAAATTTACAAAGCTTGTGAAAATTGAAGGCCTTTAAGCCATTTCTTATACCAGCTTCCCTGGTGGCTCAGACAGTAAAGAATCTGCCTGCAATGTGGGAGACCCGGATTTGATCCCTGGCTTGGGAAGATCCTCTGAAGAAGTGACTGACAACCCACTCCAGTATTCCTGCCTGGAGAATTCCATGGACGGAGGAGCCTGGTGGGCTACAGTCCATGGGGTTGCAAAGAGTTGGACACAGTTGGGCAACTAACACTTTCACTTTCTTATGCCACCAATTTGTTGTTGTTATTGTTGTTTAGTCACTAAGTCATGTCTGACTGTTCGTGGCCCCATGGACTGCAGCCTGCCAGGCTCCTCTGTCCTTGGGATTTCCCAGGTAAGAGTACTGGAGTGGGTGGCCATTTCCTTCTCCAGAGGACCTTCCCCACCCAGGGATTGATCCCTCACCTGCATTGCTAGTGGATTCTTTACCACTGAGCCTCCAGGGAAGCCACGAGTTAAATTTTATTCCCCAGCAACAACAAAAAAGAATCCCATTCTTCTCATTACACCTCTATTACCAAAACTGCATTGAGGTGTTATTATATTTTGAATTCTCTCGACACAATTTCTGTGAACGTCTGTTTCCTCTTCAGTTACCAATTCCGACACCAAGGATCTTCCTTTGCCCTTTGGGCCAGAAAGCTGGGCAGACACACTTGGCCCTTTCCAGGGAAGTTCATAGTCCTTAGTCCAGATCACAACAGCAGATCTAATCTGGACATGTTAACTGGGTTTTCTTAGAAAGCACTCTTGCCTGTGGCCCCAGCACTTGGGTTTCGGACAGCCACTGCGGTCTGGGGCTGGCCGGTGGCCGGTGGAGACTGCACACACCTGTCCTGTTCCCCGGATGGCCTGGAAGGGTGCCCTGACCTCTGTGCCTGTGGGAGCCGGTCACAAACGACCTGGGGAGGGGATTTCTCTCTCTTTGGTCTCACGTGAGATGTCACGAAAGGGGCCAGGACTGGAGACAGGGCCTTAGGCTGACAGTCTCTTCTGTTGCTCTCTGTCCTTGGAGGGCTCAGCAGGGACCCTGATGTCCACAAAACCAGGAGGTTGGAACAAACTGTCCCAAGCAATGCCACCCAGGCCCACAGACCTCCAGCAGGGAGCTGAGATTGTCCTCCCCACCCTCTCCTTCCCCAGAGGCTGAGAATGACCCCGGGACTGGCCGCCCCGGCTCACAGGCCGAGGCCTGGGTCTTCAGCATCTGGACACTCAGATGCGACACGCCTTCCAGAGGGGAGCGCCCTGCCCACTCCTGGCATCTTCTGGGTAGTCTTTCTCCTTCTGGGTTATTTCCTTTTCCTTGGAAAGCCATGCAGCTGCTGTCAGCAGCGTTTTCCTTTGCCTTGGGCCAAAGGGGCAGCCTCTGGACACGGCTTTTCCTGAACCTCCCTCCAGACTTTGGAGGGACAAGAGCAGCTCAAAGTTGGCGGTGACCCCAGCTGTTTATCCAGGGGAAGGTCCAGGCTCAGACAGGAGGGGAGGCGAGCGCCTCTGCTGGGCAGACACAGCTCCTGCCAGGAGCCAGGTCTGGAACCTAGGTCCCCTTGTTATGGAGCGTGTTTGTGTTCAAACAATCTCACACACCACCTTGCTCTCACCATTGCCTTTGGGACACGAACAGCACCCCTCCTGGAAAACAGGCGTAAGTCAGAGACTGAAAATTCCTTAGCACAGAAATCATCTCTTGAGAAACCATGAAGCGCATCTTTGGAGAAACCAGGGTATAAAGCCATTTCCTCTTCTGCATACACAACCGCCAGGTCCTGAGGAGCTAGGAAGAAATCCTGTTTCCTGCATCATCAGGAGGGGTGTGGGATTACACCTGACACTTCGTTCCTCATTGTGTTACAGCTTGCTCACTTTCTTTCTGTTCCTTGTCAAGAAAGAATATGGCCTTTCCATAAAGTTGGTGTTTGTAAGGCAATCAGGAACACGGGCATGCTTGATGACCAGGTAAACCTAAATCTCTGAGATGCTGGAATCTCCGTGGTGCTTTGATGGCTCGGGGCAGCTTGCAGTCCACCTCCTTTTGGGGGTGAGTTTACACACTTAGCAGAAGAGGAGTTCTCATAGTTTCTGACAGAATGGTCTCCATAATCCCTAATCCTACAGATGCCTTTTTTAACATGTCAGAACCATTACTCTTAACCTGATGAAAAGATGAGGACCAGAGGCTCAGGGGAACATGGCGGAACTCTCTCCTGGGTGATGATGGAGGGAGACAGCAGGAGGTGGCCCCCTCCACGGCAACATCCCTGGTGTGTCAGCCACCGCATCCCAAGGGGCCAGCCAGGAGCCGGACCAGGCAGGGCTGTCTCTGTCTACTCATGCTGCAGCACATTAGGCTTTAGAAGTCATCTTTATTTCTTTATATTTCTACTAAGCTAGGACAGTACTTATGCGAATTGATGGAAGCGGGATATAAGATTTTGTGTGCTTATATATCCGTGTTGTTATCATGACTACTTGAGAAAAAATGATCCAAAACTTATAAAAAAACAATGAAGGAGGGACTTCCCTGGTGACCCAGTGATTATGACCTCACTTTCTAATGCAAAGGGTGCAGGTTTGATCCCTGGTCGGGGAACTAAGATCCCACATGCCTGGGGGCAAAAAACCCAAAACATAAAACAGAAGAGACAGTGTAGCAAAGTCAACAAAGACTTAAAATAAAATGGTCTATATTTAAAAAAAAACAGTGGCGGGGATGGGAAAGAGATATTTCAAAATACTACCAGTGTTATCCGAGGGGTGGAATTCTAGGTGGGTTTACTTTTGTTTCCTTAAATTCTTCCGCACTTTATGTAAGTTTTCCACAAGGAGCATGTGTCTCAACCACAGGTTCTCCTGCACACAATACGTAGACATGTATTTTAAGCCCTGATCCCTAATACATTCAGAAGAGACCTGATGAGTGGCAAGGAGAAATCTGATTTCTTGGAACCTGAAAGACTCGGGCAAAATCAAAGGCAGCAGTGGAGACACAGATACAGAGAACAGAATTACAGACGGGACGGGGGTGGGGGCAGGAGAGGGCGGGCTGCGTGCAGAGAGTAACGCGGATACATGTACACTGCCATGTGTAAAATACACAGCCCATGGGAACTTGCTGTGTGACTCAGGGAACTCAAACTGGGGCTCTGTGACAACCAAGAGGGGTGGGATGAGGAGAGGTGGGAGGGAGGTTCAAGGAGGAGGGGACATATGCTACCCACGGCTGATTCATGCTGATGTTTGGTGGAAACCAACACAATATCATTGAAACCAACAGCTCATATAAAGAAAGCTGAGCGCTGAAGAATTGATGCTTTTGAACTGTGGTGTTGGAGAAGACTCTTGAGAGCCCCTTGAACTGCAAGGAGATCCAACCAGTCCATCCTAAAGGAGATCAGCCTGAATATTCATTGGAAGGACTGATGCTGAAGCTGAAGCTCCAATACTTGTGCCACCTGATGTGAAGAAGTGACTCATTGGAAAAGACCCTGATGCTGGGAAAGACTGAAGGCGGGAGGAGAAGGGGACGACAGAGGCTGGATGGCATCACCAACTCAATGGACATGGGTTTGGGTAAACTCCGGGAGTCGGTGATGGATAGGGAAGTGTGGCATGCTGCAGTCCATGGGGTCGCAAGGAGTCAGACATGACTGAGTGACTGAACTGAACTGTGGCTCAGCTGGTAAAGAGTCCGCCTGCAGTGCAGGAGACCTGGGTTCGATCCCTGGGTTGGGAAGATCCCCTGGAGAAGGGAAAGGCTCCAGTATTCTGGCCTGGAGAGTTCATGGGGTTGCAAAGAGTCGGATAGGACTGAATGACTTAAATTAAAAAAAGATCCTAAAAAAAGACAGAGGAGCCTGTGGGCTACAGTCCATAGGGTCACAAAGACTCAGACATGACTGAGTGACTAAGCATGCATGCAAGAACAAGGCACGTATAAAATGAGAACACAGCAGAAAACTGGAGAACGAGAAGGGCACACCAGATCTTCAGCCTTTGCCGTGTGGAAAACTTTTATGCCAAAGTACAGAGTGACTGGTTTGATCTCCTTGCAATCCAAGGGACTCTCAGGAGTCTTCTCCAATACCACAGTTCAAAAGCATCAATTCTTAAGTGCTCAGCCTTCTTTATGGTCCAACTCCCACATCCCTAAGTGACTACTGGAAAAACCATAGCTTTGACTATATGAACATTTTGTTGACCAAGTGACATCTCTGCTTTTTAATATGCTGTCTAGGTTTGTCATAGCTTTCCTTCCAAGGAGCAGGTGTCTTTTAATTTCATGGCTACAGTCCCCATCCACAGTGATTTTGGAGCCCAAGAAAAAATTTGTCACTGTGTCCCCCTTTTCTCCATCTATTTGCCATGAACTGATGGGACCAGATACCATGATCTTAGTTTTTTGAACGTTGAGTTTTAAGCTAGCTTTTTCACTTTCCTCTTTCACCCATATCAAGAGACTCTATTTCCTCTTCACTTTCTGCTACTAGAAAACTCATACTATCTGTTATTAAAAGCAGCATTTCAAGAAAACTTCGAAGAATCCGAATCCAGTCTTGGCCCAGACTGCTTCCCTGGTGGCTCAGAGGTTAAAGCGTCTGCCTGCAATGCGAAAGACCTGGGTTCGATCCCTGGGTCAGAAAGATCCCCTGGAGAAGGAAATGGCAACCCACTCTAGTATTCTTGCCTGGAGAATCTCATGGACGGAGGAGCCTGGTGGGCTACAGTCCACGGGGTTGCAAAGAGTTGGACACGACTGAGCGACTTCATTTTCGATTTTCACAGAGTGACCGACAGCACAGTATTCTTTGTGTTTGCAGCCTCACCTTGAAAGGGCAAAATCCTTGTTTAAGTATGTAGCTTTATTGCAGTTTAATCACTGTAATCACTAAATTCCTTTCTTTTTACAGAAGGAAGGATAAGCAAAAGGAACTGATCCAAATCTAGAAGTGTTGTAGATTACAGTGATGTCAGATTGTTGAGAAAGAAGTGAAGCCAGTAATTATTAAAATTAACAACAATTCTCATTTAAACATTTGAAAATGGTTAGATCTGCCATTTCCTAGTAAGTAGATAAGTAGATGCATGCTCAGTCATGTCTGACTTTATGGCCCGTGGACCGTAGCCCAGCAGGCTCCTCTGTTCCTGGGATCCTCCAGGCAAGAATACTGGAGTGGGTTGCCATCTACTCCTCCAGGGTATCTTCCTGACCCAGGAATTGAACCTGTGTCTCCAGTGTTGCAGGCGGATTTCCCGTCACTGAGCCACGGAGGAAGCCCACCATTACCTAAGGTACTGCCAGATCACCCAAGTTGGCTACTTAAGTGTTCCTCAAACTTGGGTTAGTTACCTTAGAAGCTGCCCTGGGAGATGATGTCCAATTGCTTCTATTTCGAGGGTCAAATCATTTGCTGAATGATTGCGTTATTTTTTATAGCAAGAAAACTGAACAAGAGTCTTCTCCAACACCACAGTTCAAAAGCATCAATTCTTCTGTGCTCAGCTTCCTTTACAGTCCAACTCTCACATCCATATACGACTACTGGAAAAACCATAGCTTTGACTAGACGGACCTTTGTTGGCAAAGTAAAGTCTCTGCTTTTTAACATGCTGTCTTGGTTGATCATAACTTTTCTTTCAAGGAGCAAGCATCTTTTAATTTCATGGCTGCAGTCATCATCTGCAGTGATTTTGGAGCCCAGAAAAATAAAGTCTCTCACTATTTCCCCATCTATTTACCATGAAGTAATGGGATCAGATGCCATAGTCTTAGTTTCTGAATGTTGAGTTTTATACCAACTTTTTCACTCTCCTCTTTCACTTTCATCAAGAGGCTCTTTAGTTCCTCTTCACTTTCTGCCATAAAGGTGGTGTCATCTGTATATCTGAGGTTATTGATATTTCTCCCAGCAATCTTGATTCCAGCTTGTGCTTCATCCAGTCCAGCATTTCTCATGATGTATTTTGCATATAAGTTAAATAAGCAGGGTGACAATATACAGCCTTGATGTACTCCTTTCCCTATTTGGAATCAGTCTGTTGTTCCATGTCCAGTTCTAACTGTTGCTTCCTGACCTGTATATAGATTTCTCAGGAGGTAGGTCAGGTATCTGGTATTCCCATTGCTTTAAGAATTTTCACAGTTGGTTGTGATCCACAGAATCAGTTGTGATCCACACTGACTGCTTTGGAGCAGTCAGTAGGGCAGTAGATGTTCTTCTGGTATTCTCTTGTTTTTTCGATGATCCAACGGATGTTGACAATTTGATCTCTGGTTCCTCTGCCTTTTCTAAATCCAGCTTGAACATCTGGAAGTTCACGGTTCATGTACTATTGAAGCCTTGCTTGGACAATTTTGAGCATTACTTTGCTAGCTTGTGAGATGAGTGCAGTTGTGCAGTAGTTTGAGCATTCTTTGACATTGCCTTTGTTTAGGATTGGAATGAAAATGGACCTTTTTCAGTCCTGTGGCCACTGCTGAGTTTTCCAAATTTGCTGGCATATTGCGTGGAGCCGTTGTCACAGCATCATCTTTTAGGATTTGAAATAGCTCAACTGGAATTCCATCACCTCCACTAGCTTTGTTTGTAGTGATGCTTCCTATGGCCCACTTGACTTTGCATTCAAGATGTCTGGCTCTAGGTGAGTGACCACCCCATCATGATTATCTGGGTCTTGAAGCTCTCTTGTATGGTTCTTCTGTGTATTCTTGCCACCTCTTCTTAATATCTTCTGCTTCTGTTAGGTCCATACCATTTCTGTCCTTCATTGTGCCCATCTTTGCATGAAATGTTCCCTTGGTATCTCTAATTTTCTTGAAGAGGTCTCTAGTCTTTCCCATTCTATTGCTTTCCTCTATTTCTTTGCATTCATCACTGAGGAAGGCTTTCTTATCTCTCCTGGCTATTCTTTGGAACTCTGCATTCAAATGGGTATATCTTTCCTTCTCTCTTTTGCCTTTTGCTTCTCTTCTTTTCATAGCTGTTTGTAAGGCCTCCTCAGACAACCATTTTGCCTTTTTGCATGTCTTTTTCTTGAGAATGGTCTTGATCACCGCCTCCTGTACAATGTCATGAACCTCTGTCCATAGTTCCTCAGGCACTCTGTCTATCAGATCTAATCCTTCGAATCTATTTGTCACTTCCACTGCATAAGGGAAAAGCTTGTACACAACAGGACCCAAGAGAAAGGAACAGTGACCTCACAAGAGACTGACCCAGACTTTGCAGGAGTCTCTGGCGGAGGCGTGGGTTGGTGGTGGCCTGCTGCAGGGTCGGGGGCACTGAGTGCAGCAGTGCATCATGGGACCTTTTGAAGGAGGTCACCACTGTCTTCATTACCTCCACCAAAGGTTGGTCAAAGAACAGGGAGGGAACACAGCCCCTCCCATCAACAGAACATGGGATTAAAGATTTACTGAGCATGGCCCTGCCCATCAGAACAAGACCCAGTTTCCCCCTCAGTCAGTCTCTCCCATCAGGGAGCTTCCATCAGCCTCTTATCCTTCTCCATCAGAGGGCAGACAGACTGAAAACCACAACCACAGGAAGCTAACCGATCTGATCACATGGACCACAGCCTTGTCCACCTCAATGAAACTAAGCCATGCCCTCTGGGGCCACCCAAGAGGGACAGGTCATGGTGGAAGTTCTGACAAAACGTGGTCCAGTGGAGAAGGGGATGGTAAACCATGAACAGTATGAAAAGCCAAAAAGATAGGACACTGAAAGATGAACTCCCCAGGGCGGTAGGTGCCCAATATGCTGCTGGAGGTCAGTGGAGAAATAACTCCAGAAGGAATGAAGAGACAGAGCCAAAGTGAAAAACAACACCCAGTTGTGGATGTGACTGGTGATAGAAGCAAGATCCGATGCTGTAAAGAGCAACACTGCATAGGAACCTGGAACGTTAGGTCCATGAATCAAGGCAAATTGGAAGTGGTCAAACAGGAGATGGCAGGAGTGAATGTCAACATTTTAGGAATCAGCGAACTAAAATAGACTGCAATGGGTAAATTTAACTCAGATGACCATTATATCTACTACTGTGGGCAAGAATCCCTCAGAAGAAATGGAGTAGCCATCATGGTCAACAAAAGAGTCCGAAATGCAGTACTTGGATACAATCTCAAAAACGACAGAATGATCTCTGTTCATTTCCAAAGCAAATCATTCAATATCACAGTAATCCAAGTCTATGCCCCAACCAGTAATGCTGAAGAAATTCAAGTTAAATGGTTCTGAAGACCTACAAGACCTTCTAGAACTAACACCCAAAAAAGATGTCCTTTTCATTATAAGGGACTGGAATGCAAAAGTAGGAAGTCAAGAAACACTTGGAGTAACAGGCAAATTTGGCCTTGGAGTAGAGAAGGAATCAGGGCTAAGGCTAATAGAGTTTTGCCAAGAGAACGCACTAATCATAGCAAACACCTTCTTCCAACAACACAAGAGAAGACTCTACACACGGACATCACCAAATGGCCAATGCTGGAATCGGACTGACTATATTCTTTGCAGCCAAAGATGGAAAAGATCTATACAGTCAGCAAAAACAACACCGGGAGCTGACTGTGGCTCAGATCATGAACTCCTTATTGCCAAATTCAGACTTAAATTGAAGAAAGTAGGGAAAACCACTAGACCATTCAGGTATGACCTGATTCAAATCCCTTATGATTGTACAGTGGAAGCTGAGCCACAAGGGAAGCCCAAGAATACTGCAGTGGGTAGCCTATCCCTTCTCCAGCAGTTCTTCCCAATCCAGGAATCAAACCCAGGTCTCCTGCATTGCAAGCAAAGCTATCAGAGAAGTTCATGGGATTATCCAGGTAAGAATCCTAGAACTGGTTGTCATTTCCTTCTCCAAGGGACCTTCTGGACCCAGGGATCAAACCTTGTTTCCTACGTTGGCAGCCGAGTTCTTTACCACTAGTGCCATCTGGGAAGCCCCTTGTGTGTTGAGTGTTGGCTGCTCAGTGTCCGACTCTTTGCGACCCTGTGGACTGTAGCTAACCAGGCTCCTCTGTCCATGGGATTTCCAAGGCCAGAATACTGGAGTGGGTTGCCATTTCCTTCTCCAGTGGATCTTCCCGACCCAGGGATTGAACCCAGGTCTTCTGCGTTGCAAGTGGATTCTTAACCGTCTCAGCCACCAGGGAATCCCTGGAATTCCCTTATGACACATTTAAAAGAGAGGCTGACCAAGGCTTTCCCCAGGTCACTGATGGATTCCAGCAGGAGGGAAGCTGAACCTCAAGCAGGTGACATGCTTTGAGGTGCTACCATGAGGGATGACAACAGAACCACGATCCCACCGGGTCACAGACCTGGCTGAGCACATGCCTTGCAGTGGGTGTTTGAGAGTCCACACTCTGGGACTTGGGGGTAGGGTGGGGAGTGTTTGGCCCCCTTCCTCTGTGGCCTTAGGGTAAAGGGGGTAACTGGGGGCCCCAGTGGCAAATAAACAGCTTTGCGCTCCAGTGGGACTTGGGTTTGTGACTACCGTTACACGGAGGGGCTGATGAAGAAATGATGCAGTGAGTCGCTCACTGACTGCCCAGTGGGAATCAGTGACACAGGCGCCCTGGGTTCGGGTCACACTGAGTCCCTGCTTGGATTGACAGAAAGCAGAACACGAGCTGAGACAGGGTTGAGGGCACCACCCCAGGACCCTGGCGTGGAGAGGCTCTGAGCAGACCTGATAACCGAAAGTTGCTCATTTCCAGCACACATGTGCCTGGGGTGAGCAGGTGA
The DNA here is from genome assembly GCF_027580195.1 of Bos mutus. Lineage (NCBI taxonomy): Eukaryota > Metazoa > Chordata > Mammalia > Artiodactyla > Bovidae > Bos > Bos mutus. The sequence goes on from NC_091636.1 coordinate 66,386,024, forward strand.
AAGGTCACACTCTGCATACAAACAAAACCCAAGGTGATGTGACAAGGTGTGGACAGTGCCCTCTGGACTCAGAGGCCTGAGATCAACAGCTGACCTCCGCGCTGACCCTATGCAAGGGCCACTGGCACAATGACGCGGTTTGCCATGGATAAAAAAAAATGCCTACAAACATCCTTGTCCATCCCCAGGGTCAGGGCCTTGGTGTGCTCTGTCTGACAGCTGTCCCTGCCTCGTTCCTAGGCAGGCCTGCCCCGCCGTCCCCGGCTGTCCTCCACAGAGGTCCTGTTGATCCTGTTGATTCTGCCTTTGTACTTAGCAAAAGTACAAGAGTTTCTCTCATCCTCACCGATGTCTTCAGAGAACGTCTTGCCTCCATCTACAAGCCCACCAATGAGCAGGGAGTCAGTGGATCCTCGGACAAGGTGTGCTAAAGGAAGATTATAAAAACATGCAGGCAGACACCCCTTCCCACAGACCACGGGAAGCCCCTCCACCTGGCTCTGGTTCTTCATGATGCTAATGCTCCCTTAGGGCAGGGTCAGCCCACAACCCAGCCCAGGGCCTCGGCAGACGACCACCAAGCTACTCGGGCTTGCATCTCCCAAGCACGTGTCCCAAGTCCCGTGGTTTGTGTTTCTCCCACCACCATCTGACTCAGGTTGGATTCACACATCCCTTCTTACTCAGTCTGGGCTGGCTGGCAGAGCCCCAACAAAGCAGGGGCGACAGACGTCTCCCGACTGGCGGGATGCTTTGGGACGAGCTCTCAGTCCATCGTGCACTCCTGTTCTTGTCCACTTCCTCCGTAATTAACAGCTTGGGGCTGATCAAATGGAGGCCACCACTTCCCCAGAGGCACAATCCCTGCTGGGACCAATCGGCCCTTATTATCAGGGCCAAGCTGAGCATACCTGGTCTAAAGTTTGGCTATAAAACTATGATCATAGAAAAACACAATTTTTGACAATGTGCTCACAATATTCTTTAGACTCCACAGAAAGCTTGATGAACAAAGTTATCTAAGAATTCTTGCTATGAGGAAATAATTCCTCCCATACCTTTAGACCAGAGCTCTCTGGATCACTTATCTAGACCATCTCTAATTCCTGAAACCAAAAGAAAAAAAGGGGAACAAAGCCTTTTCAAATCTTACTCCAACCATTTTTACAATTAGTGTGTTTTGTATCGTGATATCTGATTCATAACTAAGTTTGGAAAACATGACTTTGTTTTCCATTTATTTGGATAAATGTAGGCCTCAGTGTGCATCTTTGTATTTTGGATAATATTGCTGATTGCTGAGATCAGTGTGTAAATGACGTTTAATATTATTGGCTTTGAAAAAAACAAGTGGGCGTGTACAATTCAAATAATTCTACCACAAGAGAAATTAACCTAAATGAATTTCAGGTTCACTTGAACTTGGAAATATTCAGCATTAAATAACTGATATTAATGTTTGTTTGTTGATCTAAATAATGTAGACATGTGTAAGAGTAATTAGCATTAAGCAGCATATTTTCATTTTACCTAGGTTTAACAGAAGTTAAATATTATTATATGTGTTACAAGTTTGTCAGCAAGGAAATTCTCTCAAGTCAAAAAACTTCTTCAAAATGCAAATGAGATATGAACCTTTAGATAGACTCAAGAATAATTATGCTTTAGGAATGTCTGTCTAAAATAGTCTCTGCAGACTGGGGTAACTTGAACTTCTAACGATTGTACTTAACTAAGTGTTGGAAGTCTATTGAATAGCTAAGTCATTTTCCAAATAAAATACGATTTTGAAACATTTATTACTAGATAGCATATTGAAAAGCAGAGACATTACTTTGCCAACAAAGGTCCGTCTAGTCAAGGCTATGGTTTTTCCTGTGGTCATGTATGGATGTGAGAGTTGGACTGTGAAGAAGGCTGAGCGCCGAAGAATTGATGCTTTTGAACTGTGGTGTTGGAGAAGACTCTTGAGAGTCCCTTGGACTGCAAGGAGATCCAATCAGTCCATTCTGAAGGAGATCAGCCCTGGGATTTCTTTGGAAGGAATGATGCTAAAGCTGAAACTCCAGTACTTTGGCCACCCCATGTGAAGAGTTGACTCATTGGAAAAGACTCTGATGCTGGGAGGGACTGGGGGCAGGAGGAGAAGGGGACGACAGAGGATGAGATGGCTGGATGGCATCACTGACTCCATGGACGTGAGTCTCAGTGAACTCCGGGAGTTAGTGATGGACAGGGAGGCCTGGCGTGCTGCGATTCATGGGGTTGCAAAGAGTCAGACACAACTGAGCGACTGATGATCTGACTAGGCAAAATCTGTGATAAGCCTTTGGCAAAGTATCTGCCTGCGATGCCGGGGATGCGGGTTTAATCCCTGCACTGAGAAGATCTCCTGGAGAAGGAAATAGCAACCCACTCCAGTATTCTTGCCTGGAAAATCCCATGGATGGTGGAACCTGGTAGGCTATAGTCCATGGGGTCGCAGAGAGTCAGACACAACTGAGCAACTTCTTTTTTCTTCTTCCTAGCCCTGAAAGGTTTTATTTTAAAAGTTCAATCTGAGACTCCATAAAAGTCTCAGCAAAGCAAAAAAGTCTATGATCAATTATGGTTATATAAGTCATCAGGCCAAGTTTATTGAGACCAGACCTATATGACAAACAGGTGTTAATTTGGTAAAAATGATGGTGATTTTAGGGAGAAAGAGATGTTCCAATGAATGTTAAATCCCAGCTTGTTAATGGAGGTCTGTTTCTACTCAGACTTACTTTCTGGATAGTTCTTTGTTGTTAGGGTATATTAATGTAAAATTTAATTGAATTATTAAAGGACACTCTAGGTTTGTTTCTGAAGCTTATCTTAGTAATCTGTCTTTGGATAAAGATCAGATGCCTCACGCATGACCTGCAACCAAGATTGGAAGAAGACATAGTTTAAGGAACTTTCTCCAACCTGGATGGAAGGACCTTTCTATCACGTACTCTAAACTAGCTCATGCCCAGTGAAACCAAAGGGAAACTGACTCTTGGGTTAACTCCCACTTCCAAAAGCCCCTAAGCTGGACTGGTTGATAGAGATGCCTGCTGACCTCAAGTGATGTTCAAGTGAAGTCACTCAGTCGTGTCTGACTCTTTGTGATCTCATGGACTATATCCTACCAGGATCCTCTGTCCGTGGAATTTTCCAGGCAAGAGTACTGGAGTAGGTTGCCATTTCCTTCTCCAGGGATCTTCCCGACCCAGGGATCGAACCCAGGTCTCTCACATTGCAGGCAGACACTTTACCATCTTTGCCACCAGGCAAATCCCAACTCACCTTAAAACAATGCTCAAATAGAGGAAATTACACTCCACTAGGGCAAGAAGAAGAGGACATCAGAAGTAGGCAGCTTGACCAAGATGCTCATCTGACTTGTATGATCATTTATAACGTTTTCTTGATTCCTTGGACCTATGCCTATCAATCAAATGCTTTCTATCATGGACATGAGTCTATGCTAGTTTAAAACTCAATCCAATTGTTGGGTTGTAGCCAATTACCTGTGTCTAGTACTTCTGGGTTACTTTGGTGGATTTCTGCTCTCTAGGGCTCTGACTGGATACCCACTAGGAAATTTATTTTAGATGAATGTTCAGTCCTGTTTCATCTATTCACGATATTACTAGATGGGATCCTCTCACATGGCCATTTAATAATATCTGCTCTGATGCTAGCCACTCCAGTGTCCTTGCCTGGAGAATCCCAGGGACGGGGGAGCCTAGTGGGCTGCAGTCTCTGGGGTCGCACAGAGTCAGACACAACGGAAGCAACTTAGCAGCAGCAGCAGCAGCCCCAGCAGATGCTGGCCATACACTTAAGTTTTCTCTTAGGGTCATTCAAACTCAGTCAGAGTGATGAGCTAAGTCTCTATAAAAAATTAACCTCTCATCTATTAAAAGGAAAACTCTCACAGTTATGGGTTGGATCCTTATGGTTAATACCAGGCTATGGTCATTTTAGTTTAAAAGCCCCTCTATGTTGGGAAGGGTTAAATCATACTAAAAATGATCAACCTAGTAATTTTGAAACAAGACTGGGCGCTTTATGAACTATGTCTATCATTACTGTTAGAGAGAGTGATTGGTATGGAACTCTGTGGGTTCGTCAGACTAATTTATGGCCATCACATCTACAGGGATGAATACGAAGGTGTAGCCTGGGATTCCCATGAACTTAAGGTCATACATGTTAACAAATTAGAGGTAACCCCAACGAATCTACCATTGGTATGATCCCAGTGGGTCGCCGATCTGTATCCTACTGGTATGACCGTTCAGCAGCTACTGTGTGTGTGTGCGCACGTGTGCATGCACGCCTTCAATGGGGCTGCTGCTGCTGCTGCTAAGTCGCTTCCATTGTGTCCGACTCTGTGAGACCCCATAGATGGCAGCCTACCAGGCTCCCCTGTCCCTGGGATTCTCCAGGCAAGAACACTGGAGTGGGCTGCCATTTCCTTCTCCAATGCATGAAAGTGAAAAGTGAAAGTGAAGTCGCTCAGTTGTGTCCGACTCTTAGTGACCTCATGGACTGCAGCCTACCAGGCTCCTCCATCCATGGGATTTTCCAGGCAAGAGTACTGGAGTGGGGTGCCATTGCCTTAGAGGATGTAATTGGCCATATCTAAAATCCTGAAAGATGATGCTGTGAAAGTGCTGCACTCAATATGCCAGCAAATTTGGAAAACTCAGCAGTGGCCACGGGACTGGAAAAGGTCAGTTTTCATTCCAATCCCAAAGAAAGGCAATGCCAAAGAATGCTCAAACTACCGCACAATTGCACTCATCTCACACACTAGTAAAGTAATGCTCAAAATTCTCCAACATTTGGAAGTTCACATGAACCATGAACTTCCAAATGTTCAAGCTGGTTTTAGAAAAGGCAGAAGAACCAGAGATCAAATTGCCAACATCCTCTGGATCATGGAAAAAGCAAGAGAGTTCCAGAAAAACATCTATTTCTGCTTTATTGACTATGCCAAGGCCTTTGACTGTGTGGATCACAATCAACTGTGGGAAATTCTGAAAGAGATAGGAATACCAGACCACCTGATTGCCTCTTGAGAAACCTATATGCAGGTCAGGAAGCAACAGTCAGAACTGGACATGGTACAACAGACTGGTTCCAAATAGGAAAAGGAGCACAGCAAGGCTGTATATTGTCACCCTGCTTATTTAACTTATACGCAGAGTACATCATGAGAAACGCTGGGCTGGAAGAAGCACAAGCTGGAATCAAGACTGCCAGGAGAAATATCAATAACCTCAGATATGCAGATGACACCACCCTTATGGCAGAAAGTGAAGAGGAACTCAAAAGCTTCTTGATGAAAGTCAAAGTGGAGAGTGAAAAAGTTGGCTTAAAGCTCAACATTCAGAAAATGAAGATCATGGCATCTGGTTCCATCACTTCATGGCAAATAGATGGGGAAACAGTGGAAACAGTGTCAGACTTTATGTTTTTGGGCTCCAAAATCACTGCAGATGGTGACTGCAGCCATGAAATTAAAAGACGCTTACTCCTTGGAAGGAAAGTTATGACCAACCTAGATAGCATATTCAAAAGCAGAAATATTACTTTGCCAATGAATGTCCGTCTAGTCAAGGCCATGGTTTTTCCAGTGGTCATGTATGGATGTGAGAGTTGGACTGTGAAGAAAGCTGAGCACCAAGAATTGATGCTTTTGAACTGTGGTGTTGGAGAAGACTCTTGAGAGTCCCTTGGACTGCAAGGAGGTCCAGCCAGTCCATCCTAAAGGAGATCAGTACTGGGTGTTCATTGGAAGGACTGATGCTAAAGCTGAAACTCCAATACTTTGGCCACCTTATGTGAAGAGTTGACTCATTGGAAAAGACCCTGATGATAGGAGGGATTGGGGGCAGGAGGAGAAGGGGACGACAGAGGATGAGATGGCTGGATGGCATCACCGACTCAATGGACATGAGTTTGAGTGAACTCCAGGAGTTGGTGATGGACAGGGAGGCCTGGAGTGCTGCGATTCATGGGATCGAAAAGAGTCGGACACGACTGAGCGACTGAACTGAACTGAACTGAAGCCTTAACAACTTTCATAAGCTTTAAATGATAGTAATCGGGCTATTAGCCTACTGAATTCTGAGATCTCTCTGATGAAAAAGGCAGTTCTACACAACTGCATGGCCCTTGACATCCTTACAGCATTTCAGGGAGGCACCTGCGCCATAATTCAAACTGAATCCTACGTTTTTATACCTGATGAATTCTCTAAAATAACACATTTGGTGAACCATATGAAAAGTCAGATTTCTGCTTTCAGTGACCCATTCCCTAGTCTTGATGATCTTTTAAAAAAGAAAACTGGTTTGCTGCGGGAGGTTCATGGCTAAACTATTTACTTTTAATTCCACTAATGTTATTAACTATACCATTTGCATTTTGCTTCTTTCACAAGATTATTATTTCTTGTATTACCAGGTGTATGACTAAGCCTCCAATGAAAATGAGGATTAGAGTTGAAGCAGCTGATCAAATGTATAGCTCAATATACGATCAATGATTGTAATAGTGTAACTGTAGGTATTTTCATGCAACAAGAGGGAATCCTTTCCTGGACCATAACTAGAAGACAGGTGTCCCGACGTCTTTGACTGCTAAGATCTAGTCCGGTAATGGCACACTGAGTGGCTTATCAGCAAAAACCTTCTTCAGAACTGGGAATGAGCCTTCCCAGCAAGGCAGGACAAAATGGTTATGAAATGCCCCTCAATGTATGCCTGGATTTATGACCATAAGAGGGCCGTGTCAACTACAAATTGGCACTTACGAAGATCACTGCCATCTGCCTGCAGGGAAATTGAACCCCAGGCTGCTACAGCTGTTGACCTTCAACAACCCCTGAAGGAGTTCGAGGTGGAGTGAGGCACTCTGTGCTCCAGAGGATCTAGAGGGAAAGGTCTTTAGATAGTTGGATGTTTTTAGGAACAGATTTTATGATCTCAATCTTTGCATCTTCTCATATCTTAGAGAAAGCACTAAATCCCTTCATGGTGACATCAGATCCTCATGACTAACAAAAACCTTTTGTAACATGAGTGCTTCATGGCATTGAACTCCCCCTTCACCAAAACCTTACATATTGACTTTCCCCCACTGCCGCTTTGGAGCAGTCTCTCAGAGCTCTCTGAGATGCTGCCTCCCAGGTCACAGTCTTCATTTTGCCCCAAATAAAACTTAACTTGCAACTCTCAAGTTGTACATCTTTTTTTAGTCGACAGTGCTCACTGACTTAGGTCAAATGACTGTTGAATAAATTAGCTGCTTGGGTAGAATGGAAGATGTTTATCTCTTCTATTTGGAAAACTTGTCATTGTTTAGTTGCTCAGTCAAGTCTGACTCTTTGCAACCAATGGACTGCCGAACACCAGGCATCCCTGTTATTCACCATCTCCTGGAGTTTGCTTAAGTTGGAAAGTTTGGAAAATTTAAATGTCCCCAAATCACACGGGCTATGTGTACAATAGTATGAGCAACTGTGGGTGGCACCCTTGCTGTAGAGGTTTCCTCTCTTCATGAATGAAACTATTGGCCAGATTTAGGTGCTGTGGCTCCCTGCTTTGGTACGGATTTATGGCAAACTTGGGCTTCCCTGGTGGCTCAGACGGTAAAGAATCTGCCCGCAATGCAGGAGACCTGGGTTCAGCCCCTGGGTCGGGAAGATTCCCTGGAGACGGGAATGGCTACCCACTCCAGTATTCTTGCCTGGAGAATTTATGGACAGAGGAGCCTTGCGGGCTACAGTCCATGGGGTCGCAAAGAGTCAGATGTGACTGGGAAATGCACTGATGAGTCTGTTACTGAGTTTGCTTATGGGAATTCTCTAGGACTGTCAGGTACAGAGCACTCAGAAAGACTTCGTGGAACACTGACTGCCCATTCCCAGTGTCTGCTTAAAACTTAAAAGCAGACTGGGATGCAGCTGCCCAGGGATTCAAGAGAGGCTCAGAGACACCCGCACTGACTTCTTCTACTGCTCTGTGAAGTGGGTGTCCTAAGGTGGGACCCACAACCAGAGAGATCAAGTAATCTGCCCACGCTCTCAAAGCAGTTGAGATCAGGTCCCTGATGTGTAGAGAACATCCCTTTTAACACTGGGCAGCCTTAAGAAGTCTGAATACAAATTTTCAAATTTTGATTTTAAGCTTTCGAGCAGCTATTTGGTTTAGCTATGCAAAAGTGTGAAAATGTTAGTTGCTCAATTGTGTCCGACCCTTTGCGACGCTATGGACTGTAGCCCATCAGGCTCTTCTGTCCGCGTGGATTCTCCAGGCAAGAATACTGGAGTGGGTTGCCATTCCCTCCTCCAGGGGGTCTTCCCCACCCAAGAATCGAACCCAGGTCTCCTGCAATGCAGGCAGATTCTTTACCAGATGAGCCACCAGGGAAGCCCTTAAGCTGTGCAAAAGCCAAAGCCTAAGACCTGGAGAGAGTCCGAACTTGTTACAGACCTGAAGAGTACAGACACAGCCATTGAGCCTTCTTCACAAAAACCAAACATCTGTAAGTTAGCTTAAAGACCTTAGGTGTGTTTACCGCTTATTTCTTGGAAGGCTACTTTCACAGTGCTGGAGGCACCTGCCTATATTGTAGAGGAGAAAGTCCCTGAACGTGACCCATTCAGTAATTGGAAACCAGACTAAGGTGCAAGTGATCATCTGATTGGGGGGAACAATCCTCCACCCTAAACAAAGAGTGCACACGGAACTAGAAAAGTAGCAAGAGGGCGCTGGGGGAGAGAGCAGGGGCGAAGGAGAGGGCGCCAGGACCTGGTGTACAGGTGCAGGGAGCCGGCCCGGGGTGGCAAGAGGGCGGTGCACCAGGGGCGGCGGGGGGAAGGGGGCGCATCAACCAGGGGCGGCGGGGAGAAGAGGGCGCACCAGGGGCGGCTGGGAGAAGCGCGGGGCCGCCCGCTCTTACCGTTGCGCATAGTGGACGAGGAACATGGCCAGGAGGATGCAGTTGGGCCAGCGGTTGAGGCGCTCGGCCGGCGCGCCTGCGCCCGCGCACGCGAGGAGCGGCAGGGCCAGCGAGGGCAGCTCCTGCACAGTCCAGGCGGCCCGCGCCGGCAGCCCGAAGGCAGAGCCGGACGACGCGTAGCGCCCGTAGGGCGAGCCCACCAGCTTCAGCAGCACGTAGCACACGACGCCCAGGGCGCATTCCAGGTAGGCGAGCGCGTCCAGCAGGAACCGCTCGGCCAGCTCCATGGTGGGCGACGGCAGGCGTGCTCCATGGCCCGGGTGCTGCGTTGGGCCACATATAGGGCGGCGGCGGCTGCGGGCGGGGTGGGGTGGGGGGCGGGAGGCGCGGTTACCTGAGGCCGGGGTTCGCGGCCGAAGCCTGGGCCCGGATCCGCCCCGTGCGGGCGGCCCCGGAGCCACACGCCACCCGTCTCCCTAGTCCTGGGTGCGCGCCGGGGACGAGGTGGGACGCCCGGGGCGCCCTCCCGCCACGCCCACACGGCCAGAACCCCGCCCACTCCAGGTCCTCCCCGACTGTCTCACCAGTCTTGGGTGCGCGCTGCGGACCCGCCCCGCCCCGCCCCGCCCCGCCCACGCGCCTATAGCCCCGCCCACCAGGCCCCGCCCTCTAGACCCCCGCCCACTCCGGGCACTCCCAGACCGTCTACCTAGTCGTGGTTGGGCGCCGGGGACGGGGCGGGACGCCCGCCCGCCCCGCCCACGCCCCTAGAGTCCCGCCCACTAAGCCCCCCCCCAACTCCGGGCCCTCACCGAGCGTCGTCGCCGCGGTGCGCACGCGCGACCTCGGGCTGGCCGCATCGCTGCCTGAGCTGGCGCGGAAATCCTTGCGCTCCTGCAGGTCCCTCCCTCCCTGCAGGTCCCGGGGAGGCGCATGTGCTGACCCGCGGGGTCCTCGAGCTGCAGCCCGGAAGTGCTTGCGGCCGACGGTGGCGGGTCGAGTTGTGCGGGAGGCGTGCGCGGCCGCGTGGGCCATGGGGCGGCGGTCGTGGGGCCGGCGGCTCCAGCAGCAGCAGCAGCAGCAGCAGCGGGCCGGGAGCGCGGAGGACGGCGGAAAGCGCAATGGGGCGGTAGGACCCGGGGGAGGGCGGGCCGGGGCCCCGAGGCCTGCGGGGCGGCTTCGCGGCCCCGGGTGCCAAGTTTCTCTCACTCCTCAGGGCTGGGAAGGCGGCTACCCCGAGATCGTCAAGGAGAACAAGCTGTTCGAGCACTACTACCAGGAGCTCAAGATCGTGCCCGAGGGCGAGTGGGACCAGTTCATGGGAGCGCTCAGGGAGCCTCTCCCGGCCACTTTAAGAATTACCGGTTACAAGAGGTAAGGGGGTCGTGCCTTTCACGTTTCTCGGGGAGTTGGGGTTTAGAATGCCCCGGGTTTAAAACGGAAATGTATTTCTCCCAAGAAGCACACGTCAGCGGTGTGGATGCTAGAGCCTGGAGGCCTTGAGAGGAGGGAGCACGGGTGTCCCAACGGAGTACGGGGAGGAGGACCTGGCAAGTTGGGAGGTTAGAATCAGAAACGAGTGTGCAAGATGAGAAGCATTTGACTCTTGGGGGCCCATTGACGATCCCCCACCCTTTGGAACACATGAGAACCTGTGACGTTAGTGAGTTTTAAGTGAAGCTTATGGTGTTCTCTCTCTTAATTTTTTTTTTTTTTTTGAGTCGTGTAACTGAGCACGTGGGCTTATTGTAAGCTGCACAATGAAAAGACCAAATACGGGGGCAACAGTCTTGCAGAAAGCGAAAAGGCTTTACTACAGGATAGTCAAGCAAGGAGACAGGAGGCAGTGATCAGCTCTTTTCCCGTCAGCTGTTGAGCAGGGTATTTATCCATGGAAGTAGGGAATAAGTGGAGGAGGGGGCACTGGAATGATGGGTGGAAATTAAAGCTAAGTTTCAAGCGTCCCCTGCAGGTTCAGCGGTGCTTCATCCCTTTTTATGTGCAATTTCAGGGTGGGGAGTCTGTTACATGTTGTGGATTTTCACTTTGTGATGTCTAAAGTTTACTGTGCGTTATTTAACTTATTAAAAATGTTTATTACGAATATTTTGGCCTCGGCCCATGGCATGTGGGATTTTAGTTCTCAGACCAGGAATCAGACCTGCACTCCCTACATTGGAAAAAAATAGAATTTTAACCACTGGACCGCCAGGGACCGTCCCTGCTGTGGGCTGTATTAGTCCTTTGATGTGCCTCTGCTGGGCAAAATGGCCTTTAGGACTGTTGTGGCCATATCCTGTTTCGGTGGTCTTCTTCGAAATGAGCTTAGAGATGTCATTTAATCAAGTTGTTTCTTCCTTACGAACCTTTAGTGTGTAAGTTTAAGGATATGGTTGCAGTTGTACCTTTTGAAGAGGACCTGAAAGTGAAGATGGAACTCGAGGAATGTTTAGGAGAGAAGGGATAGAATAGTATTGAATGTAGTTTTTCACCTTTTAGGGATTAAAGGACAAGGATTGTTTAAGCTTTGAAAGAATACAGTAAAATGGTAGTAATGAAAGAATGTCTTCACTTGGCACACAAGGATGGCTTTTATTACAAAACACAATCTTGGGTTTATAAAGAGATAAGGTTTATTGAATTAGCTTTCTAGATTGATTTGAAACTTTAAAAAAATTTTTTTGATAGCCATGCAAAAGAGATTCTCCATTGCTTAAAGAACAAGTATTTCAAGGAACTGGAGGACCTGGAGGTGGATGGGCAGAAAGTTGAAGTTCCACAGCCCTTGAGTTGGTAGGTATAACACGGCTTCATTCTGTTGGATATGTCTCTAGGATTTTAATCTTTGTCGCTTGAATTTATTTCTTGGTAACCCGTTTGATTTTGGCACGAAGGAACCTAAATGTGCTTTCAAGACATTTTCCTGTTCTTACTCCCGGTGTTTTTTCCGCTGTTGCTTCACACGCATGCAGGCTTTCCTTTGTGACTTGCAGCGCTGTGTGTTGGAGTCTTGATTTCCGTCGGTTTTTCCAAGTCAGTCCAGCTTCTCTTCTTCCTCGATGTTACCATTTCCACCATTTCTACCTAAACCCCTTGTCTTCATGTCAGAACTGTTGCAGACTTAATGTTTTTTTGCAGGGCCCAGGCATAAGACCAGGTAAGAGTCAGAGGCTGGGACACACATGGAGTGTAGCTAGCATTTCATTTTGCTAATTGCTTGGTTTATTGCATACGAACACACTGCACAACAAAAGTTAGTCACGCAGAGAAGGAAAGGAAAGGGGGTGATGGAGGAGGCGACTCGGCATGAGTGTCGGTCCCCTGCCTGCAGGTGGGCCTTGGGACAAGTGTGAGCTGGAAGTCCCCGTCTGCTCTGACAGCGCCTCCAGTGGCGTCTGTCTGTGAAACAGTTCCTCCATCTTGCAGCATCAGGTCCTTTGACAGTGAACCTTCAAGCCCCCGTCTCAGTGTTTTAAAGCGTCCCGACAGTGGATGTCTTAACAGTGATAATCTGAGACCTCCTCTCTATCAGTCGCCCCTTCTGTTCCCACGGTGTCTTTCTGAGACGTTACCAAACGGCGGATGTTTCCAAACAGTCCTCATGGAGGTTCACATTGGCCCCTGCGCCTCCATTTCAAACTCCTCAACATCACCCAAAGTCACAAGATCACCCAAAATCCCACAAGATGAGTGGGATTCCCATGACTATTAATCACACCATAGCTCCTCGCCCAGCAAAGACTCAGCAGGGGCTGCATTAGCTGTCCTGTCTGTCTCTGTCTCCAGGGCCCATGCTCACCCTCCTTTTATCCTCGCTGTCCTGTCGGTGTCTCGTGGCTCATTTGTGTGTCTTGATCCAGTTTAGGCGTGTGAAAGCAGTCCCGTCTGTCTCGTGAATGGCCCAGAGAGTCAGGCACAAACCGTGGTCGTGCCAAGGCCGGGGCCATCAGTTCAGCTCAGCTCAGCCCAGTCGCGTCTGACTCTTTGTGACCCCATGGACTGCAGCACGCCAGGCTTCCCTGTCCATCACCAACTCCTGGAGTTTACTCAAACTGGTGTCCATTGAGTCAAGAGATGCCATCCAACCATCTCATCTTCTGTCGCCCCCTTCTCCCGCCTTCAATCTTTCCCAGCATCAGGGTCTTTTCCAGTGAGTCCATTCTTTGCATCAGGTGGCCAGAGGATTGGAGTTTCAGCGTCAGCATCAGTCCTTCCAATGATCATTCAGGACTGATTTCTTTGAGGATGGACTGGTTGGATCTGTGTGCAGTCCAAGGGACTGTGAATAGTCTCACAGCCTGGGCTGTGGAAGTCAAGAAGTTGTTAACAGTTGCACATTGCAGATTATCAACTTTAAGGTACTGAGAATTCTTACAAAAGGACAACAGCACATTTTAAATGATTACCATAAAAAGGTGAATTTAACCATCATTGTCTGGCAGTTTGTTGTTCAGTCGCATCTGACTCTGTGACCCCATGAACTATGTCACACCAGGCTTCCCTGTTCTTCGCCATCTCCTGGAATTTGCTCAGATACTTGTCCATTGAGCTAGTGATACTATTTGAAAGCATTGGTTCTTTGGACCCCAGCCTTCTTTATGGTCCAACTCTCAGATCCATACTGACTACTGGAAAAACCATAGCTTTGACTAGATGGACCTTTGTTGGCAAAGTGATGTCTCTGCTTTTAATACACTGTCCAGGTTTGTCATAGCTTTTCTTCCAAGGAGCAGGTGTCTTTGAATTTCATGCTTGCAGTCACTGTCTGCAGTGATTTTGGAGACCAGGAAAATAAAGTCTGTCACTGTTTCCACATTTTCCCCTTCTGTATGCCACGGAGTGATGGGACTGGATGTCATGATCTTTGTTTTTTGAATGTTGAGTTTTAAGCCGGCTTTTTCACTCTCCTTTGACCCTCATCAAGGCACTCTAGTTCCTCTTCACTTTCTGCTTGAGAAGATGAATTTAAGCAGCGTTTCTTGACAGCTTTTGAAGTTTTGACTGTTCAAGTGTTTGATGTATCTTTTCTTTTTGGCCAACCTTTGTTCATCACAAGCCAAATTGAGGTTTTCATTGTTCCTGGTCCGTGCGTTTGCTTGCTTTTCATTCTTTTGTTGGCCATTTGGATGTTCAGTGTCCATATCACAGATGTGCACAGAATCCACGGTGAAATGAGAACTGAGTGGCCAGATGCTTAAATCAGATCAAAACCAAATGTTACCATTTCAGAGCGCATTTCTGGTATACAGGAATAATACACCAAAAAATTCCATGATGGCTTTTTTGTTAAACAGTTTTAATCAGAGTCTAGAAGCTTGACTGTTAGAGAACAGGAAAAGGTCGCTGAGGCCAGCAGGTAAGGAAGGTGTCTCCCCTGCTGTGTCTGCAGCATCAGCGAGCGCGGCGGCCGTCACGTGACGCGTGGGCCCCCCTCTCAGTCACTGGGGTGTGCACTCGGCTCTTGGCCTGTGCCTTGATGTGGAGATTTGGGGGATGGCCCCGGTGCTCGAAGTTGGTGTGTTTGATGTTTTCAAAAGCAGGTTTAGGATTGTCTTTGCACATTTCTATGCATAATCTTTCCTGCTTTTGCTGCCTCACACAGTCACCTGGAAATGTTTATTCCTTCCACCCTGTGTCCAGAAGTTCAGCTTTTCAGATGCGGCTGCCTCTGCGGGTTCTCTGCCTCTGGGCAGAAAGAGGAGCTGGTGAGCCGGCCCCCTGGGGAAGGGGTGTCTCTCTGGGCTGTCCTGGTGGTTTTCTTCCACTGTCCCAACCCATACGGAATTAGTCTATTTTTATTGTTTTCTGCAAACTACAGTGGGCCTTTGGTTTACTTGGCCCATTGAATGTTTAAAGGCTATTTTTCACTCTTGATTGTTGAACTTTGGATCTCAGGGCAGGACCAGTCAATTCCAGACCTCTTGGAAAGGCCCTGCAGGTATTCTGTGGGTGAAGAATGCAAGGAGTCACCCCAGTAACAGCCGGGCCTTCTCTTCACAATACTGTTTCATCCAGTTTTCTGAACATAGATGAAGGGTCTGAGCAACATGTAAGATGCGAGTTCCTAATACTCACCCTTTTTTCGTTATCAGTGACAACTGTGAGACAGTTTTAGTCTATAAACATTAAATCAAATTCACTGGTCAGGTGTGGGATACCCCATAAATCAGTAAATAAAGCAGAAACATAAAATACTTTCTGGTGGTTCTTTATATTGTGGAAATTGCAGAAATAGATCTTAATAGTCTTTTAACCTTTTGAGACATAGTGGGATGTAATGTAGGAGAAGTATTTTGGGGGACCAGGTTTTCTAGAAGGAATGTCATATATAGGACTTACAGCGTGTGCAGATTTCATTTTTTTTCTTACCTTTCATAGACTGGGAATTGCGAGGGGTTAAAGCGTTTTTTATAAGGCCTTGTTTTGACAGTGAGTTGTTGCAAATGCACCTTATTGTCGTTCTGTTTATGTTCTTCTCATTGAGTTGATGATGAGTTATCCTGGAGGTGATATATGGAGAGAGGCTTGAACTCAGTCTGTCTTTGTAGTTAACTCTTTGAAAGTTTAATAATTTTCTCATAAGATGAAAAGCTTTCGTAATTATGACTTAACAGTCAGATTTTATTCTTGTAATAACAAATTTACATTTTTAACTAGTAGAAACTTAACCAATAAAGCACATAAAGAAATATTCCTCTCAAGTTATACCTAGAGTCTGCTCTCTATTCAGATCAGTAGCTCAGTCGTGTCCGACTCTTTGCGACCCCATGAATCGCAGCACGCCAGGCCTCCCTGTCCATCACCAGCTCCCGGAGTTCACTGAGACTCATATCCATCAAGTCAGTGATGCCATCCAGCCATCTCATCCTCTGTCGTCCCCTTCTCCTCCTGCCCCCAATCCCTCCCAGCATCAGAGTCTTGTCCAATGAGTCAACTCTTCACATGAGGTGGCCAAAGTACTGGAGTTTCAGCTTTAGCATCATTCCTTCCAAAGAAATCCCAGGGCTGATCTCCTTCAGAATGGACTGGTTGGATCTCCTTGCAGTCCAAGGGACTCTCAAGAGTCTTCTCCAACACCACAGTTCAAAAGCATCAATTCTTCGGCGCTCAGCCTTCTTCACAGTCTAACTCTCACATCCATACATGACCACAGGAAAAACCATAGCCTTGACTAGACGAACCTTTGTTGGCAAAGTAATGTCTCTGCTTTTGAGTATGCTATCTAGGTTGGTCATAACTTTCCTTCCAAGGAGTAAGCGTCTTTTAATTTCATGGCTGCAGTCACCATCTGCAGTGATTTTGGAGCCCAGAAAAATAAAGTCTGACACTGTTTCCACTGTTTCCCCATCTATTTGCCATGAAGTGATGGAACCAGATGCCATGATCTTCGTTTTCTGAATGTTGAGCTTTAAGCCAACTTTTTCACTCTCGTCTTTCACTTTCATCAAGAGGCTTTTGAGTTCCTCTTCACTTTCTGCCATAAGGGTGATGTCATCTGCATATCTGAGGTTATTGATATTTCTCCCAGCAATCTTGATTCCAGTTTGTGTTTCTTCCAGTCCAGCGTTTCTGATGATGTACTCTGCATATAAGTTAAATAAGCAGGGTGACAATATACAGCCTTGATGTACTCCTTTTCCTATTTGGAACCAGTCTGTTGTTCCATGTCCAGTTCTAACTGTTGCTTCCTGACCTGCATACAAATTTCTGAAGAGGCAGGTCAGGTGGTCTGGTATTCCCATCTCTTTAAAAATTTTCCACAGTTTATTGTGATCCACACAGTCAAAGGCTTTGGCATAGTCAATAAAGCAGAAATAGATGTTTTTCTGGAACTCTTGCTTTTTCCATGATCCAGCAGATGTTGGCAATTTGATCTCTGGTTCCTCTGCCTTTTCTAAAACCAGCTTGAACATCAGAAAGTTCATGGTTCACATATTGCTGAAGCCTGGCTTGGCGAATTTTGAGCATTACTTTACTAGCGTGTGAGATGAGTGCAATTGTGCGGTAGTTAGAATTCTGCTGTCTATTAGAAAATGAAAATTCAGCTTTGTACAATAAGTAACGGCAGGCAGCATTCAAATTAGTGACGTTTGGTAGTTTGATAAGGTAGTTACCGGCACGTGTGCTGTTGTTGATCACAGACAATTCCGTTTGCCAGGAATCTTATGAAAGCAGATGTTTGGCTATCACCAAAGGCTTGTATTCTTGCCTGGGAAATCCCAGGGACAGAGGAGCTTGGCGGGCTGCAGTCCACGAGGCCGCAAAGAGTTGGACATGATGGAGCACAAGCACATAAATACACACAAAGGTTGTAGAGGGGCGGCAGGTTCTGTTCAGTTACACAGCTAGAGCCAACCCACAGGAATCCCTGCCGTTCACCTCTAGTGAGGCCACAGGGAGTATTTAAAGCTAAACACTTATTAAAATTGTCTAATAAGTATGATTGCACTTTCGTTTTGTATTTTTGAAACAGGTTAAATATTGAAGAGGGAAGCAAGCATAAGAAATAGAAACCAAAGTTCCAGGACATTTTGAGGGTGGCCATGAACAGGTTCAGCCAGTTTAATCTTCATAATTTGGTGGAAAGCACTCATCAGAATAGCTCGTGATAAAATGACAGTTGAGCAGCTTCTTCAGATCTTAAGCCTCAGTTTGTCTCTGTCAGATAGTCACTCGGATTTTCAAAGCAAACGTGGTGTTTTTCAAACATTCCGTTCCATTTTCACGGCTTTCGCCTTAGCTGTGGTGTGACACATGGCACATTGTGAGCCCTATTGTTAAATTGAGCTCATCGTTATGGCTCAGAGTTAACACTAAGTGCGGTAAGGTTTGTCGCCAAGTGCCGTGTGACGCTGAGCATGGCCCCACGTGTCCTGTCCATGTACTGACCCATGCGGCTGGACTTGAGTGGCTAGACAGGCGCACGGGATGATGAAGAAACCACACACTTCCTCATCTGTGATGGCATCGTTCACACACTGTTCAAATATGTTTACATAGACGGCAGGAGAGGCTCTGTTCTTCGGTCTGTATAAACATCAGCCTGGGACCTCAGATTAATAAATGTTTGATTTCCAAGGTTTGGGGGTATATAGAACATTTCACAATATTATTGGACTGCTTGGTTTGAGAAATAGTGAAAAATACAGTAAAAACAAATACTGTAATCAAACGTCGGACGTGCTGATAGCTGCCCCGCAGCCTTATTTCCCTTCTGTGTGAGCAGCACTGTAGCCTGTCGTCATCTGCCTTCTCCTGGGCTGTGTGCCCTCAGGTTCCCACGGTGGAGAGTGGGGCATCAGCTCTCCCTGTTGCCTCTGCTCTCGGCCATTCACCGGCACAGCTCCTCAGTCCCGTCCCGTGCCGTGTCCCTCAGCGCCCAGGGCCGGGGCCCCGTCTCGGCGAGCCTCCGTGTCCTGCTGCTCGTCCTTGGAGGACGGGGCAGGGGTGTGAGCAGCCAGCACACGGCTGGGCGTCTCACTCGGCCCATGAGCTGTGTGATGAAGGCGCTGTGAAGAGCCCGCTTTAGCACGCGTGACCCTTACGTGTTTTACTTTCCTTTCGGTCAGGTATCCTGAAGAACTTGCCTGGCACACAAATTTAAGTCGAAAAATCTTGAGAAAGTCTCCACAGCTGGAAAAGTTTCACCAGTTTCTGGTCAGCGAAACTGAATCTGTGAGTAGATGACTTCAGGCTTGCTGGTTTCCTTGAAGCCTTAGTATCGCAGTTTTATTTCAACCACGCTTGCCACTGGCAGTGATTAGGTAGATAGAAAAGCACCCTGAACTCACTGTGAGCGCCCCTGTAACATCTGGTAATGTAGGTATTAGTAGCGCCTCTGATCACGCAGAGTCCCGGGGGCGCCAGCACAGTTGTCCGGGTGGCTTCTGGTGTCGCTCGCTGCAGCCACGGCTGGGCCCAGCACTCTGTTCCCCGGCCCTCACGTTGGAGCGTATTCCATCTGCTTTCGTGTCCTTTTGGACTGCACATGCCGGGTGCCTTCCTTGGAGAGAAGGTGATGGGTGTTTATGGCCGTCTTTATTTTAATTAAAGTGCTATACTCCACCTTTGCCAAACAGAAGAACACCATCTAAATGTGACAGACTTGGTTCTCATAAAACGACATGGTCTTTGCCCCCTGGTTCCTCAGCCGCCCCCTGATTGCCGTTCAGTCACTAAGCTTCTTACCTTTAGCACCACATCTTCCCCAGCAAACAACTGCCCCCGCACGCAGTGCGTGACTGAGTGAGCGCCCGCGAGCGACGGGCGTCGGCAGTGTTGCGGTTTCCTTTCTGTTTCACCCGCGGCATCGGAAGCTCCCCTTCCTGTTCTCTAGCCTCCTTTGCTGGGCCCAGGACCCCCGAGTGCCACCAGATGGTTTTGTTTCCTTGTTGCCCTGAGCTTCTCTGTCCGCCTGGCGGGACTGTTTGCTTCCCATGATTCTTGCCTTGAAGCCACAGCCAGTTTAGAAGCGCTTCACCTCTCTCAGTTCTGATCTGCTCAGTCCACAGCTGCGTGCTCTCAGGCTTCCTGTCCACTCGGGTGAGCTGGTAGGCAGGCTCCTGTTGGCCTGGTTTCCCACTCCCGCCGTGTAGAGCAGCACAGGGTGCTGGGCACTGCCTGTGCCCCCTTGTTGGCGCAGACTTGTGCAGAAAGCGCTTCTCTGGCTTGGCGTTTAATCTCCAGGGGTGTGTGAACCGTTGGCGAAAGTGCAGATTTGCACTTGAGCAGAGCGTTCGTCATCCTGCGTCCATGTGAGGTGACTGACGAGTGCAGGGTGGCAGTTCAGACAGGAAGCCCAGGTTGTCAAGGAGCAGAAGCCTCCTGGTAGGTGACAGTTTTTGGCTTTTTGTTGGGCATTCAGTCCTAAGCTGTTAAAATAGAGTTGTGAGTGTCACAGGTGCTGGATTTTGCAAAGAATCTTTGAACAGTTGAACACGTGAACAGATGTCCTGACCCAAGGGTGAAGGTCTGGAGGATGGCGGATTAGTGTGGAGGTTTAGTTGTTGTCTGCCTTCCACTGAGGCAAGGAGGCAGTGGTTGACGGGGCGGTGTCCAGGAATACAGAGCAGGTGTGGGCTGCTCCTGGAGACAGGAGAACCAGGAAGTAGAAGTTACGGTTTCAGCTGTGAGGGGACACTTCTAGGGGGCTTTCTGTCCTCTGTGCATGTTGTACTTGAGTTTCTAACAAGCTAATGTCATTCTGACATTAATGCCAAAGACATGCCAAAGAATGCTCAAAGTACCGCACAATTGCACTCATTTCACGCTAGTAAAGTAATGCTCAAAATTCTCCAAGCCAGGCTTCAACAAACATGAACCGTGAACTTCCAGATGTTCAAGCTGGTTTTAGAAAAGGCAGAGGAACCAGAGATCAGACTGCTAACATCCGTTGGATCATGGAAAAAGCAAGAGAGTTCCAGAAAAACATCTATTTCTGCTTTATTGACTATGCCAAAGCCTTTGACTGTGTGGATCACAACAAACTGTGGAAAATTCTTAAAGAGATGGGAATACCAGACCACCTGACCTGCCTCTTCAGAAATTTGTATGCAGATCGGGAAGCAACAGTTAGAACTGGACATGGAACAACAGACTGGTTCCAAATAGGAAAAGGAGTACATCAAGGCTGTATATTGTCACCCTGCTTATTTAACTTATATGCAGAGTACATCATGAGAAATGCTGGACTGGAAGAAACACAAGCTGGAATCAAGATTGCCAGGAGAAATATCAATAACCACAGATATGCAGATGACACCACCCTTATGGCAGAAAGTGAAGAGGAACTCAAAAGCCTCTTGATGAAAGTGAAAGTGGAGAGTGAAAAAGTTGGCTTAAAGCTCAACATTCAGAAAACAAAGATCATGGCATCTGGTCCCACCACTTCATGGCAAATAGATGGGGAAACAGTGGAAACAGTGTCAGACTTTATTTTTCTGGGCTCCAAAATCACTGCAGATGGTGACTGCAGCCATGAAATTAAAAGACGCTTACTCCTTGGAAGGAAAGTTATGACCAACCTAGATAGCATATTCAAAAGCAGAGACATTACTTTGCCAACAAAGGTCCGTCTAGTCAAGGCTATGGTTTTTCCTGTGGTCATGTATGGATGTGAGAGTTGGACTGTAAAGAAGGCTGAGCACCGAAGAATTGATGCTTTTGAACTGTGGTGTTGGAGAAGACTCTTGAGAGTCCCTTGGACTGCAAGGAGATCCAACCAGTCCATCCTAAAGGAGCTCAGTCCTGAATACTCATTGGAAGGACTGATGCGGAAGTTGAAACTCCAATACTTTGGCCACCTGATGGAAAAGACCCTGATGCTGGGAAAGATTGAAGGTGGGAGGAGAAGGGGATGACAGAGGATGAGATGGCTGGATGACATCACTGACTCAATGGACATGAGTTTGGGTAAACTCTGGGAGTTGGTGCTGGACAGGGAGGCCTGGTGTGCTGTAGGCAATGTGGTCGCAAAGAGTCGGACACGACTGAGCGACTGAACTGAACTGAATGTCATTCTGATGGGATTACTGTCTTTTGATAGTGGCCATTTATCCACTAGTAGAAACATCAGTCTTACTTGCTGTATATGCGATAGTACTAAATTTGGTGTTCTGTGTATGGTTATACAGTGTTTTCTTAATGCATTGGAAATAATGCCCAATATTAATTTTTTTTCTGCTGTTTTTTTAATGCCGTTGCTGATTTTTAACAATTTTATTTTCCAAGGGAAACATCAGCCGTCAGGAAGCCGTCAGCATGATTCCACCGCTGTTGCTGAATGCCCACCCTCACCATAAGGTACTCTGAGCCTTACATGGAAAATGCTGGTATTCATCTCTCTCTGTTTTGTTGAGACCTTTTATCTTAATGTGGTTCATTATTTATTTTTCCTTTTCACTTTGGGTGAAGTGGAAAAATGATATGTATTTTGCTTTAGGTTCTTTTTGCAATTTTTACAGCTCAGTTTTTTTACTTGCTGTTGAGATTATCTTCATTGTCTCTGACTCAGTCAGGTTGAATTCACAGTGAACCCATACCGAGGGCTTGTTGAATGCCAACCATGGTTCTTTGTTCTTTTTGTGAATTAATTCTTTATTGCACACACATCCCTGTGAGGGCAGATGCTATCACTGTCCCTGTTTTTCCAGACGAGAGAAAGGAGGCAAAGAAAAACAGAGGTAATTGGCTTAAAGTTAGAAGTTAGTTGTCAGGGGCCAAACTGAGATTGGAACCCAGCGAACTCTGCCCCCTAGCGTTCTGTTACAATGCTTTTTGCATTTAGTATCTTCACTCGTCATCCCTGAATGTATTTTTCTGCCGGTTTCTAGTGCCGTTTTTGTTCCTGTTTCCTGTGGAGCGAGTATCTTTCTCCTTCTGTGGTTTGGGGGCAATATAGATTAGGGCATCCCGATAAATTAAATAGAACATATGCATAGATTTATCTTAGAAATAAATGTGCTTAGGTCCTAAAGTAGAAATGAAAAATAATTTTAAATTGTTCTAAGTTAGATGTAGGATAGTTGATTTATATAAAGAAAAACATCAAACGTTTTCTTGCTTTTCACTAGATCTTAGATATGTGTGCAGCTCCAGGGTCAAAGACCACACAGTTGATTGAAATGCTGCATGCGGACATGAACGTTCCCTTCCCAGGTATGTGTGGGGCCGGGGTCTGGGGGTGGGGGTGCTGCTCTGGTGGGTGGTGGATGAGGGAAAGAGCAAACACAGTGATAGCTTACGGTGAACGATGTGATCTCTGAAGAAGATGTAGCTTCGGGACCAGGGACCAGGCTTGGTTGCTCAAGAGCTTTTGTGTAGCAGAGTTTTATTAAAGTATGAAAGTGACAGGGAAAGCTTCTGACACAGACATCAGAAGCGGGGTGGAGAGTGCCCCCTCGCTAGTGTTAGCAAGTGAGCTATATACTTTTTAAATTAGTTATTACAGTAAACTGAAAGAATGCCTCAATGTTGTAAAAATTTTACCAGACCCACTCCCACAATTTACATTTTAGGATAAAAGAATTAGAACTTAACAATAGAAAGGTCCCACCAGACCCACTCCCATGATGTACATTCTAAGATACCAGGATTGGTCAGAAGGTTTTCAGGAAGGGGAAACTGTCCTCACGCAGGATTGTTGTTATTTAATTCCTAGGACAGAGTTTAAACTGGGTTGTTTGTTGTGTAATCATCAGTTTCGGGCTTAAAGAAAAAAAAAACAAACTTAGTTTTACGTGATTAAGACTAAGGAATGTAGAGAAAAAAAGAAAAGGTGTTTATCCTTTCCTCCTCCTTGAGAATTCCAGACCCCTTTTTCCTCCCTGGGTACCCGGGACTTCTTATCAGCCTGCCTAGGAATTGACTGTCTGTACAGGAGGAGTCAGGCAGCTGGGTTCCCTGTCTCTGAAAGTAGAGCTGGGTGCTGTGCCTGACCCCGTCACCTGTGCCCTCGTGTGCCCCGTGGAGAGGGGCCTTCAGTTTAGCATCACGCGTGGTTTCTGTAAAAGCACGTGTGTTTTCTTTTAGAAGCCACAGCAGGTAGATTTTTTTTTTAATCTGCCTGGTGAAAATCTCTGGCTGCTTCGCACCCTGGTTACATCATGCGGGATCTCTCATCGCGGCGAGCCTGCCCTCGCCCTGGTGCTCGGCCCAGGAGTTGACCCCCAGCGTGTGGGATCTCAGGTCTCCCACCAGGGTTTGGACCCACGTTCCCTGCATGGCGAGGCAGAGTCTTAACCACCAGACCCCAAGGGGGGCCCCAATAGGTTGATGTCAGTTTGAATTTTCGGGAGTCCCCGTCTCACATTGGGGTTTTGGTTCTCTTCTGACGGTTAGTACCTGTGTGAGAGGCGGGAGGATGTAGTTTAGAGCCACTGTCAGACTCCCCAGGTTCAAATCCCACCAGCGTCTGGTAGGTGAGTTATGTGACGTTTCCAGGCTCCACATAGGAAACGAGGCTTCCGTCTTGAACTTGGAGGACATTAGGTCAATGGCAAAGGTCCGAGCCTCCTCGGCAAGTGGACCCTCAGGAGCCTCAGTCCCCACCTCACTCTGGGAGCTGACTCTCAGGGTCTATAGTGGAGCCCCAGCATGTGTGGCCTATTTTAAACACTTGTCAGGAGACTCTCTTAGTTTCCACGTCTTTCTCTCCTCACTCTCCCTTTTTTTGTTAATAGTCAATGGTAGAAAAGCTAGTTTGGGCAGAATAAGCCGTCCAAAGTGAGGAACTGTTGGCAAGATGAATTTTGAAGATTTGACATTTTAAGGGACTTGAAACCCCTGCCAAGCCGCCCACTTCCTTCTCCTGGACCGCAGCCCCAGTTCCGGCAAGTCTGAGGCTGGGTTGCTGGTCCCACCTGCCAGCCTGGGGGCGAGCGCGGCCCCCTGTCTGCTGCCTTTAACCCGACGCCGCCTTTGCGCTCGCAGAGGGCTTTGTCATCGCCAACGACGTGGACAACAGGCGGTGCTACCTGCTGGTGCACCAGGCCAAGCGGCTGGGCAGCCCCTGCATCATGGTGGTCAACCACGACGCGTCCTGCATCCCGCGCCTGCAGGTGGACGTCAACGGCAGGAAGGAGATCCTCTTCTACGACCGCATCCTCTGTGATGTCCCTTGCAGGTACCGTCAAGAGGCCGGGAAGCCCAGCGTCCCCACGAGAAAGCAAATCAGAGTCTAAAGTGAAGCTGCACGTGGGTAGTGAATCTGTCACAGCTGGTTTGAAGAGAGAGGCAGTGTGAGCCTAAATCAGAAAATAGAAACAGTTTTAGTGATAAACTGAAGGAGATCAGAGAGGGGCGGTTTTAATGGTCTTGAAAGGGAACATGAAGACGATAGTGGAGAGCAGTGATATCACTAGGGCCTTGTTGCGGGCACTGTGCCGGGAGTGAGGTGTGAGTGTTCATTCAGCGCCTGCTTGCGGGGAGTGTAGATACAGTGTCACAGCGTAATAATCGGTGTTAACACCCGGTGAATCCTGAGTAGGACATCCAAGGGTCCCGTGAAGGTTGGCGAACTCATGCATTTGTACACATATCTTTCTTCGATATGTATTATGTTAGATTTTTGTAGAGTTTACTGATAAGAGAATTTCAAGGTATAGCTGAATTACTGAGTTTTTCCAGAAAGGAAGGAGTAAAAGTAAAGTGGCTAAGCTCCCGGAGACAGTGCCGTAGACGTGGACGTCAAACGTGTCTCTCTGAGCACGTGACTTGGCCAGACTGTTCTACCAAACCCTCCATCGTGCTTTGTTAGCTCTAAAGGCAGCGTTTAAGTGGGATGCATTGTTACCAAGTCCTGTCTTGTTTAAACAAATGGTAATTTTACTGCTGGTGGCAGAGCTCGGTGGCGGTATTACTGTGTGTCAAACACCCGGAAGAATTCTCCTTCAGAAAAGTTGAAATAGGTCATGAGCTGCATTCGTTTTTGTTTTTTTTATCTCAGATTGCAGGTTTTTAGTTTTCTTTTGGATTAGATGTTTTCCCACTCCTGTGGTTTTTTTATCCTCTCTCTTTTTTTAAATTGGAGGATAATTGCTTTACCACGTGTGCTGGCCTCTGCCATACATTCCCGTGACTCAGCTTCGGCGGGTGTACACCGTCCCCTCCCTCCGTCTCCCACCCCTCTAGGTGGTCACGGAGCACTGGGTTGTGCTCCCTGTGTTCTTGTGATCAGAGATACAACACTGTGCCCATGATGTGCCCTCTGAGTTGTAAGCTGCGGCAGTCATAATTGTAGTCCCCACAGTACAGCAGGGGATGTCATTTGAAAGCCGTGATATCTTACAGGACATTTCCACCCTGCAGAGCCTTCACCTCAAGGACATGTGACTAGACCCACAGTGAAAATTACGTTTTACAGGGAAAGCCAGCAGACACAGGAATTCCTCCAAAAAATCTGGGGTTCAAAATTAGACCCGGACAAAAAGCCTTAATTGGTCAACTGTATTATGAAATTTACATGGAAATGATTTCTGTTAAATAGGAGTAGAAATTTCAAAAATGTTTAATTGATACAGAGAACACTCGTAGAGAAATTAAATTGGCTTACTGAATTTGCTGAGGAAGTCCTTTATAAGTTTATCATTATTCATGTAATTCTGATTAAAATGCTGCTGTTGATCAGCAAGTTTCTAAGTAGTAGGATCAGATTGTTATCTATGTTCAGAGTTCTTTCCTAGGTCTGGAGATGGTGTTTTGATGGTATTTCTCTTAAATGGAAGCAAATTACTGTCTCTTTGTCGAGTGAGGTTTCCTACTCAGATCTTTTATTTCCTTGTTGAATTAAAATTGAAATATGATTAGAAAGTTTAATGCATTAGAGTGTCCTCCAAACAGAAATAGGAAGTTTATTGGGGCTTGTGAGAATTAGATTGTTTTCTAAGTGGTACTCATAATACCCTTTAGCATGGATTATTAAGCTCCAGTCATCCTGTGGTACAGAGTTTTAAGTTCTTAAATCCCTTTCTTTGCAGTGGAGATGGCACAATGAGAAAAAACGTCGACGTCTGGAAGAAGTGGAGCGCCTTGAACAGCCTGCAGCTGCACGGGTAAGTCAGCTGCACCTCCCTGGTGGCCCTGGGCGACGAGGAGGTGAGTGAAGGCTTACGGTCGAATCCCTGAGCGTGCAGAGCTTCAGCTGGCTGACGCAAGCCTCGGAGCTGTCTTCTTGAGTCTGCATATTTGTCAGGAGTTGGTTCTGAAACCTTTCAAGAGTAGGACATGAAATTGTATACATTTCAGGTATGCATGTATCGAAAATGCCTTTTATTTTCTAAACATGTTGTCCATGAAAAGACCGTTTCTTACTAATTTTTCTCCTCTCTGTTTTCAGTTCTTCATGTTGAATTATTTTACCTTTTAACATCTGATCTCAGAAATATTTATGGCTATCTTTAAAAAATTTTTTGAAAAGTTCTTAAAACTGAAAGGAAAAAGGCAGTCTTATAACTCAGATATATTTTATAATTCCTCGTGTATTGTAGTGTTTCCTGTGCATAGGGATTTTTTAAATTGTAGTGTCCACAGAGCTTTGGCTTTTTATCTCATTTAACATCAGAATCACAGATACAGAACTGTGGGTGACCTAGAGTGTGCGCACGTGTGTGCTCAGTTGCTCGGTCGTGTCCAGCTCTTTGCAACTCTGTGGACTACAGGCCACCAGGCTCCTCTGTCCATGGGGTTTTTCCAGGCAGGCAAGAATACTGGAGTGGGTTGCCATTTCCTTCCCTGGGATATTTTCCCCACCCAGGGATCAAACCTAAGTCTCCTTCATTGACAGGCGGATCTGTACCATTGAAGCACCACCTGTGAAGCCCTGATCTAGAGTATCCTAAAGAATATTTTTATAATCCTGATACTAATCCATATTATCTAAATTTATTGCTTAACTACTGTGATAATTGGGGGGGGGAGCAAAATTCACTGGTACAGAAAAAAAAATTAATGAAAGTTAAAAAAAAGTATCTGTAAACAATGTTGATACTTATCTACATTATCCAAATTTATTACTTAAATATTCTGATAATTGAGAAAAAAACCAAAATCCACTGGTGCAGAAAAAATAATGAAAGTAAAAAAAAGTATCTATAAGCAGCGTTGTTTTTGCAGCCAGTTAAGCCGACTGTGCCCTTTCCCCGTGGGGGCCCAGTGTGCAGTGGCTGCAGACGGCAGCCTCCTTGGCAGTGTGTGCACTTGTTCCCTGTACAGGCTGCCCTAAGGGACCTTGGAGACAACTCTTTCTAGTGGGCATTCATGACTGGCCTGCTGTCCCCAGTCTATCCCTGGGTTGGGAGGATCCCCTGGAGAAGGAAATGGCAACCCACTCCAGAACCCTTGCCTGGAGAATCCCATGGACAGAGGAGCCTGGTAGGCTACAGTCCATGGGGTCGCAAAGAGTCGGACACGACTGAGCAACTTCACTTTCACTTTCATAAGCAATGTTGTTACTGTTCTGTTAACCTTTCCCAACATGTGAATGAGCAAAGCATAAAGCTAACAACTGAATTCAATATATTAGGAAAATTTCACTATTAAAAAGACCATACAAATACATGATATTTCTTTCTATTAGCAGTTGATGTATTCTAAACCTAAATTCATGTTTCATATGAAGCATTGAATTGATATAGTTAAGTAATAAATTTAGATAACATAGGTTAGTATCAGCATTGTTTACAGATACTTTGTTTGTTTTTCAATTATCAGAATAGTGAAGTAATAGATTTAGATAATATAGATTAGTATCAGGATTACAGAGGTCATCTAAAATAGTCATAGTCAACACTTAGAGGATGCCATCTGCATACACATATACACACCCAATGTAGCTTAAGTGTATTAATTGCATTGCATTAGACCTCCCTGGTGGCCCAGTGATGAAGAATCTCCCTGCGCACGCGGGGGATGTGGGTTTGACCCCTGGTCTGGGAAGATCCCACGTGCCTTGGGGCAGCTGAGCCTGTGAGCCGCAGCTGCTGGAGGTCTCGGGCGTAGAGCCTGTGCTCTGCAACAGAGACCTAGCGCAGCCAGAACTAAAGTGAAAATGAGTGAGTGCACAGAATTCACTTTTAAATGAAGCGTGTCACGTAGACTTAGAAGATGTGATTTACTTTCACAGAGGAACAGAAAATGGAGTTATGTTGAAAATTTTTTTTTTAAATGGAGTTATGTTGAAAATCCTGGTATTCAAAAAGGTATTTCTTCTGTGAAGAGCCTTATGAACAAAAGGAAAGTCTTTTAAAAGATTGGAGACACTATTTTTGTGAATGGCACATTCTGGGTTTATGGGTATTGGTTGCTCCCCGCATGGGAGATGAAGGATTTCTACAGATACGTTCCTGGTATCTTCTGTCCCCTCAACCTCCCAGTTTTATTAATTTCACTGTCATTTTGAAAAGGGAAAGTTTTGTAATAATTCAGTTGGTTTCCCAAATTCTCTCCATAATTTTACCTCAGAACTATATTGGGATGCATTAAAAATAATGAAATAGTGCCATTTGTAGCAACATGGATGGGCTTAGCGATGATCATATGAGGTGAAGTAAGCCAGACAGATAAAGTGCCACCTGATGCCACTTACATGTGGAGTCTAAAAACTACAGCAAGCTAGTGACTGTCACAGGTGGAAATCAGGCTCACAGATACGGGGAGCAGACTGGTGGTTACCAGTGGCAAGGGGAGGAGGGACAATGCAGGACTTGGGACTCTTGTTTTTAATCAGCACGAAGCACCTTAAATAGGCTTACGCTGACTTCCTTTAGAACCTTAAAAGGTATAATAATGAGCGTTGTTCATTTTACAGAGAGTGTTTTGTATTTTGTTGTAGGTCTGTCATAGTGAAGTCGCTTAGTTGTGTCCGACTCTTTGCAACCCCATGGACAGTAGCCAACCAGGCTCCTCTGTCCATGGGATTTTCTAGGCAAGAATACTGGAGTGGATTGCCATTTCCTTCTCCAGGGGATCTTCCCAACCCAGGGATCGAAGCCGGGTCTCCTGCATTGTAGGCAGATGCTTTACCGTCTGAGCCAGCAAGTCTGTCCTAAACTAATGAATACCCGCTCTAGTAGGGCCTGTGATGCGTGTGCCATATGGTTGTGCTTGTCGTAAAGTAACCTAGTATCTGGCCCTCAGTTTACAGCTACGGATCGCAACACGGGGTGCTGAGCAGCTAGTGGAGGGGGGCAGGATGGTGTACTCTACGTGTTCGCTGAATCCCATCGAGGATGAAGCCGTCATAGCGTCTCTACTGGAAAAGAGTGAAGGTAAGTGCGTGATGGATCTTTAGGAAAATGTATTTCAGAACCTTTATTGCTGTGGTGCATTCTCCTGTAGACTTTTTCTAACTTTGTTCACGGACATTAGCTTGTATGATTAGTCCATAAACCCTACAATGAGGTGTATGTGTGCTTGTCAAGTCGCTTCAGTCGGGTCCGACTCTTTTCAAGCCTATGGACTGTAGCCCGCCAGGCTTCTCTGTCCATGGGATTCTCCAGGCACGAATACTGGAGTGGGTTGCAGTGCCCTCCTCCAGGGGAACGTCCCAGACAAGCCCACCTCTCTTATGTCTCCGGCATTGACAGGCAGGGTCTCTGCCACTAGCGCCACTCGGGAATCCTCAAAATGAGGTAGCCCTGATTACAGACATGCTTCTGTAATGAATTTGTCATTTTCCATGAGAAATGAGTTTTGCCTGTTTTCTTTCTATAAGTTTGAAAGGTGGTATCAGATCCTTTACCACACCGTTGCATTTTTAAAAAGTTTTAATTGTGGTAAAACACACTTAATTTGAAATTATACAGTTAATTTAAAACATGCAGTTCACCAGCGTAACTGCGTTCACTCCGTTGTGTAGCCAGGCTCCCGAGCTCTTGATCTTGCAAATGAACTTCTAGGCCCTTTGAGCAGCTCCCCCATATCCCCCTGCCCCAGCCCTCCCTGCTGTATTTTCCGTCTCTGTGTGTGACTGCTCTAGGTATCACCTCTGAGCGGAATTCTGCAGCATTTTTTTGTGTGACCGACCGGCTTATTTAGGATCATGTCCCCAAAGTTTATTCACGTTAGATGATATACTCTCAGAATTTCCCTCGTTTTTAAGGCTGAAGATACTCATTGTATGTTTAGACTGTACTTTGTTCATTCATTGATCTGTCGGTGACACTTGGGTCGCTTCCACGTTTTAGTTGCTGTGATAACGCTGCTTTGCACCTGGCTATACCAGCGACTCTTGAAAGACCCTGCTCTCAGTTCTTTTGGGTGTATACGTGAGTGAAATTGCTGCAGCCTGTGGTGATCCTGTGTTTATTTGTTGAGGACCCACAATGCTTTTTCCACAGCAGCCGCACCATTTTATGTCTCTACCAACAGTGCACAGGTTTTCCAGCTCCTCTGCATCCTCACCAGCACTCGCCATTTTCTGCTTTCTTGACTATTAACCATCCCAATGGGAGGGAGGTCTTACCACACTGTTTTACGCTGAGGGACCAGACATAACGTTTCATGTTTTCATGTCAAATATTTCTCCTTTTATGTTTTTGCTGAAATGTTAATCTTTTCCATCAAATTCTCCTTAAAGCAAATAGTGGGAAATTTAAAACTAATTACATCTCCTGAATAGAATGCTACTTGCGTATGAAGTAGGTTGAAATGTAGATCCTGAAACTGGTGTGCATTTCCTGAGATGGTGTCCACGACTGTCTCAGCTTCTGTTACATTCTTCTCTGGCTGAAAGGCCTGTGCTGTGAGGTCAGCCCTCCTGTTCTCACCTTTGCGGTCCTTTCAGTTTGAATTTCCTGTGTCGTATTTTGTTTCGCTACCCTTATCTGAGACTTGATTTCTGTGTCGTGTTTTCCATATGGAAAAGCTCCACACTTTTGGTGGTGCTCTATTTCAGAAGGCCGGTAAAGAGAAAGGTCACGGGTGATGTAATTTGACAGTAACTGAGAGTCCTGTTCCCTGAGCACCCTCTCACTGGGCAGGTGGGTCTTCCGTCTGCGTTTTGCTGTCACAGCTGTCTCTTTGCACATGGTTGCTCCAGACCACATCGTGGGTGTCTCATTCCCATGTTCCATCAGAGGCATGTGTGTAGACGTGGCTTCATCAGACAGTGACTTTTGCTGGGTCTTGTCCTCTGCATCTGCTGGGGATCTTAACTGCAGGGGTGGGGCCCCCACCTGAACGTCCTCAGACCCAGCAGAGGGGATAGGTGGCCAGTAGGCGTTCAGTCAGTGCTCGCTTCTGACCCAGATGCTAGCAGAGAGTCACCGCTGAGCCAGGGCAGCGTTGGACTGAGAAAACCAGCTTCCGTGTTTGCACTGTTACCTGGTGTTCGCGTTTAGGAGCCGGGATGTTTGGATGCCCCGTGGCGGCCGGCGTGACGCTTTTGTCGACGTTTCTCCCTGTCGGACCTCCGCCTTGGGGATTCTTCGGCTTTGTTTTCATGAGCCCTGCGTTTTTCACAGCTTCCACGGAGCTGTGTTGGATTTTCCTTTTTGTGAGGCTGTCCATGGATCTGTCTGTGGGTTGTGGTGGGTAGTTCATCTGAGAGGTTTCCTGTAACGGCCCCAGAGTAGAGCTTCTTGTAATGGCGCTCCTATGAACACCACTTTAGAAGGGGGCTGTCGTCCTGATGGCCGTTTTAGAAAACCAGCTTGGACCTGAAGCTGAATGTTTAAAAATGTCCACAGTTTCATCGTGTTGCTTTTTGGATCGGTATGTTTGTTCGAGATAAAGGCATGCAGACGCAGGTCATTCCTTGGTGTGACTGGAGACCAGGAGCCGGCCGAGCGCAGGGTCCCGCCCTGTGTGCGTTTCTAGGCCGCCTGCGTGGCCGCGCCTCGGGCGCAGTGTGGACTCTGCAGCTGATTCCTGCAGCAGCTCCCGTGCTGCCCTTCACCCACGTGGCAGCACTTGCTCTAAGTGTGCAGGTCCGTGGGCTTGAGTGACTCTTGATGCTACGCTGTGGAGAAGAGCTCATTTACGGTCAGTCCTTGACCCACCCCAGAAGTCTCTGATCTGCTCTGTCTGGGTGGGTCTGGCCTCCCGGGACAGTCTGTAAACAGGATCTTAGAGTGTGCGATCTTTTACAGCTGTTTCCTTTCACTGGGATAACGGGAGTTTTTGTTTTGCTGTTGACCCGCAGGTGCTTTGGAGCTCGCCGACGTGTCTTCAGAGTTGCCAGGACTGAAGTGGGTGCCTGGGCTCTCGCAGTGGAAGGTAGTCTCCCGCCAGGACTCTGGCTCAAAAGGGCGGGTCAACTTACTAGGCCTCTTAGAGTCGTGAGAATTTTAAAGCATCCACTCTAGGGTAACTTGAATAAATGGTTCATTTGATTATGCAACTTAGAATCAGTTTCAGAATTATGTTTAATGACAAACGGTACGTTTATACAAATATTTCTGGCAGTGGAAGTTTTCCTGCCTTTATTCTGTAATCACGAGTCAGCTTTGTTTATGTACAAGTATAGCTTTGCTTTCTTCCCTTTTAATTGGCTGGGATTCCAAGCTTTGTTTCCAGTAGGAAGCAATTCACTTCTCAGTATTAGCCCAGGAACGGTCTGAGGCTTGTTTTATAAAAGAAAGAGAGAAAAAATAACCCGCTTGGAAAATGAAAATGCCACCTCATAGAATGAGTGTCCTGGTTCATGGAATAAAAGATGGTGTCATTTCTTTCCTTGCAAACCGTCCTCCTCTCTTTAGGGAGAAATGAGACGTGCCATCTCTTGAGAGCTTCCCCACCCCCTCCTCTGGCTTTCCCTGCTCTCAGATGGGCTGGTCATTGAGTCCCAACCCTCTGGCCCTGCAGGTGATGACGAAAGATGGGCAGTGGTTCACATCCTGGGACGATGTCCCCCACAACAGACACACCCAGATCCGGCCGACCATGTTCCCCCCGAAGGACCCTGAGAAGCTCCAGGCCATGCACCTGGAGCGCTGGTGAGTTTCCTGGGAGATGCGTCTCGGGCGTTTCCTGCATGGGCTGTGCTGTGCCCTTGGCTGAACTTTTGGACCTGAACTTTTCAGCAAGTAAGGTTCTCAGTGTCTCCTAGCTGCTGGTAGCAAGCAGCTGTGTTGTAAACTTAAAAAAACAAACCGGTGTGAACGTAAATGGCGATGTTCTAGACATTGCGTTATCAACTCCTTACAGGTGACACACTGCCGTTCTCTCAGTGAGGGTTGTGTGTTGTATTGTGAGTAATATATTGTGTTATGAGATTGTATTTTGGATCAGTTAAACAGGGTAAGTTGTGTATGCGTGTGCTTATTCAGTCTTAGAATATTACCACATCATCAGAACACTGGAGGCTTCTTTGTGGCGGTGTTGGTGAAGAAGGCTTCGATGCCGTGGAATAAGCGTCCTCCAAAGGTAAGCGTCTCCCGGGACAGCAGAGCGTGCTGTGTGGCCTTGCTAACCGGTGAGGCAGGAGCTGACCACGGAGCATGTTTGCAGGGTGGAGGGCCGTTGGGTGTTCTTGTGTGTGTGGTGGTGATGGTGTCCTTATATTTTTGAGTTTTCCAAAAAGCACCAATTTCTTAAAACTTTTAATTAAAGTCGCTCAGTTGTGTCTGACTCTTTGTGACCCCATGGACTGTACCATCCATGAAATTCTCCAGGCCAAAATACTGGAGTGGGTAGCCTTTCCCTTCTCCAGGGCATCTTCCCAACCCAGGGATTGAACTCAGGTCTCCCACATTGCAGGCAGATTCTTTACCAGCTAAGCCACAGGGAAGCCCAAGAATACTGGAGTGGGTGGTCTTTCCCTTCTCCAGGGGATCTTCCCAACTCAGGGATGGAACCCAGGTCTCTCCCGCATTGCAGGCGGATTCTTTACCAGCTGAGCCACCTTATAAGGGAAGTGGAAAAGGTGGAGTTTGGGAATTGCATGGGCTATGGTCCTTGGAGTAGACACGGACTGCAGAGTCGGACGTGACTGAGCGACTTAACACACACACACCTTTCTTCTGCATCTTCAACTTGCTTCTTTAATAAAACTTGAAGAGGCGTGAAGACTGCTCTGTGGCTCAGTCAGAATCCCTGCTGGTGGTGTCTGAGCCCTGCGTTCCCACGGGTGGTTTTCAGCTGGGACAGCTCTGCCAGCCGCAGGCCGGCAGCCTTTCCCTTGGCCGTGAGGGGCAATGCCAGGCTGTCCAGGCCTGCCTCAGGTGGACGTGGGCAGGGCTGATCCGTCATAATGAACCTCAGCCGCCCCCAGGGTTGTGTGAGGGAGGCCATGAGGCAGAGAGGTGGGGAGAGGGCAGCTGCTGCTCTTTTATTTTTTTTAAATAATTTTATTTATTTGTTTTTGGCTGTGCTGGGCCGTCTTTGCCATGAAGGCTTTTCTCTAGTCACTGTATGGAGGCGTCTCTTTGCAGCGGGTTCTCTTGTCGAGGAGCACAGGCTCCAGGAAGTGTGCATGGGCTCGTGAGTTGTGGCTCGCAGGCTCAGTAATCGTGGCCCGCGGGCTTAGTTGCTTGGAGGCCTGTGGGGTCTCCCCGAACCCCTGGCGGGTGAATTCTTTACCCCTAGCCACCAGGGAACCCCGAGGGCAGCCTCTGAGTCTTAACTCAGGCTTGTGGTGTGAAGCGCGGTACACCCCTTTGTCAGCGTGCGGTGGGACTTGATAGCTCGTCCATCAGCATGCCTCCTGTTGCCGTGGACTGGGGCCTGGGGTCACTGTCAGCGGGGCTCTGATTTCTTCGGGTCCGTGTGGGAAGATGAGGACCGGTGGTGCTTATAGCCTTCGGAGAAACAGAAGCCAACCATTCTCTAGGGTATGGCTCATCCAGGTCGATGCCTGCAGGCACAGCCTCATGGCGAGGTGACGCGGCGCTTCCGAGCAGTCGTCCTGGGGCTTGTGAGGCTGGAGAGGGTCCCCTGGAGGCAGGGCTCCTGCCTCTCACAGCCCTTGGTCCCCGTCAGGAGAGGAGGCGTGGAGCTCACAGCCGGGCGCTCAACATGTGAACGCCGACCTCGTCTGCAACTGAATCATCTTGCAACTGTTGCCTTACATTACATGTGATTTTCATGCAGTCACAATGTTACTAATGAAGTAGTTTGTATGCTTTCGTTCTGAGACTTAAAAACTGTGAATTTTGCACTCTGAGATCCATCTTACTTTGCACTGGTCACATTTGACCTGGTCAGAGCACTCGTGAGCCCACCTAGCATGGCGCTGCTGGGGCCGCGTGATAAGACTGGGGGCCTTGGTCTTCAGGACGCCATTGTCCCGTTGAAGCGATGCAGAGTGTGAACGCTGCTGGAGCTGGGGCCGGGGCGAGGCATGCGGACAGAGTGCTGTTGGTGTCATTGTGAGGGCGCCGGGTCAGATCTCAGCATTGCGCCCAACAGAAGGAGCTTCCTGGGTCAAGGGGCGCGGGAAGGGGGCTCTGGAAAGCAGGCGGTTTCCAGACTTGAGGGGCGGGGTGGAAAGGACACACAGCCTTGCTAACCTTGGCAGAGGATTTGGGGGTTTGTTCTTTGTTTGCCTTTTTCTTTTACAATTAAACCACGTTTCTGGGAGGCAGTGTTGCACAGCGTTACAGAACCTTACCAGCCTGTCCGCTTAATAGCTTTGTGAACCTGACAGACGTGTTGGACTTTCCCGTGTACATAACCTGATTTGTAAACTCACTTCATAAGGGTTGGGAAATACCACTTTTACCAGCCTGGTGACTTGTTAGAAAGGACGTACAGTTTTAAAGAAGGTTACCAAGTTGAGATGTAATGGACACAGACCATCGTGTCGGCTCAGGGGCACCAGGGTGATTCTGTGCACATACACCTGGTTGTGCGGTGTCTTTTCCCAAGGTGAGAGCTTTTAAGGTCTCTCATAGCAAGTTTGAAGTATATAAGCAGCGTTGTTACCAGTAGGCCCTGTGCTGTGTGTCACGCGATCTTTTGTTGTCTAAGATCTTACATAAGGTATACGTAAAAAGTTAACGGCAGTAAGACACTTTGCTCATTTTTCGGCAAGTGGTCCCTCCATCGTGGGAGGTGCACTTCATCTTTCTTCCGTTGGGCCCTGGAGCGTTTCCACTCTCCTCTCTGAGTCCTTGTCTTTCTTCTCGGCCCTGTGTAGCGTGTCTGGAAGCGTGTGACTCACCGCACAGAGCAGATGCCTGGCAGAATTTCTGGGTGAAGACAGGCCGGTGTTGCTGGCCCCCGCTAAGAAACAGGAAGTTAAAACTAGACTCTGTGCCCATGAATTCTGCTTATAATAGCAGATTTAAAATACTTTTTTAAAGAATCCTGTTGTCTGTCTTTTGCATGTGAATTGCTGTATTCGTTCGGGTGGGTTTTGTGGCCCTGGAATCTTCCCTGCCTGTGTCAGGACAGAGGCAGTTGCTGTCCCAGTGTTAACGAGCGTGTCCCTGTCCAGCTGCAGGGTGAGCTGGCAGAGCCGCGGGCCCCCGTCCCCCCAAGCCCTGCGGAGCCCATGGCGGGCTGCACCTCCGACACCTCGGAGCTGGAGAGCAAGCTGGCACCTGGCATCAGCGACACAGGAGCAGTGGAGAGAGCGGAGAACATGGACAGCAGTGGGAGTAAGAGGGACGGCGTGTGCGGGTGAGGACCGCTGCGTCGTGGCCTTGGCGCCCCAGCGTCTGCCCAGCCCTCGGGGTTCAGCAGGGTCCGGGTGGCGGCTTCGCAGGGGCGAGCAGGTCCTGGCTGTGTGGGCCCCGGGGCTGATAACCGCAGGGGATGGACGCCTTGGATCGTCCTCCGCAAGGAAGAGACCCGCGTCCCTGCAGGGCGGGGTGGGGCTGCGGGGAGGATTGGGCTGGAGGGACTACTGCGACCCCTCGCTGACGGATGCCCTCATCCCATACCCGCCTCAGCCCTCCTCCATCCAAGAAAATGAAGCTGTTTGGGTTTAAGGAAGATCCCTTTGTGTTTATTCCCGAAGACGACCCGCTGTTTCCACCTATCCAGTAAGGATTCGTTCGGCCTGTTACAATTCCTTGTTTATGTTTACCGTGGGGTTAAATGCACACGTGGTCACATGTAACCGTAGTTGTTCTTTTAGCTCCTATTTAATTGCCTGTGAGAGCTGGGGGAAGCTTTAGAGGGTGTTTACCAAACCCTTCAGTTTAAGGTGAGCAGTAATCAGAGAATGCTGGACCCCTGAAGGCAGAGATGACGGAGATGGGGACTCTGGACTGGGGGCCCGAGTGGGAAGCCCTCGGTGGGGGTCTGTGGCCAGGGCGCCCCACCTTGCTGCTGGTTAGGGAGGGTTGGTCGGGTGGGGTTTCTGGGTCGATCACAGGGGAAAGGTGCTCAGGATATCTGTCGGGTTCACTTCTTCCTTGTCGGTTAAATTTAGCATCTGTGAACCAAAGTGCTCACATATGCTGTCCTGTAGATGACTGGTCCTTTGCCTGTGTTTGTGAAAATCCCTCCTAAAATGTCCGTGAAGGGGGAGTGTTCTCAGGTGTGTTGTTGGAATTCGGGGGAGACGCTGTGCCTGTGAACGCAGGTCCTGGATCCAGGAGGTGCAGGCCAAGCGGGGGACGTTAGGGTTAGACAGTGGGCATCCAGGGCAGAGCCCCCGGCCCTGAACCACACGAGCGTGAGACGTTAGACCATGCAGGGGCGGGACGCCACAAGGCTGGCGTCACGTTTGAGCTGAACCCTCGTAACCAGCTGTGTCTCTTTCACAGGAAGTTTTATGCTTTGGATCCCTCGTTCCCAAAGACGAATCTGTTAACCCGTACCACGGAAGGAAAGAAGAGGCAGCTCTACATGGTGTCCAAGGAGCTGAGAAACGTGCTGCTGAACAACAGCGAGAGGATGAAGGTGGGGTCCCGGCCACGGAGGGCCGTCCTTTCTTGCTGCTCCCGCTTTGTTGGAGGGGCCAGGGCCCAGCTGCCCGCCCGGGGGTCTCAGAGCCGCCAGTGGTCACAGGTCGCCTGCCTAGGGGTCTCAGAGCCACCAGTGGGTGCGGGCCGCCCTTCTGGGGGTCTTAGAGCCACCAGTGGGCGCGGGCCGCCCTTCTGGGGGTCTCAGAGCCACCACTGGGTGCGGGCCGCCCGCCCAGGGGTCTCAGAGCCACCATTGGGTGCAGGCCGTCCGGCCGCGTCCTTCCCGCCATCTGTGTCGTGGGGCACCGGGGCCTGCCTGCTGCTCTGTGGGCCTTGGTTTCGTGTGTTCTTAACGGTAGCCTTTAGGGCCTGCATTTACTTGCTGAACTGTGTTCCCAGCTCATTTCCCTCTCGCCTGTTTGTTTCACACGGCCTACCTCTGTGTGGTCTGGAGGTCCTGGGCGTCACATATTCTCAGGACAGGGCTCGGACACTGTCCTTTCCCAGGGGCCCACCGGGGTTTCCAGGGTGATGGCAGCCTTGCTCCTGATGGCCCGTGGACCACATGCATTTCTTGTGTTCTCAGAGTTTCCTAGTTTTAGTGTCTTATTTAAGTGCTAATTATTGGGCTTCCCTGGTGGCTCAGTGGTTAAAAAAAAAAATCCACCTGCCAATGCGGGAGACATGGCTTTGATCCCTGGGGCAGAAAGATCCTCTGGAAAAGGAAATGGCAACCCACTCCAGTATTCTTGGCTGGGAAATCCATGGTCAGAGGAGCCTGGCAGAATACAGTCCATGGGGTCTCAAAAAGTCGGACAGGACTTCGCAACTGAGCGCATACACACGCGTGTGCTAAGTGTTAGTATAAGCCATGTAAAGCAGAACCGCTTGAGGACTTCAGTCAGGCTGAGAGAGTGTCTGTTTTAGTCAGAGGACCGTGGCGGCCACTTCTTCCCTTCTTTGAGCAGCTGCTGACAGCTTTGTCTGCTCGGGGGCTGACGGAAGGGAGTATTCCCATTGATTTTTCTGACTTCCGCTTTCATGCGTTTGTTTCATCTGTGTTTTCCATCACAGGTCATTAACACTGGGATTAAAGTCTGGTGTCGAAATAACAGCGGTGAAGAGTTCGACTGTGCTTTCCGGTTGGCACAGGAGGTGAGGGCATGGACAGGTGTTTCTGAGCCGGCCTGGTTTCTGCCTCCAGCGGGAGCTCTCGTGGTTTCTGAGCTCTCCTGGGCTGGGGGGTATGTCTGCCTGTGCGACCCCCGTGTCACCGGGGTCCCCCCACCCCCGGGTAGGGGCCGTGCTGAGGGGGCAGACCCCGGGCACCGCCTCACACTGGTCGTCACAGTGATGGGTCTCTGTATCCCCCAGGGAATATATACGTTGTATCCGTTTATTAACTCAAGAATCATCACCGTATCAATAGAAGACGTCCAAGTTCTGTTAACCCAGGAAAACCCGTTCTTTAGGAAGCTCAGCAGCGAGGCCTACAGCCAGGTCAAGGACATGGGTAAGCGGCCTGACGCGAAGACGCAGCCCGTCCTCCCCTGGGGCGGCTCGGCGCTCCCGCCTGCTGGGCCTTTCTTGCCTCCGTGTTCTGCACGCTGAGGCTCGGTTCTCAGGGCCTGCGTCCACCTGCCGAGGGATCTGAGGGACGGAGGCGGTAGTCCCCGCACGCCGATGGGGGATTAGTCCCCGCTCTCCCCGGCCCACCCCTCGCGCCAGCCTGGGCAGGTGTGGGGCCGGCAGATGGGGTGGGGATCTGTGGGCGGGGAAGCCGAGGCCCAGGAGGGCAGCCAGCACAGGATGTGGTTCGTTTGGCGTCTTGGCCAGCCCCCCGCGCTGCAGGGCGCGTCGGGCTCAGCCGGGCTTTCCTGTCTCCCAGCCTTCCACCCTACATCTCTCTAGTGAGGTTTTCAGCTCAGAATGAAAATAGGGCTGCCGGGGATTCTAATTGCATTTGCTTTCTGTTCTCGCTTCCTTCTTTATCGCTGAAGCCGCGTTTCTGGCTCGGTTAGAGGGAGACGGTATAGACGCAGTATTAAAGTCGCGCAGGCACGCCGCGGCCTCCCCTCGCTCGACTCCTCGGGTGGAACCGCGTTCACCGTGGGGGTTGTCGTCAAGGATAAGGGAACTGCTTGGAGTCAGTTTTGTTTTTTTCCTTTTAATCCTGCCTTTAGATGATTGCAGTATGATTTTGACAATTTTTATATGTTCTTTCCCGCTGTTTCTGGGAGTTGGACCAATTATCTTTTTAATCTTGCGTTTTGAGAATTAAGCAGTGGTTAATCCCCATCTCCCTGCGCCCGAAAGAGCCTTGCAGAGCGGCCGAATCCCTGAGCGCTCTGACTCCACTGTCTCCACGGCCCCACTTGGTACCTGGTGTGGGGCAGCCTGGTGGGCTTCTAAAGAAAGGCCTCTGGCCTCCTCCGAGACCCCTGAGACCTAGCATCTAGGTTCTCTCCTCTGGGCCCGTGAACAAGGGCAGCAGAGGCGTCTGGGCCCGGAGGGCTCAAGCAGCGGTGTCTGTTTCTCTTCCAGCCAAGGGCAGCGTCGTCCTGAAGTATGAGCCGGACCCCACGTAAGTGAGATGCTCCGCCCTCGAAGCCTCCGCGTTCTGTGGGAGAGGGCAGGGTTGTGTCTTAGAAGCCTTTCAGAACTGCAGTGTTCCCGGGTGTCACCGTGACGATCCTCTTTATGAAGCACCTATGCATGTTTGTTCAGAGGATAAAGCGAAGGGTCAGTGTAAAGACGGGCCGTTAAGAGAGGCTGCGTTCTCCCACGCCTGCCGGCCGTGTCCGGTGCTGTTGCCCTGCCCGTGGGGGCGGCCGTGCCAGCCGCCATGGCCCCCAGGACCACCGCTCAGTGACACCCCTCACAGGAGGGTGTGGTTCCGGGTGGTCCGCACTTGCCAGAAACGGGACAGGGGACTTGAGTGCTGGCCCGGGGCCCTCAGCGGGGTGGGGGTGGCCGAGTCAGCATCTGCACCCCAGCTGGTCCCCACTCAGCAGCTGCCTCTGACAAAACGCTGCCTCCCGAAGAGGAGAGAGAACAGGCCCTGGGCTGGAGAGCGGTTTGGGCAGCTCATCCCGAGGCAGGCCTTGGCCTGACTGGGTGGTGGGAGGGAAGCTGGGGGCCCAGCCCCTGAGGTGGAGCCAGCGGCGGGGCCTGGCCTCAGGGGGCTCTGCACCGCCTAGGGTGGAGGGGGCAGGTCAGTTTTAAGATATTAGTATTTGGGCGGCTCACAGAAAATTTAAAATGGGCAGTTTTAAGGTGTGGGTTCAGTGTTCCATGTACGCTGGTTTCTGCCAGTTGAAGTACTCAGGTGAAAAGAGCTTCAGGAATTAGATGTTTTTTTTTTTAAGGAAGAAAACTGGAGTATGAGAATTGTGTTAGGTTTTTCTTTCATCGTTTTTTTAGTCAACTAAAATTGTTCTAAAAAAATAGAAAGTTCCGATAGATTTCTGTCTCTCTGTTTTAGTGGTTTTTCTTACTCGTTCAGGCCTTTCTCATCTTTTTCTGTTTGTTTTTTCTTAGTTATTACTTAAACCCTTGTTTGGTTCTTGCTCCGCCTGCATCACTGATGCCTGTCGCCAGTGGGCTTGGGACACGTGTTTATTTAACGAGGACTTTAGGAGCTCAAAAACTAGACCAGAGTCTCCTGCGAAAGGAGCTAAACAGCGCGTGTGGCCCACAGTGACAGGCACCGTGCTGGGTAAGGGGCACCCAAGTGGCACCGACTGTCAGTGCCCTCCTCCCTAGGACAGGCCGGCGCGTCACGGCTGTGTTGTCAGGGGTGCGGACCCAGACCCGGTTGTCGGGAGCCTCGAGTGTGGGGAGGGCGGGTGCCCTGGTCCCCGACCCTGAGCCCCTGCCATCCCGGCTCCGGGCCGTGTCATCCAGCCTCTGGGGGCCTCGGTGTGCTCGTGTGTCCGGATGGGCTGTGAGGGACAGGGCTGCGTGCCTTGTTGGTCAGTAGGCAGGGAGGCGTAGGGATAGGCCTTCAGACTTGAGAGGGCGCAGGTGCCTGCAGATGCTCACGGTGAGAGTGCTGGACGTCTGCAGACTTGGGGGCTCGCCCGCGAGTTTGTAGAGGGAGACACTGGCCAGCCTGAGGGCCTTGGCGGTATTCGAGTCGGGAGGAGGGACGCCCGTAGGAGGGCAGACCGGCTTGCGGGTGGCTGTGGGCGCGGTCGTCTGCGCTGGCCTCTGAGGCTGCCGTGAGCAGACGAGGACCGCTAACCGGGAGCCGCTCTGTGCGCAGGAAGCCGGACACGCTGCAGTGCCCCATCGTGCTGTGCGGCTGGCGCGGCAAGGCCTCCGTGCGGACTTTCGTGCCCAGGAACGAGCGGCTGCACTACCTGCGCATGATGGGGCTGGAGGTGCCGGTGGGAAAGAAGCGAGAGGGCGCCGCTGCGGCGCCCGGTGCGGCCAGCCCCGCGGAGCCGGAAGACGGGCCGGGTGCGGGCAGCCCCGCCGAGCCGGAACACGGGCCGGGTGCGGGCAGCCCCGCGGAGCCGGAAGTCGGGGCCGGTGCTGAGCAAGAGGCCGGCCCGGACGCCTCCTCAGGCGGGGACCCGGCGGAGGCTGGCCTGCCCCGGTGAGCCGCGGGGGCCCCGCCGGGGTTGCCCCGAAGACCAGATCTAGGACGTGCCTGTGAAGACGGAGCTGACAGGAGGCCTGGTCTCGGAATGATCCCAGGACTGCCTTCACGTGGAGCTGACAGAAAGTATCTTTGTAGCTTGTTAGTAAGTGCTCACTTTGTATCTTCAGCAAAGTTGATCCGCTGTGCCTGTTGCCGGGAACAGACTTGGATCATTCGAAGTCTTACTCTGCCACGAAATGCAGCTGCCCTGGCAGGAAGTTTCAGGTCCCCTTTGTTATGCCTGTATCGGTCTTAAGGCCCAGAACCTCTTTTAAGTGTTATTTATAGAGAGAATCTGTCACTCCTTCCAGGTCATTGGAAGACTCCTGTCAGCTTTAATAATTGTATTGAGTTGCACATGAGTGTGACGTTAGTATGCGGTGGGGTTAACATCTGAAGTGTCAGATGACTTCCTGTGCCTTTGTAATAAAGGATAAAACAAACTTTATCTCACAGTAAGAGCTTATTGTGAGTTGTGATACTAGTTATGAGGGTTTCGTGTGCTTTGATTGGAATGCTCTGCAATTAAATAATTTTTAAATGGGGTTTGGGATCCTTGGAAAGTTTAAATAAAGAATTATTAATGAAAACATGTATGTGTGTGATTCAAGTTGTACTCCACTTCGTGTGGTAGAAGGAACAGACTTATTTTGGGGCAAATGGAAGTGTTAGAATTAGAAGCTTCTTAGCTGGTGGAGGGAATGTTAATGTGAAGACGTGAAGTCACTCGG
Organism: Bos mutus; assembly: GCF_027580195.1. NCBI lineage: Eukaryota > Metazoa > Chordata > Mammalia > Artiodactyla > Bovidae > Bos > Bos mutus. The sequence goes on from NC_091636.1 coordinate 66,429,685, forward strand.
TCATGACTGCAGCCCGCCAGGCTCCCCCGTCCATGGTATTCTCCAGGCAAGAACACTGGAGTGTGTGGCCATTCCCTTCTGCAGGGGATCTTCCCGACCCAGGGATCGAACCTGTGTCTCTTGCGTTGCAGGCAGATTCTTTACCGTCTGAGCCGCAGGGGAAGTCCAGCTCTTTAATGAAGTCCAAGGTTGGGCGTGAGAGCACTTGAGAGGACTTGCCTACGTCACCTTTTATCCTCTAGAGGGCGGTGTTGACGCTGCAGCGCAGTGAGTCTGGCTCGGCTGAGAAGGGCCTCTTAGCAGCCTGGGGACTGACAGCCCTTCCGACCTGCTCCTTGGGGCACTGCGCTCGCCCGGCAGGTGCCGCCTGGCCGTGTCAGTTAATCCGTTAACTGAGTCCCTGCCGGGTGCCATGCGGAGCTCTGGGTGCTGGGGACGCCGCTTTTCAAGGCAGTCAATTTTCAAAAGATTATGGTACAGTGAACACTCCCATCCCCAACGGCTTTCACAGTGCGCGCAGTCGTCTTAGTGCTCTGCTTATTTCCCACCTTTTTCTGTTGTTTTGAAGTAGGTCGTTTCTAACAATTCAAAAGATAAGGACTGTTTTTCTCTTTAAAAAATAAGCTCAGTAACTTGACACCAAAGACAGTAACAGTTCCTTAATGTGAGATACCTTACATGAAAATTCTGTGCGTTGAAAACTGTTAAGACGTGGATGAGAGAAATTGAAGATGCAAATAAATGGAAAGATACTCCATGCTCGTGGGTTGGAAGAATTAATGTTAAAAATGTCCATAATGCCTGAAGTGATCTTACAGATTTTCCTAGTTAAGTTTTACTGAGGTTAAAGCTGCCTGCCCATTTCTTCCCTCTTCCTTATCAGACTTTAATTACTCTTGGTAGTTTTTCCTGAACCGGTTTTTTACCATCAGTTCAGTTCAGTTGCTCAGTCGTGTTTGACTCTTTGCGACCCCATGGACTGCAACATGCCAGGCCTCCCTGTCCATCACCAACTCCTGGAGTTTGCTCAAACTCATGTCCATTGAGTCAGTGATGCGGTCCCTTCAAATGTTGAACAAACACAAACAGTGAGGAAATTCAGAACTCTGCAGCCTACATGGGAGGAGAGAGGATAAACGTGGATGGGGGCTACAGGAGAACCCAGGGGCGGGTTGAAACTAGAGGTCCCGGTGTGACAGGGTTTTAAACAATGTACAGGTAATGCATAACACCGTGTGTGCTCGCACAGTCATGTTGATTTCCTAGTTCTCTCTGCTGAGAGGGTTTATGAGAAACAGCACCCCAGCAGCAGTGAGCACTCCTAATACCAGACCTTGGTTTCTAACAACCAGATTCCATTACAAGGATAAAGGGACCTGGGGGAGACTCCACATGACAGATACATGAGGGACGTCACAATTAGAAGCAGGTCCCGGCAGCCAAAACTGGAACAATGACAGTAATACACCTTCCTGAACAAAACAGGAATCCTTGAGTTCATGATACAAATAAATGAATAAGGAAGCAAACGGGACAAGAAAAAATGTTTAATAGCTCTAGTCCAAGCTATGGCTATTTTAGTAGTAATGTACAGGTGTGAGAGTTGGACTATAGAGAAAGCTGAGTGCCGAAAATTAGATGCTTTTGAACTGTCCCCTTCTCCCGCCTTCAATCTTTCCTAGCATCAGGGTCTTTTCCAATGAGTCAACCCTTTGCATCAGGTGGCCAAAGTGTTGAAGCTTCAGCTTCAGCATCAGTCCTTCCAATGAATATTCAGGACTGATCTCCTTAGGATGGACTGGTTGGATCTCCTTGCAGTCCAAGGGACTCTCAAGAGTTTTCTCCAACATCACAGTTCAAAAGCATCAAATTTTCGGCACTCAGCTTTCTCTGTAGTCCAGCTCTCACACCTATACATTACTACTAAAATAGCCATAGCTTGGACTAGGGCTATTAAACATTTTTTCTTGTCCCCTGTTTGCTTCCTTATTCATTTATTTGTATCATGAACTCAAGGATTCCTGTTTTGTTCAGGAAGGTGTATTACTGTCATTGTCCCAGTTTTGGCTGCCGGGACCTGCTTCTAATTGTTTGTGACGTCCCTCATGTATCTGACATGTGGAGTCTCCCCCGGGTCCCTTTATCCTTGCAATGGAATCTGGTTGTTAGAAACCAAGGTCTGGTATTAGGAGTGCTCACTGCTGCTGGGGTGCTGTTTCTCATAAACCCTCTCAGCAGAGAGAACTAGGAAATCAACGTGGCTCTGCGAGCATGCACTGTGTTGTGCGTTACCTGTACATTGTTTAAAACCCTGTCACACCGGGACCTCTAATTTCAACCCGCCCCTGGGTTCTCCTGTAGCCCCCGTCCACGTTTACCCTCTCCTCCCACGTAGGCCGCAGAGCCCTGAATTTCCTCACTGTTTGTGTTTGTTCAACGTTTGAAGAGACTGATTCCCTCTTGGGCTGAAAGCCTCACACGCTGGCCCTTCCAGTTCCCACTGACTGTGCCAGGGCCACAGCCGCCATCCTCTGACCCTCTTCCCCGAAGGTCCCTGCCGGCCAGTGCCAGCATGAATGTCAGCACCAACCACAGGGAATGGGCAGCTCCTAGTTAAGAAAGTTTCTCCTCTAGAGCTTCTTTAAAAAACGGGTAGGGGGTGGCAGAGAGGCTTAAGATGGGGGGGTCACACGGCAGAAACCAACACAACACTGTAAAGCGATTATCCTCGAAATGAAAATAAATTAAAAAAATGCAAAACTCTAGCCCTACTTATCAGAGGATATTTCTCATGGCTGGGCTAGAATCTACACCCACTGTGGTCTGACAGGGAGGCAAGTGGAGGACCAATGGTTTATATAACCTTAGCTTGTACAGGGCTGACCCTGTAAAGACAAGTTAGAACTCTTACTGTTTTCTTTGCAATAAAGAATCCCAGCATTTGTTCAGTTGAGGAACTTGACATTTTGAGTAGTTATGATCTGTAGAGGCCTGGGTTCGAGGTTCAAACCCAGTTGTATTCACACTGCATCATAGTTAACCATGGGCTCATTCAGTCAGCAAAGCGCCCTTGAGTATTTAGATCTCTTCCCAATTTGACACATAAGCAAACCAGTTCATCTCAGTTCAGTCGCTCAGTCGTGTCCAACTCTTTGCGACCCCATGGACTGCAGCACTCCAGGCCTCCCTGTCCATCGCCAACTCCCGGAGTTTACTCAAACTCATGTGCATCGAGTCGGTGCTGCCATCCAACCATCTCATCCTCTGTCGTCCCTTCTCCTCCCGCCTTCAATCTTTCGCAGCGTCAGGGTCTTTTCCAGTGAGTCAGTTCTTCGCATCAGGTGGCCGCAGTATCGGCACACCAGGCCTAGGTAATTGCAGTTATTGAACAGGGCAATGACTGGCCTTTGCCAGTGATATTTAAGTGACTCAGTCATACTGACCCGTGTCAGTCAGATATGACCAGGAGAAACCAGTCATGTGAGCTGGGAAACGGAAGAACTGCCGACTGTAGCGGGGTTGGAGTAATGAGGGGCTAGCTGGTAAAACAAGAGAAGGCTGCTGGGAGCCAGAGCACCTTAGGAAGAATTTACCATTCCTCACCTGGGGGTTTGCTGGGGAGGGGGCCACCACAGCTCACTGAATAGCAGGAATGTAGCTGTGTCTTTGCACTTGTGGAACTTGCTGGAAGCCTGGCTCCTGGGGTGCTGGGGACGGCTAGTGGCCGCGGGAGGCCGCTGGCCATTACACACTGCAGAAGCCTGGCGCCGGGTCTCCCTGGCTCCAGAATCTTGGAAGTTAGGACCTCTCCTTCCCGCAGTGCCTCTCTGGTGCCCTCTACTGGCAGAACTGTCTCAAGGGCCCAGGTGAGGACGATGATTGGATGAGTGGAGCCCTGACATGAGGAATCGATAACTGATACGTGACTCATTCAATACAGCAACCGAAGGGAGGGGGGCTTATTATTACCCCTACTTACAGGTAAGGAAACTGCAGCAAAGAATTAAGTAATTACCAGATACCACACAGCGTGAGCGACAAAGCTGGGATTCCAGTTTTTCAAGTATTTGTTGGCTGCATCTGATCATAGTGCAGCCTGCGAGGCCTTTGCCACAGCAGGTGGGTCCCGTGTGCCCTGCCAGCTCCAGAGTTGCCCCACGCCCTGTGGGGTCTTACTTCCCCGACCAGGGACTGAACCCGTGTCCCCTGCATTGGAAGGCAGATCCTTAACCCCCGGACCACCAGGGAAGTCCCCAGGATTCCAATTTTTTAAAACGCGTGGGAGCCACAGGAGCAGCGTCTCAAGACACCTCCCCTTTCAAGGGCTGGCTGCACTGGCTGCTTTTCAGTGACCACGTTTTCATGATTTCAGCTGCTTTTCAAAGCTGCCAGAGAAGAGTAGACCTCCGGAGGTACAAATGTGATACCTGAGTGTGTGTTTTCTGGCTTCTTTTAAAATGAAGCCTATTTAAAACCTCTGAGCTGCTTTTGTCAGATGTAAACGTGAGCACTTTTCTCAAAGCACAGGAAATTAGAAGAGTTTGCCTAGTTTGAGGCATGGGTTGAATCCAGACATCTAATTTCACAGCGCCCCCTCCCCCAAACGCTAGAAAAAACTACAGTAACCGTATTTTAACAAACAAAAGCAAAAGAGAGGGCAGTGCAGAAGCAACATGGTTTCAGAAGCTGGAAAGCAGGCAGACAGGTAGTAAGAAGAGAATCCGGAGGGAAGCACTAAGCCCACGATGAGAAGAACCGAGAAGCCAGCCACATGCGGCCCTTCCCTCGGCTCCTGAATGTTCGGGGCAGACAGTCTCCCCGTGGAAGACTCTTCTCTGGAACCTGTCCAGCTCCAGAGGAAAGATCTAGGGTTCCTGGCCTCGGGGTTCCCCAGAGCTGGCACCTCTGAAGTCGCCCTCAGAACTGGCATGTCACCCCAGCCGTGTAGCTGATACACCTTGGAGCCCTCGAGTAGCGCAGAGGGGGCAGCCTGGGAGTCCCAGGCCTCAGAAACCGCCGCCGGCATCCAACACAGAGATCAAAGCAAGCAGGGAAAAAAAAAATAAGAAAAAAAAACAGGAAGAAGCACAGACTTTCCAGGGAGGAGAAAGCTTCTTTAAAAGAGTCCCTTTTATTAAAAAAGTTGGGGACCCCCCCTGGGGGTCCAGTGGGTTAAGACTTTGCCTTCCAATCAGTGCAAGGCCTGCGGATTCGATCCCTGGTCGGGGAGCGAAGATCCCACAAGCCTCGCAGCCAAGAAACAGAAAACAGAAGCAGTATTGTAACAAAGTCAATAAAGACTTTAAAAAAAGGTTCGGTGATGGCGGTGTGTGACTAAGCCTGATGAGACCCCTTAAAACCAAAAATAAACGTTAACAAGGGTGTTTCTCACATGAATGCTCCACTGAAGGTTTCTTTCCAATTCTAGTCAACATTCTGGTGAGGAGTTTCTGCTCTGAAAGGAGTGTTGAAGGAGAAAAGACAGAGCTGGCCTAAGACAGGTTTCTCTTCCAGACACAAACCCTCCCCTGAGTACGTAGTGGGCGTGGCTGAATGAGACCCACACGTCCAGAAATAATGGCTGCTTGGCCGCCACTGAGAGCAAGGCTTAAAGCTTAAAAGCGTCTGTTTCCTTTGAACTGTGGAATCCGTCTTTGAGAAGACGGATAAAATAAATTTCCTAAAAAGAAAATGACAACATACGTAACTTCAACCCAGCGAGTCCACTTCCTGCGTTTGCAAATGAGCAAAACGATGTGTCTACATCATTGATGCCGCATTGTTTACAACAGAAAACCAGAAAGGCCGTAACATCCATGGCCAGGGCTCAGGTGAAATGAATGATCCCTAACCACTGAGCAAACTCTGGGAGATGGTGACGGATGGGCAAGGCTGGCATGCTGCAGTCCATGCAGTTGTGAAGAGTCGGACACGGCTGAGCCACTAAACAGCAACAACAGAGGAACACTTGATGCCATTGAAATTGTGGGAGGAAGTCAAGAGTCCTCTCCTGGTGAAGGAGCACAGCACGCCCCAAATCATCCAGCCGGTTGTGACACATGTGTCACCAGGAAGGTCATCAGATACCCCATGACCAGGGTTGGTACCAGAGTACCTCCACCGGTTTTTCCAGTGGTCATGTATGCATGTGAGAGTTGGACTACAAAGAAAGCTGAGCGCAGAAGAATTGATACTTTTGAACTGTGGTGTTGGAGAAGACTCTTGAGAGTCCCTTGGACTGCAAGGAGATCCAACCAGTCCATCGTAAAGGAGATCAGTCCTGGGTGTTCATTGGAGGGAATGATGCTGAAGCTGAAACTCCAATACTTTGGCCACCTGATGTGGAGAGCTGAGTCATTTGAAAAGACCCTGATGCTGGGTGAGGGCAGGAGGAGAAGGGGACGACAGAGGATGAGATGGTTGGATGGCATCACTGACACAATGGACATGGGTTTGGGTGGACTCCAGGAGCTGGTGATGGACAGGGAGGCCTGGCGTGCTGCGGTTCATGGGGTCGCAAAGAGTCGGACACGGCTGAGTAACTGAACTGAACCCCTGCCTGGCTCGTTCAAAATCACAGCCTTCCACAAGGAAAGCAGGTGTTCAAGTCACCATCTGCATACACCCTCCCCGTCAGCTCGAGCAGGGCAGGAGGAGACACTCGTGAAATCCAAGTTCCTGGAGTGCAGCCCAGAGTGCAGGCCATGTTGAGGTCAGCGATCTCAGTCCCACCAGGTCAGCTCTTCCCCGCACACCTCCACCCTGGCAGCCACTCACCTGGCAGTGAATGCTGCCAGCAGCCATGCGGGGTGGGGTGGGGGGGCCTGGATGCAGGGCCTTCCAGAGTCAAGTCTTGAGATGACTAGAGCCTCTTGGCACGCTTTGCAGCTGGAGACCCAGCCCAGATCCGGCATCCTGACCCACAGAAGCCATGAGACAGTAAATGTAAATAAATTCTGGGGTGATTTGTTACACAGTGGCAGATAACTGATACAGTCACTTAGAGACAACTGACTGTGTGACCTTGGGCCAGCTTCTTAACATCTCTCAGCCTCCGTTTCCTCATCTGTGAAATGGACGGAGTGACGGCACCCACCTACCTGATAAGACTAAAGCTGAAACAGTGTGGGACAGCAAGTGTTTCAAGGTGGAGGCTGATTTTTTATTTAGCTTCTTAGGCATTCACTGCTAAGTCAGTGTTTCTTTTCGCTCTTGGATAAAACCTTCAATCAAAGCAGATAGGGGCTTTCCAGGTGACTCAGTGGTGCAAAATCTGCCTGCAGTGCAGGAAACGGTTTGACCTCTGTGTGAGGAAGATCCTCTTGGAGAAGGAAATGGCAACACACTCCAGTAATCTTGCCTGGAAAATCCCAGACAGAGGAGCCTGGCGGGCTACAGTCCATGGGGTCGCAAAAGAGTCGGACGTGACTGAGTAACTCAGTACACACGCACAGGGCAGACAGATCACCTGGGAGACGGGCAGGCAGCTTAAACCGTGGCCTTGCTTACAGGCTCTGTCCTAGGTCTCGGGAGTGAGTAACGCTGTCAGATGCGGAGGCAAAGCAAGGGGACCACCCAGCACCTGTCGCCTGGCTCCAGGGATCCTGCTCTTACCTCTTTTTTGCAGGCTCGGGGAGGGGGTGTTTCATGTCAAGGGGAGCACCTCAGGAACTGGTTTTGGCAGGAAATAGGGATGGCGTAATGGACCCCATTTAAAAATTTTTTACTTACTTGGCTACGCAGGGCCTTAGGTGCAGCATGTGGGATCCTGTTTCCTGACCAGGGGTCAAACCTGGGTCCCCCACACTGGGGGCATGGAGGCTTAGCCACTGGGCCACCAAGGAAGCCCCACTAACCCCACTCTGGTTTCAAACTGGTTTCCATTACCAGCTCCTTCCACCCTCAAAGTCAAACCATTTACCATCGAAGACTGTTTGAAGGTCATGAATGAAAGACTCCTAAAACCTGAAAAATATCAGCCTTGCATTAAAAGTATCTGAGCACCTGTGAAATCATGCAAATTTGTGTTCTGATTAGAATATTGTTAAGATTGTTGTTGGTGTCAGGAGAACGACTATACTTTTTAAAATAAAATTAAATATCTGTGGTTTGTTTCTCCAGGTGGATTTTTGTTGCAATAAATAGCATTTTCCAATAACAAAGTGTCTAAATATTTCAGCCAGTTTTAAACAGTGACAAGTGCAAACAGTATAAAGTGTCCAGAACGTGCACTAATGGGACACAGTCAGCGCCAGCATTCAGACATGCCTTTTTTTAAGAAAAAAATTAAACTGGTTTTATGATACTATGATGACATTATTTTTTTAAGAAATGAAATTTATTTTTTTATTTGGAAAAGCATGCTTAATCATATACATAGAAAACTTTAAGTAATCGTCAAAAAGCCAAAGTAACAACTGCAGAGCTAAGTTAATTCAATAAAGTAACAATACTATGACCAATGTAGAAAACTTTATCCTATTTCTGTAAACAAGCAACAGTTTTTTGAAACCTCAAGCTATAGTATAATTTGCAATTTTGTATTTATTTACAACAGCATCCAAAGAAGGGAAATGAATGGGGATAAGTTCAACAAAAGATATTCACGTCCAGTCTGATACACCTGTTAATAACCGATCATCCTTCATTATTAGCATTGAGCCATTTGCATGACCCAGTCTTTGGAGAGGCGAAGCCAAAAAGTACATGTAAATGCAGACGCACACAGGACTCTGCTTCTGGATGATTTCAGCAAAGCACGTCCTGCAAGGGAGGAAGGTCGGGGTGTCCTGAGGACCTGTCCTGCTTGGGAGAGAGGTCACAGTTTCCATCAACTCTAAGGCCGATTTGGCAAATGCGTGGTGTAGTCAGGTCCCCTGGGAAACAGAGCCCGGGGGAGATTTTCACACAGGGAAGTTTGGACCCAAGGCCCAAGGAAGGAAGCAGGGCTGGACTGCCTGCCCGAGCAGAGCCGGGTGCATCCCGACACCCTGAACCGTCTTTGTCAACACGCTAGAGAAGCACAAGTGGGAACTGACTTCCCATCCGCTAGAGGGAAAAGGTAACAAAATTCCATCAGTCTAAGGAAGGAGGGGAAAGGGAAAAAAGAACAGCAATAACAAGGAAACACAAGAAACAGAAAACACAAAACAGTCCCCAAAACTGAAATGAGACGGACACAGGCAAGTGTTCATGAAAGATGGAGGTGTGGGTGTTTTGTTTTAGTGTTGTTTGAAAGAGCCCAATACTCAGAATTTGGTATTTGGGAGGTTCAGATCCACAGGATGCCTTCTTCCATCCTCACCTGGCCCCGTTCTCCTCTGTAGCAGCCACGAGCATCGGTAATTTTCTGTATATCCTTCCAGAGAGATTCCAGGTGGGTATTGGGTTGGGCAAAAGGTTCATTCGGGTTTTTCTGTACGATGTTATGGAAAAACCTGATTTTTTTTGCCAACCCAGTGTTTTCTGCCTTCTGTACAAATAAGGCTTCCTTGGTGGCTCAATGGTAAAGAATCTGCCTGCCAAGCAGGAAATGTGGGTTCGATCCCTGGGTCAGGGAGATTCCCTGGAGGGGTAATGAATGGCTACCCACACCAGTATTCTGGCCTGGAAAATCCCATGCACAGAGGAGCCTGGCGGGCTTTAGTCCATGGGGTTGCAAGAAGCTGGACATGACTTAGCTTTCCAAGAAGGTTTATACAAGTAATAATATGACTTATATACAGAATGTTCTGCTCCTAGCATTTGTTTTTATTTAATAGCACAGCTTGGAAATTATTTCCTACCAGTACATCAGAGCTTCGTTTCTTTCTTAAAGGGCAGAGGATCCACCCCCCGCTTAGCCAAACCCATCTAGACAGCATATTAAAAAGCAGATACCTTACTTTGCCAACAAAGCTGTGTCTAATCAAAGCTATGGTTTTTCCAGTGGTCATGTATGGATGTGAGAGTTGGACTGTGAAGAAAGCTGAGCGCCGAAGAATTGATGCTTTTGAACTGTGGTGTTGGAGAAGACTCTTGAGAGTCACTTGTACTGCAAGGAGATCCAACCAGTCCATCCTAAAGGAAGTCAGTCCTGAATATTCATTGGAAGGACCTATGCTGAAGCTGAAACTCCAGTACTTTGGCCACCTGATGCAAAGAGCTGACTCATTGGAAAAGACCCTGATGCTGGGCAAGACTGAAGGCAGGAAGAGAAGGGGACAACAGAGGATAAGATGGTTGGATGGCATCACCGACTCAATGGGCATGAGTTTGAGCAAGCTCCGGGAGTTGGTGATGGACAGGGAAGCCTGGTGTGCTGCAGTCCATGGGGTCACAAAGAGTTGGACACAATTGAGCGACTGAACTGAACATATAAATAGATGCTTGGGTTGTTTCTGATCCATCATTACCAAGTCATGTCCAACTCTATTGTGAGCCCATGTATCTTGATATTGATATCAAAACAATTCATTGGAAGACACATTAAATGGGAAAAACAGTAATGCTTCATATATTTTATATTTATAAAAGGCATAATATACCAAGGACATATAGCAGCCTTTAACCTTACAACAAAATACTGAAAATGCAAAAAGTATTACAAACAGGAGAAGAAACTGACAAACCCACAGTTATATTAAAACATTTTAATAACAGCATCTATCGGAAGTGAAACACAGGGATGTGAGTATCAGTTAGCACCCTGAGCAAACACAAAGTAATGAAACAGAACACATGCTCACGAGCGGTGACTGGTCATTCAGAAGCCTTTGGAAAGACCAGTGAAACAGGCGCCTCTGTAGTCACTGCTCACGGAAGAAAGAGACAGTGAGTGAAGCCGGTAGCACAATGGGGCAGGCTTGGAAGTGTACAAGGACACACCCAGCTCCTTTTGTGCCTGAGATTTGAAGACGCGGGTGAATGAAAGCACGCAGGAATAAAAACACGGGCACCGTTCTGAGAAAAGGAGAGAGACAGAAGCAGGAGTAACAGCCGCAGACAGAGGGGAAGACCAGTGGAGGTGCACCCACCCCTCGCCCCAAGGAGAGGCCCAGGGAGGCTGCCAGGCGAGCTTTGCCAGGCTTCAGGAGTCCCCCGAGTTCCGTGCTAAAGTCGTTTCATAGAAACAGCCAGAACGTTGCCCCAGTCAAATGGTCAAACAGAAAACAGAATGGAAAACCCAGCTGCCGATACATGGCTACAGTGAATGGGAAGAGACCAGACAAGCAGGGAATTAAAATAAGAGGCCCACTGTGACGTAGTCATGGGGCACAAGGATTTATAGTCTCTCTATGATTACATATATAAATACTGCAGATGTTGGTTATTATAAGTTTACATGTTATATATTTATATACACGTATAGTATGTGTATCTACATTATATACACACATATAATATACATATTATATATACATATAGTGCATATATATGTACATATAGTTATATATACCTATTTACATTTATGTTATATATTTATAAAATTATGTATGAATGTATATATTTAAATTATACATGAATGTATACATAGTTACATAAGGAATCAAAAGGAATATTAAGTGCTTAAAGGAGAAGAATGAAATTCAAGACTTATTTCTTCAAAAATGGCAATAAGCTAAGAATAAAAGGAAACTTATTTAACTTGATAAAAGGATACTTATCAGAAATCATAAATCAAGCATTATACTTAATGGTAAAAATATTAGGAACTAGAATCAACGAACATATTGCTCACTATTGTCTCAGTTCACATCAGCAGTCCTGGTCGGTACAGTGAGACCAAGAGAAGAATTGACCTGCCTTTATTGCAGGTCAGATAATTATCTATGTATGAAAATTCAAAAGGATGAACTAGAAAGATATTAAAAACTCAATTAAGTAGCTTACTGATTTAATAAAGATGAAAGACATCATAAAGATTTTTACAGAAGGACACATTGGGAGCAAGTATTTGCCATATATGTAATGGCCAGCACATCACACCCGTGCTCTACAAACAGTGTCTTCAAATCAGTAAGAAAAAGAGAACAATTTGAGAGAAAAGTAGAGAAAGGAGAGACACAGGTCATTTACAGAAAAAGACGTACATGAGCCCCTGAACAGCCCCACTCAGACTTGAAAAATGAGACGTGAGAGTAACAACGAGGGCTTCCCAGGTGGCTCAGATGCTAACGAATCCACCTGAAATGCAGGAGACCCAGAGGCCTGGGTCGGGAAGATCCCTTGGAGAAGGGAATGGCAATCCACCCCAGTATTCTTGCCTGGAGAAGCCTGTGGACAGAGGAGCCTGGCGGGGAGTCCATGGCGTCGCAGAGTCAGACACAGCTGTGCAACTGAGCACAAACTCAAGCTTGCGGTGTCCAGGAATTCCAGTCTTTCACTCACTGAAGCGACCAGAGCTGGAGGACTAATTACGTCTGGGGGTGACGGCGGTGGGAAACGGGTGTGTGCAGGCGGGCGTCCCCCGGGCTCCGCTCTGACTCAAGGGGAGGCCGTGTTGTGGGCACCGACGTGACCCGGGCTGAGTAAGGCCTGAGTCAGGTGCGTGGATCTCGGGGGATTTGACGGCTCCAGGACTTGGGCCCGGGAGTCAGGTGGACAGGGGTCTTCCCCATCCTCTCACGGTTCTGGACGGTGGCCAGGTGTGTTTTCGGGGGAGGAGTTCAGCCTCTCCCTGGCTGGCTGTGACCCCCCAGAAGTGGCCATCTTGGTAGAGGTCTTCACTAGCATCATGTGTGTGTGTGCTCTGTCGCTTCAACCGTGTCCGACCCTCTGCAACCCGTGGACAGTAGCCTGCCAGGCTCCTCTGTCCCTGGGACTCTCCAGGAACGATAATGCATGAGGAATCGGAGCAAAACCCCCAGCGATGCCGGCAGGTGTCAGCCAGCGTCCGAGCCCTCTGCCGAGCCCTCCCACCTGCTGAAGCCCCAAGGTCCCACCCACACGCTCACCTGGAGTGTAGACCCCCCCTGTCCTGCCATCTGCCCTCTGGCAGCTCAGCTCGCTTGCTTGGCTCCATCCATCTGGACCTCTGGACAGAAGCTTCACCAGGACCGGGAGCCCCCTCCCTCCCCAGGGCCTGGTGGATGTACGGGGGTTGGGGGGGGGAACTGAGGCTGGCCCTCTGCTCATCTATGTGTGTTGGGGGGGGTGGTCTCTGCCCAGTTGGTCACAGGACTCAGGGAAGGGGCTAGACAAGCCCCCGGCCCCCTGCCCTGGGGCACCAGTCTATCATGAGATTCAAGGAGCCTGAACCAGGTGGTGCTTGGGAAGCATCTACCTGGCGGGCAGCCCCGACGCGGTCCCCCGTCCATCTGAGGTGACACCGGCTGAGGGTCTGTAAGTCTTTCACACGGAGACAGGTTGTACTAAGTCACTCAGTTGTGTCCGACTCTTTGCGACCCCATGGACCGAAGCTCACCAGGCTTCCCTGTCCATGGGATTCTCCAGGCAAGGGTCCTGGAGTGGGTTGCCATTTCCTCCTCCAGGGGATCTTCCCGACCCAGGGATCAAACCTGTGTCTCTTCTGTCTCCTGCACTGGCAAGCGGGTTCTTTACCACTAGTGCCACCTGGGAAGTCCTAGAGACAGGCTACCAGGGGGCATCATTGCCTGACACGTTCAGGATGAGGTTATAGAGGGAGCTCTCAGAGGGCTCTACCCAGAGTCAGAGCTGGGGTTTCTCCCCTGACTCACCAGGGTGACACATAGAGGGGGAGAGACTCCCCGTGGGTTCACGTGGGGATGTAGTTATCTATTCAGCCTATGAGAGTTGGACCATAAAAAAGGCTGAGCACTGAAGAACTGATGCTTTTGGACTGTGGTGCTGGAGAAGATTCTTGAGAGTCCTTTGGACTCTCCAACCAGTTCATCCTAAAGGAGACCAGTCCTGAGTATTCATTGGAAGGACTGATGCTGAAGCTGAAGCTCCAATACTTTGGCCACCTGATGTGAGAATGGACTCATTGGAAAAGACCCCGATGCTGGGAAAGATTGAAGGTGGGAGGAGAAGGGGACGACAGAGGATGAGATGGTTGCATGGCATCACCGACTCAATGGACATGAGTTTGAGCAAACTCTGGAAGTTGGTGATGGACAGGAAAGCCTGGCGTGCTGCAGTCCGTGGGGTCACAGAGAGTTGGACACGACTGAGCAACTGAAAAACAATGACAAAAATTCAGTGTTATGAATATGCATTTACACTTGTAACACGATGCAAAGAACGTGAAAAAAATCATTAATTGCAGAAAATGAAGCTCATCTGAATCTTGGCAGGTGGAGCTATGCAGAAGACTCTTCCTCCCAGCCTGCACTCCCCACTCTGTCACCCCATCCCCATCGCCAGAACAGGCAGAGTATCAATACCTCCAGGAGAGGGGGTGAGGGGAGGGAGAGCTGTTAAGTTCAGCCAGAGGGCTTTAAAACTCCCCCTGGAGCTGCAGCACCTGAGTCTGGGTAGGTCTCAGGCTTCCCTGAGCCATTGACCACCTCTCCCCCTTTGCTGTTGATAGCTTACGGTGAACAGTGTCGGATTCGCGACCTCCGAAGAAGATTTAGCTTCGGGACCAGGGACCAGGCTTGATCGCTCAAGAGCTTTTGTGTAGCAGAGTTTTATTAAAGTATGAGAGGGACAGGGAAAGCTTCTGACACAGACATCAGAAGGGGGGCGGAGAGTGCCCCCTCGCTAGTGTTAGCAAGGGAGCTATATCCTTTTTAAATTAGTTATTACAGTAAGTCAAAAGGATGTCTCAAGGTTGTAAAGATCTTACTAGACCTACTCCCATAATATACATTTTAAAGTAGCAGGATTAGTCAGAAGGTTTTCAGGAGGGAGAAACATGTCCTCAAGCGGGATGCATGATTGTTATATAATCCTTACTAAGGAATGTAGAAAAAGAACGTTTGTCCTTTCCTCCTCCTTGAGAATTCCAGACCCCTATCTCCTCCTTGGGAGCCCCAGACCCCTTTCTCCTCCTGGGGGACCCCGGACTTCTTATCAACCTGCCTAGGGATTGAGTCTCTCACCGTCTGGAAGGGGCAGCAGGAGGTGCCTACAGGAAGGGCAAAGTTTTCTCTGAAACGTGCTGCCTGGGGGTCCCTGCCATGCCTGACGTGCAGAGACCCCCTCCTCTCAGCCTGTGTCTCCAGAAACAAGTGACGTTCTGGCCCGGGGGCTGCCCTGATGCCCACCCAGCACTGGTGAGTGCACCTTGTGGCCCGTGGTGGCTTGCCGGCTGGCACAGCTCCCAGGCTGTCAGCCAGGGGACAGCAGGGGGCACCTCTGAGTCACCGCAAATTGGAGGCTGGATTGGAGGCGGGACCCCGTCTGGATGCTGTTAGCGGCCCCTGGTGCGTGCCAGGAGTGGGTTAATGACCTTTGCACCGGGGCGGGGTGGGCAAGGGCATCCCGGGGGGCATCCTGAGGCTCCTTCCGTAATGGCCCAGTGTCTGCTGTCTGGGACTGGCCTAGCTCTGATTTAGAAGGGCACCAGTTCTTGTATGGGCTAAAACTCCTGCAGAACAGGGACAGCCTCCAGGCTACAGGGCACCTTGATGCCGTGACTAATAAAGATCGGGCCAGTGGTTGACGCTGGCCTCTGAACAAACCTTCCCTCCCCCGTTTCCAGTCTCCCATCCCAGTTTCCTCTTTGCCTGGTGGAAGCAGGTCCAGGGAGGGTCACTAGAGGCCTGAGCTCCCTATGGGGGTGGCTCTGCCCTCCCTTCATGGAGTTGGGGTGCTGGGCCCACCCTCTGAGTCCTGGGCGCCCAGGAATTGCAGTGGAGCTGAAGGGCACAGGAACCTACTTGAGATCATGTTTCCCAGGTGGTAAAGAATCCGCCTGCCAATGCAGGAGACATGAGAGACACAGGTTCCATCCCTGAGTCATGGAGAAGATCCCCTGGAGGAGGAAATGGCACCCCACTCCAGTATTCCTGCCTGGAGAATCCCCCTGGACAGAGGAGCCTGGCAGCTGCAGTCCATGGGGCTGCAGAGAGTCGGACATGATTGAGCACACCCACGTAAGACAGTTAGCGAGCAACGCTCTTTGATTTAGAGGCATTAGGACGTGATCGGCCCCTGGGGATGGGTAATGAATAACTCTATTTTATAGACAAGGCTGGGGCTTCACTTAGGTGAGAAGAGTTACTGGGTTACTTTGCCAACGAAGGTCCGTCTAGTCAAGACTATGGTTTTTCCAGTAGTCATGTATGGATGTGAGAGTTGGACTATAAAGAAAGTTGAGCGCCGAAGAATTGATGCTTTTGAACTGTGGTGTTGGAGAGGACTCTTGACAGTCCCTTGGACTGCAAGGAGATCCAACCAGTCCATCCTAAAGGAGATCAATCCTGGATACTCATTGGAAGGACTGATGTTGAAGCTGAAACTCTAATACTCTGGCCAACTGATGCAAAGAGCTGACTCATTAGAAAAGACACTGATGCTGGGAAAGACTGAAGGCAGGAGGAGAAAGGGACGACAGAGGATGAGATGGTTGGATGGCATCACAGACTCAATGGACATGGGTTTGGGTGAACTCCGGGAGTTGGTGATGGACAAGGAGACGTGGTGTGCTGCAGTCCATGGGGTCACAAAGAGTCAGACACGACTGAGAGACTGAACTGAACTTAACTGGGCTGCGTCCCAGCGTCCAAAAGAGCTTTCAGGTCCATGCTCCCCCTTCCACTGGCCCCCTCCCAGCTCTGGCTGCGGGTGAGCAGACTGGTTCTCTTCTGAGCTCCTCACCCTGTCCTGGCCCATGTGTCTTTCTTCCAGGGAAGAACACGGCAGGATGGGTGTTTCAAGAATGCGTGTTTTTATCCTCCAGAAAAAGGGTTGGCAGGAAAAGCATGTCTCCTCTTTGTTTCCTGGGATTTTATCTGTATCTTGAAACTCCTGCCAAAGTCCCCAGTCCAGGCACTGCATGATTTAAATATCAATTGAATTTCACCCAGAAACCAAATTGAAGTGTATAAACGGCAGCCACACCCCAGGTCTTCTCCTGGTTCCCCAGGATCCTATCTGGGCAGGATCCTGGGGAGACTGAGGGTGGGTTCCCTGTGGCCTCTGCTCACCCAGCCGCATGGCCAGCTGCCCGTGGGACTGCAGATGGTGACCGTCACCCCATGGGCCTCAGTTCCCTCCCTATGGAAACAGGGGGCCAGACCTGTTGACCTTTGATCTCCCTTCGGTCTAATGATTGGTGATTCCGTTGCTGGATATTAAGCAATGTGACTGCAGTAGACTTACACTGAATACAGTGTGAATGTGTGTGGTGAGTGTCTGTGTGTGTGTGTGTATGCAGGGGGCATTTAAAGCTCAGTTGATTTTTACAGACTTGGGGGTTTTAAAAAATACGACCCAATACTCATAAACATGAAAGCAAAGATTCAGAAATCCAGCTACATAAAGATCCCCTGTATGGGGAAAAAAACAAAAAAACCTGTAAAATAGTCAAGACAAAAGATAAACTGGCATACCGAATCAAAGGGCTAGTTTCATTAATAAATGGCCTCCAAATCAAAAGGAAAAGATGACCAAGCAGAGAAATAAGTAGAAATCTATAGATACTAATAGCCAGCAAGCATGTGGAATGTGCCCAGTCTTGGAATGTGAACTGAAGCAATGGGGTAGCTTGTCTTTCCCCAAACACTGTAACGCGCCCTGACGTCCTGCTGAGGGGGTGCACATTCAGTCCTCTGGATGGCCGCTGGACCGCCCCTGTCAAATTTAAAATTCCTGTACCCTTTAATTTTTTTTCCCGTACCCTTTTATTTTTTTTTCCTGTACCCTTTTAAAGAGATCTATTTCCTTCTGTGGCTGCCCAGGCTTCCTCTAGTTGACGTGAGCAGGGGGCTGGCTACTCTTGGTTGCAGCGTGAGGCCTCTCTGTGCTGGCTTCTCCTCTTGCTGTGAAGCCTGGACTCTAGAGTCCTGGCTCAGCGGTTGTGGTGCAGGAGCTTAGTTGCTCTGTGGCATGTGGGATCTTCCCCGGACCAGGGATCGAACCTCTGTCCCCTGCACGTGCAGGCAGATTCTTAACCACTAGACCACCAGGGAAGTCCAAAATCCCTATACACATTGACTTGGGAATTATCCTTCCAGGAACTTATCCAATAAAATATTTTGGTAAGTGGGGAAAAAGGTGTGTATTCATATTAATTACCATGGCATTACCATTAATTACCATACCATTCATTACTATGGTCAGAGCAAAGGATTGGAAACCAGCTGCTAAGTAGGGGTCAGTTAAATAGATTGTTGTGTGTCCTCCAAGGAATAAGACTTGTTCAAGGAATAAGGCAGCTCTATATCTACTGTTGTGTGTCTCTAACGTGAGGCTCCCTGATGGCTCAGGCGGTAAAAAAATCTGCCTCCAAGGCAGAAGACTCGGGCTTCCCAGGTGGTACTAGCGGTAAAGAACCCGCCTGCCAATGCAGGAGACACAAGAGATGCGGGTTAGAGCCCTGGGTCGAGATCCCCTGGAGGAGGGCATGGCAACCCACTCCAGTCTTCTTGCCTGGAGAATCCCATGGACAGGGGAGCCTGGCGGGCTGCAGTTCTTGGGGCTGCAAAGAGTCAGACACGACTGAGCAGCTGAACACACACACACACACCCATCTCTAGCACACCTCACGAAGTGCAGAAAAGTAAGGTGTACAATGGCCCTGCCAGCTTATGCCAGGCAGCTCTTCCTGCCAGCCCTTCCCCCTTTACATGGACATCTCTGGAGGATGACCATGGAACGTGCCACTGTGCTTGTGTCCAGAATGACAAGTGTGTGGGGGGATGGGAATCAGAGGGGAATGCACTGAATACTTTGAAATTTTGTCCTGTGTGTATTACTTGCTAAAAATGGATAGAACACAAAAGTAATACAATTGCTTTGGGCTGAATGTTTGTGTACTCCCGGAACTTATGTGTTGAAACCCTCGTCCCTAAAATGATGGTGTTTGGAGATGGGGCCTTTGGGGGGTGATTAGGTCATGAGACTAGAGCTCCCAGTATGGGACTAGGGTCCTGCCTAAGGCGATGACAGAGGATGAGATGGTTGGATGGCATCAGACTCGATGGACACGAGCTGGAACAAGCTTTGGGAGTTGGTGATGGACGGGGAGGCCTGGCGTGCTGCAGTCCACGTGGTTGCGAAGAGTCGGACACGACTGACTGAACTGAACTGATAGAGTAATTTAGCTTCAGACCTTTACTGTATGTGTTTTTTTTTTTTTTTGAAACGTGGCTTGATTTGCTGCATATAAAAAACCTGGTTGGCACAAGCACGCCGTCATGGGGTCCCTCCAAGTGTAATTTCAAAAACTTCAAAGTGTGATTCTGAGACAAGTGTGGAGTGACCATGGATAACCACTGCTGATCACATCATTACTGATGATTCTTAGAACTTGGCAGCGAGAAGAGCGACCGGGAGGTGAAGCTGGTTTAATGGGCATTTGAGGATCAGAGAGACAGTCAGCTGGGAAGCAGGTGCTGGAGGAAGCCTGAGATGAGATGCAAAACTGGGCAACAGCCCTCGCATAAGCTCTGGGATATCCCTTCTACCCAACAGGTGTCACCTGGGGGTCCTAAGTTACTTGCCTGCATCTCCAAGTGTGGTTCTAATCAAAGCATGCGTGTTCCAGGCACAGAGGTAACTGTTGGCAGGTGAGCTGAAGGATGCGCTTGCATTTCGGAGCATCTCTTCTCGGAGCCTCTCTTCTCGTCAGGATCCTCCCTCCTCCCCTGTTCCCAGCTCACAGCTGTGATGTCAGGGCCAGCAGGGAGCTGTGTGTGCCGCCTGGCGTCACCTGGATGAGGTGCCCGAGCAAGGGTCCAGCCCTGCTATGAGGCTGGCGTCCCCATCTGCAATGTGTGGAAACATGACCACACGGTGTCGACTGGAGGATCATTCATGACACGTGTGTGAGTGTGTGGTTCCAGCAGCCAGCAGGGCCCTCTCCCCGGCTTGCGGGGGTGGGCGGGCAGGTGGGTGCAGAGATGGTGCTATTCCTGTGGCTTCTGGCACGGGGCTCGCCTCCCCAGCCTTCCCCTGTGTAGTCAGAGCCCAAAGTCTCCGCTTCCTTGTTTGAAACACTCGGGAGCATAGGCCCTGCTGCTAGAGGCCTTTTCATTCTTGACCTAAGTCATCACCGGGCTGGAGGAGGGATGCGTGAATGGCCAGCGGGGGGAGCACAAGGCGGGCTCACCAGCCTCGGAAAATAAGAATACAGGACCCCTGGTCAAATCTGACCATCAGACAAACCCATGCATACAGGCACACCTCAGAGACATCGGGGCTCCGTTCCAGACCACTGCAATAAGGCAAGCGTGGCAATAACGTGAGTCACACACATTTTTTGGTTTTCCAGTGCATGTACGTTTATATTTACATTATACCGTGGTCTAAGTGTGCAATTGCAGTTATGCCTGAAAAATGCACATCCCTTAATTTAAAAATAATGCTGTGGGAAAAACGGTGCCAATAGACTTTCTCAACGCAGGGCTACAACCCTTCAATTTGTTAAAAATGCAACATCTGAGGAGTGCAATAAAATGAGGCATGACTGTCTATTTTTAAGCATACGTTTGTCCCATGCAATATTTGGGATATATGTATATTAAAAAATTGCTTGTTGTTTCTCTGCAATCCAGAGTTGACTCCCATCTGTATTTTATCCGGTAACTTCGGTCCCGGGAACAGCAAGCGGGGAAGAAGGAACTGGACTGGGCAGTCAGGGAGGTGGGGCAGCGGGGAGACAGAGGGGCTTTGAGGGGATGCCCCAGAGGTCGGAGCGAGGGGCAGACAGTGTGTGACCCGCAGAGCAGCAACAGGGGAGGGAGGGGGCACGCGGCCAGCAGGGCAGGGCCCGGAGGAGGGGTCTGGGTGAGGGCTGCAGAAGTGCGTGAGCAAAGCACAGGCTGCTGCTCAGAGCCGGAGGCAGGGGACCAGTGTGACTGGTCAGGGGAGCACGGCTGGCTTTCTCTGGCTGGGCTTAAGTAGGAAAGGGCGGGAAAAAAAAAAAAAAAGTTAGGGCAGCCGCCAGTTACTCGTCAGCTGCTGTACACGTGGGGCTGAGGGTCACAGGGATTATGTTTGCTCCCCAGATGGTCGGTGTGGATCCTGCAGGCGGCTTCTGGGACAGCTCACTGCAGATGAGGGCTTGGTTCCGGGGCTGGTTGCATCGGGCTGTGGGCCAGAGCTCTACTTGTATTATAAGTTCTGAGTGATCCTTCCAGCCCCTTCGAGGTTCACTCCTCCTGGATGGGTTTGAGTCCTGCATTTTCAATACTGCATTTCAGCTGTCCAAATCCTGAATGGTGTCTGTCTTCTATAGAAGGTCTCCAGTGTGGACGATGCCGTGCCTTCCTCTAAGGAGCCCTGCTCCCCTCCTCCCTTCCCGTCCCCCTCCTCTCTCCCTTCTTCCGTCCATCCATCCTTCTTCCCTTCCTTCTTTCCTTCCACCACGTACCCTTACGTGCCCAGCGCCATGCAGTGTGCTCAGAAGGGGAGGACCGCCCAGAGACCCCTTCAGCACCCCTAACGTGACTCACGCCTGGTCCGCAGGGCGCCTCCTGGAGAGACACCGGCGGCCCTGGCCCAGACCTCGCAGACCCGGGCCGGCCTGCTGGTGGCCTGCTCCCCTGCCTCAGTCCTGCTGTCTCAGCGTCTCCACCCTGTTCAGCGTTTCCATCCTCGGGAAGCAGGGATGTCTAGGGAGCCGTGTCTTCTGCGAGGGCCTGACCAGGCCTGGAAGCAGCAGAAGAGATTGGCTGGCTGGGTTTTGGTTCTGTGAAGGCCCAGCGCTTCTCCAGGCACGTCTCTGTGCGGCTCACTTCAGCGCCCAGGGGCGGAAGCGCCGCAGGCCTGGCCTTGCGGTCGGAGCTCTGGGTGGACGGGCCTCCCCAGATGTAGTCTCCCGTCGGGGTGGAAGCGCTGCAGGCCTGGCCCTGCCGTCGGAGCTCCAGGCGGTCGGGCCTGGCTGGAGCGCAGTCTCCCGGCAGGAGCCGAGGCGGCAGCACCCAGCCCTGCGTGGGCCCCCACGTGGTGACAGGTCACCAGGCAGGGGTATCCAAGGTCAGGGCTCCGGGGCCTTCTCACTCAGCCACAGGGCTCCGCTGCTTCTTCCTAACATACTTTGGAAGTTTTAATTGGTATGTTATTCTTCTGTCTTTTGGTTCATCAGTTAAACTTAATTTTGTTAACTTTTTATTCTAGAAAATTTCGAATGTACAGAAGTGGGGTGAACGGTATGATGAACCTTCTGCAGGCAACCAGCGCTCAACTCTGAGGTCACTTCGGGCCTTATCTTGTTTTGTCTACAGATCACACAAGCACACCCCTCTACACCTGCCCCAGACACACACACACACACACACACACACACACACACGCATATACACTTGCACCTGCCCAGACACACACACACACACAGAAACACCCCTACACCTGCCCCAGATGATTTTAAAGCAACCCCGAGACATGATTTTATTCATTAATTCCCGGAGAAAAAGGTGTGTCTTCTCTAAAGCACCAAGATACAATTTTCTCACCTGAACAGCACAAGACCACAGCATTGAATCCTGTTGTGTTCCAGTTTTTTTTTTTTTTTAAAAAAACAAGGAAAACCCAGCCAGGATCCGAGCCCTTTCCGGACCCGTCCTGTGGCCGCTGGATGCACCCAGGAGCCCACGGCTCCCGACGGCTCTGCTGCTGGTCTCTGGCCTGTGAACCCTCCTCTGACCCTGGACGTCCCGGAAACAAGCTGCCCATCTCCCACGGCACAAAGCCAGGTTCTCTCCAAGCTGCTTTCCCATGCACTGCGTGGTGCCAGTTCTGCTCTAACAGGCCGAATCTCCTTCCAGCGAGAGCAGTTTGAATGCTAATTGTTGTCTTATTAGGACCTGTTCCCAAAGTGATTCCCCAGTCTAGTGGTTCTCCCCGCAGGCTGCCCATTAGCACCCCTGAGCAGCGCTGAGATCACACAGGAGAATGTGCTGTGATCCATCCGGGTGGAGGGGGCCCAGGCCCCAGTTTCCTAGCTGTCTGCCGTGGCTCTCACGGACAGCCTAGGTGAAGACCACCGTCCACCCCCCTCTTAGCTCTGACAGCATCCAGAGCACAGACAGGCTGGCCGACAGAGATAACTGTTTCGCAGGCCCGAAATCATTTCCTGTGACCCAGTTTTATACCTTCAAGTCTAGGCAGCAGACTGTGAAGCCAGTAAGCACAGCTAATTGAGAACCACAAGGGGCTCCTTTTCACAGAGAGACAGGGCAGCCCCCACGTTCCAGCTGCCTGTGTCTTGAAGATGATGCCCCTGAGGTCTTCAAAGCCGGCTGGGCACTGCAGAAGGGTAAAGACCCACTTCTTCATTCCTTCTGTGTCTCACAGTAAAACCTTCTTCCCCAGGAGGCTCCTCAAGCCAAGCGGAGAGCCACAAGGGTACCACCTGGGTATCATAGGCTAAATCCTATTTTAGCGGGCCTTCTAATACACGTGGGCATGTGCCACAGCAGAACTCTAAAATTACCCCAAGATTCCCATCCCCTGGTGGTCTTGTGCTTTATAATCCACCCCCAGATTGCAGGCAGAAACTGTGACTATGATGGAATATTGTGCCTGTGAAAAGGTTACTGAGCACTTGATCTTGAGTTAATCAAAAGGCAGGGGAGCCCGGTGGGCCTGGCCTAATCAGGTGAGCACACCAAGGGACTGAGCCCTTCCTGGAGTGAGAGGTTGGAAGTCTGATGGGCCAATGGAGGGGGCACGTGGCAAGGGCCTGATGGTGTGAGCAGAGGTGGCCCTGGTCCTTCCACAGCAGCCCACCCATCCGTCCTCCCCGGAGCCCATCCTTCCAGCCACGCCCTCCCCTCTGCACAGCAGCCTCTCTCCCTGGCCCTCCCGATGCTGAGGCTGGTCCATGCTGCTGTCCTCCAGAATGTGCTTGCTGTCCTCTGCCTCCTGGGAAATGCTGAGGTTTAATCTTGCATCATCAACAAATATTGTAATAAGGTGCTTAGTCAGTCATGTCCAACTCATTGTGACCCCATGGACTGTAGCCCGCCAGGCTCCTCTGTCCACAGGATTCTCCAGACAAGAATACTGGAGTAGGGTGCCATTTCTTCTCCAGGGGATCTTCTCAACCCGGGGATCAAAACCCTGTCTCTTGGGTCTCCTGCAGTAGCAGGCAGATTCTTTATCACTAGCGCCACCTGGGAAGCCCCATTGTAATAACACTTGACATTTTGTAGCATGCCAGGCTTCTCTGTCCATCACCAACTCCCAGAGTTTACTCAAACTCATGTCCATTGAGTCGGTGATGCCATCCAACCATCTCATCCTCTGTTGTCCCCTTCTCCTCCAACTTTCAATCTTTCCCGGCATCGGGGTCTTTTCAAATTGGCTGAATGTTTTTGATCCAACAGGGACTTTGTTAGAAACATTTGAGTTTGTCCCATTGTGTGTCTGTGTGCAGATGACAAACTAAGCCTTGAGAAGGTTTAGCAATTTGCCCAAGGGGCTGGCCTGGATTCAAAGATTGTGTGGCCATGATGAAGTCTGAATCCCCCCATGGCTACTTGGCAAGGACTTGGGCCAACAGGACATCTGGGGATTCTGAAGCAGCAGCAGGTCCTCAGAGAGGGAGACAGGAGCGCAGAGAAGGGGCTGCACCTGAACTTGGGGGTCGTGGTTTTATGCCAGCTTGACATCACTCCCTTCCTGAGTGTATGTGCACCACGCACAGAAGCTGGAGCTAGTAATAACAGGAGTGGATCTGTCCCTGAAAGGAAAGTGTCTTCAATAAAATAAGCTACCATGTAACTGTCTCATCTTTTGCATTTATGGTTATTTTTCCTTTTGCCTAAGAACATCTGAAAATCCCATGGATGGAGGAGCCTGGTGGGCTGCAGTCCATGGGGTCACTAAGAGTCAGACATGACTAAGCGACTTCACTTTCACTTGTCACTTTCATGCATTGGAGAAGGAAATGGCAACCCACTCCAGTGTTCCTGCCTGGAGAATCCCAGGGACGGGGGAGCCTGGTGGGCTGCCGTCTCTGGGGTCGCACAGATCGGACACAACTGAAGCGACTTAGCAGCAGTAGCAGCAAGAACATCTGATGCATTTTAGACTGCCTCCGGTGGAAAAAAAGAAACCCATAAAAACAAGCTGAAACAATTCCTACTCTCAACAATTAGCAATTAATGAGTTTATTTGTTGCTTATCCACACAACTTTTTCTTATCTCTAAATATGTTATGCAATGTCATCGTCAGTACCTCCTATTTCATAATCAGTGTGAACTCCAGATCACTAACATCTCCGTAGAACTTTCTTTGGATGGCCTCACTGAATAAAAGAACCATAGTTTATTCATCACGAGTTGGCGAGTGTCTGTGTTGTTTATGCTGTGATCAGCACCCATGCCACCGCTCGGAAAATGCCAGCAAACTCTCAGTGGTTGATAACTTAATGGACTCACCTCTTAATAAGATGAACATCTGTGAGGCTGCCTCACGGAAAGGAAAATCCAGATTCTTAAGTGTCAGTATTTCCAATCCTGGCCACAGCTAGACTTACTTGAAAGGGCTTTAGTGAATACAATGGGCTTAACCTCAGAGATTCAAGTCTAATTGGTGAGGGTGTGCCTGTCATAGGCGTTGTTTTAAAGCTCTCCAGGTGACCCTAATTTGCAGCCAAGGTTGAGAAACTCTGAAATAAGCTGTCTTTATAAAACATGTGCTTGTTTATATCTTAATAACTTGTTAAAATGCTCCTCTCACCTCTTTTTGAACTTCCCGTCTTGCTTACTTGCTTACTGAGCTGGCCACGTTAGCTTGAGAATGTCAACCAGGGGAGATAGAAAATTAATTTATTTGAGAGAACTAGCCATTGTTCATTTTATAAGCCAGGTGCGACCTTGAAACCAAGGATAGTATACGAAAGCCAAATTGCTGGGCCATCACACTTATGAAGATGGATCCCTTAAAGATTATTAGCAAATTGAACCTCTAAATGTATAGAAATGATAATAACCAATACCTAGGAATTTCCTACAAATATAAGGAAGATTTAATGTTAGATAATCTGAAAATGTCACTGTTTTGAGAGAGAAAATTATTTCATTAGAAGTTAGAAAAAGCATCTTATAAAATTAATCATTCATGATGGAAAAATAAAAATTTCTCATTGAAATAGGAATTAGGGTTAGTTTTAGTGTTCTTCACTCGATGAAGTGTACCTAAATATACATAATGAATCATTATAATGATGAAACATGGATGCATCCACTTTAAAATCAATGAGGCAAGGCTGACACGTATCTTTATGCTTCTTATTGACATTACATATAAAAAGGAATCAATGGCATAGGATAGAAAAAGATAAATTTGTCATTATTTACAAATATGCAAATATTTATATTTATATCATTGCTTATAAATATGATTATCTACAGCAATAACAAAAATCTATAAATTACTAGAAAAATTAGGTGTTCAGCAAGGTGACTAGGTATAAAATTGATTTTCAAAAGTGAATAGCAAAAAATTTATAGTAAAAAAAATCTGATGTTTCTTTAGAACAAATCTGAGAAATCATTTTTAAAATTCATTTGCATACAATCTGTACAGAAGATCCTTAACGAAGGACCAAAGGTGTGGCTGAATACTTTCTGTTCATGAACAGGAAAACATAACAGCTCAAAAATATGAATTCTCTCCAGATAGACCTCTAGATTTAAGGCAACTCCATTCAGAATCACAACAGGGTTTTCATGAACTCAATACCGGGTTTCTAATATGTGCAGTGATGATCAAAGGACTAAGAAAGAGCCATGTGTATTCTAAATAGAAGTAAGGACGGGGGAGGGTTTGCCTAGCGGGCATGTATAATCATGGAACTACGACATTAAACTGATTCATTGGAAAAGACCTTGATGCTGGGAAAGATTGAAGGCGGGAGGAGAAGGGGACGACAGAGGATGAGATGGCTGGATGGCATCACCGACTCAATGGACATGAGTTTGAGTAAACTCCAGGAGTTGGTGATGGACAGGGAGGCCTGGCGTGCTGCAGTCCATGGGGTCGCAAAGAGTCAGATTCAGATCCCTACCTCACATCATACACTTTACTATGATCAAAAGTAGCAGCATCAAAGGGCTTCCCATGTGGCACAGTGGTAACGAACCCTCCTGTCCTGCAGGGGACACAGGAGATGTGGGTTCAGTCCCTGGCTCTTGAAGATGCCCTGGAGGAGGGCATGGCAGCCCACTCCAGTATTCTTGCCTGGAGAACTCCATGGACAGAGGAGCCTGGTGGGCTACAGTCCACGGGGTCACAAAGAGTCAGACACGAATGAGCATGTACACATCTTATCACAGGAACAACAACACTTTAAAATTCTTAATGAGAACATGTAGGTGGTTATTTTTTCTTAACCTGGGGTAGAAAAAAAGTTTTCTTAAACAATGTACTGAAAGCCAGGCAACCAATATGAAATATTGGTGAATTTGGCAAGCTAGATTAAAGATGGTGTTGGTAGCACATGTAACTGACCCAGACTATAAAACAAACTTCTAGAAATTAATAAGAGGAACTTCTCTGATGGTCCAGTGGTTAAGACTCCACGCTTCCACTGCAGGGGCCACAGCTTCCATCCCTGGTTGGGGAACTAAGATCTCGAATGCCTTGGGGCTTGGCCAAAAGAAAAAAATAAAAGGATAATTTTTTTTTTTAAGAAATGAATAAGAAAAAGATAACTGATTTAAAAAGTGAGTGAAAGATATGAACAGGCCTTTCAGAGAAGAGGAAATATAGGGAGCCAATAAAAACTGTAAGGAGATGACAGATGTCTTAAGAAATCAGGGAAGTGCCTGTCGTGTAGTGAGATAGCATTGCACACCCATGTTTGGCAAAATTATGAAGTCTGATAGCACCAAGTATTAGAAAGAAAGCAGACTGAGAATATACATGTTGTTGGTGGGAGTGTAAATTGCTACCATCATTTGGGAAATCAATCGTGTAAATTTGGACTTTAGTCTACCCTGCTGCTGCTGCTGCTGCTGCCAAGTCACGTCAGTTGTGTCCGACTCTGTGCGACCCCATAGATGGCAGCCTACCAGGCTCTGCCACCCCTGGGGTTCTCCAGGCAAGAACACTGGAGTGGGTTGCCATTTCCTTTTCCAATGCATGAAAGTGAAAAGTGAAAGTGAAGTCGCTCAGTCGTGTCCAACCCTCAGAGACCCCATGGACTACAGCCTACCAGGCTCCTCCGTCCATGGGATTTTCCAGGCAAGAGTTAGTCTACCCTACAATCTGGCAATTCCAGTCCTAGGAAGCATCAAGAGATTCACTTGCACAAAAAAGGAAACAAAAAAAAAAGAAAGAAAAGGAAAACAACACAGTAAGAAAGAAAAAAAAAGAGAGCTGCCCGAAAGTGTGTTTAACAAGTCTTGAACAAGAATGTGCAATCCTGTTTCTAGTAGCAACAAACTGGAAGCATCCCAACGGCCTGTACAAACTGGAGTCCACTCACACTAAACTACTGCCCAGGGTACAAAGGAATGAGGAGCAGCCACAGTGGAAGCTTGATGGCTAGCGGTCCAGAGAAATGGACCGCCGCAGGGGACTCGGGCTCGATTCCTGGTCAGGGAACGAAGATTGCCTTCATGCTATGTGGTGCGGCCAAAGATTAACAGCTATCAGGCAAACAGACAAAAAACCCTCCCCCAAAACCCCACAAAACATGATGCCTCGAGGAAGCGTAAGGTTCCATGAAAAAGCAAGCGCCAGAGACTTCATATAGTAAGAGAGCCTTTTATATAATTTTTAAAATGCACAGCTACACAATATTTAGGACTCCGTGTGGAAGTCAGAGTATTTTTTATTTTTTGTACATGAATATTCATAGCAGTATTATTTCTAATAGTCAAAAGGTAGCAACATTCAAATGTCCATCAACAGATGAACAGATAAAAGATAGGATATCCACACAATGGAATATGATTCACTCATAAAAAAGAGTGAAGTACTGATACACGCAACAACATGGATGAATATTGAAAACATCATGCTAAGGGAAAGAAAACAGTCACAGAAGACTACACTCCATATGGTTCCATTCCTATGAAAGTTCAAAATAGGGAAACCCATAGACTAAGATGGTATTAGCGGTCACTTAGGACTGGACGGGGCAGCTGCAGGGGAATAGGAGGGTAACAGCTAAAAGGATTTCCTTTTTTTTTGGCAGTGCCAAGTGGGTTGCAGGATCTTAAATCCTGACCAGACGTTGAACCTGGACCCCCACAACGAGAGCACCAAGTCCTAATCACTGGACCCCCAGGGAATTCCCCCAGATTCCTTCTTCAGGTGATGAAAAAGTTCTGAAGATGACAGTGGTGATGGTTGCTCTAATCTGTGAATACAATAAATCTCATTCAGCTGGACACTTTAAAGGGTGAACTATACAATAAATGAATTCATACCTCAATAAAGTGTTTTTTTTTAAATCTCTACTCATAATAATGCAGAAGCCCACTAACCCAGAAGTTTCTGTGGCCAGTTCTCCCTTATAACTGTACTAGAGAGTAGAAAGCATGGTCTGCTGCTGCTGCTAAGTCGCTTCAGTCGTGTCCAACTCTGTGCGACCCCATAGACGGCAGCCCACCAGGCTACCCTGTCCCGGGGATTCTCCAGGCAAGAACACTGGAATGGGTTGCCATTTCCTTCTCCAATGCATGAAAGTGAAAAGTGAAAGTGAAGTCGCTCAGTCGTGTCTGACTCCTAGCAACCCCATGGACTGCAGCCCACCAGGCACCTCCATCCATTGGATTTTCCAGACAAGAGTACTGGAGTGGGGTGCCATTACCTGGGGGAAATTCAACTTTCCACTTGGTAATTCCATATTCATGCTAGCCTCTTACCTCACACCAAGTAACACAGAGGGAACTTCCTTGCCATGAAAAGCTTCAAATGTTGAAGCTGTAACTATGCCAAACGAATGAGCTCACTAACAGAGATTCTGAAGGCCTTTGGATTTCGGGTCTTTCTGTAAAGTCAAATTAAAGTGTTGTAATGTCACATATCTGCCTCTTTGGGGTACTTTCTAAGGTGAGTTTCAAAATGAGGAGGCTGAACCAAGAATACATTTTATGTAATGACCAAAGCTACTCCTGTCCCGTTTGATTTCTTTTTAATTTTTAGTAGTAAGGTGGGGAGTGGGTGTGCATGCGTGTGCTCAGTCATGTCCCACTCTTTTCAACCCTGTGGATCATAGCTTGCCTGGCTCCTCTGTCCATGGAACTCTCCAGGCAAGAATATTGGAGTGGCTTGCCATTTCCTACTCCACAAAGTAGTTTTTTTTAAAGCAAAATAATGACGTGGACAGAGGAGCTAGGCAGGCTACCGTCCATGGGATCTAAAGAATCAACATGACTTAGAGACGAAACCGCCACCACCGCCACCACCCCAACCAGGGAGGAACCCCAAATGCAAGGCAGTAGCTGCATCTGAGGAAAGAGGCGAAGTGGTAATAAGCACGCATGGAAAAGGACACGTCTGGAGGTGTCAGTCATCTGCAACGGCCTCATGCGGGTGGCTGGTGAGTTCAGGGTGTTCAGTGTGTAACACAGACAGACAGACACACCTAACAAAGACAGCCGTACATGGGCCAGTGATGACATTCTAACTTGAACCTGGGCTTATGCATGGACCCCAGTTCTGTGCATCTGAGGTCCAACTTTCAAGAAAAGAGAGAAAAAGAGGAGCAAAACCTTACTTTAGCTGTGCTGCCAAATGCCAAGGAGCCCAGGAACAAAGCCACACTTTATAAATCTTGTGGTTTTGCCTCTGTTTCCAAACCCATCTCCCGAGATCGACATTCTCGACTCGGGTGTGTATCGAGAAAGACTGAAATGTGTTATGAGGCTGGAAACGTCTTCCAGACAGTCCTGATCACCCCCACCCCGAGAAAACGCCCCTTTTATCCTGTGCTGCTCTGCACGGAGCTGTCAGGCTGCTGTCAGAATTTCCTGGAAATATCTTCATTGGTCCTTCTGGTACTAGAAGTAGCATTTGGTCCCCAAGGCTTCCTATGCACGCATGCTCAGTCACTTCAGTTGTGTCCCACTCCTTGCGACCCCATGGACTGTAGCCCACCAGGCTCCTCTGTCCATGGGATTTCCCAGGCAAGAACACTGGAGTGGGTTGCCATTTCCTCCTCCAGGGGATCTTCCCATCCCAGGGATCAAACTTGTGTCTCCTGCATAGCTGATAGATTCTTTACCACCAAGCCACTGGGGAAGCCCTAAACCTTCCTATAGATGAGGCCGCAGTCTGTGCTCTGTATGCAGAAGAAGAAATCCCTGCTGACGTGTAGCGAACTTCCTTCCTGGGCATTAAACTGCCCCCCTCTTCCCTGCTCTTGACTGACTGCGCTCTGACCCTCTTGAAGGAGTCTGCAGTGACTGCCTTTTCTTGCCCAGCTGGGCAGTTGGAAGCCTGTTCTGCAGGAATGCTGTTAACCCCGTTCATTTCTACTCACGCTTTTACCTTCTGTTTCACTCTGACTTCATTCTATATTAAAGTTATCTAATTATCAATTATTAAAGCGACCCGTTCCTGCTCAAATATTGGGGCCTTGAGCAGATAGTTTCATGTTGCTCCAAGAGAGAGCCCGGCAGAGCATACTGTATTAAGGAACAAAGGGAGTCACCTCTCTGAGGCATTTGTTATGAGGAGCCTGCAGGCCCAGTTGCAAAGGGAGTTTTAAAATTTAAAGATGCCTTAAATGATCTGGCTTCTCTGCTCCGGCCCACAGTGCAGGCGCTATTTCTCAAAAGAGACTCAAAGTGGTGAGAGGAGAGTCCTGCCATTTTGCTAAGAGCTACGACTCATTTGTATTGAAGTAAACAGCTCAGCGGTCTTCCCTGGTGGCTCAGAGGTTAAGAAACTGCCTGCTGAGCATGAGATGCAGGTTCGATCCCTGGGTCCGGAATATCCCTTGGGGAAGGGAACGGCGACTGACTCCAGTATTCTTGCCTGGGAAATCTCAGGGACAGAGGAGCCTGGTGGGCTACAGTCCATGGGGTCACAAAGAGTTGGATATGACTTCAGTTCAGTTCAGTTCAATCGAGTCTCTCTGCGACCCCGTGTCTCTTTGCTGCACTCTTGGTGCAGCACACCAGGCCCCTCTGTCCATCACCAGTTCCCAGAGTTTGCTTAAACTCACGTCCATTGAGTCGGTGATGCCATCCAGCCATCTCATCCTCTGTCGTCCCCTTCTCCTCCTGCCCCCAATACCTCCCAGCATCAGGGTCTTTTCCAATGAGTCAGTTCTTCATATCATGTGGCCAAAGTATTGGAGCTTCAGCATCAGTCCTTCCAATGAATATTCAGGACTGACTTCCTTGAGGATGGACTGGTTGGATCTCCTTGCAGTCCAAGGGACTCTCAAGAGTCTTCTCCAACACCACAGTTCGAAAGCATCAGTTCTTCGGTGCTCATCTTTCTTTAGCAACTGAAGAAACAATAACAAAAACAGCTCACTGGGCGGATTCCAGGGTGGGCAGGGGAGGGGCTCTTATGTCAGTTTCAGCAACACTTACTAGTTGACAATTTCCTCCAGCTTTTATTGTTGAACAGCTCAGGCTGCAATGCAGGGCAGCTGGGACCACGGTGCTCCCCTTCTATATTTAAAAAATAATTGTATTTAGTTTTGGCTGTGTTGGGTCTTTGTCGCCTTGCAAGCTTTTCTCCAGTTGGGGCGAGCAGGGGGCCACACTTGAGTTACGCTGTATGGGTTTCTCTTGCTGTGGACGGGAGCTAGGATATATACTTAGGGCTCCCGGATTCTAGAGCACAGACTCAGCAGTTGTGGTGCACGGGCTTAGCTGCCCGAGGCACGTGGGATCTTCCTGGGTCAGGGATGGACCCCGTGTCTCCTGCATTGGCAGGAGGCTCTTAACCACTGAGCACGCCCGCCCCGGGAAGCTCCCCACTCACCCTCCTGAGGCTGGTTCCCCATCAGCTGGTCTCCTAGCATCTCTGCCCCAACATGGGAGGTTGGAGGCCCCAGGTCGATGTGAGAAACTAGAGCTTGTTGAGCAATCCAGTGTATCCAGGTGGTCGGTTAGATCATCGAGCCAAACTGAAAGTGACACCAAAGGCCTCGTTGTGGACTCAGGAGACGGGGGAGAAGCAGGGAGGGCGTCAGGTCCCATGTTCCCCAAGCACCTTGGACAGATGGACGGTGCCAGCTGGGGTCTGGGGGTCAGCACAGCCTGGGAATGCCATCTCTCTGCCAGGAACCCCCCAGCTGGAGGGCTTGGGGGCCCAAGGGAGGGTGGCGGCAGGGGGCGGATGGAGCAGGGATGAGTTGCAGGGAGACTGCAGAGTCTGGCTCAGGGGGCTTCAGGCCTTGACTGCAGTTACCTCCAGGAAACCACGATGTACCACGAGACTTGGTGTGGAGGGCGTGGGTATCGCTCTCCCCCCATCTCCACCCCTGGGGCCTGACAGATTACACGGAGGGCTTTGGTCTGAAAATAGACACTTTGGAGACCAGGGCAAGCACTACAAGTGAGGTTGTAGAGGGAGAGGACCCTGGGGTGGGGCTGGCAGGTAAGACACTGACTTCCCCCGCCAACTCCCAAGGAGAGGCTCAGCGCCCCAGGCCGGCTTCCTGCACTCATCCGGGGGTGGGTTTCACCACCCCCTCATCCTTAGGTTGCAAGCCTGTGTGCTTGGTTGCTCCTGACTTTTTGTGACCCCATGGACTGTTGCCCACTGGGCTCCTCTGTCCATTGGATTCCCCAGGCAAGATTACCAGAGCAGATTGCCATTTCCTTCTCCAGGGGATCTTCCCAACCCAGGGATCGAACTCCATCTCCTGCACTGGCAGGCAGATTCTTTACCGTTGAGCCACCAGGGAAGCCCGTCCTTAGGGTATTAGTCATCGATTCCCCACCTCCCCACCCCTGCCCCCTGCCCAGCAAGCTCCCCAGCCCCCCATCAGGACGCTGTGGGCCTCACCCTGATTACTGTCCCGGGAAGGCACATGGCTGCCCTGGCCACCAGGAACTGCGCTTTCCCTCCTGTTCTCCACTTGGACCCCAAGGATGCCACCTGTACCCGCTGCCGCCCATCCTGGGATGGGGAGCCTGCCCCCCATCCCGCCCCACCCCTGCAGCAGAGTCACTAAGCACCCGTTTCCTGCTAAAGGGCCTTCTCCCTTTGGGGCAGAGCTGTTGTTTGTCGGTCTAGTGTTCACCTCTGCCTTCCCCACCCAGGAAAACCTGAAATCCACTGAAGAAAATCAGTGTTTCCAGGGCCCCTTTCAGCTAAGGTGGGAAGGAGGTGACCAGCCCCTGCACAGCCCCGGGGAGAAGCAGCGAGACGACCTCCTCCCCAACCCCGCCGGGTTCCTCCACTAAGTGTCGCCTGCTTGCCGGCCCAAGCACTCAGCGGGCAGGGGCTTCAGCCCAGGGGCCAATGCAGCAACTCCTCTGCAGACGATTGAGTTCATCACGTGTGCACCAGTTACGGAAGGGGTGGGGGACGGGTCCCCGTGGGAGTCTAGTCGGGACAAATTTCAGGTTCGGGTCAGGTTTCACCTCCTTGTATTCCTGGTATCATGGACCTTGAGCCTTGATGGGATTTCCAGGGGAAACCAGGGCACCCGAAGGCTTAGTGGGAGGAAATCTTGCAAGCAATTTTCAGTGTCAATGGCCCTTCAGAGAGTTACTGGGCAGGCCGGGCTGCAGGAAGGCTGTTCTCTTTCATCTCTGCCCGGACTGCCACGAGATCCTTTAGAAAAACAGCTCGTCTCAGCCAGAGGCCCAGCATCTGGACAGCCCAGTTTGCCAAGACCCAGGGCCTGCTTCAAACAGGAGGCAGGAGGCGGCAGGCGGGTCTGGATCATGAAGCTGCTCTCAGCGTTGATTTACCCCAAACCCTCCCGGACAGGAGTGGGGTTCTGGGAGGGCTGCCTCCTCTCCACGGAGATGGTGCCCTCCATCCATCTCTGCTGGTCACTGGCTCGGGCGGGAGAGAGGTCAGGCCCCAGGTGTTAACTGGAAGCTCCTGGATGCTGAGGCTCGTTTTGGGTTCAGCCAGAACTGGCATTTCTGGGAGCCCCCGGTCCTGGGGCTTCCCCGGTAGCTCAGACGATGAAAGAAAGTGAAAGCTGCTCAGTCGTGTCCGACTCTTTGCGACTCCATGGACTATAGAGTCCATGGAATTCTCCAGGCCAGAATACTGGAGTGGGTAGCCTTTCCCTTCTCCAAGGGATCTTCCCAACCCAGGTCTCCTGTGTTGAGGAGGATTCTTTACCAACTGAGCCATCAGGTAAACAGTCCTCCTGCAAAGCAGGAGACCCAGCTTTGATCCTTGGGTTGGGAAGATCCTCTGGAGAAGGGAATGGTAACCCACTTCAGTCTTCTTGCCTGGAGAATCCTATGAACAGAGGAGCCTGGCGGGTACAGTCCATGGGGTCTCGAAGAGTCGGACACAACGGAAGCGACTTAGCACACATGCACACACACCGTGAAATGTTAAAAAGCTCACTCAGAATTTAGTTTTCTTGGACACTTTGAAAGTCTCTTAGCCATAAAGCAATCAATATTTTATTTATGTAAACATTAAAATGTTAATATTCAGCAGAATGCTCATGCACAGTTTTCAGAATTGTCTAGAAGTAATGAACTGTAGCTTCTCTTGGGGATTTATTCACTTTCCCCCCCTCCCGAACTGTCTGATGCACCTCTCTTAGGTGCTAGACAGCTTGCTGGATGCCCTGACTGCTGTGATCAAAGTGATCCTAGGGGCTTGACCTCTGCTCCCAGTGCCCAGGCCCGTGGGGGAGCGGGAGGAGGAGAAGCAGAGTGATGGTTATACTTGAGTCCAGCCCAGCAGGCATTCACACTGGTGGGCATGGCTTGGGTGGGATGGAGGTGACCCTAAGTTCAGTTACCGCCCGAGAGTCTGGGTGGCCAGAGAAGGGATCCAGCAGACTTGGGTGAGGGGCCCGAGAGTCTGGGTGGCCAGAGGAGCGATCCAGCAGACTTGGGTGAGGAGCAGGCGGCTGGGGACCCCTGGCTCTGCTTGGCTTTTCCGTGATAGGCACCTGCTGGGTGGCAGGACACGAGCTATGGAATGGGCAGGCCTGGGGGAGTGGGAACAACGGGCGGTCACCTCCTGGAGCTCAGTGGCAAGGCAGAGCTGGGGGGACAGACGGAGTCCCAAGGACACCCCCGTGCCATCAGAGGAGAAGTGCTGGTGGACGGGAACAGGCACAGGGGCTCAACCCCGGGGAGCCCGGAAGGCAGGGCTCCTGAGGGGTGTCAGCCTCCTCTGCCCCCTGGGTCTCTCTGGCTCTCGCTCCAGCAGGGGGCCTGGCTCTCCCCTTCACCTCTCCCTGGGTGGAAAACCCCCTGAGGCCAAAGTCGCCACCTTTCTGCTTTCGCTCCCCTGTCAGTGACGCCCACCCCCCACCCCCACCCCCAAAATGCAGCATCCTCCCGCCTCACCACAAGCACCATCCCTGGACCCTCACCCCGCAGCCCCAGCCCTGTGCTCCCAAGGCCAGGGCCCCTCGAGTGGACCCTCCCAGCCCTGCTCCAGGCCTCGCACCTCGGCTCGGCAGGAATCAAGAACCGCAGGTGCAGGAGTTGACAGCTCAGAGCTTCATCTCTCACCGTTCTGGAGGCAGGAAGTGTGAGATGGAGGTGCGGGCAGGGCTGGTTCCTCCTGAGGCCTCGCTCCTTGGTGTGTAGATGGTCACCTTCCTGCTGTGTCCTCCCGTAGCCTTCCTCCTGTGCATGTCTGAGACCTGATCTATTCTTACGGTGGCTCTGTCCTAGATTAGGGCTCCGCCTTTATGACCTCAGAGTTTCCCTTGGGGCTCAGCTGGGAGAGAATCCTCCTGCAACGACCTGGGTTCGATCCCTGGGTTGGGAAGATCCCCTGCAGAAGGCAAAGGCTGCCCACTTCAGTATTCTGGCCTGCAGAATTCCATGGACTGTATAGTCCATGGGGTTACAAAGGGTCAGACATGACTGAAAGACTTTCATGCCACTTTCTGGCTTCATTTAGCTTTTGATAAACCTCGATAGCATATTAAAAAACAGAGACATCACTTTGCCAACAAAGCTATGGTTTTTTCCAGCAGTCATGTATGGATGTGAGAGTTGGACCACAAAGAAGGCTGAGCACCGAAAAATTGATGCTTTTGAACTGTGGTGTTGGAGAAGACTCTTGAGAGTCCCTTGGACAGCAATGCGATCAGACCAGTCAATCCTAAAGGAAATCAACCTTGAATATTCATTGGAAGGACTGATGCTGAAATTGAAGCTCCAATACTTTGGCCACTTGATGCCAGGAGCCAACTCATTGGAAAAGACCCTGATGCTGGGAAAGATTGAGGGCAGGGGGAGAAGGGGACGGCAGAGGATGAGATGGTTGGATGACATCGCTGACTCAATGGACATGGGTTTGAGCAAGCTCTGGGAGATAGTTAAAGACTGGGATGCCCTGAGTGCTGCAGTTCACGGGGTCGCAAAGGGTTGGACACTACTGAGCATCTGAACAGTAACAGAAATGATAAGACAGCATCGAAAGAAAGCTGTTTTCCCAGGAAGAATACTTCCTCCCTTAGCTTACTAAACTGTGTTCACAGCTCCAGTAGAAAAGGAAAAATATTCATTTTGGAAGACTTTGAGAAATAATTTCCTACCTGTTCCAATTTCCAGTTTGTAATAAAAGTTTTCTCTCCTTTCCTCTACTGCTGCTCTGGAAATTGGAGCTGGCCCGCCATAACCTGGACATGGCCACTTTATTAGCATTTCTCAAAGTCATGAGAGATACACATGCTTGCCGATACCTCGCTTATTGTGTTCGTAGTGTGGACACGTTTCTAAAAGTCTGGGTCTGTGACCCGTGGTGCACAGTGAAGGAGGCTGGGATGGGGGGTGGGCAGCCCGATTCGTGTCGCAGAGCCAGTGGTGGCAGGGGATCTGGGGCTCCGTTCCTCCCGGGCTTTTGATTCCCCGCAGCTTTCAAAGTGCTCTCCTACTGAATCTGGAAAACACCTCAGACTAATTCGAGGGGAAGGAAGGAGTTTGAGATGTGTGCATCGAATACTCAGCATTAGTTGTTCAGTCGTGTCCGACTCTTTGCGACCCCATGGACTGTAGCCTGGTAGCCCACCAGGCTCCTCTGTCCATGGGATTCTCCAGGCAAGAATACTGGGGTGGGTTGCCATTCCCTTCTCCAGGGGATCTTCCTGACCCAGGGATCGAACCTGGGTCTCTCGCTCTGCAGGCAGATTCTTTACTCAGAACTTAGGGGTCTGTAAGTCCTGTTACACCTACAGATGCCCGAGAGACACAAGATGTTTTTCCACCCAAATCCTGGACCTCTCTTCCAGGGCGCCTCACCTGGCTAACCCTGAGACTCCTGGGGCAACCTCGACAACCCCCTTTTGATCTGGGGGGCTGGGGGTGGAGCCTGGGAATGCCCAGGGGGCTTCCAGGGAAGACGGGCTGCCCTGACCCCACCACAAGGACACTGTCCTTAAACTCTGCCCCTTGCGCCGCCGGTGCCCTCCTGAGGCTGAGGGTTCACATGGATACTGGGCTGCCCTGAATCACCTGCGCCTGGGGGTGTGGGCGAGAGGCGACGGGGAGACTGTTTCACATTTCACTTTCCTCTAGAAAGCAGCAAAGTGAGCAGCAATGCACAGTGTTTGCAGCACGACTGTTCACAACAGCCCGCAGGTGGGAGAGCCCACACGCCCACCGGAAAACCATCAGCGGACACATGGACAGAGAAAACGTGGCCTGTTCACACGATGGAACATTCAGCTACAAAGAGGATGGGGATCTTGATACAACGTGGATGAAACTTGAAAGCACTGTGCTCAGAGAGGGAAGTCAGATGCACAGGGTTATGTATGGAGTGATTCCATCTACATGAAACACCCAGAACAGAGAGGCAGAGGGGAGATTAGTGACACAAACTGCACAGATTCAAATGTTAATGTCTTCCGGAAAGTGTCTCTCAGACACACCAAGAGACAATGTTTACCAGATACCTGTGCGTCCTGTAACGCAGTCAGGTTGACACAGACGCTGGCTACCACATTGTTCATCCACTCATCCATCAACTTGGCCCCCATTCACCCCTCTAACCACCCTTCCTTCTGTGCATGCTGCATCCGTCCATTTATCCCTTTATTCACCCACCCACCCACCCGTTAATCCCTTCATTCCCCCACCCACCCACCCACCCGTTAATCCCTTTATTCACCCACCCTCCCATCCGTCCACTCACCCATCCATCTATCTCTTCATCCATCCATCCCACCAACTCATGCAACATCCAACAACTACTCACAGGGCACCAAGTATATACCCCAGATATTGCCAGATGCTTGATAATAAGCAGTGGACACAACAGATCAGAGTCCAGCCTTTGTGACCCTTAGAGAAAGCATTAGCCATGAAGAGATGTAAAGGACTGTTATTCCCATGCATGCATTGAGGCCCAGAAAGGTGACCATCAAGAAGCAGGAGGCTGGAGCTGTCCTCATTCCAGGCCTGGGGCTCTCAGAGGCTAGTGTGGACCCACCAGCGCCCCGAAGGTTCTAACCCAGCCCGCTCTTAGGCCGTGAAACAAAGGAATTGCTTGTGTTCTCTATTTGTCAGAGTTCTCCAGAGAAACGGAAGCAGTAGCATGTGGGTGGGTACAGACATAGATTTATTGTAGGAAACTGGCCACATGATTGTAAAAGCAGACACTCCCCAAGATCTGCCAGGTAAGTCTACAGGCTGGAGACGTGGGAAGAGCCAGTGTTCCAGCTTGAATCTGAGAACAGGACAAGATTGATGACCCAGTTCTGTGGTCCTCAAGCAGGAAGAATTCTCTTTTGCCTCAGGGATGGTCAGCCCTTTTGTTCCAATCAGGACTGAGTGGGTGAGGTCCTCCTACATCAGGGAGGGTAATCTGCTTAATCCATTCTAACAGTCTAAATGTACATCTCATCCACGACCCCCTCACAGACATACACAGAATAACATTTGATCAACTATCTGAGCACCCCGTGGCCAAGTCAACTTGACACTTAAGATTAACCACCTTATATTCCAAAGAGCTACACACCTGTCTTGCAGGTGTCATAGGGTTTGAGAGGCACTCTTTAAGATGGGGGAAATTCAGGAGCTGAACTGCAGGGTAGAAGCTAAGAGACACCCCGAAAGTGGGACACAGCATCCTCTCCTCCCTGGGGGTGATGCTGGGAGAGTCTGGGGTGGGGAGAAACCCAGTTTTCTTTTCTGGAAGGAGGGAGAGTTTGGGGTTATTCTCTATTGTTCATAAGCAAAGTGCTGCAAAGACCTTTGATAAGTGATACCACACGCATGGGGAAGAGAACAGCTCATGTCTGTAAATTTCTGATGAGACTCTGCTCTGCACCAAAATTAGGTCTGTTGGCGTTTTCTCTTTTCTATTAGAAGACGGGGACAAAATTGCCCTCTGGTGCCCTCCAGTGATTGTCCATCTTCGTTAAACCAGTCCTAGACACGAAGGTCAGAGCTGGGCCCGGGTCTTGCCTGTGG
Source organism: Bos mutus (assembly GCF_027580195.1). NCBI lineage: Eukaryota > Metazoa > Chordata > Mammalia > Artiodactyla > Bovidae > Bos > Bos mutus. The sequence continues at coordinate 66,470,272 of NC_091636.1, forward strand.
CCCACACGTGTTTCTGCGGCGAAGGAAAACAGAGCACTCAGGCTGCAAGTTTGCTACCTGGGGGTGCCCACGGAGCCTCTGCTGTGGTTGGGGGGCCCACCTGTCATCTGTCCCCAGACACTGAATGACAGAGCTTGCTCAGGGGCCCTGGGAAACTTGAGGACTAAGTCCCCACATCCTTGGGCAGGAGTGGAGCCGGCCAGCCCAGGTGATGCAGTATTCTGGGGGAAAATGTCCAGGACAAGGAAGCCCCCTGGGCTGGTGTTTGGCTCTGAATAGTCTCCAAAGGCCCACTCTGCAGTGACAGCAGCTCCAAGTGGAGGCTGTGATGCCTGCCGCAGCCCCAGGTAGGGAGACCCGTGGAGGGGGGGTGAGACCACGTGCTCCAGCTTCCAGCCCCCAGTGGGTGGACGTGCATGCACTTGCCCAGAGCCAGGCCGTCCGCTCAGGAGTCTCGGGAAGGAACTGGTTCCTCTTGACCATCAGAGCCAAAAGCAGTCCCGGAGGGAGCCGGGCCATCGGCTTTTCTGGCTTGGGACCCCAGGAGAAGGTCAGCAGGGACAGCCCTGCCCCGTCTTGGCCCATCCATCCATCACAGCCTCCTGCTTGACCCTTCCCCCAGGCAGAGACCCACGGACAGCATCCCAGAAGGACCACATGTCCCAGGTCACCACAAGCAGAGGTGGGCTGGACCCAGTGGGAGCTTAGGCAATTTGGGGAGGTGGGAGGAGAGAACTGATGCTTTCTAACTGTGGTGCTGGAGAAGACTCTTGAGAGTCCCTTGGACTGGAAGGAGATCCAACCAGTCCATCCTAAAGGAGATCAGTCCTGAATATTCATTGGCAGGACTGATGCTGAAGCTGAAACTCCAATACTTTGGCCACCTGATGTGAAGAACTGACTTATTTGAAAAGACCCCAATGCTGGGAAAGATTGAAGGTGGGAGGAGAAGGGGATGACAGAGGATAAGATGGCTGGATGGCATCACCGACTCAATGGACATGAGTTTGAGCAAGCTCTGGGAGTTGGTGATGGACAGGGAGGCCTGGCGTGCTGCAGTCCATGGGGTCACAAAGAGTCGGACACGACTGAGCGACCGAACTGAACTGTGAAGGCTCCAGACTTTTACTGCTAGAAACTAAGTCTGGATTTCTGCCAGAGACTATACTTCTGAATTAATTTTGTACAAGAAAATGAAAGCTTAATTAATTTCTGTTGTTTGGAGGTTTTTTGTTATATGTAGCTGAACCAAAAGCAAACACACTGGGAGAAGGAAGATTAAGACTAACAGTGATACGTCCTGGTAACACAAGACACAGTTCTTGATGAGTAACTGGTGTGCGAGGTGTAAGGAACAGAGACGGAGGCTTAGATGACATGGGTTTTATGCTTGAGAGCTGGGTAAACAATGGGAAGAGCACATTAGGAAAGACTGTGGATTTGATTTTGGGCAAAGGATGCCCAGGGTATTGGAGATGGGGGGTTAGATATTAAGAGATCGCCCTGGGGTAGAGACTACCCTGAAATCATAGGTGGAACCACGATCAACGAACTTCCTTGGTGGCTCGGAGGTAGAGAATCTGCCTGCCAATGCGGGAGACTCAGGTTTGATCCCTGGGTTGGGAATATCCCCTGGAGAAGGAAATGGGAAGAGCCGACTCACTGGAAAAGACCCTGATGCTGGGAAAGATTGAAGGCAGAGGAGAAAGAGGTGACAGAGGATGAGATGGTTGGATGGCATCACCGACTCAGCGGACACAAGTTTGAGCAAACGCCAGGAGACAGTGAAGAACAGGGAAGCCTGGCAGGCTGCAGTCCATGGGGTTGCAAAGAATTGTCCACGACCGAGTGACTGAACAACAACCACCACCAGAACTCTTGCCTGGGAAATGCTATGGACAGAGGACCCCGGCGGGCTGCGGTCCATGGGCTACGGCATCAGGACTTGGTGAATAGACAACAGCAACCACAACGTGCTCCTCCTTGGTGCTCCTCCTTGGTGCTCCCAGCTGCAGTGGTGAAGCGGGGGGCTCCTACGTCTCCTGTCCACCAGCCCCACATATTGGTAGCAGCGCTTTATTCAACTAAAAACCATTTTCCAACCTTATTTTACAGAAACATCCTTACATCATCAAAGAGAGGAGAAGTGGGGCTCTGGTTAAAACATGGTCGAGCTTAGAGCCTTCCTGCCCCTCTCCCACCCCCATCGAATCCCACCATCATCCTGAGCAACGTGAGAGGCTCTCACACACTCCTCTGACCACTGAGCGGCCCTCCTCGGCCAGCCCTGATGTCCAGTGGGTTTTCACAGCCGGATGTGCGACCCTTCGGTCTCTACAGGCTCCACAGCAGAGCCAGCCCACGCCACAGCAGGCACTGATGCTGTGAGCTCTGGGTGGGAGGGCTGGCATCCAGTCCCTTGACCGCCAGCAGGGTTTCGGGGGTGTGGGGTGCTGTCTGGAGGGCTGGCTCACAGTGTGCTCAGCACTCCGGGGCTGACGTCAGTGGGAGATGCAGCCAGAGTCTTTTTTAAGCAGTATCTTCATTGAGTTCCAACCACTTACCATACCAGACTGTCATTTAAAGTGCACGACGATCTGATGGTGTGTTGGACAGTTTTCTCTGTTGACTCAGCTGGACCACGGTGTCTAGGTGAGTGGTCAAAGATTATCGTGGTTGTGTCTGTGAGGTTGCTGCTTGGCTGATATTAATGTTTATATCAGTGGAGTGAAGCAGATTCCTTAAAATAACCCTCTCTACAGTCACACCCTCTTGGCTCTGTTCTCTGAGGACCTTGACGAAGGCGAGCAATTTTTGGCATATTCACAGATCTGTGTGGTCATCACCACTGCAATTGAATTTAGATATTTCATCACCCCAAAGAGATCCTGCAGCTTTAAACATCACCCCTTCAAGCTCCCTAATCCTCCCCCAGCCCTTGACAACTTCTCCTCCTATTTTCAGTCCCTACAGATTTGCTTATTCTGGACATTTCCTACAAATGCAGTCATACTACACGTGGTCTTTCGTGGCTGGTGTAATGTCTTCTTGAACCTCAGCCGCAGGGGGAGCTCAAGCAGGCTTGTACAATACCATCAACAGGAGGACACTGGAACACACCAAAAAAGATACCCCACGTCCAAGGACAAAGGAGAAGCCACAACAAGACGGTCGGAGGTGCGCAATCGTGTTAAAATCAAATCCCATACCCTCCAGGTAGGTGACCCACATATTGGAGAACAATGATACCAAAGAAGTTCTCACACTGCTGGAAAGGTTCTGAGCCCCATGAGAGGCTTCCCAGCCTGGGGGTCGGACAAAGGGACTGGGAATCCCCGGGGAATCTGATTTTGAAGGGCAGCGAGATTTGATCCCAGAACTTCCCCACAGGACTGGAGGAAACAGAGACTCGTTTGTTTCCATAACGTCTTCACAGTTCACCCGTGTTATGGCATCGTCAATACTTCACTGCCGCTTTTTGCTGGCTAATATTGCGTCGTATGGACCCACTGCTTTTTAAATTCATTCATCACTGGGTGGACATCGGGGTTGTTCTCACTTGTGGCTGATGGGGTGGTGGTGTTAAACTTCTTGTGTGAGCCTATGGTTGCATATCCATCGTGTGTACACCCAAGTGTGCACTGGCTGTGTCTCGTGGTGGCTCCGTGTGTCACTCTCTGAGGAGCTGCCGGACTGTTTTCCCAGGAGGCTGCACCCTTTCACCTTCCCCCAGCAGTGCGTGCAGCCAGACTCCTGGTGCCAGGGGAGGCCTGGAGATGCCTTTGGGTTTGAGTGTCATTGAATGACTCCTGGGATGTCCACGATGGCCTGGGGTGCGGACAATCTGAACCATGTGTGTGTGGATGTCGGGTATGGATGTTAAGGGTGTGTGTGTGTGTGTCAGGGGTGTGTGTGTGTGTGTTGAGGGTGTATGTCAGAATGTGTGTGTATGTCAGGTGTGTGTGTGTGTGTGTGTGCATGTTGAGGGGATGTGTGTGCAATGGGGTGTATGTGTGTCTGTTGGGGATGTGTGTGTAGGTGGAGGGGGTGTGTGTGTATGTCAGGGATATGTGTGTGTGTATGTCGGGTATTTGTATGTGTGTTTGTATGTCATGTATATGTGTGTATGTATGTCGACGTGTGTGTCTGTATGTCAGGGAAGTGTGTGTGTATGTTGAGACTGTTTGTGTGTGTGTGTGCGTGTGTGCATGTCGGGGTGTATGTATATGTCAGGGATGTGTATGTGCCTGTTGGGAGTGTGTGTGTGTGTGTGAGGGATGTGTGTGTGTGTTGGGAGTGTGTGTGTATGTATATGTATGCTGGGAGTGTGTGTCTCTGTGTGCATGTCAGGGGTGTATGTATATGTTGGGGACGTGTATGTTGGGAGTGTGTGTGTGTGTGTGCGCATGTTGGGGATGTGTGTATATGTCAGGGACGTGTGTGTATATGTTGGGAGTGTGTGTGTATGTGCATATGTTGGGAGTGTATGTATATGTTGGGGATGTGTGTATGTATGTTGGGAGTGGGAGTGTGTGTGTGTGCATGCGCACATGTCAGGGATGTGTGTATGTCAGGGACGTGTGTGTGTGTGTTGGCAGTGTATGTGTGTGTGTGTGCGCGCATGTTGGGGATGTGTGTATATGTCGGGGACGTGTGTGTATATGTTGGGAGTTTGTGTGTGTGCGTATGTTGGGAGTGTATGTATGTGTTGGGGGTGTGTGTGTGTATGTTGGGAGTGGGAGTGTGTGTGTGTGTGTGAGCGTGTGCGCATGTCAGGGATGTGTGTGTATGTCGGGGACGTGTGTGTGTATGTTGGCAGTGTATGTGTGTGTGTGTGCATATGTCGGGGATGTGTGTGTATGTCGGGGACGTGTGTGTGTATGTTGGGAGTGTGTGTGTGTGTGTGTGCGTGCATGTTGGGGATGTGTGTGTATGTCGGGGACGTGTGTGTGTATGTTGGCAGTGTATGTGTGTGTGTGCACATATGTTGGGAGTGTATGTATATGTTGGGGGTGTGTGTGTGCATGTTGGGGGTGTATGTATATGTCGGGGACATGTGTGTGTATGTTGGGAGTGTGTGTATATGTTGGGGGTGTGTGTGTGTATGTTGGGAGTGGGAGTGTGTGTGTGTGTGCGTGTGCGCACATGTCAGGGATGTGTGTGTATGTCAGGGACGTGTGTGTGTGTGTGTGCATGTTGGGGTGTATGTATATGTCGGGATGTGTATGTATGTCGGGACGTGTGTGTGTGTTGGGAGTGTGTGTGTATATATGTTGGGAGTGTATGTATATGTTGGGGGTGTGTGTGTGTATGTTGGGAGTGGGAGTGTGTGTGTGTGTGCGTGTGCGCACATGTCAGGGATGTGTGTGTATGTCAGGGACGTGTGTGTGTGTGTGTGTGCATGTTGGGGGTGTATGTATATGTCGGGGATGTGTGTGTATGTCGGGGACGTGTGTGTGTGTGTTGGGAGTGTGTGTGTGTATATATGTTGGGAGTGTATGTATATGTTGGGGGTGTGTGTGTGTATGTTGGGAGTGGGAGTGTGTGTGTTGGGAGTGTGTGTGTGTGCGCGTGCGCGCATGTCAGGGATGTGTGTGTATGTCGGGGATGTGTGTGTGTATGTTGGCAGTGTATGTGTGCGTGTGTGCATATGTTGGGGATGTGTGTGTATGTCGGGGACGTGTGTGTGTATGTTGGCAGTGTATGTGTGCGTGTGTGCATATGTTGGGGATGTGTGTGTATGTCGGGGATGTGTGTGTGTGTGTTGGCAGTGTGTGTGTGTGTGCGTATGTTGGGAGTGTATGTATATGTGTGTGTGTGTGTGTGTGTGCATGTTGGGGGTGTAAGTATATGTCAGGGATGTGTGTGCCCACGGTCCTTTCTGGGGACCTCGCAGGTGTACCGGATCAGGCCCTCGAGCATGGTGACCCAGTGACTCGAGCCGGGCATCTGGAGGGCCTGCTGGCCGGGGTGGTGCGCTGGGCCTGTGTGGAGCTCCTTGGGGGCCCCGGGCAAGAGCCAGCCTGCAGCCCCCCTGGACTGGTGCGGGATCTCCCCCCTGCCCAATACCTCACTGCTCCAGGGCACCACAAGCATGCAGAGGAAACCAGAGTGGGGACTGACGTCCCCTGGACTCGAGACAAGCTCATCGGGTGGGAGTCGTAATTGAGAGCTTGAGAACTAGAGACAGGGTGGAGCATCTCATTTACTTTAATCATCTTGTTATAACTGTGATGCCTGAGGCCTCAGAGATGCTCAGGGGGCCATGGCTCACAGAGAGGCAGCTTTCCTGAGGCTGAGGGGCAGCCGCAAAGCTGTGGCCGAGGATCACACTCCACCTAAGGAAGGTGCCATCTGGGCCTGGCTCCTACTTGGAGAACCAACTTATCCCTGCTCAGAGCTGCATCTGCACTGTTTGTCTGGAGGATTTAACCCTGAACAGGCAAGTCCAAAGGCCTGAGACAAGAGGAACCTGCGTTCTCGTGTGAAGTTGGGTGGGGGACTGTTATTAGTCAGCTGTCGCTGTGTAACAAGTGAGCTTTGAATTTAGTGGCTTAGGGCTTCCATGGTGGCTCAGATGGTAAAGAGTCTGCCTGCAATGCAGGAGGCCTGGGTTTGATCCCTGGGTCGAGAAGAACCCCTGGGGAAGGAAATGGCAACCCACTCCAGTGTTCTTGCCTGGAGAGGGCTGCCGTCCGCAGGCTCACAATAAGCTGGACATGACTGAGTGCCTCAGCACACTCTTAGTGGCTTAAAGTGACATGCACTCGTTTCATGACGATCTCTTGGGGCTGGGAATCAGGCCTGGCTATGCTGGGTCCTTTTATGCCATGAAGATGTTCGTGAGGCCTTAGCCGCCTCTAACTTGCAATGGAGAAGGACCTCACTGGTGGTGGGCAGGGTTAGTTCTATGGTGGGACTGCCTTCAAGTCCTTGCCACATGAGCCCCTGCAGAACCTGAGGGAGAGGTGGCCAGCAAAATGGAATCACCAGCTTTTGTAACCCAGTCATGGAAGTGACTTTCCCTCAATGTTGCCATGTTCTCAGGCTTGAAGCGGTCACGTGAGTGGGGTGGGGAGCGGGGGTTGGTTACACAAGACCGTGGGTACCAGGGGGTGGGCATTCTTGGGCCATCCTCCAGGATGCTGCCACAAGCCTTAGAGCAGTGCTGTCCGTCGGAAATAGCTAAAGTAGTGAGAATAAACTGGTAAAGTTAATTTGAACTATTTATTTAATCAGATGTATCTAAAAATATGATTTCAGGGACTTCCCCGGTGGCCCAGTGATGAAGAATCTGCCTTGCAAGGCAAGGAACATGGGTTCAATCCCTCGTTGGGGAACTAAGATCCTACATACTTCGGAGGAACTAAGCCCTTGAGCCACAGCTAGAGAACCTGTGCACCGAGACAGAAGGTCCTGCCTGATGCAGCAGAGATCCGGGGTGCTGCAGCCAAGACCCAGTGCAGGCAAATAAATAAACAAGTAAAAATTTTAAAACACGATTTCAGCACATAATCGGGATCAAGATTGTGGTTAGGACATTTCCCATTCCTCTTGGCGCACTCAGGCTCTGAAGTCTGCAGCATCTGTTTGGATTGGCCAAAGCGGCTGCCATGTTGGATGGTGCAACCTATACCAGGCTTCGTCCAGTTGTTCAGCGCTTAGTGGGCTGAGGCAGGACCCAGAGACCCAGGAAAGGGTCCTTGGTCCTGGGTCCTCAGCCCTGAGGAGACCCTCTCTGGGAGAGCTCCCTCTTGACCTCTGCCCCTGGTGCCCACGCCAGCCCCACCATCGTGCACCCACCTGGCGGGCACTCATCTCTCTCTTTCTGTTTCAGACTTTGTGCTTTTGCCCTAATTCCTGCTCTTTGCTTGGTGGAGGTTCCCTTCCTTCCAACTTGGACTCACCTAAGGCCCAAGGAGGTCCTAGTGACCTTGGGACCCCCAGAAGAGGGGCTGACCTAATTGCAAACCTGCTTGGATGGTCTGGTCCAATTTACATTTCAAGAAAAGGGCAGGTGTGGTTCTTAGTTAAAACACTGGTTCGTTTGTGACGGAGGTACCAGGATGCTGCGTGTCCAGGACCTATGGACTCTTCCATCTCCCCACTGCAGGAGCCAAGCTCATCTCTTGCGTCCAGGGCGAGTCCCTGCCGCCTGGCCTGTTGCTCCCAGTTGTCATGCAGTTTGGCAAATGCTGCCCCAATATTGACTCCATAATGCCTGCCTTGCTGGGAGATCCTAAACGCTCGCTTGACTGGAGAATCCCGCAGGTCCCGTAACAAACAACCTGCCTTCCACCGTGTCTCCTAGAACCCACACCGGCCTGTTTGCCACCATCCTATGCAGACTCTCTCTTCCTCAATCCCGTCTATACTGACTTTCTCACCAAATTTAAGAGAAGGGTGTACAATGCAAGCCCTAGGAGCAAAGGGTTCAAAAACAGGCATTTCCTGATCTTTGTACTTTCTGGTCCTAACATGGCCAGGACTTGAGGCCTTTCAAAATCCCAGGAATGGATGATGGCTGCAGAAGGGGCCTAAGGGAATGGAATCGCCCTAAGGCTCAAGATATGTTTTTTGTTTTTAGTAAAATCATCTTTTATTTGCTTTCTGTTGTAGGCTGTTACTATATGTCACTAAATCAGTAACAGTTCAGTTCGGTTCAGTTCAGTTGCTCAGTTGTGTCTGACTCTGCGACCCCATGGACCATAGCACGCCAGACCTCCCTGTCCATCACCAACTCCTGGACTTAACTCAAACTCATGTCCAGTGAGTCGGTGATGCCATCCAACCATCTCATCCTCTGTCGTCCCCTTCCCCTCTTGCCTTCAATCTTTCCCAGCATCAGGGTCTTTTCAAATGAGTCAGCTCTTCACATCAGGCGGCCAAAGTATTGGGGTTTCAGCTTCAACATGAGTCCTTCCAGTGAACACCAGGACTGATCTCCTTTAGGATGGACTGGTTGGATCTCTTTGCAGTCCAAGGGACTCTGAGGAGTCTTCTCCAACACCACAGTTCAATAGCATCAATTCTTCAGTGCTCAGCTTTCTTTATAGTCCAACTCTCACATCCATACCCAGCAATGGTAATGTTTACAAAATTAAACAAGCTTTCCTCCTTCACCTGTAACTGGAGCTGAGTCCTTGAGTGTCTTCGAAGTATGGGGGCATCTCACTAAGAGCTCCTGTCCTGTCCCCACATATCCAGACAAATGGACACCCCTGGGGACAGGAACCACTGAGGGTCCAGGCTCAGCCTCTGGCCTCAAGGCTCACTCTGTTCACATCTCTGGCTGGACTTGGGGTTCCGCCTTATTTGTTTCTTCTGAGAACCGTCCTTACTTTCTTGTATGTTCACTGTGCATTTATCTATTTACTTGTGGCGATGCTGGGTCTTGACTGCTGCGTGGGGACTCTCTGTAGGTGCCGACAGCGGAGGCTAGCCTTTAGTGGCTGTGCACAGGCTTCTCACTGCAGTGGCTCCTCCTGTTGCAGAGCATGGACTCCAGAGCTTGGGCTCAGCAGTTGTGGTGTGTGGTCTTACCTGCTATGAGGCATGTGGGATCTTTCCAGACCAGGGATTGAACCTGTGTCCCTTGCATTGCAAGGCAGATTCTTAACCACTGGGGCACCAAGGAAGTCCCACACTATGCACTTAAACATTAACCAAAGTGAAAGAAAGTGAAGTCACTCAGCTGTGTCCGACTCTTTGTGACCCCATGAACTGTAGCTTGCCAGGGTCCTCTGTCCATGGGATTCTCCAGGCAAGAATACTGGAGTGAGTTGCCATTTCCTTCTCCAGGGGATCTTCCCAGCCCAGGGATTAAGCCCTGGTCTCCTGCATTGCAGGCAGATGCTTTTACCGTCTGAGCCGCCTGGGAAGTCTAAGCATGAACCCAATTTAAGCAGCATTTACGAAACGCAGGCTTCACAGGTCCATTGGAACGGGAGGACTTTCCCAGTTTTCACTTCTCCCAGACTTTGTCAAGCAGAGAAATGCCAAGTCTGGAATTAGAATCCTGTTGCTTCTTGTGGTCCCAGCATCGCCCACACAGTGGCTGTCCCCAGCCGTGGACCAGATCTAAAGGAGGCCGCCTGCATGAGCGCTGCTGGCGGCAAGCGCGTCACCCTGCTCCACCCCAGGTCCTCCTCTTCCGTGGATTACCGAGATGGCCTCTCAGCCTCCACCCGTTGAGCCCGGATCCAGGATTTTACGGTGCTGTGGGGTTAGTTTCACCTCGCTTGCTCGGGCCAGCACTCCAGCTTCCTGGCTTTGCCTGTGAGCTTTCTTCCTGTGACGTGTGGAAGTAGTGCTCCCTCCAGACTCCAGCTGTCTGCAGACCTCATAAGCATTCCAGCCATAGCTCACCCAGCCGCTGGCCAACTTGTCAGCTGGGGGAGATATTTGCAGAGGTGATTCTCGGGGCACGGTTCTGCCAAGCTTCTAGGCGTCCCAGTCGCATTCTGGCATTGGGATGGAGAAAGACTCAGTAACGTGGACGTGCCACGGGTGGGCATCTCCCATCAGGTGGACATCTCACCGGCGAGAAACACTCTTGGGGGACAGGGTCCAGTGGTTTTGAAACAGAGCGGGTCCTTGCCCCTGCCCTCCAGGCCCTCAGCCTGACTTTTATCTGTGAAAAAACTTCAGCCAAAGAGTAAGTTTAATCAGAGACTTGACAACATGCAGAAATAAAATAAAATGGTCAAAGGAGACCAAATGATAATACTGTAGTCGTTAAGCACAGTCAAGGACACTTAGCTCTTTCTCAAGGGCTGTAGATAACATTCTGAGCCATATCCTGTGAGCTGTCTTATGCCGAAAACTCCACCAGGTGGAAGGAGTTAACTACATGAGCCCAGGCTTAGCCTCGACATAAGCTGCCATAATTTTGAGAACTGGCCTTGAAGAAATGGAAATAAACTGACCCTGAAACTGAAGATTAACTGTACCTAAAACCATCAAGATGACGCTGGTCAGACCACTGACGGCCAATTTTAAGGTGACCGTCAGAGCAGACTGTGCTGTTTCTGTCTGTCACTTCTGATTGTTTGGGGTGGGGGCTCAGCCTTTGGACAGAAGTCTGCCCTCCCCACCGCCCCCCACCTGCCAGTTGCCGGCATCTGAAATAAAGCAAGTTTTCCCTTCCATCAACCTGGCCTGTTTATCGGCTTTTGAGCCGTGAGCAGCCAGACCCTGCTTTCAGTAACTCTTTAAATCTACTGGGGGAGACAGGTGCCCACTCCGGGTTCTGTAATCCTGCCCACAGACACTGTGAGAAGGAAAGCAGCCTGGGGTGAGCGTCTGGGGTAACATTGGGGAAAGTTACCCCAGAACCAGAGGCCCTGTGCTGGCCTCTGCTGCGCCCCTGGACACATTTCCACATGGGGAGAGGAGACCGTGGCATCCATTTCAGGCTGATCATGCTGGCCCCTGGAGAACAAGAGCGGTGGTGGCCAGCCTGGCTTAAACCCTGTGCTCTGCAATTGCCGCCTGCTGTTTCTGGAACGTTCCAGGGGAGCCTGGAGGCAGGGTTCACTCACCGCTCCCTTCCTGTGATGGCCTCTCCCACTGCTCCTGATTCTGGGATGCTACCTGAGTAGGCAGGGAGGCTCTTTGGAGACCCTCACTCCCAGGGTGGTCTGGTGATGTGAGGGTCCTGCTGAGAGGCCCAGGGCGTCTGCAGGCCGGGGTGGGTGGGTGGCCGGGCCCTGGGGCTGTGGGGAAATCAAGTCCTTTCTGAGCAAGAAGAATCCCAGCTTCACCGCTGCTCTGTTGTTCTTTAGTCGCTAAGTCATGTCCGCCTCTTTTGTGACCCCATGGACTGTAGCCTGCCAGGTTGCTCTGTCCATGGGATTCTCTAGGCAAGAATACTGGAGTGGGTTGCCATTTCCTTCTCCAGGGGATCTTCCCAACCTAACAATCGAACTCGCATCTCCTGCATTGCAGGTGGATTCTTTACCACTGAGCCACCAAGGAAGGCCAATGCTATGCCTTAGCCATAGCACTTTAAATATTTTTATTTCTGCCCCACCCTTCTTGTTCACAGGGACTCACTCTGACCACGAATTTCCCTTTTCATTCCTGCCTTCTCATATATATTTTTTTAAAGTAAAAAACTGTAGGGAATATATGGCTTTTCCTCTCTACCAAAATGGAAAAAAAAAATAAGAAGAAAAAGAACCCACACCAATAGCATGTTAGGAAGCTCAAGCGGGCAGTTCGGGCCCATCTATGTGAACTCTCTGCCTCTGGCCCACGAAGTCCCCCTGCCGAGGCCTCTTTGTTCTGATGGTCCCGTTGGGCCTGCTGAAACGGGGACCCTGACCAGGCCTCTGGGCAGGACAGGAATCTTTTATTGGTACATCTCCTAGTTCCATCCAACATTCATAATTATGGGGAAGGGAAGGAAGCTTTGGAAAAAAAAAATATATATCTCTTCCTACAACAAAGAAAGTAAATTACAGGGTCAACTGTAGACGGATATTTCTGAACAGGTCCTGCCTCTTTGGCTGGTTGATGTGCTATTTGTGGTTGAGAAATGCAGTCTTCTGTTTTCGGTTTGGAATTGGAAGGGCCAATTTCTCCTTCAGTCTCATCTCACTAGCCGACCCGCCGAATCCTTTGTAGCAACACACCCTCCCCCAGGGCTCTGAGCAGGCCTGGTCTCCAGGGTCATCGGTTCTGGTGGAAACGGTCAGAACCAGGTCCAACTTACCCCTGCAGAGACTCTGATCCGAGGGCAGATTGATTATTACGTGTGTACCACTCGGTGTCTCATTGAGTTCCAGCCTGGATGAGCTTCGGAAAGAAAAAAGTGATCAGCAAGGCCCAGAACCACCCGCACATTTGAACACGGTGTTCCGAAGCCGGCGGCCGAGAAAGGGGCAACACTGAGCCTCTCTGTGTCCGGGCCCTGGCCCCCACCTCCCTCCAGTTAAAAGGCTCTCTCTTTCTGTTAACCCATCAGCAGACCTTAGAGCATCCGCTTTGCGCCTGGCAGACGGAGCCAAGCGGGGGCTGCACTGTGGCAGCGGGTGGGGGGTGGATAACTAACACAGGGCAATTCTGTGCAGGGCTCCCCTGGTGTCTCAGAGGGTAAAGAATCCGCCTGCGATGTAGGAGAAAGAAAGTCGCTCAGTCCTGTCCGACTCTTCCTGACCCCATGGACTGTAGCCACCCAGGCTCCTATGTCCATGGAATTCTCCGGGCAAGAATACTGGAGTGGGTTGCCATTCCCTTCTCCAGGGGATCTTCCCAATCCAGGGATCGAACCTGGGTCTCCTTGGTCTCCGGGTTCAATCCCTGGGTTTTGAAGATCCCTTGGAGAAATGAATGGCGACCCACTCCAGTATGCTTGCCCGGAGAATTTCATGGACAGAGGAGCCTGGTGAACTACATATAGTCTGTGGAGTCGAAAGGTGTTGGACATGACTGAATGACTAACACTTTTACTTTTCCAGTTTCATGCTGGGGGCAAATCCCACACTGACTCGTCTGGGAGCAGTCTTAACCTTCAGCCAGTGGAGAGAGCGGAGGGATGCCCAAGGTGGCCAAGAGAAGCTCAGAGGAGGGCAGGGGCTTTTCTCTGTGGCTCTAGGCCGGGTCGCTTCCCTGAGGGCGGCGGTATTTCCTGACAGCTGTTGGTAATGAATTTACAGGGCTGGGGGCGCTCCTTCCTGGAGAAGAGATACCTCCCGTTTCTCTGCTGCGTGTGCTGTGGTCCCAGAAGACACGTGTCTGTTCACATCCAGGAGGGCGGAGGGTGGGGAGTCAGGGCTTCGGGGAGGCGTCTGCGGACCCCACAGCAGAACGGGTGCTGTGGGCTGGTGACTCAGCTCTCAGCTGCCCGCAGGTGTTCAGTACGTAGAGTGAGTCTGAGAGGGGAGAATCCAGCTCAAGGGGAAAGGTGTCCTCAGGAAGCTGTGACTCACTTGTCCGAGGGAATCAATCGGGGGTAGGTTTCTTAATGAGACGTGCGGACCCGAGGTACCTTCTGCAGATCCTCAGATCCAGTGGACCCATGGTGGGCTTCCTCCTGCTTCCTCTTCTCCTTGGAGAAGCTTCAGGCCCCCCCATCCCTCCCACCGCCCTCCACGCCGGGGCCAGGATACTGAGAAGAGGGACCCCTGCTCAGGCTTCTGGTGCGGAAGGTGGGTGGTGGGGAGCTGCTCTCTGGATGGCGTGACCTGCAGACTCAGCAGTGGGGGGCTCGGCCCCAGAGTCAAGGGCAGGCCAGGCCAGGACATGGAGGGCGTGCCAGTTTCAGCATCACTGGCAGTGACACCTGGGGCGAGTTGATACCTGCCGCTTACCACAAGCTACTTCCACGTCCCAACCTTATTGGAAAAAGTCTTCGCAGGTGTGATTAAAGATCTTGAGATGAGATCATCCTGGATTACTTAGGTGTGTCCCCCCAAAATGACAAGTGCCCTGAAAAGAAGAGGCAGAGCGGGCTTTTTGGCACAGATCGAGGCAGAGATTGGCAAGATGTAGCCACAGCCGGGGGACCCCAGGAACCACCAGAGGCTGGAAGAGGCAAGGGGAACCTTCCCAAACCAGTGATGGGAAGTATGGTCTTGCCAGCTCCGTGATCTTGGGCTTCTGGCTTCTAGAGCTGTTAGAGCATACATTCTGCTGCTGTTTGGATCCACCCAGCTTGTGATGACCTGTTATGGCAGCCGGGAAACTATTATTTACATTTTATGTGCCTATTGGTGTATCTACGTATTCTTTATGTTCCAAGACAACAGATGCATCAAACACAAGCGCTCGTGTAGATGGAAGTGTTAGCTGCTCAGTCGTGTCTGACTCTGTGACCCCACGGACTGTAGCCGCCAGGCTCCTCAGTCCATGGGATTCTCCAGACAAGAATACTGGAGTGGGTTGTCATTTCCTTCTCCAGGGGATCTTCCTGACCCAGGGATAGAACCTGGGTCTCCCACATTGCAGGCATACTTTTTACCGTCTGATCCACCAGGGAAGCACCAGATATATCTTTACATCTAGGAAAACATGACCAGAATAACCAGGCTCCCACCTCTGGTCCCAGCTTCTTAATGTATTGGATGAGAACCGTGGACTCTGAATTTAATTTAAAATGAGCTTCACTGGTGGCTCAGATGGTAAAGCCTCTGCCTGCAATGCGGGAGACCCGGGTTCAATCCCTGGGTCAGGAAGATCCCCTGGAGAAGGAAATGGCAACCCACTCCAGTATTCTTACTTGGAAAATCCCATGGACGGAGGAGCCTGTTAGGCTACAGTCCATGGGGTCACAGAGAGTTGGATATGACTGAGTGACTTCACTTTTTTTCTATGGCTAAGAAACATCCTTCTGAAAAGTGAGGTCTTTAGGTTACACTTCTTATGTTGCAGAGTCCTTTCATTATGAGAAGTCACTGGGACAGACTAGTTTCAAAACCCCCATGTGATGGGAACAGGCTCTAGGCTGAGGACTTCCCCTGGGACAGACTGAACCAAATTAAATGACCGGGTCATTCATTTCCAGTGACCGCTGAGGCCCTTTCCAGTTCGTTTATTAAATAAACACTTGGCATGAAGATTTGAAGTCAGAGCCTTTGCTTTTATTTCCAACACTAACTTTCTGGAGTAAATCTGAGCAAGCTCCATACGATCAACTTGCTAAGAATGGTTTCTATTCCTGCCATTTGAATGTGGGAAAGGTGGACCCTGGATGCTGTTGAAGTCCAGGGCTCTGAGGATGATGGACAGAGGACACAATCCCCCAGCAGGTGAGAAGGGAGACCCTGGGAGCCTCCAGGTCCTAGAAGAGATTATCTGTAAGAGATTATCTGCAAAATTATCTGTATTATTTAAAATTGGTAGACTTTGGACCATTGTAGCTAGAAGTATCCTTTGAAGTTAGAGATTTAAAAGGCATTTTAGGATCTGCATAATGTAAAGCTTAAGTGACACAGGGCAATAACTGACCACGTTTAAGTGAAATCAGATTAGAAAAATCAGTGAAGCTTTCAACTCCTGCTTTCTATCTTCAACCTCAGCATGGTACTGCTCACGAGTCCACCTCAAAACGCTGCTCATGGAGATGACGTGAGAAAGTAGTTCTAAAAGGTCTTCAAGAAATTAAAAATGTTGCCAATGTGGACGAACAGGAAGAAAACAAAAAAAAAGGAATAGTTCCCTATGGGAAGGTTCATTCATGTTGCTTACAGTTACGTGATTGGATTTGACAGAGGATGAGATGGTTGGATGGCATCACCAATTTAATGGGCAGGAATTTGAGCAAACTCTGGGAGACAGTGGAGGACAGAGGAGCCTGGTGTGCTGCAGTCCATGGGGTCGTGAAGAGTCCGACAGGACTTAGCGACCGAACAACAACAATCTTCAAAATACTTATTAAAAAACCTTTCATGACTCGAAAGAAAAATCTTTACCAAACTTCTCTGGGATAAATTTAAACAACAAAATATGCTTTGCTTTCAAAACTCACCGTGTTCTGACCCTGTTGCTTCTATAAGGACCAATCCCTGCCGGATTATACACAGTCCCTACACTTGGAGGCTGAGCAGACTAAACACAGTTTATTTAAACTTCATTTTTGCAAACAGATGGTGTACACATCTACTTCCATATCTCTACTTTATCCTTGTGTTTAAGTAAAAGTAACTTGTTTTCATTAACAGGAAACAGTTATTCTAGCATGGAAATAGAACTCAAGATAAACACCTAAGTGACAGACACAGCGGAGGCCCAGGGCGTGAATCTTACGTAGTCTTGATCCGTCCGGGTACAGACATAGATCGCGCGTCTTAGGTTAGGGGTCAGCTGCAGTCCCGCTGGGCCTTAACTTTTGCCTTAAGGAAGAAATGTCCCCAGACACAGGCTACCCAGGCCACCGCGTCAACCCCCCAACCAGCTGGACTTGGATACGCTCAGGGAAGAGTGCAGGAGTGGACCCACGTCCCTCCATCGCCCGAGAGAAAGGCAGAGCCAACGCCCGGCTGATGGAGGACCTTCCCTGCCTTTGCTCACGGGAAAGGGTGTGAGTTCACCTGGAAGGAAATGAACAGCTTAAAGTAGATTCTAACAGCCAAGTCAAGCTGTCGGCTTGACCATTCCAGGTCAGTCTCATTGTTATTTCCCCCAAATGCTCTGAGTACCAGTTGCGTGCCAGGGAGGGGGCGCCCTGCTCCCTGCTTAGTGCTGGTCTTGTCGCAGCAAACTCCACTGTAAACGGTCACTTCCTAACTTTCATTCAGAAAGTGGAGACCACGTCTGGGAGGCTAAATTCCTTATTCACATGTGATGGGAGGTAGAGGGGATTCAAGGCTGTTTAATTCCAAAGTCTTAGCCTGTTAATACCAAATCACATTTAGAGATTTTTTTTTAAAGAAAAATGTGCTCTTGATTGGGAAACAGTCTCAAATACTAACACCAGGGCTGAGAAGCTTCTCTGATTAACAATTTAAAACTAAAAGCCAACTTATATACTGGTGTGAAAAGTTGGCTGAAGTATCTTTTAAATAAAGTGAGCTCTTGAGCTCAGTGGTTCAGTTGTTTGACTCTTTGTGACCCTGCGGCCTGTAGCCCACCAGACTCTTCTGTCCTTGGGGTTTTCCAAGCAAGAATACTGGAGTGGGTTGCCATTTCCTCCTCCAGGGCGTCTTCCCAATCCTTGGATCGTCTCCTGTGTCTCCTGCAGTGACAGGCAGATTCGTCACAAAACTGAGCCACCAGGGAAGCCCCAAAAGTGAGCTCGTGTTACATGAAAACGGTCACTTTCCGGAATTACCACTCCATAAGAGTTTTCTAGAGAAGTGTCTCTGTGCTTTGGTGTTAGTTTAGGCACACTATTGTGCCAAGCACACAATGTCAGTTATGTTGAGAAACTTTAAATGGGGACCTTTGGCAAACCTGTTTATAATGCATATGGCAACTGAAGGAGAAATGTAAATCACACAAATGCTTAGGTTTGGTTCACATTTCATCGATTTTTATGGAGAATACCTGAGACATGCTTCAGAATTTTCATTTGGCAAACCACAAATAAAGCACAAAAGAACCAGCGGACACTACACGACAGGGCTGCCCACAGCGGCCCACAGAGGACAAGGTCCGTGGAAGTTCAGAGGAGTCCAGGCAAACGTGGACACACAGCATGTAAGGGTGCAGCAGACATTCCACGGAGAGACGTTTACTGATGTTAGAGTCTTTTCAGAATCACGATGTTCCCTCTTAGGACCTTGCCTCTAGACTATGTGACTCGGGCATTCAACCTCTTCTAACAGTCAACATTTCTTTCCTACTTATTTTATGGCACACGCAATTTCCCCTCTCTCATTTGCGGATCCCAGACTAGGACAACCTTGGAAGAAGTATGCAGTGAAGCCTCAGCGTGCATCGTGGTAATAGTCTGAAAGCGTCCAAGAGCCCACAGCTGTAGATGGCATTCTACTGTGGTCACCATAGCGACAGTGTTCAAGAGATAAAATGTCGTCAGTAAAAAGGACGAGCAGGACACGAAACCCAGCACTTTGGGCCACAGCAGCTCTAGTTTAGCTCAAGGAGTATCACCAGCAGTGATTCCCAAGACCTAGACGTACGAAGTGATTGTGTGTCTTAATTTACCCCCCAGCAGAAGAAACAGGGAAGTGCCTCCTTGTTGGAACTCGGCAGGAAATAGTGGTGAGTCTGCAGTGAGAAGGGCTACAGCGTTTATCTCCTCACCACATACTGCCTTCCTGACCCACGAGGAGGACCTTGGAGCCGCCTCCCCCACCCCCGTCCACTCTCCTATTTACTTAGCCCTATTATGACCTGGTGATAAACACTGGTACTTTCGAATCTGCGTTCTCTTTAAACATTCTGCCTTGATTATGTGTCTTTGGCTGGCACACTGGGTGCCTGTGTTTCTTCTGGAGCCGAGCTGACAGTGCTTACTGCCGGCCCTGATGACAACAGTGTGTGTTTGGCTGTCCCAGTTCATTGGCTGGTCATATCTTACAGGTCAGATGGGCCCTGGGATCCAGGGATACTCAATACTATGTAAACTGGAGGTGGCAAAAATCAAACAGATGAGTCAGACCATAGTGTCACAGCTGAAAGTTAAGGAGTGAAGCTGTCTATTATTTTAACGTCTTGGGAGGGGAAGAAAAGTACTGTGGCCGCGTGGACTGAGCTCCAAGCCCCTCACCATGGCTTCCCAAAACAGGAGGGAGTACAAACTGTCTTTCGCAGCAACTTGCTTTCAACGCAGAGTGGATGACTTTGGGTGATTTCCACCCAGCTCTGGAAGGTCTGTGGCTCTTTGGACCCAACAGTGAAATAAAAGGCACGCACTGGGATGCGGGTCGCATGAACTGCCGAATGGTCTGTGGGAAGCACCATGGATGATCAGAAAGCACCACCAAGACAGTGGCCTCGGTGTCACCTCTGTAGTTGACTTGGAAAAGCCACGGTGGGCTTGGTGCCTCCACAGTAGGGTGTATCAAGTTAGACTTAAGTTCCTCCTAGATTCAGTGGATCCGCCCTCACTGCAGTTGGGATCAGCTCTGCTTCTCTAGCAAGCACATTCTGTGAAAATTCTGCATGCTTTTGGGAGGGTTCAGATGAAACATGGGAATCCAGTTGTTAGGGAAGGGGGCAGCCCCAGAGGCCAATATGCTGTCCTGCCTCCAGAAATCAGATCCGCAGACAGGGTCCCTGCAGGGAGAAGGGACAAGTAGCTGCCCAGTGCCCCATCCTGGGCCAGTGTGGATGGAGACCCTGCCCCATCCTGGCCTTCCCTCTTCCCCAGCCATAGCTCAAAGCTGACTCATTCCGAAATCTTCCCTGGTGATCGGCCAGGAACACTCTGAGCCACAACTGCTGCAATGCAATTTAGCTGTCTGTGTGCTATTCTTGTCTGCTGAAGTCCTCCAGGAAGGAGCCGCGTCTTTAACTTCTACTTTCCCTGTATCTGAGTGGGTGCAGAGATGCTCACTGAATGTGCTTTACTGACTTAAAGGAAGGGGCTGAGGACAGAAAGCCAGCGCAGGATTTCAAGCTGATTGCATTCGAGCCATTGTAACTGCTCAATCTGAGCCCACATCCAAGTGCATTGTAATATACATTTCCTCTTACTCTAAAAATGACACTTCAAGTTCACATGACAGTTTTTTGCTTCCCAAGCATTTTCCATTGTTCACGTCCATTCTCATGCCAACCTGGTAGGAGGTTACAGCCCAGAAAACTGAGGCTCAAACAGGTGGTGTGACTCGCCAGTCACACAGACACTGCGGGCGTTTGTGTATCGGGTTTTTTCATGAGGCCAAAGTTCCCTCTCATGGAATAAGGTTGTGTCAAATCACTCAGTTCTGTCTGACTCTTTGAGACCCCATGGACTGTAGCCCACCAGGCTCCTCTGTCCCTGGAATTCTCCAGGCCAGAATACTGGCGTGGGTAGCCTTTCCCTTCTCCAGGGGATCTTCCCAACCCAGGGATCAAACCCAGGTCTCCCGCACTGCAAGCGGGTTCTTTACCAGCTGAGCCACCAGGGAAGCCCAAGAATACTGGAGTGGGTAGCCTACGCCTTCTCCAGGGTATCTTCCCAACCCTATGACAGAGCTATGAGGGAAGCTGCAGCCCAGGGAACTGAGGCTCAAACAGCTGACGTGCCTCGCCAGTCACACAGACACTGCGGGCGTTTGTCTTTCTGTACCGGGCCTTTTTCATGAGGCCCAAGTTTCTTCTCATGAAATAAGGTTGAATTATGATAAATGGAAAGAAGTTGGGGGCTGAAAAATTGAGGTCTAAACCCTGTTGTTTTTTTTTCTGAGTAATGAATTTTAGGAATTGTTAGTCTTCCGGAGACTCTGTGTGAGTGTGTGGAACTTTACTGATCACAGAGAACTTACTGAAAGTAAAAGTGTTAGTCACTTAGTGACGTCTGGCTCTTTGTGACCCCATGGACTGTAACCCAGCAGGCTCCTCTGTCCATGGGATGGATTCTCAAGGCAGGAATACTGGAGTGGGTGGCCATTCCATTTTTCAGGGGGTTCTTCCTGACCTGGGAATTGAATCTGGGTCTCCTGCATGGCAGGCAGATTCTTTACCATCTGAGACACCACAGAAGCCGAGGAACTTCCTAAGCAGCAGTCGTTCTTGATCTTCAGAAAGACCGTAAGCTATACGTAGGTCCCACGCACAGCCCCTGGCCTGCTGTGGAGGGGACACCCAGGGGCTCGGGCAGTCAGTCCAGGAAAAGTGCTGGCTGGAAAGGAGGCGCATGGTGGTTTGCATTTTTCCTCCCTTGGTTCTGTGGGCACCGGCTGGATTCAAGTTCCTGTCTGTGAGCGGGGGTGTGGAGATGACAGGCCTTGAACACGTGCTGGCCCGTCTGATTCTTCCCTGCTGTCCACCTGCAGAGCGATGGGCTTCTTGGCCTGCGTGGGAACATGAGCCCTGCCAGCCCGACCCAGAGGGCAGGAAGGACCCACACGCAGGGTCATCACGGAACATCCCCTCCGGCCTCTGCTGTTTGGCCAACTCTGCCATGTTTCCCTCCAGCCCCCAGAAAGGGGAATTCTTGCTTCTAAGAGTCAAAGCAATAGTTGAGTTTTAAATTATTCCCTGCTGCTTTTTAAAATAAAAAAGTCTTCCCAATTTAAGTGAAGACTAGCATTTTTTTTTTAAACAAAGAGGTATTTCTTCTATCACTTCCGGTTTCTAACAAACCTGATGGAAACACCACGCACAGGAAGTCTAGCAGGTACAGGGTGGAATGGAGCCAAGCCAATGGTCTCCCTCCCCGTTGCCGTTGGCAGTCACCTTGCCCACCACCTGGCCGCCCCTGAACCAACCGTGGCCAAGCTGTTCCATCAGTTAATGAGCAGCACTCAAGTGACCCAGGTTTGGGTCAAATATGTACCTACGTTCCTAGTAGAAAGTTACTTTTATTTTACAATTGGAAGAGAGGGCTTCTGGAAAGAAAGAAACCGAGGTGCTCTCCCTGACCAGTGCTTCTGTCCTAGGCCCTCACTCTCCCACGTGTGATTCCATTATAGACTGGAGCCCAGGGGCCCAGGGACCGGAGGCTGGATGTCACGTTTCCAGGACGGAGAATTCTGCCTTGGAGGATCAGGTGAACGGATACCTTAAGTTCATTGTCATTGAATTTCATGACTACACTTACTCAGAGGGAACGTGAACAAGAGGTCAAGCATCTTAGCTGCACAGAACTGCATGTGTATCCGGGGCCGTAAGAACATGGTTAAAATAATTAAAGTAGCAATAAAGAGTGGATTCAGGTAAGGCCAAACCCTACTGGGGGAGCTGGCCCTCGGCATTAAGGTTTGGTGTCTGAGAGCTCTGACCTCCTGGGACAGGTGTGTGGGACGCCAAGTACCCGAAACTGCCTGAAGGATCTAATATAGTGAGCAGAGATGCTTCCTCTTCCTTCACGGTGCTAAACTGGGACTGGCAGCATCCAGGTTCGGCCAAATAACCCATCAGTCCTTCCAGCCAGTGTCCTATTGTCTTTCTGGCTGCTTCTGGGGACTGTTCCAATCCACTGGATTTTTGAAAAGACCATTGGTTCCTGAGACTCCTTTCCTGCAACTCATGGCAGGAATGCCTTCCTGGCACGTGCAGTATCTGAACTATGAACCCAGGAATCAAACCTGTGCCTCTGGCGTCTCCTGCATTGGCAGGTGGATTCCTTACCACTAGCGCCACCTGGAAAGCCCGAAAACAAATACTTTCAGTGGAAGAAGAGCCCACAACGACCGGATTCAGGTATGCGTGATTTTATTTAAAATGTGTCCAATAAGATTTTTCCACTTGGAATGAACATTTTACCTCTTTTCCGCATATTATAAGAAACAGTGGTTTCCTCATTTCATGGAACTTCTTGGAAAGGTCTAAGTAACTTAACAGAAGAGAAAACTGAAATTGTGGGGAGATTAAGTAACAGGAGTTTATATCCGAGCGAGGGTGCTCACGCATCGCGGCCTCGGGGACACACGAGTGACTACTGGGCCATGCAAATTGTCCTACCGTCACCGGGCCTCCGAAGGCAGTTCTGGCATTCCCCGCCACGCGCACACAGGACACGGGTCAGGTGGCTTCAGAGGATGGCACACTGTCTTTTGCTTTCGGCGGTGGGTCGACCAGCAGAGAGGAGACAGGAACACAAATGTCGTAGGAGCGTCTGAGGATGTCGGAAGAGACCCCGTCCGCAACCCGACCTGAGCGCCCCCCACCCCGGCGTCTGCACCCGTGTGCCCGGTTGTGGCCACAGCACCCCGCCTTCACCCACAGGCGCGGGCTGAGCTGCGGACCGCACATGCGTCGGCATCGGCCTTGGGAGCACGGTCTAGCCAAGAGGGCGGTTGCTGTTTTCCATCCCGAGAACTTGGCCATATTAAATTTTTTTTGTTCTCATGAACCAGCGGTCATAGAGCACAAACGAGGTCTACATGTCATGACACGGGGCCACAGAAAGATGTGTCTTCAAGTTACGATGTTGACCTGCTGGGGAGAGAAGGAGACAGGGGCACAGCGTAAGGGGACTGGACGGGGCACGGCGTTCCTAGGGGCGTGTCAATGGGTCCAGCGAGGGGAGCTGAGCTTCCTGGCTGCTCTGTGGAGCTGCTGTCAGGAGGAGAAGCTAGAGGCCCAGTGATGGGGTGGGGGCGGGGAGGGCAGGCGGGCGGGGGAACGTCACCATCTCGACGTGTGATCTAAAGTGACCTAGAGATGATCATTCATTTATCATCGAAACCTAATCCCGAACAGCGTTGGCTCCCCGTCCTTCTCTCTGTAAACACATCTGATCATAAATAACTTAGGCGTCTCCTTGGCATTCAGGATTCCGTTCCGAAGGCTGGAGTTATAAAAAGGATGAAGGGTGCTCAGCGTGGAGAGGAGATGTCAGGTGTGTGTGTGTGTGGAGAGGCAGCTTAAGCGTCTAGTGCACGGCGCGAACATCAGCCGTCAGACACGGGCGGGGTGACCCAGCCGTACTTTTCATGAGTCTTCACCAAACTCTTAAAGGTGGCCTCGGCTTCCTTGCGACTGAAGGACTTTTTCGACTTGCCAGCTTTCCTGCAGATCCGCCCCTGGGTGAGAGGGAAAAGATAAAAAGCAGGTTAGAGCCCAGCAGTGATCCCGATTACCGCCCTCTTTGTGAAGAACACTCACGGAGGCGGGGATTTCTGAAGTCCGCGGTGAAAGGAGAGATAGGGAACATGATGGCTTTGGTATCAAACGGATGCAGTAATCCAGCGGCAGGCAAGCTTTTGGGGGAGGGAGACACGCGTGCTGCTGGCGTCCTTGGAAGGCGCTCATCCTTGGATGCTGGCAGGCGGTCTCTGGGAGGACGAGCTTTATCAAAAGAGCATCCATGCAGAACGCAGCGCGTCGCCCTGGAGGCGAAAATGCTATTCTAACTTCTCTTCCCTCCCACCGCAGGGTGCCTTTTAATTACAACTTAGAGATAACGCATTTATGTATAATCTGTGTATTTATACATTCACACACACACGCACACTTGAACACTCTGACTTTTCACATTCAAGCTCAGGAGCAATAAGCAACTTTCTTGTATTTCATGCTGCGAGGGAACAAGCTCCTGAGAAGACAGAGGGGCCATAGACAGGAAGGCAGAAGCCTGGCCCTGAGTGTTCCCAGGGAGAGGTTCAGGTGAGGCCAGCGCTTCCCCTACACAGTCCCTGGGGGTGGGGAGCGAGGGAGAGGTTTGCCCAGCTCTCAGTGCCCGGGCAGGCCGTGGTCTGAAGGACGGAGCACGTGGGGCTGCAGTGAACAGAGGGTCTGGCTTATCTCGGCCCGGCCACAGACTCTAGACCATGAGAAGGAACCAGGAGACCCCACTGAGTGGCTGCGACTCAGGCCATCACACCCCTCGGGGAGCCCTGGGGAGGGAGGTTTAACTTGGCGGTGGTGGGGATGGGTGGACGAAGGACCACAGGAGCGGGGCGGGGCCGGACTCCCCGTCAGATGAGCTGTTGCTGTTCTTACTGCCCCCGGCTGGGCCAGTCCCCACGTGATAGCCCATCAGCAGAAACCCTGTCTGAGCCTCTCGGGCACACGTCCTTGCGCCCGACCTCCCTTCGCTCGCCTGTCCTGGCAGATCCGCTTCTCATCCCAAGCATCTCATACACACATTTCGTAGGTGGGACGCAAACGCCCGCAGTTGCACCCACTAGTGAACACTCACCAATGATGCACCCCAGGAAGGCTCTCTGCATTCCTGACACGTGACACACACCACCCGTGCAAGGGGACCTGGACGGGAACCAGGCTCATCCCCAGGGCCTCACCGCATACCTGCCCCCCGCAGAGGCAGCCCCCAGGTCTGTGCGGCTGGGTGCGTGAGATCCCCCATCCGAGCTCTGATGAACCACTGACAAGTCCCCTGGGTAGACGTCTGAATCCATGGGGGAAATGGCACCGATCCCCACGAACTGAGAATGGGAGGCTGTGTCGCACATTTAAATTCAGGGCTTCTAGTTCCTTTTTAACACGTGTTGTCTTTCCAACAGGGGGGACTCAGAGCCACGCCCAGCCGAGGAGTCAGCCACTGGAGCCCCTGTCTCCTCTGGCCATCTCTCTGGCTGAACTTTTCCCCCTGCCAGTCAAGGGCAAGACCAGCTCTTCTAATTAGCTGCTTTGTGCCCATACTCAGTCACTTCAGTCGTGTCCGACTCTCTGCGACCCCATGGACCATGGCCCGCCAGGCTCCTCTGTCCATGGGATTCTCCAGGCAAGAATACTGGAGTGGGTTGCCGTTTCCTTCTCCAGTGATAAAGTATGAAGCGAATGAAGTGAAGCCAGTCAGTCGTGTCTGACTCTTTGCGACCCCATGGACTGTAGCCCAACAGGCTCCTCCGTCCATGGGATTTTCCAGGCGAGAGTCCTGGAGTGGGTTGCCATTGCTTTCTCTGATTAGCTGTTTGGTCCACATCAAATAGGAGATCAAAGCAGTTGATCTCCTGCTAAAGGAAATCAACCCTGACTATTCATCGGAAGGGCTGATACTGAAGCTCAACCTTGCCCACCTGATGCTGACTCAATGGAAAAGACCCTGATTCTGGGAAAGACTGAAGGCAAGAGGAGAAAGGGGCAAAAGAGGACGAGATGGTTGGATGGCATCACCGACTCAAGAGACATGAGTCTGAGCAAACTCCAGGAGATGCTGAAAGACAGGGAAGCCTGGTGTGCTGCTGTCCATGGAGTCAAAAGACTCAGACACGACTGGGTGACTGAAGAACAACAGCCATGTCAAATAAGCTGCTAAACGGTGAAGGAAAACGGGAAAAGAAGATAGGAAACCACCATGTACTGACTTCTAGAAACGTCCCTGTGTCCTCTTGCTTTGCTTATGGGATGTAGTTATACTAGATTCAAAGGGACCACGAGCAGCTAAGACATTTACAGTCATCACTGTGTGAGCCAAGATCAAAGTCCAGAATTATTTCATTAAACACAGGCAAATGTACCTTTGCAGGGATGTCAGTATCAATTTCTACATAAGTGGGAGCAGGTATCAAGAGCTAATTTCTTTTGCATAAAACACCACAAGCTCTAACCACGTCTATCATTCTTTTCTATGATACTGAAAATTTATGGTATGACTTGAGAATTCTGAACTAACGGCAGCCAGACAAACACCAGCTCACAATAACCTTGGAGTATTCCTGTGCTCTTGGCATGAACGTACACTTGGCTCATTCTTTGTGAAAGTCCCAATTGTTGCAGAAAACAACAGACAAAACCCCAAACGAACAGACCAGTCTTTGTGGCCTCTTCTCCCCGAGAAGAATGATGAACATAAAACACCAGCACCCAGTCAATTCAGCAGCTGGGAGACAGGGTCCGTGGGAGACAGAGTGCGTGTGTGGCAGCCGGGGTCTCGGCATCTCCACTGAGCTCAGCTGGCCTCCAGCACCTCCCCTCTCGCCTCGTGTCTTACGGCCGAGTTTGCAGCTAACAGATATTGCTGCATAGACCGCCTGTCCTCCTCTGATTGGCTACCTAAGCATCGCCCAGTGACACACTGGGCTTGAAAACCAGGGTGGCTGAGCTACGCTTGCTGAAATGTCCTTGAGGAGCCCACTGCGCCTGGAAGGTCAGGGGCACCCTCTCCACCTCGGGCCTCTTGATGGTCCAGGCCACTCGGACGTTGAACCAACTCCTATTCTTTTTTTTTTTAAATTTTTTTGACAACGCCATGTGGCTTGTGGGATCTTAGTTTTCCAACGAGGGATTGAACCCAGGCCAAGGCAGTGACAGCAATGAATCCTAACCACTAGACTGCCAGGGAACTTCTTTAGTTTTTAATTGAAGTATAGCCGATTAACAACACTGTACGAGTTTCAGGTGTACGCAAAGTGATTCAGTTATACATGCACACACACATATACATGTGCACACACATTTATATTAGTTCTCTGAGTACATGCGTTATGGACATATATTTTTTCCATTTTATATTATTACAAGATATTGAGTACAGTTCCCTGTGCTATGCAGTAGGTTCGTGTTTATTATGTATTTTATATATAGTAGCGTGTTTATGTAAATCCCATATTCTTAATTTTATCCCTCCTCGGCTTTGGTAACCACAAGTTTGTTTCCTGTGTCTGTGAGTTTCTGTTTTGGAAATAAGCTCATTTGTATCACCTTTTTCAGATTCCACATATGAATGATATTATATGGTGTTAGTATTTGTCTTTCTGTTTCTGACTCCATTTAGCATGGTAATCTCTAGGTCCGTCTATGTGGCTACAAATGGCAATATTTCATTCATTTTTATGGTGAGGAATATCCCACTGTATATATATATATATACACTCTATGTATATAGTAATATATGTGCATACACTGGGCTTCCCAGGTGGCGCTAGTGGTAAAGAGCCCACCTGCCAAAGCAGGAGACGCAAGAGACATGGGTTCAGTCCCTGGGTTGGGAAGAACCCCTGGAAGAAGGAATGGCACCCCACTCCAGTATTCTTGCCTGGAAAATTCCATGGATGGAGGAGCCTGGTGGGCTACAGTCCATGGGGTTGCAAAGAGTCGGACATGAGTGAAGTGCCTTAGCATGCACGCATGCACATATATTAATGCATATAATCTCCTTTATTCACTCATCTGTGCATGGAGACTTAGGTTGTCTCCATGTCTTGGCTATTGTGAACAGTGCTGGTATGAACGTGGGGGTGCACGGATTAAAGCGTTTTTGAATTAGAGTTTGCTCCAGATATATGCCCAGGAATGAAATCGCTAGATCGTATGGTAGCTCAGTTTTTTAAGGAACCTCCTTACTGCGCCATGGGCTTCCCTGGTGGCTCAGACAGTAAAGAATCCACCTGCAATGTGGAAGACCTGGGTTTGATCCTTAGCTCGGGAACATCCCCTGGAGAAGGGGCTACCCACTCCAGTATTCTGGCCTGGAGAATCCCATGGACTGCATATATAGCCCACGGGGTCAAAAAGAGCTGGATATGACTGACCTTCACTCACTCACTCACACTGCTCCATCGTGGCTGCGCCGGTTTGCATTCCCACCAGCAGTGTCTGAGGGCTCGCTTTTCCCCACACCCTGTCCAGCATTTGTTTGTAGACGCTTTCATGGTGGCCACTGTGACCAGTGTGAGGTGACCCCTCATTGTGGTTTTGCTTTGTGTTTCTCTAACACTTGGTGATGCTGCGTCTCCCATTCTTCCTTCCAGGGAGCAGTCTCCTGGAGTCTGGACTCTGGGAAAACTGCAGCCTAACTTCTCTGACCCTCTGTGTGTGCGTGCTTCGTCGCTTCAGGTGTGTCCAACTCTGTGCGACCCCATGTCCTGTAGCCCACCAGGCTCCCATCCACGGGACTTCCCAGGCAACAAGACTGGAGTGGGTTGCCATTTCCTTCTCCCTGATCCTCTGTACTGCTGCTGCTGCTAAGTCGCTTCAGTGGTGTCCAACTCTGTGCAACCCCAGAGACGGCAGCCCACCAGGCTCCCCCGTCCCTGGGACTCTCCAGGCAAGAACACTGGAGTGGGTTGCCACTTCCTTCTCCAATGCAGGAAAGTGAAAAGTGAAAGTGAGGTCGCTCAGTCATGTCCAACCCTCAGCGACCCCATGGACTGCAGCCCACCAGGCTCCTCCGCCCGTGGGATTTTCCAGGCCAGCGTACTGGAGTGGGTGCCATCGCCTTCTCTGGACCCTCTGTACGTCCCTCTATAAATCAGGGACAAGACCCACTTCACAGCAGCACTACGAACTTCAGATAAGATACTGAATTTCAAAACATGTTGAGAGTTTTAAGGTGTATACAACGAATTAAGAACAGGTTTTCTTATTTTCCTAACCTGATGGTTTCTCTATCTGTTTCCATGTAACTAATACTCAGACAGTCTTTCCTGGAGATTTCCCTTCAAATAACTCTTGTTTTTCCCTAAAACACCTCCACTTTAATGCTAAAGGATCTGATCTGAGAGTTTACTCAGCCTACATGATAGCTCTGTGCTCTCACTAAGAGCTCAGAAAAGTACCCTCTCTCTTGATGACCATCAGCCTTGCTCCAGACTGTAAATGTACAGTTATACATAACCATAGGGTTCTGCCCCAATCACCTTAAAAAGCTCAAAATCTCGCTGTAATATTGACACCAAGCAGTGCTCATACGCACCCAGTTCCCTGGGGCTGCATCTGCCAAACACAGCCATTCGTGGGCGCTTGGTTTGATCTTTCTATTTTGCTCACGGATTTTTTTGTTTTGGGGGGGGTGTGTGTCAATCACAATGAACCACATGAGAACACTTCCACAGAGCTAACGAGTGACCCCAGCCTCACGTCCTTGCACCAGCCGCCGGGTCTGCTGCGGCTTCTGCTACCCGCAGTGGGCACGCTGGACTTCAGTCCGTCTCTGTCTCCTACTCATCTCTCGTTCATTCATTCGCTCACTTAGTATGTTGAATCCTGGGTGTAGAAAGACAGGGACTGCGGCCCCTGCGGCAGGGCCTAAGATTCATCGAGGGGAGAGAACTGAAGTGTGTTGTTGGTGCTGAGACAGGAGGGGGAACGTCAGGGTTCCTCAGCCCCAGCACTAACTGACAACGCGGGCTGGGTGAGTCTTTGCTGGGGGGTGTCCCGTGCACAGGAGGATGTTCAGCAGCGTCTGTGGAGATGCTAGCGGTACTACATGAGCTATGACATCCGAAGCGTCTCCAGATATCGCCAGATGTCTCCTGAGAGATAGAATCACCCCCGAACGAGAGCCACTGGTGTATGGAATAAAGATGGCCCCGAGCAAGGGGGAGACGGTCCATTTCCATTCATTCAGCAAATGGTCGCCCCAGGTCCTCCCGGAGTTACGAACTGGGCTGGTTACTGGGACTGCATGCGTGCGTGCCAAGTCGCTTCAGTCGTGTCTGACTCTTTGTGACCCTGTGGAATATAACCTGCCAGGCTCCTCTGTCCATGGGATTCTCCAGGCAAGAATACGGGAGTGGGTTGCCATTTCCTCCTGCAACTGGGACTGCAGGGTTTTCTAAATTGGAAACGCTTCTGATCCTCATGGAACTTATAGCTCAGCAGGGAGGGTGGGGTCTACCTTGGGGAGAGGGAAGGAGAAGAGGTAGGGTTCATTGTCTGTGGGTTCAGAAAGATTTCCATGTCTGAAGACACTTGAACTGAGCCTTGAAATACGGGTGGAAAGTGTTTGCCAGGTGGGTGAGGATAAGCGACCCCAAAGTGGAGGTTGAAAGACATGGCTGGATTCAGAAAAGGATGGGAAGACACTTGGTGAAGCTTAGGGGGGTGTGTGTGTGTGTGTGTGTGCGCGCGCTCGGTGGGCGGGGGTGAAGAATTCAATACACCTGGCCTCAAAGCCCTGCTCTGATACCTCCTGGCTGTGTGACCTTGGATGTGTTCATTAACCTCTCTGAAGTGCAACTTCCTCACCTGGAAAATAAGCATAATAACAGTACTATATGCCACTGAGGTTTTATAGGGACTTGCTGGTGGGTTGCCATCTATGGGGTCGCACAGAGTCGGACGTGACTGAAGCGACTTAGCAGCAGCAGCAGCAATGTATTAACAGGTGTAGGATGCTCAGCTCAGCGCCAGGCACAGGATGAACACAACAAATGTGGGTTTTCATCTTTGAAATCATCACAGACGATCTTATCCCTATTCTTTGGCAAAGTTAGTTTCGTTCTGCTCTCCTGGAAAAAAAATGTGTGGATATTATGATGGCTTATCTGGTCACAAAAACATCTTCAGGCAAGTCCAGTATTTTGTATTTGTAGGGCTGCTTTCCTAGCCCTTTCAGTAACATCATTTTAACTGGTTGACATAAACATATTCATTTGACATTTCTCACTTGATTAGATTTTCTTCTATTTTTCTTCTTTGCAAACATACTTTCATGACATTTTCATGGTTCACTTGCCCATGAATTATAAGCTTTGCTCCTTTAAAACTAGTAGGAACTTACAGACTCTTCATGCAAAGTTTTGAGGCTCCTTCACTCATTTCGTGTGTTGAATTACAGAGCGGCTGTAATTTGTTTTTAAAGTCTTAGAACGTGTGACTGTTAGTCTAAAAGCACTCGCACGCCCCACCCTCCCCCGATGTGGGTTTCAAGTGTGTGTAGTGCTCAGTGTAGACTCTCTCGAGGACGCCGCACGTGGAGGAGGCACTTAGACCAGACCTGTGCTTGGCTTGAGGAAAATACAGGAACACGCGGATTTGGAAGGAGGTCCGCTTGGAAAGACGGCAGTGATCTCACCTCTCTTTGAAGCTCTGCCATTCAAAGCAGGTCGGCTTACAAGTTCTAGAGGACAGATAAGACTCTGCAGTGAACGAGACCACTTCAGAGCAATGCTTTCCCAAATCAAAGGGCGACTCTGAAACCGCTGACCAGCGAGGAAGGCACCCCTGCTGGATGTGGTCCACTGAGGCATCAGGGAGAGGCTGATGTGGCTGGAAATGTGCCGAGCTGGTTCCGCAGCCTTGACCATGGGTCTGAGAATGTCTGTGTGTGTGTATGCTGCGTGTGCACATGTACATGTGCATACATATGCATGTATGTACACAAACGCTCATATGTGTGCTTGTATGTGCACGTGTGTACGTGTGCGGCTACAGTGATGTTGTTTAAACTGCAGGGAGAGAAATGTGAGGGTTCCTGAGCTGACTGGAACCCAGGAGTCACCTGGAGGGAAGCCTCAGGCCTCATAACTGGACTTGGAGGATGGTCAGTTTATAGGGGGAGCCCACCGCTCGTCAGGGACCCCACCCAGCACCAGCCAAGGCAGGGGAGGGGGAGCAGAGGGGCTCAGAAGGGCAGGCAGTGAGGGGGCAGAATGATGCTGTGGGCACGTGCCGTGTGGCCACCTGAGCAGGTAACGAGCTGGTGCTGGAAATGGTTCCTTTGGCTGGAAAAAATTTCCCTTTGGCTGGACCGCATGGCTTGCAGGATCTTAGCTCCCGGAGCAGGAATTGAACCTGAGCCCTTGGCAAAGAAAGCACGGAGTCCTAACCACTGGACTGCCAGGTGTTGCGTTTTGACAGCATGAAAGCCCCTGATTGCCCGTGTGGCCCGTCCACAAGTGCAAAGGCATCCGCTCCATGTCCGGCTCATGTCAGCTCCTGTGCTGCAGTGCTGGGGCCGCTTTCACACACTGCATCTCATTACACCTCCAGACAATGCTCCACTTCAGCGTGGTGGTCAGGGCTGGTCAATGGGCTTTCACTGACCGGCTGAACCTTCACCAGGCACAGCTGCTTCCCTCAGACCACCAGGTGAGGACCAGTGGGCCTGGGAGGGCATGGGACCAAGGGAGATGGCCCCGTGGCTGGGCCCGTGGGACACGCAGAGCCCGCCGGGAAAGGGCTTTGCCGGACCTGGGGGGCTCCCTCCCGGCAGCCAGCATGTCCGAGGACACAGAGGCTCAGCTCCCCACCGCCCCGCGTCCTGTCCCTGTGCTGGGCATTCAGGTCCCTGTGCCCTCCTTTTGAGTTTTAACCAGAATTCATGCCCAGCATGGCTCCTGTCACATCATCCTCACACCCCGCCCCAGCTATTTGTAATTTAGTCTCAGATCTTATTGGGAACATCTTTGGTGAGACACAAAAAACTAAAAATAGAACACTGTACAAATACACTCCTGGGTATTTATCAAAAAAAGAAAAAAAAAACCACAAACCACTAATTCAAAAAGATACATGCACCCCAAAGTCCATAGCAGCATTACTCACAATTGCCAAGACGTGGAAACAATCTAAGTTTCCATCAACAGTTGAATGGATAAAGATGTGGTATACATAAACAATGGAATATTCAGTCAGTCACTTCAGTCGCTGAGTCGTGTCCCACTCTTTGCGACCCCAGGGACTGCAGCACGTCAGGCCTCCCTGTCCATCACCAACTCCCAGAGTTCACTCAAACTCACGTCCGTTGAGTCGGTGATGCCATCCAACCATCTCATCCTCTGTCATCCCCTTCTCCTCCTGCCTTCAATCTTTCCCAGGGTCAGGGTCTTCAGCCACAAAAAGGAACGAAATTTTGCCATTTGCAATAACATGGATGGACTTGGAAAACACTGTGCTAAGTGAAGTAAGTCAGACAGAGAAAGACAAATACTGTATGGCATCACTTATGTGT
Source organism: Bos mutus (assembly GCF_027580195.1). NCBI lineage: Eukaryota > Metazoa > Chordata > Mammalia > Artiodactyla > Bovidae > Bos > Bos mutus. Next base: position 66,503,909 of record NC_091636.1, read on the forward strand.
GGAATCTAAAAAGCAAAACAAATTGGTATATTAAAAAGAAAAAAACAGACTCATAGATATAAGAGAACAAACCAGTGATTACCAGTGGGAAGAGGGGAGCGGGGGCAGTATAAGGGTGAAGGTATAAGACATACAAACTCCTAGGTATAAAATAAGGGAATACAGCCAATACTTTATAATAACTAGAAACCAACTACACCTTCTAAAATTTTCAAATCACTATATTGTATGCCTATAACTTAATATTTTATATCAAGTATACTTCAATTAAAAAATCAAGCCTCTATATCCTCATTGCAAAATACTATAAAGATTCTGCTGCCGCTAAGTTACTTCAGTCGTGTCTGACTCTTTGCAACCCATGGACTGTAGCCCGCCAGGCTCCTCTGCCCATGGGATTCTCCAGGCAAGCATACTGGAGTGGGTTGCCATGCCCTCTTCCAGGGGATCTTCCCGACCCAGGGATCAAACCTGCATCTCTTATGTCTCTTGCATTAGCAGGCAGGTTCTTTACCACTAGCGCCACCTGGGAAGCCCATAAAGATTCTATGATATATTAAAGGTCTTGTTTTTATAATATAAACCACCAAAAAAAAAAAAAAGACTGTGAGGCAGACTCTAGAAATGATCAACTCAAAACTTTCATCTCAGAAACAAAAAAGCTGTCTATCTTTCTGGAAGTTACGCCTTGAGGACACAAGGTCTGTCCTCTAACTCTGACACTGGGTACTAACTCATAGTTAAGACACACAAAGCCTATTAGAAAAGCGCGTTTCACAGCAGGCCGCTAGACCATCCCACTGGAACAGAGGACGCTGGGGGCAGTGCGCTCGTGGTGCTGGACGGAATGGACCCGCCCTCGGTGGCTGTAGGTGGAAAGCCCAGACTCCTCCGCTCAGGGAGCGGCATGAAGCTTTGCGTGGGTGCACTCGGGGCTACACCGTCCTCTGCAGAAAGGCGCTGTGGTCCCTCTACCGGAGACGTCCTCACAGAGCATCACGGGGCTGCACGCATCCACCTGAGGCGGGCAGATTGCCAGCAGGTGATGCCGTGTCTAGGGAAGATAACTGGGTGAACCGGGGGACACCTGGGAGGAGGCCGGGGCTCTCTCCGCATCAGCACACAGCCTTTCGCTGCACACACCCCAGGAGCATTGCTCTTGCGGTCGACCCACCCTGAAAGACAGCAGTCCCCCACCTGTTTGGCACCAGGCACCAATTTCGGGGAACACGATTTTTCCACGGACTGGGGTGGGGTACGGTTTTGGGATGCTTCAAGTGCATTCCATTTATTATGCCCTTTCTTTCTGTTATTAGGACATCAGTGCCACCTCAGATCATCAGGCATTAGATGCCGGACATTGAGAATCCCTGCTTAAAGACAGGCCTGGTCTATCAAAGTTGCTGACGTGCAAAGGAGTGTATTTCCCATAGATAAACTGTATTTCCCATAGATAAACAGAGCAGACGTTGTGCGGGTTGCTGGAGACACCAGGGAAGGGAGATGGCCAGGGCTCGGCACGGGCCTGGCGGGTGGCACACTGGGGATGTCTGGACGAGAGAATGCTCTATGCTGTGCTTACTCGCCCAGTCGTGTCCAGCCCACCAGGCTCCTCTGTCCATGGGATTCTCCAGGCAACAGTACTGGAGTGGGTTGCCATGCCCTCCTCCAGGGGATCTTCTCCACCCAGGGATCGAACCCAGGTCTCCCACACTGCAGGCGGATTCTTTACTATCTGAGCCACCAGGGAAGCCCTGAAGGAGTGGATGCATGAATGCAATTGACCAGACTCGCGTGCCCTCCCTGGCAGGACCACAGGCCAGCTTTCCACAGCACTGACCCTCATCGGGGCCAAGGACGCGTGGCCACTGCCGTCAGGAAGGAAGGTCTTCTGGGCGGGAAGACTCTCCACTACAGTCTCTAAAGTGGTTTCCCAATTATTAAATGATCAATGTCTTCAGATAGTCTCTCTTGATTTTTGTGAACCTCTCAGGATGACAAAGTCAGCATCACTTTTATGTAAACCTGGATAATATTTAATAGAAATTAAAGTGAAGCCATGTTATTTAACCCAGTGGTGCCCCTTAGCTACTATTCCTCTTTCTGTGATTTCAGTTACCCTTATCAACTACAGTCCAAAAATACTAAATGGAAAATTCCAGAAATAAAAATTCACAAGTTTTAAATCACAGACTGTTCTGAACAGCGAGATGAAATCTCATGCCCGGGCAGATCTTGGATACACTGCAGGTTTGGTTCTAGGCCATTGAAATAAAGCGAGTATCTTAAAGAGAGTCACATGAATATTCTGGTTTCCCAGCGCATATAAAGGCTATGTTTACACACCACTCTAGTAAATTAAGTGCACAATTGCATTGTGTGTAAAGAAACAATGGAAACATTTAAAAATCAGCATTAAGTGCAAAATGTTAGTCACTCAGTCGTGTCCGACTTTTTGTGACCCCATGGACTGTAGCCCTCCAGGCTCCTCTGTCTGTGGGATTCTCCGGGCAAGAACACTGGAGTGGGTCCCTATTTCCTTCTCCAGGGGATCTTCCCAACCCAGGGCTCGAACCCGGGTCTCCTGCACTGCAGGTGGATTCTTTACTGTCTGAGCCACCTTGGAAGCCCAAGTACAAAATAATGCTGTTGAAAAATTGGCACTGATAGACTTGCTTGATGAAGGGTTGCCACAACCTTGAATTTGCTTAAAAAACAACAACAAACAACCCACATTATCTGCGATGTACAGTGAAATGAGGTGTGCCTGACCGTTGCCCGCAGTCCCGCCCGGGCACCCGGGACTCGAACCCTCCCTGCCCAGCACTTCCACACAGAGAAGAAGACACAGTGTAGTATTCAGTACTATCCATGGTTTCCCGCATCTGCTGGGGGGCCCAGTGTGTCCCCCGCAGATAAGAAGGGACAACTTGATAACCGTTAAACCATCCTCAAGCCACTGGCAGCACCAAAGGCGCAGTTCATGGATATTTTTGATTCTTGCAAAACATAAGCATCTCTTTCTTCTACATTTTAAATAAAGTTCTAGCAATTATGGGATCTGTTTTAAGACAGATTGCACTTTCTTAGGAGAAGCAAACAGGGAAAAAGGAAAGTGATGATCAGACTTTAAATTATGTAAGACGATTGCTTCAGAATTATTTTTTTCTGGAGGCTCTGCCAATAGTTCTGCTTAAGCAACTGGGTCCCAGCGGGTTTCACGAGCTGTGTGGGACACAGGCAGTGGCAGCTGGACTTCACTCTTTAAAGGCAGTCGTGGTGGTGGCGGTGGCTCGTCCCTGCTGTGCTGGGCACTGTCCTCAGGACCCGGGTTGCATAGACTCCTTAAGTGGGGTGGGGGGTGGTCCCCGGACCCCCACCAGGTGGGCTCTGCTATCTTCAGTCCATCAACCCTGATTCACAGGTGAGGAAACAGACACAGAGAAGCCAACCACATGCTCAAAGTCACACGGGATCCCCCAGCCGAATCCCAGGCCAGGCCGGCTCTCACATCACGGAGCAGCTCCTGGGAGTCAGCGAGGGAACCAGGTACCAACCCTTCGCTGCGCAGGACGCTGGAGCCTGGCTGCTCTCGCTGGATTCGGGGCGCCAGGGTCCCTGAGCTCCTCCGTCCCCTCCCCTCTGCACCCTTCTTCCCACCTGGAGCTCACCCCATGTGCACGCTCTGAGCTGATCAGGGCACCCAATCTGCCTTCGGCACCAAGCGTCTGGCCCTCCGGCCACCATCGTGGGGACCTCTGCTCCTGCCCGACTCTGGGGACCTTGGTCAGCCGGGCGCCTTCACCCCCCCAGGGGCCTTGTTCCCTGGGACGCCGGCATCCATGGTCTCCATCTGCTACACACAGGGCATGGGCAGAGCTGCTGGCCACGGGCCAGTCGAGGACGGCATGTTCCCGTCTGCAAGCTGGAGGGCCCGTTTAACACAGCACAGCTGCCGCTTCTGGGTCTGCTGCTTCTTAGCGGATCTTGGCGCCTGGAGAAGCCGGAGAGCAGACCCTCTGCCCTGCCAGGAGATCCCTGTGGGGGATCTTTATCAGCTCGGTCACGCTCCCCTTGACCTGGCTCCATCACAATCATCAGCCTTCTCACAGGGGCAGCTCCACGTCCTGGTGAGTGAGTAGGGCTCGGGGGTGTTTTCCTACCCACCGGACCTCTCGGGTCAGGATCGGGCCAACCCTCTGCCCCCACCCCCGACACATGACATCGCAAGATGAAGACTGTGGATTACTTTATTCTTTACTCTGTGTGTGTGTGTGCACGCTTGGTCACTTAGTCGTGTCTGACTCTTTGCTACCCCAGGGACTCCAGCCCGTCAGGCTCCTCTGTTCATAGGATTCTCCAGGCAAGAATACCGGAATGGGTTGCTATTTCCTCCTTCAGGGGATCTTCCCCACCCAGGGATCAAACCCAGGCTCCCGCATGGCAGGCAGATGGATTCTTTACCATCTGAGCCACCATGGAAGCCCAAGAATACTGCAGTGGGTGGCCTATCCCTTCTCCCGGGGATCTTCCCGACCTAGGAATTGAACTGGGGTCTCCTGCATGGCAGGCAGATTCTCTACCACCTGAGCTACTCAAGAAGCCCTGTTTTTTACTACTTCACTGAATTTCAGGAAAGCGGTGGTGTTCCTAATGACGTGAAATTTCAATTCTGCCCACTGGAGAGACCCCACGCCTGCCTTCCACCTGCTTCCAGTGGGATGGGTCTGAGAAGGCAGGGTCTGCGGTCAGCTAGGTTCTGTTTCTCAAAGTGCTGGGTGAGGATGGAAGCCATTGAGATGGGGACATGATGAAGCCTCGGACAGCAGCTCAGAACACGGTTTGTCTCTGAAGAGCCACGCAGACTGGGTCTCCGTGCACACGTCCTGGTTCACACATCATGCCCTGAGCAGGAACCCTGGAGTCCACAGCTCAGCCTCCCCCTGCCTCCCAGGTGCCGGTCACTTACTGCTGGACACGGTCACCAGGGCGACCACTGCAGCCTCTGCGTGGACATCTCGGCCATCCAGCTTATCAACCTTCCAATCAGTTTTTCTCTAACTTCCCCATTTCCTCTTTACTTTGTATTTCTGCTGCTGCTGCTGCTGCTGCTAAGTTGCATCGGTCGTGTCCAACTCTGTGTGACCCCATAGACGGCAGCCCACCAGGCTCCCCGGTCCCTGGGATTCTCCAGGCAAGAACACTGGAGTGGGTTGCCATTTCCTTCTCCAATGCATGAAAGTGAAAAGTGAAAGTGAAGTCACTCAGTCGTGCCCGACTCTGCAGCCTACCAGGCTCCTCCGTCCATGGGATTTTCCAGGTAAGAGTACTGGAGTGACTTTGTATTTCTATATAAGTTTAAAAGAATTTTTTATTGTTCATACCATTTTAAAGGTTTTTTTCCACTGATAGTTATTATGAAACATTGGCTGCATTCCTTGCACAATACGTTCCTGAGCTTATCTTACACCCAATAGTGTGTACCTCCCCCCCTCCTATGTTGCACAAACCCCACCAACTTTCTGGTGCTTCTCTGGTGGCTCAGTCAGCAAAGAATCTGCCATCAGTGAGAGGGCCTGAATTTGATCCCTGGGGAAGGGAATGACAACCCACTCCAGTGTTCTTGCCTGGGAAATACCATGGACAGAGGAACCTGCAGGGCTACGGTCTACGGGGTTACGAGTGTTGGACACAACTGAGGGACTAAACTATCAACTTTCTAGGCAGCTGTTTCTCAAAGTCTGGAACATCCCCCAAGAGTCCCTCCCTCAGCCAAGGAGGCCTGCTGGGCCAGCCCTTCTGGTTTTGAAGGTGGTGGGGGGAGGCGAGTGGGGGCTGGGGCCCTCCTGTCCTAGGGGGAGAAAGTGAGGGACTCCTTGCAAGCTCCGCCCACCCCCCAGCCCAGCGCACCTGCAGGTCACCCCGAGTGAGGGCTGGGAGAAAGTGAAAGCGGAGTCGCTCAGTCCTGTCCATCTCTGCGACCCCATGGACTGTATCCCACCAGGCTCCTCTGTCCATGGGATTTTCCAGGTATGAATACTGGAGTGGGCTGACATTTCCTTCTCCAGGGGATCTTCCTGACCCAGGGATGGAACCAGGTGGGTTTCCTGCATTGCAGGCAGATGTTTTACCGTCTGAGCCACCAGGAAAGCCTGGTGAGGGCTAGGAGCCACGGCAGTGACCAAGAATCCCTAACGGGGCTGAAACCAGGCCCCTGAACTTGGCCTGAGATGCTGGCTCCCACGACATCACTTTGGCTTGGGGCGGGGGTCATGGCCTGAGCCGGGCTGTTTGTGAGGCTGCACTCTCCTGGAGGGTGCTCAGAGGTGGGGTGGTGGAGGGGAAGTCCAGGGGGTGGCAGAAAGAGACTCAGTCTGAGGCAGAAGGCTGTGGGGGCTGATCTGGGTCGGGGGCCATGTGGGAAGGTCTGTCCTGCTGGCTCTGCCCCCTCACGCGACCACAGAGCTCCAGCACTGATGTGAGCCGGTGGTCCCCAGGCTCACAGGTAAGGCCACCCCTGAGGATGGGCATGGAGCGATTTCTGACCCCTCACCTCTCCTATGCCAAGGCGGGTGGGGCGCTCCTGCCCTAGGAACGGCAACCATCCCAGAGGCACCTAAGGCCAGTGAAGACAATGGAGCTTTGGTTGTAAAAATGGAAAATAAGGAGGCTCGTGGGCGGGTGGGCATCGCTAACAGGATGAGCCTTGAAACACTGCTCCAGGTATCGGAAAGAGCCAGGCAAGTGTCACCAGGAACGTGGCACGCACGGGGCCCCTTTGCTTCCAGGCACGTCTGCACACACTGGCCGAGGTCTGGGGTGGGTTTTGCACGCTTTCAGGATGCACCTGTGTCTTTTTTGGGGGTCCCAAGTTTCCGTTCCATCCCACAATGAGTCAACATGGGGGCCCTGGCCAAACAGCCCTGTCCCACCTCCATGGCCTTAAAATGGGGTGTTTTGAAAACAGACCCACAGACAGAAAACAAACTTATGTAGCCATAGTTCAGATTCCACATATAAGCAATATCACTTGGTATCTGTCTTTTTCTGACTTACCTCCCTCAGAAATGGACTTATCTACAAAATAGATACAATTACGAATGGACTTATCTACAAAATAGAGTTACAGATGTAGAAAATAAATTTATGGTTACTGGGTGGCAGGAGGGAGGGATAAACTGGGAGATCAGGGCTGACATAGACACACTACTACACACAAATGTATCGCTGATAAGGACCTGCTGTAAAGCGGGGACTCCACTCAATTCCATGTAATGACCTAAATGTATCGCTGATAAAGACCTGCTGTAAAGCGCAGGGACTCTACTCAATTCTACGTAATGACCTAAATGGGAAAAGAATCTGAAAACGAGTGGATACAGGAATACGTACAACCGGTTCACTTTGCTGTACGCCTGAAACTAACACAACATCATGAATCACCGACACTACACTAAAAATGTCAAGAAAAACCAGTCTATGTTTACCAAAGGGGAAGGCAGGGTAGGGATAAATTAGGAGGATGGGATTCACAGATGCACACAACTGTATATAAAACAGATAACTGACAAGAGCCTACTGGATAGCACTCAGTATTTTGTAATAAACTATAAGGGGAAGAATCTGAAAAAGAATATATATATATAATTTACATACATATATGAGATGTAGACTGAGTCACTGCGTACACCTGAATCTAACATGATATTGTAAATCAACCATACTTCAGTATAAAAGAATGGGGAACTCTCTTTCCTGGGAAAAGTGGCCATCTATGTGTGAAAAACCTTGAGTAAGCAAGCAGCCTGTAGTAAACTTGAATCACGCCTGGTGTATTTGCCCGGAGAACTTGACTCTGACAGTTTTGTGTGCTGGCTGATAATGAGGTGCTAATGAGGTGCAGTGCTGGGGGGCAGAGGCAGAGGAAGGGAGGCTGGGAGGAAGGGAGGCGAGAGTGGGAGCAGCCCCGCCTTCCCTCCCCACCCAGACCCCCTCCCCCATCCCCACCCAGACTGCAGACACCCCCTCCCAGTACCCTACCGGGGCAGGCATTTCCCCACCCTGACTCCCGAGGACCCCGGCCTGTTCTGAGCCTTGTCAGTGGTGCAAAGATATCCTAACACAGGAATCCTGGTGCACCTGACCTTAAAAACTAAGAGTGTTTCATCGGGTGTACTTTTTGAAGGGTCTTGGGGTGAAATGCAGCACCCGTACCTCGGGTGCAGCACCCATAACCAGGGCAGGTGCTGCAAGCCTGTGCACTTCCGCCGGTGAGCGTCCATCGCAGGCCAGTGTCTTGCTTCCACCGCTGGGGGCCTCTGCCCCTGCATTATGTCCCATGCCTCCCACCCCAGCCTGCCCCCCAGCTCCCTACACTGCCTTCCTTACACTGTTTTCTCATTAAATGAAGAAAGCACTAGGAGTAATAAGAGCCCTACTGCACAGCACTCAGTATTTTGGCCACGTGCTATGAACACCTGCATAAAGGTAAGGCTTGCAAACCATCAGGGCTACATACTGCCATCCAGCCATAGGCGGATGTCACACAGGTGCTGGGCCCAGTGCAGGTGAAACCCAACACCTGTCTTTTCTGTGTGCAAGAAAATGCAGGGCAAAGATAACAGATGAAATAGCTTACTCAGTGCTGAGAAGGAAGGGGTGGGCATCTTTCTAGAAAACACCATGTTCTGTCACCAGAAAACAGTCTCAAGATTGTAATCAAGAAAGGAAGTCAGTTCTAAACTCAAATTTCTAGTCTCTGCCTGAAAGGCTTAGGAAACTGACGGGCTGATTCTGGCTGACCTAATAAAAATTTAAGAAGTGATTTTCTATAAGCACCTGGGATGGCTATTATTGCTTTCAGGTCATTACTTTAGGGATGTTCTGATTTCAGCTCTTTATTTGTATAAGGGTGGTGCTACAGAATCTTTTCTTTTTGATTAAGTCAGAACTATAGTAAGTAGAGAAGTGAATTCAGTCAGTGATTTTTATAAACATCACTGGGAATCTTCAACCAAAATAGACATACAGATGGGAATACCAGACCACCTTACCTGGCTCCTGAGAAACCTGTATGCAGGACAAGAAGCAACAGCTAGAACTGGACATGGAACAACAGACTGGTTCCAAATTGGAAAGGGAGTACCTAAAGGTGTGTCCTGTCACCCTGCTTGTTTAGCATCTATGCAGAGAACATCATGTGAAATGCCGGGCCAGATGACTCACAAGCTGGAATCAAGATTGCTGGGAGAAATATCAACAACCTCATATATGCAGATGACACCACCCTTATGGCAGAAAGTGAAGAGGAACTAAAAAGCCTCTTGATGAAAGTGAAAGAGGAGAGTGAAAAAGTTGGCTTAAAGCTCAACATGCAGAAAACTAAGATCATGGCATCCGGTCCTATCACTACATGGCAAAGAGACGGAGAAAAGTGGAAATTGTGGCAGATTTCATTTTCTTGGGCTCCAAAATCAATGAGGATGGTGACTGCAGCTACAAATATGAAAGACACTTGCTCCTTGGAAGGAAAGCTATGACAAATCTAGACAGTGTATTAAAAAGCAGAGACATCACTTTGCTGACAAAGGTCCATACAGTCAAAGCTATGGAGTTTCCAGTAGTCATGTATGGAGAGTTGGACCATGAAGAACGCTGGGCACTGAAGAATTGATGCTTTCAAACTGTGGAGTTGGAGAAGACTCTTGAGAGTCCCTTGGACTGCAAGGAGATTCCTAAATCAACCAGGGATCAACCCTGAATATTCATTGGAAGGACTGATGCTGAAGCTGAAGTTCCAATACTTTGGACACCTGATGTGAAAAGCTGACTCACTGGAAAACACTCTGATGCTGGGAAAGATTGAAGGCAGGAGGAGAAGAGGGTGGCAGAGGACAAGCTGGTTGAACGGCATCACTGACTCGATGGACACGAGTTTGAGCAAACTCCGGGAGATGGTGGAGGACAGGGAAGCCTGGTGTGCTGCAGTTCATGGGTCGCAAAGAGCTCGGCATGACTGAGTGACTGAACAACGAACAACAACAACATAAAGCTTGGGCCGGTCACAGTTCTGACAGAGTGACATGGATCAACTCGCTTAATCCACACCATAGAGAGATCTCGATACCCGCCCTCATGAGGAGGAAACAGGCTCAGAGTTAAACAGCCCGTGGTCACACTGCAGGTGGAGCTGGAATCTGAATGCTCAGATGGTAACGAATCTGCCTGCAATGCGGGAGACCTGGGTTGGGAAGATCCCCTGGAGGAGTAAATGGCAACCCACTCCAGTATTCCTGCCTGGAGAATCCCATGGACAGAGGAGCCTGGTGGGCTACGGTCCTCGGGGTTGCAGAGTCGGACATGACTGCCTGGCTACCATTCTCACTTTCCCTGCCCACCATGGATCTGCTGTACCAGGTAAAGCAATCCTCACTGATGCAGACATAAAGGCTGATTGGCTCCCACCCACACGTGCCTAGGTTATCAGCAGGTTTGCACAATATTGGTCCAATCTTTAGTTGAGCAGTTCACAATTGTATTTAAATGTTAAATAGATTTCTAAAGGCAATAAACCCCATTGCACCAATCCCTTTAACAGAAAGGATAGCTTTATTTCTTTATATCAGACTGTTGGATCCTTTCCTAGCCTCATCCCCTCCTCTCACGGTAATCAGGGTTACACTTGTTTCCTTTCATTGTTTGCCCAAATTAATTTTCCTCTTTTGTACAAAGGGACTGAACTTTGGGGCCAGCGGAAGAAGTGTATCCCTCCCTCCAATCCCTCCCGTGAGGACACGGGTCTGTTGTTACACACAGTGGGTAGGGGGCTTGTCTTTTCTCAAAACTTGTTGCATGCTGAAAACGGCAGACACGGAACCTCCCCACCCCTCCCCTCCGGGGACACGTGTGTATTACAAGCTGGCTGCCAGGCATGCTGAAGGGCGGGCGTCGTGATGGAGAGAGAGGTGCCAGGTTGGCTGATGCCTGACCTGTGGGTACCTTCTACTTTATAATGCTGTGTAAACGAAACCTGTTCTACAAGTCGACAGCGATCCCTGCAAAGCCTGCTATGGTTTCTACATCATTTTCAACCGACCTTTCTCATTTATGTCTTGCTCTTTGGCATGGCAGAGACAGCAACTATCACCTTCTACGGTAAAAGGTGGAAATGGTTGCTGGTAGGTGGGGAGCAGGGTCACCCCGAAAGAAATGCGGAGTCACGACTGGAGCTAGGACCCCAGTGATTTGTAAACATCCCTCCCGCATTATCTAAGTAAGCAGCAGCTTCCTAGATCTACCAAACCCCACAATGGGACCAAAAGGAGTTTCTGATTTATACATTATTAGTTACATAATCTCAATGTTAAGACTACACCATGGCAAGTCGAATTAATTTTGTTTTCTTTATAAAGATCAAGTTGGGTAACTATTTGGTCAATATAATTGTACACAATAACAATTGGTGTAGCCAAAAAAAAAAACCAGAGGGAGCCACAGAGGGCAGAATGCAATGGCACCCCACTCCAGTACTCTTGCCTGGAAAATCCCATGGATGGAGGAACCTGGTGGGCTGCAGTCCATGGGGTCTCTAGGAGTCGGACACGACTGAGCGACTTCACTTTCACTTTTCACTTTCATGCACTGGAGAAGGAAATGGCAACCCACTCCAGTGTTCTTGCCTGGAGAATCCCAGGGACGGGGCAGCCTGGTGGGCTGCTGTCTATGGGGTCGCACAGAGTCGGACACGACTGAAGTGACTTAGCAGCAGCAGCAGCAGACAAACACAGTGGGCTTCCTGGGTGGCTCAGATAGTAAAGAAGCCGCCTGCAATGCAGGAGACTCGGGATCGATCCCTGGGTTGGGAAGATCCCCTGGAGAAGGGAATGGCTACCCACTCCAGTATTCTTGTCTGGAAAATTCCATGGATAGAGGAGACTGGTGGGCTATAGTCCATGGGGTGGTAAAGAGTTGGACACGACTGAGCCACTAACACTTTCATACTTTTCATAAAGACATAGCGTTTGAGGAAAAACAAATTCGACAGATAATGTTTGCACACCCAATGCAAACTGTGTTTTGCAGATACGTGAACTTTTTACTTGATGGACTTGCTATTAAGTCTAACAAAAACTATACAAATTGAACCCAAATATATTCTCAAGGCATCTAAAATGTAATACAAATTAAATAAGGTAATTCTTAAAGATTTCTGAGTAAACAACAGCATAATCAAATGTTCTGAAGAATCATCGTTTAAGTTTTTGAAACCAAGCAGGACTCGCCAAGAGTTGGACACAACTGAGCGACTGAACAAGATCAAGGACAGCGTGGGCCCCTCCCAGGGACAGGCTGTTTCCCACCCCTCTGTGTGTCCCCGCCTCTTGTCTGTAGAAAAACGTTAGTCTTCTTGGCCTTCTCAGAGTTCCAAAGAAGAAATTTAATCAGAGAAGTCAAACGATGAGCCCACAAAGGGAAACAGTCAAATAAGACAGAACAATAATAGTTCAGCCATAAAACAAAGTCGAGGGCCTTGAGTTCCTCCCTGAGGACTGTAGAAAATATTCTGAGCTATACCCTTAAGCTGTTTTTCAGATACTAAACCCCCACCAGGTGGAAGAAGTTAACTGTATGCTCCCCACAAGCGTGGAGACCCCAGGCCCACTGGAACCAGAAGGTTGATGAGGTTGACTCCCAATATTTGGTTATCTCACCAAGAGTCCCTTGGACAGCAAGGAGATCAAACCAGTCAATCCTGAAGGAAATCAGTCCTGAATATTCACTGGAAGGACTGATGCTGAAGCTGAAGCTCCAATCCTTTGGCCACCTGATGCAAAAGCTGACTCATTAGAAAAGACCCTGATGCTGGGAAAGATTGAGGCCAGGAGGAGAAGGGGATGACAGAGGATGAGATGGTTGGATGGCATCACTGACTCAATGGACATGAGTTTGAGCAAACTCCAGGAGACAGTGAAGGACAGGGAGGCCTGGCGTACTGCAGTCTATGCGGTTGCAAAGAGCTGGGCACAACATAGCAACTGAACTACAACAACCACCTCACCACCAACCAATGAAAAAACAGGTCCATGAGCTGATCAGGTACCTTTGACCCTCACCCTAAACACTGTCTTTAAAACCCTTCCCTGAATGCCACTGGAGACTTTGGGTCTTTTGACCATGGGCTGCCCATTCTCCTTGCCCCATGTTGGATGCCTCACAAAAAGCACTGTGCTGTCCTTCACCACAACCTGGTGTCAGTAGACTGGCTTTACTCTTTGGTGACATTTGGTGGGAAGCATGAGAAAGCCATACTGGCTCTCAGGTGCTAGTCTACTGTAACTTAAGAGAATTGTATTTCCATTTTGGAAACTTAAGTTTCTAATGGGCTTCTCTGGTGGCTGGGACCATAAAGAATCTTCCTGCGATGTGGGAGACCCCAGCTTCAATGCCCAGGTTGGGAAGATCCCCTGGAGAAGGGAATGGCAACCCACTCCAGTATCCTTGCCTGGAGAATTCCATGGACAGAGGAGCCTGTTTATGTTTTGGCCACACCTCCCAGCATGTGGGATCTTAGTCCCACGACCAGGGATTGGACCCAGGGCCCTGCACTGGAAGCACAGAGCCTTAACCACTGGACCACCAGGGGAGTCCCCTGGATACCTGGTTTTAACCATGGATACAATGTATGGAGTTAGTCTCTATGGCAAGTTCAGGTCAGCTGTGATTATGTATTTTATGCCCACAGATATATTTTCCTATACCTGTGAACACACAGCACAGACTGGAGGGGAACAAACCCCTTCTCACTGTGTGCTGGGAGGGACACATGAGGCTGAGGCATCCCAGCTCATGGTCTCAGGTACCCAAGGCCTCCATGGAGGCATCACAGGACCACGTATCCAGCGCCCCGCGCGTGGTCCAGCTGCTTCCCGAGGGGGAAGCAGGGATCCGGGGGAGTCACCAGCACTGATGTGGTACAGGCTCCCTTGCGTCCCGGCCAGAACGCCAGAGCGAAGTGGGACGTGGGCGCTCCACGTGGCATCTCACACATCAGCTCATCTAATCCTCCCCTGGGAGGTGGACACGGTCGTAATTTTGCAAATGATCCCGTGGAGAATGAAGGGGCGAATGGCTTCTCTGTGTCAGCAGAGGTAGACAGGAGTTCGTCAGCGACCCAAAGGCTACAGTCGGGGTCGAAAAGGGGTGGGTCAGCTGAGCAACTGAAGATGCGCCCACAGTGCCCAAGCCAGCTGCTGGGATCAGACTCGGACCTCACCGCACCAAACCTGGCATCCTAGGACCGATGTGCGTCTCAGCTTTCACAAGAAATATCACCGTATCATCAGCATAAGAAATTTAACAGCTCTGAGTAGGCCAGGGTATACCAACCTTATCTGATGACAGGAGACCTTGTTCTCACCATACCACCCCCTGCCTGCTCTCGTCCTAAGTAACAGCCTAAGGACTAGCACTCCTGCTGGAGGGGCCATCTCCATGGTGTCACAGATGGCAGTGCTGGATGGTCCCACCCCGACAGTGTGAGCACAGACCAGTGCTCTTAGCCCTGCAGTGAAGTGCTGGCCGCTCAGTCGTGTCTGACTCTTTGTGACCCCATGGACTTTAGCCCACCAGGCTCCTCTGTCCATGGGTTTCTCTAGACAAGAATACTGGAGTGGGTTGGCATTTTCTCCTCCAGGGGATCTTCCCAACCCAGGGATGGAACCCGGGTCTCCCTTACTGCAGGCAGATTCATTATTATCTGAGCCACCAGGGAAGCCCCTGAAGACTTAAGACCAACCAGCACACCAGTTCTGATCAGAGGTTTCCAATAAGCATCTTTAGCAAAGTCAACGTTTACAGAAGACAAATTTCTTCTTCCACTTGACTGAAAACAGCTCATGCAATGGTTATGTTTACAGTCGACAATTTGGGGTAGGGTTTATTTTGGAGGTGCTAATTAGATATCAAAGGGAGTGAAAGAATTAAATTATCAAAACTGCCCTTTTCCTGGGAATGGGAAAGGTAATACCAGGTATGTTTTGCAGTGATATTTTAAATGTTACAGGGCAATTTTTCACAATATCCTGGCTTTGTCATGTGATGTTCATGTTGGCTTGTGTTGTGATGCAAATATACAAAAATCAAGCTTGCTCGATCTTGATATTTGAAGTGGCAAAAAAGGATCATTTGGTTCCAGCTTTGTTTGCCTGCCTTTCATGGTATTAAGAGTTTTTTCATGCCACTGGGATGCAATCGCCTGTTGACCTGGTTATTTGCAGATGATAGAATTGCCTACGCAGAAAATCCTAAAGGCTTAGCAATTTTTTTCAACCCCTGTAAGGCATGATTGACGGGCCAATGCTGTTTGTATTTAATGTGTACAACTTGCTGAGCCTGAGACGTGGCTGTTTTTGAGGAACTTGATGGGGTAGGCGGCATTCCTGCCCTGTGTTCCCACCTCCTGCACACTGAATGGTGGCCGTGTGGCTAGTTCTGGCCAGCGGACAGTGACAGGTTGGCACATCCATTGTGGGCGGCCAGTAGGAGCTGCCATGCTCAGCCATCCTCGTCCTCTGTGGCTGGGAATCTGACAATGTGCCTGACATCCTCTCGATGGAGAAGACACATGGTGGGAAGTGGCGCCAGCCCCCATCAGACCATGTGCAGGAAATGCGCACTCATCGTTGACACTGAGATTTGCGGGTGTGCTCTGTTGCAGCAACGAGAGCTCCTTACTGTGATAAAATTCTTGACAAACAGTTGAAAACAATTTACACGCAACATGAATGATCCACAGAGGGCTGAGAAGAGCAGGGAGGGGGTCTTGTCCTACCTGACGCTGGACAGAGTAGCAAGCTAGGAGGTTGTGTCCCTAAGACAGAATAATGTTCGTGCAGGAGCAGGGAGATGGGTGAGTGGAGCCCACGAGGACTTTATGTTTGTGGGGATTGTACATAATCATGAAGGCAAAAAAGTAAAGGGCAGTGGAGGATGGCTAGGTCCCTGCAGTACACGGAGAAGCTGGGCTTCTCATCGCCCACAAAGCCAATGGACCACACTTGAAATGCAAAAGATATACTTATGAAGCTACTGCAAGAGCACACAGGGGTGTATCCTGCGATGCAGGTGTGAGGAGACGGGTCTTCACACACAGTGCTTGCTGCGAAGAGACGAATGGACTGAACTGCTGCAACATCAGCATCTTTTCTTCAATAAAAGACGAGAGAGAGAAGGACGGGTGGGCCACGATTAACCCAATTCTCTCTGCCCGTGAGGCCAAAAGAAAGAAGTCACAGTAAAAATGGGATGGAAATGGACATACATCTGTATGAATATATTATGGATATGTGAAAGTTTGACAGCTTTCCCATATGTCAACAATAACTGTTTAGAAAATGTAACGAAAATAAAGCCTTACTGACCAGATCAGCAAACACGGCCCATCCTGTAATGGGCAGCCTCTAGATCAGATCAGATCAGATCAGTCGCTCAGTCGTGTCCGACTCTTTGTGACCCCATGAATAGCAGCACGCCAGGCCTCCCTGTCCATCACCAACTCCCGGAGTTCACCCAGATTCACGTCCATCGAGTCAGTGATGCCATCCAGCCATCTCATCCTCTGTCGTCCCCTTCTCCTCTTGCCCCCAATCCCTCCTAGCATCAGAGTCTTTTCCAATGAGTCAACTCTTCGCATGAGGTGGCCAAAGTACTGGAGTTTCAGCTTCAGCATCAGTCCTTCCAAAGAAATCCCAGGGCTGATCTCCTTCAGAATGGACTGGTTGGATCTCCTTGCAGTCCAAGGGACTCTCAAGAGTCTTCTCCAACACCATAGTTTAAAAGCATCAATTCTTCGGTGCTCAGCCTTCTTCACAGTCCAACTCTCACATCCATACATGACCACAGGAAAAACCATAGCCTTGACTAGACAAACCTTTGTTGGCAAAGTAATGTCTCTGCTTTTGAATATGCTATCTAGGTTGGTCATAACTTTCCTTCCAAGGAGTAAGTGTCTTTTAATTTCATGGCTGCAGTCACCATCTGTAGTGATTTTGGAGCCTCTAAGGTGGCCCCAAATCCCTGTTCCTGGGGTTCCTGCCCCTGGTGACCTGCAACGTGAGTATGGCCAGGACCTGTCACTTGTCACATGCACAGATCACGGCAGAGCTGATGGGATGTCCCTTCTGGGACAGGGCCTCTGCTGCGGGCACACTCTCTTGCTCTCTCTCCAGTTCCCTCCAAGGGAGGCCAGATGCTCCCCAGAGAGCCCGGGGGACGGGGTGGCCCAGCCAGCAGCCACCAGGGCCCAGAATGTAAGTGATCCAGGAAGCAGGTCCTTACCCCGTCAGGTCTTCAGATCCTCAGCTGATCTCGGCCCTTATTTCTACTTAGAAATTTGGCCTTTATAGTGGTAATTAAGGTTAATCAGGGCTTCCCTCATAGCTCAGTCGGTAGTCTGTCTGCAACACAAGAGACTCAGGTTCGATTCCTGGGTGGGGAGGATCCCTGGAGAAGGAAATAGCAACCCACCCCAGTATTCTTGCCTGGAGAATCCCATGGACAGAGGAGCCTGGTGGGCTACGGTCTACAGGGTCACAAGAGTCGGACATGACTGAGCGACTGAGCACACAGCACGCACGAGGTTAATGAGGTCACTAGTGAGGTGTTAAGTGTTAGTTGCTCAGTCGTGTCCAACTCTCTGTGACCCCATGGGCTGTAGCCCACCAGGCTCCTCTGTCCATGGGATTCTCCAGGCAAGAACACTGGAGTGGGTTGCCATGTCCTTCTCCAGGGGATTTTCCCGACCCAGGGGTTGAACCTGCGTCTCTTACATGTACCTGAATTGGCAGCAGATTCTTTACCACTAGCACCACCTGGGAAGAACTGGGAAGTCCGAAGCAAGCCCTAGTCCTATAGGCCTGGGGTCCTTATGGGCAGAGGACATTAGGGTGCAGACAGGCACAGAGGGATGCCCACTTACAGGGAGAGACGCCTCAGCAGAAACTGACCCTGCCCACACCTTGATATTGAACTTGCAGCCTCCAGAACGATGGGAAAATAAATGCCGCCCGGTCTGTGGTATGTTGTTACGGCAGTCCTAGCAGACGAATACAGATGCTATACCTCAGTTTTACAAAAGAAATGTTTTTACAGGACCTAGAGATTTTCATACTTAATGAAGTTAGACAGAGAAAGACAAATATCATATAATATCCCTTAGATGTGGGAAAAAAAACCAGATATCAATGAATGTATTTACAAAACAGAAATAGACCCACAGATATAGAAAAAGAATTATGGTTAGAAAAGGGGAAAAGGGAGAGCGGATAAATTAGGAGCTTGAGATGAACAAATACATACTTGATGCTGAAGCTTCAACACTTTGGTCACGCGATGGGAAGAGCCTACTCATTGGAAAGGACCCTGATGCTTGGACAGATTGAGGGCAGGAGGAGAAGGGGATGACAGAGGATGAGACGGTTGGATGGCATCACTGATTCAATGCATATGAGTTTGAGCAAACTCCGGGAGATAGTGAAGGATAGGAAAGTCTGGCGTGCTGCAGTCCACTGGGTAGAAAAGAGTTGGACACAACTGAGCAACAATATATAAAATAAACAACCAGGATCTACTGTACAGCACAGGGGACTATATTCAATATTTTGCAATAGCCTATGAGGAAAAAGAACCTGAAAAGGAATGCATGTATGCATATACATGCAGAGCTGCATCACTGTGCTATAACCTGAAACTAACACGGCCCTGAAATAAACCAGAACGTGATTAAAAAAGCAAATACAGAGGCAGATAAACAAACAGGGAGGCAGTTCAGTGCAGGGTTTAAGAAAGAACCAGATCTGTTTTGTCTGTGAGACCAGGAAGTACGCATTGGAATAACAAGCACAGGGGTGTGGAGAGGCGTCAAGCTCACGCTGTTGGTGGGACGCAGCCTAGAGTGGCCCTGATGACAGGCAATTTGACAACACTGTCCCATCCATATGTGTGCCCACCCCCTCGGATCCAGTGACCTGCTTCTGGGAGGGTCTTTCATGGCAACACAATCGCAGGGGAGTGACTGTGATGCACAAGAACGATAAGAGAGAAGGCTGCTCTGTGGGCAGCTCCGGAGCCCACGACTCCACACCTGGGGCGCTTGGCAGCCTTGCGGAGCGACCTGCTCGGGCTCAGCAACCTAATGTTTAGACATGCGCGGTGCACTGGTGAGAAAAGACGTGTGGACTTCAGACCATCACACACACAGCACGATGCCATTACTGTGGAAGCTGTTACACTGGCACAACTGTGTGTGTGTGTGCGTGTGTGTGTGAGCTCACGTGTGTATGTGTGGTGTGTGTGTGTGTAAAAAAATCATTATTTCTGGCAGGTAGAATTCTGGATCTGTTCATTCCCTATTTTGTACATTCTGCTATTGGATGGATTTTGTACAATAAGTATGTAATACTTTCTATAATCAGAAAAAAGCTCAGAATTTTACATGTTAGATAAAACAATGTATAACATTAAAATGTTGCACATTATCACAAAATCCATGCTTTTCCTGGCCTCTTCAGGAAACACTGAGCCCTTGATATTCATGGTAAGAATAAAAACAAAAATATGATTAAAACCTGCAATAGCATCGTATAAGTGTGTCATCACAAGTCTTGCCTTGAGTGACAAAGGCCACAGCTGGCCGCCCTCTGGGAAGGGCAGTCTTCTGAGAGTAGGGGACAAAGGCATCAGGCTGTGTGCTACCTTGTAGGGACCTTCGAGCCTCTGGACTCAGCGCCGGGCACAGAAGCACACCTGAGTCTTGGCTCCCCTCGGCAGCTCACGCACTGTTGGGCTCTGATTGCCATGGACTGATGCGGGCTCTTGTCTGAGTATCATGAAATGTCTCCTGGAAGAAGGAACACATCTCCACTGTTGGTGGGATGCAAACCAGTGCAGCTGCTCTGGAGAACAGTCTGGGGCTCCTTAGAAACTAAATAGGGGGTTCCTTAGAAGCTAAAAATAGAGCTGCCATACGATCCAGCAATCCTGTTCCCTGGCACACACCCAGAAAAGATGCAAACTCTAATGTGAAAAGATGCAAGCGCCCCTATGCTCACAGAAGCACTGTTTATCACACCCAAGAATGGAAGCCACCTAAGTGCCCATCGGCAGATGAGTGAATAAAGAAGAGGCTGTGCTGAGCAAGTCGCTTCAGTCGTGTCCGACTCTCTGTGACCGCGTGGGCTGTAGCCCGCCAGGTTCCTCTATCCACGGGATTCTCCAGGCAAGAACACTGGAATGCGTTGCCATGCCTTCCTCCGAAGGATCTTCCCAACTCAGGGATCAAACCCACATCTCTTACGTCTCCTCCATTGGCAGGTGGATTCTTTATCACTAGCACTGCCTGGGAAGCCCATTCATCCACAGGTGAATGGATAAAGAAAATGTGGCATGTATATACAATAAAATATTACTCAGCCATAGAAACAATAATGCCCTTTGGAGTAACAAGGCTGGATCTAGAGATGGTCATACTAAATGAAGTAATTCAGACAGAGAATGACAAATACTATGATATCACCTATATGTGGGGTCTGAAGCGAAAGTCGCTCAGTCGTGTCCGACTCTTTGAGACACCATGGTCTGTATAGTCCATGGAATTCTCCAGGCCAGAATACTGGAGTGGGTAGCATTTCCTTTTTCCAGGGGATCTTCCCAACCCAGGGATCAAACTCAGGTCTCCTGCATTACAGGCAGATTCTTTACCAGCTGAGCTACAAGGGAAGCCCAAGAACGCTGGAGTAGGTAACCTATCCCTTCTCCAGTGTCTCTTCCCAACACAGGAACCAAACCTTCCTTTGCAGGCAGGTTCTTTACTAACTGAGCTATCGGGGAAGCCCTATGGGATAAACACAACACAAATGAACTTGTGTGTGAACCAGAAGCAGACTCACAGACAGAGAGAACAGACTTGTGGTTGCGAAAGGGGCGAAGGGGTGAGGGAGGGATGGATTGGGGGATTGGGATTAGCAATTCAAACTAGTATGTATAGGGCGGATAAACAGCAAGGGCCTACGGTATCACACAGGGGACTATATTCAATGTCCTCTGATAAACCATAGTGGAAAGAATATGAAAAAGAACATACAAGCAGAATATATGTATATATATACATAAATCACTTTGCTGTACAGCAGAAACTAGCACAACACTGTAAACCAACTATATTTCACTACAATAAATTAAAAATAAATTAAAAAATAAAACATTCCCTGGTCCTACTTTAATCTCATAAGGGCATTTGACTCCAACTCAATAACTGTTGTTAAATTGAACTGAATTAGAGCCATCTACTTCTCTAATAAATCATGATATCATGGGGGAAGATCAAAGCCGGCTGCAACAGAGAACACCCATTTGTTGTTTTTCACTTAATTGGCTTTTTGTGGTTAACTGCATTAAGTGGAAGGAAAAAAAGCCCACAGATCATTTTAACTATGATCCTGTGAAAGTCAGCAACATCATTCCTAAATTAAAATGTAAATATCTAAGTGTATGCTGTTTGAGTAAGAAAATTACCGTAATACTTTAAATATGAATTTTTATTTTATAAGACGCCTTGGATTATATGTATTAAGGCTTCAGTCTTATGACATTTTGTTAGACTCTGATATTTGTGAAGTTTATGGAAAAATCCCTCTGCTTGTGTAACATCTGGGGTCAGTTGGTCTTGGCAATCAGTTGTGGAAAAGATGCTGCGTGTCCGTCATCTGCAAAGCATTTCATCTGGACACGCAGACGAACATAATTGTGATTGAAGAGATTCATTCAGGAAGAGTCTGTACAGTGTTCCTGACCTCTGTCAATGTTGACCATGAAACCAAGCCCGCCTTGCCCTGCAGAGTTCCGCGTTCCAAGAGAACCAGAGATGGGAGGGCTTGTTTAGTCGGCCTGGAGCTGAACAAGGCATTCAGGACGCTGGAAGGAGAAGCGTGGCTTTGTGTATAAATTATATTCACTTCTGCCAGGAGTTGTCACCAAGAAGGGCTGTCCTGGCCTGTTCTCAGGCTGGTAGAGATACTTGGGGATATTTTAATGAATTCCTCTACTTTTGAATAAAACAAGAATGCATGCACAGTGCAAATGGTTGGATAAACAGTTTTCCCTGATAAACCTTGCCTCTGACGTATTATCCCCCCAAACTCTTAGGGGCTTGTTTCAGACATGATCAATAAATTTAACAATGAAGAATTGTTTTCTCATAGACTGAGTGATAGAATTACCATAAAAATGGAAATTAGGGTTTTCAGAAAGCATCCTACATCTAAGTTTGGTCAAGAGACATCTACAAAAATAAATATCGGTTTTAATTTAAAAAAATGCAACAACTTGGGCGCATCAGCATAAAAATCAGTTTGATTAAAGCATATTCACTCCAATTTTGACCTCAATTGGTCCATTAATGTGGCCTTCCAGGATGGCTGAATCTCAAGCTGTGGTTTCAAATAAATCATCAGCACATCAGCATCTCTCCCTTTCGGTCCACCCAGCATGTCCACACTGCCTTCCCGACAGCAAACCCTCTAGGGTCCTCTGCCTCTGTAGACCCCCCGACAGATGCACA
The DNA here is from genome assembly GCF_027580195.1 of Bos mutus. Classification (NCBI taxonomy): domain Eukaryota; kingdom Metazoa; phylum Chordata; class Mammalia; order Artiodactyla; family Bovidae; genus Bos; species Bos mutus. Next base: position 66,526,521 of record NC_091636.1, read on the forward strand.
GGGCACAGCACCCCTTTTCTGAGACACCTGCTCGCAGGGCTGATGGAGATGCTGAAGGAGAAGGAGGCACCTGGGCGAAGCGGAGGAGAGGAAACACCGACCCAGAGAGAAACAGAAGGGTGAGTGGCTGGTCCAGGGTGGATGAAACATGGGAGGCAGTGATGGCTGGACAGCCGGGAGGGAGAAGCACATTCCAGTCAAGCAGGGGCCAAGTGGAGGGGAGGGAGCCATGTGGGAGCAGGGATGGGGAGATGTTCAAACATCGTGAAAAGAAAGGGGGGGCAAAAGTCATGAGGTGCGGAGAATAACCGGGGGCTGGGGTGAGCACCAGGGAGATGGCGGGCCCTCAATCCCTGGTTTCATAAAAGCAGGGGGAGAAGGCCACAGCCCACAGGGCCAGAAAGAATCTTTCAGGAAGAGAAGAAAAGCATGAAAAAAAAATGAAGGCAATTATAATCTTTAAGGAAAGCAAACAAACAAGGCATTCTGAAAAAGCGAAGAAAACAGGAACCTCCTGCCAATGAGGAGGAACGTGTGCATGGGATGCTGCGGGAGGAACAGGGCCCGTGAAACGAGAAACATCCCGACGCTCGCTCCAGGGGCTTGCCGCGGAGGAGGTGCTGGGCCTCCGGACAATGACAGGAGACGGGAAACCGGAAAGCCAGGTCACGAGAGGAGAACAAGCGGCCAAAACCGATATGGTGTGAAAGAAAGACTCTGTTACGGGCTCAGCCATGTCTCCCAACATTTGTATGTGGAAGCCCTCACCCCTAGGATCTCAGAATGTGACTGTGCAGACAAGGTCTGTACAGAGGTAAGTAAGGTAAAGTGAGGTCATTGGAGGGGCCCTGATCCCACCTGACTGGTGTCCTGGTATTAGGTGGCTGCAGATGTACTTGCAGCTTTGCATTGCTGAACGGTGCCGTTTGAAATTGGAATACATTCTTAAATAAACAGGGTTATGCCACAGAGGATGAGATGGCTGGATGGCATCACTGACTCAATGGACATGAGTTTGGGTAGACTCTGGGAGTTGGTGATGGACAGGGAGGCCTGGTGTGCTGCAGCCCATCGGGTCGCAAAGAGTCGGACACGACTGAGCAACTGAACTGAACTGAACTGATGCTACTCCAGTATTCTTGGGCTTCCCTTGTGGCTCAGCTGGTAAAGAATCCGCCTGCAGTGCAGGAGATCTGGGTTCATATCCCTGGGTTGGGAAGATATCCCTGGAGAAGGGAATGGCTACCCACTCCAGGATTCTGTCCTGGAGAATTCCAAGGACTGTATAGTCCATGGGGTCGCAAAGATTCAGATGGGACTGAGCGACTTTCCCTTTACATGCTGCATTACTAAGAGGCGCGATCAGGACACACACAGGGACGGGCACGTGAGGACACTGAGGAGATGGCTGTCTACACACCAAGGAGCAAAGCCTCCAAGGAGACCAGCCCTGTGGACACCGTGGTCTGACTTCCAGCCTCCAGGACTGTGACAAATAAATGTCTGCTGTGTAGCCACCCAGACTGTGGCGCTTGCTGGCTGCCGCAGCCCTCCCATAATAATACAGCCCAGGACAGGCTCGAGTAAGGAAAGTCACCGCTGAGAGGAAGGAGGGGGAGAGGACAGAATGAAATGATCTGGCCTCATCGAAACCCCAATCAGGTGAAGACCACAGAGAGACAGACATTTACAGGGGAGCTCTTTCCCATTAAACTGACTTGACAAAATAAAGATCCAGCCCTCCGTGCGGACTGATCATCTGAGGACAGTGGGCAGGACCCTCGCTCACTCTTTCCTGGACTCTAAATGCCAGCCTTCATGAGTGTCCCTGTGGTCTGTTTTCTGGCAAATCGAATGAGGACACTTCAAGGGCACATAATTAAAAAGCTCATGAGAGGAATTCTCATTTACTAAGACACCAGGATCATTTGGTGTTTAGAGGAGAAACAAAAAATTCAGATCACCTGGGATGCTCATGTTGCAGGGGGTGAAATTATTTCGATACTCAGTGTCAACCAGAAACATCATCTTGATGGAGTGTCTGTTGCTAAAAATGTCCACCTTACTGACACTGTAATTACAGTGCACTCAACACCTTTAATCTTTCTTTGATGATTCACGGTCTTGGCTACTGGAAGGTTACGAACTCAACTTCCTTCTATAATAGCTATGGGGTGTCTACTAGGCGGAAGGGCTGGGCTAGTCCCCATGGCCCCACAAGCCCCCTGGAAGCCACACCAAAGTGCTCCCCCCGGGAGAAGGTACTCCTCCTCTAGGGAGATGCTCCCACTGCGGGGGCGCTAGTCTGACTCAGGGTGGCCTGAGACTGGCGTGCACACTTGGGGCGGGGTCGCGCACCCCAGCGGGAAGGCCTGCAAAGGCCACCTTTGCTGACCCCAGAGCCTCCGAGCCCCCGGGGAGGGCTGGCAGGGGTTTGTTCTGACTTCCACATGACCAATCCTGTTCAGCTCCGACTAGGAAAGGCAGCCAGAATTGGACAAGAAACCTCACATAGGAGACAGTGAAATCAGCTACTTCTGATAAAGGCCTTCGGAACCCTACAGACACACGAACAGTCTGCATGCTGAGCAATCCCACAGGATCTGAATGAGGGGATTTCCCATTGATGAGACGGCTCACCACCTTGACTTTGGAATTTCGTGAGATGCAGGATTTCGAGGCTCTCATAGCTTTAGCTCCTGTGCTTGTGCCCTGTGCTTGGTTGTGACCTACTCTTTGTGACCCCGTGGACTGTAGCCCACCAGGCTCCTCTGTCCATGGGATTCTCCAGGCAAGAATACCGGAGTGGGCAGCCATTCCCTGCTCCATGAGATCTCCCCAAACCAGGGACTGAAGCTAGATCTCCTGCATGGCAGTTGCATTCTTTACCATCTGAGCCACCAGGGAAGCCCTTCAGTGTTCCCAGCACAGGACTTTAAACCATGCTATATTGGGGAGAGATCTGGTTGCATGCCAAGGAAATACCAAATGTCATCACAGCTCAGTAAGCAGCACTGAAATCCGGGTCTACAGGTCAATGTGTTTCCCCAACTCTGCTTAATTCCAAGATTCCACAGAAAACTTAGAATCTTCTGGAACAAAATTTCAGTATAAAATCATAATACAAATGCTAACTAAGCCTAACTGGGTTTGAGGAGATCTTTGAATCAAGGCCTGGCACCTGGTTCCCCTGGCCAGAGCATGGCTTGAGGCCAGTGCAGTGTCATAACAGGTAACCTTGCAGTCTATACCAGCGTAAAGAGGGTTTCCCAGGTGGCACTAGTGGTAAAAAAACCCACCTGCCAAGGCAGGACAGGTAACAGACACGGGTTCCATCCCTGGGTCGGGAAGATCCCCTGGAAGAGGAAATGGCAACCCACTCCGGTATTCTTGCTTGGAGAACCCCATGGACGGAGGAGTCTGGGGGGCTACAGTCCACAGGGTTGAAAAGAGTCAGACAGAACTGAGGCAACTTAGCAGCAACAGGCAGCATAAAGAACTGGAGGGGTGCTCCACCCAAGGCCCAGCACGGAGGAAACCCCACCCTCCTCTGCACTGGTGGCCTTCTCTCCCCTTCCAGTTGCTACCAAACCCTTTCCCCAGACTGTCTGCTGCACAATCTTCTGGTTTGTACAACAGTAAAAGTTTTATTAAGTCAAAATAATACTGGAATCACTGTATGTTAAACTTAACACATGGCACCTGCTTAAGGTTTGCAAGGAATACGTTTTAAAGGGTTCAAAGGGTTCACTCAGCCAACCTCAGAGTGAAACCTTCTAGAGCATTCTGAAATATTTTCTAATATGCTGCTGCTGCTAAGTCACTTCAGTCGTGTCCAACTCTGTGCTACCCCATAGATGGCAGCCCACCAGGCTCTCCGGTCCCTGGGATTCTCCAGGCAAGAACACTGGAGTGGGTTGCCATTTCCTTCTCCAATGCATGAAAGTGAAAAGTGAAAGTGAAGTCACTCAGTCGCGTCCAACTCTTAGCGACCCCATGGACTGCAGCCTTCCAGGCTCCTCCGTCCATGGGATTTTCCAGGCAAGAGTACTGGAGTGGGGTGCCATTGCCTTTTCCTTCTAATATGCTACCTCTCTGTAAATATTGTGACTTCCTGACTTAAAAGCATCACTATGAACAAAGCTAGTGGAGGTGATGGAATTCCAGTTGAGCTATTTCAAATTCTGAAAGATGATGCTGTGAAAGTGCTGCACTCATTATGCCAGCAAATTTGGAAAACTCAGCAGTGGCCACAGGACTGGAAAAGGTCAGTTTTCATTCCAATCCCAAAGAAAGGCAATGCCAAAGAATGCTCAAACTACCACACAATTGCACTCATCTCACATGCTAGTTAAGTAATGCTCAAAATTCTCCAAGCTAGGCTTCAGCAATATGTGAACTGTGAACTTCCAGATGTTCAAGCTGGTTTTAGAAAGGCAGAGGAATCAGAGATCAAATTGCCAACATCTGCTGGATCATGGAAAAAGCAAGAGAGTTCCAGAAAAACATCTATTTCTGCTTTATTGACTATGCCAAAGCCTTTGACTGTGTGGATCACAATAAACTGTGGGAAATTCTGAAAGACATGGGAATACCAGACCACCTGACCTGCCTCTTGAGAAACCTATATGCAGGTCAGGAAGCAACAGTTGGAACTGGACATGGAGCAACAGACTGGTTCCAAATAGGAAAAGGAGTACATCAAGGCTGTATATTGTCACCCTGCTTATTTAACTTATATGCAGAGTACATCATGAGAAATGCTGGGCTGGAAGAAGCACAAGCTGGAATCAAGATTTTGGGGAGAAACATCAATAACCTCAGATATGCAGATGATACCACCCTTATGGCAGAAAGTGAAGAGGAACTCAAAAGCCTCTTGATGAAAGTGAAAGAGGAGAGTGAAAAAGTTGGCTTAAACCTCAACATTCAGAAAACAAAGATCATGGCATCTGGTCCCATCACTTCATGGGAAATAGATGAGGAAACAGTGGAAACAGTGTCAGACTTTATTTTGGGGGGCTCCAAAATCACTGCAGATGGTGATTGCAGCCATGAAATTAAAAGATGCTTACTCCTTGGAAGGAAAGTTATGACCAACCTAGATAGCATATTCAAAAGTAGAGACATTACTTTGCCAACAAAGGTCCATCTAGTCAAGGCTATGGTTTTTCCTGTAGTCATGTATCGATCTGAGAGTTGGACTGTGAAGAAAGCTGAGCACCAAAGAATTGATACTTTTGAACTGTGGTGCTGGAGAAGACTCTTGCAAGTTCCTTGGACTGCAAGGAGGTCCAGCCAGTCCATCCTAAAGGAGACCAGTCCTGGATGTTCATTGGAAGGACTGATGCTGAAGCTGAAACTCCAGTACTTTGGCCACGCAAAGAGTTGACTCATTGGAAAAGACCCTGATGCTGGGAGGGATCGGGGGCAGGAGGAGAAGGGGACGACAGAGGATGAGATGGCTGGATGGCATCACCGACTCGATGCACATGAGTTTGGGTGAACTCTGGGAGTTGGTGATGGACAGGGAGACCTGGAGTGCTGAGATTCATGGGGTCGGACATGACTAAGTGACTGAACTGAACTGAACTGACTTAAAAGCCTGGCAGAGAGTAGTGGGATAAATGAGATTGGCGGGAAATGGGGAAAATGAAGATTGGGTACAATACACCAATATTCACTGTAATTATGTAGAGAAAATAACATGAAAAAGAAAGGGAAATACTGAGGAGCAAATAAATGGGTGATTTAGACATTCACACTTCTGAAAGATGACTTATGAAAAATTCTGTCACTCAAACTATGCTTGACTTGTAAGATGAAAAATTCTATCACTCAAACTATGCTTGACTTGTAAGACTAGTTAATAACACTGCATTGTTCTTCTGAAGACCAAACAAATTATGAAATTCACCATAGGTTTAGAAAGCTGACATGTCAGAAGTGTTTCCTTGTGGCAAAAATCTTAAATTTTCCTTTAACTTTTTGGGTCGACTTAATTCAATGGCACAGAATGGAAGTTTCCATTGACTCTGAGGATTGCTCCACAGGAATTCTGGACAAGGCTCCTTCTGTCCTGAATGCACACTAGTAGGGTGGTCTTTTACCTCGAGGAGTCCTGTAACAAGTTCATTCTGTCCAGCCCTTCCTGGCAGACTGTCTTCTTCCTAATTGTTATTGTTTTTATTCAGTCACTAAGTTGTGTCTGACTCTTTGCAACCCCGTGGACTGCAGCACACCAGGCTTCCCTGTCCTCCACTGTCTCCCAGAATTTTCTCAAACTCATGTTCATTGAGTCGGTGACGCCATCCAACCATCTCATCCTCTGTCATCCACTTCTTCTCCTGCCCTCAATCTTTCCCAGCATCAGGGTCACTTCCAATGAGTCAGCTCCTTGCATCAGGTGGCCAAAGGATTGGAGCTTCAGCTTCAGCATCAGCATCAGTCCTTCCAGTGAATATTCAGGGTTGATTTCCTTTAGGATCGACTGGTTTGATCTCCTTGCAGTCCAAGGGACTCTCAAGAGTCTTCTCCAGCACCACAGGTCAAAAGCATCAATTCTTTGGTGCTCATTTTTCTTTATGGTCCAACTAATATCTGGATATGACTACTGGAAAACCCATAGCGTTGACTACATGGACCTTGGTAGGGAAAATGATGCCTCTGCTTTTTAATACGTTGTTTAGGTTTGTCATAGCTTTTTGGCCAAGAAGCAAGTGTGTTTTAATTGCATGGCTGCAGTCACAGACTATAATGATTTTGGAGCCCAAGAAAATAAAATCTGTCACTGTTTCCACTTTTCCCCCACCTATTTGTTAAGAAGTGATCTTTCTAATTAGTAGCCCTCAAACTTGAATATTTGACAACACCTACTTAATGATGCTACAGAATGAGACAACAGGGAGAGAAAATCCCTCTTGGAAATTATCACTAAGCTCCTAGTCCCCACTTGAGGAGTAATGGTCTGGTTCAATGACATTGCCCTTGAGAGCTCAATAAAACAGGCACTTACTGTACCCTTGGGTCTGCTAGTCTGCCCTGCTCCTCAGGCTGGCCTTCCTCTCATCTTGGATCCCCAGGAAGCCGCAGGAGAAGTGCTCTGTCAGCAGCAATGCTGAATGCAAGCACTGCTCCGAGGTGGGGATCTGGCTTGTCCACGTCTATCAGAGCCCCTGCTGGCCAGCATGCTCACTCCTTCCTCCACAATCTGGCTTGTCCACTTCTATCAGAGCCCCTGCTGGCCAGCATGCTCACTCCTTCCTCCACAATCTGGCTTGTCCACGTCTATCAGAGAGCCCTGCTGGCCAGCATGCTCACTCCTTCCTCCACGCAGACCTGTGGCTCTCACCTCCTGCCATTGGCTGCATCCTTCCTACACTTCCTTCCAGATTTGAGCTTAGAGTTCTGGGCTGTGGGTGTCTTTCTGGGTTGGGCGCTGATCAAGACCCAGCTCTGAAGACCTTGGGTTTCTCCTGGCCACAGAGATGGCATGAGACCATCTATCCCTTCTTCAAACACCCCGAAAAGGTTAAACAATGGTCGTCTGTTCTTGTGAGGCATCTTAGCCCCAAGGGCAATCAAGTCAGGGGTTGACCAACAGCTGCTAGGTGCCTCCTCATCTGAATGGGGTGATCAGCTGTCCTCTGAGACTTCTAAGTGGTACATGGTTGGGGCCAAGCTGCAGATTGAGGGCTATTGATATTTTTTCTTGGGGTGTGTGCTAAATTGCTTCAGTCATGTCCAATTCCTTGTGACCCTATGGACTGTAGCCCACCAGGCTCCTCTATCCATGGGATTCTCCAGGAAAGAATCCTGGAGTGGGTTCCCATTTCCTCCTCCAGGATCTTCCCAACCCAGGGACTGAACCCTCATCTCTTACATCTCCTGCATTGGCAGGCGGGTTCTTTACCATTAACGCCATCTGCGAAGCCTTTCTTAGGGTAGGGCAACTAAATGATCTCAACCAGAAGGTTCAATGACAGCCAAATAATGAGTTTACAGGAGGGGAAAAGAGACATAAATGCCTGTGAAATAAACAGTCTGAGCAGTGCTGGGTAGAACCGTTTCTATTTGCTGACTACAGTGCTGAAAACATTACCAACCTACAGGGGTAGTTATGGCAACACCACCCAGGCCCACACAGTGATTTAGATGTTGTTACAGAATCTACTTCCACGAAGCAGCTTCTTAGACTGATGCACCCTGCAAGCTGAGAGCCCCTGGGGATGGGAGGGGGCTTCATGTCTCTGGTGATCTCAGAGGTTGAATTTCAGATTTCAGTATTGCTAACTTTGCGGGAAATCAGTGGGAGTACAACAGAAACAACACAAACATCCTGGAGGACCAACGAACCGTACACTATTCCCTCTCCTCCTGAGAATGCTGGCTCCATTCATCGGAGTCTTAAGAGCTGGAAAAAACCCCGAAGACATCTAGTCACTCTTTTGTCAAATGCAGGACGCCTTAGCCCAGTTTCCAGGCCAATGCTCAGAGCCTTAGCTGACCAAGCAATAAGAGAAGATTGGTGTTTGATGTTGATTATCTTCCAATTATTGTAATATATTGTATACATAGGTGGGTTGAACATTTCAACTACACTTCTTATGAATTTCATTAAAGAAAGACTTTTCCTTGAGTTTGGGATTAGCATACATACCGCTACAACATATAAAACAGATAAAAAACAAGGATCTAACATATAGCACAGAGAACTACAATCAATATTTTATAATAGCCAATGAGGGACAAGGATGTATATACATGTGTGTGTGTATACATAAATACCTATGTATACTTATTCATATATATATATATATATATATATACAAATATACATGTATATACACTCTAAAAAAAAAAAAAAAAGAAAAGACTTTCTCTAAAGGTTATCAGTCAGGCAAAGAACCACTAAGTGAAACTCTCTTTCAGTTGTACTGAGGCAATTTGTGTTCATTCTGTGTGACCTGTGATAACTACTGGAAACCACAGCATTTGAAAACATTTAAAATTTGATTTCTGACTCAGCTTTTCATCTTGAAACAAAATGGAAGCCCCAAAGTTTTCATATGGACTTCAAATTCTGTAATAAAGAAAGCATCTCAACCAAGATGTGATTGAGAGAAGATAAATGTGTGAAATAATTATATTCTTCAATGTGATTTTCTAACAGCAGCAGCAGAAATTAAGGTAATTTAAAGATACTGCTAACAAAGAGGGTTCTTGGAGAGCAAGGCTGTAAAGCTGAAAAAGCTCTCAAACCTGTGCTTGGATAACACAATCATGGTTTGTATTAGAAATCAACTCTTAACAATATAAAATGACTTGATGATGGAGAGTCAGCAGGTGATGACAGGAGTCCACAAGGGTAGGTGACAGTTCTGAGAGAGCAAAGAGGGGGCTGCACTGTGATTTTTGTGAATATTATAAAACTCTGATCAAATAAAGAAAAAAAAATCGAACCAACTGAATGTCAGTATCACTCGGAAATACTAATACTCATGAAAGCAGATTGCTTCCTGTGATGGATATTGATGGGAAACCACTTCTGGATCGTTGGTTGTACTTTTCTTATGTGTTTATTTCAATAAAATTCTACTTTTATAAGAAGAAGCATCTATTGATCACCTCCTGTATGCAAGGCACCTGCGGCCATCATTTCCTTTGAGCATCATAATATACCTGTGATGTGGGGTCATTTTCAGGTGAGGCAACTGAGGCTCAGGTGGGAAGCAGGCTTGGGAAGAGGGGTTGGGGTGCAGCCAGCCCCTGCGTGAGGTCCATGGCTTTATCCCAAGTCCACCCAACAAGACCATGACTGAGCTACATGCTGGGGTCCTGAACCTCATCCCCAGAGGTCCTGGCCATGAGCTGTGTGGTAAGACTTAAGTTCTTTCCCAAGACAGCTCTCAACACCTAGAGCCATGGGCTCCAGGGGCCACGAATCCTCAAGGGAACATAAGCTTAGATGCAAAAGCTGTCTTTATTTTCATTAACTCCTAACTGCAGTTCAGCACTTCCTTTAGTTGTGCTTGGAAGTAACAGAGCAGAGCAGATTTAGCATTGCTTTCATTTTGTTACCAAGAGAAATCCCAGACATTTAAAACTCACGCAACAGTTGTGGATAGCTTGAAATGTCATCAGTTTCTTTCTATGTCCAGTTAGGACAGTAAATAGATTTCTTTTTAATATTTATTTTTATTTATTTGGCTGTGGAATCTAGCTCCCTGACCAGGGATGGAACTTGGGCCCCTGCATTGGGAGCATGGAGTCTTAGCCACTGGACCCCACTAACTAGGTCTTGATACTAAATGTGTCAATAAAGTCGTGCTTTTTAACTTCACGTTTTAGTTCATCATTTTAAAAAGGTGATAACTATATTCCTAAGTTGGACTGTTTTCCTGTGAATTTTATTTTGTGCATTTGATGCATTGTTCTGAGGAGGGGTCTCCAGATGTCCACAGATGCTCAGGGTGGCCTTGTGGGATCTGAGGTTGTAGGAAGGGGCTCCTGGGGCCTCTGGTTCCTTCTCTGATCTGCAAGAATAACCAAAAGGCATCCATCTCTCTTGTCTATGAAAAGGCGGATGCCAGGATCTTTTAAATAAAATTACAGAAACAAAAATCACTGTAATTCAATCCAGTAGGGTTCAAAGTCACTTTTTATTAGATTAGTTTTAGTTATGAATTAAAATAATTTCCTTTACGCTTAATGTAATTTTACCGGTTGGTCCTTATAGAAAAACTTTGTCTTTTACGGGCTAAGATTACAGTATTTCCTAATCACGCAGTATAAAAGTGATCAAGGGAAAAACAAGCGGTTCTGTGAGGGGAGGGGCCACAAGGGCCGCTACGGGAGCTCCTCTGTGTTAGCGTCAGGCGTTCACCGGGTGAGGGCTTCCTGAGGACCCTAACCCGCATATTTGCGGGGCTCTGCTGGAGAAGGCAATGGCACCCCCTCCAGTACTCTTGCGTGGAAAATCCCACGGACGGAGAAGCCTGGTGGGCTGCAGTCCATGGGGTCGCTAAGAGTCAGACACGACTGAGCAACTTCACTTTCACTTTTCACTTACATGCATTGGAGAAGGAAATGGCAACCCACTCCAGTGTTCTTGCCTGGAGAATCCCAGGGACGGGGGAGCCTGGTGGGCTGCCGTCTCTGGGGTCGCACAGAGTCGGACACGACTGAAGTAACTTAGCAGCAGCAGCCTTCCCCAGGCCAAGCTGGAGGGGCTCCAACCTCAGGGGAGTGTGTCCCCTCACACGTGACCTACAGAGGACACTTCCCTGAGACTTAGTCCTCTTGTACAAACTGAGATTAAAGAAATCATGATTCATTTAGTATTCGGATGACTTTTAAAAGTTACATTGTAAAAGCGCATGTCACCTTGTTACAATTAATTTAAGCTTGTAACAAATTCAGTTTCAAGTTTCCTTCATGTTATTTCCGCTGGCAGGGGAGCAGAGCAGGGTAGGGTGTGCCTCCAATCGTGGAAGACGGACACAGGTTAATCCTCGCTGTAGTGAAAGCTTACTTTGTACAGTTACACGCAATACCTAGCTGGGGTCTCTTGGGAAGCAAAACCGGCTCCCAGCCTGACAGTCAAAATCACTCTCATTCATATGTATTGGTAAGGAAAAGCAATTGTTGTGTGTGTGCGCGCGCGTGTGTGTGTGTGTGTGTGTGCACAAAACGACCAATTTTGCAAAACAAGAATAGCTGCTTTTTATTATAATACCATATAATAACATTTTGTAATTTCATATTCTGATGTTTGGAAATGTCTGATTTTCACCATCAAAAAATGGCAAGTACCCCCTTAACAATATTTTTCTGGGAAATTTCTCCTTCAATTCTCAAGTGAGCTGAATTCACTTTTAAAATGTAATCTGATCCACTAAAATATAGGATTTCCTTCTCTCATCAAGAACTCTTAATAATAATAATAAAAAATCTTGGGGATACTTGCTAAATATTGTGATGGAGAATTATTATTTTACAGAAACTATTTTTAAAGTAGTAATTTCTTCAACCTGTGTGGCTTCACCAATGTAACCATTACCTTCAGAAAGCATTTCTTTCTCCAGTTATCTTCAGAATCTTTAAAATGTCTTTCCTTTTTGTGTATAGAAGAAATAATGAAGCAATAATTCTCTTTCTCCTATACTTTGAAAGAATTAAAACTTTCTTCCATTTGACATAATAGATACAAGCTGCTGACTGTTGAATTTGGGCCAATACAGTTGTTTAAGTTTGTGGAAAATTCTGTACCATAAACTACGGAATTTTAGATTAGATTTGATGGCTACATCAAGTCCCACCCCTTGTGTATTAATTCTGAGTTGTAGCAAAATCAAGCATGTTACCCTTACAAAGCTATCCCTGAGGAGCGTGGGGACCCATGAGAATGACCCAGCTGCACGTGCTACCTGGTCAGGGTTGGGGGGGGTGCCACCTGCCAATGTGACAGCCCACAGGAACCAGGTGGCTCTGACAGACTGCCTGGTGACATCTCAGCTCTGCCCTTTTACTAGCCATCTGCCTCGGGCACAGATTCAACCTCAATGAGCCTCAGTTTCCCCCTCTGTAAGAAGGGGCTAACAACAGCACCTACCCCATAGGCTGTTGGAAGGATTTAATCAAATGACCCACTAAAGCATTTGCACAGCAGCCGGCCCACAGGAAGCACCTGGCAAATTCACAGCCTTACTGTATTTCAAATAGCTATGAGTGGAGGGGATGGGGTGTGTGCTCAGTTGAGCAAATTGGTAATGGACACATTTGTTCAGCACATATGATATGCTGAGTATTGGGTGAGGGGAACGTGAAACAGAGCTGCAGAAAGGTAATGCAGTCTAGCAGGATCAGCATAGAAATCAACATTGTCCAGACCACTCGGAGGTATTAGAGAACAGAGCCCTCGAGTTATTGGAGGAGTCATGGAGGAGTCTTCCTCGGGAGCTAAGGCGTCTCGGCAGGGTTTTGGAGGATGGAAGGGGCTCAACTGATGAACGGGGGAGCTTTCCAGATCCGGGTGGGCCTGTGAGCTCAGCAAAGGGGGAGACCTACGGTGTGCCCTGAGAGGGTGGGGCTGGTGGGAGAGGGACCTCCCGGGGGGCCCTGGTGGGAAGAGCCACACCCTGGGTGGGTGCTGATTGGGGGTTTGGATGTATTCTATAATGGTCATGACCAAGGGCGTGAGAAGGCCAGGTGAGGGTTTAGAGGAACCAGAGCAACGCCAGCAGGGAGGACGGAAGGGGATGGAGCAGCTGGACGGGGCACCACAGGAAGCCAAGCGGGGATGACACGCCTGTAGGGAGACGGTGGGGCGAGGAGAAGCCAGGTTGGGAGGAGGAGGTAGACCACCCCAGACCCGCCAGGTGGGCAGCGGCACCTTCTGGCCACTTCCTCCCTCTCCCAGGCCCCACCCGGCCCTCCTCTCCTAACCAACGCCACCTGGTCGGTCCCAATTCTGTTTATTCCCCTGATGCTCTCCATCTGGGGTCCTTTGTCCAGTCCATCCTAAAGGAAAGCAGTCCTGAATATTCACTGGAAGGACTGATGCTGAAGCTGAAACTCCAATACTTTGGCCACCTGATGCAAAAAACTGACTCACTGGAAAAGACCCTGATTGAGAAAGATGGAGGGCAGGAGGAGAAGGGGGCAACAGAGGAGGATGAGATGGCTGGATGGCACCATGGATCTGACAGACATGAGTTTGAGCAAGCTCTGGGAGTTGGTGATGGACAGGGAAGCCTGGCATGCTGCAGTCCATGGGGTCACAAAGAGTTGGACACGACTGAGTGACTGAACCGAACTGAGCAGTGAAACAAAACTCAGAAAAGCAGGCTAACCCTCAGTGTTACAATCAGGTACCTGCAATGAGCGTTCCTGCTGGGATAGTTACGCAGAAGCTTGGAAAACCCTGCTGACCCCAGAACCCTGCCTCTCATAAGTCCCCAATGCACACGCAGGCCATGGCCAGGTGTCCAGTCTGTACACACCAGTGAACAGGCCTTTTCTAAATACTAAGCAAGCAGTAACTGCAGGACTGCTGGACATATCATAGACACATGTGAGGGGGTTTCGCATCATCCCTACTAATCATCTCTTTGCTGACAAAGGCCCATGTAGTCAAAGCTACAGTTTTTCCAGTAGTCATGTACAGACATGAGAGTAGGACCTTACAAAAGGTTCAGCACTGAAGATGTGATGCTTTTAAACTGTGGTGCTGGAGAAGACTCTTGAGAGTCGCTTGGACAGCAAAGAGATCAAACCAGTCAATCCTAAAGGAAATCAACCCTGAATATTGATTGGAAGGACTGATGCTGAAGCTGAAACTCCAATACTTTGGCCACCTGAAGTAATGAGCCGACACATTGGAAAACACCCTGATGCTGGGAAAGATTGAGGGCAGGAGGAGAAGAGGGTGGCAGAAGATGAGATGGTTGGATAGCACCTCCTTCTCAATGGACATGAGTTTGAGCAAACTCTGGGAGATAGTAAAGGACAGGGAAGCCTGGCATGCTGCAGTCAACATGGTTGCAAAGAGTCGGACATGATGGAGCAACTGAATAGCAATCACTAGATAGTTCTTCGGAGAAGGCGATGGCACCCCACTCCAGTACTCTTGCCTAGAAAATCCCATGGATGGAGGAGCCTGGTAGGCTGCAGTCCATGGGGTCACGAAGAGTCGGACATGACTGAGTGACTTCACTTTCACTTTTCACTTTTATGCATTGGAGAAGGAAATGGCAGCCCACTCCAGTGTTCTTGCCTGGAGAATCCCAGGGACGGGGGAGTCTGGTGGGCTGCCATCTATGGGGTCGCACAGAGTTGGACACGACTAAAGCGACTTAGCAGCAATAGCAGCAGCAGCAGATAGTTCTTGGTGACCAGCACTTTCCACAAATTTTATTCACTGTGTGCCCAGTGTGTGCCTGGCACAGAGCGGGCACGAAATGCCTACAGTGCATGAACCAGCTAGTTATCCACAGTTCTGGGTGATCCTGCACCTGAGCCCTTGGAGCTGTGTCTGATCTGAGGTGAGGACTCTTTTGACACTCACGCTCCCTTTTTGCAGCGCTTCCACTCCTTAGTCCAGGGAGGCAGGCCTGGGTCATGTGACGGTCTCTTCTACACAAGCAGGGCTTCCAGAGGGCTGGTCAGGGTGGACACAGGACAGTGAGTTCAAGCAAGGGTGGGGGGGCAGGTGAAGAGTTCGTTACACCCACCGCCGCCTGAAGCTCTGGCTGCTGGTGGGAGGAGGGACCACAGACGGTGGATGTGGAATACAAGAGCAGGTCTGGTCCAGCCCTGGTCATCCATTACAATCAAGTAGATTTTCCAGCAGGACTCTACCAGGGCCTGATCTTATCCATGAGAAATCTCAATCTTCGATGATGGGGACCTGGCATTGGAATAATGTGGGCTTCCCAAGTGGCACAGTGGTAAAGAATCTGCCTGCCAATGCAGGAGGTATGGGTTTGATCCCTGGGTTGGGAAGATGCCCTGGAGGAGCAAATGGAAACCCACTCCAGTATTCTTGCCTGGGGAATTCCCATGGACGGAGGAGCCTGGTGGGCTACAGTCCATGGGATTGTGAAGAGTCAGACACTACTCAGTGGCTGAGCACACATGTGAGCACTGGAATAATTCAAAGGCTTCCCAGAGCATCTAATGGACCCAGGGCTGACCACCTCCAGCAGAGAGGATAGGAGTTACCCCTCCCCTATCCCATCCCATCTCCCCACTCTCTTGCATGCGTGGGTGTGCAAAGTCACCTCAGTCGAGTTTGACTCTTTGCAACTCCATAGACTGTAGCTTGCCAGGCTCCTCCATCCATGGGATTCTCCAGGCAAGAATACCGGAGTGGGTTGCCATGCCGTCCTCCAGGGGATCTTCCCCACCCAGGGATCGAACCTGTGTCTCCTTCAGCTCCTGCATTGGCAGGCAGATTCTTTACCACTGAACCACTGGTGAAGCCCTTCCCACCATCTTATCTACCCGGTAAGAATCTAGGATTCAAAAGAAATGTGGCTCAGAGAACCCACTATTAGAGGCTGTATTTTTTTTTTTTAATTTTATCTTTTAAATGGACATGAAAGTCATTTGTCTGGTCCCTTTACTGCCCCCAGAGTGGTACCACTGAGGCCGCTTTCCTTCTAAACCTGCATCACATATGCCTGTTCCTGGGGATGAGAAAGGGCAGGGCTCTGGGTTAAAACAAACGTCAACTTCTTAGTTGGTTTGGCATGTCCCACTGAAGTCCAAAGAAAAGCCCCTAAACTCTCCTGAGCCTGAAAAAGGAAAATAAACCTTTACACCGTTTCGTATAAATCAGACAAGTAAACACAAAGGCATGTACATCCTCCTTCTGTACGTGCTGATCTGAAAAGGCTACAACTCCGGGTAAAGTGAGTCACTACTGCTGTGAACTGCACCGTCAGCCCGGGATGAGCAGCCTCGCTGCGGAGCCGGCGTGTGGGAGCTCGCCAAGTTGGCGTGGGACTATTTTAGGATGCAGAGGCCTGGCTGTGTCCTCCTGCCCGCCCTACTTGATAGCGGAACAAGCTATTTTTTCCTCCGAACCATCGAGCACAGGGAGACCTCAGCCGCAGAGTCATCCGGCATGGGTGATGACCTCTGTCACCTACACGAGGGCACAGGACGCAATGGCAGAGTGACTCATAAGACACCCCCCGCCCCCGCCCCGAATCTGCTCTCCTGGCTGAGTCACATGGCATGACCCACGCCCCTGCTGTCATTGTTTACACACCCGCTTCTCCTAGCTTCCCTTTAAAGGGGCCACGGTCTCTGTTCCAAGCTGACCCCACTGAGTGCGGTCCTGTGTGCACACAGGTGGGCTTCATTTATGTTACTCTGCAAACCAGCAACAGCCTCGAGAGAAAAGAGGTTGAACTGGTTAAGAAATTCCTGTTTGGGCTCCTCATGGGGCTGTTCGGTGATCCCACCGAAACTCAGCATGGAGTCCTACCCTCAAGCACCTCAGAAGGTAACTATCGGTGTGTGGAGGGTCTTTGCAGAGGTAATCATGTCAAACTGAGGTCATTAGAGTGGGCCCTGATCCAGTAACACAAGGGCTTCCCTCATAGCTCAGTTGGTAAAGAATCCACCTGCAATGCTAGGAGACCCCGGTTCAATTTCTGGGTCAGGAAGATCCCCTGGAGAAGGGATAGGCTACCCACTCCAGTATTCTTGGGCTTCCCTTGTGGCTCAGCTGGTAAAGAATCCGCCTGCAATGCAGGAGACCTAGGTTCAACCCTGGGTTGGGAAGATCCCTTGGAGAAGGGAAAGGCTACCCATTCCAGTATTCTGGTCTGGAGAATTCCAGGGACTGTATAGTCCATGGGGTTTCAAAGAGCCGGATGCGACTGGGCAACTTTCCCTTTCACTGACCCAGTAAGACCAGTGTCCTTACAAGAAGGGGAGGTGAGGACACAGAGACAGAAGGAAGGCCACGCAGGGACACAGGGAGCAGACGGCTGTCTACGAGCTGAGCAGGAGGCCTGAGAACATCCTCCTCCCCTCAGAAGAAGCCAAGCCTGCTGTCACCTTGGTCTCAGACTTCTGGCCTCCAGAAGGTGAGAAGTAAATGCCTGTTGTTTGAGCGCCCCAGACTGCGGTACTTTGGGTCAGAGACTTAGCAAGCCCACACAGTGCTTTCAGAATGTTGTGTGAACTACAACAGCTCAGACGCCAGTACACTTTAGGAACCCATAGGGCTGTTCTTCGCTACTTTTTGAGATTTCGTTTGCTTGCTTCTAGTCGCTGAGTTGTGTTTGACTCATTTGCGACCCCCTGGACTGTAGCCCACCAGGCTCCTCTATCCATGGGATTTCCCAGGCAAGAATACTGGAGTGGGCTGCCATGCCCTCCTCCAGGGGATCTTTCCCATCCAGAGACTGAACCCGAGACTCCTGCACTGGCAGACAGGTTATTTACCACTGAGCCACCTGGGAAGCCATGGAGATTGTGCAGTAACAAGTAAAAAGCTACTTCCAGGCCTAGTACTTTGGAAGAAATCCTGAAGATGGGCTGTGTGTGTGTGTGCGCCAGACTCAGGAACACCTATGACACAGAACCCTTGAAGTGCTAAAGTTGACCTCCGAGATGCACTTTATCATCAACCAAAGCTGATCTGCAGGGCTGCTCCTTCTTCATCATACGTTCACAAGCTTGGACACCTGCCACTTTGCTGCGTTCCAAAATTCCAGAAACGATTGCTGTCAGGAAACTCAACTGTCCCAGAATCGCTTACCTACTTCTAGTTCAAACACCGAGAACTGAAGGTGTTTCAGTCCGACTGTTCTAATTCTTCTGCTGATGGCTGACTGTGTCCCTGTCCTCTGTGGACACAAATGATGACCACATAGGTCACCTCCAACCACCGGCTGGAGATAATCAGGGTCCTAGCTGGCCTGCGTGTGACTCTGCCATCAAGGACAACCACCACCAATGTGGGCTGGTGCTCAGAGCCTCACAGTCATTGCTGGTATCAGCACATGAAGCGGCATTCACTTCCCCTGATGGCGTGGAGCTAAGGTTCCCTCACCTGTATAGTGACCACTGGAACAGCGGGGCCAGGTAAGCTGATCACCCTAATGCTCAGCTGCCCAGAGCTTGGCACAGAGCCAACAGTACATGCTAGGGGCCACTGCTGCTAATGCATCGACCTCCTGCTGGGTTGAGTCCTGTGGCTGGCACCAAGGGGGCAGAGGAGGAATAAGAAACTCTCTTTCAAGCACCATCTGGTTCCCCTGCCCAGGGTGATATCTCACTAATTAAAAAGGAGACACTCAGGAGGGACACTGATCTGAAAATAGAACCCCAACTTAATGTACCCTCAAGCCACTATGACTCCTATACTGCTGAAGCTGAAGCTCCAATACTTTGGAGTGAAGAGCCAACTCGCTTGAAAAGACCCTGATGTTGGGAAAGATTGAGGGCTGGAGGAGAAAGGGATGACAGAGGATGAGACGGCTGGATGGCATCACTGACTCAATGGACATGAGGTTTAGTAAGCTCTGGGAGATGCTGAAGGACAGGGAAGTCTGGTGTGCTGCATTCTATGGGGTCACAAAGAGTCGGACACAACTGAGCAACTGAACAACAGCAAGTCACTTTGGGGAGCCTTCTGCTCAGACAAGTGCAAGTAGAGGGCATCTGTAGAATCATCAGTTATTCCAGGAGTGAGACCCAGTACACACAGGGCATGGCCTGGGCAGGACCCTCCAAGGCATGGCGATTTCTCTTTTAATTTCACAAACGAAGAGTTAGCTAAAATGTCTCTTTGGAGTCAGAAGAAGATTTGGTGATAAACAGGCAAGGTATGTACGTCACCATCTCTACACAGAATATATACAGAAGAAATATTTGGTAAGTTAATTTAAAACAGACAAAATTCCTAAAGCAGCACACCAGAGATGTTGATAACATGGGGCCTCCAAGAGTCAGGTAACGTGAAATGGCTGATCCGTCACACCGCAAAGATAAACCCAAACATTTAATGCTCAACACAAAATGGTGAAGCAGATCTCTTCTTTATGCGACCATTTGATTAAGAAAACCGATCTCTTCTCAATATGACCCTTAAAAGTATTTTGTCTTCCCTGGTGGCTCAGATGGTAAAGCGTCTGCCTACAATGCAGGAGACCCAGGTTCGATCCCTGGGTCAGGAAGATCCCCTGGAGAAGGAAATGGAAACCCACTCCAGTATTCTTGCTTGGAAAATCCCAAGGATAGAGGAGCCTGGTAGGCTACAGTCCATGGAGTCGCAAAGAGTCGGACACGACAAGCGACTTCATTATGCTATGCTCTGCTAAAAGTATTTTATGATGTGTCTAAAGGCAGAGAAACAAAATCAACTTTAGGCTATCCCCAATTCAGAAAGTTAAGCTTAGCAGTTGCGAAAGAGGAAACGGAGACTTTTCTAACTTTGTCCAGTAAGAAAAATGAATCCTACAAAAAGAAAGAGCCGACAGAGAGGGGAAGGTAACTAGACTGGAACCGCTCTGCCTTTTAAAGTGATTGTTGGTTTCGTAGCATTCTTGGTTCTCCTTGAAAACCTCATCAGGTGTTTTGATTGCTTTCCCAAAGCCTATTTATTACCTTTGACTATGGAAATAATTCGGTAACCAAGGTACGTGCGATGAACAACCTGTAGGTAGGAAATTCACAAAAGCAGGAAAGGCGCCTAACACACAGGGCCCCCAAACTACCCAGACCCTGTCCCGCAGAGAAGCCTGAGACACTGGTGGGCGACCATTCCTCCGGTCCTTACACTGCATGTTGAGGGGTTTGTGTGTACCCTACACGACTCTTTTGGATGCTGAAGTTAGCAGGAAAAGGGCAAAGGAAATGAATTGGTATTTTTAAAAATTTCTGAATCCTCTTCCTTTCAGATATTTCACATGCTAGACTTTGGAACAGGCTAAGTATAACACAATATGCTAGGTGGGGGAGGTGCTGAGTTCAACTAAGATTTTGAAACTAATAAATAAAAATGTTGATAATTACTTGCAACAATGAGGTCTCTATCTTGCCAACTGTATGAAGATTCTCAATTTGGAGTACGGAGAAAAGAAATATATACCCAAGGACTTGCCCAATTTAATAGAAGTGCCAAGGCACCAACAGAACGATCACTCACAGCACTGATGTGAACGTGGCAAATATTTATTAACAACTTACTAAGATAGATCTCTTCTTAGGGAAAAAAGTCCTTACTTGTCATTTGAAATCTTTATTTTCCTGCATCTTTCAAAATGCATGCTGAGGTCCATGTGACCTCTGGGATCGCTTCCAAACCTAAATGCTATGATTCTATGATTATAAGGCAGAATGATATTCCTCTGCCCCATGTCCTCAAAGTCATCCCCATGAAGGATAAAAGATGGTAAGAGAGTGTTCTAGAGAGTTCTGATTAGCAGAGCTTTCTGATACCAACAACAGATGGCATTGCTGTGAAAAAGTCTTCCCCATCATTTGTACGAATCCTGATAATATAAACGGGACCCCCTCTGACCCCCGTGGCTTGTATCCCATAGCAGGCTCCCATCACATCAGAGCCAGCACGAAATCACAAGCTTCAGGGTGAATTTCTGATGTAAAAGCGTTAAACCTCGCCTTTCTAAAGCTGCCACATTCATGCTGTTTCGAACTGGAGAAACAAGCGGAAGCTAAACCCCAGGAAAGCTGGACTAGCAGGATAGTTACTTGGTGAAAACAGACCTCAGTCAAGAATTAAGTGCCAAGGCAATTGGCGTGGAATCCCAGGGGCTCCACCTCTAGTGAAATTGGCAGAACAAGCATTATTTGATTAGTGTGAAAGATCCTGAAGGGGCAGGTGACAGGGGACTGATGGCTTCTAAGATGCTGGCTGTAGAAAGAGCACATCAAGGTCATTTGGGGTCTCCTAAACAAAACAGTGATTCTCCATAAACCTAAAACACACCCACATAAAACTATGCTTTTTTTTTTTTTTAAGTAACGCTCAATAGACCCACTCCAGTGTTCTTGCCTGGAGAATCCCAGGGACGGGGAGCCTGGTGGGCTGCCATCTCGGGGGTTGCACAGAGTCGGACACGACTGAAGCGACTTAGCAGCAGCAGCAGCAGCAGTAGCAGCAATGCTCAATAGAGATTTAGGAAAACATCAACCAACCTGAACATGATCAAGAGCATATAGCTTGGGAAGAGAAAAACCATCACACCTCTGCCTGCAGCTGCTGCTGCTGCTGCTGCTGCTTCTAAGTCGTTTCAGTCGTGTCCGACTCTGTGCGATCCCATAGACGGCAGCCCACCACGCTCCCCCGTCCCTGGGATTAGGGGAAAGGATTTCAGAAGGTTCATTCATTCTCCGTTCTCAGGTTTTCTGGGGGTTCTTTACAGTAAAGCTGCCATCTGGGGCAGGAGGCGAGAAAACTCGGACATCAAGCTTGCCCCTGATTTCAGTCGTCAAAAATCTTTAACCCTGATGGTGGATTTAAGCCCTGGGGGCATGAGGAAACTGAAGGAAGTTCATAGGTCTGAGAGAGAGCTAGATCTCCCAGGAGCCAATGGTCCTGGTGAGAGGCAGGTCCCAGGCGTTTCCTGGGGGAGTCTGGCCTGTCACTTACAGAACGACTCACACCACACCTCTGCCTCTCCAGTGAAATTTGTCAAGAGCAGAATTTTCACCTTGCACTAGATGCCCATCCGGACGAAGCAGGGCCAGCGAGCAGATTCGGCAGCAGGCAGCTGGCCCTCTGCAGAGACAACCCCACCACCCCCAACTCGCACGCAGGGCATCCCTGAGCTATTCGGGGGTGGGGAAGACCTCTGTGTGTGTGGCGGGTGAGGGGGCGATAAACTGGGCTGGACATTTAGATGACGAGATCCATATAAAGTTTCACCTTCGGGGAGATTATGGCTACAGGAGATGGGGAGGCCACTGAGGAGACCTGGGCGGGGGCGGGGGCGGGATGGGACGGGAGGGGAGGAGAGGGGGATTAGGGGGCAGAGAGGGAGGGAGGAGGCGGAGATGGTGGAGGCGCAAGGGGGAAAAAGGCAGGAGCGGATGGAGGCAGCAGGTTTGAGGCGAGGACCGGAGGTGGACAGGCAGATCGGGAGGGACGATCAGCGAGAAGGACGGAGGAGGAGAGACAGGAGAGTGTGCGGGAGGGAGAACCCGAATTCTGGAGAGGCGGAGACCCGGAGCGACGGGATGGGAAAGCGGGCAAGTGAGAAAACGCTTAGGCAAGTCGAGCGGAGGCGCCCGGGGGACGTCTCCCCGTAGGAGGCAGGTTTCAAGGGCGCCCCGCGCGCCCCGCGAGCCTCCCGCCCGCCCGCTTACCTGGCCCTTGACCAGGCTGGCGGCGAACTGGCGCATGACGGCCTCCACCGTGTAGGCGCTGGACCAGCCGCGCGGCGTGAGCAGCTCCATGCAGATGGCGCCGCCGTCCAGCACGTAGCCGTTCTCCAGGCGCGGGCTGAGCACCCGCATGAAGGGCGGCGAGAAGGGGAAGTTGTCGGGGAAGGTGAGGTTGAGCAGAATGAACTCGGTGTTGGTCTCCTTCATGTCCTGCCACAGCACCGAGTCCTTGTCCACCTGGTGCAGCTTCACGTTCCAGTCGAACAGGCTCTCGTCCACCAGCTCCACGGAGATGAAGCGGTCGCTGAGGCGCGCGATGTCCCGCAGCTCCTTCATGAGGCGCCGGCTGCGCACCTGCGCGCAGTGCTGCTGGCGCGCCGCGGGCACCAGGCTGCCGCCCGCCGCCGCCGCCGCCGCCGCCGCCGGGCCCGGCCCCGCCCTGGCGCCCGCCGCCCGCTCTCGGGGCCCCGGCGCCCGGCGCCCCGCCGCCACCGCCGCCGGCGGCGGCGCCTTGTCGCGCGGGGCCAGCTCCGCCGCGCGCTTGCCTTTGCCCTTGCCGGGCCCGGGGCTGGCGTCGCCCGCGCCCCCGGCCGGGTGCGGCTGCTGCGGGGGCTTGTGGCCGCCGCTCTTGGCGCCGCCCTTGCCGCGCAGCGCCGCGCTCTGCGGGCCGCCGCCGCCGCCGCCGGCGCGGTGGTTGTTGTGGTGGTGCTTGGGGTCCTCGGTGTCCCGGTTGTGCAGGCGGATGAGCCCGATTTTGCGGAGCAGCGTGGCCATCTTAGGCTCGGCGCGGGCGGGGGTCTCCCCTCGGCTCCTGCGCCCGGAGCCCGAGGGGCGCGCGGGGCGGCGACCGGCGACCACTCAGCGGGGCGCGGCGCGGGCCACCCCCGGCGCCGGCGGCCGTGGCGCAGGCGAGTGGGCAGCACGCGCTCTCGCCGGCCGCTGGGTCGCCGCTGTCATATGACGGGGCCGGCTCGGGCTCGGGCTCGGGCTCCGGCCGCCGGGGAAGCGGAGGCGTGGAGGGCGCGCGGCGCGGTGGTCCGTCCCCGCCGGCCGGTCCCCGGAGCCCGGCGTCCGCGGTCCTTTGTGCGCGGCCGCAGCCGGGGCTGGCTTCGAGTCCGAGCGCCGCGCCGGGGCGCGCAGAGCCGGCCGCCGCGCCCCGGAGGCAGCGAGGGGGCCGCGGGCTCCGGCCGTGCCGTGCCGCGCGGGCAGCTACCGCGGGGCCCCGGCCGCTGCCGCTCGCGTCTCCGCCGCCGCCGCCGCTGCCGCTGCGGCTGCTGACATTGCAGAGGCGGCTGCTCCGTCTGAGCCGCGCGCGGCGCGGAGGGGGCGGTCCTGCCGGCCCGGGCGGGGGGGCGCGGGGCGGGGCCGTGGGCCTGCCTGCGCCGAGCCTCTCCGCTCCCCCCTAGCCGCCCGCCCGGGTCGGGCGGCTACAAGCGCACGGCCGCTGGGGGGAGACAACGGCGCGCGCCGGCCACACCGGGAGCCCGGCTGCGGGGGCGCCGCGCGCGGAGCCCGGCAGAAGCGGAACGAGGATGCGAAGTAGGGAGACAAGGGGCGTGTGTGGGCGCGCACTCGGGGTCTCGGAAGCCCCCAGCCTTTCCGCCCCGGGATCCAGGCTTGGCCGCCGGCCGGTGACCTACCTCCGACCTCGCTTCCCCTGATTCGAACAATCCCGAGGGGAAGGGGACGTCGGGGAAAGGATGGAAAGCAACCTGTTTACTGATTCCCTCGTCCCAAGTGGAGCCTGGGGTCCCACACGGCAATCCGGGACCCGGGTCTGCGGAACCAGCGCTTTCCCAAAGACCAATCAAAGAATCGGGGACTGGGAAGTAGGACTCAGTGAGCGTGAGCGCCGCAAGGCCCTAAAGAATAGCCGCCCCCGCCCCGACCCCCCTCCGCCCCCACCACGCCTCGAGTCAGGACTTTATTTAGAAGATGACCGTTTCATGAATTGACCCCTGCGTCCCGGCCCGGCTCCTCTCGTCCCCTCCACGCCACAGGGGTCCTGCGTTCCGAAAGGGGAAGGAAGGGACCTCTGAGCACTGGCTTTTGCGTCCGACGCTGGCGCCCGCGGGTGCTCGGGGCGGGCCCCGGACTCCGGTACCCGCGGGTGACCTCGGGACCGGCAGAGGAAAGGGTGGGAAGCCTCCCTCAACTTGGGCGCTTTCATCCCTCCCCTCTCTTTCTGCCTCGAACCCATTGACAAGTATTTTTGTCTGGTGAAATTTCAAACAAAAAACCCCCAAAGCTGGACCAACCAGAGAAGCCGTGGAGGCAATGTTTGCAGCGATGGCGCTGCCCCGCGGGCCGGGTCTGGTGTGCGTGGCCCGGCTGCGCAATTGGGAACCGGGTGGGGCGGTGATGAGCACCGCGGTGTAGGAGGTGTGTGCGCGCCTAGTCGCTCCGTCGTGCCCAACTCTTGCCCGCCAGGCTCCTCTGTCCATGGGATTCTCCAGGCAAGGATACTGGAATGGGTTGCCATTTCCTGCTCCAGGGGATCTTTCCCACCCAGGAATCAAACCCATGTCTCCTGCATTACAGGCAGTCTCTTTACCGACTGAGCTATGAAAGTAGGAGGAATCCCCCGGAAAACCCAGATGGCTCAGGGCTGACTCCAGACTTCTCCGCTGTTTCTGGTTTGGCTTTCATCTATCTCGAGGACCCTCTAAATTCGTCTGCCCAGCGTGTTCATTCTAATGTCATCATGATGATTGTTTCTAAATGTCTCTATCATTTTCACTTTTTCCAAATTGTTAAAAATTTTCACTATGAAAAGTAACTTTTCAGACCACCCCGGAACTAAGTACAGATCTGATGGTCTGCAGTTGGGTTTTCTGGGGTTGTCTCCCAGCAGAGCAGGGTGCTGGCCAGTCCTCGCTGGCTTGTGGCAAGTGCACGCACGCTGGGACATGGTCCCTGGATCGGGACGAGGTACAAAGGTGCGTCTCCGTGGAGGCTGTTTTTTCAGTGGGTGGGACTGGGCAGAGCTTCTGCCCAGGCAAGATCAGTGGCTGGTGACCAAGTCTCGCTGTAACTGACTGTGATGTAGTTGTCCAGGTCTCCTGGACATTTTTGTGACCCCCATTCTATCCAGCTCTGATTTTTAAAGAGAAGTGGAGCAGGAAGATGACAGGGTCTGTCTGTAAATATGCTGAGTTCATTTGACCTGTGGGAAGACGGAATGTTAGAAGATCTGGTGGCGATGCTGGTGGGGACAGGCAAGCATTACATGTTTTATCATTTTCGGCCAGAGACGCCATCTCAGGTTTTATCTGACCCATTTTATTGATGAAGAAGCTGTTTCAAAGAAGCTGAGCAGCTGGCCCAGCTCAGCCCTGTGCTGAGCCTTGCACACCAACCCCATGTCCCTGAGTCCTGTGCTGGGGTTGACCAGCTGCCCCAGAGTGTACCTTGCGCTACAGGGTTTCTGCTTGGGTTGAGTTTTGGTCCTGCTCTGGAGCTGGAGGTGAGAAAGCCTCTGTAGATGTGACTGTCATCCACACAGACTAGCGGGCCTTGGGGGAGGCCTCACCTGAAGCAGGGGTGTCATCCCATGTGGTTTGGGAATGGTTTAACTGAAATCCCAGGCAGCTGTCTATAAGGTCTTTATTTCTGGTTGGGAAGATTTTTAGAGTGACCATATAATTTATTCTCTGAATGCAGCTTTTTTTTTTTAAGTAAAAGTTAAAATGAAAGAAAGTGAAGTCGTTCAGTCATGTCCTCTGACTCTTTGTGACCCCATGGAGTGTAGCCCACCAGGTTCCTCCGGCCATGGGATTTCCCAGGCGATAATACTGGAGTGGGTTGCCATTTCCTTCTCCAGGAGATCTTCCAGACCCAGGGATTGAACCCGGGCCTCCCACACTGTAGGCAGACGCTTTACCATCTGAGCTACCTGGGACCTCATTTAATACTGATGCTGAAGCAAAAAGCCAAAGCAGGACTGACCAGCAGGTGAGACTGTGGTCATCTTACCTATTATACCTAATCCACTTGAGAGAACAGTATGCAGCAATAACCTTATAGCTATGGAGATTATATGGCAAAATGAAAATATTTATGATGAACTTAATAATTTCAAGTAAGAAAGCAGAGTGAAAAGGTATATCCACACTATAGCTACAGCTACATAAAGCTGTGTGTAGGAAGAATGACTGAAGGAGGAAAATTGAAATGGTAACAATTATTACATTAGTACAGGTAGGTATTCTCAGTTTACTGTCCCCTCAACCCTCCAGTCCACGGACCTGGAGACTTGCTTCAGTGACTGCACGGTAAAGGCAGGAATGGGAAGAAGGACCTTTCCTTCTTATCCCAGGAGATTCTAGAAAGTTCCGTGTGAGAAGAATGACTGGGTAACTACCCAGCCTAGCAGTGTGTATAGGTTACACTTCGTGTTAAAATTTTTCTTGTTTATTTGATTTTCCAACACTCTGAAAAGGAATAGGTTGCAGTTACAATGGGAAAAAAAGTTAACAAGTTTTTAAAATTTACCTTATTAGAGATTAAGTTTACACCATTAGGACAGTTGAATTGTGAGCATTTCACAAAAGAAAATAATCTCTAAGGACAACTGCGGGTCCTGAGTTCCTTCTCCCTTCGCAAGCGGTGATGGGATGGGGAGGAGGACAGCTAGGGAATCTCTGCAGAGAGAGCCGAGGCCTGTCTGCCTCAAAGGGAAGAAAGGGACACAGGAAGGGAAGCTGGTTATCACCATCGTCATCGGTCATCTGGGAATTGCGCTGTACCCGCCAATGACACTCCTATGAGCATTTGAATCAGTGATGTCGGGACCAGCTCTCTCCAGTGGTGGTTTTTATAAAGAGATGCAGAACTGGGTTTGACCATTTATTTTTTTTGTCTCTAAGGGCTGTATCGATTTTTTCCAGCTGGTCCTATTTCTTTTGGAGTCCAGTCTCAAAAAGGCATCAACCAGACCAGCTCAGAATGTCAGCGCCCGAGTCGTGCACATTGTTTATTCCCTTGAACGGAGGTGTTGAGATCATGACCAAAATTCAAAGACATTTTTTCACTAAAAGAATTCACTGCAAGGCAGCATAGTGTTGATCTCTGATGTCACTAGGCACATGACCTATGATGGCCTTCGTTTTTCCACCAATCATCAAAGCCAACACTCACATGGCAATTCGTAGCTTGTGTCATCCCAAGCACTATGTGATCTGAATCTTAATTCACTTAATCTTCAGCTCAGTTCAGTTTGCTCAGTCGTGTCCAACTGTTTGTGACCACATGGACTGCAGGACGCCAGGCCTCCCTGTCCATCACCAACTCCTGGAGCTTACTCAAACTCATGTCCATCGATTTGGTGATGCCATCCAACCATCTCATCCTCTGTCGTTCCCGTCTCCTCCCACCTTCAATCCTTCCCAGCATTAGAGTCTTATCCAATGAGTCAGTTCTTCGCATCGGGTGGCCAAAGTATTGGAGTTTCAGCTTCTGCATCAGTCCTTCCAGTGAATATTCAGGACTGATTTCCTTTAGAATGGACTAGTTGGATCTCCTTGCTGTCCAAGGGACTCTCAAGAGTCTTCTCCAACACCATAGTTCAAAGGCATCAATTCTTCAACATTCAGCTTTCTTTATAGTCCAACTCTCACATCCATACATAACTACTGGAAAAACCATAGCTTTGACTAGACAGACCTTTGTTGGCAAAGTAATGTCTCTGCTTTTTTTAATATGCTATCTAGCTTGGTCATAACTTTTCTTCCAAGGAGCAAGCATCTTTTAATTTCATGCCTGAAGTCATCATCTGCAGTGATTTTGGAGCCCAAGAAAGTAAAGTCACTCACTATTTCCATTGTTTCCCCATCTATTTGCCATGAAGTGATGGGACCTAACACCTCTTAAGTAGGCAGCATGTTTAGCCTTACTTTATAGAGAAATTAAGTACCTGGTCCAAAATGACGCAGTGAACGGTCAGTGAAGCCAAGGTTCAAACCTGGACGGATGGTGCCGCGCCGTCACCCTATGAGCACCTGCTTCATGCAGTCACTGCAGAGACCAGAGTGCAGGAGTCCTGCCCTCCTGGAGCCGGGGTTCTGGGGAGGACGTCTTTATCACCCTCTGAGCGCTCCCTAGAAAGTTGCTCTAGAAAGCTCTAAAGTAAAGAGCTTGAGGACATCAAGGAATATTCCATACTGTGTTCTGCACTTACCCAAGACCCACGATGGATGCAGAAGGATTTATTATTTAATTGAAAACTCAGCTTTCCATTTTACAACATAGACGTCTGAAGTCATAGCAGTGAGGCTCTTGCCCAGACTCACAGGAGGTGGTGGTGAGGGAGCCTGGACCCCTAGGCCTGATACCTTATCCAGATGCCTCATCCACATGCTGTAGGTTGTGCCATAACAGGGCAGGGCTTTGCTTCTTTCTCCCAGGGTACAAGCTCTCTCCTCTTGGATCAGACCTGACACTTGCTCCCTTGGGGTGAGCTGGGCTCTGGTTTGGGGGCAGGGAGGAGTGGCAGGTGAGTGTTGGGGAGGACTTCCTTGGGTATGATTAGCATGGGGCCGCCAGGCATAGAATGGCTTCCCTGGTGGCTCAGATGGTAAAGGATCTACCTGCCAATGCAGGAGACCTGGGTTTGATACCTGGGTTGGGAAGATCCCCTGGAGAAGGGAATGGCGACCCACTCCAGTATTCTTGCCTGGAGAATCCCATGGACAGAGGAGCCCAGCAGGCTATAGTCCATGGGGTCGAAAAGAGTTGAACATGACTGAATGACTAACATTTTTCCAGGCATATGAGCTAGTATCCTTATTCAGGTGTGGTGAAACTCTCTCGGCAGGCAAGGGCAGTTAGGGTTCTAGGTTCTCAAAGCTTTCGAAGTCACCCAGATGGGCCAGTCTCAGTCATCTGGGTTCTGTTTCTTCCCAATCCATGACCAGGCTCTCACACCTGAGTGCTGGCAAGGCCGTGAATTCAGTGTCCTTTATGATTCTGCAGCCTCAAGAAGCAGCTTTGGGGGCTGGTTTCAGCTGCTCCAGTGCTGCAGTTCTAAGGGTCATGATGGTCTCTTAGGGCCATGGTGGAGTGCCCTGCCGGCTCTGACTCTTCTTGAGCTGAGCGTTCTGATCTCTGAGCCTGTTTTCCTTCCACCAGCTCTCTCCCCACTGTGCAGAGCCCCCATCTTCTGCCTTTCCACTGTCATCAGTGTCTCTACCGTCAGGGTCAAGTGCAACAGCTGTGTGCTCTCCCCAAACCTTCCTTTCAAGTGCATCCGCATCTCAGGCAGCACAGGTGCTGAACACGACAGAGCTGCTGCTGCTGCTTTGCACTGACTACCAGTTCGCCATTTTCCACCAGCGCTGATTCCATCATTGTGCTCAAGTCAAAGCCGTTAGCTGGTCTTCTCAGTTTTTGGACTCACTCCTGGTGCTAATCCTATAATAGTCCAGGTCCAATCAGGAACACACAAGCTGGAATCAAGAGCACCAATCTCAGATATGCAGATGACACCACCCTAATGGCAGAAAGTGGAGAGGAACTAAAGAGGCTCTTGATGAAGGGGAAAGAAGAAAGTGAAAAAGCTGGCTTAAAACTCAACGTTCAAAAACTAAGATTATGGCATTCAGTCCCATCGCTTCATGGCAAATAGGAGGGGGGAAAGTGGAGACAGTGACAGGCTTTATTTCCTTGGGCTCCAAAATCACTGTGGACAGTGACTGCAGCCATGAAATTAAAAGATGCTTGATCCTTGGAAGAAAAAAATGACAAACCTAGACAACAGATTAAGAAACAGAGACGTCACTTTGCTGACAAAGGTCCGTCTAGTCAAAGCTATGGTTTTTCCTGTGGTCATGTATGGATGTGAGAGTTGGACCATAAAGAAGGCTGAGTGCCGAAGAATTGATGCTTTTGAACTGTGGTGTTGGAGAAGACTCTTGAGAGTCCCTTGGACTGCAAGGAGATCAAACCAGTCCATCCTAAAGGAGATCAGTCCTGGGTGTTCATTGGAAGGACTGATGCTGAAACTCCGATACTTTGGCCACCTGATGTGAAGAGCTGATGCATTGGAAAAGACCCTGATGCTGGGAAGGATTGAGGGCAGGAGGAGAAGGGGACGACAGAGGATGAGATGGTTGGATGGCATCATTGGCTCAGTGGACATGAGTTTGAGCAAACTTCAGGAGATAGTAAAGGACAGGGAAGGCTGGCATTTTATGGGGTCTCAAAGAGTTGGACATGACTTAGCTACTGAATAACAACAACAACAAATCAGCAACACAGAGATATGCCAAGTGTTTCAACAGGAGATATTTAATCTAAAAAATTGATGACAAAGGTACTGAGGTGTTTGAGAAACAAACGAAGAAACAGGGGTGCTGAGGAAGCCAAAACAGGGGAATCGCCCTTGGGTTTTAGCTGCTCGCCGCCCAGAGCTGCGTGAGTGCTGGAATGGCTGTGGAGGGCTCCCCGTCATGGCCCACAGCTGCCTCCCCTCCGCCCTCACTGTGGCATCTTTCAGGAGTTGGCAGAACATCCCTACGCTGTTCCTTCATGATCTCCAAAGGTCAGGTGGTCCAGTCCAGAGGGGGTCAGCGTGGGGACTGCCTAGAAGACCCCGTGAACCATCACCACGACGGTCGCTGAAGGCTTCCTCTTGGGCTATACTTAGCTTTTTGAGCAGAGAAGAAAGAGCTTGAGATGGCTTTTGTGATTACGGAATTTAGATTTTTCTCTTGGCAGTTGAGGCATGCTTGACTGATGAAATGAGTCATACATTCTTTTCTGAAGAAGCTGCTTGGTCCTGGAGAGGTTTCCAGAGATAATCATCTCATTCTTCCTGCCCTTTTTATCTTTGCTAGAGGCAAAGACAGTTCCTTTCTGGTTGTATGGAAGTGTAAAATGACAGCTGATATTGTGTGTCAAGGTGGCGCATGTCTCTATTCACTGTTACCTTAAATATTAGCTCTAAATATGGGTCCAAATATAGTATTCTGGGAAAGTCAGTCCTGCTTCCTGACACAGCTGAGGGGTGGTGAGTGAAATATTGTAATTAGCTGAAACTGAGAGCATGTATTATATTTATCTTATGCATTTTCAAAGCATTAGAATATAATGGAATCTTCTGAAACTTTTTTGCTGTTTATCTTCCCTGCAATGCGGGACAATAAATGTGTTAGTGCTCTCATGTCAGCTTTGAAAAAAATAATTAAAAATAAACTCTGCAAATTTGGTACTCAAAAATAGTATCTTATTTTCAAACTTTTTAAAGTAGACGGTTCATTTGCATTCAGTGAAGTGCGCAGATTTTTATTGCACGACTGAGCGGGTTTTCAAGCATGTATGCACTTGTGTAGCTTCAGTTCAGTTCAGTTCAGTTGCTCATTTGTGTCCGAGTCTTTGCGACCCCATGAACCGCAGCACACCAGGCCTCCCTGTCCATCACCAACTCCCAGAGTTCACCCAAACTCATGTCCATCGAGTCGGTGATGCCATCCAACCATCTCATCCTCTGTCGTCCCCTTATCCTCCCGCCTTCAATCTTTCCCAGCATCAGGGTCTTTTCAAATGAATCAGCTCTTCGCATCAGGTGGCCAAAGTATTGGACTTTCAGCTTCAGCATCAGTCCTTCCAATGAATATTCAGGACTGATTTCCTTTGGATGGACTGGTTGGATCTTCTTGCAGTCCAAGGAACTCTCAAGAGTCTTCTCCAACCCCACAGTTCAAAAACATCAATTCTTTGGCGCTCAGCTTTCTTTATAGTCCAGCTCTCACATCCATACATGACTACTGGAAAAACCATAGCCTTGACTAGATGGACCTTTGTGTAGCTTAGACTTTAGTTAAGATATGGACTATTTCCTTCACTCCATGATGTGTCAAGCCCGCCCTAAGCCTCCACCAAAGGCACCCTTTGTTCTGGTATCTATTACCATAAAGTGGCTTTGCTTATTTTTGAACTTTTTTATTAATGGAATTATACAGTAGGTCCTCTTTTGTGTCTGACATCTGCCAACCAATATATAATCAATATATGGTCTCAAGGTGAGATTCATCCATGTTGTGCATGTATCGGTATTTTGTTTTATTGATCGGTAGTATTCATTGCACTGACTCAGTGGACATGGGTTTGAGCAAACTCTGGGAGATAGTGAAGGACAGAGGCGCCTGGCATGCTGCAGGTCATGGGGTCTCGAAGAGTCGGACATGACTGAGCAACTGAATAACAGTATTCATCGTATGAATATGCCACGATATGTTTATCTGTTTTCCTCTCGAAGGACTCTGGGGTTGTTTCCAGTTTTGGATATTGTGTAGATAGCCTCTGTGCCCACCGAGATGCAAGTCTTTTTAAGTGCCTGTTTTCACTTCTTTCAGGTTATGACAAGGAGTACATCAAAGGCTAGGTCTATGTTTAATTCTGCGAGAAACTACTAAACTCTTTTCCAAGTTGGTTGCACTGTGTTCCACTCCCACCAGCATAACTGCTAGAAAATAAGAAAGAGGGGCCTCAGTGGACCTGAAACGCGGAGGCGTTCCTGGAAGACACGAGCAGACTGAAGCAGATCGGCAGGGAAAGCGGTTCAGTGAATCCATGACACAAACGCTCTGCCACAGAGGCTGATCAAGAATGCCAAAGAATGCTCAAACTACCACACAGCTGCACTCATCTCACAGGCTAGTAAAGTAATGCTCAAAATTCTCCAAGCTAGGCTTCAACAGGACGTGAACCGTGAACTTCCAGATGTTCAAGTTGGTTTTAGAAAATGCAGAGGAACCAGAGATCAAATTGCCAACATCTGCTGGATCATCGAAAAAGCAAGAGAGTTCCAGAAAAACATCTATTTCTGCTTTATTGACTATGCCAAAGCCTTGACTATGTGAATCACAACAAACTGGAAAATTCTGAAAGAGATGGGAATACCAGACCACCTGACCTGCCTCCCGAGAAATCTGTGTGCAGGTCAGGAAGCAACAGTTAGAACTGGACGTGGAACAACAGACTGGTTCCAAATAGGAAAAGGAGTACGTCAAGACTGTATATTGTCACCCTGCTTATTTAACTTATACACAGAGTACATCATGAGAAACGCTGGGCTGGAAGAAGCACAAGCTGGAATCAAGATTGCTGGGAGAAATATGAATAACCTCAGATATGTAGATGACACCACCCTTATGGCAGAAAGTGAAGAACTAAAGAGCCTCTTGATGAAAGTGAAAGTGGAGAGTGAAAAAGTTGGCCTAAAGCTCAACATTCAGAAAACAAAGATCATGGCATCTGGTCCCATCACTTCATGGCAAATAGATGGGGAAACAGTGGAAACAGTGGCTGACTTTATTTTGGGGGGCTCCAAAATGACTGCAGATGGTGACTGCAGCCATGAAATTAAAAGACGCTTACTCCTTGGAAGGAAAGTTATGACCAACCTAGATAGCATATTCAAAAGCAGAGACATTACTTTGCCAACAAAGGTCCGTCTAGTCAAGGCTATGGTTTTTCCTGTAGTCATGTATGGATGTGAGAGTTGGACTATAAAGAAAGCTGAATGCCAAAGAATTGATGCCTTTGAACTGTGGTGTTGGAGAAGACTCTTGAGAGTCTCTTGGACTGCAAGAAGATCCAACCAGTCCATCCTAAAGGAGATCAGTCCTGGGTGTTCATTGGAAGGACTGATGCTGAGGCTGAAACTCCAGTACTTTGGCCACCTGATGTGAAGAGTTGACTCACTGGAAAAGACCCTGATGCTGGGAGGGATTGAGGGCAGGAGGAGAAGGGGAAGACAGAGGATGAGAGGGTTGGATGGCATCACCGACTCAATGGACATGAGTTTGGGTGAATTCTGGGAGTTGGTGATGGACAGGGAGGCCTGGTGTGCTGCAGTCCATGAGGTCACAAAGAGTTGGACACAACTGAGTGACTGAACTGAACTGAAGATAAAGAATAGGATGGGGACTCCGGACAGTCACCAAGGTGATCCTTGCTGGGTCACAACAGGCAGCGTTGGAAGATCCACCCAAAGTTCAGAGAAAGCATGGGAGCCACTGGATATCTCAGAGTGAATTAGAAGCTGCTTATCTGGACAAATAGACTTCCCTTGTGGCTTGGACAGTAGAGAATCGGCCTACAATGCAGAAGACCTGGGTTCAATCCATGGGTCAGGAAGATCCCCTGGAGGAGGAGATGGCTACCCACTCCAGTTTTCTTGCCTGGAGAATTCCATGGACAGAAGAGCCTGGTGGGCTACAGTCCACGGGGTTGCAGAGAGTTGGACCCGAATGAGTGACTAACTATCTGATGACCAGTGCTGATTTGCTCCTCTGTTCATGTCCTTCACCCACGGTCATGGAAGACAGCACATTCAGCCTCAGCCTTTCCTGGGGAATGAGCAGGGGTTCCTGAGCAATCCCATACGCAGAGAATGAAACACCACCAAAGGCTTGAGAAAAAACCACCCAGAGAACCACCAACTGAGGAAACAAAGCTCAAAGAACAGCAAAAGAGATTTTAAGATATAGAACAGATACCTTCAAAAGCAATGTGAGATAAAATTTGTCCTGCTGTCTTTCAGGGGATGGCATTTCTGAGCATTGTTTTTTACTGAATAATTGTATACACGCCTAAATGAATTAATCCAGTAATGAATATTTAAATAGAAAAGCCTATATTTTTTAAACTTTATTTTTAAGTGGAGGATAATTACTTTCCAACGTTGCGTTGGTTTCTGCTGTCCAGCAGCGTGGATCAGCTGTGTGTACACATGTCCCTGCCCTCTTGAGCCTGCCTCTCATCCTCCGTCACCCCCTGCCTCTAGGTCGCCTCAGAGCCCTGGGCTGAGCTCCCCGTGTTAGACAGCAGGTTCACACCAGCTAGCTCTTTCGCACGTGGTAGAGCATATACGCCAGCTCTCCTATTTCGATCTGTCCCACCTTCTCCTTCCCCCGACGTGTCCACAAGTCTGCTCTCTACACTTGCGCCTTTATTCCTGCCTTGCAGATAGGTTCATCGTACCATTTCTCTAGATTCCAGAGATATGAAAAGCCCAATTTGATCAAAGCCATCCCCACCGGTGAGGCTGCCTGCCGGAGATGTTTGTGCAGTGGTCCCCGTGTTCAGGCAGCGTGGACAGGGAGGGGTGACAGTCTCGTGGCAGGAGTCGTTTTGTTGTTCCAGTGATA
This sequence comes from Bos mutus, assembly GCF_027580195.1. Taxonomy (NCBI): domain Eukaryota; kingdom Metazoa; phylum Chordata; class Mammalia; order Artiodactyla; family Bovidae; genus Bos; species Bos mutus. Next base: position 66,562,544 of record NC_091636.1, read on the forward strand.
TATGGTCCCCATCTGCTTTTGAAGCAGGGGATAGTGTCTCCGGTCAGGTAGCCTGCCCCAGAGGAATCCCATATTTCTTTGAGGGGTGGGACCACACGAACAGCCAGGCAACGCGGGAAGGAGACACTGACTGCCCTGCACTGGAGCGAGTCGTGACTGCTGCTTGGCAGCTGAGACCATGGCGATGACACGGGGTCTCTGAGCTCAGATGTTTTCCCAGAATTCCTGGCACAGGATTTAGGGGAAGGTTTTATCCTAAGGTCTGTGGTAAGAGCCCCTTCAACAGACGAATCAGATGACGAGAGAGCCCTGGCAGAGAACTCTTTCAAACACATAGAAAAGGCTGGGGACAGAGAACAAAAAAAACTATATACTAGCTTAATTTAGAGCGAGCGTGAACTAGGGAAAAAAAAGTGGGAAAAGCCACAGTCAAAGGTCATGGTTCTGATGGAAAACAGAGGCCATAATTAAGATGTGTGGCTGTGACTGTCTCTTCATGGATTTAGAAGCTATGAGTGTCCCAGAGTGCGAGAATGTTTCTTTAACCCGATGAAAGCAAGATATTGAGGGGCTGCTGCTGGTGGTTTGAGTCATCAAATGTTTATCTCTGAAGCAAATGATATTTGTCTTTCGTTTTATTCGTTTCTTTTTGGTGACGCTGGGTATTGGTTGCTGCCTGCAGGTTTCCTTGAGTTTCGCAGAGCAGGGGTTACTCTCGAGTTGCGGTGGTCCAGCTTCTCCTTATGGGGGCCTCTCTCACTGTGGACCATGGGTTCCATGGTGCACGGGCTTCAAGAGTCACGGCTCTCAGGCTTCACTGTCCCGAGGCATGTGGAATCTTCCCAGACCAGGGATCAAACCCGAGTCCTGTGCATTGGCAGGCAGATTCTTCACCGCTGGACCAGAGGAGAAGTCTGTGAATGATGTTTCTGAATTGCCCCGGCTGACTCTGAGATGCCGCTCTACCTCTGTAACTCATGTTTGGGTTTCATTTTGTCCTTAACTTGTTAAAAATGTAAGATTTAATTATGAATATTTCTGCAAGAAATTGACGTGTTTTGGACACGGGGTGTGTGAGTGGGCTGGAGCGTATACGCAAGCATTGATGGGAAGACTCACTAGCAAGTTCATGAACTCTTTTTGAAGTAACATGAACTCTTTGGGAAAACATTTCAAATGTCCTGTGTCCCTACTTGAGAGGGTTTTGTTTTAGCCCTCATGGGTATTGTGAGCAGCACTTTTCTCTTCTCCCCAGACTCGGATCTCTGTCGACACTGGCTCACGAGCCAACAAAGGACAGATCAGCCTGTTTGTTATTCTAAAGCAGAGATGGTGCACGTTTCCGTCTGACCATGGTTGCTCTGTCTCATGGAACTTTCTGGTTCTTGCTCCCGAGGTCACCTTCCAGCAATTCCATGCTTTTGGTCTCAGCATAAATGGCTCTGGGGCAGCATGAGCCCCACTGCCCAGAAAGCAGGTGACTCTCCCAGAGTAAATTATTATTTAGCCCTGGGAGGGTCCAAGGTTTGTACAACCATGCTTATCCTTCCTATGTACAAGGCCCTGAGATATTTTCTTATTTGTCCTGTCTTAATCCAGGCTAGTCGATTTCTGTGATTTTCTTTGTGTGTGTGTGTGTGTGTGTGCTCGCTCAGTGTGTTCAGCTCTTTGTGACCCCATGGACTGTAGCCCACCAGGCTCCTCTGATCATGGGATTTCCCAGGCAAGCATACTGGAGTGGGTTGCCATTTCCTCCTCCAGGGGACCTTGCCAACCCAGGGATCGAGCCTGAGTCTTTTGCATCTCTTGCAAAGCAGTTGGATTCTTTTTTTTAAAGATTACTTATTTGTTTGGCTGTCCCAGGTCTTAGCTGCGGAACGGGGGATCTTTAGTCGCAGCATGCGAACAGTTAGCTGCAACACGTGGGATCTGGGTCCCTGACCAGGGATTGAACCCAGGCCCCCTGCACTGGGAGTCCAGAGCCTTAGCCATTGGATCACCGACCTGGGAAGCCATGATTTTCTTTTACAGATGATGCTGAATGGACTTCTCTCTTTTCCAATAGGCTTTGCTCTGCTCTGTTAAAATTGTGTCCTACACCATCTCCTGCTTGTATGATGTAACTGCCACCCCCTCAACACACCATAAAGCGTTTGTTGCCCTGAAACATCTTATAGGGAGGAAAGCATTATCTCCATCTATGGCTGGACCACTCGATGTCAAGTCACTTTTGAAGAAAGAAGATGGTTATCTGTGACCCTGGGGGTAATCAACATTGGATTATTCCTAAAATGCCTACAACTCCCCCACCCACTTCCTGGGGTCTGGATGAGCCCAGAGGCCACCCCCATCCCAACCTGCCCATGTGTCTGAGCCTGAGCGTCTGAACAGCCTAAAACCTCCTTGCTGTTGTTTGCATTCACTTTAGCTGGGGAGCAAACGTTTATGACACCTCCCTCTGAATCTATCACTTTGCAATCTCATCTTTTCTGAGAAAATATTCTATAGTTTTAGTGCTGCTGCTTCATCTAGACAGCAATATTTTCTTGAAAAGAGATTTTATTCTGAGCGAGCCTCTGCAGAATAAGAAATTAGGCAATTTAAGAAGATAGATATTACTTCCTCCAAAACAGATAGCTTAAGCAGATAAGCCACGAGTCTTGCACACATATATACATTTTTTGAAAGCAATTACCATCTGCCTGATGAAGAAGAATAACTCTGCTGGAATTGGGGTTTATTGTGCAGCTTTATAATTAGGAAGCCTCTGAACAGAATAATATCCTTATCAGAATTCATGAAGAAGGGCTTCTAATATTTTTCTTTTATTTTCAAACTCATTATATGAACAACGTTTGGGGTTTTGGATAGAAGAGTTTATACGTATATGTCTTGCAGGGCAGAGCATTTTTGTGACTATATTTTTTGAGAAGGGGAGGAGCCCCTGCAGCTGAGGATCCTTCTTGGTTGCTCTGACATTTCTCTCACATCAAATGTGTGTGCTGAAGTGTTGGCCTCGATCGCCCAGCAGGGCTGGTTCTGGGCCAAGGAGGGGAGGTGGAATCCAGCTCTTAGGTCCGCCCTGTGATCCTGTGGTGGTCCCCTTCCTCTAGCAAATTCCTCCATGTGCCAGGATTGCCCAGTCCCTCATCCCTGCCCTACTCCGCTTCTATCCTCTGTGCCTGAAAATGCCCCCCACCCCAGAGGCTCACAGCTCCCTGAGACCCCTCAGCTCCCCTTTCTTGGTTACCTGTGCCGCACAGGGTGCCAGTTATTTGAATTAGCCGAAAATGTCTACTTGAGCATGGCTGGGGGGTGGGGAGAAGCCCGTATCCTCCCTGAGAGATGGAGGGTTTCCTGCCACGTCAATAAACAAGCAGGCCACAGTCATCAGCCTCCAGGGCGTGCAGGAAGGAGAGCAGTACCTGCCACACTGGCCCCGATAGCTGAGAGGCACAGGAACGAACAATTTCAGCGGGCTCAGCCTCCTGCCTCTTACCGTACAGGGACAAGCACTAAATTCCTTACCTTGAAATGTGTGGTTTTCATTCATTCGCAAAAACACTTTTGATGTTCAGACTACCTGCCATTTGTTGCAAACCTCTAGGTAACCTGACTCCTCCCTGCCCTCCCCCTGCCTTGGAGTAGTTTACTCAGAATTACTTGAGATGCTGTCTCCTGGGCTTAAGGTCCTAAAAATTCCCACTGAATAAAACATTGTTGTCCAGTTGCTAAGTCGTGTCTAACTCTTTGCGACTCAAACTATGTCCATTGAGTCAGTGATGCCACCCAACCATCTCATCCTCTGTCACCCCCTTTTCCTCTTGTCTTTAATCTTTCCCAACATCAGGGTTTTTTTTTTTCCAATGAGTCAGCTCTTCCCATCTGGTGGCCAAAGGGTTGGAGCTTCAGCTTCAGCATCAGTCCTTCCAATGGATATTCAAGACTGATTTCCTCTAGGATGGACTGGTTGGATCTCCTTGCAGTCCAAGGGACTCTCAAAAGTTTTCTCCAACACCTCAGTTCAAAAGCATCGATTCTTCGGTGCTCAGCTTTCTTTATGGTCCAACTCTCACATCCATACATGACTACTGGAAAAACCATAGCTTTGACTGTTCAGACCTTTGTCAGCAAAGTGGTGTCTCTGCTTTTTAATACACTGTCTAGGTTGGTCATCTCTTTTCTTCCAAGGAGCAAGCATCTTTTAATTTCATGGCTATGGTCACCACTCACAGTGATTTTGGAGCCCAAGAAAATAAAATCTGCCAGTGTTTCCATTTTTACTCCATCTATTTGCCATGAAGCAATGGGACCGGATGCCATGATCTTAGCTTTCTGAATGTTGGTATCTCTCAACTTTAGCTTGTTGTTGTTCAGTCACTAAGTCATGTCTGGCTCTTTGTGACCCCAGGGGCTGCAGCAAGCCAGGCTTCCTTGTCCTTCACCATCTCCTGGAGCTTGCTCAAACTCACGTCCATTGAGTTGGTGATGCCATCCAGCCATCTCATCCTCTGTCATCCCCTGTGGTGACTATGTTTTAAGTCGACGTTCCCTTACCCCGAGACATCCATTCACAATTTTTACCTGTTACAGGCGGAATCAGGTCCTGTAACCCTCTGCTTCATGTGTTAAAGTTCTAACCCCCAGTACCTCAGAAGGGCCTTTTTGGAGGCAATTGAAGTAAAATGAGGTTATGAGGGTGGAGCCTGATCCAACAGGCCTGGTGGCCTTAGAAGAAGAGGAGATGAAAACACAGACCCGAGGCACCCAGGGAGGACCGCGGGAGGACTCTGGAAGAAGACGGCTGTCTGCAAGCCCAGGAGGGAGGCCTCAGGAAACACCAACCCTGCCGACTCCTTCAGCATGGATTTCTAGCCTATAGAACTGTGACCACGTGGTACTCTGTTGGGGCCGCCCTGCTGCTGCTGCTGCTGCTGCTGCTAAGTTGCTTCAGTCATGTCTGACTCTGTGCGACCCCATAGACGGCATTCCACCAGGCTCCTCCGACCCTGGGATTCTCCAGGCAAGAACACTGGAGTGGGTTGCCATTTCCTCCTCCAATGCATGAAAGTGAAAAGTGAAAGTGAAGTCGTTCAGTCGTGTCCGACTCTTAGTGACCCCATGGACTGCAGCCTACCAGGGTCCTCCGTCCATGGGATTTTCCAGGCAAGGGTACTGGAGTGGGGTGCCATTGAATATACCCACCCGCACCTTTGCGCTGGTGTGTTGGCCCAATGAGCCTCCACGGTGCCTTGCACACGGCTGGGGTCCTAGCGCACAGAGTCCTGGCCTGCTCCGCACGGGCCTAGCTTCTAGTTCCAACCTTCTTCTCCAGCTAGTTTGCGAAGCACTAGGTCTCCAAGGCTCATGTTTAAGTCGGCTGGAGCGCACATTTCATTTGTCCCTAAAACACTGTTCTGTGCGGGGATTTCGTGCCCAGACTGCCGCACAGTGGCGCTGGGACTCTTAATGTGCTTGGGGCGTGCTTAGTCTCCTCCGACTTTTTTCGACCCCATGGACTGTAGCCCGCCCATGTCCTCTGTCCATGGGGATTCTCCAGGCCCGAATACTGGAGTGGGTTGCCATGCCCTCCTCCAGGGGATCTTCCCAACCCAGGGATTGAACCCAGGTCTCCCACATTGCAGGCAGGTTCTTTACTGTCTGAGCCACCAGGGAAGCCCAAGAATACTAGAGTGGGTAGCCTATTCTTTCTCCAGAGGATCTTCCCCACCAAGGAATTGAATCGGGCTCTTCTGCATTGCAGGTACCTGGGAAGCACTTGGAACCTTAATATGTGAAACGATTTCCTGGCCATTCGTTCTGTCTTTCCTGACAACCCTCAGGCAGACACACTTGGCCCTCAGCCCCGGAGGGCACACGTTTCCCTTTTCCTGGGACTACTGAAGCTTCCCCTGGGCTTGTCCCAGAAAGTGGTGCTGGGGCTCTGGGACCACCCAGGTGGGATCTGGGACAGACGGGATGGGAGGGGGCGCTGAGTCCTGCTCCCTTCATCCTGCTATGGGGATTCATGTCACTGTAACAGAGGCTTCTGCCTGTTTCAGGGCGGTGATGAACAACAAGAGGAGGAAGCGTGCAGAGATGCACAGGCAGAGGAGTGGCCTGCTGACCCGAGGTTAGCACCTGTGGGGGAGGGGGCTGGAGCCACGGGGGAGGGGGGCTGGGACCCGTGGGGGAGGCTGGCACCATGGGGGACGGGGGTTGGCGCCACGGGGGAGGGGGGCTGGGACCCGTGGGGGAGGGGAGGCTAGGGGATGGGAGGCTGGCACCATGGGGGAGGGGGCTGGGACCCGTAGGGGAGGGGAGGCTGGCACCATGGGGGACGGGAGGCTGGCACCCATGACGGAGGGGAGGTTGGCACCTGAGGGATAGGGGCATCAGCTTCCTGGGCCAGGAGCTGCTTGCTTGCTCCCCCATCTTCCAGTGGACGAGCCCTAGGCTGCAGGAGACTCTGGAGCCCAGCCCAGCTCTGCCGGGGCCCCAGCCTGGGAACCTCTCCAAGGCAATGCAGAAGCAAGGACGAACAGCCCAGGCGTGCAACCAGAGTGAGCTATTTTAAAAAGTAACACGCAGGAGCTGTGTCTGTGACGTAGAAGCAGTCCACCTGCAAAGTGGGATAATGATGCATCTGCTGATGAGCTGCAGACGTCACTGACTCTGAGGTCACGGGTGCATATGCGAACTGCCTTGTTAAAAGTCTAGGGTTTGCTGAATTCTGTAATAGGAAAATGTAAAAATATTCAGGCTCGGGACTGACATTAAATTATTCAGATAGGAAAGTAGTGTTAAACTAGAAATATGTAAATAGAGAAAGCCTTGAAGTCATCCTGAAGATATTACCCTGTCTCCAAGGAGAGTTCCCCAGGGTGGCAGCTGAAACAAGGTTATGTGTTTCTCAGCGTAGATGCCCCGGGGCTGCTCATTTCCTAAGCTGAGTTCATCTGTTTTTTTGTTTTTTAACTTTTAATTTTATATTGGAGCATAGTTAATAAACAATGTGGTGTTAGTTTCAGGTGTACATATCCATGTATCTATTCTTTCTCAAATTTTTTTCCCATTTAGGTTGTTACGAGCAGAGTTATCGAGCAGAGTTCCCTGTGCTTTACAGTAGGTCCTTGTTGATGATCTATTTTAAATACAGCAGTGTGTATGTATCAGTCCCAAATTCTCTTACTATACATCCTCCCATCCTTCCCCTCTGGTAACTATAAGTTCTTATCTAAGTCTGTGAGTTTGTTTATGTTTTGTAAATATGGTTCAAAAGGATATATACACCCCAGTGTTCACGGCAGCCCTGTTCCCAATAGCTGAAGCACAGAAGCAACCTGAATGTCCACTGACAGAAGAATAGATAAAGATGTGGTGCGTATATGCAGTGGAATATGATCCAGCCGTGAAAAAGAATGAAATCACACCATTTGCAGCAACCTGATGGACCTGGGAACTATCACACTGAGTGAAGTGAGTCAGACAGAGAAGGAGAAGGATTTTATGGTATTGCTTATACGTGGGGTCTTAAAAAAATGACACAAATGAACTTATTTATACAATAATGCATTTGCTTTTAACAACAACCTATCTAAAAAGGAAAGTTCACAGAGACTTTAGGGTCTCCAATATGATATATATTTACAGATTTAATATATACATACAAAATTATTATGGTTATTAATACTAATTAAACATAATGGAAATCATTATATTTAAGTGTAAATAGTTATAATATGTAACATAGCATGTTTATATTCAGTTCAGTTCCGTCTCTTAGTAATGTCTGACTCTGCGACCCCATGGACTGCAGCACTCCAGGCTTCCCCATGCATCACCAACTCCTGGAGCCTACTCAAGCTCACGTCCATTGAGTTGGTGATGGCATCCAACTATCTCATCCCCTGTCATTCCCTTCTCCTCTCCCCTTCAATCTTTCCCAGCATCAGGGTCTTTTCAAATGAGTCAACTCTTTGCATGAGGTGGCCAAAGTACTGGAGTTTCAGCTTCAGTATCAGTCCTTCTGATGAATATTCAGGATTGATTTCCTTTAGGATTGACTGGTGATCTCCGTGCAGTCCAAGGGACTCTCAAGAGTCTTCTCCAACACCACAGTTCAAAAGCATCATTTCTTCGATGCTCAGCTTTCTTTATAGTCCAACTCTTACATTCATACATGACTACTGGAAAAACCATAGCTTTGACTAGACAGACCTTTGTTGGCAAAGTAATGTCTCTGCTTTTTAATATGCTGTCTAGGTTGGTCATAACTTTTCTTCCAAGGAGCAAGCATCTTTTAAGTTCATGGCTGCAGTGATTTTGGAGCCCCCAAATATGAAGTCTGTCACTGTTTCCATTGCTTTCCCATCTATTTGCCATGAAGTGATGGAACTGGATGCCATGATCTTAGTTTTCTGAATGTTGAATTTAAAGCCAGTGTTTTCACTCTCCTCTTTCATATTCACCAAGAGACTCTTTAGTTCTTCGTTTTCTGTCATAAATGTGGTGTCATCTGCATATCTGAGGTTATTGATATTTCTCCTGGCGATCTTGGCTCCAGCTTGTGCTTCTTCCAGCCCAGCGTTTCTCATGATGTACTCTGTGTATAAGTTAAATAAACAGGGTGACAATATACAGCCTTGATGTACTCCTTTTCCTATTTGGAACCAGTCTGTTGTTCCACATGCAGTTCTAACTGTTGCTTCCTGACCTGCATACAGGTTTCTCGAGAGGCAGGTCAGGTGGTCTGGTATTCCCATGTCTTTCAGAATTTCCCACAGTTTATTGTGATCCACACAGTCAAAGGCTTTGGCATAGTCAATAAAGCAGAAATAGATGTTTTTCTGGAACTCTCTTGCTTTTTTGATGATCCAGCAGTTGTCGGCAATTTGATCTCTGGTTCCTCTGCTTTTTCTAAATCCAGCTTGAACATCTGGAAGTTCATGGTTCAGGTATTGCGCATTGAGCATTACTTTGCTAGTGTGTGAGATGAGTGCAATTGTGCAGTAGTTTGAGCATTCTTTGGCATTGCCTTTCTCTGGGATTGGAGTGAAAACTGACCTTTTCCAGTCCTGTGGCCACTGCTGAGTTTTCCAAATTTGCTTGCATATTGAGTGAAGCACTTTTACAGCATCATCTTTTGGGATTTGAAATAGCTCAACTGGAATTCCATCACCTCCACTAGCTTTGCTCATATATTACACAGTACTATTTGTATATATTATATATACATGTGGGCTTCCTTGGTGGCTCAGACAGTAAAGAATCTGCCTGCAATGTGGGAGGCCTGGGTTCAGTCCCTGGGTTGGGGAGCTCCCCCGGAGGAGGCCGTGGCAGCCCCCTCCGGTATTCTTGCCTGGAGAATCCCATGGGCAGAGGAGCCTGGCGGGCTACGGTCCTCAGGGCCACAGAGAGTTGGACGCGACAGCAGTAAAGGTATGCATGCATACCTGTGGCGCCTGTGCTCCGCAGTGTCCGACTCCTCGTGAACCCGTGGACCACAGCCCTCCAGGCTCCTCTGTCCGTGGGATTCTCCAGGCAAGAATACTGGAGCGGGTTGCTATTTCCTTCTCCAGGGGATCTTCCCGACCCAGGGATTTAACCTGCATCTCCTGTGGTTCCTGCATTGCAGGTGGATTCTTTACCTGCTTTTATGTTATTATAAATGATATGATTAGTGGAAAATACTCCAGACGTATGCTCTGCAGTAAAATGGCATTAGGCGTAGGGTTTGCACATGGAGGTCAGGAGAAAGAAGACATCTTTCCTGTTCCCAAGGTCATGTTAACCCAGAAGAGCGCAGCATATGAATTAACATAGCATCTTTTTAACAAAAACGTAGCTTAACCCAGGAACAGAGGAGCCTGGTGGGCTGCCGTCTACGGGGTCGCACAGAGTCGGACACGACTGAAGCGACTTAGCAGCAGCAGCAGCAAGGTGAGAACATTATTAAATATATATTTTCTTATGAAGTAAAAAAAATGACTTAGTAAATAGGAGGCTGTTATTACTACTTTCCTTTGCAAATATATTTGCCCATGTTCTTCCAGTCAGTGATTTCTTTGTGCTGAGCCTCTGCTTATGCGTTTATAACGCCCTCGTTTCTGTGTATCACTGGTTTTTGCTAGCTCTCATTCCATGAGGATCTGGGGACTCCTGCGTTGGGCTGCTGCTACTTTTCTTCATTGGCCTTCCCAGGTGGCTCAGTGGTAAGGAAATAGCTGCCGAGACAAGAGACAGAAGAGGCCGGTCCGATCCCTGGGTGGGGAAGATCCCCTGGAAGAGGCAATGACAACCACTCCAATATTCTTGCCTGGATAAATCCCATGGACAAAAGAGCCTCCCGGGCTACAGTCCATGGGGTTGCAAAGAGTCAGACACAACTTAGCTGCTAAAAACACACACACACACACACACACACGACTTTCCTTCATTACTTACGTAATTTCAAAATTATTTCTCAGTCTCTTGATTTTCCGAAAGATTGCTTTTCCTATTGTGTAAATGGTTTGAGCCAAGAGTTGAATTTAATGAGATGTTGTTTTTTTGACGCTCGATAAATAAGACGTCATTTAACCAGGGCTTTTGCTATACAAAGAATGAGAAAATTTAACGAGTTCCAGCACGGCCCTGGCAGCTCACTGCCCCCGTCACACTTGCAAATGGTTTATTAGAAACTCCTTTTACTCATCAATTTCCACTTGCTTCCATTTTCTAAGTTGTGGCTTATGTCTGCAACTCTCCATATTTAATCTAATTCCAAAGTCAAATTACTCTTGGTTTATTTGGGTTCAACAAGGTCTGCTGTGAGGCAATTTTGCAGGTGTGAAAAACTTATTATTCACTTTTCATAGAGCATTGCCCTTTTCCTGCCAAATAACAAATTCTACTGAATCACTGTTGAGCGGGAAAGTAACCTTCATCTTTATGTCTCAGAATCGGCAGATCACTTTTAAAACTCTTCTTCCCCTCTATGTGTGAGACAGCAAAAGAGACACAGATGTATAGAACAGTCTTTTGGACTCTGTGGGAGAAGGCAAGGGTGGGATGATCTGAGAGAATAGCATTGAAACATGTATGTTATCATATGTGAAACAGATCGCCAGTCCAGGTTCAATGTATGAGACAGGGTGCTCAGGGCTGGTGCACTGGGATGACCCTGAGGATGGGATGGGGAGGGAGGAGGGAGGGGGGTTCAGGATGGGGAATACATGTATACCCGTGGCTGATTCATGTCAATGTATGGCAAAAACCACCACAATATTGTAAAGTAATTAGCCTCCAATTAAAATAAATAAATTAAAAAAAATTAAAACTCTCCTTCCAAACCGGAGGAGGTCAGATAAGGTTTCATTTGTTCATTCATTCATTCATGCATTCAAGGAGTATTTGTTAAATGTGGTAGACTAGGCTAGACTTTTATAGTTAAAAGAATAGTATAGACTGCAACTCCGGAATGGCAGGGGTTAATATTCTAGTTCAGCCATTTCAACCTGGCTACATACAGGCTCACAGGGGTGGGTGCATGGGGCTATCTTGGGATAAACTGATGCCCACTTCCCCAGGGCCAATTACACAGAGCCTCCTGGGTGAGGCTCAGATCTGGGCAATTGGACTGCTTTCCCAGCATCACCTCTAGCCAGGTTGGGCTTGCTGGTCTGATGAGACAGGCAGGAAACCATCGCCCTCTGTGCCGTGGGCAGTGATTTAAATGGCCAATGTGGCTGGTTGAGCAGCTGGAGCCAATGTGGCCCCACGTGGACAGAGTTCTCCCCCAGGGCTGCACCCTGGGTCTGGAAGCCCAGAGGCCAGTCGCTGGGCCCAGGGCAGGTTCTGAGAGGGGTGGTCTGTGTCACTTGACACATTGATCCTGTACAGGCAGGCAACTGCTAGTGTGTTCTCCAGGCCTCGCTGGTAAGCCAGACACAGTGCTTCCAGAGGGTGTAGAGGGTCTCCCACGGGACTCACATGCCCAGCTGGGACAGAGCAACAAGCTGCTTATCACTGCCCCGGTGACCATGGACTTGAGATGGGAATTCCACCGAGAAGAAGAGCTGCGGAGATGGCAGCCTGGTCACCGTTAGCAGCTTCTTTGTTCAGTCGCTCAGTCCCGACTGGCTCTTTGCGACCCCATGGACTGCAGTACGCCAGGCCTCCCTGTCCATTGCCATCTCCTGGAGCTTGCTCAGACTCATGTCCATTGAGTCCATTGGTTGGTGATGCCATCCAACCATCCCATCCTCTGTCATGCCCTTCTCCTTTTGCCCTCAATCTTTGCCACAGTCTTTCCCTGTCTTGAGTTGGCCCTTCCCAACAGGTGGCCAAAGTATTGGAGCTTCAGCTTCATCACCAGCCCTTCCAGTGAATATTCAGAAGCTTCTTAGGAACAGAATTAATCAGAACTCCCTCCCTCATCTGTTTTGTCCTCTAGGTTGAAACTGTGGGCAATTAATGGCCATTATTAAAGAAGATGGATAGCTACACATGTGCTGCGTAGAACCAAGCCTTCTTAGCATCAGGGGTGCAGGGAGGGATGGAGAAGCACTGTTGTAGATATTACAGGTCTTGCCTGTTTTCCATTTGACCTTCTCTTTGTCCCTCCTTGATCCTCCAGGTTGGAGTCCATAATCATTTTCCTGGCCCACAGAGCCTCTCCCTGGTGAGTACTTTTTCTTAATGGATGAAGCTGAGCCAGGCCAGTTGGCAGTAACTCAGGAAAGCACTGAAGGAGAGAAGGGGCCTCCGGCTGGCTGGTGATAAAGGTGCCCTCGGACCCTGTCCCACCGAGGATCCGGCAGCAGTCTGCCCACTGCTGGTCTGTGCCGGCGACCCAGGTGCCCTTTGGAGACTCTGCCACCCCGAGCACGAGCTCATGACAAGTCCCAGCTCCCGACAAAGCGGCCGGGCAGGAAGTGCTGGGGACATTGTGTTCTGCCCATAAAACAGAAATCATTCGGTTTTGCGTGCACGCACGGTCAGTCCTGTCTGAATCTTTGTGACCCCCTGGACTGTAGCCCTTCAGGCTCCTCTGGCCATGGGATTTCCCAGGCCAGAATACTGGAGTGGGTTGCCATTTCCTCCTCTAGGGGATCTTCCTGACCCGGGGATCGAACCTGGCTCCCCCACATTGGCAGGAAGATTCTTTACTGTCTGAGCCACTTGGGAAGCCCTGTTCAATTTTAAAGGAGGTTTTTTGTTTGTATGCTTTTGTTTGAAATGAACTCAACCTTTTACCGCTAGGAGAAGTTCTCGGATGAATTTTATTTAAGCCATCTGAGACTGCCCTGGACACTGACTGGCTCATAACAGGTGAGGTCTTTGGCTGCTGGAAGGAATATAATGTCCGGCGGTGCCTGTGATGAAGGACCACCGACTGGGCGGCTCAGAACCACGGGAGTTTCTTCTCTCCTGGCTCTGCGGGAGCAGACGTAGGAGACCAAGGTGTCGACAGGCCTGAGTTCCCTCTGATCCTCTAGGTCAGCCCTTCCTCACCTCCTTCTGGCTTCTGCCGGCTCCCGGAAATCCTTGGGGCTCCGAGGTTTGCAGCTGCCCCTGTCCCCACAGGGAGACCTCCCTGTGTGTGTCTGTGTGTTCACGTGGCTTCTCCTCTTCTAAGGACCCTGCTCTTTGGGCTTGGACACACCCTAACGGCTTCTTCCTAACTTGATTACAGCTATAAGGAAGCCTATCAAGGGCACGTTCACAGGTCCTAGGGGTTGTCATTGGTGTTGGCGTTCAGTCGCTCAGTCGTGTCCAACTGTTCGCTACCCCATGGACTGCAGCATGCCAGGCTTCCCTGTCCTGCACTCTGAGGACTGCACTTATGTCTTCTGGGGCACAACTTAATCTATAACAGAAGATGAGAAGAAATAACACAGCATGCTTGTGTGGGAGGTGGCGAACAATGAAGGAGGAGTAAGGAGGAGATGGGGATGATGGCGGACAGAACCTTGGGGGCCAGGGAGGGCGCGCTTTGTTATAAGAACGTGCTGATCATCGCAAGTCCTCTACCAGCTATGTCTGTCCCAGGAAATACATCCAGCTCACAGGACAGTGAGTTTCCATTTGTCAGCATGGTGTTACATCGTGTGTGTGTGTGTGTGTGTGTGTGCACACGCGTGCTTAGTCGCTCAGTTGTGTCCAACTCTTTGCGACCCCATGGACTGTAGCCTGCCAGGCTCCTCTGTCCATGGGGATTCTCCAGGCAAGAATACTTCCTGGAGTGGGTTGCCCTCCTTCAGGGGATCTTCCCAACCCAGGGATCGAATCCAGGTCTCCCACACTGCAGCTGGATTCTTTACCAGCTGAGCTCCTAGGGAAGCCCAAGGATACTAGAGTGGGTAGCCTATCCCTTCTCCAGGGGATCTTCCTGACCCAGGAATCGAACCTGGGTCTCCTTCATTACATCATGGGCATGATTTAAATCGGGAGGTGAATATCTTGGTTTGTGGAGCAAAGTACACAGTCTGTCTTTCAAGTCACGTTTAGGCTGGACTGGGCTGTGGGGCGGGAGGAAGACAGGCGAGCCTGTGGATGCGAGGAAGGAAGAAGCGATGACGTCATGCTGAAGCCTGACCTCAGTCCAGGTCCTGGGGGGCCATCCATCCGATGCCCCTGTGACGGTGCCCACTGACCTGGGAGCTGGCCTCACTGCCATCCATCCGATGCCCTGTGACGGTGCCCACTGACCTGGGAGCTGGCCTCACTGCCATCCATCCGATGCCCCTGTGACGGTGCCCACTGACCTGGGAGCTGGCCTCACTGCCATTACAGTATGAACTGACCCTCTAGAGCTGGGCAGAGCTGCCTTCTGCTTCAAAAAAATGGAAAACAAATAATCAGTTGTTGGCTCTCTGATACCCTGCTGACAAGACTTGGAAAAATCACACAAAACTGGAAGGCTAGAGTTGTCCCCTTTGTTGAAAATATAGAATCATGGAAGCGAATTTCCTGGTGACACGTGAGTGACACAAGGGATTTCTCTAGGGGCTCCGAAGGCCCTCAGATCCTTAGAAGAGCTAAATTAAACCTGATTCATCTCAATTACCAGGATGAAGAGAAACTGTTGGGAGCAGCAGGTTGGACTGGGAAAGGGTGTGGCCGTTAGCGTTGCTCAGACATTGTTCATAAGCCTGAGCGTACGATGCCCAGCTGTGAGAGTGGAGCCCATTTAAGTGTTGGCTTTGTACAAGAGGGAGTAAATTCAACCCACCGTTGGGTTGTGGAGGGATTCACTCTGAGAACGTGTATGAAGGACTTTGCTACAAGCATGACACCCAGAGCACGTTTCTCAAGGAACAAACCGATGCAAGCAGGGCCTCAGAACGTGAGCTTAGCTGCAGGTGGAGCCTTTAGAAAAGAAAGAAGGTGAAACTGCTAGTCCACCATTCGTGTCCGACCCTTTGTGACCTCCTGGACTGTAGCTGGCCAGGCTCCTCTGTTCATGGGATTCTGCAGGGATGAATACTGGAGTGGGTTGCCATTTCCTCTTCCAGGGAATCTTCCCAACCCAGGGGTTGAACCAGGTCTCCTGCACTGGCAGGTGGATTCTTCACCAACCACTAACGTCACCTGGGAAGTCCTCTTGTAGTGGCACTAATCCCATTTGTGAGGGCTCCACGATGGTGACCTAATCACCTTCTGAAGGTTCCGCCTCCCAATGCCATCATACTGGGGACTAAAGCTTCAACATATCAGTTTAGGGGCAAACATTCAGTCCACAGGAGAAGACTCTTGAGAGTCCCTTGGATTGCAAGGAGATCAAACCAGTCCATCCTGAAGAAAATCAACCCTGAATATTCATTGGAAAGATTGATGCTGAAGCTGAAACTCCAATACTTAGGCCACCTGATGGGAAGAATCGACTCATTGGAAAAGACCCTGATGCTGGGAAAGATTGAAGGCAGGAGGAGAAGGGGACGACAGAGGATGAGATTGTCTGATGGCATCACTGACTCAATGGACATGAGCTTGAGCAAGCTCCAGGAGCTGGTGAGGGACAGGGAGGCCTGGCGTGCTGCAGTCCATGTGCATTTATGTGTGTGTGCATAAAGAGTTGGACGTGACTTAGTGACTGAAAACATTCAGTCCATAGCAAGAGTTATTAGAGTGGGTTCCAATCCAATGTGACTGGAGTCCTCATAAAAGGGGGACGTTCAGGTGCTGAGAAGAGCATACACAGAGGCCACTGTGGCCATTTACCAGTCCTGGGGAGAAGCCTGGAGCAGGCTAGCACGTTCAGAGCGAACGTGGCGCTGCCATACCTTGATCTAGGACTTCTGGCCTCCAGCCCTGTGAGCAATGTATTTCTGCCATTTGAGCCTCTGCAGTTGCTGGTACTTTGCTACGACAGCCCCAGGAAGCTCATAGACAGCGGTTGGGGCACCACAAAAGCAGGAATCAGTCCTCTGATCTGCCAGATGTTACCCAAGGTGGGGACCATTTCCACTCTACCAGCCACACGATGCCCAGGGCAAGATCAGTGTCACCTCCATAAACGCCGTGGCGCTCAGTCACCATGAGGACCCAGACAGTCCCAGCAAAGAGGCCCCTTTAGCAGCTGCTTTGGTATTTCTTTCTCTGTTTTTATTAGTGAGATCTATAAAAAGATTTGAACATCTTGAAGACTGGGAACGCGTTTGGGTGCAGCACAGGCATGGAAAAATCCCCCAAGAAGAGTTCTGAGTGTTGGTGACATCACGTGCTGTAACAATGTCTAATTAGATGAGAAATTATTAAATTATAAAACGTGAAGCTGGGAAAGTGAACTCAGCCTCCTGCAGGTATAATGACACGTCTCTCCATTGGCTGACATTGGATTCACAGGGTGAATGTCATACGGGCTCCCGCCACCGTTCTAAACATGAGCCTCGTCAGGAAACATGCCAAGGTGACAAAGCCAGTGAAAAAGGAACCCTCTTCTTATTTGGCCTCTGATATTTTATTTGCATGGTGATGTGATAAGACTGTTTAAGGTTAATCAATGCCAACTGGAAAGTTAATCTTGACTTATTTGCTTGCTTTGTGTTTTCTTCCACGACTCTTTTGGTTTCATAATCATTTACACCCTTCCACTGATGATGACTGGTTTGGATGAATGAACGTGGGGTCTGAAAACACTGACAACTTAGAATCGGAGTCTGGACGGGGCGTGCAAGCCGGCTTCTCAGCACGATAGTCCCTGGGGCGGGCTTGTTCTTTGGTGGCCTTCCCTGTAGAGCAGGGGGTTTAGCAGCCGTCTGGTTCTATAGCTACTGGATGTCTACAGAAACCCCCTCCCTTTTGAGGACCAGAAGTGTCTCCAGATTCTGCCAAGTGACCTTGTGGAGGGACACCATTGCCCCCTGTGGCAAACCTCCGGGTCACAGAAAGAGGGTAAAGGATTTGGCAAGGACAGAAGACCTAGGGCCGTATGCGAGTGAACTCTGAGCTGCCGACACCCAAGGTCTCCTGTCGGAGTACTGAGGACACCTTTCACCTCCGGACGGTTCCACCTTCCAAAGCCAGTCATCTTGTTTATTTTCCCAGGTTTACATGATGAAATCAAACACAGAGTTATTGATAAAGCAGAAATGAATGATGCTGTATCAGTTTGCTAGGGCTCTCCTAACCAAAAAAAAAAAAAAAAAAATCATAGACAGGGCAGCTGAAACAACAGGAATTTATTTTCTCAATGTTCTAGAGTCTGGAAGTCTGAGGTCAAGGCTGGGTGTGGTGGGACCGCCTTCCTCAGCTTGCAGATGGCTTCGTCCTGCTGTGTCCTCACGTAGCCATTTCTCTGTGTGCTCAGAGGGAGATGGGGGAAGGGACAGAGACCACCACGTCTCCTTTCTTCCACGAAGAACACCCTGGATCAGGCTCACACCCTCCGATCTCTTTGACCTTCCTCACCTCCTTAGAAGCCCCACCTCCAAATACAGTCACTTGGAGGGTTGGGGCTTCAACTTGTGAGTTTTGGAGGACACAATTCAGTCCAGGACAAATGCCGGAATTGTAGCTCTGACCAGAGATTCCCGGGACACAGTCAGTCCCAGGGAATCAGGAGGAGGAGCCTCCGCTTTGAATCACATCTGCCCTTCTCCAGGGCCCCCCTCGGCGTGGTTGCATTTATTAATGTCTCGCTCGGGGCTCTCTGATCTCCTGAATTGTGGCATGTCTCCTGCTCTGTGTTTGATCATCTGGAGTGATAGCGAGCCAGGATGGAATAAACCAGACCGAGCAGCCCTGCTGGGCTTTGCAGCTGGCCCTGCTGAAGTGGCAGGATCTCTCCTGCTCCTGGTAGTAAGTTTCCCTGCCGGATGATGAACTTCCTGAATCCCTCCTGATATCAAGTGCTGGGCAACTCGACTGTTTGGAGGAGGCTGCAAGATGAGAGAAAGAGCACAGGCTCATTGGAGCCCAAGGAAGAGCTCTCTGTTTACCTGCACCACCCACTGGGCCAGGCACCACGGGTGCAACACAGAACCACCCAGAGGGCTGCATCCTCGGCAGATGGAGGGGTCAATCAGCTGGGGATTAATGGCTGGGGACGCTGAATGACAGGGAGAAAGGTCCACAGAGTCGGGAAGCCCTGGAGCAGGGGCTTTGTCTACTTTGGGGGTAAGTCACAGAGGGCTTCCTGGAGGAAGCAGCAGCTGAGTCAAGATGATTTTATGTAGGAATCTGCACACTTGTTTTAGAAATTTAAATGGAGGCCAGGATATTTTCTCTGGGAGATTTGATTCACATCTTCCATGGCATTTTAATTACTTTGAAACTGGTTATGTTAAAATGAAATTTGGGATTATTTATTTAAAAGATTTTAATCAAATTGCCCTAATTAAGGATGTTCCTTAAATTAAAGGGGGAGAGATGCATCTTTTTCATTTCTTTACAGAAGCAGGAATGCCTGGAAGGAAAGAGCTTTGCTAAGAGGCAGCCCAGGAAGCTGAGATCCTCGAAGGTGTTGCTCAGACATCTCTGATGTGCCGGGGTCCCAAGACAGGTGCAGGAACCCAGGGCCCATCTAAAATATCACTCAGGAGGGTGGGCTTGTGAACAAGTAGGAGGCAAATGGTGTCAAACTACTGCGGAGAGTAGACAGCACTCTATTTCTTAATGCAGAGGGACTTGAATGAGTTCGCATATTGAGCAATCTCCTTTAACAATATCTGTGTTTAAAGGAGACTGTGCAGAGCTCACAGGTCTTATGTTTTCGATTTGTATTTTGTCCAGATCTGACCCCCTTCCTTTTCCAGTTTCCTCCTGTTCTGAGGGTGGTTTGGGTTCCAAGCAGCCTGCTATGTTCCGGCAGGCGTTCCCACCTGACCCTTCTGACTCCGCCTGTGGGCTGTGGAGCGCCCTGCTCCACCACGCAAGCAGTTCTGTGTTACCAGCTGGGGGTCCCACCACCCCCACCCCCACCTGGAGACAGAGTCCAGTCCCCTAGACTAAGGGCTCATTCCTACAGGACCCACCCCCGTCCCTTGGCCACTTCCAAGGCCCGCTCACCTGTGCTTCCGACCTACCTATGGTTATAGGTCCAGTGATTCCCCCCCTTCCTCGGGTTTGACTAATTTGCTAGAGTGGCTCACAGAGCTGCAACACCTTACTTCCTGGCTCTCCAGCCTATTATAAAAGGAGAGACCTCGGGAAGAGGCAGACGGCAGAGACGCGGAGCACAAGGCATGGGGTAGGGGCTGGGAACACCGGCCATCTGAGCACCAGTCCACAGCCCAGAAGCCCTCCCTCCCCAGGCTTCTTATGGGGGCTTCACTACAGAGGACGGATTGCTTGCGTCGTTCAGTCTCCAGCCTCTGATCCCGAGAGTCGGGGGTGGGACTGAAAGATCCACCGTCTAAAGCACTCTGAAAGGTTGAGTCCCTGCCCACCCGCCCTCCTCCTTGCTGCCTTCCAAAATCATCTCGTTAACAGAACGCTAGACACAGGACTCGTCAAGGGTTCTGGGAGCTCTGTGCCAGAACCGGGGCTCAAGTATCTCGTTCTTTCTTTTCTTTTTATTGACGTGTAGTTGACTCACAAGTCCTGCTCCTTCCAGGGGTACAGCACCGTGAATCAGTTATGATATTTACGTAAGCGTTTTTAGATTCTTTTCCCGTATAGGTCACTACAGAGGATTGAGCTGAGCTCCCTGTTCTGCACCGCAGGTTCTCATTCGTGATCTATTTGATGGGTAGTAATCATATATGTCAGTCCCAGGTGGGAAGATCCCCTGGAGGAGGAAATGGCAACCCACTCCAGTATTCTTGCCTAGAGAATTCCATGGACGGAGGAGCCTGGTGGGTTAAGTCCATGGAGTCGCAAAGAGTCGGACATGACTGAAGTGACTGAGCGCTACCATCACCTCATATGTCAATCCCAACCTCCCAGCTTATCCCTTATAAATCACAGTATCACATCGCCAAGCCGGTTACTGAGATGACTCAACGTCTTGTTGGGAAAGGAGAAATCCTTCCAGATGAGGATGTAGGATACCTCTGTAACCCTTGAGTCTTAACCTTGGTTGCACAATAGAATGACCTCATAAATAGTAATTTAAAAACAATTAAATGAAAATCTCTGAGACTTCCTCTGAAGATTCTGACATGCAGGAGAAGAATAAGCCCTGTTCTAGAACAACCTTGGGAGAAAAGGAGTATTTTGGCTCTGGAAGACATGTGTAGGTTCCCACGATGCGTGTGTGGGGCAGGACGTGGACGCACAGCTGCTGGGTTGTTCCTGACCAGCAGTCCCCAGCTTTCCTGCCCTCCTGAATCACTGGAGCGGTTTTGAAAACCTGCATCCATCCCACGGGCCATGTCCACAGACACATCAGTTTATTATTAGTATTTAATGTTCAGCCAGGTTTGAGAACCAGGGTTGTAGACCAGGAGTCCTCACGCATGAAGGTGCATCCGAGTGACCCCAAGGGTGTGCTAACTTACAGGTCACTGTCCCTCTTCTACCCCAATTCCTGATTCAGCCAGTGCGCCTCTAACACACCAGGTGATGCAAATGCTCCAGGCACGCCCTTGTAGAACCTCCTTCTAGGTCAAGCTAAGTCTCTTGGACTTCCTCCCGGACGCAGGCTAGTTCTGCAGCCCCTACAAGGAAGAGCAGTGTGTCCAAGTAGACAAGTGTCCGCAGTGCTCTGTTCCTTGAGGAACAGAGTCACAGGCTCACTGTTGCTACAGAGGAAGCACTCCCATGGCTCCTATCTTTGATCCTCGGTGGCTTCAATCTATCTTACCTGAATTTGGCCATGGGCTGTCACTGTTTAATGGCCAAAGCCAACAGGACATTCAAAGAGATGACTGCATTCCAGCCATTGATGATTCCTTCCCCCAACCCTTTTGGGATGCCGAAGAAAATTAAGCAAGGATTAATTTAGTCAAAGCTATGGTCTTTCCAGTAGTCATGTATGGGTGTGAGAGTTGGACCATGAAGAAGGCTGAGCACTAAAGAATTTCGAATTGTGGTATCAGATAAAACTCTTGAGAGTCCCTTGGACTGAAAGGAGATCAAACCAGTCAATCCTAAGGGAAATCAACTGTGAATATTCATTGGAAGGACTGATGCTGAAGCTGGAGCTCCAGTCCTTTGGCCACCTGATGCGAAGAGCCGACTCATTGGAAAAGACCCTGATGCTGGAAAAGATTGAAGGCAGGAGGAGAAGGGGATGACAGAGGATGAGATGGTTGGAAGGTATCACTAACTCAGTGGATATAAATCTGAGCAAACTCCAGGAGATGGAGCAGGACAGGGAAGCCTGGTGTGCTGCCATCCATGGGGGTTGCACAGAGTCGCACATGCCTCAGCGACTGAACAATACAAGTTATTCGGGATAAGGCGAGATAAATTATTCAGCAGTTAGTTTGACATTTAGAAAGCTATTTATAAAAATGATCATTTCTCAAGAAAATAAAAATAGTGAGAAAACTAAAAATTGGCAGTTCTAACAGCAGGAGATAATGCTATGCAGAAGGCATTTTCAGGGTTTCCTTAAAACATATTTTGGGTTTATTCAGGGTTCTTTCTCCTCACTGACATTCAGCTATTCCTCCGGCAAGATTCTCCATTCTTCCTTTTTTTTTTTTTCTTTCAACATTGTCAGTTTTAAAACTGCTTAGCTGTTCATTGTTGTACCAACATCCACATCATCGGTGTCGTCTTCCGGGGGTGGGTCAGCTCCTCTCGGTCCTCCCCGGCACTGGGCAGTGGAGGAGGAAGAACCGGAATCTGTGCTCCATGAGTGGGTGTTTGGTGGCATCACACAGGAAGTTCTGTGATGCCACACACGGGAGAACGTTTTTTAAACTCTCAATTCAAGTAGGAGGTGATGCTCTTCCCTGTGAGAATTTACATCTCCTCTCTCTCTCCCTCCGTCCTGCCCACTCCTGGCTGGGATCTATCAAGGGCACAGCTGATGAAATGTACCCTGTTTCAGAGGGACCACACCACAGGAGCGTGGGACAGACTCGGAGTGCTATGTGGGTCCCTGTTGGGCTCCCTAAGTGAAGGCTGAGAGCAGACATGGCCAACTGTCATGGGTCCGCCATGTAATAGCACCACTCAAGCAGCCCAGACCACATGTGGGAAGAATAACAGGGGTCTCACAAGTCTGGATCCACTGGGGTGGTATCCATCCTGATTTGGGGCTGGAGTTAATTCTCTGAGGAGTCTTATCAGAATCCACCAAATATCATGCCCAGTTGGCTATGAGCTGTAAGTATAGTCCACTGATATGCTTTTCATGGCGTGGGGCCAACATTCTCAACAGATCCCTTGGGTTTATAAAGCTCCAAGTCCAGGTGTCTTTTTGGGTGTCGTTAAACACAGCTATGTACCTGGGGGACCCCTGCAGGGTTACTATCATTCGCTGTGTGCTGTGTGCGCACAGTTGCTCAGTCGTGTCTGACTCTTTGCAACCCCGTGGACGGTAGCCCACCAGGCTCCCCTGTCCATGGGATTCCCCAGGCAAGAATACTGAGGGGTGAGAGGTTGCCATTCCCTTCTCCAGGGTGTCTTCCCCACCTGGTGATCGAACCCGCATCTCCTGCATTGTAGGTGGATTCTTTACCCACTGAGCCACCTGAGAAGTCTGGGTATTGTTAGAATGTCCCTCAATTTATCTTCTTGGAGGTTTTCTTTCATGTCGATACTCAGGATGTTTGGGGGAGGAAGGGGAGGTCTTCTGTAGCCCATCACATCGGGGCACCCGATTTGGACATGACATCCCTGGGCAGGATAACCCTGGTCATGTGGAGTGGAGATTCCCAGATTTCTCCACCATAACGTTATTCCCTCCCCTTGCCATATTCTGTCTTTTGGAATCAAGTGTCATGGAATTGAGCCCACAGGCAAGAATGATGTTACGTTCTACCCGCTAGAGGGGGGAGTAGTTACACAGACCTTCTGGATTCGTTCCTGAGCAGGGCTTTTATGAGAGGTGGATCCAGGTGTTCCCGGACCTTATCCCTTTGCAGATAACAAGTGATGAAAACATCAGTTGCCGGGACCAGCCCGGCTGATCCAGGGTATTGAAGGAGAGAGGCGGCATAGGCGAGGATCAGGATACGATAGCTTCAATTAGATATTAATTAAAGATATAAAGAGTAATAGAATAAGGATAGCTCAGTAGGAAAATTCAGTGGAGAAAAGAGGCTGAGTAGCTTGGTTTACGCTGGGAGACCAATAAAACTTCAAGACAAGAAGTTTGCACCACTTACGTAGGCCAGGCGTCCTTCCGTTCTCCCGAAGGAGAGGAGACACTGAGGCCTCCCCGGTCGGATCTTAGAAGCCCAGGCATGATTAGTAAGCATGGTGGGTTCCGCGCTCCAGATGGAGACTCAACCAGAGTGAGAGAGAGCGACATGGGGAGACCAGTATTTCGAGAAACTGATCCCAATTCTTTATTTTCCAGAGTCTGTTTTTATACACTAAGATGTTATACAAAAGTCACGTGGGGACAGCAGTCCTGACTTTTATTAAAGTCAGGTGCTTCACACAAATGTATACAGAGGTCTTAGGGGTGTTACATCATCTTCTGGCCAGGGGGGCCTGCTGACAATTTACGACCCTCTCCTTGTGACAGCGGTCAGTCAATCAGGACACTTATTTCTCCAGGGCTGATTATTCTCAAAACAGATGCCACCCAAGTAAAGTTACATTCCTACAGGGTGAGGGTGTAGTGGGTTTTAGTTAAGGAAAGAATTTACTTAGCCTAAGGTCTAACGTGATTAATATCAAAGGTTAATTCTATATATTCATTAATGTGTGTAAGGGCAGGGGATATGGAGACTTAGCAACAAACATTGGCTCAACAAATGAAAAACCCTTCACCAACACAATTTCTAATTAGCCCACTATACTTATAGTTTTCTAACTTCTCTAAAGAACCTGTTTTTAGAGGGTTTAAAGCATCTTGTGCCTCTCACGGTTGGGAGGCTGTGAGCAATCACATGTGGCGGACGAGCCTCAGGCAGGCTAGAGAACCTTCAGAGGAGTTTGTAGGTTAAAACACTCTTGTCACACCCAAGAGTTTTTATTGACTGGAGCTCTAGGTTAACTCCTTCTCCGAAAGAGGTGGTGGGGACAGCCCCGTAAAGTCAGAGGTGTAGGTAAGCACAAAGTAGTAAAGTAGGCAGGCTCTGGTTATGGGGGTAGATGCTCGAGGAGTTCCAGGGGACTCCTGAGGCTCGATCCCCGCTTTGCGTATGTCGAGCCTCCTTCCTCATGACCTTTGTCACGGGCGGAGTACCTCACTCTGGCCCCAACATCTCCCCTTTTTATTTCTTAAAACAGCCAGATGCAGCTCAGTCGCGAGCCTCCGAATGCTCTGCCAAGAATCCTGACAATACAAGGAAGAGTGATTATGAGAAGTAGGATTAGAGCACCAAAAACAACATAACCAGGGATATTAGACAGAATATTTTTTCCAGAAATAAAATTAGAGAAGGTGTGAAAAAGTCATTAGCTGCTCCAGTGGCAGTAAAATCCAGTCGAGAGTGTTCCAAGGTCTGTATTTGATTATGAAGTTTCCCTAAGTCCAGGCCAATATCAGAACTGTTCCAAACACCTGAGATATGATTTTTAATCTTTTCCCATTCATAATCTGTCTCGTTTACTTTCAAGATGTCACATATCCACCTGTAATCAGTGTGGCATGTCAACGCCATCTTCACCTTTAAAGCCTGTAACTCAATCCCAATATGCATAATTGCTTCTTCTAAGGCGTCTACTCTCATCTCTAATTTCCTATCTATAGCTTCCTGTGTTGCTAGAGTTAAAGAAACAATTTTAGACATGGTATCAACATATTGGGCAGTATGCACTTGTTGAGTCAATGATATTGCTGCCGCAGTAACAGAAGTAATTGTTGCTATCAAAGCTGATATTCCTAGGATAAGCAAGACCACAAACCGTCGCGATCGCATTAAATCCTGCAGTTGTTGTAACACAGTAAGACTATAGCTATCATATAGGCACCATAAGATAGGATGGGCATTGTAACACCACAAAGGAGCAAACATTACATTGAGGGTTTAAACAAGATGAAAGCATACATTGTTCACAAGTCACTACGTTAGGTCCACCTGAATAATTCATGCCTACATTAAGTTTTGTTGAGTCATTAGTAAAAAGGAAAACATAAGGCAAGGGTGGATAAGCTAAAACAGAATAAGTAGAATTATTTTCTGGTTGGAGTTCATGCTGCAGCAGCCCTGTCAGTCTCGCGGGATCTCGATGTTTATCTTGTCTCCCCTGCCGGCGGGCTCCTCTTCGTGATCGAAGCAATGGGGAACTGGATGTCTGGGGTCTGCAACATGGCGAATCAACCTGTCCCGGATCTAAATTGGAGAATCTGCATCCTGTGGAAAAATACAAGCACATCCTCGACCGCTAGTTAATAATGGGTCAGGACCCTTTCATTGTCCTGAGAGGAGGTCCTTCCATTTAACTAATGGTTTTGTATTTGTTGTTCCGGGCACCAATGGCGAAGCATTGCAGTAGTTCGGCCGAATCGGCATTTAAAATATTTATTACAAAAGAGCAAGTTGCAAGATTTGATGGGGAGAGCTATACTTAAACTCCCCTTCTTTTAATTTTGAATTTGAAGCTTTAATGTTTGATGTGCTCTTTCCACAATGGCTTGTCCCGGGATTATAAGGGATGCCTGTATTGTGTTTAATTTGAAACTGTAAACAAAATTCCTGAAAAGACTTAGAAGTGTAAGCAGGAGCATTGTCAGTTTTCAGAGCTTTTGGTAGGCCCAAATATGAAAAAAACAAGTAAAGAGATGTTGTATAACATCTTTAACTGCCTCTCCGTACGAGAAGTTGCAATAAAGACATGAGAAAAGGTATCTACAGTTACATGAACAAAGGAAAGTTTTCCAAATGAAGAGACATGAGTTACATCCATTTGCCAGAGCACGTTAGGTTTGAGACCGTGAGGGTTAACTCCCGTAGGTAGACTATATTATAAACAGTGGGGCAGTGTAAGCAAGAGCGCACAATCTCTCGAGTAGTCTCTCTGGGAATTTGGAATTGATATCTTAAAGCAGTAGCATTTTGATGATGAAGTAAGTGAGAGGCTCTGGCCTCCTCAATCACAGTAGCCACTGTATTTCTGGTTAAGTCAAATCATTAAAGGCATTTAAAGGGCTGGGCAATCCGGAATGAGCCCGAATGTGTCCAGTGAAAATATTTTATTTCTTTTCCAAATTTGTTGCTGTAATTTAGTTAACAAATGAAATATGGTAGTTTTATTTTTTAGACAAAACCACAGTTTCAATGTGTGGAAACAACCTGACAATATACTGAGAATCAGAATAAAGGTTAAATTCTTCATCTGCAAACATAGCAAAAGCCTCTATGCTGTTTGAAGTTTCCCATGTTTCTAAAACCTTTTGGTGATTTTTAGTAACTATGGAGGCTTTACCGTTTGCTGACCCATCAGTAAAAACTATCTGAGCATTTGGAATAGGAGATTGTTTACATCTGACAGGAAAAATAACTGGATGTCTGGATATAAAATTCAGCAAAACATGCGAAGGTAAATGATGTAGAATTTGACCACAATAATTTCCTACGGCAACCTGCCAGTCCTCATCAAACATTAGAAGAGCATCAAGTTGTTCTTTATTATATGGAATTACAATTTCTGCTGGTTCTTTACCGAACATTTCAATGCTCCGCTTTCTCCCTTTTAATATCAGCGTAGCTATCAATCCTGGATAAGAAGCCACTACTTTTTTAGTTTGGGCGGGGAGATGGACCCATTCTAGGGGGCCGTTTTGCCATAAAACCAATTTTTTGTCTGGCCACCCCAATTACACCTATGGGGGTTCTATGGCAAAGGAACTGTCAAGCAGTTGTCAATTTAATTTTTTAAATTTTTAAAATTTACATTTTAACAGCATAAATTTTGGGATATGTTAATTTAGGTCTAATGTTTAGTTTAGGTCTCTGTATAAATTTAAATAATAAATGCATAACCTCCTTATCTCATTTTGGTATACAGATATATCTAAATGCAAAATGTATTTATATATGTATTTATACATGGCAACAAGTATAAACTTATTGACATAATCAATATACTTGAATTAATTTTTATAATTAATATGTTAATTAATATATATTACAGCAATACAACACGTACACAGCTAATACCAGCCAACACAAACCAATGTACTGTAATAATACATGTCACACACATACAATTATACAGTATATAGAGCATATATCAGCACATCAATCCATACCAATTAATATCAGCCACACACACATTATATTACTGCAATATATATTTGATTATACAGTATATATATAATATGCATATACAGTATACATACCAATTTATATACAGATTAATTAAGTATAGATCCATAAATAGAATTAGGTATACCTCTATTATATTTTATTTATACCCATACCTAATTAGGCTTAACTGCAATTAGGCAAATATATTTATATTATGTATTTATAATAATATATATAGTATTATTAATTGTACCGCCTGTTGATCACTAAGAAATTGAGAAAACCCTTCTCTGAGTATCTCCTATTTGAGATAGCACGTCCCTCCCCATAGGGTAAAGGGGAGCGTAGGAACTACGTAGAGTTGCAAAGTTCCACAGGTATCTTCAAACTGCCAATCTAACATTTTTGAACTTTTAACTACTGTGGGGCTTGAGGGCAAATGAAACAAAATTTGACCCCTGAAATCTATCAGGGCAACTTGCCAATCATCACTACTTTGTAAAAGACTTGCAGTTGATCCTTATTGAATAGAATTACTATATTTGCTACTTCTTTTCCAAAAAGTTCCACACTTCTTTTTCCTCCTTTTATAATTAATTGTGCCACCAAGCTGGGATAAGATAAAACTATTTTTCTTGGGGTCACTGGTAGATGGAACCAATGGGCCTTTTTGTCACAAGCACCCTGTAGGTGTATGTTTTGTGGGAAGAATAATTTAATCTCATCTTTTGGTAATATTAATCTTAATTAACTGATCATTTAAAGTCTCATACACTTCAACAAGAGCTAACTGTCTCATTAGTCAACTTTCTCTTAGAACTGGAATTAGGATCAATTTTTAAGCAATCAAATAAAGGCTTTAAATCTGCAGTAGTCAGTTTTAAATGAGGGCGTATCCAATTAATGTCCCCTAATAATTTTTGGAAATCATTTAAAGTTAGTAAACAATCTCTTCACAGCTTCAAAGGGGCATTATCAGTTTTTAAAACTTTTGGCAGACCTAAACATGAGAAGCAAGTAAAGAGGTGTTGCACAACATGTTTATAAGCTTCTCCAGTTAGTTTTGTAAACCAAAATCTGGTCTATAGCTTTTTAGATGACAAGCAACCATCTAATCTTTGCTTGAATACTTCCAGCAACAGGAAACTCACTACTCTTCAAGGTTTTAAACTCTCCCTCACCTTTTTTTTTCTACAGCATTCTCACCCCGCATAACACTTTCTCTAATCCCACCAACTCATTTTCAGTATTATACGTGGGCCAGGAACTAGGCCAGTCTTTTCCAGCAATGTTAAGAGACGTCTGTTCTTGTGTCTAATAGCCCTGACATTTTATTTTCTTGAATTAAAAGATCTTTTAAAGGCCTTGAGCTGTAATTCCCTGCACCCAAAAAAAAGCTAGATCACTAAATCTAAATGCTCTGTGGCTCTTAGCTTGAGAAGTCAAGGTTTTTTCCTGTCTGATAGCTGTGTTACTCTTTGACCTTTATTAATTTGCACAGTTTTAGTAGGCGGTGAGAACAAAACTTTAATTTCTCAATATAATCAGAATCTACTACACCATGCACCACGAAATTTTCTTTTTTTTTTTTTATTTATTTATTTATTTTATTTTTTTTTTTTTTTTTTTTTTAAGAAAGCGAGCTACGCTAGCACAAGTCCTACAATGCCCTCAGGTAGGGGGCCAGCCACTCCCGTTGGAATTGGAGTAACCTCGCCAAGGGTTAATATTGTTGCTAAATCCCCTTACCGTTTGGCTTTTTCTCTTAGCCTGGGTGAGACCCCCTGAGGGGGTTTTTTCCAAGGAGCACGCTCTGCATATTGTGCATGCAGTCTGTTTTAAAAGCTCCACTATTTAAAAAACTTTTTATCTTTTTCAGGCTTAGGCAACACTTTTTGAGAGGCTTTGGGGGCAAAGTGGGGAACTCTTGGGCCCTGGAAGGGCAAACGGAGGGTGGCTATCGCCCAAATCAGAAAGTGGTGGATAAGTTTTTTTTAAAAGTTTTGCAGAGGGGGAGGTAGCTAAGCCAGGCGTCTGGCCACAGTGTCCTGTAAGTCCTCTCCTCTCCTCTGCTGATTTTTCTTACTTCTTCTCTTTAAATCTTTCTCAAGTTTTCTTCCCTCACTCTATCTTTTTTTTCCTTCCTCTTCTCTTTTCTTTTACTTTCTATCATTTCCTTTTTGTTTCCCTCTTTCATTCTCCCTTCTTCCTTCTTACTACCTTCTCTTTCTTTAGTTTCGTTTCCTTTACCCTCTTTCTCTCTTTTTCTTTCCTCCTCCCTCTCTTTCTCTCTGTATTTCTTTTTCTAACTTCCTTTTTTTTTCTTTTTCTATCTTGCTGCATTCCCTGATTCCTCCTCCTCCTCTCTCCTTTTCACTCCTCTCTCCTTTTCTATCTTTAGTTCTTTTCTATTTTAGATCTTTTTTTTTTTTTTTTTTTTCTTTTTTTTTTTTTTTTTTTTTTCTTTTTCTTTTTATTTTTTCTCTTTTTGCTGGTGAGGCCCCCAGAGGGGTTTTCTGCAAGGAGCAGGCTCTGTATATTGTGTATTTTTTAAAAGCTCCTTTGTTTAAAAGAAAACTTTTTATCTTTTTCAACCTTAGGCAATGCTCTGGGAGGCTTTGGATGTAAACTGGGAATTTTTAGGCCCTGGGAGGTGCAAGCGGAGGTGGAGTAGTCGCCTTAAATCAGAAATTGTTGGATAAATTTTTAAAGGTTTGTGTAGAGGGAGAGGGGGCTGCCAGGCGCCTGGCCGCAGCGTCCTGTAAGCCCTCTCACTCCTCGGGAGGTAGAGCACAGTGTCCCTCCTCTTCCTCGTCAATGGCAGAAAATATGATCTGAGAGAAGGTGAGATCCACTACCATCCACCGCTATAGCCTCTCCCATAGGTCATCCCACAGCCTCATGATGAGGATCCAGAACATTTTTAATCATATTTATAGGATAAGTTTTTAGTTGTTTTTACCTTCACCCAAGTATCTAAATTAACAATAGCCTCTTTAACAGTTTCAAGATTACTTGTGTAAGAGTTGCCATTCTTAGTTTCAGTGTTACCCATGTCAGAAAATTAAGTATAATAGAAGATAAAGCTTTTAGCTTTTAAAAGATCAGGCTCTTCTTTGGCCTTTTAACTTCAGAAACTGTTTTTCTCTCTCTAAGTCTAACTCTTTAACACTTTCAACACTTCCGCTCCTCTCGCCCTGTCTATCCTACAGGGGTCCGGCACCCTCAGTGGGGTCCTAGCCGTCCCGAACCTGGAAGAACAATAGGGCTGGTGACCCAGATTGTTCGGGGAGGAACAGCAGGCTGATGGCCCAAACTGTTCGAGGGAGGAGCAGTAGGGCTGGTCACCCAAACTGCTCCGTGGGGAACAAGAGGGCTGATAACCCAGTTGTTCCGAGAACGGGAGCAATAGGGCTGATGGCCCTGATTGCTTTGGGGAGCTTACTTCGAAAGTCCCTGTTCGGGCGCCACCTGCCGGGACCAGCCCGGCTGATCCAGGGTATTCGAAGGAGAGCGGCATAGGCGAGGATCAGGATCTGATAGCTTCAATTAGATATTAATTAAAGATATAAAGAGTAATAGAATAAGGATAGCTCAGTAGGAAAATTCAGTGGAGAAAAGAGGCTGAGTAGCTTGGTTTACGCTGGGAGACCAATAAAACTTCAAGACAAGAAGTTTGCACCACTTACGTGGCCGCAGGCGGCGTCCTTCCCGTTCTCCCAAAGGAGAGGGAGACACTGAGGCCTCCCGGTCGGATCTTAGAAGCCCAGGCATAATTAGTAAGCATGGTGGGTTCCAGGCTCCCAGATGGACACTCAACCAGAGTGAGAGAGAGAGCGACATGGGGAGACCAGTATTTCGAGAAACTGATCCCAATTCTTTATTTTCCAGAGTCTGTTTTTATACACTAAGATGTTATACAAAAGTCACGTGGGGACAGCAGTCCTGACTTTTATTAAAGTCAGGTGCTTCACACAAATGTATACAGAGGTCTTAGGGTGTTACATCATCTTCTGGCCAGGGGGCCTGCTGACAATTCTGACCCTCTCCTTGTGACAGCGGTCAGTCAATCAGGACACTTATTTCTCCCAGGGCTGATTATTCTCAAAACAGATGCCACCCAAGTAAAGTTACATTCCTACAGGGTGAGGGTGTAGTGGGTTTTAGTTAAGGAAAGAATTTACTTAGCCTAAGGTCTAGCGTGATTAATATCAAAGGTTAATTCTATATATTCATTAATGTGTGTAAGGGCAGGGGATATGGAGACTTAGCAACAAACATTGGCTCAACAAATGAAAAACCCTTCACCAACACAATTTCTAATTAGCCCACTATACTTATAGTTTTCTAACTTCTAAAGAACCTGTTTTTAGAGGGTTTAAAGCATCTCGTGCCTCTCACGGTTGGGAGGCTGTGAGCAATCACATGTGGCGGACGAGCCTCAGGCAGGCTAGAGAACCTTCAGAGGAGTTTGTAGGTTAAAACACTCTTGTCACACCCAAGAGTTTTTATTGACTGGAGCTCTAGGTTAACTCCTTCTCCGAAAGAGGTGGTGGGGACAGCCCCCGTAAAGTCAGAGGTGTAGGTAAGCACAAAGTAGTAAAGTAGGCAGGCTCTGGTTATGGGGGTAGATGCTCGAGGAGTT
Source organism: Bos mutus (assembly GCF_027580195.1). Taxonomy (NCBI): domain Eukaryota; kingdom Metazoa; phylum Chordata; class Mammalia; order Artiodactyla; family Bovidae; genus Bos; species Bos mutus. The sequence continues at coordinate 66,594,938 of NC_091636.1, forward strand.
CCAGGGGGACTCCTGAGGCTCGATCCCGCCTTTATGTATGTCGAGCCTCCTTCCTCATGACCTTTGTCACGGGCGGAGTACCTCACTCTGGCCCCCAACAATCAGTGGCTCAAACAGTTCTTGTTCAGTGATGACCATGACAGACACTGGTGCTTGGTTCCCAGGGGGCTCATGCTGTGGCTTTCATGCTGAAAGGGACTTCTTGTCAAAGGCATGGGTGAGCTACGTGAGTCCAAGTGGATGGCCTGTCCATCGCACCCTCTTTTGGAGAGTTGCACTGATCGCCCCAGCCTGAGGCCTACCGCAAGGCTGGGAAATGAGGAGGAGCCTCCCTGACAACAGGTGAAAGTGAAAGTCGCCCGTGTCCGACTCTTTGCGGCCCCATGGACTATATAGTCCATGGAATTCTCCAGGCCAGAATACTGGAGTGGGTAGCCTTTCCCTTTTGCAGGGGATCTTCCCAACCCAGGGATAGAACCCAGCTCTCCCAAACCCAGATTTCCCGCATTGCAGGCAGATTCTTTACCAGCTGAGCCACAAGGGAAGCCCAAGAATACTGGAGTGGGTAACCCATCCCTTCTCCAGCAGATCTTCCTGACCCAGGAATCGAACTGGGGTCTCCTGCATTGCAGGCAGATTCTTTACCATCTGAGCTACCCAGGAAGCCTGACAACAGGTAGACAGTCTTAATTAACAGAGACATCACAAGACAGTTTCCTGAATGAAGTGGAACTGACAACCTCCTCTCTCAAAGCTGTAATTAAAGAAACAGTGGAGAAATGTTATCTTCTCCAATTCTGCACATTCAAACTTACCTGTCACAAACTATTGTTAAACTCCCTCTTTGGTGTCAAAAGCCTGCTTGTCGAGATCATTTACACTTGAGTGCATTTGCTAACAGAGGTTTACTTCTTTAAAAGACTCGCCAGGTCTTGGGGGGCTGGGTTGTGACAGTTCAAATCCACCTTCTGTCTATCAATTATTTCAGTTACTCATGCTGGGAACAATCTTGTTGAAAATCTAACCTTTTTAGGTGCATTTTTTTTCCTATTAGGTTTTTGCATGGGATGTCAACAGTGTTATCAAAAAGAGATTGGGATCTGGAAGCTATTAATTGAGCTCTTCCCAGGGAGCTTTGGATTTTTCTCTGATGTAAAATCTCCCAACTTCTCACTAGCTATCCATTTTACACATGATAGTGTATATAAGTTGATGCTATTCTCTCCATTCGTCCTGTCCTCTCCTTCCGCTACTATGTCCACGAGCCCACTCTCAACACCTTTGTCTCCATCCAGTTCAGTTCAGTTCAGTTGCTCAGTCTGTCCAACTCTTTGTAACCCCATGGACTGCAGCAGGCCAGGCCTCCCTGTCCATCATCAACTCCTGGAGTTCATTCAAACTCATGTCCATTGAGTCAGTGATGCCATCCAACCATCTCATCCTCTGTCATCCCCTTCTCCTCCTGCCCTCAATCTTTCCCAGCATCAGAGTCTTTTCTAATGAGTCAGTTTCTTTGCATCAGGTGGCCAAAGTATTGGAGTTTCAGCTTCAACATCAGTTTTTCCAATGAACACTCAGGACTGATTTCCTTTAGGATGGACTGCTTGGATCTCCTTGCAGTCCAAGGGACTCTGAAGAGTCTTCTCCAACACCACAGTTCAAAAGCATCAATTCTTCTGTGCTCAGCTTTCTTCACAGTCCAACTCTCACATCCATACATGACCACTGGAAAAACCATAGCCTTGACTAGATGGACCTTTGTTGGCAAAGTAATGACTTTGCTTTTTAATACGCTGTCTAGGTTTGTCATAGCTTTCCCTCCAAGGAGCAAGTGTCTTTGAATTTCACGTCTCCATTGCTGCCCTACAAATAGGTTCATCGATACCATTTTTCTAGATTCCATACATATGCATTAACAGACAGTACTTGTTTTTCTCTTTCTGACTTACCTCACTCTGTATAACAAGCTCTAGGTTCATCTACCTCACTAGAACTGACTCAAATTCGTTCTTTCTTATGGCTGAGTAATTATTCCATTGCTTAGATGTACCACAGCCTCTTTACTGATTCATCAGTTGATGGACATCCAGCTTGCTTCCATGTCCTGGCTGTTGTAAATAGTGTTGCTATGAACATCGGGGTACATGTGTCTTTCAGAATGATGGTTTTCTCAGGGTATACACCCACCCCCCTGAGAAAACTAAAATCAAAACCCCCAATGCAGCAGTTTTTATTCGTGATACTGACTTATTGATGAGTCAGGAGAGGAAGCACCGTTTGCCCCCATGAGATCCACATGGCCTTGCTCTCTTGGAGGCAGAAAAGGAAACAAGGCTGGTACTCAGGTGGGAGGGTCAGCCCAGGGCTTGTGCTGAGGTCGTGGTGTTCTTGGCGAGGAGGCAGCATGTGTGCGTGGACGGTACTCAGAGCTGGTGATGCTGTCTTACCACAGTCACACAGACCACGGTCTGTACCCACTTGTGCTTGATTGGTCCCGAGAGTCTGGTCTGATTTTTTTTTTCCTCAAGTCTGCTTGCTCTGCAATTGGACTATTGAGAGGGATCCATTCTAGACACACCCATGTGAAATCCTCACAGAGGCCACTGGATGGGGATGTCGGGGGAAGAAATGAACTTCTCTGTAAGATCGGCCAAGGATCCGAAATTAGATGGCCTGGGCGGTTGACTTATTCCCTCTGCAGAATCCTTTTTATCAAGGAGCTGGCCTGCCCCTCTGCCCACCATACCACTGCTTTGTTTTGGCCTCGAGGTGCTCGGGGCGGAAGGTGCAGAGTACCCCGACTCTGCTGACCTGCAGCTCGAGAGAAGTCTCAGAAGACCTGTGCTTGGAACGGTGCATTCGGAGACATGGAGGGTTTCTTGCCACATCAGTAAACAAGGATGTCACAGTCATCGGCGATTCCAGCCCTCTGATGTGAACCAGTGAGCCCTGAGGACATTCAGAAAGAAGAATACCTGCCATCTAGCAGCCATCAGACTGCAGCCACTCCCTCGGGTGAGCATAGTCAAAGCTGAGGTCTTTCCAGTAGTCATGTACGGGTGTGAGAGTTGCACCATAGAGAAGGCTGAGTGCTGAAGAATTGATGCTTTTGAACTGTGGTGTTGGAGAAGACTCTTGAGAGTCCCTTGGACAGCAAAGGAATCAAACCAGTCCATCCTAAAGGAAATCAACTCTGAATATTCATTGGAAGGACTGATGCTAAAGCTGAAGCTCCAATCCTTTGACCACCTGATGCAAAGAGCCAACTCACTGAAAAGACCCTGATGCTGGGAAAGATTGAGGGCAGGAGGAAAAGGGGGCAACAGAGGAAGAGATGGTTGGATGGCATCACCGACTGGATGGACTCGAGTTTGAATGAGCTCCGGGATATAGTGAAGGACAGGGAAGCCTGGCACGCTGCAGTCCATGGGGTCGCGAAGAGTGGGACATGACTGGGTGACTGAACAACAACAAGAGCAAAGGAAGCTCAGGGTGTGAAAAACGCAGGACGCTGGCTCCGCGTAGCTGACACGCCTGTGAAAGGAAGGATTTCAATGAGCCCAGACTCCCGCATCTTCCACACGATACATGGTGTGCTTTAATTACCGATCATCTTTTGATATTCAGGCTCCCTGTCCTTTGTTGCAAAACTTCTCCATAAGCTGGCTCCTCCCCTCGCCTCCCTGGAGCCGTTCTCTCGTGATCACTTGAAATGCTGCCTCCTGGGTCTGAGTCCTAAAAATTCCAAAGAAAAGAAAGAAAAGAAACCAAAGAAAACAGAACTCTCAGCCTTTAGATTGCGTGTACTTTTTTCAGCCTACAATTCCTTCATTTGAAAACACACATCTTTCTTCTTTATGACCGCCAGCTCATTCCCAAGAGTTTCCTGGGTTGACATTTAAATAAATCCTCTGTTCTTTTTAGACTCGATTGCCTTTATTAAAAGAGGACCCTGTGAACACAGAACAAAATTAAAGGCGGGGAGAGTGACAGGGGGAAGAGAAAGAATGGAAGCCAGGGCCCTGTGCTCACCGCTGGCTCCTGTCTAACCTCGCCTTTGGTCGTCCTGCTGAATCAGGTCGCTGCCCACAGAGCAGCTGGCTCTGCTGTAAACCTGTGTTTTTCCAGGGAAGCTCTTGGCTTGGAACAGGCATTCCTGGGGCTGCTGAAATCGAGAGGGGGCAGGAGGCCAGAGACTAGACGGCCTCTCTGAGAGGGACCTGGCTGACCAGACGAGGTGACCACAGCTATGTAACCTCTGGGGCGGACGCCCAGCCCTGGCCGTCATGAGTCAGGAGTTATATCGCTGTACTTTCGTAACTCTGCCATCGTGCCGTTGACCTTGAGGGTGAGGGAGGCAGGCAGCCTATTGAATGGGACTTGGTTAAAGAGGAATGGGCTTCATGGCTGAGATTTCCTGCTCACTGGTGCTTGTGCCAGGAGAGTAAGTCACCATATCAATTTCAAAGCACTGATAGGATCGTCTGTGGAGGCTTTTAATCAAGCTTACTCATTTAAACAAGATCATCCACCTGCATTACGTAACCAGACAGGTATATTCGCACCTCTGGTGCCTGGAGAATCCCAGGGACGGCGGAGTCTGGTAGGCTGCCGTCTATGGGGTCACACAGAGTCGGACACGACTGAAGCAACTTAGCAGCAGCAGCGGTGTCTAAAATTCAGTGTCGATGTCATAATTCAAGATAAAATAAGTCCCTCAGCTGGTGAAACACTGAAGTGGACATGACTGCTCTTAAAGACATTTTTAACATGTTTCTCACCAAGGCATGCTGAAGTTGGAACTTCTGTGCGACCCGGAATGAGTCAAAAACTCCACAGGCTTCAGTGACTAAACTCTGCCACCAGATCAGAGAAGCCACCTAAGGGGCTTGTGCTGGCAGTAGGTTCCGCAGGGAGAAAGTTTTTATTTTTATTTGTGATAAGAAATTTGGTGCTGGGATAGCCCCCGGGGGTCTTTGTCCCCCGAGCCTCGTCTCACAGACGAGCAAGCTGAAGCCGGGAGGAGGATGAGGGACCCCCGGAGGCGGCCACCAGGGAGGGTGGGGCAGCACGGACATCGTCACCGCTTGGTCAGGGAGAGCAGGCCTCCGCTGGCCTCAGACACAGCGTCTCGGGTGGCTTGGACGGCCCACCCACCCCTCAACCCCATGTTCTCAAAGCTTCTTTTCTTCTATCTTGACATTTCCCTCCCAGGATTTGACTGTAACCACCTACTTCCTAAGAACACAGAAATCATCAGACAGGACGGTCAGGTGCCCTGTGGTCAGGAGCAGCCCAGGTCATCACCCACAGCTGATTTGGTCCTGCTCTGAAACCCCCTGGGCAAAATCAGGACGTGGGAGGGCCCAGATGGATAAAAGAGGACCGTGTGTGTGCCAACTGGTCCGGGAAACAAACATTTTCCACTGGGATTCTGGATGCTTGTGGGCATTTATTTAGAAATTAACTAGGGGGGAGGGATGGATTGGGAGATTGGGATTGACAAATACACACTGCTATGTATAAAAAGCACACTGCTACATGTAAAATGCACACAGCTAGGTATAAAGTGCACACAGCTATGTGTAAAATACACACTACTACATATATAAAACAGCACCCCACTCCAGCATTCTTGCCTGGAGAATCCCATGGACGGAGGAGCCTGGCGGGCTACAGTCCATAGGGTCTCAAAGAGTAGGACACAACTGAAGTGACTTAGCACATACAGCCACATATATAAAATAGATAACTAATAAGGACTGCATGTATACGAGACCACCTTACCTGCCTGCTGAGGAATCTATATGCAGATCAAGAAGCAACAGTTAGAACTGGACACAGAACAACAGACTTGGTTCCAAATCGGGAAATGAGTGTGTCAAGGCTGTATGTTGTCACCCTACTTATTTAACCTATATGCAGAGTACATCATATGAAATGCTGGGCTGGATGAAGCACAATCTGGAATCAAGATTGCTGGGAGAAATACCTATAACCTCAGATACGCAGATGACACCACCCTTATGGCAGAAAGTGAAGGAAAAATAAAGAGCCTCTTGATGAAAGTGAAAGTGGAGAGTGAAAAAGTTGGCTTAAAACTCATAAGCTTATGCCATCTGGTCCCATCACTTCATGGCAAACAGATGGGGAAACAATGGAAACAGTGAGAGACTTTATTTTCTTGGGCTCCAAAATCACTGCAGGTGGTGACTGTAGCCATAAAATGAAAAGATGCTTGCTCCTTGGAAGAAAACTATGACCAACCTAGACAGCATATTAAAAAGCAGAGACATTACTTTGCTGAAAAAGGTCTGTCTAGTCAAAGCTGTGGTTTTTTTTTTTTTTTTTAAAGCTGTGGTTTTTCAAGTAGTCATGTATGGATATGAGAGTTGGACTATAAAGAAGGTTGAGCACTGAAGAATTGATGCTTTTGAACTGTGGTGTTGAAGACTCTTGAGAGTCCCTTGGACTACAAGGAGATCCAACCAGTACATCCTAAAGGAGATCAGTCCTGAATATTCATTGGAAGGACTGATGATGCAGCTGAAACTCCAATACTTTGGCCACCTGATGCCAAGAACTGACTCATTGGAAAAGGCCTTGATGCTGGGAAAGATTGAAGGCAGGAAGAGAAGGGGATGACAGAGGATAAGATGGTTGGATGGCATCACCAATTCGATGGACATGAGTTTGACTAAGCTCTGGGAGTTGGTGATGGACAGGGAAGCCTGGAGTGCTGCAGTCCAGAGGGTTGAAAACAGCTGGACATGACTAGTGACTGAACTGAGTATAGCATAGGGAACTGTAGTAAACACTGTGTAATGGCTTATAGAGAAAAGAATCTAAAAAATGGTATATATATGTATATATGTATACACCATCATATATGATTCACTTTGCTGTACCCGAAACTGATCAGTTCAGTGCAGTTCAGTCGCTCAGTCCTGTCCAAATCTTTGCGACCCCATGAATCGCAGCACGCCAGGCCTCCCTGTCCATCACCAACTCCCGGAGATCACTCAGACTCACGTCCATCGAGTCAGTGATGCCATCCAGCCATCTCATCCTCTGTCGTCCCCTTCTCCTCCTGCCCCCAATCCCTCCCAGCATCAGAATCTTTTCCAATGAGTCAACTCTTCGCATGAGGTGGCCAAAGTACTGGAGTTTCAGCTTCAGCATCATTCCTTCCAAAGAAATCCCAGGGCTGATCTTCAGAATGGACTCGTTGGATCTCCTTGCAGTCCAAGGGACTCTCAAGAGTCTTCTCCAACACCACAGTTCAAAAGCATCAATTCTTCGGCACTCAGCCTTCTTCACAGTCCAACTCTCACATCCATACATGACCACAGGAAAAACCATAGCCTTGACTAGACGAACCTTTGTTGGCAAAGTACTGTCTCTGCTTTTGAATATGCTATCTAGGTTGGTCATAACTTTTCTTCCAAGGAGTAAGCGTCTTTTAACTTCATGGCTGCAATCACCATCTGCAGTGATTTTGAAGCCCCAAAAAATAAAGTCTGACACTGTTTCCACTGTTTCCCCTTCTATTTCCCATGAAGTGATGGGACCAGATGCCATGATCTTCGTTTTCTGAATGTTGAGGTTTAAGCCAACTTTTTCACTCTCCTCTTTCACTTTCATCAAGAGGCTTTTTAGTTCCTCTTCACTTTCTGCCATAAGAGTGGTGTCATCTGCATATCTGAGGTTATTGATATTTCTCCCGGCAATCTTGATTCCAGCTTGTGCTTCTTCCAGCCCAGTGTTTCTCATGATGTACTCTGTGTATAAGTTAAATAAGCAGGGTGACAATATACAGCCTTGACATACTCCTTTTCCTATTTGGAACCAGTCTGTTGTACCATGTCCAGTTCTAACTGTTGCTTCCTGACCTGCATATAGGTTTCTCAAGAGGCAGGTCAGGTGGTCTGGTATTCCCATCTCTTTCAGAATTTTCCACAGTTTATTGTGATCCACACAGTCAAAGGCTTTGGCATAGTCAATAAAGCAGAAATAGATGTTTTTCTGGAACTCTCTTGCTTTTTCCATGATCCAGCAGATGTTGGCAATTTGGTCTCTGGCTCCTCTTCCTTTTCTAAAACCAGCTTGAACATCTGGAAGTTCACGGTTCACGTACTGCTGAAGCCTGGCTTGGAGAATTTTGAGCATTACTTTACTAGCGTGTGAGATGAGTGCAATTGTGCGGTAGTTTGAGCATTCTTTGGCATTGCCTTTCTTTGGGATTGGAGTGAAAACTGACCTTTTCCAGTCCTGTGGCCACTGCTGAGTTTTCCAAATTTGCTGGCATGTTGAGCGTAGCACTTTCACAGCATCATCTTTCAGGATTTGAAAGAGCTCAACTGGAATTCCATCACCTCCGCTAGCTTTGTTCATAGTGATGCTTTCTAAGGCCCACTTAACTTCATATTCCAGGATGTCTGGCTCTAGGTGAGTGATCACACCATCGTGATTATCTTGGTCATGAAGATCATTTTTGTACAGTTCTTCTGTGTATTCCTGCCACCTCTTCTTAATATTTTCTGCTTCTGTTAGGTCCATACCATTTCTGTCCTTTATTGAGCCCATCTTTGCATGAAACGTTCCCTTGGTATCTCTAATTTTCTTGAGATCTCTAGTCTTTCCCGTTCTGTTGTTTTCCTCTACTTCTTTGCATTGATCGCTGAAGAAGGCTTTCTTATCTCGTCTTGCTATTCTTTGGAACTCTGCATTCAGATGCTTATATCTTTCCTTTTCTCCTTTGCTTTTTGCTTCTCTTCTTTTCACAGCTATTTGTAAGGCCTCCTCAGACAGCCATTTTGCTTTTTTGCATTTCTTTTCCATGGGGATGGTCTTGATCCCTGTCTCCTGTACAATGTCACGAACCTCCGTCCTGAAACTGATACAACATTGTAAATCAACTATACTTCAATAAAAATTTAAAAAGAGAAATTAATAGGAATTTAAATGTCCATGTAAATATATTATATAGCACTAAACACTATTGTATACAAAATGAGAGACTTCCCTGGTGGCTCAGATGGTAGAGAATCTGTCCACAGTGCAGGACACCCCAGTTTAATCCATGGGTTGGGAAGATCCACTGGAGAAGGGACTGGCTACTCCCTCCAGTATTCTTGTCTAGGGAATCCCATGGACAGAGGAGCTTGGCAGGCTACAGTCCATGAGGTCAAAAAGAGTCAGACACGGCTCACTGACTGACATTTTCACTTTCATATACTAAATAAATGCTAAATAATACTAAAACTCATCAACTAGGATCTAGCCACACGTCTCTTATATGATGTTAATCACCCAGATGACTTTACCAATCATGGTTTCCTGACTTGTTTTTTAATGGCCCATGTATCTCTGGAGGGAACGGTCTTAGAGAACGTATTGGTGAGTATTTATCCACACATCCAACATGCCTGTGGCTTGCAGCTCCTCTGGCCTCTGTTGTTTAACTTGTGTGATTTGGTCAAATTGTTTATAAGTTCTGTTCTTCCCCTGAGCAGGGAAGGCATCAGAGTGTATCACCTGATTCTTCAAATATCTGACCCCTCTTCAGATCCTTCTCCATTGCTTCTGAGAGCTCCATGAAGAATATCGGAGAACAATCTAGTTTCCGAAAATTCACCTGCACATTCAAACAATAATGTTTAGAATGGATTTGAGCGAATGTCTAGGGTCTTCCCTGTCCTTTAAATTAAGGCATCTGGAATGCTCATCCTATACTTCTCAGATAATTTTTATATTTTTCAGGGTCTGTTGGGACCTAGAACACCCCAGATTTCTGTTACCAGGATTCATGTTCACATATTAACCAACTGGAAGCACATCCCAGGCAATGTGGCCAGTTCAAACTAGGAAACCAATCCAAACCCAAGTCTTCCCTTCTTAACCCCATGTCTCTTCCATTCTATATAATTTTTTGATTGACTTTTGGTGAGTCTTTGGTGCTGTGTGGGCTTTTCTCTAGCTGTGGTGCACAGGCTTCTCATCGTAGTAACATCCCCCATTGTGGACATGGGCTCTAGGGTGTGTGGGCTTCAGCAGTTGTGGCTCCCAGGCTCTAGAGCTCAGGCTCAATGGTGGTGGTCCACAGTCCCATGTGGCATGTGGCATCGTCCCGACCCAGGGATCAGACCTGTGTCTCCTGCATTGGCAGGTGGATTCCTTATCATTGAGCCACCAGGGAAGCACCCCCACCCCCACCGTGACCCTTCTTCTATCACCTCCCATGGGATTTAGTTTCTTTGTCTCTAAATTTAGAACCGAAACTAGGTGACCACTACAACATTCTCAGTTTTAAGATTCATGCTCGCAAGCAAGGCTATCTGGTTTCATACATCATTTGAGGAGTATGCCTATAAAGAAGCAAGGGAAATCTGTGAATAGCAGAAATATACATTTGAGAATAGACCACATCCTCATTTTGACATGATGAAAGAGTTCTGTTTCATTTGGCTGCAAATCATCATACTTTGATTTTTGTTTTCATTGGGGATGTCTTAGAAATTGCCTCTTCATCTTGACCCAAGAAAACCAGACCAATTTTCAGTTGGGGTTTGGTTCCACCAATTTTGGTGTCACATAAATATCTGATTTGATTCCCCTGTTCTTTATACTTAGAGGATTTTGACATGGTTGCAGGAGATGCTGTGTTTTTTCTAAGGATCAAACACTCCTCCATCTCTCAGGAAGACCATTCCATGCCTGAGAATTTATTTCCTAGCAAAAACATGGTCTCAGTTGGTAAAGAGTCTACCTGCAATGCAGGAGACCTGGGTTTGACCCGTGGGTCAGGAAGATCCTCTGGAGAAGGAAATGGCAACCCATTCCAGTGTACTTGCCTGGGAAATCCTGTGGACAGAGGAGCCTGGTGGGCTTCAGTACATGGGGTTGCAGAGAGTCAGACACGACTGAGTCACTGAGCACACACACAGGAGGACTCAGAGGACTCAGCATATGGTCACAGTCACAACTGTGATTTATGTGGGCACAGTCCATAGGGTCGAAAGAGTCAGACCTGACTTAGTGACTAAGCCTACCTAAAATAGCAACAATGACAACAGCCAGCACAAACAATCCCTATTGCTTCATCCACCTCCCTTCCCTGAAAGTAGAATTCTTTTCTGAAGACATTCAGTGAAATGTCTTGGGAGAATTCAGGCAGCTAGCTGTGGGAACTGGTTTTCCAAGCAGCGTCCTCCCTGTGTTGCATTTAGGGCCCTGAAACATGCTGGTTGTCCCCACCATCCCCAGCTGGGCCGAGTGAAAGCGCTCCACCCACACACACGCAGCCCACAAGCAGCTGAGCTCTTGCTTTGCACTTCATCAGCAATGGGTAAGCAGGGACCAACTGAGGAGAAACGTGCTCGCAGTGACTGCGAAGCCCTGTTAGCATTGCAAGAAAAGAAAGGAAAAGGAGAAGAAACAGAGCAAAGCAAATGGAACTAACAAGGGAACAAGAGAGCCCTTTACTGGGTGTGAAAAGGCCCCCACACTATTCAGTGTTCTCAGAGATTCAAGACATAACATGTCTACTAAATAAGAAAGGGAACAATCGGAGAATAAGAGAATGCTTTTTTGAAATAAAAGATAATTGCTGGGATAAAAAATTTGAAAAGTTGGAAAATGAAATAGAGAAAATCTTCCAGACAGCAGAATAACAGCAAAAGAGACTGCATATATACGCATAAACTCCAGTCGTGTCTGACTCTTTGAGACACTATGGACTGTAGCCCACCAGCTCCTCGGTCCATGGGATTCTCCAGGCAAGAATACTGGAGTGGGTTTCTTCTCCAGGGGATCCTCCTGACCCAGGGACCAAATCCACATCTGCTGTGTGTCTTATGTCTCCTGCGTTGGCAGGTAGGTTCTTTATCACTAGAGACACCTGGGAAGCAATAGGGTAGAGTATGGGAAAAAAAACAAAAGGCCTGAAGGAAAAATGTATGAGGCCTGATATGTGATTAATAGGAGTAAATTAAAGAAAGCAGAGGGAAGGAATAACATATAACAGAGATTGAGGACTTTCCAGAATTAAGGGACTAACGTGTTCAGATTAAAACAATCCACGGAGTTATCAGTGCCATGACTGAGACCCCCCAGCCCTGACCACTGAGTTATTAGTGCCATGACTGAGACCCCCCAGCCCTGACACATTCCTGGGGGGATTTCAGAAAACCAAGGGTGCAGAAAGGCTCTTTGTGTAAATAAACGTTGGTTTGAAATAAGATCTCTTGTTACCTACACTGGATGCTAAAAGATAATGGACTGGTCTTTCAGGTTCTAAAGGAAAATGACTTGGAACTAAGATTTCTCTACCCAGCCAAACTATCAAAGTATAAACTATGAAGGCAGGATGAACACATTTCAGATGTGTGAAGATTCAGAAATTGTATCTACCAGTGTTCTGTCATCAAAGGTTACTTAAAATTTGTTTTATATTTTCCAGGTCTCCTGTGAATGAGCTATCATACTCCCATAATTAAAGAATATATATTTTTTAAAATTACTTCCCTGGTAGCTCAGCTGGTGAAGAATCCACCTGCAATGCAGGAGATCCCGGTTCAATCCCTGGGTCAGGAAGATCCCTTGGAGCAGGGATAGGCTACCCACTCCAGTTTTCCTGGGCTTCCCTGGTGGCTCAGATAGTAAATAATCCTCCTGCAATGTGGGAGACCTGGTTTTGATCCCTGGGTTGGGAAGATCCCCTGAGAAAGGAACAGCTACCCACTCCAGTATTCTTGCCTGAAGAATTGCATGGACAGAGGAGCCTGGCGGGCTACAGTCCATGGGGTTGCAAAGAGTTGGACACGACTGTGCAACTTTCACTTTCACTTAAGTTTATACTTGAGAAAGGCAAACAAGAGGAAGATGTGGGGTCCAGGAGACAGTGAGCCACACTCAGTAGGAGAGAAGCTTCCAGATGTCAGTGATGTGGCCTGGAAAGTGGATCCAGGCTAGGAGGGTGAGGATGGGGAACTCCTGCAGGTCATTCCAGCAGAAGGAGGGTTTGACTGGATAGAACAGATACTGGAGAAGGTAGTGGTGGGGAAGATGTGAACAAGGCCAATCCTTAAAAGACATGAGAAAAACAATGAACAGTACAATAAAAGGAATGGATTCAAAACACACCATTTGGTTCTCAAAAAATGGCATAGTCTCAGGAAGGTATCACTGTTGGCTGCTTTGTAATGTGTGGAACCAGCCCTACAGATAAAGCCCTGAAGAGCTCATTCAGATCATTGCTAGGGGTCTAAGTTGCTTATACATTTGAGGGATGTGTGGTTTATACTGATGGAGTTAAGAGATGAGAGGGCATTACTAAAATTACTAAGGAATCAATAGGAAAATTAAAAAATAGAGATGTACTTTTTGGGACCAGGGCTGGGGCACAGTAAAGACTTCAGCTGTCAAAGGATGATGTCAATATGTAATTGACAGGTTGAGTAATGCTAACTGTTGTTATTCAGTCACTCAGTCATGTCTGACTCTTTGCAACCCATGGACTGCAGCACACAGAGCTTCCTTTTCTTTCGCCATCTCCTGCAGTTTGCTCAAACTCATGTCTGTTGAGGCAGTGATAGCTTCCAACCATCTCGTCCTCTGTCGTCCCCTTCTCCTGCCTTCAATCTTTCCCAGCATCAGGCTTTTTTAACAAGCACATTTTGTAGAGATATGCTCGGAACCACTGGAAGAGGAAACAGCAGGCAAGAGAGGGCATTTGGGAAGCAAGGGGCCCAGGACAGCTGCTCTTTGTAAGTCCTCCTGTATGTTTTGAGTTTTTTATTCATGTAGTGCATAGAAGTTGGAAAAGGTATGCAATATATTAAAGAACAAACAACAAACCAACCAACCACAAAGGGACTTTCACTAGGTTGCCTCGGACTGGGCAGGAAGCAGCTATGGAAACTTCTGCTCTGTATACTGGAGATCCTGTTCTGGTCTAAGTTCTGGGTTCCCGGTTTCATACCCTTGCTGTTCCTACCCTCCCCCACCCCAGGAGATTCCCTGCTCTTCCTGCCCTCTCCCCCAAAGGATGCAGGCTGCCCTCGGCTTGGAAGAGACCATGAATACCTCGCTTCGATTTCCAGATGTCCAAGGGGCTTATCAATTGGTTGTTGAGTGAAGATAAAACTTTGAAGTTAAAACATCATCTCTCACCAGGTGTTTATGGCTGTCTCTCTCCTCTGAACACCCCCCCAGCCTACACAGCTGCACACCTTACAGGCACACTCACTCACACACACTCACATGTGCCGAGTGTCCCCATATCCTCCAGGACATGACCTGAGGGGCCTTTTCAGAGCAATAGCTGACTCCTGTCAGAGGAAGGTGACCGGGGGTAGGGTGTTCACTAGGGTAACTGTAGCGGGAATTAATCAGCTGTGAGTCTTACAACCTCAGCACACCCCAGAGAGTTCTGGAAAATCTGTGGAAAAACCACTGTTTCTACCCAAAGGGCTCCCATAAAGAAATAGCCTACAACAGAGAAAAGAGAAAATGAGGGAGACCAAGGAGCTGCACCAAGAAGTAATAAAAGAAAAATGAAATTCTAAAGTTAATTACAGTAGCCTATGTAAAAGTGCTTGAAATGGAGTGGTTTCTTAATACTTGTTAGCATAAAAAAATCCCTGTCCCCAATTTAACTTCTATAAATAGTACTAAGTTTTGAGACGTGTTAGTTCACCCTCTCAAGGAATGAGAACTCATATGCTATTTGGAAAATATGGAATTTAAACTCTAGCAATTATTGTAGAAGGATGAATGGCTCAGCAGTAAAGAATCTGCCTGCAGTGCAGGAAACACAGGAGATGCAGGTTCCATCCCTGGGTCAGGAAGAACCTTTGGAGGAGGAAATGGCACCCCATTCCAGTGTTCTTGCCTGGAGAATTCCCGGGACAGAAGAGCCAGGCGGGTTAAGGTCCATGGGATCTCACACGGCTAAAGTGACTGAGCATGCAAAGTATAATAAAATATATAGTTGGGATAAAATATATACCTTAGAAAGATTATTTATCTTAGTGGTTTATGTGTTAAGTACAAAAGTCTTTGACAATTTAGAGGCTGGACGTTTTTTTAAATTTACTGTTATGATTATGCAAAAAAGTTATTTACGCTTTTAATCAGAACCAGAGCTGGATAATTTCTTCTGTGATTATGTTTGTGAAATATGTTATCCTCAGATCGACAGACTGGAGATTAACATGAAAGAGTGAAAGCTAAGAAAACACAGCTCTTGGGATGGTGATATTCTGGCTGTGGGTACACATACATAATTCAGCAGAGCAGACCCCATGAATAGACCCATGACACTCTCGGTGTGACAGTTTCTTAGCAATTTTACACGTCTAACTAGTCATTAGACCTTTATCCAAGGGTTGGAAAAGGCATGGTATTGAAATGAATGAATATCCAACTCGTAACTCCCAGGATAACTACGTGGGCCCACGTGAAGGGTGTTAGGGGGCTGTGCTGTCACAGGTGGGGAGGGGCTGCGGAGACCGGCCTTGGCACCTTGGGTACATTTCAAGTCCCAGGCGTGGGAGGCAGGCCGTGGAGGACAATTATCGGGCGGAGGCTGGATGAGTCGTCTCCCACTGTGTGGCAGAGAATTATTTGTAATGGTGAGAATGGGTTTAAGTACTGAAGTAAAAGTCCTATAATACAGGACTTCCCTGGTGATCCAGTGGTTAAGAATCTGCCTGCCAATGTGGGGAACAGGGGTTTGATCCCTGCTCTGGCACGATGCCACATGCCATGGAGCAACTAAGCCCAGGGGCCACAACTACTGAGCCCCCGCCTAGAGCTGGTGCTCCGCAGCGAGAGAAGCTGCTGCGATGGGAGGCCCATGCACCCCAACAAGGAGTAGCCACCCCACTAGCCGAAATTAGAGAAAGCCCGTATCAGCGACAAAGACCCAGCAGAGCCAAAAGTAAATAAATAAAATTAAAGGATCAGATTAAAAAAAAAAAAGTTGTATAATACAAAAAATATTTAGTAAGCATTTGAACCCAAGAAAATTCCATGCTGGGTCATATAGCCTTGCTCTTCTTGCTAACAGGCAAGTCAGTGCAAAACCCCACCTCACCTGAGTTCATAAATCTGACTGCTGTGGATGCCACATTAGGTGCCCCAAAGTCCGAGAAAGACATTCCGAGTTGAATGTTTCAGGGTGAAGTTCCTGTGGCTCATGGAATTTTCAAATACTTCCCGGAGATGCTACTTGCTAGGATTCCAGGTGTGGTAATGGGAACAGGAATGTCTATGTCTCAGGGTTAGCAGGGAGTGAACTCAGGACAGACTCCAGAACGTCCTCTGTGATTTGATGAGTATATTAGCTCCTTACTGCCTCTGCAACAAGTTGCCACAAATTTGATGGCTCAATACAATGGTAATTTATTTTCTCACAGGTGTGAAAACTCATTGGGAGGATGGATACTGAAGCTGAAGCTCCAATACTTTGGCCACCTGATGTAAAGAGTCAACTCACTGGAAAAGACCCTGATGCTGGGAAAGATTGAAGGCAGGAGGAGAAGGGGATGACAGAGGATGAGATGGTTGGATGACATCACTTAAGCGATGGACATGAGTTTGAGTAAACTCTGGGAGTTGGTGATGGACAGGGAAGCCTGGTGTGCTGCAGTCCATGGGGTTGCAAAGAGTTGGACACAACTGAGCGACTGAACAACAACAGAAGGGTCTCCTCACCTCCAAATCCTTAATTACACATGAAGAGGCCTTATTTTTTTTTTTTTTTTTTTTTTTTTGCCAAATTAGGCCACATTCCTAGGTTCCAGGGGCTGGGCCAATGAACATGTCTCTTAGGGGCCACTGTTAAATCCCCTACAAAGATTAACCAAGTGACACAGGAAACCTGTCAGGTGGAATCTCTTGACCAGCTGTTCCTCCTGTGCCCAGCAGCCCTGCTGTCTTAGAAACCTGTTCTCTGGAGCTTGCTGCCTGTGTTCAATCCTGGCCTGGCCTCCACCGGCCACACAGCTTCAGGGAAGCTGCTTGGCCTCCGTCCGCCTCTGTCCTGTATCTGACAGAGAACAGTAGCATCTGTAGACTATACTCTGCGTCGTAAGGCTGCTGCGAGGATTGCGTGCGTGGCAGAGTGCTAAGTTGCTTCAGTCGCGGCCGGTTCTGTGCAACCCTGTGGACTGCAGCCCACCAGGTTCGTCTGTCCATGGGGATTCTCCAGGCAAGAATACTGAAGTGGGTTGTCATTTACTCCTCCAGGGGATCTTCCCAACCCAGGGATCAAACCTGGGTCTCCTGCATTGGCCGTCCGGCTCTTTACTACTAGCGCCACCTGTGGTGAGGATTGAGAGTGAAAGTACCTGAGTTGTGTCTGACTTTTGTGACCCCATGGACTACACAGTCCATGGAATTCTCCAGGCCGGAATACTGGAATGGGTAGCCTTTCCCTTCTCCAGGGGATCTTCCCAACCCAGGGATCGAACCCGGGTCTCTTGCATTGCAGGCAGATTCTTTACCAGCTGAGCCACAAGGGAAGCAGAGTTAAAATATGTGAGGTGATTATGAGCAGCCTGGCTCATGCTGCCTCTTTAGAAGGGCTGGTTTCACTTGCAACCACCCAGGATGTGAGCGTCTGCTGCGGCCCTCGTCCATAGTCCAAAACCGCCACAGGACCGCACTCTAAAACCAGCAAGCTGCATCACCCTTCAGGCAGGTCCCTGCTCACATGATGCTGGAGGAGACTCCCCACCTGCCCCTCCAGAGCCTCGCTTTCTGCTAACCATGGGCGCATTTCCTACTCACCCTCCCTGTGGTCACTTGTCCCTGTGTCCAGCTCCCATCTGAGTCACTGCTCCGCCCTGCCCTTCCAGGTCCTTACACCCCACATCACCTCGAACCTTCCAAGGTCCCTTCTCTCCCCACCTTGCTGGGTTTCTTTCCAGCCTCCACTGTGCACTGCAGACCCCTGGATGACCACCCTGAACCCTTCGAGTCTCACCCTACACGCTCTCCCTGAACCTTCTCAGCCCATGCCTGGCATCCGTGACCTGTGGTCCTGGGTCCCCTTCACCCCTCCTACCATGGCCATGACATGACCTTGACACTGAGCACCCAGGGCATCTTCACAACGGTCTGCTGGGTATTTCCACTGGGAAACCCCCGCAAACAGCTTGGCCTCCACGTGCCTGGGACCAACTCCGTGCCCCTCGCTTCCTTCCTCTGGATTCTCTTCATCCTTGCCTTCCTGCCGGAACACAGAGTCACACATGGTTCTTCCCTCGGTCTCTCCTCCTTCCGAGTTCACTTGAGTGTCCCCACAGACACCCCACATCTCTACTCAGGCTTCCTGTCTTACATGGACTCGTGTGGAAGCCAGGACCACTGAGAATGGCAGCCAAGCCCACGCTCACTCAGCTCTCACCCTCAGAGGCTCCTGTGGATTGGCCCCCACCCAACAGCATTCACTCCCTGAGACCTTGTGTTCCCGCTGGATAGACCCACAGTTCTTGTCTGAACCCCAACAGTGGCCCCAGACCTGGATCGGCATTCAGTTTTTCAGATTTCAGAAAGTAGTATGGGTGTGACAGTTGATTGCATTTCTCAACATGGCTGGGCTAAGGGGCCTCCTGATAGCTAGGAAAACATGGTTTCTGGGTGTGTCTGTGAGGGCGTTTCCAGAAGGGATTAGCATTCAACTCAGCAGATCAAACAAAGACCCCCCTCACCTGTGGAGGGACTCAGCAGATCAGAAAAGCTGAGGAAAGAGGAATTTGCCCTGCTTGAGTGGAGACATCCATGTCCAACCCGTGGACATCATCACTCCTGATTCTTGGGGTTTTACACTCATATCAGAACTTAGGTTTTCAGCTCCTCTGGTTTTCAGGCCTTCACGCTGGTACTGAATATTCCCTGGAAGGACTGATGCTGAAGCTGAGGCTCCAAATCCTTTGGCCCCCTGATTCGAAGAGTCGACTCATTGGAAAAGACCCTGATGCTGGGAAAGATTGAAGGCAGGAGAAGGTGGGGGGTGGGCAACAGAGGATGAGATGGTTGGATGGCATCATCGACACAATGGACTTGAGTTTGAGCAAACTCCAAAAGATAACGAAGGCCAGGCAAGCCTGGTGTGCTGCAGTCCATGGGGTCACAAAGAGTCAGACGTGTTTGAGCGACTGGACAACAATAATCAGAGATCAGATCAGATCAGTCGCTCAGTCGTGTCCGACTCTTTGCGACCCCATGAATCGCAGCACGCCAGGCCTCCCTGTCCTTCACCAGCTCCTGGAGTTCACCCAGACTCACGTCCATCGAGTCAGTGATGCCATCCAGCCATCTCATCTTCTGTCGTCCCCTTCTCCTCCTGCCCCGAATCCCTCCCAGCATCAGAGTCTTTTCCAATGAGTCAACTCTTCACATCAGGTGGCCAAAGTACTGGAGTTTCAGCTTTAGCATCATTCCTTCCAAAGAAATCCCAGGGCTGATCTCCTTCAGAATGGACTGGTTGGATCTCCTTGCAGTCCAAGGGACTCTCAAGAGTCTTCTCCAACACCACAGTTCAAAAGCATCAATTCTTCGGCACTCCACCAGATCTACATATATATCAATAAGTTACATATCTTACCGGTTCTGTTTCTCTGGAGCACCCTGGCTGGCTGACCGCCACCCCTAGGCTCGCTGCCTGATGGGTATGCAGGTGGGTCTCTTGCCACCCTCATTGGCCAGCTCTTCTCCAGTCCTGCCCTGACTACAGGGAGGACTGCACACCCGCCCTTCCACCGGCGCCTGAACAGAGATTCCCGGCCAGGCTCCCGCTTAGGAAAAGTTACCTGTGGGAGTCGGGACACAGTGCTGCCTCTGCCAAGGCCCTTAGATCCCAGCCTCATGTCTCCACCTGTCCCCAGCACCCCTCGGGGACACACACTTGATAAACTGGAATTGATGAGAGTGATCCGGAAGGTGTTCTCTGCCAACAGCCCACAGGAGTGAGTCATCCCCGCCAGCCTTTGTGCTCAGGGAAGGCTACATAGTAACCTTTCTGTGAGGATTGGAAGGGCTATTTCCCTGGGGAGGCTCTGGGTGGTGGGGACAGAAAACCCTTGTTTGGGCTGCTACTGGACTGCCATGGTGATTGGACATCCAAGGGAAGGCTCAGAAGCAGCAATTCAACAGCTAAGGTATTGGGTTTCCAGGTAAACGAATACTAGAGGAGTTACTTATCTATTCATTCATTCAATAAACAGTTTTTAGCATCTTCACTGCGCTCATCACTGAAGAACAAGAAAATTAACGACAGTCTCCACCCTGGAGCAGAGGAATAACTCAACAGCTGTCTATACTATAATACGATATGTTCTATAATAATAGTTACAGATTATGGTAACTGTTGGGCTTCCCAGGTGGCCCTAGTGGTAAAGAACCTGCCTGCCAATACAGGAAACATAAGAGACATGGGTTTAATCCCTGGGTTGAGAAGTGCCCTGCAGGAGGACACGGCAATCCACTCCAGGATCCTTGCCTGGGGAATCCTATGGATAGAGGAGCCTGGTGGCTACAGTCCATAGGGTCGAAAAGAGCTGGACATGACTGAAGCGACTTAGCACACAGGCATAGTAACTACTACAGTTACTATAGTAATAGTTACAGAATGCTCAACGTGGGTCAGACACTGTGCAAACACTGTACTAGCCTCCCATCATTTATCACTTCCAAGAACTCTATGGAAAAAGAGCCTGTTTCCCCCATTGTATAATAAACAGAGAAAACAGAGGCACAGAGAGGTGGAGGGACTTGGCCAGTGTCTATACAAACAGTAAATGGTGGAGCCTGACTCAAACCCACATGTATCAGCTAGTGCAAAGCTAGATGTTGTGACAAAGAGTCCCCAGATTTCATAGCAATAGCTCACAATTACAGAGAGATATGGTATTCTGAGTGTTTTACATTATTACTCCATTTGCTTCTTGTAGCCATCTGAAGTTGCGTAGTCTTCACCTCCCCAGGGCTGTGATGAGAGCTGAGGCACAGGACATTAAGCAACTTGATCAAGGTCACACAGATATTAAGCGGCAGAGCTAACTAAGTGGAATTGGAACTGACAAAGTGACCCCTGCCGGTCATTGCCATAACCACCCTGCCACACTATACTAACACTGACTTCTCCCCCACTCTCAACAGTTTTGTGGTCCATACTGGTGGGGTAAGTCTGCTCTGCCAGGCATCCCAAGACCCACATTCTGTCCATGTCTTTACTCCTCCATCCCCAAGGATGCCAGTGTCTGATACAGTATCCACTGCTGACAAGGCTCTTTTACAATTAAAATGTGATTCCTCAGCTGCCCTAGCCACACTTTAAATGTCCAGGGGCTACCACCTTGGACAGTATAGGCTAGAAGATTTCCATCATCTCAGGAAGGTCTACTGGACCATCATTGCCTTGTCCAGGTCCAGGCAGAGACATGAGGGGAGTGGTCGTGGGGAAAACCCAGCAGATGCGTTAAGTCCCAGACCCAAATCTGACCACATCGCTTCTGCTTGAATTTCTCAGTGTCAAGGCCATGCATGCCTGGGAAATGTGGCCCAGACAGGCAGTCATGGGCCTGACTTCACTTCCATTTCTATGGAAGAAGGAAGTTCAGTTCAGTTGCTCAGTCGTGTCCAACTCTTTGCATCCCCATGGACTGCAGCACACCAGGCCTCCCTGTCCATTACCAGCTCCCAGAGCTTACTCAAACTCATGTCCATTGAGTCGGTGATGCCATCCAACCATCTCATCCTCTGTCATCCCCTTCTCCTCCCACCTCCAGTCTTTCCCAGCATCAGGATCTTTTCCAGTGAGTCAGTTCTTCACATCAGGTGGCCAAAGTATTGGAGTTTCGACTTCCACATCAGTCCTTCCAGGGAATATTCAGGACTGATCACCTCTAGGATGGACTGGTTGGATCTCCTTGCAGTCCAGGGGACTCTCAAGAGTCTTCCCCAACACCACAGTTTGAAAAGCATCAATTCTTGGGCGCTCAGCTTTCTTTATAGTCCAACTCTCACATCCATACATGACTATGGAAAAACCACAGCTTTGGCTAGATGGACCTTTGTTGGCAACGTAATGTCTCTGCTTTTTAATATGCTATCTAGGTTGGTTATAACTTTTCTTCCAAGGAGCAAGCCTTCTAATTTCATGGAAGAAGGAAGGGTGGGTTTTATTTGGATTCTGCAGTCTCCACCGCACTCGCGTGCCTGTAGGTTGGGTCTCTGGTTTTAGCCTCTAGTGGATCCTCTGCCTTCACAGGAGAGAACAGGTTCCAACGTGCCAGAGCTCTGACCAGAGAATTACAATTCTGCCTGAGTCAGTGAGTGAAAACATTCCTGAAATGGACAAGTGAGTTCCCCAAGTATGGGACAAAAGCGTGAAAGGACACTTCCACGTAGAGGGAGGAACCCAACAGAGGCAGCAGACAAGGGCCACCAGGGGCCAGCCAGGCCCTGGGGTGGTGAGTACTTGGAGTTCATTTTTTTTTTTTTAATTAGAAAATTTATCTTTTTGGCCATGCCCTATGGCATATGGGATCTTAGTTCCCTGACCAGGGATTGAACCCACGTCCCCTGCCTTGGATGCATGGAGTTGTAACCACTGGACCACCAGGGAAGTCCCTTGGGATTCCTCTTGAGGCCTGGAAACTCAAAGGGGAGATGAGGGCTGCAGCCCAAGTTGCTGGAGGATGAGTATTTTCAGACTACACAGTCTACTCCTCTGAGGCTCTCATGTTGTTGTTCAGGGAGGTGCACCTGCTTGCCTCCTCCAGCCCACCCACAGAACTGGGGTAACAGAGCAGAGCAAGGGTGTGTGGATGGCGTTACACAGAGAGTGTAAAAATCTACAGCAGATTATTAGTATTATAAGTAATTATATTAAATATATAATTAATATTATTATTAGTTATTATTAGTTAATATTAATAGTTAATGTTAACTGGAGAGTTAGTTCGTGGTACAAGAAGAACAGCTTGACTTTGTGCATGTTTGGTAGAAGCTCACAGAAGGGGACCACGTTCGTCTGTCACATGCTGGGTGCCATGCTGGATGTTTTATGTGTTTATAGACCTTGATTCTAGGAGGAGACCGCTGATGACCAAGGTAATTCTTACAGTCATGAAGCAAGGAAATATTAGGACTTTGTCCCTTGCTGGCCACTCCTGAGCTCCATTTGTAGACAGTCAGGCAGACTCAAGGAATGCCATTTGGAATCATCTAGGGCCCAGGGCTGTGAGGAGTCATTTGCTGGAAAGTGTGAGGGTGTCGCTGTCACATCTTGTCACTTGTGAATTATGCAGAACACGTGCAGCATTGTGTGTTCAGTCACTCAGTCATGTCCGACGCTTTGCGACCCCATGGACTGTAGCCTGCCAGGCTCCTCTGTCCGTGGGATTCTCCAGGCGAGAACGCTGGAGTGGGTTGCCATTTCCTCCTCCAGGAGATCTTCCTGACCCAGGGACTGAATCTGTGACTTACTTGTCTCCTGCATTGCAGGAGGATTCTTTACTGCTGAGCCACCAGGGAAGCCCCATATTCAGCATTGTTTATATTAAAAAAAACACGCTTTTTTCTTAGCTTAAGTTCAGGGGAGTCAGTATGTCTTGTTGCAGAAGTGCAAGTCCTCTAATCTATTTGTTGTGGGAAGAATATGACTCAGGATTCATTGTCACCTCTGCATCAACCACTTGTGTAGTCTTTGAAAGGGTGCTACCCTTCCAAGCTTCAGCTTCCTAACTGAAATTGGGGAGCAAATGTACCTCGCTTGGAGGGCTGCTTGAAAATTATACTTAACATATGTAAAACATCTAGTGTAATGCTTGTCTCTGAGCAGCCTGTCGGTGAACGGCCACAGTCATGATTGTGGTTTTGATTGTTACTTGACCTGATGTGGTGCCTGCAAAAAAGCAGCTCTCAGATCCCTAAGTGCAGTGGCCAGAATGGACCAGAGGCCCCAGTGCTTTGCTCGGAAACCTATTGCAGTTTTTGCTCCCAGGGACTGCTTCCAGCCAGTGACTCGGTGAGGCAGGAATACTAAGTCATGTTCGTCCTGAGAGATGTGGGACTCTGCTGGTGAGGGATTTAGGTTTGAAGACTCCATAGTGGTCTTCCCTAACTCTCCCTAGAACTGCCCTGCCGTCTAAGATGCTTCTAGCCTGCCAGCTCACCCTGTTCCTTCCTCTCTCCTCCCCTCACACCTTCCCTCCCTCCCTGCATCCTCCTTTCTCTCCTTTTCTTGGAATCAGAACTGCACGTGGGTCTGATGGTTCTCCCAGTCTTTTCTGATTCCTTCCCAATTTTCTTTTACCAATATTTCTTTTAAAAGTATCTTGGATACTCAATCCCATCTTGGAATCTGCTTCTCACAGGAGCCATACTAGCACAACTAAAGTCATTTTCCAGAAGGTTAGGAGGTTGACACTAGTTCTGGTGTCCCTTGTAACCAAAGTTGTGCAGACCTTGATCACAGCCCCTCTCAGCTTCTGTCTTCCAGACTGAAGGGTTTTGATATATTTTCCTTAGTCTTCTGACACAAGCTGCTTCTTGTTTGCTTATTTTGGGTGCTCTTTGCTGGCAGCGTCCCGGTTCTCTTTCTTGATTAGAACCAGAAGCAGGTGTTCTCCACCCATGGGCACAATGATTTTCTGCAAGGTAAGGATTTGCTTTCTGGATCGTCTCAATTAGAAGACCTTACTTACACCAAATGCATTTCTCTTCCTAGTGTTTAAGACAAACTTAGAGTTCTGCTGAATGTCACCAGTTTTTACACTAGGGTTTGAGATCTCAGGACTTCAGCAACGTACTGAAGGAGCTAACAGGGTGAAAACTGCATGAAGTCTGAAAGGTTTATATTTCTGTGTTTGTGTGTATAACTGGCTAAAGAGTCAGATGTCTTAGTGTTTCCCTCTTTCCATAATGCTTCCCCTGTCTCCTCTTGAACCTGTGGCAAAACTCTTCATCAAAACTTAATGGTGAGTGTCAACTGCATACTTCCATCTTCTGATTGGCTTGCATGAGAATCTGTAGGCAACAGCAGTGTAATCTTGTCATAGGTCCATCACAAAGAATTTCAGGTGGAACAACAGATGTTTCATGTCAAAGGAAGTGGAAGAGAAATCTTACTGCCTCTCAGTAATTACTAGTGTAAAACCAAGACACAATTTATTATTTTTATGGCACAAATCTCACACTTTCACTGGCATGTGACCCTAATAGAATAAATGGTAAATCTGATTTACTTGAACACTCACGTGTCAATGAGGTACTTATGGAAAAATTCTTTCAGCATCTTTCACCAGTTGGAATTATTCTGCTTCTCAATTCTGTGTTTAAGGAAGCTTTTCTGGCTTCCATTTGACCATGTATGGTGCACATTATAGTAGCTTCCTCTTAGGGTTACGAAGAATAAATGAGATAATCCATATAAAGGGCTCAGCAAAATGCTAGATACTGGCCTTAGTGTGATCATGATCGTCATCATCATCACCATCACCATGACAGTCATTAAAGCAACAGAGCTGCAAATATTCCCTTCTGCTAGAACTGCTAATGTGGGGAAAAATCACAGAGGAAGGCAGAAACCAGCTGTTTTGCCCTCTTGGTAGAATAGCTGCAGTTTTTTTAAATTTAAGCTGAATCTGGTTCTCAGTATAAATGAGAATGTATGGCAAAAAATGTTCCAAATGGCATCCCTAAAGGCCACAAGTGCTGATCAAGCAAGAAGAATGCAAATGGAAAAGAAAGAAAAAAAGAAAGAAAGAAAATGCCTCCAGATTCCAAGGTCACAAAGTATTAGAACCCTGGAAATTTCCGTGGGGCAGACCATGCTGACCTCAGAGGGGAACGGAAGCAACACCCTCAGGTCAGCAGAGCCCCACCCGGTGTGCCTCCAAATTGCTGGGATTTCCCAGCCTAATTCTATTTGCTCTTGGAGCCTGGGGTGTTTACAGCTTAAACCATTCCTTACAAACAAATCAACAATATTTACCATGCTCAGTAAAAGGAAAGCAGCCACAGCTTAGCTGCTTCGAGAGGAAAAGCAAGAATTTTCCTGTTGGTCTCAGTGGACTTGAACGGCTTTTGGTTTCATCAGAGAACAATAGTCAATGGAACAGTGAGTTAGGACAATGAGGAGACAAGTGATTTCGAGATTCTTGCAAACTCCGGCCCTCTCAGTGGATCTCAATGGCTCTCCTTGGGATGGTTTCAAAAGTCAGACTTGAAAACCTCCCATTCCTATTCTCAATCTCACCAATGGAAATGGGAGAAGAGAGGAAAGAGAACACTTTTGGGAACCAAAATGGGAGCTGATGGCTAATCACAGATCACAAGAATGTAAAGAATGAGACCATGATTGTACTCATTGTGACCTGGCCTGAATTAAATGTCCTGCGAAGGCCATGGCGCCCCACTCCAGTGCTGTTGCCTGGAAAATCCCATGGATGGAGGAGCCTGGTGGGCTGCAGTCCAGGGGGTTGTGAAGAGTCGGACACGACTGAGCGAATTCCCTTTCACTTTTCACTTTCATGCATTGGAGAAGGAAATGGCAACCCACTCCAGTGTTCTTGCCTGGAGAATCCCAGGGATGGGGAGCCTGGTGGGCTGCCATCTATGGGATCGCACAGAGTTGGACACGACTGAAGTGACTTAGCAGCAGCAGCAGTCACAATACACAGAATGAGTGATACATTCCTGAACAGAAGAGGTGGGTGTTACAGGTTCAGCTGTGTCCCCTCCAAAAACACACATTGGAATTCTAACTTCCTGTCCCTAAGAATGTGACTGTTCTTGGAAATAGAGTCTTTGCAGATGTAACTGAGTTAAAATGAAGTCACTAAGGTGGGCGATAATCCCATACGGCTGATGTCCTTATAAAAAAGGGGAAATTTGGACAGAGACACGCACACAGGGAGAACGCTGTCAACGTGAAGGCAGAGAGCAGGTTGATGCATTTACAAGCTAAGGCGCAGGAAGGACTGCCAGCAAACCCCCAGAAGCTAGGAGAGAGGCTGGAGCAGATTGTCTCAGAAGGAATCAGCCCAGCGGACGCCTGGGTCTCAGGCTTTGGGGCTCCAGGCCTGTGAGACCACACATTTCTATCCTGTAAGTCCCCCGGTCTGTGGTATTTTGTTGCAGCAACCCTAGGGAACTGATACAATGGGCAACAGGATCCCAGACCAGCTGACTATGGGCAGAAGCAGCAGCTCAGAGCATCTCCACGCAACCTTGTCCACGGCCACGGCTGCTCTTAGAGACTGGTCCATGATGGGCTAGGGATGCAAGTATAGAAGGCAGCAGCAACAACTTGCTCAGTTCAGTCGCTCAGTTTTGTCTGACTCTTTGCGACCCCATGGGCTGCAGCACGCCAGGCCTCCCTGTCCATCACCAACTCCCGGAGATTACTCAAACTCATGTCCATTGAGTCAGTGATGCCATCCAACCATCTCATGCTCTGTCGTCCCCTTCTCCCGCCTTCAATCTTTCCCAGCATCAGGGTCTTTTCCAGTGAGTCAGCTCTTAGCATCAGGTGGCCAAACAACTTGCTAAGTGCTGAAAAAAACAGAGGTGGGGGGAGCACAGATGGGGCTGTAAGTCTAAACCTCAGAAGTACCCATTTCTCTTAATTATATGGAGAGCAAATTGCCCCCAGGGTCTACTTGACAGAAAAGGATGGCTTCCTGGGGAGTTACATCCGTGGTGAAAAAGCAGGCATTTGGGTTCTGTCTGTTGCTTCCTTTGTTTTTTCCCCCGTGGCCTTCAAATAATCAAAAACTGTTTAGTGAGCTAGTTTGCATACATCTGGGACTCTGGAGGATGTCTAAGTTTGGATTCCTGTCCTCAGAATTCCTAAAACACAGCTGGGAAGCTAAGGTATAAGACACCTTGGGGTTTTAAAGATGAATGGGAAGTACACAGAGGTTCAGGGTCAAAAGAGGCAGACCATAGGGAGGACAGGAGTGACAGCCCAGTGCTGCTCTCTTGGCTGTTGAGTATTTCCAAAGTTCTATCATTAAGTCAAATGCCTTCTCTCAGGTTACAGTATCTACCCGCTATTAGGACCAGGAAGTCTCTATTAGTTTTCTCAGAGGTTTCTTTGTTAAAAAAACTAACCCATCAATCAAGACCCTGATGCTGGAAAAGACTGAAGGCAGGAGGAGAAGGAGACGACAGAGGATGAGATGGTTGGATGGTATCACCGATTCAACAGATATGAGTTTGAGCAAACTCCAGGAGATGGTGAAGGACAGGGAAGCCTGGCGTGCTGCAGTGCACGGGGTCACAAAAAACTGGGCACAACCGAGCAACTGAACAACAGCAACAAGTCAAGTTGAATTTTATCGTGTCTGTTTAAAGAATCTATCTGAGAGGTTTCTCTGCTTTAATCCTCAATGGACTTAAATACATAAAAGATTTCATAATATTCACTATTCTTGAAGTCCTAGGAAGAGCCCAACAGATAATTTTTTCCCCAATGTGATGTGTGACAGACTGAATTTTCCAAAAATGGCTTAGAAAGATCTCGATTTCACTTGTTCTTCCAACAACCGGCTTCTCATTTCTTCCGTTGAGAGACCGGGGTTTTGTTCCTCCCTGGGAAGCCATCTGTGTGACAGCGACGGTGGGAGAGATGCTCGTGGACTCTGGAGGCAAGGCCATAAAAGGCAGTGCAGCTTCTACCCACTTCTCTTGAGCTATGTGCTCCTGGAACCCAGCCACCATGAAGCAATGATGCCCCTCTTCAGAGACTTATGCAGAGGTCTGTGGTTTCTAGCCTACGGTCTAGCTGGGCTCCCAGCTAACATCCATTATCAATGTGATGGCTATGGGAGTGAGCCATCTTGAAAGCAGATCCACCAGACCCAGCCAAGCCATCCAGCCAGTGTGACACGGAGCAGAGGGCAAGTTATGAATGTCATACACAGTCCATGTTTCAAATTTGTGAGCAAAATAGGGGCAGATAGTTGTTTCAAGTCACTAAATTTTGAGGAGGCTTGTTTATGTAGCAGTTGATAGTTCATACAGGATAATTGATTCAATTTACTAATATTTTGTGACTTTTACATCTGCTTTCAGAAGGAAGATTGGCCCATATTTTCTTCCTTTTTTTGGACTGTCCTTGTCTGCATTTCCTATCAAAGTTACATAACTTTTTAAAACTGAGCTGGAATGTATTTCTTCTTTTTCTAGTCTCTGAAAACATCTAAGATTGAAATTCTTTTCCTGATGGTTCAGTGGGTAAAGAATCTGCCTGCAATGCAGGAGACATAGATTCAATCCTGGGGTCAGGAAGATCCCCCAGAGGAGGAAATGGCAACCCAATCCATTATTCTTGCCTGGAGAGTCTCATGGACAGAGGAGCCTGGTGGGCTACAGTCCAGGGGGTTGCAAAGAGTCTGACCTGGCTGAATAGGAACACTATACATGAAAAAAAAAAAAAAAAAAAGAACAAACTAGTGTTAAAAACAGTCAGGGCTTGATGTCTTTGGTTTCTTTGAGATTTTTGTCTCCTGGGCCAGTTTTTGGAAGGTTAGAATCTATTCTGATTTGGGGTTTTTATTTTTAGGTTAACTTTTGCGAGTTTCCTAGAAAATTGTCCACATTCTTCAAGTTTTCAAAATATGAATACAGGTTTCAATGTTACTGATTTATGTTCCCTCATTCATCTATAATATTGTTTATTTTCTCTCTCTCTATTTTCCTGATGGACTTGCTGAAGTATGTCTATTTGACTCATCTTTTTAACAATCAGCTTTTCTTTACTGTTCATCTTCTAGCTTCTCATGAAAGCAGAGAGAAAACTAATGAAAGTTTTCAATTATTTACAAACAGTACCTTTAATTTGTATTATAGTCGGTAAAGAATATGTCTGCAATGCAGGAGGCCTGGGTTCCATCTCTGGGTTGGAAAGATCCCCTGGAGAAGGACATGGCAACCCCCTCTAGTATTCTTGCCTGGAAAATCCCATGGACAGAGGAGCCTGGTGGGCTACAGTCCCAGGGGTCACAAGAGTCGGACATGACTTAGCGACTAAACCACCACCACCTGTAATTCGCATACTCAAAAAAAAAAAAAAAAAAAAAGTCTTTTCATTGCGGAGTAAAGCTACTCTTTCCAAGTACGGCCCGCTGGGCTTCAGCTTTCTTGGCATTTTCTCTTCTAACAAACTTCAGGTAACGGTCAGGTTTCGTTTATCCCGATTTTACGGATGAGAACAAGAGGCTCAGAGGCTAGCGAACTTGCTCAGGGCCAGGGGAGACAGAGCGGGAACCCAGAGGTCTCCACCGCTGGCTCTGTGTGTCCCTCAGCTACGCCTGCAGGTCCTGAGGACCAACACGTGCAGCGCGCCGCTCACCTGGCGGGCTTAGGGATGCCGGGGCGGGACCGAGCTGACTCCGCCCCGCCCCGGTGGCCCCGCCTAACGCCCCGCCCCGCGACCTAACCACGCCCCATACCCCACACCGGCGGCCCCTCCCCACCCCGGCGGCCCCGCCCCATCCGGCCCCCAGAGGAAGCGGAAGTGGTGGCGGGCCCGGACGGAAGCAGGAAGCGGTGGGGCAGGACCAGGGCCGCGGTGGTGTGCGGGCTGCGGGGCGATGGCGGAGAAGTTCGACCACCTGGAG
Organism: Bos mutus; assembly: GCF_027580195.1. Taxonomy (NCBI): domain Eukaryota; kingdom Metazoa; phylum Chordata; class Mammalia; order Artiodactyla; family Bovidae; genus Bos; species Bos mutus. The sequence continues at coordinate 66,625,579 of NC_091636.1, forward strand.
GAGCACCTGGAGAAGTTCGTGGAGAACATCCGGCAGCTCGGCATTATCGTCAGCGACTTCCAGCCCAGCAGCCAGGCCGGGCTCAACCAGAAGCTGTGAGTGGCACATGGGGCGGTGTCTGCCTGGGCCGGGGTGGGAAGCCGGGTCCGGCCGCGAGCCTCTGCCTGGCCCCTACTCTTGCTCGGGGGCCAGTCCCTCCTGGTCCAGGCTGTGCGCAGGGGTGCTCGCCGCTGCCTCCTTCCCGTTTTGCCCTGACTGGGACCTTCCCTTCAGGCCCCATTTGGAGAAGTCATTAGGGCCAGATAGCAGTTTACCGTTTCTGGAGGAATCGCATGACGGTGGGTGCTGGGGGGCTGAGAGGGGCCACGGAACGCTTATGAAATAGTTTTTCTGGCAACAGCCTTGTGCAGGCCCTGGTGCTAGGCCCCTGGGATGGACCAAAGGCGGAGTCAAATGCTGTGGATAAGGGCTCGCAGCTTTACGGAGGTTCAAACATAACAGCCGTGTTTGCAACCCCACCTTCGTACGCAGTGCTGTGGGACCAGCCCGGTGTTCTATGAGGACTCCCAAGCCGAACTGAAATTAAACTAGGCCTGGTGGCTTTCTTCCCCAGACTCTGAGGCTGGACTCCTGAAGGCCAGTCCACTGCGCGCCCCCCCCCACCTCCCTTGTTGTCTCAAAGGGTACACAAAATCTCAGAGGCTCCCGCCCTTATTCCTGTTGGTTTGTGACCCCTCAGTATTGGTAATTCCTTGTTCAAAAAGAAAACCAAGGGATATGTGAGCATATTGTGTAACTCCAGAGCTTTCCGGGGAATCCTGAGCTAACCGAAGAGCTGAGAGCTGCGTGTCACCTGTTCCTGGGTAAGGAACAGGCCTCTAGAGCCCTCCTCGGCTCGGTGTGGGTGCTGCCCAGTGTGCTCATCTAAACTAACCTGCTGCTGCTGCTGCTAAGTCGCTTCAGTCGTGTCCGACTCTGTGCGACCCCATAGATGGCAGCCCACCAGGCTCCCCCTTCCCTGGGATTCTCCAGGCAAGAGTACTGGAGTGGGGTGCCATTGCCTTCTCCAAAACTAACCTAATGTTCTCTTATTGCTTCTCCCCCAGGAATTTTATTGTTACTGGCTTACAGGATATTGATAAATGCAGACAGCAGCTTCATGATATCACGGTCCCTTTAGAAGTATTTGAGTAAGTACCGTACTTGATATTCTGATTCTTGTTTGGTTTTCCTGTAATGATTTCCTTATCATAGGGCTTTTCTGGTCGCTCAGATGGTAAGGAATTTGCCTGTGATGGAGACCTGGATTCAGTTCTTGAGTCGGGAACATCCCCTGAAGAAGGGAATGGCAACCCATTCCAGTATTCTTGCCTGGAGAATTCCACAGACAGAGGAGCCTGGTGGGCTATAGTCCATGTGGTCACAAAGAGTCAGACACAACAACTAACACTTTTCCTTGACCACCAGTGTTTAAGTGTCTGCTGTGTGGCACGGACGGTCTGGGTGCTGGGCATATGCGAGGGAAAAAAGCAGATAAAAATACCTGCCTTCATGGAGCTTCAGGGAGTCCCTGGTGGCTCAGATGGTAAAGAGTCTGCCTGTAATGCAGGAGACCTGGGTTTGATCCCTGAGTCAGGAAGATCCCTTGGAGAAGGAAATGGCAGCCCAGTCCAGTATTCTTGCCTGGAAAATCCCATGGACGGAGGAGCCTGGCCAACTACAGTCCATGGGTCTCAAAGAGTCGGACACGACTGAGTGACTTCACTTTCACTTTCATGGAGCTTATGTTCTAATGGAACTAAACAATTAAAAAAAAAAAGATCTCAGTATAGTATTGTTGAAAAAGAGTTACAGGTGAATAATGGCTCTTGACATATTTGAAAGACATCATAGGCTCTCAAGATCCTACTTAGCTGAAAGGTCAGCCCCATGACTTCCTGACTTTTTTTTTTTTTTCTTGAGAAGGAGAAAGTCTTATGTGGCTATATTATAAATTAAAAAAAAAAAAACAAAAACTTAAAGGTAGAAACAACCCAAGAAGTACGAATTTGGTGTCTCCCAGACTGCCCTGGCAGTAATAGTTCTAGGAGATGATAATATGTGCTTCATTAGGGGGGGAAAAAAAAAGTTCTTCCGAGAGGAATGTTTGGGAAGGATGTTTACTGTTTCCTGCGAGAGAGTCAGCTGCACCCGGGTATAGTCATGGCCTGGAGAGCGCCTCTGGGAAATGAACTCCTTTAGGTTTTATTAATCCAGGTTTTAGCGCCCTGATTTCACAGGTAAAGAACTGATAGGTAACTGCACTGTCTTGCTAGCTAGTCAGTGTCGGAGCTGGGGCTAAAATTCTAGGCTTGTTAAAATTTTACTCTATTGAATATTGAAGTATAGTTGATTTACAGTGTTTTAATTTCTGCTCTGTAGCAAAGTGGTTTAGTTACATATGTATTTTTCTCGTGTTCTTTTCCATTATGATTTCTCATGGGTGCTGCATGTGCTTCCCTGTGCTGTACAGTAGGATCTTGCTGTGTGGGTAGGATCCTGTACAGACTGGTGCGCCTCTGCTAATGCCAAGCTCCCGTCCCTCCCTTGCCCACCCTCTTCCCCCTTGGCAGCCACAAGGCTGTTTCTACATCGTGAGTCTGTCTCTGATTCGGAGACATGTTCGTTTGTGCCGGGTCTTGGATCCCACGTGTAGGTGACAGCATGTCGCGTCTGCCTCTGCCTGTGTGACGTCACTTGGTGTCAGGTGACAGCATGTCGCGTCTGCCTCTGCCTGTGTGACGTCACTTGGTGTTAGGTGACAGCATGTCGCGTCTGCCTCTGCCTTTCTGACGTCACTTGGTGTAGGTGACAGCACGTCCGTCTGCCTCTGCCTGTGTGACGTCACTTGCTGTGACGCTCTCTGGGTCCCTCCGTGTTGCTGCAAGTGGCGTTGTTCCTTCCTTTTAAAGGCGGAGGAGTGTCTGACTGCGCGTGTGCACCACGTCTTCTTCGCCCGCTGATCTGTGGTGGCGCTTGTGTTGTCTCCGCGTCTGGGCTGCTGTAGACAGTGCTGCTGTGAACTGTGATACGTGGCCGCATGTGTCTTTGTGAATTTTAGTTTTGTCTGGATATATGCCCAGGAGTGGGATTCCTGGATTATGTGGCAACTCTGTTTTTAGTTTAAAAATCCTGGACTTGTGTTGTCTTTGACCAGGGCCAGTTCTCTGGGCTAAGCAGCCTTACTCCCAGAGCTGGCTTGGAACAGCAAGAGAATTCTGGGGCTTTCTCCAGTAAAACTGCAGATGTGAATCACTGGAGCTCCGTGCACAGTAGAGGGAAGAGTTCTCATTGTACGTCCCCAAGTGTCAGAGATGGACGTCCTAGTCACAGCGCAGCTCAGCAGCGGTGCGCCAGTGAGGGCGCACAGGCTGCGCTTCTCAGGGTCTCAGCTCCGTCCTGTCCTGCGGGCCGAGGGGCGCGGAGCCCAGGGGCGCGAGTTACAGCTCCAGACTCCTGTGGGTGAGGCGCGGGAAGGTGGAGCCCGATTCCCCTTTCCGGAAGAGTCCTCATCAGAGCTGTCCTGGCCCTCAGTGTGTGGGATGAATAGATTGACAGATGCCGAGGACCACTCCCAGCTTCCAAAGTGGAGCAAAGGAGAGCGAGACCCCTGAAAGGGTGGCGATGGCGAGGCTCTGCCATTGCAGCTGCAGCCGCAGCTGGCCGCAGGGCCGGCTGAGACCCCCGTGGGCTGAGATGAGGTGGTCTCCGGACGCCCAGCGGGCAGCAGTGTGCACTTTCGGTCGCTCTGTGCCGGTGGAGGAGGGTGTCCGCAGGGACTGTGCCTGTGGCAGAGCTGACAGTGTGGAGCTCGGCCCTCCTGGGGGAACTCGGGGTCTGGGAGATGGCAGACGTGGGATACAACCCTTGGTCTCCAAAGAAGCGTCTAATCTAGGTGATGTCACTGTCGAAAGGGTGGTTTATTTTGGACACTTGGGCCAGTCAGGTTTCTCCCCTCAGAAATGGATGGATTTTGCTTAGAATTAATCATAATTTTCGGTTTCATGCATTGGAGAAGGAAATGGCAACCCACTCCAGTGTTCTTGCCTGGAGAATCCCAGGGATGGGGGAGCCTGGTGGGCTGCCGTCTATGGGGTCTCACAGAGTCAGACACGACTGAAGTGACTTAGCAGTAGCAGCAATCATAATTTTGGCTTTTTTCATTCCATCATTTCAAATACATTCCAGTAACATGGGATTTCTAGAACTTTTGATTTATTAATATTTTGCTATGTCGTAATTAAAGGTCAGTTTTTATGCCATCAATAGTAACTTAATGTCTTTAATCTGAAATGATAATTTTTTTTTTAACTGAAGCATAAAAATGGGACTTGGTTGTCGTGGTTTTGTTTCTTTGTTAATAATTCTATTTAGCTGAGTGACGTGCAGGTCTTCAGGCAGACGTGTGGCCTGACCCGGGTAAAATGTGGATGTTCATCTAGGCGTGTGCTCAGTGAAGTCTGGGTGATTGGGGACAAGTTGAAATTTCAAGAAATCATTTTATGTTGTTAAGAAATAATTGGAGAGAATCTGTCTTAGTCCAAATCCAGTTGGTTAGGAAAGGATCAGTAGACGTGTATACACTGCTATATTTAAAATGGAAAACCAGCAAGGATCTACTGTACAGCACAGGAACTCTGACAGTGTTATGTGGCAGCCTGTCTGGGAGGGGAATTTGCGGAGAATGGATACACGTATCTGTACGGCTGAGTCCCTTTGCTCTCTGTCTGGAAACTACCAATGTTGTTAATTGGCTACGTGGTGGTGGTTTATTCACTAAGTCGGGTCCAACTCTTGCGGCCCTGTAGACTGTAGCCCGCCAGGCTCCTCTGTGCCTGGGGATTCTCCAGGCAAGAATACTGGCGTGGGTTGGCATTCCCTTCTCCAGGGGATCTTCCCATCCCAGGGATCGAACCCAGGTCTCCTGCATTGCAGGCAAATTCTTTACCATCTGAGCCACCAGGGAGGCTCATACCCCATACTGCTCATACCCCACTGGCTATACCCCAGTACAAAATAAAAGGTTAAAAAAGAAAGTAGTACATCAGCCCCGTCTCTCCCTAGTCTGTGACCTGATCTCAGGACGGGCAGGGCCTGCTCTCCTGCTCGGGGCTCTCCCCTCTCGCGTCCCCTCCAGGACTGGGTGCACCCGGAGTGTGGCTGCTTCTCGGCAGGCTCCCTGTGTTGCCCAGGCCCGAGGCTCCGGCTCACACTTGGTTCTCTCTTGTGAAGAGCTGCCTGACCTTACAGGCTGTTGTGAGGATGGAAAGGTGGTGAAACCTTTTGAAAAACACAAATGCTGAGACATGTGTGAACTGGCGTGGCCGTGGAGCTTGCTTGGGTTCTAAGTGATCATCACTTGACTTCATGAGTTATTCATACAATTAGAAGTAACGTGAGTGCGAGTGACCCCTACGTGTGTAGCGAAGGAACCCTCACTCAGCCGGTTCCTGGACGCAGTTCCCTCTAAACAGGGCCGTGTGAGCTTACAAGCTCTGCCGTTGTCTTTTCCCCCTTAAGGAAACTGTGAGAGGAGGTGTCAGCCGTGAGGATGCTAACGGCGATGTTTCCTGTTTACAGGTACATAGATCAAGGGCGAAACCCCCAGCTCTACACCAAAGAGTGCCTGGAGAGGGCTTTGGCGAAGAATGAGCAAGTTAAAGGCAAGATTGACACAATGAAGGTAAGGTTCTTATAAATGGAAAGGGATGTCAGAGCAGCAAGCAGTGCTCACAAAGCCAGTTAGGCTGATGGACTCTGTGAGGCATCCGCTGTTTGACCGCCTTACACAGTTGGCGACTTCTGAATTGTGTAGCAGGTTGTTGCTCAGTCGTTGTTTAGTCACTAAGTCAAGTCTGACTCTTTGCGACCCTGTGGACCGCAGCATGCCGGGCTTCCCTGTCCTCCGCTCTCTCCCTGAGTTTGCTCAGACTCCTTGTCCATTGAGTTGGTGATGCCATCCAACCATCTCATCCTCTGCTGCTTTCTTCTCCTTTTGCCCTTCATCTTTCCCAGCATCAGGGTCTTTTCCAATGAGTTGGCTCTTCACCTCAGGTGGCCAAAGGATTGGAGTTTCAGCTTCAGCATCAGTCCTTCCAATGGATATCCAGGGCTGATTTCCTTTAGGACTGACTGGTTGGATCTCTTTGCAGTCCAAGGGACTCTCGAGAGTCTTCTCCAACAACCACAGTTTAAAAGCATCAGTTCTCCAGCGCTCAGCTTTCTTTATGGTCCAACTTTCACATCTGTACATGACTAACTGGAAAAACCATAGCTTTGACTATATATGGACCTTTGTAGGCAAAGTGATGTCTCTGCCTTTTGATTTGCCGTCTAGGTTTGTCAGAGCCTTCCTTCCAAGGAAATAGGTAATAAAATTAAATACCTTGGAGACGTGTCATAGCATAAAAAAATGAAACTGTGTGGCAGTCTTTCAGGAAAGTCCCAGGTAATTTTTGTAGTGTTAGCTGGCGCTGACTTCACTGTGCTGTTTTCATTTGTAAGGTTTTAGTGTCTGCAGCATGCACGGGATGCTCTCTGCATCCCTCGGTCAGGCCCGTCCCTGCCACTGCAGGTCGTGGGCCTGGAGGCTTCTGTACCTTCCTCCTCTCTTCCTCGGGGATCCTCGCCAGCGGCCAGCTCACGCCCCCTGTACCCGATTCCCTGTTCTCCACGGAGGCCCTGCTCTTTCCACGACTCTTGGTGTTGATGAAGTCCAGAAAGCTTGGCATCTTGAGCATGATGCCTGGAATTGTTTCCTTACACTGAGTTGCCCATGATTCAGATTGTGGGGCGGGTGTTGCCACCCCTTCCCGTTGGCCTCCGACGGGGAACCCCCCTGCCTCCACCCTGGTCTTCCTTATGGCCGGCCTGGCAGACCTTGAGCCCCTCATCCCTGGCCACTCCCCTGCCATCTCTGCTGGGACCCCCGCACGTCCTCTGTGCCCTGCCCACTCTCCAGGGTCAGCATCTCTGCCCCTTTGAGAGGCCTTGCGGGCCAGCCTTCTCTCCATCCCTGCCCCGTGTCCCCCGCGGCCCGAGCCCCAGGAGACCAGGAGCACGAGGCGTGTGTTGCCGCTGCCCCCCGGGTGCAGCGTGCCGCATGGTGTCTGGCGTGCTGCGGGATGGCTGCCTGGGGACCGCAGTGACGGCCGTCCTGTGCTCAGGGAAGGGGCCCTGCCCCAGGCATGCTTGTGACGTGTTGGCTCGTGTGGCGCCCACAGCCTCCCTTCTGCTTTGTCAGCCGGAGCCCCAGCTGCTCTTGAACTGGGCGTCATCCCCGTGAGCTGGGGTGGTTTTGACCGCTGTGTGGCTGAGCTGTGTCGTCCAGCAGGGGCCGCCACTCAGGAGCAGGGTCGCGGCCCCTGGGGGGTGCGCTCCCGGGTCCCTGCACTCCCGTCCTCCCCGCCGTTGGGAAGGTTGCCCACCCGCCCGCCGGCAGTGACGCTAGTGGCTGTCCGTGCAGTTTGCATTCCTTTCTCTGCCTCTTGGTGTCATTTCCTGTCACCGTGAACACCTCACGGGACAGCTCGTGTGCCCGTGGGCCGTGTGCTGAAGCCTGCTCGAGCTCTGTCTTCCTGGAGTGTTGGTGTGCAGCCTCCTTTGAGGATGTCTTCCTGTTTTCACCTAAGGGCGGTCTCTTGTTTATCCCTGCGGTACGGCTTTACTGTACAACTCGTTAGAAAAGGCTTTGAGATGCTGGCCGGTACTAGCTGCATCTGAGGTCGGATTAAGACAAATACGCTGATAGCAAGGCTCAAGGAGCCCCAGCATTTGGGGAAGACCGGTTTCCGGGTTCTCCGAAAGCCTCGCTCAGGCTGTGCGCACACAGTGGCCTGGATGTGGTTTGAGTTAATAAGTGCTCAGTTACATATTCCACGATGATTCCTGTGCTGTGTGTCACGTGCAGAAACCCTCTCTGCCCGTGCGGCTGGCTCTTTGTCGGCAGAGGCAGGAGCAAGGCAGTGGCGTTTGAGTGAGGCTTATCTCCCAGGCAGCTCTGCTGTGCCCAGGCTGCCGGACCCGCCGCGGTCTCGGGCAGTCACCCGCTGCCGTGGGCCCAGGGTCGCCTCCGGGGCTGAGCACACAGCACCATGAGGGCACGGTGTCTCCTGAGCTCGGGGCTCGGTGGGCTTCTGCTTTAACTCGGGTGGCGGGTCCCCAGCAAAAGCATGCTGACCGTGTATGTTTTTCCTCCTTAGAAATTTAAAAGCCTGTTGATTCAAGAACTTTCTAAAGTATTTCCAGAAGACATGGCTAAGTACCGAAGCATCCGAGGGGAGGACCACCCTCCCTCCTAACCACACCCGCCCTCTGTCTGAAGACCCTCCTCGTCCTGCAGAGTTGGTCGTGGCCCTTAGGCCGCTGTGACTGAGCGCATCGTCCGTCCCCTTGTCCCCGTTGCGGGCCTCTGGGGATGGGGCCTGCGGGCGTGTGGGCAGTGCCCCCAGCCTGCCCTCCCCGGCGCTCCGTGTGGTCCTCACCCCTCAGACGGCTGGTGATCACACAGCTTTGAGCGCGAGGCATCTGCGTCTCCACGGCCAAGCAGCCTTGGAAATAATGTGACAGGTAAACCAAATGTTTTTAAAAACCCACGCTGACAGTTTTCTTGTAATGTACTCTTTCTGTTCCTTTTTGTTTTTTAATGTCAAAACTGAAAAAAAAAATGGGAAAAATTGGTTTAATATGAGAAGTACTTTAAGTTGGTTTTAAGTACTTTAAATTGTATATTTTTGAGTGTGGTGCATAAAGAATGCGTTCATTGGAACTGTGTTTCCAAGGACTTCAGTTTGTCTAACGTAATAAAGTCTTTAAATACTTACTTGCTCCATGGAATTGTTTCTATAACATTTTTATAATTTAGTACTGTGTGTCTTGTAAACCATGATCACTTCGCTCAAGTGTGAGGAATATTGGTAAAATGTGTCCTGTGGGCATTGGAACAGGAGAAGCAAAAGCAGAAGGCAGAACTTGATGCCCCGAAGCCTGTCTCACAGGGGGCCTCGCGGCTGTAGTGACCACAGTTCAGGAGCGTTCCTCCCCCGCCGCCCCGGGGTCCCGTGTGTCAGCCTGGGGGGCTGCATGGGGTTACTGTGCCCTCTGACCTGCAGGGCCGGGCAGGCAGCGGGAGGCGGTGTGGCTGCTAAACTTGGCAGTGCTGTTGCTGCATCCGTGGGCTGACTCAGAGCCGCCGGCCCAGGACAGTGGTTCTCAAGGGTCTCACAGACCACCTGCCCCAGAATGTCCTGGACTCGTTCATTGGGAATGTGGACCTATTGGGTCAGGGGCTCTGGGCTTGGGCCCCCAGAACTGCTTTGCTGGTTTCCCGCCCCCAGAGACTCCAGACCCCCCAGGATTGAGACCCACGCTGGGGACTTCAGTCTCACGGGGAGGTGGGCGTGGACAGGGGCACCTGCCCCAGTGACTCCAGACCCGCTAGGATCGAGACCCACAACTGGGGACTTCAGTCTCACGGCGGGTGTGGGTGTGGACAGGGGCACCCGCCCCAGTGACTTCTCACCCCCGGGATTGGGACCCTTCAGTCTCACGGGGTCTGGGCGTAGTGCGGGCTGTAGTGGCAGGTGAGTCCAGCTGTTGGCTCTCAGCCGCCCCTTCCTCTGGCATGGGGGCTCCTGTGTGCCCTCGCTCCCCGAGGGGTCTTGTGTTGGCAAGGAGTCAGGGGCCAGGCCCCTAAGGAAATTGCTACCTCCTCGTCAGTGGTTCGTCCTCTCCTGAACGTCACCGGGAAAGGCCTCCCCTCCTGACCCGGTTTCTGCTGGATGAAGACTGCCTGTCTGGTAGGCCTGGGCCCTGGGTGCTCCTGCACTGGCCCTGCCGCCTCCAGCTGCCCTGTCACCGCCTGTGGGCATTGGGAGGCCCAGGTCCCACGAGTCCACTCGGTCCCCAGCACAGTCCCCGAGCTGCAGGAGGTGGTCCCCATCACGGCCCGGAGCGGCCTGAGTCCCGCAGCCAAGGCTCGTGGCAGGCGTGTAGAGAGCGCGTGTGGCATGCGGCCCGCCTGTCCAGCGTGGGTTCTGGTGCGCACGGTTCCACTGGCCGGGAGATGGCTTTCTTCTGCACTTCGCACAGCGACCTGACCGCAGCAGACCCTCCCCGTCCTCTGGAAGCATCGCATGATCTGGATGTGGGCTTCCTGAACCCCCAGCCTTGGAAGGGGTGTTTGCACCCCTCTGCTTGGCTGCCCGGCAGGTCCACAGGCATCCTCGATTCCCATTTGGGTTCCGGAATTCGCAGGACATAGCTGGCAAAGGGGGCTGTTTTGCCCGCCCTGGGCCCAAGGATCAGGCAGCCTTCGGCCATTTACTGGGGATCCTTGAGAGGATGAATGGAGATGCTCATTGAGCCATCTGTGACGCTGCAGAGCCCCAGGGTGGGGTCTGCTGACCCCGGCCCAGCAGGGCAGGGCTCGCGTAGCAGGCGTCCCTCTGGAATGGTCTCCCATCTCCTTTCAGTACAAGTTTGGCGCACAGTCAGCCTTGGGACTTGCTAGCATGTTTCACGGGTTATCTCCATTTTGCACCATGCCTGCCTGGTATTGGCATTCTCTGCATGTGCCCACCAGGTCAAGTCCTGTTCAGGATGACCAAGCAGTGCAGGCTCGGAACGGATACCAGGGTCAGCAGGCAGCCTTCCTGCAAACTCAGTGTGAAGGTGGCGCGTGGAGTGTAACTGTCCACGGCCTTTAGATTTCCCTGGAAGCTCCAGGACGACATCCCAGACTCAGGACCTGCACCCTTACCTCGGGCCCCTCCCCGCCCCCTCCCCCCGCCTCCCCACCGGGTCCCAGGACCCCTCCTCTTGTTTCAGTTAGAAAGTTAGAACACTGATGACTCATTATCCTGGTGGCAACCATCCTGATGGGCTGCCTCACTTCCAGTCACCCTTACTCTTCCTTGACACCTAGTCAGTTGCAAATTCCTCCTTTGATTTTTAAATCTCCCCTCTGCCCACCTCCCCTACACACTAATCAACGAACCAACCAGCCTGAAAGCCCACTGGTTTTCAACCGTGATGGCACCAAGATGTGGATTCCGGGGCCTGAGCTTTAAATCAATGACCTGCATAGATTATTTTAACGATTGATCACCTAAGCAACCTCTGCAGTTAAGAAAATGAAAGAAACCGACATGAAGCCCTGACTTTATGCAGAAGTAGGATGGACGCCCTTCTTGTGTTTGGGTAGATAATCAGTTGTGTTCCGAAAATACAGCTAAGAAAGTCACCCGGTTTTGCTGTCCTGACTGTTAATACTGTGCTTTTTATCCATCGGGATGTTTTTCCTACAAACACGTGCACAGATGAATAGCTAGATGTGGAATTACTCCTGTACCCGTGGGTTAGTAACGTGTGTTTTTCTTAAACAGCATACCATGAGCATCTAGGGCAGTCAGTAAACTCCGACGTAATGCTTCTGCGTGCTGTGAACGTGACATGTTGTTACTTGTGCGCCACGCCCGGGTCAAGCACACTACTTTTGTTGACTTAAGTCCCCAAGGAAGCCTGTGGGGTAGTTCACAGACAAGGAAGCTGAGGAACAGAGAGGTAGGCACCCTGCTCAGGTCACCCAGCTAACAGGGCAGGGGAACAAGGCCTGCACCTAATTTCCAGAAGCTGGAAATTGAGGTGGGCAGGGTCACGGTCTCCAGGGGCTCCAGGGGCGGGTCCTTCCTGCCTCTTCCAGGTTTTGGATGCTCCGGGTCACATCACTGCAGTCTCTGCCTCTGTCTTCACTTGACCATCTTCTCTGTGTCTCTCTCTCCTTTTTAAAAAAAATCTTTTGAATTTGTTACAATATTGCTTCTGCTTTATGTTTTGGTTTTTTGGCTTCAAGGCATGTGGGATCTTAGTTCCCCAACCAGGGATCAAACCTGTACCTTCTGCATTAAAAGGTGAAGTCTTAACCGCTGGATCACCAGGGAAGTCCCTCTGTGTCTCTTATAATGATGTTTGTCATTGGAAAATCCAGGATGGTCTCATCTCAGGGTTCTTACCTACATGGGCAAAGACTCTTTCTAAATCGCGTTTGCAGAGTCTGAGAGACAGAGCTGTGCAGGCCGGCCGCCGTTTTCCACCCACCACTCCGCCAGATAAGCCACATCTGGTGTTCAAGGCCCTGGCCATGCTGACTTGGGAGCTGCCGTGTCCTTTCTCCCACCCAGATCCGCCCAGAGTCCCGCCGCACGCCCCCTGCCTCCCAACGCCCCCACCCCAGAAAATGTCCGCGTCCCTCTTCCCAGCAGAGGCTGGTCAGGAGCGCAGTCTAAGATCTGGGGCTGGCAAGCCCGCTAAAACACGATGTGTCCATGGAGAGACAGGAGCGGCATGTCTCTTCTCCCTGGTCCTGTAAGAGCCTTTTCTGCTCTCAGTAGTCACAGGCTTTCTGGCTTGGCGATAAGGAAGAAATACTGTGGCTGACAGTGTAAGTTACAAAGCAAAGAGACTAGCATCCCTGCAGATGGCCTTCACACACACACACACACACACACACACACACACATACACAGACACACACACACATATACACACACACACATATACACAGACACACACATATACACAAACATACACATACACACATATACACAAATGCATACACACAAACATGCACACACACATACACAGACACACATACACACACACACGCACACACACAGACACACATATATACACATATACACAGACACACATATACACAAACATATACACATACACACACATAGACACACAGACACACAGACACACCCACAGCTGGCAGTGCCTTGTGTGCATGGCAAGCAGGCTGCAGGAGCTGCTGGGGGTGGTCAGGGGAGGGCAGGTCAGGTTCCTGAAGAGCCTCCACGTCTCCGTGGCTGCAACCGCGCTGGAAGACGCTCCCACTGGGCTCTGAGAGGAAAGGTGATGGGTCAGCTCCACACGTCCTTGTGTGCCGGGGCCCTGGCCCAGGGGAGTGCAGGTTGCCTGTGGCTTCTGAGCATGTGGGTGAGGCTTCTCCCCAGAGCTCGTCAAACACAAGCTCTGCTAGTCATCCGTAGGAGCACTGGTTCAAAAACCAAGCATTTACAAGGAATTGTGGTTTTTTTGGGGGGACGGGTGGGTAAGTGTGCTATGAATAGGCTTCCCTGGTGGCTCAGAGGGTAAAGAATCCGCCTGCCATGCAGGGGATGCAGGTTTGATCCCTGGATCAGGAAGATCCCCTGGAGAAGGAAATGGCAGCCCACTCCAGTCTTCTTGCTGGGAATTCGCATGGACAGAGGAGCCTGGTGGGCTGCAGTCCACGTGGTGTCAGAGTTGGACTCAACTGAGCGACTAGACAGCAACAGCAAAGTGCTGTGAACACCAGGAACGACCACGCACACGTCCTGCTAGATTTGAAAACAAGCTGGCCACGCGGGATTAGATTAGATTCAAGGGTTGCCTTCAGCTGCAGCGTCTGCCTCACCCGGACCCGTGGTTCACCCCTCTGTCCGCTCCAGCCACGTGGCGCCCTCCACCACGGTGACTGAGGGACCTCGGCTGTGTGAGCTGTTCAGGTCAGGAGAGATGGAGGGTTTCCCCCAGAACCAACCGCAGACGGCCGCGTGGTCTCAGCTGTCCAGTCTCCAGGGCCGTGAAGACCATGTGTCTGCGGTACCCGGTAAAGGCTGCTGGGAACAGACCAAGGCGTGTGGTTCTTCTGCACGGTTCTCAAGGCATTTTAGGCGCTCAATCAACTGTGATCCGACAATAAAGAGTTGCTTGCTTCTATTACTTCTCTCTGAATTTTGCTGAGTCTGACTGTCTTGGCTCCCAGAGCGACTGTCTGAGTTTTTTTTGCCTCCTAACAGTCCACCCACCAGGATGCTCAGCGCTGGTTAGGGGAGTGGGCGTCGGGTGGGGGAGAGGTGATGAGGAGGAGGCTGGTGATATGAAGACAGCTCCCTGCTTAGACAGGCTTGGAGGTGCCCGTGCCCAGCCGTTTGCTACTTCCTTTCTTTTAAACTTCTCCTTCCAAGACAGGAAGTCCAAGGCGGGAGGCAGACAGATTGGGCTGGCCCTGAAGTGGGTACAGACCGCGCGGCTCCCAAGAGCGGTCTTCCGGCCCTTTCCGTGGCGGAGACAGCAGGATAACAGAAGTGGGGCGGGCTGCTCGGCAGCTGAGCAGGCAGACCGAGAAAGAATGCCTGCGCTGGTGGAATATACAGCCCCGGCCGTATTTACAGCAGCGCCTGGTTCACAAGGAGAGATCCGGGGGCCGCCCCGCCCCCTTCCCGCGGCGGCTGGGGCTCCGCGGGCGCTCGAGCTCCTCGCAGGCGCGGCTTTGCTTCTCTTTGCTTTCTCTCTCGTCCTGGCTCTGTTCCGCTCCGCAGTTTGCCTCCGCAGTTTGCCCAGTTCCACAGACCAGTTTGCCTCTGCTCCGAGGACTGGCTCCTTGGGCTTCCCTAGTTGCCCAGCGATTAAGGTGCTCAAGTGTGAGATAAGCAGGACTGTTAGAATCTCTTTCAGGGGGAGCTTTCCCACTTTTATTTGTTTATTTGTGCGGAATGTTAGTTCCCCTTGGGATGGAATGTTTCACAATGACTCAGAAGCATTTATTTTTTCCCACGATCTTTGACATTTCGAAGGCTTTTAGGGGTGATTAAATCTTATATAACATCAGCAATACTTTAAAAAACAATTTTACATACCTATCTCACTTGATGATGTAAACATACATCAAAACTAATCATGTATATGTATATGGTGGTGGTGTTTAGTTGCTAGTTGTGTCCGACTCTTTTGTGACCCTATGGACTGTAGCCCACCAGGCACCTCTGTCCCTGGGATTTCCCAGGCAAGAATACTGGAGTGGGTTGCCATTTACTTCTCCAGGGATCTTTCTGATCTAGGGATCCAACCTATGTCTCCTGCGTTGACAGGCAGATTCTTTACCACTGAGCCACCAGGGAAGCCCTATATGGGGAGGTGTGTAATTTTATTGCATTCATTTTATTACAATTTTATTTTATTACAATGATTGTTGACTTTTACTGTTTCATGTAGGTTGGCTTCGAATTAGGGAAGTTTCAAAAAGCAGTGAGTAAAAAAGATAGTTATTTTTTCTCCTGTGACAAGCAATTCCAGGTTGTCTGTCCCAGCCAACTGAAGCTCCTCACAAGCATTAACCAGGACCCACCCACACTGATTTGTTTCTCTCCTTGCCATTTTTAGCACATAGCTTTTCTGTCTTCACATCACAAGATGGCTGCTGTACCTCCAGCTATCATGCCTGCATTCCAGGAAGAGTAAACATAGACGAGGAAAGACAAAGGCTGATGGACAAAAGGATTTCTCCTATGGAGGCTTTGCCATTTTATTCTAGAAGGGCTCTGTCTCTCAGGGACTTCTGCCCACACCTCACTGGCCAGAACGGTGTCTCGTGGCTGCCGCAAGAGCAAAGGTGGCAGGTTATCTCACACCTTAGCTTACACAGCCTTTAGAGCAGAGGCAGGCAGGAAAGGCGGGAACTGGAAATGGGGGTCAGACCTGCTCTGACACTTTCAGAACAAAGGGTGACCTGGATCCTCACATTCTGGGTGCTAACGTTGATCCTTTCCGGCAGAAACTTACTCTGTAGGGGTAACTTATTGCTGTAGGGTTTGAATTTTATTCTTTATTTTGCTTCATTAGTTTGATGTGTGTGTTTCTGTCACATTTATGATGTGAAATGGCTTGAAAATTGACTTGTCTGATAGGATAGAGCCCAGAATGTGAGATACTCATAAACCTCCATTGCTGAGCTGAGGTCTGAACAATGAGGCAAAGGAACATACATGAAAACTGACTTGTTATTCTGCAAAAATTAACTGAACCAAATATAGTTCTTTAACAGATTTTTATATTATCTCCTTTAGTTACTAAAGGGATTATCCTTCTCCGGGGCTTCCCTGGTGGCTCAGTGGTGAAGAACCCGCCTGCCAATGCAGAAGATGCAAGAGACTCCAGTTTGATCCCTGGGTTGGGAAGATCTCCTGGAGGAGGAAATGGCTTCCCACTCCAGTATTCTTGCCTAGGAAATCCCATGGACAGGAGCCTGGCGGGCTATAGTCTGTGGGTTTGCAAAGAGTTGGTCACCAATGAGTAACACACAGGGGTAACTTAAGGCTAAAACCTTAAATTTCATGTAAGCAAGTTTGGATCTCAGATGCAGCTCTGTGAGGTTTTCAAGTTTAGTTCATCTGGCGAGCAGTGGGGTCTTTTACATTAGGAGCCTGAAAGTGCTAGTTACAAAGGTGTGTTACACCCTGCTGTCTAAACAGAGCTTGAAACGAGAAGGGCCAGGACTCGGGAACTTCCATGGGATCACTCTGGGAATTTGGGTGATAATATGGACGATAAAGTTTCAGGAGCAGAGGTGCGTCGGTGGCCCGCTTCTCCTCTTGTCCCAGAGCTGCAGGGGAATGGCTCGTTCACACCTTGCCCCAGGCCCATGCCACCACCCGCCCCTGCTGGTTTCACCTCTGCCCTGCCTGTGTGGTCCCAAGTCAGAGGGCCGGATGCTGCTGCAGCCAAGATGCACGAGACGGGCAAGAAAGGCAGGAAGGGTGTCCGCCCTGGTCCTCTGAGATGGGAAGATTCCTGGGTCTGGAGCTGCAAGAACCTGGCAAGCGCTGGTTCTACGATACTTTCTGCAGCGTGGGGGTGGCAAGAGCGGCAACCAAGGGCCGAGGAGCCAGGAGGACACTGGTCCTGTCTTCCCGGGCTTGATACCAGCATCAGCCTCTTCAGAGCATCACGCCCGGTTTATTCTCAACTTCTTTGCCTTTTTTCACTTGTGACTGTCTTTTCCAATCTTCCTAGTCCTCCTGTCTTATCCCTTCTTTGAAGCTTCGGGAGGTGGTGGATGCACAGATACTCCCAGAGTTCGAAGCCCTCCGCCTCCTCTTCCTATTTCTCCACCCCGCCACCTTCCTCCTCCGCCACCTTCCTCCCCCGCCTCCTCTTGAAAACGCCCTGAGCTCTGCCCCGTGTCCCCTGCTTACGCTCCCACAGAGCAACCAGGTGGGTGATGCGCTCAGGATGAAGGAGAAAGGGGTCTTCCTCCTACCTGGCCTCTTTCACGCTCGCTCCCGGTGCCGCCCTGCCCACCCCTTGGGGCGCCGGCTCTGTCCATGGCACTGTTAGGGGACACCACACACAGATTTAAGCAGCCTGTTTGTGCGGGGCGTTTATTCCTTCTCCAGCGGGCACAGCCTAGAGCATCCGTGTCCCAAAGGGCCGTTGACACAGTTGCCCACGGATTCAATCAAGAGGAGCATCCGGGACCCAGGGTGAGGATGAGTTATGGAACTGAGGCAGAAGGCAGCACACAGGATGGGCCTTTTCTGGAAACTGGTCTGGCCCTTTGGCTAGTCCTCAGGTGCATCTCATCCCCTGTGGCACGTTCTAGGAGAGACATTTTCAGAAGGGCGTTTTCATTTCTGTTATTAATCACCATTCATTCACTGTCCACAGCGTGCAACCAGAAATCTTACTCAATGCACAGCTGGGCAGCCCGCCCCCATATATAACAGGCCTTAAACAGCATCGATTTTGCCTTGGTTCTATTGCGTCTCTTGTTAAGCTTCAGTAGTCTTCTGTTTGTTTATACAAATATTATCTTATACGGGGAGCAAAAACAGTACACTTAAAGCTGCTATTTCGGATGCTTGCTTTCCATGGTGAAAATGCAAGCAGAGCCAGCCCCCAGCGCCTGACCCCTTCTTATTAACTGCGTGTATCTTTCCAGGCAAGCCAGAAACTATCTAAGCATATGTTCAGGGTGATGCCTGTAAAAATATGAATAGTATCATAGTATACACACTGCACTGCTGCTGCTGCTAAGTCACTTCAGTCGTGTCCAACTCTGTGCGACCCCCTCTAGGCTCCCCCGTCCCTGGGATTCTCTAGGCAAGAACACTGGAGTGGGTTGCCATTTCCTTCTCCAATGCATGCAGGTGAAAAGTGAAAGTGAAGTCGATCAGTCGTTTCGGACTCTTAGCAACCCCATGGACTGCAGCCTACCAGGCTCCTCCGCCCATGGGATTTTCCAGGCAAGAGTACTGGAGTGGGGTGCCATTGCCTTCTCCGACACACTGCACAGCTTTCCCCTTTTATCACTTAAAATACCCCCGTGGATCCTCCCGTCTCGGCCCATGGAGGGCTCGGTCAGGTGGGCTGGTGGCCCCCCATCACAGGGATGCAGCCAGGGGCTCACTCCATCTCTGTCTGGGGAGTCCCTTCCACTTTGCCAGTGCAGACGATGTCCCAGATCACCCCGTTGTTCATTTCATCACACACTATCGGAGAGGAACTTCTTGAAGTAGAATCACACATATTCATGTTTTGGTTCAGTTCAGTCACTGAGTCATGTCTGACTCTTTGTGACCCCATGGGCTGCAGCACGCCAGGCCTCCCTGTCCATCACCAACTCCCAAAGTCCACCCAAACCCATGTCCATTGAGTCAGTGATGCCATCCAACCATCTCATCCTCTGTCATCCCCTTCTCCTCCTGCCCTCAACCCAGCATCAGGGTCTTTTCCAGTGAGTCAGCTCTTTGCATCAGGTGGTCAAAGGATTGGAGTTTCAGTTTCAACATCAGTCTTTCCAATGAACACTCAGAACTGATTTCCTTTAGGATGGAATTGTTGGGTCTCCTTGCAGTCCAAGGGACTCTCAAGAGTCTTCTCCAACACCACAGTTCAAAAGCATCAATTCTTCAGTGCTCAGCTTTCTTTATGGTCCAACTCTCAACATCCATACATGACCACTGGAAAAACCATAGCCTTGACTAGACGGGCCTTTGTTGGGAAAGTAATGTCTCTGCTTTTTAATAAGCTGTCTAGGTTGGTCATAACTTTCCTTCCAAGGAGTAAGCATCTTTTAATTTCATGGCTGCAGTCACCAACTGCCATGATTTTGGAGCCCCCAAAAATAAAGTCAGCTACTGTTTCCCCATCTATTTGCCATGAAGTGATGGGACCGGATGCCACGATCTCAGTTTTATGTTGTGATGCTGCTGCTGCTGCTGCTAAGTCACTTCAGTCGTGTCCGACTCTGTGTGACCCCATGGACTGCAGCCTACCAGGTTCCTTCATCCATGGGATTTTCCAGGCAAGAGTATAGTTACTGCTAAATTGCTGTTTAAAGATGGGCCTGTACGTGTGCTTCCAGCATTGCACACGGAAGCCTGGCCTCTAATTCAGCCTCGCGTGGCTGAGGGCTCGGCCCCCAGCTCCTCTGCAGAGGCAGATCCCGAAAGCTGTCATTTCTTGCGCCTCCATCCTTTCAAACGTTTTGTAGCATGCCGAGCCCAGAGGCACGTTCACCGTCTCCTGAACAGTTGGGAACAGTTTCCCCAAACTGAGGCCGGGTCCCCAGAGCCACGGAAGCGCCCCGGGAGATGCAGGTCTGAGAGCTTTGGCTGCGGTGAGCCACGGAAACAGCCCACCCACCACGTCTCACCCCCCAGACCCGTGAGGCCTGACAGAAGGTGGGCTGGAGAGCTGGTCAAGCGCCTGGGGCTCGGTGGAGCTTGGAGCACGCCTGGAGACCAGGTGAAGCAGGGCTCTGTCCCTCCCCTGCATGCCACGTGTGCCCTTGGCTCCTTTTGCCCAGGTCCCGTGAGGATGGGTGTCAGCACCTCCTTTGCTGTGCCTTCAGTGAGTCTCACTGCGCCCGTGGTGAGAGAGCAAGCTTGCCCCCCATGCCAGGAGCCTGCACTCAGAGCGTCACCACGTGTCACCGACTTCGGGCATGCGTGTGGACTCATCTCTCCCATGCCGACCCTTCTCCTCTGGGAGCTGGTGATAAGCCACTGCCCTGGTTTCACAGCCGCTGGGTGGCTGTCGCTTGCTGCTGGAATGAGCTGCTCTGCTCCTGGGGTTCTCTGGGGATGAAAGGGGCACGGCAGATTTAAGCTACCAGGGTGTGAAAAACGGCCGAATCATCCCCCATGGCTCTGTTATTACTCCTCCATCCTCACCCACGTCCACGTCCAGAGCTGCCCGTCGACCTTCCTCCAGATGACTGGCCACGGAGGAGCCCCGGGGTCAGGCCAAGCAGGGTCTGACCTGCAGGAGGGCCTGTGGGCTCACAGAGAAGCCCTGGGCTTCTGCTTCCATACTTTCAGACGTCTTGGAGCCTGCCGAGCTCAGAGGCACGTTCACGGTCTCCTGAAGAGTTGGGAACAGTTCAGGAGTCCCCACCCACACAGAGTCTGCAGGGGCCGGGCTGTGGGTCAGAGACACCCTCACAGATGGGGGGAGGTGTCAGTCCAGAGAGGAGCCTTCTTCCCAGAGGGGTGGGGATGGCGGGAAAGAAGAAAGAGGTCTGCTTCTTCCCTTCTAAGGTGGATACCTTTTATTTCTCTTTCTTTCTGTTTTTAAAACAATTATTTGTCTGACTGAGCTGCGCGGGTGTTACTCTGGCTGCAGTGAGGGGGGCTCCTCTTGGTCGCGGCGCTCGGCTTCTCACTGCACTGGCTTCCCTGGCTGCGGAGCGCGGGCCCTACGGGCTGGGCTCAGTGGCTGTGGTCCACCGGCTTGGCTGCTGTGTGGCAGGTGGGATCTTCCCGGACCAGGGATTGAATCCGTGTGTCCCTCAGTGGCCGGCAGGTTGTTTACCACTGAGCCACCAGGGAAACCCCTCTACTCCTTGTCTAATTGCTCTGGCTGGGTCTTCCTGTGTTACATAGACGAAGTGAGAGTGGGCATCCTTGTCTTGTTTCTGATCTTAGTGGGAAGACCTTTAGCTTTTTGCCCTTGAGGATTATGTTGGCTGTGGGTTTGTCATAAATGGCTTTTATGTTGAGCTACATTCCCCCTAAACTCACCTTGTTAAATTTTTTCCTTTATTTTTGAAGAAATCCATTTCAAGGCTTTGGAGTTACGAAGCCCAAGAGTAATTGACACCCAGTGAGGAAAGGGACCTGGGGCCACGAGGACCCACCACGAATGCGTGCTGACATCCTTCTATGCAGGCAGCACGGTGCGTCCACACGGCCTCTCTGTGAACACCTAAGGGAAGGAGACCTTGGTCCTTCCCCCGATCGCCCCTTCCTTCACCCCTGGACGCTGGATCGGCAGGCTGCAGTCCGCAGGGTCACATAGGGTCAGACAGCACTGAAGTGACTGGGCACACACGTGCACACAGCTCTGTTTGTCCACAGCTTTCTTCTGTTTGCTTTACTTGTGTTCTATAAGGAACAGATATTCACATATTTATTGATAGTTCCAATATAAGTTCTTACTAATATAACATATTAGTAAGCCTTCTCATGCTAAGTTGCTTCAGTCATGTCCGACTTTGCGACCCCGTGGACTGTAGCCTGCCAGGCTCTTCTGTCCTGGGATCCTCCAGGCAAGAATACTGGAGTGGGTAGCCATTCCCTTCTCAGGGGATCTTCCCGACCCAGGGATCAAACCCACTGCTCTTATGTCTCCTGCACTGGCAGGTGGGTTCTTTACCACTGTACTACCTGGGAAGCCCATTAAGACTTCTCAGTTACTTTTCAGTAGAATGAATTCATATGTATCTACCTATCTGTTTTTCTACCTGTCATATCTATCTCCACCCAGTCATCCATGACCCACCCATCCATGGATCCACCCATCCATCCATCCATCCATCCATCAACCTACCCACCCATCCATCCATCCACGCACCCACCCACCCATCCACCTACCCATCCATCCACCCACCCACCCACCCACCCATCCATCCATCTATCTGTCTGGATCTAACTCTGGCAGACACATCTATATGACCCTCAGTGAGTCATACTGTTATATAATCTCCTCCCCTTGAATGCAGGTGGAACCTGTGACTTCTATCCAATAAGATATGACAAAGGAGTAGGCGTGTTCCTCCAATGACCACATTGTATTATGTAAGACACCATTCCTAGTGGCTCAGATGGTAAACAGTCTGCCTGCAATGTGCGAGATGCCTTGATGTTAGCCAGGAAGCCCGTTTTGGACTTCTCCAGAACCCAGGGATAAACGGTGTTGCTTTAAGCCACTAAGACAGTGGTTATGTTGTTACAGCAGCAACAGGAAGCTGCCTGAGTCTCTGCATCCCGAGGTCATTCGCTTCCCACCAGCCAGGGGCACCTCGGCCTCTAGAGAGGGGTGCAATCTCACCCTAGTGATACCCTCAAGTTTGTGCAGAGTGGCAGTGTCTGTCTGGGCACAGAGGCCCCTTCTAGAACTTTCCATTGGGGAGAGACCTCTAGTGGCCACGGGTCAAGAAGGAAGGAAGGGGAGGGTTTCTGTCCCAGAGCAGCAGGAGGGTCCTGCCCTTCTAGGAGGCACCTGGGGCAGCCCTTTCTCTGTACAGCAGCCCAGCAAGAAGCAGAACAAAAGATACCCAGAGCGAGAACATGGGTCCAGGCTCCCCTGTCCCTCCACCCCAGCAGAGAAGCAGCCCAGGAGACAGCCCCCAGTGGAGGAAGTCTGCACCCCTCCACCTCCCTAGTTGATGTCACACAATAGGGACCCAGGAAACGTGCCAGCAATGGGACAGACTCACTGCAGCCCTGGAACACCCAGGTTCTGTGTCTATAACAAGGAGAGAGAAGAGAACATGCCTGGGGAGGCTCTGAAGGAGGCAGAGGTGAGACAGGAACTTATTCTGTGAGTTCCAAGAGGTGAGAGGTTGGGAGGATGCCTCTCTCTTGCCATTTCTCACATTTGTCCAGATATCAGAATTTCCATGGCTGAAGAGCAGCGCCCATCTCCTCGGACTGCAGGAGATCAAACCAGTCAATTCTGAAGGAAATCAGCCTTGAATATTCACTGGAAGGACTGATGCTGAAGCTTCAATACTTTGGCCACCTGATGCGAAGAACCAACTCATTGTAAAGGACCCTGATGCTGGGAAAGACTGAAGGCAGGAGAAGGGGACAACAGAGGATGAGATGGTTGGATGGCACATGAGTTTGAGCCAGGTCTGGGAGATGGTGAAGGACAGGGAAGCCGGGCGTGCTGCAGTCCCTGGTGTCGCAAAGAGTTGGACACAACTGAGCAACTGAACAACTCTCGCCATTTCACACATTCGTCCAGGTATCGGAATTTCCATGGCTGAAGCGCAGTGCCCGTCTTCTGGCTGGTGTATTTCTTGTCAGCAAACTCTAGAGACCCGTGTGCAGACACCCTGGCTGTACACTCAGTCTGTTCTCTGAAACCTTGCTTTGCAGAAATTCGCCATCCTCCGGGGAGGCCCTTGAAAGGGAGATGCTGTCTCGCGCTGTCCGTGGTCCCCAGCGGAGCCCAGGTCCTCCTGCCTCCCACAGCCTCTTCCACAGCCCACCTCCCTGCCCTCCCCCAGCCTGGCGGCCCCTCCGAAGTGCACGTCACTGCACCGTCATGCCTGAACTCAGACCCCCTTCCTCACCGCCTGAGCTCTGGCTCCCAGATCATCCTGTTCCCTCCACTTTTTCTCCAGCCATTGTTTTTAGGTCGTCATCCCCTTGAGGATAATTCACGGAACGCCTGGTCACTCTGCTGACCTTTCCAAAGCTGCAGCTGCCTTTGCCCCAAGGTACCCAGCTTGGCCACCTGCTCCTGGGCCGCACCCCATCCCTGTCACCGCCCCCCAATAACACACAGCATCCTCGCCTCCTTCCCAATCTCCCTGCAGGTCCCCTCCTCTGACTGCCTCTTCCTCCCCCTGCCTGTTGCCTGCTGCTCCTCCACAGACTTCTGTTCATTCATTTGCCACGTTTCCACTCTCAGCTCCCCTCCCGCCTCATCCCCCCGCTTGTCCAGCTCTGCCCAGCCTCACTCCCTAGAACAATTCTCGTTTCCCTCACCTTCTTCCCTCCACTTTGTAATTCACTGGGAAACACCGCAGCTCTGATTAAAGCCATCCGTCTGCCCCGAGTGCCTGAACATGGTGGGGGAAAATGACACCCCGGGCTGACATTCTCACACTGGATCCATGCCTCTGGCCTTGGAAGGGCCTTGGGCACCCTGAGATCTGGTGCATTTGCGGCTCCCCTCTCCGAGGGCTGTGCAGGGGAGGGCTCCTCTCCCTGTGACTCTCAAACCCGCGGGCACCTTGACTTTAAGAGAGAACGGCCACCATCCAGCTGCTCCGGCCCCCGGTCCCTCCCCTGCCTGTTTGCTGCAGGATGGGCATCACCAGGTCGTTTTCTTTCTTTGTCCATTTCACTGATGTGTAAGCGTGTGTTACTTTCCCCTGCTGGTGTGTAGTGGCTCACCACAGCAGAGGTATAATGTGTTCTCTCACCGTTCTGGGGCCGGAAGTCTGAAATCAGCGGCCAGCACGGCCAGGCTCCCTGCAGGGGTGTTAGGGCCAGACCTTCCGGCCTCTTCCAGCTCCTAGTGGCTCCACGTGTTCCTTGGCTTGTGGCCGCATCACTCCTCTGTCTCCCTCTGCACATGGTCATCTCTGTGTGTCTGTATGTTTTCTCCATCTCTTAGAAGAACACTCTCCTTTTAGATGGAGAGGCCACGTGGACCATCTGGGATAAGCTCCTCCTCTCAGGAGCCTAAACTGAATTACACCCTTTTCCGTAAAACATAACAATCACTCTTTTATCATACAGTCACTTTTTTATTCTGGGAACCAAGATGTATGTTTTGGGGGCTACTTGTGGCTCCGCTGGCAAAGAATTTGCCTGCGATATGGGAGACCTGGGTTCGATCCCTGGGTTGGGAAGATTCCCCTGGAGACAGGAAAGGCTACCCACTGCAGTATTCTGGCCTGGAGAATTCCATGGACTGTATAGTCCATGGGGTCGCAAAGAGTCAGACATGACCGAGTGAACTTCACATTCAGCTCCCTAAAAACAGATATACAGGAAAGTGGACAAATCTTCACTGCAGAGATCAATGAATTGTCTCAAAGCAAACACAGCCAGGGAAACAGGACACGAATGCAGAAACACGCCTTCCAGGTATCCAGACCCCCGAGACTCCTGTCAGTCTCAGCTCCCCACTCCAGGGACCCCCTACCCCTACTCTGTACAGCCTGGGTTTGAATCTTGCGTCCATGGAGCCAGGTGTGTCCATTTCTCTCACTCTCTGCGAGATCCATCCCATTTGCTGTGCACATTTCCATTGGGTAGCTGCCCACGTGCAACCATGTTCCTGTTGTGAATCCTTTCTGCCCTGGGTTGGGCTCTTTCTAGTTCCGGCCACTGCAAACATGCTGCTCTTGCAGGTCGATGGACATGAACTTGGGGGCAAACTCCAGGAGATGGTGATGCACAGCGGAGCCTGGTGGGCTGCAGAGCACGGGGTCGCAAAGAGTCGGACACGCCTTGGTGACCGAACGACAACGACATGTTCCATTCATAGCTGTTACAAAGCAGCGGCTCTATCCTTGTGTTGTACAAAGTGTCCTGTAGCTCGCTTGCTTTATACATGGTAGTCTGTGCCTCTGACTCCCCCACCCCCGTATTGCCCGTTCCTCTTCCCTCTCCCTGCCGGAAACCGCTCGCTTGTTCCCTGTCTCTGTGAGTCTGGTTCTTTTTGCTGTTTTCACTAGTTTGTTGTATTTTTCAGGTTCACGTGTACGTGGTTTTTATCACACAGGATTTGTCTTTCTCTGTCTGACTTATTTCACTTGGAGCACGATGAGCTCCTCGTCCATCGCTGCTGCTGGATGTTCCATTCTTGTTGATGGTCGAGTAGTATTCTATCCTGACACCCGAACCAGCAGGGGCCTCTGCCTGGTCTCTTTGCCCCTATCATGCGTGCCGGCTGGGGGTGCCGTCTCGGCTTTGCGGGGAGAGGCAGGCAGCTGGGAGGCAGCCCTACTAAAGGGCTAGAATTGAAGTTTAGGTCCCCCTCTGGGCACCACAGGGCCCAGACACACCCACAGACACCCTTCGACAGGGTGGCACAGGCCAGGAAGTCTTCCCCGCCAGAAGCCAGTGTGGCTGGCGGCTCATTCACCAGCATTTGTGTGTGAGTGTTTACCCGGCTTCGGTGTCCCCTCCATGAAGGCTGCCAGGTAGTTACCAACTGATGCCCTCACACTGATCTTGTAAAATGAAAGTCAGAGAAAACCACGGAGAGTGCTCGGCACGTCACAGAGGCTTCCGAGTGCCCGTCTCTCCCACCTCCCTCCGGCCCCTTCCCTCCACCGTCTCTGAGATTATCTTAGCTCCGACCAGACTGGAAAGGAAAGCGTTTCAATTTATAGGAAACCAAATCCCAGGCCCAAAGACTACTGCTTTTCACTGTACAATGATTGCTTTTGGGGGTGGCAGGTAGCATTGTCAGAATTTTTCTGAGGCTAATAATGAAGGTCAATTAAAAAGGAGTTGATAATTAAATAGTCCACAAGTGTCTTGTGAACTAATTAAGTTGTATTCCACTTTCATTAGCTGCCCGGTTTGACTTGTGTATTGACTTTGAAGCTGTGTTGGTGGCTCAGAAGGCAAGAAATCCGCCTGCAGTGTTGGAGAGGCAGGAGATGTGGGCTTGATCCCTGGGTGGGGAAGATTCCCCTGGAGGAGGGCCTGGCAACCCTCTTCAGTATTCTTGCCTGGAGAATTCCCATGGACAGAGGAGCCTGGTGGGCTACAGTCCATGGGGTCGAAGTGAGTTGGATATGACTGAGTGACTAAGCTCTAAGCATACAGACAATATCCTGTACAAAATTGTGTAATATGTGAGAAGGAAAATCATTCCTTTTCTTTGGACTTCTAACACATAAGACATGCATATGTAGATAAGTGATGTCAGACTGGCTAGTTCTACTGAATACCTCTTTCCTAATGTTTGAACACATACATGTACTATTTCCTATCTCTCATAAGGGCTTCCCTGGTAGCTCAGCTGGTAAAGAATCAACCTGCAGTGCGGGAGACCTGGGTTCGATCCCTGGGTTGGGAAGACCCCCCTGGAGAAGGGAATGCCCCCCACCCCCACCCCATCTCCCATAATGGCTGATTGAGAACATGATGCCTGGAAACGAACGCCGGGGAAATAGAGGAGTTGGAATCAGCCAGAGGGTCAGCTTTGCTTTACAAGGGCCTCTGTTTCAGCGAATCTGAGGGTTCCACCTCCAGGTCTCAGAACTCGGGTGCACATCCCGGGGGTCCAGGGGCACAAAGTGAGGCTGACTTGGGGGCTTCCTTTCTCCTTCTGCCAAGAAGACAGCACCCTGTGGTCTCTCGTGTGGTCTCTCGTGGGGACAAGCACTTCTGAAGATAAAAAGGAGCAGGAAACGTGTGCCTCCTTGGACCAGAGGCAGCCCCAGCCGCTGTCTGCCCACCAGCCCCCTCCTGCTCTGGGAGAAGCCAGGGGGCTCTCCTGTCCTGAGCCTCGTCGTGTAAACGGCGTGAGTGGAGAACCCTCTGAGGCCCATGCACACGCAGTTGTCTGTTAACGACTGGTGAGCAGTCAGGGTGCATCGGAGAAGAAGGAAGGCATGGCCGTGGCTGAGGTGACGTCAAGGGGACAGTGACGTCAAGGGGAGAGAAGGCTCGGAAACTGTAACGTCAATCAGAGACAAAGGCGACTCAGAGCAGTTTGAAGCAGAAACCACCTTAGAGATTTTGTACCAAAGCTCCACTTTTATGAACCAGAAGACCGGATCCCGTTGAGGTTAAACGGGCGCAGAAGTCTTGGATCTGCCTGGCTGTACATCAACCCAGCTCTCTGAGAGTCCAGCTGGGAAACAAAAAAATCAGGGGACAAAGTGGTGGATGAAAGAAGTGTGGAAGAGCCTTGCGAAGGCATTTTGTAGTGTAACATCTGAATGTGCCCAAATTTATCAAAACCAAATTCTATAATGCAAAGATAAAGTGAAAGTCGCTCAATCGTGTCCACTCTTTGAGACCCCATGGACTGTAATACAGCCCATGGAGCTCTCCAGGCCAGAATACTGGAGTGGGTAGCTGTTCCCTTCTCCAAGGGATCTTCCCAACCCAGGGATCGAACCCAGGTCTCCCACATTGCAGGCGGATTCTTTGCCAACCGAACCACTGGGGAAGGCCCCAAATGAGGTTATTTACGTTAACCTTTTGCTGGAGTAAGTTCTCTAGAACTTTATTTTTTTCTGGGTTTTACCACACAAGTGTGTGTTAGTCACTCAGTCATGCCCAGCTCTTTGCAACTCCATGAACTGTAGCCTACCAAGCTCCTTTGCCTGTGGGATTCTCTAGGCAAGAATACTGGCTTGGGTAGCCATTCCCTTTTCCAGGGAATCGTCCCAACCCAGGAACTGAACACTGGTCTCCAAAATTGCAGGCAGATTCTTTACCATCTGAGCCACCAGGGAGCCCCATGTAAAGATAAAGGCTGTGGATAAAAATGTGGCAATTTCACAGATGGGAAACTGAAGTTATCATATGTTTTTTGTTCAGTTTAGTCAGAAGGTTTATTGCCAAGAGCGCATCTCCACCCAGGTGTTCCCTCAGCCATCCATTCCTCCATCCATCCATCCTTCCATTCACCCATCTCTCCGCCCATCATCTGTCCATTTTTCCCTTCATCCTTCTATCCCTCCAGCTATGCATCTGTCAGTTTCATAGTTACTGAAAAATTAGCCAAACATTTAGAGATTTTGCATGTACCTCCTGTGGTTTCTGAAGGGAAAAAAAAGGTACAAGGAAGCAGTGTGTCTCCTGACAGAACTAGCAGCTTCTGTGCAGAAGGCCAGCAGAATTCAGGTTCCTGGGCAGCAATTTGTTTCTCCACGCAGAGCCTAGCTCTTTGTATTCGTCATTTCCAGGAGCTTTACATGTCCTTCCCAGGCACCATTTTGGTTGTAACTGACACATGTTAACCTGCCTGGGGTTCAGAGTTGCTAAAAGAACTACAAAGTCACAGTCCCTCCCGTAGATTTGCAAATTGCATAAATCATCCAAACTGAAGGCGTTAAAAATCTCAAAGACAAGAAAGAAAATTCAAAGATGCCTGCAAGAGCAGCCAGCATCAGAAGATACCCCCACGTCCTCGCTGATTCATTGTCTTAACTCCTGTATCTTGCGCCCGTTTCAGAGCACGGGATTCTGGGCTCCTTCTAAGCGCAAGCCAGCCTGAATTCACAGAGGGCGACAGACGCTGGCAGGCTGCGAGGTCTGTATGGAACCCGGCTTCCCTTTTGGTTGCCCGTCGGCCATCGGCAGAACCAGTCTCTTCTGCAGTGTGACAGCCTCCTTCCTGGCTCCCCGGCCTTAGCACACTGCCCTCCTCTTTTTAGATTCTCTCCCTGGAGCATCCACCCCTGCTACAGCTTCATCTTCCAGGCTTCCCAAACCACACCTGGTTTTTCCTGACCAACAGGCACTGAACTTTTTACTGGGGGACCCAGGGTACCCCACTTCCTCTGCCTGGAACCAGCTGGAAAGGACTGTGTGGTCACCCATGTTCCGCCTCCCTCTTGGGCAGCACACCAGTCGGGGGCCTGTTCCTTCATTCTTGCCGCATCTTTCTTCTTTGTGACCTGAGGACGTTCCCAGGCTCCAGTGTGGGTCAGAGCTCCCTGGTTTTACCCCTGGTGCCACTCTGTTCTGCAAACGGAGGATGGAGCAGAATTGTCACACCAGGCCCTGCTCCGGGCACACAATGGCTGTCATCCTCCGGCCCCCAGGGTCTGAGCTTGATATCCAACATTCACGTGCTCCTTAGAATGCTCCTGGCACTTTTGAAATGATGTATAGGGATCATCTCATTTAATCCCCTGAAATAGCGGCTATGAACTGAAGGTCTGTGTCCTTCCCCACATGCCTGCTCTGGAACCCTAATAAGACCTCGTGTGAGGGTTTGGGAAGTGAGGACTTGAGAAGTGATAAGAGTTAGGTGAGGCCAGGAGGGTGAGGCCCCCATGATGGGATTAGTGCCCTTGTGGGGAAAGGGAGGGGCCATGTGAGGATACAACTGGAAGGCAGCTGTCCACTAGCCAGGACGCTGGCCTTCACCAGCTGCCAGGTCTGCAGGCTTCCTGACCTTGGACTTCCAGCTTCCAGAGCAGTGAGAAATAAATGCTGGCTGTTTAAGTCATCCAGTCCGTGCTAGCTTCGTTGTACCAGCCCAAACTGGGACAGTAATCTAACAAGGAGGGTTGCTCCTGTACTCACTGTGCAAACAGGAAACTGAGGCTAAGTGACTTGCCCAAATCACCCAGCTCCTAAGTGGGAGAGCCCGGTCAGAACTAGGTTTAGATGGCCAGGCCTCGGACACACCTACTGTCGCTCAATCTCCTTTCTGTCCTCACTGCAGCCGAGTGCCTGCAGGCCCTCCCAGGGCAGGAGGCACCTCCCGACTCAGTGTCTGTGTTCTTGCTGCCCTCATGAGCCTCCCTCCCTTCTCCAGCCAGCGCGGTACCCCCCTTGCCCTCTCCCTGGGCACTGTGCCTCATCTGGTGGGTCCCCGTCCCCTGAGACTATGTGTGGAATGGGCTACAAGCTCAGGAAGCCAGGGCACTTCCTGGGCTTCTTTACGGTCAGGGTCACAACTCCTCACCATCAACCTACTGCTTTTTAGACAGCACTAGTTCAACACAAAGGGATCCGCAGAGAAAAACCTGCTTCAGGATATCAGAGAAGGAACTGAGGTTATAGTTGCATCTGCAAAAGAAAGTGAAAGAAGAAGGCAATTTATAGACAATTCAAAAAGGAAAAGACCCTTTTCTCGGGGGCTCAAGCGTGCAGATTGATCGTTGCTTGAAAGAACAGAATGACACAGACAGTGGCCTCTACGTCCGTCCCGCTTGGAGCGGGTCAGAGAGCCTGAGTCTGGAGCTCCACGTGACGCAGCCTGCAGGTCTGCTGTTCATCTCTAACTCCCGGAACTCTGCAGTCTGGTGTTTTGTGCGGTGTTTTCTCTAACTAGCTCTTACAAGTATTGTCTCTTTGAGGAGGTTGGCAAGTCTACGAAGCCGAGGTCCATTCCCTGCTTTCCTGGCTGACTTGCCCACTTCCTCACCCCCCGGGGAGGCTCAGGGCCCAGACAAACCTGGCACCGTTGGGTGGGACGGGGAGGTCGCCGTGGACTCAGGGTCCCAGATCAGCGGTCCTCGCCTGGCGGTCCAGCACCTTCACCTGCAGAGCACCTGGATCTGAGTCTGGTTGGTGTTCCGCTGACAGCCTCAGGCGGTTCCAGCCGGGTTCCGAGCTCCTGCGGGGGTTACGAGCGCACCCTGCGAGGGGCTGTGGACACCTGGCTTCTGCATCTCACCTGGGTAAGAGCAGCTCAGGTGCACAATGACGAAGCTGACAGAGACTCCAGGAGGCCCGGGGGTTTGGCCCCACAGTAGAGGAAGTGGACAGTGACCACCTTTTTCTGGCACTCTTTGATACAACACCTCTTTGGGTTGGTCTGTGTTCTAGGGGAGAAAGTTATAGGAAAGTTCCAGTTTATGGAAGTCCAGTTTATGACTTCAAATGTTATAGCCAAAAATAGAAGATCGATTTTTTGAATCAGCCTTAAAAGAGGTTCCTTTTTAAAGCAACAGTTCATGAGATGACTATACGGAATGAAGCAGGACAAAGACTAATAGAGTTTTGCCAAGAAAATGCACTGGTCATAACAAACACCCTCTTCCAACAACACAAGAGAAGACTCTATACATGGACATCACCAGATGGTCAACACCGAAATCAGATTGATTATATTCTTTGCAGCCAAAGATGGAGAAGCTCTATACAGTCAACAAAAACAAGACCAGACCATGAACTCCTTATTGCCAAATTCAGACTTAAATTGAAGAAAGTAGGGAAAACCACGAGACCATTCAGGTATGACCTAAATCAAATCCCTTTTGATTATACAGTGGAAGTGAGAAGTAGATTTAAGGGCCTAGATCTGATAGATAGAGTGCCTGATGAACTATGGAATGAGGTTCGTGACACTATACAGGAGACAGGGATCAAGACCATCCCCATGGAAAAGAAATGCAAAAAAGCAAAATGGCTGTCTGGGGAGGCCTTACAAATAGCTGTGAAAAGAAGAGAAGTGAAAAGCAAAGGAGAAAAGGAAAGATATAAACATCTGAATGCAGAGTTCCAAAGAATAGCAAGAAGAGATAAGAAAGCCTTCTTCAGCGATCAATGCAAAGAAATAGAGGAAAACAACAGAATGGGAAAGACTAGGGATCTCTTCAAGAAAATCAGAGATACCAAAGGAACATTTCATGCAAAGATGGGCTCGATAAAGGACAGAAATGGACCTAACAGAAGCAGAAGATATTAAGAAGACATGGCAAGAATACACAGAAGAACTGTACAAAAAAGATCTTCATGACCCAGATAATCACAATGGTGTGATCACTGACCTAGAGCCAGACATCCTGGAGTGTGAAGTCAAGTGGGCCTTAGAAAGCATCACTATGAACAAAGCTAGTGGAGGTGATGGAATTCCAGTGGAGCTATTCCAAATCCTGAAAGATGATGCTGTGAAAGTGCTACACTCAATATGCCAGCAAATTTGGAAAACTCAGCAGTGGCCACAGGACTGGAAAAGGTCAGTTTTCATTCCAATCCCAAAGAAAGGCAATGCCAAAGAATGCTCAAACTACCACACAATTGCACTCATCTCACACACTAGTAAAGTAATGCTCAAAATTCTCCAAGCCAGGCTTCAGCAATATGTGAACTGTGAACTTCCTGATGTTCAAGCTGGTTTTAGAAAAGGCAGAGGAACCAGAGATCAAATTTCCAACATCCACTGGATCATGGAAAAAGCAAGAGAGTTCCAGAAAAGCATTTACTTCTGCTTTATTGACTATGCCAAAGCCTTTGACTGTGTGGATCACAACAAACTGTGGAAAATTCTGAAAGAGATGGGAATACCAGACCATCTGATCTGCCTCTTGAGAAATTTGTATGCAGGTCAGGAAGCAACAGTTAGAACTGGACATGGAACAACAGACTGGTTCCAAATAGGAAAAGGAGTTCATCAAGGCTGTATATTGTCACCCTGTTTATTTAACTTATATGCAGAGTACATCATGAGAAACGCTGGACTGGAAGAAACACAAGCTGGAATCAAGATTGCCAGGAGAAGTATCAATAACCTCAGATATGCAGATGACACCACTCTTATGGCAGAAAGTGAAGAGGAACTAAAAAGCCTCTTGATGAAAGTGAAAGTGGAGAGTGAAAAAGTTGGCTTAAAGCTCAACATTCAGAAAACAAAGATCATGGCATCCAGTCCCATCATTTCATGAGAAATAGATGGGGAAACAGTGGAGACAGTGTCAGACTTTATTTTTCTGGGCTCTAAAATCACTGCAGATGGTGACTGCAGCCATGAAATTAAAAGAGGCTTACTCTTTGGAAGGAAAGTTATGACCAACCTAGATAGCATATTCAAAAGCAGAGACATTACTTTGCCAACAAAGGTTCGTCTAGTCAAGGCTACGGTTTTTCCTGTGGTCATGTATGGATGTGAGAGTTGGACTGTGAAGAAGGCTGAGTGCTGAAGAATAGATGCTTTTGAACTGTGGTGTTGGAGAAGACTCTTGAGAGTCCCTTGGACTGCAAGGAGATCCAACCAGTCCATTCTGAAGGAGATCAGCCTTGGGATTTCTTTGGAAGGAATGATGCTAAAGCTGAAACTCCAGTACTTTGGCCACTTCATGCGAAGAGTTGACTCATTGGAAAAGACTCTGATGCTGGGATGGATTGGGGGCAAGAGGAGAAGGGGATGACAGAGGATGAGATGGCTGGATGGCATCACTGACTCGATGGATGTGAGTCTCAGTGAACTCCGGGAGTTGGTGATGGACAGGGAGGCCTGGCGTGTTGCAATTCATGGGGTCGCAAAGAGTCGGACACGACTGAGCGACTGATCTGATCTGATCTGATAGCCTTGTGGGAGTCTGAAAGTTGAAAAAAACAAAACAAAACAACTGCAGAGCATCCATTCGAGGCTGACTTTCTGGCATGCACCCACAATGGGCTCTCTTGAGTGCGACACTGGTCTTGGAGATGCTGTCAAAATATGCTCGTGGCCCACGTCTAACACCAGCACTCACATCTTGTTATTAAGCAGAAGCCCCAGGATGGGCAGGGCTTGAAGTAGGCAAAAATTTGCAAGGTTTGAGATTCTGTTCTAACTTCCAACAGCCATCCAGCCTCGCTGGAAGCATCAAGCATCAGATGAATCAGCGATTGAAGATGGATCTGGGCTAAATTTGGAGATTTTGACTCAGCCAGCAGTGAAATTCAGCAGTTTCTCCTGAAGCTTTTGGTGACCTTTTGGTTTCATTCAAGCTCAAACACCAAAGGCGATGGGACAGTGGATGGACTGGCAAGTTGGGTGAAGGCTGTTCAGCTGAGGTCAATCCACCCCCTGTGAAACCAAACCGAATCTGGTTTGCCTCTCAGTTTTCCTTCCCCGTAAAGGAGGGCTGAGAGGTGCAGGTGGGACATGGAGGCTGGCAGGGCGGGTCAGGGAGGAGCGTGGCACGCAGGGCAGGAGGCATGAGCAGACCTCATCAGGCACACTCCGCAGTGGTGGCTCCACACGCATACCCCGAGGGGCTCGGAAACCCCGTCACTGTGTCTGGGGACATGTTCCCACAAACCTGCAACTGAGCAAGTCTTCAGCTGAAGCCTAGTACTCCCTGCTCTCAGCACGTGCTGTGTTTCTGAATAATCCTTAAAGCACCCTTTGGATGTGAAGATGGGTCAGATCAAAGCATCAGCGAGGACCTGGGTCCCTGATGATCCTATTTAAGGTACCCGAGGTCTCTGTCACGAAGGGCACACGGATTTAGCCTTGCTTTTTTTCTGCCTCTGGTCTGCGGCTCTCTTGTTCGGGCTGTTGATACTCATACACAGAGAAACAATAGAGGGCCATCAAATATTCATACTGTGTCCACATTAAAGTATAATTAGCAGCAGTAGGCACGTGGTAAGCTGTCAGGAGGCCTGCTGGATTGTAAAATGTGAGCCGGGGCTGGATTCTTCATTATCTCATGGACCCAAAGCCTGGCTAATGATGTTCTTCTCTTTGAGGCTGATTTCAAACATCTTAGCTGCAGTGCTTTAGTGTCAGAATGGCTTCCTTGTGCTTTTGTGATGTGAATGATTTCTTCTACTTATGCTAAGTACCTTTATTTTTGTTTTGTAATTACAGAAAAACTACGTATCCATCATAAAGAATTTAACTAATATAAAAATGAACAAAAATAGAAACTTCCTTAAATTTACCCCCTGTTTATAATTTGGCATTAACTTGTCCAGATATCTTTTAAATATAATATTTATTTAGGTATACAATATTTATTATGCTTCATTTTAATTATTGTACAAAGAATATTCTTTTATATCTGTTGATTTTTTCACTTAATAATGTATATTTAACAACTTTCCATAAATGTATGTTTTTTTGTAGGCAATTACATTGTGTGTGCTCAGTTGCTTAGTTGTGTCCAGCGGTTTGCTACCCCTGGGACTGTAGCTGGCTGGGCTCCTCTGTTCATGGAATTTCCCAGGCAAGAATACTGGAGTGGGTTGAGATTTCCTTCTCCAGAAAAATTACATTGCAAAAGATAAACTAAAAAAAGATACATTATGGTATGTCTATTCTTTGGGTAGTTAAGATGTTAATCATGAAGATTACATAGTTAGGTGGAAATACTATAGTCAATGAATGAAAGGTGATATAAGATTATTCATAAGCTAAATATCCTGGTAGAATTTCCAAACAAAATCTGTTCCTCATCATCTTTAAGATGACTGTCTTGATTTAAACAAAAAACAGCAACAAAAAGGGCTTGTACTTGTTTGGAAAGATTCACTTGGCTGTCGTCACGGTGGGCCATCCGCAGGGCTATTATTTCTGAGGATGACCCAGCGAGATTTTAAGGGCAATCTCTTCCCCATCTGATCACCCAGAAGTCTCAGTCAACCACATGACGATGATCACAGTTAGCAGGCTTCACCCTTCCAATCCCATTTCTCTCTTTCAGCTCTTTGGAATCTCTTCAGGATAAACCAGTTCTGACTCTCAATGTTCTTTCTTTCTGAATAAACGTGAACTACCTTCAGAGAATAAAGTGTGCGACAATGAACAGACTGGGTATAAGGGATATGAACATTTGTCTTGGATATTAAATTTCCAATGGAAATTATTGGATTTTCCTACAAATCCAAAGAATATAAAAGTTGTGTTTTCTCCTCCATAAAACAGCTGGTATCCATGTGTGTTTCAAGTGTCCTAGGGCTTCCCTGGTGGCTGAGTGGTAAAGAATCCTCTTGCCGATGCAGGAGACACGGATCTGATCCCTGATCCAGAGGACCCCACATACCTCGGAGCAACTAAGCCCATGAGCCACTAGTATTGAACCTGCGCTCTAGAGCCCATGCTCTGCAACACAGGCCACCCTGTTGACCAGAAGAGAAGAGACGCCAGCACAATGAGAAGCCCTCGAAATGCAACTGGAGAGTAGCCCTTGCTCACTGCAACTGGAGAAAAGCCCACACGGCAACGAAGACCCGCCAGAGCCAAAAATAAATCTTACAAAAGCCACAGGACTTGAAATATTTTTTTTTAAAGTGTTCTAGGACAGACTCTTAGTCCTCACTTCCATACTTCACTTCGTCACCCCCCAAATCAGTCAACTGAATCACCATCTGTGTGCACTAAGTCACCTTTGTGACGCTATAGACTGATTTCTCTGTCCATGGGATTCTCCAGGCAAGAATACTGGAGTGGGTCACCGTGCCCTCCTCCAGGGGATCTTCCTGATCCAGGGATCGAACCCACATCTCTTATGTTTCCTGCATTGGCAGCCAGGTTCTTTAGCACTAAGGCAGCCACCTGGGAAACCCTGAACCACTGTCTACACAGTTGCTAATCCAAATATCTGAAGTCATTCCTGTAGAAGGCAGCTTCTTCCAGGGAAACAAAGAATCCTGGAGTCCCCATCGCTGACAGCTGCAAACATTCCTTTCTGGCTCACAGGTCAGCATGTGGGTGGAAGCCTTCTGGGCTCAGCTGGTCTTGGATGCACTCATTGGGCCCAGCTAGGGTCCCAGTGTCTTCTTGTCAAGGTCCCAGGTTGGCAGAGAAATATTCCCTGGGAGGTGCTTTAGTTACATTGCAGGCAGGAGCTCAGGAAGGCTGTGCCATCTAAGCCCTCTGCAGTCTCAGCACCCTGTCACTTCCATGGACACTCTGCTGGTCAGAGGAAGTCACGTAGCCACGACCACAGTGAGTGGGGCGGGGACATCCGTCCCCCTCTCAGTGCAGCTGGGCTCAGGGCTGGCTGGGGATGGGTTAATTACAGAAAATGGTTCATTTGTGCACAGCCCCTGCCCAGATCATCAACTTGTCAACCACAAATTGGCCCTTGCCATGGGTGCTTGCCACCTACCTCTACAAGGATTAAATCAGGCACCACTGCAGCTGCTGACCTTCAACCCCCGTGAAAGGAGCTCAGGGCGGAGAGCAGAAATGGTGGAGGGCAGCGCTCTGCGCTCCAGGAAAACTGGTGGGACAGGTCTTCAGATAGTTAGATATTCTCAGGAGCTGAGTTTCTGAGCCCAGTTCTTGTATCTCCTCAGATCTAGAAAAGCATTGAAATCCTTCATGGGGACCATTGTGTCCTGTGACTAGCAGAAGCTTCATGAGATCAGCAGAAACTTTCTACAAAAAATATGTGCTTGACTGTATATACTCTCCCTTTGCCAAAATCACATCATACTGTCCTTCCCCCATCTCTGGAGCAGTTTCTTGAAGCTGTATCTGAGGTGCTGTCTCCCGGGCCGCAGTCCTCATATTGCCCCCAAGAAAACTCGCAACTCTTAGTGGTGCATTTATTTTAGTCCACCAAGTCCTGCTGCTCGTCTCTCCTGTTCTCTCCTGAACAAACGCCACCCCTGCCCTCTTCTCCCCTCTTTCTCCACCCTCCAGCACAAGCTACTACCTGCCCTCTATGGGAGATACTCTCTCTGCTTCCACTTCTCACCTGACCTCCCCCAGTCCACTCTGCACACAGCAGCGGAGAGATCTAAGCACACACCACATGATGCAAAAGAGGCTGTGCTTCTCCCTGGCTCAAGGCCACCTTTAGGCTTCTGGTTGCCCTCAGAATAAAACCCATTCCCCCGGCCTTGGCTGTGGTTCTTATGGGGTGTGGTTTCTGCTCATCTCCTGCCCTCATCCTGGGGCAGCTTCCTGCCTGTCCTGGAGGTCATCCCTCCAGACCAAGAAGATGGTAGACTAATGTCTCCAAATAACCACCTTATCGGGTCTGGATGCCCAGCTGTTTTATAGAACAGAGATGGGGGAAGGCGAGAAAGCCAAGTGAAAAGGTCTTTCATCTTGTAACCATCTCCCAAAATGGCAAGCCTCAGTCAGGGGGATGTGTTCATTTCTTCCTTCCTGCCATCCATAGGTAGACAGGCTCCTGAACAAAGACACTTTAACGGTCAGGCAGAGGGGCAGGGTCCTCTGAGGCAAGCCATTACGTATGATTATAATAACAAAAGCAATGGAAAGCAAGTCCAAGAAGCAATTCCAACAAGAAAAATTACAATTGCCTTTTCCCTGCCATATCCTGACCTCATTCTGGGCAACTCTTTTCTCCTACACCCTCCAGCCGTGCCATCTCCTTGTAGTCCTCAGGTACAGAAGCTCACTCTTGCCTTAGGGCTTTCTCACCAGCTGTTCCCTCTGCCAGGAACTCACTCCTCCAGGTCTCTCTTGTACAAACTCACCTTTGCAAGGAAGCCTTTGTTGGATGTCAGCCTACAGCATTCTCTGCATGGTTCGCAGAACAGCTTGACAGCTCCTCCTTTATATTTGTGGCTTGTTCATTCTGTTTCCTCCCCTCTTCTGTAATGTCACTTCAAGGGTGCAGAGCCCCCCGCACCCCCAGCTCGCAGGAGAGCTCCTGCAAACTGTGGGGACTTGGTGAATATTGCTGAGTGAATTTTGAAGTTTATAATGGCGTGAACTGCACAGTACTCTCTCTTCCTAATAATGCAACTATTTTAGGTGAGGTTGTCCTCGGTGGCTCAGTGGGTAGAGAATCCGCCAGCATTGCAGGAGACGCAGGAAACACGGGTTCAATCCCTGGGTCAGGAAGATCCTCTGGAGGAGGGCATGACAACCCACTCCAGTATTCTTGCCTGGAGAATCTCATGGACAGAGGAGCCTGGAGGGCTGCAGTCCACGGGTCAGCAAAGAGTCAGACGTGACTGAAGCAGCTGAGCAGCCGGGCATATTTTAGGTGAACGTATAAGCGGGGGGAGAGCAGGGGCTTGGTGGTTGGTCTGCTATGGAATTAAATCCAGGTCAGGAGTTGGATGAGAGGTCCGCAGGGAGAAAGACTTGGCACCTTCCGTGAGCAGGGCCATGCAGTGCATGGGAGCCAGCGAGGCTGTGAGGCGAGAGCTGAGACCACAGGGGTGACTCCAGTTCAGTTTCTTCCCAGCTGTGTGTCCCCGGCTACATTATTTTATCCCATTTAACTTAATCCTTGACAGCCCTATCAAATAGGCATTATATATATTTCATGAAGGAAGCAGTTGAGTGTGGGAGATTATATATAATTGGAGTCTGGCCCAGCACAGATGTTCATTAAATGCTGGCCCCCACAAAAAGGATCCCAGGTTCCTCTCTACTACGCCTCTATGTGAATGCGAAGGTATTAAAATTCTAAACTCTGCAACCAGAAATAAAAACGAGGTAATTTCTGAAATTATACAAATGCTTCTCCACAGAGGAAGTCACCTCAGGGTGTCTGTAATTACAGCACTACCTATTACATTTAAATGTGGTCCTCAGAGCAAAAGGCATGCAAACGTGGCTTTCAGTTGGCTCCCAGGCACGGCAGGGAGCAGCAGGCTTCCCACGGCCCTTCGCTTACTTGTGTCCTGTTGGCTCCGTCCCCAGGAGGCCACTGGGCCGCTCCTGCCCTGTTACCTGGTGGCCGGCCTGACTCTCTGACCCACCCATGGCAGGACTTGGGGGAAGACCTGCCTAGGTCTGCTCCATCACTCACGCTAGAATTCTTCCTAACTTCCAACCCCTTCTCAAGAGGGCTCATGATACTGATCTAAAGCCGTAAATGTGATTATTGGGGCTTCCCTGGTGGCTCGGCTGGTAAAGAATCTGCCTGCAATGCAGAAGACCCCGGTTCAATTCCTGGGTTGGGAAGATCTGCTGGCGAAGGGAAAGGCTACCCACTCCAGTATTCTTGGGCTTCCCTTGTGGCTCAGCTGGTAAAGAATCCGCCTGCAATGCAGGAGAGAGACCCTGGTCCAATTCCTGGGTTGGGAAGATCCCCTGGAGAAGGGAAAGTCTACCCACTCCAGTATTCTGGCCTGCAGAATTCCAGGACTGTATTGTCCATGGGGTTGTGTCAGTTGGGCACAACTGAGTGACTTTCACTTTCACTTTTCACTTTTCATGGGATTATTGAGAAGATAAGTAAATAGTTATGGATATTCAAGCAATTTCTGTTTTAATTTTTTAAATTGAAGGATAATTGCTTTACAATGTTATGTTAGTTTCTTTGGACAACACTGCACCAACTACATGTGTGCATATATCCTCTCCCTCCTGGGGCTTCCCAGGTGGCTCAGTGGTAAAGAACCCGTCTGCCAATGCAGGAGATGCAGGTTTGATCCCTGGGTCGGGAAGATCCCCTGGAGGAGGACATGGCAACCCATTCCAGCATTTTTGCCTGGAGAATCCAACGGCCAGAGGAGCTTGGCAGGCTAAAGTCCATGGGGTTGAAAGAGTCATGCACTGAAGTGAGTTAGCACGTAGCATCCCCTCTCGAGCCTCCCTCCCACTCCCTACCCCAAGCACTGAGCTGAGCTCCCTGTGTTACACAACAGCTTCCCACTAACTATCTATTTCACACAGGGGAGTGTATATATGTCAATGCTACTTTGCCAATTCGTATTTCTTTTTGCTAAGAATGGCTTCCCAGGTGGCTCAGTGGTAAAGAATCCGTCTGCCAATGCAAGAGATGCAGGAGATGCTGGTTTGATACCTGGGTCAGGAAGATCCCCTGGAGAGTGAAACAGCAAGCCACTCCAGTATTCTTGCTTGGGACATCCCATGGGCAGAGGAGCCTGGCGGGCGATGGTCCATAGGGTTGCAGAGAGTGGGACTCGATTGAGCGACTCAGCACACACGCACAGGTGTACCTGTCACCCTCAGGGCATGGTCCTCTGTCTGTGGTTGTACTGGGGTCCCCATTCCACCTCTCACAAGGTCGGGGACCGTGTGCAGGTGAGATGAGCTCTCTGGTCTTCCCTCCTTCACCTGTGAAGTGGGTGCAGGCGTCACACATCCCGTTGCAACTGGGTGGGGCTCCCAGGGGGTCGTGTCCGTGGAGCCCCCAGAGCAGGTAGGCAGTGCTGTGTGCGGGTTGCTGCATAAATGCACACGCAGCTGCCTCAGCCAGCCTCCCTGCCTCCCAAGGGCTGGAGGGGTCAGGACTTGCTCTGGAAGCTGAGTGTAGGTAACGGCGACCACCTCAGGCCAGGCTGGTTTAAAGACTGGTCAGTTTCCCTCCCACCCCCATCTTGAGACCTGCTCTGTGGTCAGGGTGTTTCCTGGACACTCTTCAGATGACTGCATCAGACTGCAGCTGGTACCCACATCTCTCAGGGTGTTCAGGGTGTTTCCTGGACACTCTTCAGATGACTGCATCAGACTGCAGCTGGTACCCACATCTCTCAGGGTCTCAGTTCAGTCGCTCAGTCGTGTCTGACTCTTTGAGACCCCATGGACTGCAGCACACCAGGCCTCCCTGTCCATCACCAACCCCCGGAGACTGCTCAAACTCATGCCCATCATGTCGGTGATGCCATCCAACCGTCTCATCCTGTCGGCCCCTTCTCCTCAGGGTTTAGAGTCACATGGACCTGGTCGGGGGCAGAGGACAGAGAAGCTGTGCTGGCCGAGGTGGGCTGTATAGGGAGGGGATAGTGAGGTGATGGGGGGCGGAGGGTGAACGTCCCCACGGGCAGGGGCGATGGGCACTGTCCTCTCTCCTGTCTCCACCCCTGGGCTGTGTTCAGAACCGTCACAGGACTGTTAACACGGGCAGGGGCCACCGGACGAACTATTCTAGTCTTCTTTCCTGTGCTTCAACCCCCAGCCCCATGCTACCCGGGGACCCCTTCTCTCAGTGATTGCCTCCAGTGGACTGGAGGTCTTCATCCAGGCAGGGGGCTAGTGGGGTCCTGGAGTCAGACCAGCACCCCCACGCAGGCTTGGTGGATGGTCAGAGCTGGGGAGAAAGGCCGGAGCCCTCACGTGGGCCACCAAACCAAGGGAAACCCACAGGCCAGCTCACCAGCCTGGCCCTGCACCAGCAGGCCTGACCGAATCTGGCTCCTGTTCACTGAGTTGATGATGTCGCTGTAAACGTGGGGAGCTTTAAACCATGGTGATGAGACTCACACCTGGGCCCCGACACCCCCAGTTCCTGTGTTTCTAGGAAGTCTGCTGAAGGCACCACCCGCCATCACGGACTCAGTGGACATGAATCTGAGCAAACTCCAGGAAACAGTAGAGGACAGAGGAGCCTCGCGTGCTGCCCTCCATGGGGTCGAAGAGTCCAATAGGATTTATCGACTGAACAACACCTGCTCCTGGACTGTCCCTGCCACTCCTGCTTCTCTGATGGATACCAGGTTCCGATCAGAGCCCAGCATGACCTTGCCTATGATTGAAGCCCAGAACCTGAGATCTGGCTTCTGTCTCCATCCCAGCTCCTAGAGTGGGGCTTCCCTTTGGAGTGCCTGTCCATAAAGGGGCTGAGACCTCAAGACAGATGCTTACCTGGCGTGCTGACCCATCGTCTATCCTATCTGGGCTGAATCCCAGCCAGAGCGCTTTCTAGACCTCTGATCTCCCCTCCTGATTCCCAGAAACAAGGTTTGAAGGAGGCGCGCGTTTGCTGAGCCTGGGGCGCCAGGCACCCTGCCTGTCGCTCACATCTCATCTGAACTTCACGAGAACAGGAACGAACATGCGAGACATTTTCTATTCAATTTCAAAGCACTTTCTTAAAAGTGACTTCTGACAACTGTCACTAAAGGGAAATAGACCCAGTTTGAAAAAGAACAACCCTGAAATCTCGTAAGAATTGATTGCCTCTGCTTTGCCATTGAGAGAAAAACAAGCCCTTTTTCTACTTGGAGCTGGTGTGGTCCTTGGATTCATTCTACTTATCTTCTGGCTGGTCTCAGTGCTTAATATATAGAGCGCCTCATGGAATCAACAATAAAAGCAAAGAAAGTACTTCCCAAGCCCACAGATTTCGGTTGAAAAACAGCCCTGCGGTGGAAACAATTATTTGCTCTTATCTGTGAGACCAGCTCTGTCCGCACCGCCGTATCCACCCAAGCTCTGCAGACCATAAATCACGACTCCCATCTTTCTGTACAGAACAGCAGCCATGGCTGCTCACAAAGCCCTAGGAGCAGGTCCTTTGTCTTGGATCCCCTCGTCCTGTGTGACGCATGCTCCAGCCCCCCAGCCCTGCCCTGGAGGGGGTCCTGATAAGAGGTGTCAAGGACGGGGAGGGGAAATGCACTGCTGGAATGGGCCCTTCCCCACCAAGTTCACATGCCGGGAGCAGGCCGTCAGTATCTGTGGGCTCTTGGTAACCTTTGTGTTTGTGTTTAAAATGCATTCTGCGCGTGTCCTCCTAGGCTGCTGGAGCTCACTCACAGGTACGTGGGCAGGGGTGGGACTCCTGGTGGAGGGAAGGTGGGGGAGGGCAGAGGAGCACTGCCGATGGGGGCGCTGGAGGCAGCCCTGAGCGTCCTGAGAAGACAGACCTTGTCCCTCTGCCGGTCCAAGCACTCCAGACGCTCTCAGTGCAGCAGCGTCTGAGACGTCTGTTGGGGACCCTGAGAGGATGCAAAGCTGGGCAAGCCCATCCCTGCCCCCCACCCTGAGGGGCTGGACGTGGAGTGGCAGGGGGCGCTTCTGTGAAGAAGGCGGTGCTGAGCCTCGTGACCCCGATTCTGTAGAAGCGGGATGGGGGCGTGAGAGGGGAGGATGAACCCAGGCCCTCCTGGGCAGACGCCAACCCAGCAGAGGCGGGGACTGGCCTTTGTCTGGGAGTTTGGGTTTGTGTCAAGGTGGGAGGGAAAGATGTATCATGTAGTTTAAGGTCAGAACTAGGAGCTCGTGCGTGGGTACCTGCGTGGTGTTTGCAAGTGCGCACATG
This sequence comes from Bos mutus, assembly GCF_027580195.1. Classification (NCBI taxonomy): domain Eukaryota; kingdom Metazoa; phylum Chordata; class Mammalia; order Artiodactyla; family Bovidae; genus Bos; species Bos mutus. The sequence continues at coordinate 66,669,776 of NC_091636.1, forward strand.
GCTCAGTTGGTGAAGAACCCGCCTGCAATGCAGGAGCCCTGGGTTCGATCCCTGGTTCGATTCCTGGGTCAAGAAGATCCGCTGGAGAAGGGATAGGGTACCCACTCCAATATTCTTGGGCTTCCCTTGTGGCTCAGCTGATGAAGAATCCACCTGCAATGTGGGAGACCTGGGTTCGATTCCTGGGTTGGGAAGGTCCCCTGGAGAAGGGAAATGCTACCCCCTCCAGTGTTCTGGCCTGGAGAATTCATGGGGTCGCAAAGAGTCGGACACGACTGAGCGCCTTTCACCTCATTGCACGTGTGCATGCGTGTACGTGTGGATGTGTTCGAGCCTACGTTCTCACGTGCACTCATGCACGTATGTGCCTGCCCGTGCACGTGTGTGTCCCATTCGTAAACCGAAAGCAAGAAGCCCAGTGGGAGGGGCCTGGAGATGAACCAGCACTTCAGGTGGGAGTTTGCAGGGCTGGGAGAGAACAGGTGGGTGAGGCAGGGAGATCTGACCTCCCTGCCTCCACCAAGCACCTCTCCACTGCATGTTGTTCCCTTTGCAAACAATCTGCTGAGTTCCTACTAAGTGCCCTGCACTGTGCCAGGTAAGAAGCTTCTCCACATTGCTGAGACCCCATCACAGCATTCGTTGCTGTTCAGTCTCTAAGTTGTGTCCAATTCTTTATGACCCCATGGACTGCAGCACACCAAGCTTCCCTATTCTTCACCATCACCCAGAGTTTGCTCAAACTCATGTCCATTGAGTCAGTGATGCCATCCAACCATCTCAACCTCTGTCATCCCCTTCTCCTCCCGCCCTCAAACTTTCCCAGCATCAGGGTCTTTTCCAGTGAGTTGACTCTCCTCATCTGGTGGCCAGAGTATCGGAGCTTCAGCTTTAGCATCAGTCCTTCCAATGAATATTCAGGGTTGATTTCCTTTAGAATTGACTGGTTTGATTTTCTTGCAGTCCAGGGGACTCTCAAGAGTCTTCTCCAACACCACAGTTTGAAAGCAACAATCCTTAAGTGCTTAGACTTCTTTAAGGTCAAACTCTCACATCCATACATGACTACTGGAAAACCCATAGCTTTGACTGTATGGACCTTTGTAGGCAAAGTGATGCCTTTGTTTTTTAATATGTTGCCTAGGTTTGTCATAGCTTTTCTTCCAAGAAACAAATATTTTAAAATTTCATGCCTGCAGTCACCAACTGCAGTGATTTGGGAGCCCAAGAAAATAAAGTCTGTCGCTATTTCCACTGTTTCCCCATCTATTTGCCATGAAGTGATGGGACCAGATGCCATAGTCTTAGTTTTTTGAATGTTGAGTTTTAAGCCAACTTTTTCACTCTGCTCTTTCACCGTCATCAAGAGGCTCTTTAATTCTTCTTCACTTACTGCCATGCAGAGTGGTATCATCTGTATATCTGAGGTTATTGATATGTCTCCTGGCAATCTTGATTCCAGCTTGTTATTTATCCAGCCTGGCATTTTGCATGATGTACTCTACATATGAGCTATATAAATAGGGTGACAGTATACAGCTTTGTCGTAATCCTTTTCCAATTTTGAACCAGTCAGTTGTTCTATGTAAGGTTGCTTCTTGACCTGCATACAGGTTTTATAGGAAACAGTAAAGTGGTCTGGTATTCCCATCTCTTGAAGGACTTTCCACAGTTTGCTGTGACCCACACAGTCAAAGGTCTTCTCATAGTCAAAGAAGCAGAAGTAGATGTTTTTCTGAAATTCCCTTGCTTTCTCTATGATCCAATGAATGTTGACAATTTGATCTCTGGTTCCTCTGCCTTTTCTAAACTCAGTTTGTTGGAAATTCTTGGTTCACATACTGCTGAAGCCTAGTTTGAAGGATTTTGAGCCTAACCTTATTAGCATGTGAAATGAGGGCAATTGTGCAGTAAAGTTTGAGCATTCTTTAGCATTGCCCTTCTTTGGATTGGGATGAAAACTGGAAAGCCTTCTTATCTCTCCTTGCTGTTCACAGCATACATTACAAACTCTTTGAAAGCAGAGCTTCCAGAGGCACACTTGAGCACGTGTGTGTGAGTGCACAAACGCTGTGCCAGGTGGGGGTCGCTGAACAGACTTGCCTGGAATCTGTTTGCGTTGAGGAGCAGGTTTCTGGATTCTTCCTTATTCTCTCATCTCCGTTCTGTTGAGAGGTCTCTTCTGTTTTGCATCTCCTCACCTCCCTGCAATTTGCAGAGTCCCAGCTCGGTCTAGAGAAGCAAGGACGTAGGTCCCCAAGGCCCACAGCTGCTCTGTCCAAAGGCCATAGACCCCTGTGTATGAGCACACACTCATGAGACTCAGGCATGCCTCTGTTCCAGATGCCCTTGCTTAATTTTGAATAAATGAATTAGTGAAGAATCCATGAGTCTGTATTTAGGGTAAGGAGGATCCCCCTGGGAGAAAGTGAAACGCCCCTTTCCTGGGGTGGCGGTGGGGGCTGGGAAGAATCCAGAGAAAATGCTCACCTGTCTCCGAGGTTCAGCTGCTTGCAGATTTCACGGGCTCCCTCCGGCTATGGTGTGCGTCATTGTGTGATCACTATTCTGTGATCCTGTGATAATCACACCTGTTTATTTGAAGATGTTACCATGTCAAGGTGACAAGTAAATGAAAATGTGTGTAATTCTCAAAACTAGTCAATGAACATTGACGTAATCAACCAGTCAGCTTTTCAGGTGTGGGCATTCTGGACCTTGGACGCTCCTAAAGTGGGGCCCCCTTGCCCTCTCACAGCTTCCTGAGTTTCAGCTCACTTAATTTGTGCTGAAAAATTCTTTTCTTTTTTTTTTTTTAAAGGAGTGGTAAAAAGGCTGAGCTCTGTCAGGGTTAGAGCTAACCCTATGTATGAAAGCTCTGAGAAAATTAAGAGGAATTGTTAATAAAACATCAGAAGGGGGTGGAATAGACCAGAAGGCTGCAAGCAAACTCACTGTGGCCGAGAAGAAGGACCTCTTTTCACCCAGGAAAGAGAAGAAAGCGAGTGTCTTGAAGCAAAGGTCCCAGGCTGATCAAATGAAGTTTGGGCTCTGAATCATCAGTCATGTATAGGAGACACAGAGGAACTTGTCTCGGAGATGTGTCTCAGCTGCGAGCTCTGCCACAAGCGGCACCGCCCTGCATGCATCTCTCCTTACTTTTCAAAATAGGAAGCCGCTTCCACTGGTTTGGATTCTTCTCTATCAGCAGCAACAAGCTAAGGAACAGGCTTTTGGGGGAACATTTCTGACTTTTGGGGCTGCTCTCCACCGTTTGAGTCTTGTCTACTTAAGCATGGTCCCTGAGTTGAAGGACAGTTTTAATCATATTCAAAATAGCTTTTTAAGAATAAATAAGTGAACGAATAAACGATACGACAAATAAGTGACTGTGGAAGCTTGGAAGCATATTTCCAAAATTCCTTGGTTCTCTTTCTGCAGAGAGGTCTGGACTGCTTGGACAGAAGCGGGCAGAGGACTGACCATCCAGTTTTCTGACTTGGGTTTCAAGAAACTGATGTATTTTATTTCCCACCTCCTGGGACACTAGGTTGGTTGGTTGGTTCCTAGTACCATTCTGTGAGGAAGCTCAAGCCACCGGGTGGGGATGTCCACATGGAGGGGACCCAATATCCAGCACCAGCTTGCAGCTCTGTGATGTGCCCTCTCCGAAGTACAAACAGTTGAGTTGTGCTGAGTGATGCCACATGGAGCAGAGCCTAGCTTCCCTGCTAAGCCCTGCTCAGCAAAAGAAAATAAATGTGTGGTTTAAGTCCCAGGGCTTCGGGGTCATCGATTCTGCAGCAATAGATAACTAGATACAATTTATGAACAAGTATTATGACATTGAATGATGCAAGCCACAGTGATTTCCAGGACTTTCGTTACTGGGCTGGAGGCTTCGTGCCCTTGGTGATAAGATACAGCCCAAGGTTAGAGCCTCAGGCTCCTTATCTGTAAGGAAGATAATGTCCATCTCATGCTCACGTTTGAGGATGAAGTTAGATATGCAAAGTGCCCATGATGCCCTTGGCAGAGCGCCTTCCTCAACATGGGTAGGTTCTTTTTTTTTCCCCTTCACCTGCCTCCCCACCCCCAGGAGATGATTGATTTCCATTTGTTTGCTTTGCTGTGATTTCAGAAGTGACCTAGACAGATAAGAACTTGGCAAGAGTCACTGTCTCAGAGGAGATGAAAAGAGAGGCCTCGAGTTCAGGGAGGGGAGAGAGAATGTCTTTCATACAGTTCAAACTTGGAAATAATGCGTATGTATCACAGTTCAACAAAAGCAAACCGGAATGAAAATGTTTTTATGAAATGACCCGGAGGTATAAAAAAATTCACTTTCCGAATCTAAATGAATATCTAAGAAGTACAGGTCTTATGACAAAACACAGGTTTTCCAACATTTACTTTCTAAAGGGGCCTAAGAGAAAGGAACCCTGGCTCTGATGATGGGGAATGCATAGTGGGCCCTTTCCTTGGGCTTCTGGAGGGCTCATTCCAGGCTTGGCCTTGAGAGGTCTCCTCTGTGGGCACCTTGACCCCATTCTGTGACACAGACCTCAGCTGTGGTGGGTGGAGCAGACACACCAGGAATCAGATGCCTGGGAGGGAAAAATCTGGGAGTCAGTCTCCTTATGAGCTGGAAGTGCTGCTCAACCTCGGCAGAAGGAGGAAAGGATGGTCCTTACTGCCTGCCCCTCCCAGCTCCTCCTTTTCATCTTCCTCAGCGAGTGTCAAGGTGATCAGCAGGAGTCCTGGGTCAGTGTCTTAGAACAGGCTCAGATTCTGGGGGAGAGGAGGACCCGTCTGCCGTTATCATAGCTGGATGGGTAAATGTTTCTTAAACAAGCTGGTTGACCATCTTCACAAAGATTTGGAGCACAAAGCATTATTGTAATCTTTCTCCTGTGGAGGGTCACTGTCAGATTCCCCTTACCCTACGAAGGGGACCATTTTCCTCTGGAAACGGCCGTGTGATGCTAACACTGGGGTGCAAGGCATGGAGGGATTTTCTGACCTGGAAAGTTTGGGGTTGGGCTGGAGTACAACATCCCCCGGAAGTAATCTTGGGAATGCCAGTGCTGGGTACAGATGGCAGTTACCAGGTGAAAAGGTCCCATGGACAAAATCCTTTGGGGAACTCTTGAGTTCAGCAGGTCTCTTTGTGGCAAGATTGGTCAGAGGCTTTAAAATTCAGTGGGACTCTTCAGGAGGAATACCATGCTTACATGGTTCTAAAGGTTCATGACCAATTTCTCTGAGAAATTGGGAAGACTGGGCCTTGTGGGTATCAGTCGGGAACTCTGATCTTTAGGACCTGAGTGTTATTAATATTAAATTCAAAAAAATCAAGGAGAAGCTCAGATTTAATTTTATCTTCTCTTTGACCTTTTCTATGGCTAGATGGCATCACTGACTTAATGCACGTGAGTTTGAGCAAACTCCGGGAGATAGTGAAGGACAGGAAATCCTGGTGTGCTGCTGTCCATGGGGTCACAAAGAGTCAGACACGACCGAGCGACTGAACAGTAGCGACGGTGGTTCTCCTAATTGCTCTCAGGGGCTCCTGTCCATCCTTTCTATTTTACTCAGACACAGGTGTGCATCCCCGCTGCTGGGAGGGTCCTAGTGGGGCTGACCTGTGCCTCCACCAGCCCCTTCACAGGTGTTATTACTGGTGTCTCATTGCATCAGAGCCTGGTTCTTCTGGCCGATTTCTCCCTAGGATTTGAAAGATGTCCATCACCACCGTGTTGAGGGGACTTTGGTTGTTGCTGTTCAGTTGCTAAGTCGTGTCCGACTCTTTGTGACTCCATGGACTGCAGCACGCCAGGTCCCTCTGTCCTCCACTATGTTCAGGAGTTGGCTCAGGTTTATGTCCATTGAGTCGATGATGCCATCCAACCTGGGACTTTGATATTTTTGGCTGACTCATGTCTTTTATGGACCCACCCATGTGCAGCCTGTAGGTGAATCTCTTCTCCTCCGTGAACCTAAGGGTTCAGGAATTTATTAAGTCTTTTCCTGTAAAGGACCAGATAGTAAATATTTCCAGCTTTGCTGGCCAGAGATTAAAGTCTCTGTTGCAACTACTGAGCTCTGGTGCTAAGTGTGAAAGCAGCCACAGACAGTGGGTTGCCAATGATCGTTCTTGTTCTCTGATGGATCCTGAGTTCTCTTAGAGCTCTCGATCAGTCATCAAATTATTAGCTTCCCCTCTAGTCACAAGGCTAGATTATAAGCTATAGAACTTAATTTACATGTTATTTCACCCAAGGATTGGAACTTGCACCTGAACTCGAAACTTAACGCACATGGCTTTGACTCCTGACTGGTCATTCAGGGCCAATGAGTGGAAATGGACAAGGAGGAGATTTGGACCCCATGCCATGACTAGCACTCAGAACTGTGCATCAGTGATGGTCCATCTGGGAGTCAGTGAGTGAGAGGTGAGTGCCCTGACTTTGGGGGTCACTAAGCAGTGGCTTCAGGTTGCTTTGTTCTAGAAATTACAGATGGGCCTTCCTGGGCTCTGAAGACATTTCCATGCCTGACCTTCCGATGTGGATCCAGACTCTGGTTCCCTCCTCCTCACTCCACCCTCCTGTCTGTATGGGTCCCTCCCAGGTGGCCCTAGTGGTAAAGAGCCTGCCTGCCAATGTGGGAGACATAAGAAACATGGGTTTGATCCCTGGGTTGGGAAGATCCCCTGCAGGAAGGCAAGGCAACCCACTCCAGTATTCTTGCCTGGAGAATCCCGTGGACAGAGGAGCCTGGCCGGCTACAGTCCATGGGGTCGCAGAGTTGTACAAGACTGAAGCAACGTTTCACGCATGCCCCCTGGGTTGCTGCTGCTGCCGGGGGTATGGACGCTGCAGGTCATCTCACCCAGTGCAAATCAAGTCAGAACAGATGCCTGTTGGGAAAATGAGTTGAAACTAAGACGCTGACGTTGAGTTATTGAATTGCTTTGATGGGCTCCAGAGCCTGATACGGTCACACGTGGTGGCCACAGTGTCAGCTGCATCTGGCTGCTTATTAGTTTAGCAGTGAGCTGTAGCAGCACACTCCCTGCTCCAGGGTTCTCCTTGCTTTAGGAGTCTGCCTCCCCCTGCTTCCCGAGGCAGGAGGAGGCACACTGGGCGCACAGCTCTTCCTGCTCCCCAGCCCTGCAGGCGGCTGCTTGTTCTGTAGTTGCTCTTGTAGCACATCTAAGCGTCCCATGTCCCAGACATCTACAGATTGGGTCCAAGAGGCAACACTCGTCCCTAGAGGGTGTCAGGGCTGTGACTCAGGGTGTGAGTTTTTACCCTGCTGCCAAGCGCTCACGTTAGCTGTCAGTCTCCTAGAGACTGGTAGAAGGCACAACACTCAGAAACAAAGGAGATCGTTGAACATGGCAGGGCAGTCTCCTTGCCCCTGAGTCCCGTAGGCATAGGCAGGTGGGCCTCTGCACACAGTAGGTGTGTTATCACTCAGGAAACTTGAGCTCAGGGGACCCGAGTCTTTCAGTAATGGCCAGTGAGCATGCCTGTCCTTTTCTCTGGAGGGAGAGACTATTTGTATGGAGGGATTCTCCATCGAGGCACCAGGGGCATTCTGAACCAAATAATGCTTGGTTGCCAGGGGCTTTCCTGTGCACTGTAGGGTGTGTGGAAGCCTTCCTGGCCTGTACTCTCCAGATGCCGTTGGCACCCCCATCCCAACTATGCAAAGCAGAAATGTCTTCAGGCATTGCCAAATGTCCACTCAGGGGCAAAATTGCCCCTGACTGAGAACCATTGCTCTATGCAACGTGTAAGCACGTATTCACTACTGAAACATCCTTGAGAAGAACGAGCATCCTTGTAACACAAGGCAGGTGAGTGTTCCCTGAGTGGGTTTGGGAGACAGTGATGCTCAGTATCTGGTCCAGGGTGCAGGGGTGGCGAGATACCTCATGAGTTTTAGTTGGCATTTACCCATGGGTTCCCTTCTCCTGAGGATTGCCCTGGGACACCGATCTCTCCCACTTCCAAATTATGTCTGTATGAAGCTCAGCACCTTCTGTAGCTTGGGATGCTGGCAGATAAGATGCTGAGATACTAGCCTGGGAGCACCTGTAATGATGTGAGGAGCTGTCCGTCACATGGTACTGAAGTTTTGTGTGCCGGGAGGACGTGGTGGATTAACCTGCCTGAGAATCTACTATAGACATGCCATAAAACTATTGGGTTATTTTTAAGATGACAAGGCATAGTTTCATAACACACGGAAGGCTCTGTGAGAACAAAAGTTTTTTAAAAAAATTTTTAAAGGATACATGTTCAGCTCTCGATACTCAACACCAACAATTTTTTGTTGAATGAACAAATATAAAATCAGGCATGAGAGCTCAGATTATCCTCTTATAATGAGGATTTTTCTCTATGTTACTGAGGTGACGTCTACCACAACAGTTTGTTCCTCTATGATTCCTTACCACCCGATTTCTTTTCCCTGGAAAATGAGAAGTGATGGGGAAGGTGGGCCTCAGGTTCTTCTGAGCCCTGGAAGCAACCACTCTGAACCAACCCCACTGCTTTCCCAGGAAGGAGCTCTGACATGATGGTCTTTGCCTACAGTTGGTCATCGTGGGGCTGAGGTCATGAGATTCAGGACAAGAGGGGGGTCACCATCAGAAAGACCTGAGCGAGGGCCGCAGGGGAAAAGCTTTCTTTACATATCTGAGCGACAAGGGTGTGGATGTTACCTAGCTACTTAACTTCCACAGCTCAGTTCTGTGATGATCAGAATCTACAGTTTAATCAAAGTATGAACTGGACTGGCTTAGCCTGGTTTTTAATCTTCACTCCTGTTTCTTCCTTGGGTTGTAAATGGAAATCTTTCATCGCATTGGCCAGTGGGATATAAACACATCCTTTTCCAGGAAAGGACTCTGTGTAAGCTTGAAGGAGTTTATTAAATTAGTATGTGGGATATGATTTCACCCTAGTGATAAAAGCTGCAGCTGCTTTTAAAGAAACGGCTTTCAGTCTTCAGCTCTCCCATACAGGTGCTCTGTTCTAGAGACGGACGGCCGTGAGACGCCTTCCTCGGGAAGGATAATCAGCCAGGAGACAAATGAGTGGCCCTGCCTTTCACACTGTACATGCCGGCTCTTCACTAGCGGAGGTTGGAAGTCATGGATTTCATTACTGCAGCACATTAAGGGCCAAGGGAAAAAAAATCCAATTTGCTGCTGCCTCAGTGACTTTGTGTTTTAATCAAATGGATAGGAAAGAATCATTAATGGATGCTCAGACTGATTAAAATTCCAGTGAGAAAGAAAAGAAATGAGATTGTGACCCAGCCTTAGAAGGTCACTCGTTGGCTGGCAGTCCCTAGCCTGCAAAGCCTCAGACCGTTGATTGTTACTGCACTGTTTATCTAACACCCCAAAGGGGTGGGAAGCCTGATCAGTATCCTTGCTCAGGGGGTCCCTGCTATAAAGGAAGGTGGCTGTTCTTCCTGGAATGAGGTGGCAAGAGGGTCACGTACATCTTCTCTGTGCAGATGAAGTTTCCGTTTCCCTGCACCCTTGGATCTTGATTTAAGATTGCAAAAACTTATAAAGATGTGGCCACGGCAGTGATTACCTGTGTATTTTCAGGGTTACTGGAGGCATGGAAGGAAGCTGCAAATGCATTTGAAAGCAGTCTGAAAGCTATGAAGCGCTACTCAAATTTAGAGTGCCTGATATTATTGTTATTATTATTTCCATCCCTGTCATTATTGTGATTACTGTCAGTGCTACTAGGAAGTTTAAGATCATGCGAAGTTTTCGATATGGCTTGTCTGCTTGACAGACAAAGCCCAGAGAGGCAGCTGATGAATGGAAAACTTTTTCAAGGCAGAATTTCCCTTCCTGATTGACAGGCGGCTGTCTCTGGGTGCAGCCTCAGGACACTGGGGAGAAATCATCCACAAGAGAAAAGGGGAGCAATTTCACTGATGTGTCCATGGGAGGTGACTGCCGCACAGATGCTTGTGCCTTAGGGCAGGTTGGTAGCCTTCATTCATTCTTGTTCATGCACTCCTGCCTTCCCTCCTCACCCGTTGAGAGCCTGCTGTGTATCAGGCTGTGTTCTTCTCATGATCACATTTCCCGTCTTCCAGGAAGGCATGCTCTTTCATATCAGAACACTCAAGGGCTGGCAAGATCAGCACGCAGAGGGAAGCCCCCTGAGGACTCTGTGTGGGTGCGAGGATGTGAGGAAGGCAGACAGTCTTGACAGAGTAAGTCGGACACTGTTTACAATCTATCTGTAAAATAGATTGGAAACAGTTTTCGCAAAGCATGGACAATTTTTAAAAAGTCAAATAGGACTAAGAGATGCCATGGCCACTCAAAATGCAAATTAGACCCATAAGCCAAATGGAGTAGGCAAACAAAAATAAAGACACGCACGCCTCAGCATCCCTCAGAATTGCTGAAGCTGTATAAAAATCTGGACTGAGAGCTGGGTGTGGGTTGGGGGGCACAGAGTGGAAGGGAATGAGCAGGTGGTAAACTGGTCTCCATTGCCTGGGGTCAGAGAGACAGAGCCTGTCCTGCTACAATTTGAAAGAAAGCTAAAAGGGCTTTTTTCGGTTTGCCTGTTTGGCTCAGTGGATAAAGAATCCACCTGCCAATGCAGGAGACCTGGGAGATGAGAGTTGGATCCCTGGGTTGGGAAGATCCCCTGGAGAAGGGAATGGCCACCCATCCCAGTCTTCTTGTCTGGAGAACTCCGTGGACCTAGGAACCTGGCATACAGTCACGAAGAGCTGGACACGACTGGGTGACTAAGCATACACACCCTGGGTACCATCTTGAAAGTTGGTACCCATCTGTGAAGTTACCCCTAATCTTTCCTGCTGCCCCTGAGCCTGCAGTCCTTCTTGACTTGGAATTTTCAGCTTACCAAGTCAGAGGGTTGTGATTCCTGTAAGGTGACTGCACAGCAAGAGAAGTGGCTCTTCCTCTTGGAGACCCCACACCCTGTGTCCTCCTCAAGGGGACAATGTCGGTTTCATGTTTAGGGACTTGATTTAAACAACTGATGAGAATTAAACATTGTTTCCTATCTGGAGTCTTATTTGTTTTATTTTAGCCAAGATGTTTGTGACTGTGAACACCCCTCACTGGGACTCTGGCCGTGGCAGAGATGAGAGAGGGTTGACAGTGTCCTGAGCTCGCCGCTGTGTCCCTCTCCCTTGCAGGAGCCAGGAGGGACCAGAACAAGCTCTTGTGGACCAGAAGCGATGACTGAGATGGTTGTGAGGAGTTAAAGAATAAGTGGGAAAGGAGGAAGCCACTGGAGCCAGTGCTCTGTCTGCAGCAGAGAGTCCACAGCTCCTGGTTGAATAAGACCTGTGTTAAAGAGCAGCTTCAGCCCCCACAGCTCACAAACCCAAGTAACTACAGACCGATGAGGACTTTGATGTTGCTCAAGTGTGCTTGATTCTTATAGCAACTTGCTTCTCTTTTTTTCTTCCTGGTTAAGAAAGAAGAAAGAAAGAAAGAAAAAAAAAGAACGAAAGAAAAAGAAAGAAAGAAAGTGAAGTTGATCAGTCATGTCCGACTCTTTGCAACCCCGTGGACTATAGCCTACCAGGCTCCTCTGTCCATGGGATTCTCCAGGCAAGAGTACTGGAGTGGGTTGCCATTTCCTTTTCCAGGGTTCTGGTTAAGAATTTTCCTTTATTAAAACTGCCTTCCCCCCATACACACACACACACACACACACACACACACAGTCTAAACCTTTGCTAAAACAGTTTCTATACTTGCTTTCCAATATATTTTCCCTGAATGTTTTTATCCCACACTAACCCTTTCTCTTCTTGGCATTTTGTTAATTATGAAGTTGTTATTAATACACCATCTCTTCCCATCACCCACCTCCCCATGCTGAGTCAATTTGGAATTAATTTGTTTCTTATTATTAAAGTAGTTCAGAATCATGCGTAATGTTTTGCAACAGTAGCAACAGAAGGGCAAACCACTCCCATCTTGCCTGCTAAGCGCAGACATTGTTTTACATGCTTCATGCACACGTGCTCACATGAGCCAGACAGCCCAGCCCAGTCCTCTGGGACGGGGCCAGCTTCCCTCCAGGCCTCTTCCCCGGCTTCTTTCCCACCTTGCTTCCGAGGGCGGCTGTGTTCCTTCCCACGTCTCCTGCATTGATTGGCTCCAGCAGGCGCCTGGCCTGGGAGTGTGTGGTCTTCAGGGCAATTCCCGCCTCTCTGCTCCATTCATTCCACATAGTACCAACCTCAGGGGTAGTCCTCAAGGGACTTCCTGTTTCTAAGTTATTGGCAGGGGTCGGAGGGGGGCAGGTCTTCAGGTTCACGTGAAGCTCTCGCAGGGAACGTGAGCCAGTCCGGGAGGGTTGGGAGTGACACTGAAGGAGTGTGTGTGAATAAGAGACAACAGACCCCACTGAAAGGCCGCAGTGCACGTGTTGGTTATTGAGTGACGTTCCCTCTCCTGGGATGATGCTGTGGTGACTTCAAGTCCTCCTTGCAGAGCTGTCTGAAGGTAATTGCGGCTATTGATGGCACCTTCATGGAATCCCTGTTGTGTCACGGGGGCAGCACAGGAGCTACTGAGTGCAGAACAGGTGATTCAGTGGGAGGGGGTGAAGACCATGATTTGGGGGCGGTGCATAGGTGCTCCTGGTCCAGTCCCGGCTGAGGCTGGGGGAGAAGCTGGGGTGTCAGTCATGTGACCCTGGAGTAGCCTGGGGAAAGCTGACTGTGTCCTAAGTTCAGTTCAGTCGCTCAGTCGTGTCTGACTCTTTGTGACCCCATGGACTGCAGCACACCAGGCCTCCCTGTCCATCATCAGCTCCTGGAGTTTACTCAAACTCATGTCCATTGAGTCGGTGATGCCATCCAACCATGTCATCTTCTGTCGTCCCCTTCACCTCTCACTTTCAATCTTTCCCAGCATCAGGGTCTTTTCCAATGAGTCAGTTCTTCACATCAGGTGGCCAAAGTATTGGAGTTTCAGCTTCAGCATCAGTCCTTCCAATGGACACTCAGGACTGATCACCTCTAGGATGGACTGGTTGGATTTCCTTGCAGTTCAGGGGACTCTCAAGAGTTTTCTCCAACACCACAGTTCAAAAGCATCAATTCTTGGGCGCTCAGCTTTCTCTATAGTCCAACAACTGACTGTGTCCTGGGACTTCTCAAATGTGCTCAGATGTTTACTGTCCATGAATAAATATCCATTTGAACTCCTTCTTGGATATTCTGCTGGGGCCATTTCAGTAAACAAAGGATGAGCAGCCATAAAGTCATTCATGATGAAGGAAAAAAAAACAAACAAACAGAATACTGACCCTAGACAACTAAGACTCATATCAAAGGAAAAATTTCCATAAGCCCAGACTCTTGCATCTTTCCACACATAGAAGAGCACTAAACTCATTAACTCTATGTGTCTGTTTTTGTGATTAGCAGTAATCTTTGAAGTTCAACTACATTTTTCTCTTGCAAAACCTCCTCTGTATCTTGTTTTGTCTCTTACCTGTCTGTATCAGTCCCTCAGAACGACGAGAGGCTGGTTCCCAGGCTAGTGTCCTTAGCAGTGAAGAAAGCAGTCTCAACCTTTGCATTGTGCATTTTTTCCTTTTAGTCAACATTGCCATTCAGCAGATCAGATAATCTTATTTTAATGGCATACGTTTCTATCCTCACTGTATGCCTTCTCCAACTAACTTCACTTTCCAATAAAAAAGGAAATGGTTTACACACATCTTTTTTCCCCTTCTTTCGAGTTGTTTATAATGCAGAGGCAAGTTTGCTCCCTGTGGTCTAGGAGAGGTGCCTCCTTTCAGTATTACCTGCGATAGTCTAGAGAGTGGCCTCCACTGACCTCACTTGCCCTCGTTATTGATTAGACATGCTGCTTCACATTTCTAGCATTTGCCACCCATCACAGAAGGGAAGGAGGGTTTCCGTCCCCCAGGAGGGCAGTAGCAAGATCACCACCACTGTGCTTCTTTTTTCCCCCCCAAAATTCAGTGTTTCTTTCCCTCTCTTTAAATCATTTGCACCAGCCCTTTAATGAGCACATGCTTTTTCTTATAAAATTGTTTTTTTCAAGTCAGCCAAAAAAATCAATTTCCTCTCCACCCATCATCCCCCACTCCCCACACTTATGAGACAAAAGTGATAACGATGTCTGTTTCATTTCCTCTGTGTACAGCAGGAAGGATGATGGGCTGCTGTCACTGGGGGAGGGGAGCTTTAGTTCTTAGCCAGCTTTTTCTGCTTCTGAAATTTCAGCAGAAAGGACATCTTAATAATAGCTTTTGACACATACCAGAAGTTCTGAGAAAGCACATCTATATTTATTTTCAGTTCTATTATGGTGAATCACGAAATATTTAAGATCTACAAGACGGCTTTTTTGAATATTGTGATCACAGGAATAAAAACTTTTTTTACTGTGGGTAGAGAAACGTTTATCATAATAACTACGCTTAGCTTTTAAAACTCCCTGTGCAGCCAACCGTTTTCATTAGTCCAGCAAATGACATTTATTTTGTGTGGAATCATAGCAATTTACTTATTGGGCTAAAGAACCCAAACCAGACCTAAATATTTGATTACCTCTGATGATTATTATACGGGAAAGCTTCAGATCCTCAGTTGCATTTCTGTTTGCTGTTCTATCTTCACATTGATGGTTTCAGGAGGATTTTGGAATGAATCAGCAGTGTTAATATGTGAAAAGCATGGTTTTTTTTTCCCCTGAACCAGGTACCATGGTATGAAATGTAAAAGTTTGTGGTGGCCAAGCGTTCACACCGATGTTGCTCTTTGATCCTTCGATGTCAGCTCTTCCTATCATTGTGAAGCAGAATTCACCAAGCACTGGATTGTTCACCCACTAATAGGGAACACAAGCTGCGTTTAGACTGCTGTGAGACAGGTTAGTTTTCCCCTACTGATGATGTAAAAGTTAGCTCAAGTGTAGAGATGCATTAATTAAGATGATCACCTTCGACACATGGCCTTTTCTCCATCTCCTCCCTCTTACCTGGGTGTGAGAAACACTCCCTTCCAGCGCATTCTCTGGACTTCTGGCAAATCCATGATCTCAAACACTTCTCTGACCACAAGACCCCTCTCCCAGGACTGTAGTAGCTCCAGAGTTTACACTGGTGCTTTCCAAAATCCTTAGTCTGGAACTCAGGGGCACCCACGTTCCTGCCCACCTGGTCTCCCAACTTCCTCACAAGCCTGAGTATGTCCCCATCCACCCGTCTTGGCCAGCACCTGGTGGCTCACCTCCACCCACACCTCAACCCGGCCTCCTGAAACCTGATTGATTCCCAGAGTCTGCTCAATGCCTCCTTCTGAGCACCTACAATGATGCCACACCGCGTGTGCACACGCCAACTCATGCTCCCACACTGTGTGTACACACGCCAGCTCACGCTCCCACACTGTGTGTACACACGCCAGCTCATGCTCCCACACTGTGCGCACACGCCAACTCACTATCCCACACTGTGTGCGCACACGCCAGCTCACGCTCCCGCACTGTGTGCGCACACGCCAGCTCACGCTCCCGCACTGTGTGCACACACGCCAACTCACGCTCCCGCACTGTGTGCGCACACGCCAGCTCACGCTCCCGGAATCACCATGACTGTTTTGCCAGTGTGCTCAGCTTCCCGTCACACGTCAACATCTGTCTCTACATCTTTGCTCTATCTGTGTGTATGTCCATGTCTGTGTCTGTATATACGTATGTATACTGCTACGTACAGGGTTTTCCCAGGTGACTCAGTAATGAAGAATCTTTCTGCCAGTGCAGAAGATGTAGGAGATGGGACTTTGATCCCTGGGTCAGGAAGATCCCCTGGAGTAGGAAATGGAAACCCACTCCAGTATTCTTGCCTGGAAAGTCCCACAGACAGAGGAGCCTGGCGGGCTACAGTCCATGGGGTCAAAAAAGAGTCGAACATGACTTAGCGACTAAACAACAAAGTAAGGTTAAATGACATCATAAGGATGAGGCCTTAATCCAGGAAATTCAGTGGCATTATAAGGAGTGGAAGAGAAAGAGCTCTCTTTCCACACACTAAGAAAAGGGCATGTGAAGATGCAACAAGGAGGTGTCCATCTGCAAGCCAGGAAGAGGGCCCTCCCCCCACCTGACCACACTGCCCCCTGATCTCCAGAATTATGAGAAATGGGCTCTTATTGTTTAAGACCCTGATATGGGAAAGACTGAGTGCAGGAGGAGAAGGGGACGACAGAGGATGAGATGGTGGGATGGCATTACTGACTAAATGGACATGAGTTTGAGCAAAATCTGGGAGATGGTGAAGGGCAGGGAAGCCTGGTGTGCTGTGGTCCATGGGGTCACAGTCGGGCACAACTGAGCGACTGAACAGCAACAACAAAGCCACTGAGTTTGTGGTGTCTGTTGTTATGGCAGCCTGAGCTGACTTCTGCTCCACACGTGGTAAAATCATCCCACAATAATTCAACAACTCAGGGCTCTATGCACTTGGGAAGAAGTCATTTATCTCCACAGTAAGGTTCTGGAAGCAACAATAACGTTGAAACTCAGGTCCTGAATTTTCTGTTTCTTTTTTTCTGACTGCAGATTACGTTGACCTTTAGCCATTGCAGGCTCACGAATTTCGAGAAATCACCAGGTGTGTCAGGAAGCTGTGATAGTAATCGAAAGGATTTGTTTTCCTGCCCTGGCTCTATTCATCTGATTATATTGTAAGCAATATTTGCTTTAGTCCTTGTGGACAAAAATTGTTCATAAACTACAGAGAAATTGCACAGCCTTGGAAGAAATCAACTTGTTAAGTGGGCCATGTTTTTCCCCGTAAGTAAGAGAGAGCCCGTAAGACGTTCTGTTGTGGAAAAAAAAAAGGAAAGGAAAGAAAGGGAGGGAGGGAGGGGGTCCTGTGGATACGTGGCAAGAGCAGGTTTCAGCCCAGGCACGAGGCACCCTCTCCCTCAGGGGCTTATTTTAATAAGGGCACAAAAGGGTGATGCTCTTTCCTCCACTTGGGGGCACTTTTCAAGGACATGTCAATTAATAAAAGCATCTCTGTCAGCAAAGGCAAGCACACCAGTAAGCTGGAATCGATCCATTCTGAAGGCAGAAAGTGGCAAATCACTGGAGAGCAATAATCAGAGTTTGGGGCGGTTCTCTGGGATGTTACTCTGCGTGGGCTTCTTTAGGCTGTGTCTTTCTGTGGGATGAAGGGAAAGCCGAATGCCAGTGACGCTGGAATTTTTGCTTTTTTAGAGGAAATCGAGTTGCCATGCAAAGATAATCACCAGCAAGGAGGGACCACCCTAGTGGTCTCCACCGAGAGGGTCCCCAGCTGTGGTTGTGCAGCCAGTGTAGACTCCCCATCACCTGTAAGCGCTCTGTCTCTTGGAAGAACGGAGTGGCAGTGAGATACTCACCTTCCGAACTCTCCCATCAGCGCCCCTGACTTCTTGACCATCTGTCCTCTGACTGCTCTCCGCCGCCCTGATCAACGCCGCCCTCTGTCACAGGTGGCTCTCGGATTCTGGACAACCAACACACGTGGTGCTGGTAGCTTAGTCACTAAATCGTGTCCGACTCTTTGCGACCCCGTGGACTGTAGCCCACCAGGCTCCTCTGTCCATGGGATGTACCAGGGAAGAATACTGGAGTGGGTTGCCATTTCCTTCTCCAGGGGATCTTCCTGACCTAGAGATTGAACCTCTGTCTCCTGCATTGGCAGGCAGGTTCTTTACTGACTGAGCCATCAGGGAAGCCAAAGGAAGACACATGCCAGGTTTAGAATATTTTATTTTGTTTACTGGGAAGGCACAGAAGCTGGGAAAATTGCCATCTCGGTTTGGCTCATAAAAGAACATTCTGAATAAAGGACCAGGACACCCTCTCCACTGCTCCAACACTGGACAGTCTCCCCTCACTTCCACTCCTTCCCAGCGCCATGGCGGCCTGCATTCAAGGGCACCAGGTCCAGGAGATGCCAGGAGGGAGGGAAGACTTGACTTATTCCTGTGACATTCCTCTTGACCCCAAGGTGTCTGCCCTGGAGTTTGTTGTTATAGTTCAGTCGCTAAGTCGTGTCTTAATGCAACCCCATGGACTGCAGCACACCAGGCCTCCCTGTCCTTTACCATCTCCCGGAGCTTGCTCAAACTCACGTTCTTTAAGTTGGTGATGCCATTCAGCCATCTCATCCTCTGTCGCCCCCTTCTCCTCCTGCCCTCAATCTTTCCCAGCATCAGGATCTTTTCTAATGAGTCAGTTCTTCTCATCAGGTGGCCAAAGTATTGGAGCTTGAGCTTCAGCCTCAGTCCTTCCAGTGAATATTCAGGGTTGATTTCCTTTAGGATGGACTGGTTGGATTGCTTGCTGTCCAGGGTACTTTCAAGAGTCTTCTCCAGCACCACAGTTCCAAGGTATCAATTCTTTGGCACTCAGCCTTCTTTACGGTCCAGCTGTCACATCTGTACATGACTTGGAAACACCATTGCTTTGACTGCAGCCCTGGTGTATAGCATTCGTCACTCTCAGCCCCAGTGCACTGAGTGTTCCTGGCATAACCAGGACTTTCAGTCCAGATGGAAACGCTCGGAGTCCACCTCATAGCTAACATCAACTGGTTAGGAAAATATTGCTGCTTGAATAATACATAACATCCAGGGATAAAGTAAAGCTAATGCATTCTTGGGCAAAGAGAGGTTTGGTATATGCATTAAACAGAAAAGGAAACAGAGGTGTCTGGGAGGAAATTAGTTAACAAAAACAGCTTTAATCCAGACACTGGAGTCTGGGACCGCCATGCAGTTTCATCCGAAGCACAGTGAACGTGACTGCCTCCTGGCCCCGAGTCTGAGTGGTCGTGTACTGTTGACCATGTTGACCTGTGAAAGCACCTTGCACGGTGCTCCTGGGTCTACCCTCTTGCTCAGATGTCTCCTAGGCTGTTGCTCCAAGGATGAGAGGTTCATTTTTATGAGCTCTCGTGGTTCTTCTGTCTCATGAATCAGCTCTTCCAGAGCTACAGTCCCTGCCAGGCTGCTGCCCTTGTTAGGAGGAATTATGAGGTCTGGCACAGGATGAACCCTGGATTCTGGCAAAGGATGGAGCTGAGCCAGCCCTCGGCAAGCACTTGCCTCCTCCTTTAGGGCGCTGAACTTAGGGACTGCCCACAGTCCCTGACACCAACTAAACACAACTTTGAGATATTTCCTGTAAAATACAATCTAAGTAAAATGTTTTCCCAATTTATATGGACTTTTCTCTCCTCCAGAGTTAGTTCTTTTAGACAGAACAGTATTTTGTTTGCATCTTGGGAGAAAAAACAGAAGCAGTGGCTAGATGAAAGCCCCACTCTGCAAGCCAAAGGATTTAGAGCCATACGGACAGGGCTTTATTCTTTTGATGAAGAATAAATCAAGAGGTTGTAAATTCAGAACAATAACGGTACAGCTATGACCTCACCACTGTGAGATCTGCCGCTCACTGGCGTGGAGATGGGAAGTTGAGGGTCCATGGAGTAAGGGTCTCCTGAGGGTCAGGAAGGTTTCATAAACTTCATAATCTGATGGTCAGAATTTGTAATTCCTCCTAATGAGAGGATAGCACAATCAACAGGGCACGACTGCTCAGACACAGGGGCTCCCAGGATGGGTCCTCCAAGCTCCTGGTGAGAAGCAAGCGTCAATGTGAAGGTGCTAGTCCGGCATGTTCCCAAGCTCCCACGAGAGTCTCCATGTGGGTCACAGTCGGAAGGGAGTGACACGGACCAGACTTGAGATCTGCAAACAACTGCCCCAGCTCTCCGCAGAACTGTCGCCTTTTAATTTGAGAGAGTGGCGGTTCCGGTCGCAGAGGTCTGGACGAGCCTGTGACGTTGAGTGCTGGGGGCTCCAGCGTGCAGATGGCACTGAGCCATTTTTCGTGCCATTTCCCGAGCCTAGTCCCTGGGGGTTCAGGCGGCATCAGTCCTGGTCAGAGTGCTCTGGGTGGTTTCATTATTTGAAACTGAACCATCTGCTCACCTCTTTGTTTCTTTACAAATTATTCTCATTATTTTAAAACTGCATAGCAGTTAGTGTTTTGGAAATAACATGGAAAGGGATGGGTGTGGGAAGCATGGACCAAGGCTGGTCTGCTGTGTCCCCTGGGGTCAGGGGTCAGCTTCTGGGAGGAGGGGGGATGTGGCAGCCAGTGTTCCTAGGGGACTCTTCAGAGCCCCCATTTTCCCATCTTGGGGGGGGGCAGATAGACAATGACAATTCCAGGTAGCACAGTGGTAAAGAATCCTCTGGCCAACCCAGAAGACGCAAGAGATGTGGATTCCATCCATAGGTTGGGAAGATCCCCTGGAGTAGGAGGTGGCAATCCACTGCAGAATTCTTGCCTGGGAAATCCCATGGACAGAGGAGCCTGGTGGGCTACAGTCCCTGGAGTTGCAAAGAGTCAGACACGACTGAGTGTGAGCAAAAAATCATTGGCAGCAGCTCCTGTCCATCTCAGGCTCAGACTCTCTGGTGTCCCATGAGGCCTTGTCCAGTAGAATTAATTCTCCATCTTATAGACTGTGTTCTTCATTCTTACTAAACATGGATATTCACCCTCAGATGCAGACAGATGAGCATGCATCTAACCCTGGGAGCAGGGTACTATTTGGAAATATACCCTGATATATTTTTCTCCTTGAAATTCCCATTCACCTTGGGATTCTCCTGCCATTAACCTGGACACGAGGACAAGGCTCATTGTCCCAGGAACAGAAGACACAGAAGGACCCGGAAAGAACACAAGGTTACATTCTTGGTTTTGCTGCCAAAAGAGCCTTGAAAGCTCTAGTTTTAGGTTGCAAGAATTGTGAGAAGAGGGACACGTCTTACGAGCTGATTCATTTGTCCTATTTGGGTTTTAGCATGCCGAATCTTGGCTTCGATACCAGGAGCAAACTCTAGAAGCACACGCTACACCACAGGGTTGGGGGAGTGTGGAGGCTGCAAACGCAGTGCCTCCTTCGCAGATCAAGGGGGTGCCCCCCAGGCTAGAGGGACGTGCGAAGGGGCTAGGAGAAGGAGACACCAGCTCCCTATTTCCTCAGGGGAAGCTCCTGGTGGAGAGGACCACAAGGAGCCCCCCAGACAGCGGGAGGGTTCCCTCACTGCGGGGCAGCCGCCACTGCACCGGGCAGGTCTATGCAAAGATGGATGATGTCACATCCTCCCCAACCCCAGCATTCACAACTTCAGCTGAGGACAGAGGACTCTGAAGATGCAGGAGCAACCTCACCCTGAGAGACACAGGTGCTGATGGAGAATGGCCCATGGTGCAGAGGGTCTCAGGACCAGGGGATGTGTAAGCCACAGTAGACACTTCTGCCAACTTGCAAAGGATGCCTGTGGGGTCAGATCCTCATCCAGGATACCAGCCAGTGTAGAAAATAGCCTCAGGCCGAAGGGTCCCTCTTCCTTGGCACCATGAAGTAAGTCCATAAATTCCGCATGAAGTGTTACTCTCATGGACAAGGAGACAGGGTGGGCTACATCAGTGTTCTGAACGGAGTGGAAATTCAGCAGAAGTCCCTGATCCAGTTAGCACTGTCCACTTTGAGCTTCCAAGCTCGAAGTGAGCTTCTGGTTTGAGGTTTTGTGGCCACACATTTTTTAAAAAATTTATTTTATATTGTATCATAGTTGACTTAGAGTCTTGAGAGTCCCTTGGACAGCAAGGAGGTCAAACCAGTCAATTCTAAAGCAAATCAATCCTGAATATTCAGTGGAAGGACTGATGCTGAAGCTGAAGCTCCAACACTTCGGCCACCTGGTGCAAAGAGCCGACTTACTGCAAAAGACCCTGATGCTGAGAAAGACTGAAGGCAGGAGAAGGGGATGACAGGGGATGAGATGGTTGGATGGCATCACTGAATCAGTGGATGTGAACTTGGGCAAACTCTGGAAGAGAGTGAAGGACAGGGAAGCCTGTTTTGCTACAGTCTATGGGGTCAAAAAGAGTCAGACATGACTTAGTGACCAAACAACAACAAATAGTTGATTTGCAATGTTATGACCATATATTTTAAATGGGCTTCCCAGGTGGTGTGGTGGTAAAGAACTCGCCTGCCAATGCAGGAAGTGCAAGAGACCCAGGTTGGATCTCTGGATCTGGAAAGTCCCTTGGAGAAAGAAATGTCAGCTCACTCCAGAATTTTTGCTTGGAAAATCCATGGACAGAGGAGCCACACATTTTAAATGACCACACATTTTAAACTTAACACAACCATCTTATCTCATACTGGACAAGAACTTCAATGAATTAGAGAGTCTGCCAGCTGGGTCTTACAGGATAATTCTCCATTAGTTTTGAGTTATGATCTATTTCATGATTAATGTGAACATTAGTGGGGTGTAGCTTAGGGAAAGGAAAACCTATGCAGAGGAAAATAACCTGAAGCTGGTTTTACCTTTCATCCAACTCTCAATGGTTGTACAACCCTAGCAGAACTGCAAGAAACACACTGAGCTGGGCATTGGAGCCAGATGTCTGGGGAGCAAAGGGGGAGGGGCTTTGGCAGTGCGGAGGGGGCTGCCTGCAAGTATCAGGGGAGCCGCCTTGCAGGGCTTGTTGGAGGCTGATGCTGTCTTCTGGGCCCTACTGACCCAGGGCCACAACCTTGATGGGAGTCAGTGACCTTGACTCCTGTCAGCCTGCTTGCTCAGTGGGGCTCTCTCTAGGTTCCATGGGACCTGTTGATCACATGCCTGGGGTTAACAGCCTCACTCTCCTTCCAGGGCTGCCTGCTGGGCCAGCTAGACCTGGTTCTGGGCAAACTCTGGCCCCCCGCTCCTCACTCCTCATCACTGCTCATCACTCAGTTCTCCCTTCCTCCACTTCTCTGGCTTGCATGGTCCTATCAGGGGGTCACGATGCTGCCCGCTCTTCATTTGCAGCCTAAAGGTTGGTTCTGAGAATAGTCCTGGCTCTGGGCCTAGAGAAAAATCACCGAGTCAGACACCAAATTAGAATTTAAAAGGTTGCTTAGTGAGCATAAAATTGGAGCAAAGTGAGTCGGGTATTCTTTAGGGATGTTCCCAATGTGCTGTGGTAGCAAGATATGGTGTCCTTTTCAACACCAGGCTATTTCCAGAAGAAGATCTGGGAGGGGACACCTGAAATCAGGGCATCCATCCTCTGAGACAGGGCTTGGAAGAGCACAGACGCCCGCCTCCCACTCCCACTTCTGGCTACATATTCCTCTTGTTTGCTCAAGGCTGATGCTTTACAGGCTGGGAGGCTGTCTCATCTTCTATTAGTTCTGTTTGCATCACTTGCTTCCTGATGGGATTTTGAGGAGGTGCCTTAATCTCATCAGTGATGTATTTACAGATCTGGAAAGACTTGCTGATGAGTGAATCTGACCCTCTGTGTCAAGTCTCAGATTTCCCATTAGAGGATGGGGCCGCCTGACCCACACTCACAGGAGGCCTGGGGACTGCTCACTGTTCCCCTCTGGGTCATGGGCTTCACCCCCTCCACTGACCTTCTACCTGTGCACCCACAGGCTCCAGTCAGCTCAGCATGGCCCTATCTTCTGACCAGGAAAGACCCTCTGAAATTGACCCCTGAGGCCTGAACACCCCTCTTTATTTGGAGTTTTATTTGATTGATGTGTGTATTACTTTACTAGGACTGTCATAATGAACTATTACATATTAAGTGGCTTAGAACAGCAGAAATTTATTGTCTGATGATTATGGAGACCAGAAGTCTGAGATCAAGAGGTTGGTAGAGCCAGGCTCCCTCTGAAGGGGCAGGTGATGGGTCTGCTCCAGACCTCTCTCTGAGCCTCTAGCAGCCTCTGGTGTTGCCTGGCTTATAAATGTTCCACACCACTCTCTGCCTCCATGTCATCTTCCCTGTGTCCAAATTTCCCCTCTATAAGGACAGCCGTCCTGTTGAAGTACAGCCCAAAGTTAATGGACTTATTTGAGCTTGATTATCTCATAAAGATATCTGGTATATATCAGATATATCTGGCATATCTCTGATATACCTGGTATATCTGGTATATCCCTGATATCCCTGGTATATCCCTGATATATCCTTGAGGTATCTTGATTATCTCGTAAAGATATTTGGGATATATCAGATATATCAGGGATATATCTGGTATATATCAGGGATATAAAGATATCCCTGATACCTCAGTTAGTAAAGAATCTGGGTGCAATGCAGGAGACCCCGGTTTGATTTCTAGACTGGGAAGATCCCTTGGAGAAGGGAAAGGCTACCCACTCCTATATTCTGGCCTGGAGAATTCCATGAACTGTACAGTCCATGGGGTTACAAAGAGTCAGACATTACTGAGTGGCTTTCACTTTCACTTTCATCTCATAAAGAGGGCTTCCCAGGTCACTCAGACAGCAAAGAATCCACCTGAAATGCAGAAGACACAGGTTCGATCCTTGAATCAGTAAGATTTCCTGGAGGAGGGCATGGCAACACACTTAGGATTCTTGCCTGGAAAATCCCATGGACAGAGGAGCCTGGCGGGCTACAGTCCCTAGGGTCCCAAAGAGTCAGATACGACTGAAGCAATTTGGCACGCAGCCTGCATCTTGTAAATACCCATAAGGTCACATTATGAGGTAGTGGGAGTTTAGAACTTCAACACACGCATTTTAAGGGACACAACTCAGGCTGTAACTGTGTGTGGCCTCCATGAAGGTAGGAAGCTTATTCCCTGTTATCTCCAGGGCAGCCCCTGAGCCTACTGGGCTGTCTGGCGAGGAGGGAGTGCCTAATACTTATTGTTGATTGAATGCCTGGGAGCTGATTATTTAAGATAAACACAACCTCCTTCCAGCTGCCTCCATGCATTTGCGGCAGTCTTTAGTAAGAACTGCTTGCAAGCATCTTAAATTGGCCACAACCACACAAAAACTAAGCAGAAAATCCAACCCCTCCTGCCTGTCTTCCCCATTCTCAAAGCTCGAGAATCTGAATTTGTGGAAAAACACAGTGAATTTGTTCCTGTCTTCCATTCTCCTTCTCCATCTTTGGCTGCAAAGAATATAATCAATCTGATTTTGTTATTGACAATCTGGTGATGTCCATGTATAGAGTCATCTCTTGTGTTGTTGGAAGAGGGAGTATTCTATGACAAGTGTGTTCTTTTGACTTCCTAAAACTCTGTTAGGTTTTAACTTGCTTCATTTTGTACTCCAAGGCTAAACTTGCCTGTTACTCCAGGTATCTCTTGACTTCCTACTTTTGCTTTCCGCTCCTGTATGATGAAAAAGACATCCTTTTTTTTCTTTTGATGTTAACTCTAGAAGGTCTTGTAAGTCTGCATAGTACCATTCGACTTCAGTTTCTTCAGCATTAGTGGTTGGGGTATAGACTCGGATGACTGTGATGTTGAATGGCTTGCCTTGGAAATGAACTGAGATCATTGTGTCATTTTTTGAGACTGCACCCAAGTGCTGCATTTCAGACTCTTTTGTTGACTATGAGGGCTACTCCATTTTTTCTAAGGGATTCTTGCACACAGTAGTAGATATAATGGTCATCTGTATTAAGTTCTCCCATTCTCATCTATTTTAGTTCACCACTTCTTAAGATGTAAGTATTCACTCTTGCCATGTCCTGCTTGACCACATCCAATTTACCTTGATTCATGGACCTATTAATAGCATTCCAGGTTCCTATGCAATATTGTTCTTTATAGCATCAGACTTTACTTTCACCACCATTATCCTGAATCAATGAGCAGTAGAGAGAAATGGAACAATAGAAAGAGTTTGATTTTGGAAAAGTACAGTTACCAGATTCAGCAACAGACAATGAGGATTTCCAGTTACCTGTGAATTTCCCATGTGTGGCACTAAACTTGTGCTCAAATGTATTTCTCGCTTGTCTGAAATCCAGACACAACTGGGCTCCCCGTGTTTAGTCTGGCAACCCTGCTGGGGTTGTCTGTGTGGTCATGCACTAAATTACTGATGATTGCAGCAGACTCCTCTGGAGGTGGAGGACCTGGAGGTGGGGGGAGTGGGACTCAGTGATGACAGGTGGAGGCTGCAGAGATCTTGGTACATGTGCTGTGGTTATTTCCTGCCTTTTTTTCAGTTCCTCTCTTTTAGGTACACACAGCTCCAGAGCCCCTTTCCACCCGCCCCTCTTTCTGCCTCTTGTGTCCTCTGAGACAATAGTCCTCCCTAGGCAGTAGGTAGTGTGTGTGTGTGCAGCGCTTACACTAGGCACTGCCTTAACAGGTGCAGTGCTGTCACTCACCCCGTGACTCACTCCCAAGGCATGTTTCCATTGTTAACTGACTTCTTGTTCCTGGAACACCAAAGATTCTTTGGACTCATGGTCATTCCAGGTTTGAATATCCTCTATGTCTCTTTCCAGTTAGATGATGGAGTTGTTATTATTCTCATCTACAAAATGACAATAGCAGCAGGTGAAGCTTATATATTGTGATGATTAAATTCAATAGCTTAATTAAGCTGTCACAGACCTAACAGAGAGTAAGCACTCAAAGATGTTAGCTGTAATCACCATCGTCTTTACCACAACCATCATCATGTTCATTATCACCATCAGAAGCACCACCACCACCATAACCACCACCACCACCACCACCATCACAACCATCACCATCGTTATCACCACCACCATCACCACAGCTATTACCAGCATCACCACCATCCCATCGCCACCATCATGATCACCACCATACCTATTACCATCATCACCACCATCGCCATCACCATTATGTCCGTCATTATCATACCATTGTCAAAAGGTCATCGTGCTTTTCATTGTGCATGCTCATCGTCATCACCTTTCTCATCAGTTTACTCATATTATCTGCTAGGAGAACTTTGCCTGTTTAAAATCTGGGTTGAATTGTTTAAATCCTTAGTTCACCTTTGTGGAAGTAATTTTATTGATACCTCCTTTGTTGATAAATGCTCTAGTGGTTAAATCCTCAGGGTTGCCTTTGGGTCAGCAGAAACCTGCCTCTATTGACTTATTTGAGTGTAGCAAATATCTTACCAGTGAGTGAGTGTAATCCTTGATCTGAATGGCTTTCATCCTGACATACAATTCTTCACTCACCCAAGCATTTAAATGTGTAAAAGACTTTGTGGAAACCTTGAGGAACATGATAGAGTTAATACTGTGTCAATGCAAGCAGTTTTAGATAGTTCAGTTCACAAAATCTCCTCTCCACATCCTCAACTCGCCCCGTATTCTTCCATGTCTCCAGTATTCACTTTTCCTCCTCTCTTCCTCTCCTCTCTTGCTGGAGGCCCCAACTTCCTGCTCTGGTCCCCTATCTCATATCAACTTTGTCCTCCAAGTCTTACATTTACTTCAGATAACTTATCAAAACGTTTTCCCATATATGCTTCCTTTTAAAAAGAGTCTAGTGCAAATTATTTAAATGATAAAATCTTATTTCGACTACAATTACAATCATCCCTAGGTATCCATGGGGGATTGGTTCCATAAGCCCCTAAAGATACCAAAATCCATGGGTATTCAAGTGCCTTGTATGAAATGGTGTAGTACCATGAATATTTCCCATGTGGCTCATCCACAGAGAATCTGCCTGCCAATGCAGGAGATGTGGAGAAGGGTTTGATCCCTGGGTTGGGAAGATCCCCTGGAGGAGGGAATGAGAACCCACTCCAATATTCTTGCCTGGGAAGTTCCATGGACAGAGGAGCCTGGGGGGCTATAGTCCATGGGGTTGCAAAGAGCTGGACATGACTGATCACACATGCAGCAAGAATATAACCAGCCCTCCATATCCATAGGTTCTGCTTTTGGGGATTTAACCAGTTGAATCCGTGGATGCAAAACTTGTGGATACAGAGGGTTGATTATAGTTTGAAAGGGAACTGCCTGAGCTGCCTTCTTTAAAAGCACATGCTAAAAAGAATGAAATAATGCCACCTGCAGCAATGTGGATGGGTCTGTATATTAGCACACTATGGAAGTTACTCAGAGAAAGACAAATATCATATTATATCACTTATATGTTGAATCTAAAATAAGGCACAAATGAACATACCTGTCTATGAAATATAAAAACACTATAAAACACGAAAAGATATAGAAAACAGACTTGTGTTTGCCAGCAGGGATGGGACTAAATATAGGATGGGACTTCACTGGCGGCTCAGATGTTAAAGAATGTACCTGCAATGTGGGAGACCCAGGTTCAATCCCGGGTTGGGAAGAGCCCCTGGAGAAGGCAATGACATCCCACTCCAGTATTCTTGCCTGAAGAATCCCATGGACAGAAGAGCCTGGGGGGTGGAGCTACATTCCATGGGATCACAAAGAACCGGACATGACTGAGTGATAGGATGGATTAACAACATGGTCCTACAATATCCTGTCATAAACCACAATGGAAAATAAGTGAAAATAACTGAGTCACTTTGCTGTACAGCAGAAATGAACACATTGTAAATCAACTCTATTTCAATAAAAAAGTGCATGCTTCCTTTCAGCCTGAAATAACAATTCTATTTAATTTTTGTCTTCAGCACGAGGAATCGAGTCTCTTTCATCTCAGACACCAGAAACATGTTTAGTTTGATTTTCACATGGCTTCATCATGAATTCCTAATTACTGTCAGGTATTTTTATTTGTATGTAATGAATGAAAGCAATGGTAGAAAAGAGTTCTGTTCTAGAAGTCCTTCAGCAGGAACAGTTGGGAAATTTGAAAGGTTTAAATGTGTGTGGGCAGAAAGCCAGGCAGAGTCAGCCTCAGAGGATAACTTTTCTGCTGGAAAGCCTGCCTGGAAGCATTCCCGTGATTCAGTTCTGAGGCTTGAATGTTAGCCTTATTGTTGGAGACTGGATCTGGTTCTGAAGGAGCAGTGAACATTCAAGATGTTGGCACTGAGCCCCATTGACCTGTATAGCTCCCTGAAGCTTGCGCTCTTTGAGCCAAGGGATGGTTTATTTATTTATTTATTTTTAAATCATTCATTGATTTTTGGCTGTGCTGGGTCTTCATTGCTGTGCGTGGGCTTTTTCTAGTTGTGGCGAGCAAGAGATACTCTCCAAGGAGCTGCTCTCCTTGCAGTGCACAGGCTTCTCATCGCAGTGGCTTCTCTTGTTCTGGAGACGAGCTCTAGAGCTCAGGCTTCAGTAAGTGCAATGCACGGGCTCAGTAGTCTCAGCATCCAGGCTCTAGAGCACAGTAGTTGTGATGCACGGGCTTAGGTGCTTCATGGCATGTGGCATCTTCCTGGGTCAGGGACTGAACCTATATCTCCTGCACTAGCAGGCAGATTCTTTACCACTGGAGAACCAGGGGGCCCCAAGAGATGTTTCTGAAGCTTCAGCACTAAAATCATTCCTTTTAACACTGGGAACAGCCCCCTACTTTGCGGGAGTAATCATTACACTTATGACTGTGAGGGAATACACCCTCATGTCAACAGAGGTTCCCAAGCTTCATTATCACTCTAATTTTTATTTACTTATTTGGCTGCATTGGGTCTTAAGTTGTATCATGCATGACATTTCACTGTAGCACACAGGCTCTCCAGCTGTAGCACACAAGTTCTCCAGCTGTAGCTCACAGGCTCTCCAATTGTTGCACACAGGCTCTCCAGTCCAGCTGTGGCTCACAGGCTCTCCAGCTGTGGCTCACAGGCTCTCCAGCTGCAGCTCACAGGCTCTCCAGCTGTAGTACATAGACTCTCCAGCTGTAGCACACAGGCTCTCCAGCTGTAGCACACAAGTTCTCCAGCTGTAGCTCACAGGCTCTCCAGTTGTTGCACACAGGCTCTCTAGTCCAGCTGTGGCTCACAGGCTCTCCAGCTGTGGCTCACAGGCTCTCCAGCTGTGGCTCACAGGCTCTCCAGCTGCAGCTCATAGGCTCTCCAGCTGTAGTACATAGACTCTCCAGCTGTAGCACACAAGTTCTCCAGCTGTAGCTCACAGGCTCTCCAGCTGTAGCACATAGCCTCTCCAGCTGTAGCACACAGGCTCTCCAGCTGTAGCATACAAGTTCTCCAGCTGTAGCTCACAGGCTCTCCAGTTGTTGCACACAGGCTCTCCAGTCCAGCTGTGGCTCACAGGCTCTCCAGCTGCAGCTCACAGGCTCTCCAGCTGTAGCACATAGACTCTCCAGCTGTAGCACACAGACTCTCCAGCTGTAGCTCACAGGCTCTCCAGTTGTTGCACACAGGCTCTCCAGTCCAGCTGTGGCTCACAGGCTCTCCAGCTGCAGCTCACAGGCTCTCCAGCTGTAGCACATAGACTCTCCAGCTGTAGCACACAGGCTCTCCAGCTGTAGCATACAAGTTCTCCAGCTGTAGCTCACAGGCTCTCCAGCTGCAGCTCACAGGCTCTCCAGTTGTTGCACACAGGCTCTCCAGTCCAGCTGTGGCTCACAGGCTCTCCAGCTGTAGTACATAGACTCTCCAGCTGTAGCACACAGGCTCTCCAGCTGTAGCTCACAGGCTCTCCAGCTGTAGCACACAGACTCTCCAGCTATAGCATACAGGCTCTCCAGCTGTAGCACACAAGTTCTCCAGCTGTAGCTCACAGGCTCTCCAGCTGTAGCTCACAGACTCTCCAGCTATAGCACACATACTCTCAAGCTGTAGCACACAGACTCTCCAGCTGTAGCACACAGACTCTCCAGCTGTAGCTCACAGGCTCTCCAGCTGTAGCTCACAGGCTCTCCAGCTGTAGCTCACAGACTCTCCAGCTGTAGCTCACAGGCTCTCTAGCTGTAGCACACAGGATTTCCAGCTGTAGCTCACAGACTCTCCAGCTGTAGCACACAGGATTTCCAGCTGTAGCTCACAGACTCTCCAGCTGTAGCTCACAGGCTCTCCAGCTGTAGCTCACAGACTTTCCAGCTGTAGCTCACAGTCTCTCCAGCTGTAGCTCACAGGCTCTCCAGCTGTAGCTCACAGACTTTTCAGTTGTAGCTCACAGACTCCAGAGCGCATGGGTTCAGTAGTTGCGACTTGTTCTTAGTTACTCTGAGGCGCATGGGATCCTAGTTTCCAGACCAAGCATTGAAACTGTGGCCCTTGCATTGCAAGGCAGATTCTTAATCACTGAACCACCAGGGAAGTCTTACTCTAATATTTTGACATTGAAGAATTGGATTCTAGCAGTAGGGTTAATGCCAAAGGACTCTAGAAATTTATAAATGAGAACTTCATGGATAAAATTCTTTAATTGGGGGAGCTTTGTAATTCCCAAATTGGCAGCACAGTAGATAAAGTTACAGTGAAATTTCACTCAGCGTGAAATCAACCATGGCATTGAATTTTCAGCAAATGCAGCTTGAAGATCAAGCCTGCATAAGCTCAAGGCAAATGCTCTTCAGCCTATGTGATAAAGGAAGAAGGTTAGACAGAAAGAGCCAGTGATGTCCTACCTCCTGTCTCCATGTTCTACTCTCTTACTTCACTGGCTTCATCTCTCCTGTTTCAATTCACAGTCTTGGGCTGGCAGCTGCTTTTAAAGGGAACAGTATGGGATGCGGGGCGGGTGGAGGGGGGGCGGTTCTTCTGGAAACCTGGACCAGAAAGCGAAGGGATTAGCCAGAATGCTCTTGTGGAATCTCTAAAGTCAGAAGAGGGTGTGTCTGGGATGGAGCCAAGGTCTGCACTGGGGACTGGGCTGCCTGCTGCCCTGGAGGAGGGATGTGAGAGCAGAATCAAGGCCAGGAGGAATGGCCAGTGGTCAAGGGTGTGTTGAGAGGCACTGGAGACCAGTGTAGACATGATGAGTGGGTAGTGGGATGTCTGTGTGTCTGCTTTCCAGAGTATTTGTGGCTGGTACTTCTCCGCTTCCCCTTGAAGCATTGATGCTGCTCAGGTGCAGTGAATTGGACTTTTTACTGAATATCTCCTTTTGCCAGATTCAGCATCAGATGTGACTCCTGCTTGAGGAACAGCCACTCTTGCTTGGACACAAAGGAACCAGACTGCACAGTTGGAGGAGAGCAGGAGCAGAGACACATGCAGCCTCTTTGGGCCCCCAGAGGACTCAATCTGTGGTCTCAAAAGTGGAGAGTAGCAAACGTTCTGGTGGAGAAGAGGCGAGGCTGCGTCAAGCACACACAGAGGGCAGCAGGGAAACATGCTACACGTGCTCAGAGAATGGCAAGGGCTGGCTGAGGCTGGGGTGGTGGGAGGGGCTTCCTCAAGAAAGGAGACTGCACAGAGGGGATGGGACACCCGAGCTGGGAGGTGACAGGCCTTCCCAGGTGCTCTCTGGTTTCTAACTGAGCGTTCACAGCTCCATCACACTTCAGGTTTCATTTTCGGGCTCACTCACCTCCGGATGCTTCCTGCTCAACATGGTAGCTAACTCACAGTGGTCTCCTGCCCCCTGTCCTGTGTAGACTGGTCTCCACACCAGTCTACTCGGTCAGATCAGTGCCCCCCCAGCCTCCAGACTGACTGGACTCTGGGCTGTGGCCTTGGACCCTTGCATGGTCATCTGCATCCTTTCCCCTGGATGGGAGGCTGGTACCCTAGCTGGTACTTCCATGCCTGCTGCAAGCCCCACCCTGGCCTTTTCATTTCACACCCTTCTGACCTTCTTCTTATTCCTGGAACAAGTCTTTCTAGTTGGAAAGGTCCCTGCCCTCCCCGACCTCTGCAGGGCTCTTCCGTGCCATTCAGGGTTCTGAGCGGTGCTCCATCCTCTCTCCACAAACCTGCGTCCACCTCCATCCTGCACTGCACCCCATCACCAGCGTGCGACCTCGATCCTGCATGGCATCCCATCACCAGTGTGTGACCTCAATGGTTCCTGCTGGTGCTATTCGGCTCATAGTCGTGTTGATTCATTTACTGCCTGTTGGCCTCCCTGGGCCCCCCTTCCTTGGCTCAGTAAGGGCAGGAGACCCACTTGCCTTGGTCCACCTCTCCACCCACCTGCGGCCATGCGCTGGTGGCAATCTGAGCTGGGCAGGCCACTTGCTGACTGTTGAATAAAGAACCGAGGCACAGGGAGAGGGTGGCAGTGGAACCAGAGGGGCAGGGCTTCCCCGTGCCTGGGCAGAGCAAGGCGACCCACGTGTGAATAAGCCCAAATCAGCACCCAGCAGAGGCCAGCCTGGTCCCTGCACATCCCTGTCCTCCCATCACACCCCATCCTTTTATACTTGATGCAGACACTCCCACGGCCCTCCGGGGATCTGGCCGTACCCTCTAAGTATGAGTCAAGTCTTCATGGCCTTCAGGGGTTCTACGTACAGTACTTTTCCAACAGTAACATCTCCCACTGCAGGCAGGGAGGCTATCATGGGAAAGGGTCTGAGCCCCTGATGGGACAGTCAAGAATTGGGGGAAAGGAGGCCTGGAGCTTCAGGGACTTCCTGTCCCCTCCTGTGATCCTGAGCCTGGAAGAGGTAGTGGTGGCCTGGAGAATGAGAGGAGCCTTGACTCGGGACATTGAGCATTTTACAGAGGCAGGCGGCCTGAGCTGGTGTGTTCACAGGGGTGATGCTCCTAGCGGTACAGAAATCTCTCCAGCCCCTGACCCCCACATGCCCACCCACCCCTCTCTCCTGGACTTCACACCAGTTTAGGGCAGGCTCCTCCATGGCCAGCACTGAGTGGACCACACCCACCTCTCCCCCAAGGCATTCTTAGTGGAACCACATGTACAACTGTTTCCTGATTCACACTTAGGGTGGACAAATATCTAAAAGTGATGGAACGCTCCAACACTGAGTGATACCTGGTGATGAAACGCAAACTCTATCATCCTACAAGCGAAGAGGCATCTCTCCACACCAAGGTCAGAACCACACCTGCACTCCCAGGAGTCAGAAGACAAGCAGGAGGGAATGCCTGGAGGTGATGGGCACAGCAGCAGCCGTGGGGATGGGGGGCACTTCCAGGTGCCAAGACCACCCCCAAGACCTGGGTGGATGAGACATGAGGCTGCTCTTTCCCTGAAGTACATTCAGTGAAATGTGCCATGTTTAGAATTATCGATCTGATTCCGTTGTCAAGGTCTCACTGACAATGTGGGAAACGGACAGGTTCATCTCTGTTAAAGTAATCTGCTTCCTGGTACTTTAAGCACATCTCTTAGCGCCCTCCTCAGCACCCTGAGAAGTGGGGTGAGTCTCCTCTTTATAGTTGACAGCACGGCAGGGCCAGTGTGACCGAGATACTCACCATGATGATGACAGGCTGAACCAGGATTTGAACACAGGCCTAAGGAGACTGAATCCTGGGTGATGGTTTCCTCCCTTCACACGGAGTATCTCACTAATGCAAGGAGCCTTCTAGGTGTAACCTGTTCCTGGTGATAAAATTATAAACATGCATTATTGAGAACTTGGAGAACAGACGAGGGTACATAAAAGAAGACAAACAGCAACTATTTTCCCACTGCAAAAAATCATTATTATGTCTTGATATGCTTTATTTTCCCTAAACTTCTCGTTTTGTCTTTCCAAAGCGTATGCCAGATCATTTTATATGAATTTCTAAAAATTTATTTTCCTGCCTAACAACTCAGTATGGGCCCTCTCTTATTGCTGAGCACTGGTTGCTCAGTGCTGGCTGAGAGTCCCAGGGTTGTGTGACATGCATCCAGAGGATAAATTGTGATGCTTCAAATCTAGGTTTATGCATTCAAACCCTTTCTAATTTCTCCCCCTTTTGAAGCAAACTCAGTTTGATCAACTTTGTACATAAATGTTTGACTGTGGTTTTGATAATTTTCTTGGGACAGCATCCTTTTTACGTGTTTCCAAAGGGGGACAGCTCTGTCCCCTGGTTATGGTCTTAGAGCCTCTAGATGCCATTTGTTTTGCAAAACAAGACATCAGGCAACACCATGAGTGAAGTTGCAGGAAGAAACATCCTTTAAAAGAAGGCTTCATTGAGGAAAGCATCTGCGTCTCTTGATCATTGCTCCTCCATCAAACCTGGGTGACCTGGAGCCTCCCCTCCTGCCTGGAAGCTTACAGAAGGCCACTTGGCTCAACAGGAGAACTAGCTGTCCTTGTCCTGGGGGCTCCACAGGGTCACCGTTTCTAACCAGGTCAATTCTGCTGTTAGAGTGGCACCGAAGCCCTCTAGTCCCCCCAGCAATTGTATGGAGTGTTCTGGGGTGAGGTCCCATCTACTCCATGGTAAGCAAGCAGCTCTCTGCAGGTAACCGGAGCTCAGAAGCTCACGTGTTCTCCAACACGTCACCTGTTTCGCATGGTGCCAAGTTGTGCTCATGGTGTGAGGTGGCAGTTCCTCTGAGTGCCAGGGTGAGGTGGGGGAACCTTTGTGGAGCCTTCTCAAATTATTAAGTACCAGGTAACCACAGAATGTTGGGTGAGTGCTCCCCATTGTTACCTGCTCCTCAATAATCGCCTTTAGCTCTGTAACTTCCTGGGATTGGTAGGACACCTGGCAACTATGGAACACATGGAATTCATGGGGATTAAGGGGATTAATTGTGGGGATGGTACCAGTGACAGGGCTCCTGAGAAAAGGGCTGGCTCAAAGGACCTCCACTCAATGATGATTCTTTAGTTCACATCTTTGAATAGCTTCTTAGTAAGATAGCACATTAGAAATGTTATATACACTGTTGCATTTGTATTTCACAAATTAGTGATATTCACAAAAAGTGATATTACAAATATCTTGTGGTATCTCTTCTATGTGGTATCAAAAAATGGTACAAATGAACTTATTTACCAAACAGAAATAGAGTCACAGACGTAGAAAACACACTTATGGCTGCCAAAAGGAAAAATAGGGGAGGGATAAACTGGGAAATTGGAATCAACAAATACACACTTGTGAAATAGATGACTATTGATAATAAGAACCTGCTGTAGAGCACAGGGAGCTCTACTCAATACTCTGTAATGACCTATACGGCAGAAGAATCTAAAAAAGAGCGGATGTAGGTATATATATAACTGATTCACTCTGCTGTACAGCAGAAAGTAACACAGCATTGTAAACCAACCATACTCCAGTAAAAATTAATAAAAAGTAAAAGAAGTAATAATGAGAACTTTGAAAGTACGAAGGTTGAAAAGTAGGAAAGCCAAAACTTTTCTGACAGATAATGTGATTATGTCCATTAATAGACTGTTGGAATTTATAATAAGGGTAGTCAGGTCACTAAAATAATGCATAGAAACTCTAAATTGATATCTATAAGCATACAAATTAGAAAACTAAATCTAAAAAGATATTTACAACAACATAAAAACATCAAATATTTAAGAACAAGTGGCACAAATATGTAAGACTTTATGAGAGCACTATTAATAAGAGAAATTTAAAGTAATAAGTGGGAGAGTATATCATGTTTACAAAGGGGAAGGTTCACTCTTTTGTAGACATCAGTGCTTCCAACATGGTCTCTAGATTCAATGCAATTCCAGTAAAACTGCTAACTGGGTGAAGTGTATGTATGTGTAATTGAGAAGCTGATTCTAAAATTTATATGGATGCTATGCCAAGACACCCTTAAAAAAGAAGGTGTGAACATTTTGTTTTCTTTGAATATTCAACTTTCTGTAAGCTATTTGGGGTGCCGACAAATATCTTGAGGTGCCGACAGTATCTTGACCCAGTTTGTGGTTACAATGGTGTTTAGTTTGTGATCCTTTACTAGTTGGTTTTGTTTTGTGCACTCTCTATGATATACCATAGAGAGAATTTATAACGGAAATGATATAAGATTTCAAGAGGGACACTCCTCTTTTGAAAGTGAAACTGTTCGTTACTCAGTCATGTCCAACTCTTTGTGACTCCATGGACTGTTGCCAAGACTCCTCTGTCCATGTAGTTCTCCAGGCAAGAACACTGCAGTGGGTTGCCATCCCCTTCTCCAGGGAGGTTTCCCAGCCCGGGGACGGAACCTGTGTCTGCCACATTGCAGGCAGATTCTTTACTTTCTGAGCCACCAGGGAAGTCCAAATGTTTCCGGTTCTTAGAAATTGACCTCTTTTGTCACCTGAGTAAATTATGATCTGATCAAGAAACAAAAGGGACAAATACAGACAATTTTTTCATTTCTACTGAGACAAGGCATGATGCTTTCAGCAATGATTTTCTTGGTTTGGGCTTTTGGACTATGCTGGAAATGAACATGATGACATGACAGTTTCTCCTCCTCCCCTCACTCTGCCCCATCTCCTCCTTCTCCTCTCACCTGGATGCCAGTGGACCAGGGCTGGTCCATGCACAGCTCTCAGAGATGTTCTGAAAGCTTCTGAGACACCCTGCCCGGAATGGTATTCTGACTGCCTGTTGATCATCATCATAAAGACTGGTCACCAATGAAGTGCAGACTCATAACTGGGAGACCTAAGTCAGCATCCAGTAAGCACACAGGACCACATTCATCTCAAACACCTGGATGTTTTCCCCTTGGTAACACCGCAGTCCTCATCTGGGATTCTTCTCATGGACATACATTTCTATGTACAAAGAGGATAATGTCCACTTCATTCTGCCTCAGTGGGGATTCCAAAGATTAACTTTAATTAAACTTATTTACTTTGAGTTCTCTTGAAGAGTGGTTGTAATAACACAAAAGAGTGAGAATAGTACTGCTAATTGGGATTATATTACTGGATAACAATGAAAGGAATTCAAGGTTATATGAATAATATAATAATTATTATATGAATAATAATTCCATTAAAAGAGTTTTATATAAATACAGGGTAATATCATACTGAAATGATAACTTTCTTCTTAGTTTTCTTGACTTTTAACTCTTTGACTTGTATTTAAACACATTGTTTTATTGATGGTGATGTGATGTGCCTTTTAACATGATAATTTTCTCTCCTAAAGTAACTTATTTTATATACAGGGAAAATATTCTTCAGCTAATAGGGCTTTATATATTTTGAACCTGTACTTTTGTAATAAGATGTAGAGTACTTAATCCCCTAAGCTGTACAATCTTTCTACATATCCATGGGGAATTCGTAGGTATTAAATTAGCTACAAGGGGGCTTTGAAAATGTTCTCCAAATGCTGTAAAGAGATATTGAGAAATCAAGAAAGATATTAAGCATTACAAGAAAAAATTTAATAATGCCACATAGTCTACTAGAATTCAAGTGTGGTTTATTTATATTAAGTTTTCCACTTATTTCCTGAGCGTCATGTTCCACTGCTAGAGTCAGAAGGTGGTTGTCCATGACTGAGTCTTAAGTGCATGGAATTGCCAGCCTGTGGTGTTTTAGAAGACTTTCCTGTAGCTCAAATGGTAAAGAATCTGCCTGAGAGGATTTGAATTCATCTCACCTGCTTCTCTGGCAAAGACCAGAGTGACCGCCTTTGCTGGGATGCTGGTCTATGAATTTCAGTTATACACAGTCTACAAGCAGTCTTTATATGTTTCCTGAATATCACAGAGTTGTGGGGATTATGAGCTAAGCCCTCATTTGAGCCTGGTTATTGGTGTACATTTGAGGTTGTCGAGAAGCTTAGTTCATTAGAAAATAAGCTGTCCATCGGAGTGGTGTAAAGAATGATGGACGAGTGTGTTTTGCTCCACTGAAAACACGAGAAAGAATTTATTGTATTTGTGTTTTAAATTTCTTGGCCACCAACCCCTGCTAAAATAAAAAATTGAGATGGTAGTCCCCTCTCCCAAAAAGAGCTGATATGTTTTGAAGAATGAGGAGAAGTTGAAAGATTCAGAGTTCCTTGCTCTGCAAGGTTCAGCACCAAGGACAGCTCTGGAGGGGCTCTGATAACACTCCCCAAGTCTCCCTCCTGTAGGAAAGCTGAGAGAAGGGGTGTTTGTGTGTCTACAACTCCTTGCAACCCCCTGGAGTGCAGCCCTCTGTCCATGAGTTCTCTAGGGAAGAATACCAGAGCAGGTTGCTATTTCCTACTCCAGGGATCTTCCCTACCCAGGGATCAAACCCCCGTCTCTCGCAGTTGCTACGTTGGCAGATGGATTCTTTACCACTGCACCGCCTGGGAAGTCCAAGGGAGAGTTTGCAGGTTACTTAATAAAGGACACTGGTGGATGTCAGTGATGCAGGCCTGCATTGTCTGTTTTGAGCATCATTAGAAAAGAGCCCTGATTCTCACCAGCACTCAGGACAGGCAGGGGCAAGTTTTCAAGGAGAGGACGTACGTGTCTTACCCTTTGCAGTATTTCTGGCTACAAGCTGAGAGGAAGTGAGGAGACTGCTTACAAATGTCTTCTTAAAAGACAGAGTGGGATCTCAAATGTTGAATTTGCTTCTGAACATTTTGTGAAGAGCCTGGCACACAGTATGGATAAATATTTGCTGAATGAATGATTAAACAAGTCATCTAGAGCTGCTATCTTCTAATTTTTGCCCTCCATTCATTAAAAAAATTTTTTCTCTTGATGTGTAATATACAGAAAAGTACACCACTGTAAATGTGTGCTTAATAAATGATGCTGTGAAATGTACCAGTGAAACGCATACAACCCCACCAAAGTCAGAGAGAAAACTGCCCTATTCCTCCATCCTGGCTCCTCTGAGGAAACACCAGAATCTGGGCAGCTTAGAAACAACAGACATTTATTCCTCACCATTCCAGAGGCTGGACATCCGTGGCCATGCTGTCCATGTGGTGAGGTGGGGGCCCTCCTCTGAATTCACACTTCTCACTGTGCCCCACATGGGTGAAAGGGTGAAGGAAGTCCCTGGGGGCCTCTTTTAGAAGGACAGTGACCGCATTCAGGAAGCATCCACTTTCAGGACCTAATCAGCTCCCAAGAGGCTCATCTCCTAATAGTGTCCCCTTGGTCATTAGGTCTCCAACATTTGAGTTTGGGGGACACAAATAGGCAGACCATAGCAAAGACAATTCCAGTGTCCCCACAGGCTAAAGACACCCATGCCCCCTGCAGTGACTGTCCCTCCCCATCCCCTTAAAAGCTACCCACATGCCAACCATTGACTACTGTGGTGACCCCTTCCTGGCTCCGCTTTATAATTATTCCTGACACTCGTTGTTGTTCAGTTGCTAAGTCATGTCTGACCCCATGGACTATAGCACTCCAGGCATCTGTATCCTTTACTGTCTTCTTGAATTTACTCAAACTCATGTCCATTGATTTGGTGATATGATCCAACCATCTCATCTTCTGTCACCCCTTTCTCCTCTTGCCCTCAGTCTTTCCCAGCATCAGGGTCTTTTCCAAAGAGTCCACTCTTCACATCAAGCAGCCTAAGTACTGGAACTTCAGCATCAGTCCTTCCAGTGAATATTCATAGTTGATTTCCTTTAGGATTGACTGGTTTGATTTCCTTCCTGTCCAAGGGACTCTCAAGAATTTTCTCCAACACCACAGTTCAAAGGCATCAGTTCTTCAGCGCTCAGCCTTCTTTATGGTCCACCTCTTACATTGTACACGACTACTGGAAAAACCATAGCTTTGCCTATACAGACTTTTGTTGGCATATAGTGATGTCTCTGCTTTTTCATATGCTGTCTAGGTTTGTCACAGCTTTCCTTCCAAGGAGCAAGTGTCTTTTAATTTCACGGCTGCAGTCATGGTCCTCTGTGATTTTGGAGACCAACAAAAGGAAATCTGTCACTGCTTCCACATTTCCCTATCTGTTTGTTAAGAAGTGATGGGACCGGATGCCATGATCTTAGTTTTTTGAATGTTGGGCTTTAGGCCAGCTTTTTCACTCTTCTCTTTCACTTTCATCAAGAGGCTCTTTTGCTTCTCTTCGCTTTCTGCCATAAGGGTGGTGTCATCTGCATATCTGAGGTTGTTGGTATTTCTCCCGGCAATCTTGATTACTGCTTGTGCTTTA
The DNA here is from genome assembly GCF_027580195.1 of Bos mutus. Taxonomy (NCBI): domain Eukaryota; kingdom Metazoa; phylum Chordata; class Mammalia; order Artiodactyla; family Bovidae; genus Bos; species Bos mutus. The sequence goes on from NC_091636.1 coordinate 66,710,641, forward strand.
TCCAGCCTGGCATTTCGCATGATGTACTTTGTGTATAAGTTAAATAAACAGGGTGACCATATACAGCCTTGTCATACTCCTTTCCCAATTTTGAACTGGTCAGTTGTTCCATGTCCAGTTCTAACTGTTGCTTCTTGACCAGCATACATGTTTCTCAGGAGGCAGTTATGGTAGTCTGGTATTCCTATCTCTTTAAGGATTTTCCAGCAGGCACGGTCCAAGATCTGTTTGCTTGTTTGCTTTAAGTGAAACCAATCACTTTTTACCTTGAGCTTCTCTTGTTCAACTGACATGCGTGGCATTCACTTGTGTTGTTGCAGGTCCGTCTAGCTCTTTCATTTCTGTGGCTGTTCTGTATCCGTTTTATGAAAGCACAGCAAATGATTCAGTTATTCCTCTGTGAGTGGGCATCTGGACTGTGGGTGTGGCTTTGGCTTTTAGAAAGACCCCTCCCTGAGCATCACTGCTCACGGTCCCTGCTCACCTGTGCACGTGGTTCTGTAGAGGGCCCAGTAGGCACTGCCGGCCTTGCCCCTGCTCTGGGCTCGGTGTTGGGAGAACAGACACAGACAGACTTGTTTGTGGACAGCACCTGTCCTCCATGTGGCACAGCAAACTGCTCATCTCTTGGCTAACACCATTCAGGCCCCCAGGTCAACTTCTCCACATCTGCCCTGTGGCCTCAGAGCAGAGGAGACCACTCTGAATGTGAACAGGCATGTGAGTCGCCCCAGACTTTGCAGCATGGGTCCTGCAAGGGGCATGTGCTGGGGTCCATCTAGATACACCAGTCCCTGGAGTGCAGCATGATGGGGAGTCTTTACACTGGCATCTAGGAGGATTTCAACAGGAAAACTGTAAATAACTTTACAGCTATAAAAATATTTAGCACTTGAATTATAGTTTAACAAATTTATATAACTACAGCTTTATTTATATGATTATGATTTAAAAAATTTGAGTTCATTAATCACAGTTTGTGTTTGACCTTCAATTATAAAAATTGGTTTAAATATTTTACAAGAAGAATAAATTTTTTGAGATAATACATGGAGTATATTTTTAGTTGTCATTTTAATGTTATTTTAATTGGTACATTTATAGATATATATTTATAGATATATTTCATGTATATAGGAGAAGGCAATGGCACCCCACTCCAGTACTGTTGCCTGGAAAATCCCATGGATGGAGGAGCCTGGTAGGCTGCAGTCCATGGGGTCGTGAAGAGTCGGCACGACTGAGCGACTTCACTTTCACTTTTCACTTTCATGCATTGGAGAAGGAAATGGCAGCCCACTCCAGTGTGCTTGCCTGGAGAATCCCATGGACGGAGAAGCCTGGTAGGCTGCAGTCCATGGGGTCGCACAGAGTCGGACACGACTGAAGCAACTTAGCAGCAGCTGCATATATAAGTGTACAGATTATATTTTTATAGATATAATTTGTACATTTATAGATATATGTTTCATGTATTTATTTTTTCCTTTTTCTTTTTAAAAAATTAATGTATTAATTTTAATTGGAGGATAACTACTTTAAGGTATTGTGACAGTTTTTGCCCTACATCAACATGAATCGGCCGAAGTTATCCACATGTCCCCTCCATCCTGAAGCCCCTTCGCACCTCCCTCCCCACCCCGTCCCTCTGGGTTGTCCCGGAGCACCGGCTTCGGGTGCCCTGTTTCCTGCCTTGAACGTGCAGTGGTCATTTCTGTTACATATGTTATTGTATACTGTTGTTTTTCGGTCGCTCAGTCGTGTCCGACTCTTTGCAGCCCCGTGGACTGCAGCACGCCAGGCTTTCCTGTCCTTCACTATCTCCCAGAGCTTGCTCAAACTCACGTCTTTTGAGTCAGTGATGCCATCCAAAGTATTGGATCTTCGGCTTCGGCATTAGTCCTTCCAGTGAATATTCTGGTTTGATTTCCTTTAGGATTGACTGGTTTGACTAGATTCCTTTAGGATTTGACTTGAATTACTGTCTGTTAATGTATATGTGTCAATGCTATTCTCTCAAGTCATCCCGCCCTCGCCTTCTCCCACCAAGTCCAAAAGTCTGTTCTTTATGTCTGAGTCCCCTTTATTGCCCGGCATGTAGGATCATTGGTGCCATCAATCTTTCTAAATTCCATGTATGAAATGGCAACCGTCTCCAGTATTCTTGCCTTGAAAATTCCATGGACAGAGGAGCCTGACTCGCCACAGTCCATGGGGTAGCAAAGAATTGGACCTGACTGAGCACTCACACGAATTCCATGTATTTATATTTTTGATGAAAACGTATTTAAATGAATACAGTTCAAACAGCATTCCATTGTATATTTCAATCTGAAATGCATATTATAAACTTTAGATCATGGAGAATAAATACAGCCAGGTTTTTTTTGTGTGTGTATGTGTGCAATAGAAGATATGGAAGTGGGGCTCAGAAACAGAAAGCTGAGAAGGAAATAGGAAAATCTTCATGAAAGGAACTCTGCTCACATTAACATTTAAAATTAATCTGGAAACAATGAAACTGAGCAGACTTCTGTGGTGTGTGACTCAGATGAAATTTGCAAACTCAATGTTATACATTGTATAATTAGTTAGATTTCATTATTGAAAAAAAAATGAAAATGAGCAAGAAAATTGTTCTCATCAGATACAAAACTTAAACAGGTCAGATAAAATCTCTTTATAGTCATTATTAAAGGAAGATTGAATTTTTGATCAAACAATGAGAGTGGGAAAGAGTATTTCTTATCCAAACCACAGCTGGAAGTGACAGAGAGCCAGCCTGCTGTTAGGAGATGAGGAAAATGATATTCATGAAATAGGCAAATAGGGCGAGAGAGATGAAGCCTCATCACACCATTTGGGTCGTGTGTGAATGTTTCTAGCAAAGGCAATCTGATTCAAATTGTCGATTCTGATTTTCTCTCCATAAGCCTGATAGAAAATTGAGTATTTTACTTTGCCATGATTTCTATTGGAAGAAGAAAGTATAGCCACCAACTTACAGATTTTAAGTTTAAAGTGAAGTATTTTGCAACTATTTTTTCATATTTTGTAACGTAGCTTTGGGTAAGATGGTATCTGTGGCTACCAACATCCAAACTCTTAATTATAAGAACATAAGACAGCATTTGCACCTAGAACCAGAGAAATCACACAGGTAATTACTGCCATGGGAAACAGTCTGAACGAACAGTGAGTGAGCATGCTGAAGAAAGACTTGCGGACCTGGAAGTACATTGATGCAATGTTCTTAAAGAGTCGTGTTATCTGCTCACTATTAGCAAGCACGATGATTTTTTTGTGTGATACCCACAGTACAATATTTGTAGAAAGCAATAGAAATTTCCTAGTAGAAATGCCTGCAAAACTAAACGGTAGAATGGCTGAACCTGGAATTTTGGTTAAAAAATAAAGCATGTGAAGATTACCAAGGATGAAATATTCAAATGAGACCCATATCTTAATGAATGGATGTGAATGGACATCTTACTAAAGTAAGAGAAGAAATCACACACAAATGTTTTAAAAAGTAAATATTACCCATTTCCATCACCTGTACCAAAGACAAAATGTTCTGTTGAACAAATAACATTTGTGGATTTAGTCTTAACCACCAGAAAGATGAAAACAGACATCAAAATTAACGGCTGTCATTGGTTTTATATCTACTGTAAAATGTGTAGGCTTTGATATGAGAAAGGTGTGACCGAACAACTTTCAGTTTCAGGTTTTGATATAAAGGAGAAAACACTAATAACACTGGTAAAGATAAAAGTGTACAAACCAGAATGTTGGCTGAAAATCCATTTTTTACTGGGAGTCATGACTCAACTATACGTTTAGTGATAACAGTTTTTGGAGCAAGTGTTGTCTTAGTCACTCAGTAATGTACAACTCTTTGTGACCCTATGGCCTGTAACCCACCAGAATCCTCTGTCCATGGGATTCTCCAGGCAAGAATATGGGGGTGGGTTGCCATACCCTCCCACAGGGGATCTTCCCAACCCGGGGATCGAACCTAGCCTCCTGCACTGCAGGCAGACTCTTTAGTCTGAACCACCAGGGAAGCCCAATGAATGCAATAATTATATATGCCATTTTCCAAATCTTCCCAAAGATAGAATCTCTTATCACGTTTGACCTTTCAGGCTTTCCTGACCACATGAAAGGAATACCAAATCTCTGCTTTATTTGAACAAGATAAAATTCTTACTAGAAGAGTGAGGTCAACCGTGAGCCTCAGAGAAAACGTAACGTGGTTTCCAGCGCACAAAAGAAGTGAGTGCTGAGTCTGTACCACCCACACTTAGTGGGCAGGAGTTATTTCCTGTTAATGTTATGCATGAAAATGTCCACAAAAAGCCATGTCTAAATTTAGGCATTTTTCTTTTAGGATTAAAATGCTTTTGAATGTTTTTACTGAAAGGTAGATCTTGCTCAAACACACAATGAAGGTGACATTACAATAAAACTTGAAAACTTGGTACCAGAAAATGAAAATGTGTAAGGGGCATGAGGAACACTGTGCCTTAATGGGTCTAAAATTGTGTTCATTGTCAATCACGATACATTCTGAAGTGAAGGGCTGAATAAATTGAGCAGCATTTGGTCAGTTTGGGTTTTCTTTACGATGTCCCAGAATTGAACAATTTAAAAGGATAACTTAAGAAATCAAGCTCATTAAGAATAAAGTATTAAATAAATTAGGTAATGAAAAGTTAAGGAATTCACTGATGGTCTATCACTTTATTGCTTGCTTTTGCTCAATCTATTCAGTGCGACTTACTGACTTATTTTTATAGTTGATTTACAATGTTGTGTTATTTCCGATGCACTCAGAGTGAGTCAGCTATGTAAGTATATGCATCATCCACTCTTTTACTTCTTTTGTAGGTTCTTTTTCCATTGAGGCCACTGCAGTGTGCTGAGTAGAGTTACCTGTGCTATGCAGCAGGTTCGTATTAGTTTTATATTTTATATAAGTGTGTGTGTGCATGCTAAGTTGCTTCAGTTGTGTCGACCCTGTGACCCCATGGACTGTGGCCCACCAGGCTCCTCTGTCCATGGGATTTCCCAGGCAAGAATACTGGAGTGTGTTGCCATGCCCTCCTCTAGGGGATCTTCCCGACCCAGGGATCGAACCCATGTCATGCATCTCCTGCATTGGCAGGCAGATTCTTCACCACTAGCGCCGCCTGGAAAGCCCCCAGTTTACATGTGGTGGTGTGTTTATGTAAAGCCCAACCCCCCAGTTTACCTCTCTTCCCCTTATCCCCTGGTAACCTGTTTGTTTTCTACATCTGTAACTCTACTTCTGTTTTATAAATGAGTTCATTTGTTTTTTCTTCCACATATAAGCAATACCATACGATATTTGTCTTTCTGTATCTGACTTGCTTCACTCAGTATGACAATCTCATTTGACTGCTTTTTTCTTCTCTTCACATGGTGACCGCTTTTTCTGCTCCTTTTTCATGTCTAGTAATCTTTGACTTTAGGCTGATATTTTCTTTGGAACATTGTAGGAACTCTGGATTTTGATATCTTCCTCTGCAGGATGTCATACTTGCTCTGGAAGGCGGTTAAATTACCAGGTAAGCCCCTAAATCCTGTTGAGAGTTTGTTTAAGGCTTTGCTGCTAATTAATTAGATTTTACTCTTGGTCGGACAGTGAATCTGTTAGTCCTAAAATGTGATGTTTATTCCGACTATGTGGCTCTTCAGGGATTTCAGTGGGAAGCTTGAGGCATTCAGCTTGCTTGCCTAGCTGGTGAGACTTGAACGCCAATCCCTGTCTCTCTAGTGGCAGAAAGCTCCTGAAATATTTCTCTTGGGCTTCTTGGAGATGTGCAGGGACTTGACTCAATTTAGTGTGAAGGTTTTGGAGCTTCCACCTATGTCTCCTTCCTCTCTAGGACTTTTTCTTAGTTTCTGATCACTTCAGCCCCATTTCTTCCATTCCAGCAAGACCACTGCTTTCTGTTTGAGCTGTATGCCCCCATCTGCTGTCTTTAATCAGAAGTGTCCTCAGAGAAAAGCCTGGCCAAGTGCTGAGTGTTGTGCTCACACATTTGCTTCCCTTCTCCAAGGATCATGTGCCTCCAGACTCTTTATTCTCTAGGCTCATCTCCAGGGCCTTCAAGAGTTTTTTCCTCCCCAGCGCCCGCCCCCCACCCCCACCAGAGTTTGTAATATTTATTGGCTTGAGGCTTAAATCGATATAAGCTTCCTTATTAGTTCTGAGTCAAGAAGTATCTTTCTTAAAAATTTGTCTTACTCTGGAATTTAGGAATTGGTGGATCTATAGGTGATGTCCTTCATCAATGTAATAAAGTTCTGAGCCACTCTCTTTTTACAAAAATGTTTATTTATTTGGGCTTCCTTTGTGGCTCAGCAGTGAAAAATCTGCCTGTAATGCAGGAGACGTGGATTCGATCCCTGGGTTGGGAAGATCTCCTGGAGAGGGAAATGGCTACCCTACTCCAGAATTCTTACCTGGGAAATTCCATGGATAAAGGAGCCTGGTGGGCTACATTCCATGGGGTCACAGAGTTGTGCATGACTTACCAACTAAACAGCAACAGCGTTTGTTCACTTGGGTCTTAGTCGCGGCCCTAGGGACCTTTGTTGGGGCGAATGGGGCCTTTCCTTACAGTGTGAGGGCTTTTCTTGGATTGTGGCACTCCAGCTCTAGAGTGAGCAGACTCAGGAGTTGTGGGGCATGGACTTGGCCGCCCTGCAGCATGCGGGATCTTAGTTTCCTGACCAGGGACCGAACCTGTGTCCCCTGCATAAGAAGGTGGATTCTTAACCACTGGACCAACAGGGAATCCCTGAACAGTTTTCTTTTCAAATATACATTCTCCATCTTCTTCCTCCTTTTCTGTTTTTCCAAACACATCTGTGCTAGACTGTTCACTGTGGTTTCATAGCCATTGGGATTATCCCAGGGCCTGTGGTATTTACACTGTGAAACTTGTCAAGTCCAGTAGGAGCTGCACAGGGACGGTCTACATCATATTTGTGTTCAGAACACCGATTTAGTTTCCGTAAAATGACATAATTCTTAGTATTCAAAGTATATAATTAATAAAGCTAAGACTGGTGGTTTAATTTTTCAAATTATTTCAGTTTTACAATTATCTCAAAGTTACTAGTATAAAGATTTCATATTTAGTTTTATGTTTGGACATGCTGAAGTGTCACTAGGCTAAAAGCTATATTAACACTAGGAGTCCATGAAACATTTTTAATTTACAGTGGCTCATTTATTAACAAGCTTAGGTACACTGTTTTATCCCACGAGAGGTTTACAGACATACAATTGGGGATACTTTCTGCTGTATGTTATAAAAGGTGAGACATATTTTTATATCTTTGGGCCAACCTGAGTTAAATAGCACTACATTTTGTTATTATAAAACCCATCTAACTATCGAATGACATCAAGAAACTAAAAGAGATGATTGAATGTAAGTCATAATCCTAATCAATGTCCGTTCACAATTATAATGGGATAACTAAGTTTTTGGAGATTCCAGTCTGTTCTGTCTTACTCAGGTTTAGAAACCTTACTCAGGATCTTAGAAAATAAGACTTGCCTTCATCGCTCCCATTATCCCATATATCAATCCTCCAAGAGCTCACTTTCCTACTGGGGCTGGGACCCATCTGCTTCCTCTTCCTGGTCCCTTCTCCCCTGTAACCTCTGGAAAGGGATGCAAAAGTCCTTCTTAATTGTAGTTCCAGGTGGAAATATCAAATCTGACCCTTCACTAGTGCATTGAAGATAGGAAAATAAAAGGGGGGGCTACCTTACAGAGGTCCTTCTGAGGGGCAGCCTCAGGACTTGATGACCAGCCAGGTGGGATATGGGTGCAAGGATATAATTAGAGATAGAAGAAAGAATTTCTCCGTTTTAGGCTAGTTGACTAGGTGGATGAATCCTTGGTTAAATATGCCCAAAACCTCTCTGGGAAACTGACAGATAGTTCCCCGATGATGGGGAACCAGGAGGGCTGCTGCAGGTGAAGTAGAAGCACCATCAGGACCGCATCACGGCTTTTCTGGTGGGAAGCTCAGGAGCCCGGAAGAAGGCCCACCGTGGAGCGTCATGGGGAGGTGACTCGGAGGCATGCGGATGCCAGGCTTCCTTGATCCCACTTCTTGACAGAGAACCAGTGGGGCAAGTCGGGAGCTGCTGACCTACCGCCTGTTCCTAAGGCCAAGAAGGAGGTGGGAAGAAATAGCAGGAGCTCCTCCTAGCTGGCCTCTCTGTGTCCTGTCCTGAAAATGAACTCAATAAAAGTATCATTTTCAGAAAATAGCGGGCTGCTCTTCTGAGAAATAAACGCAATTTCCTTTCTCTTCTTTTCCTTTTCTCCTCCTGCATTAACGGGAAGAAGAATTACTTTTGAGTCCAGCTCCAAAAGCTGCAGTTACTTATTTGGCTCTTCTCATTGCTATGATCAAATATTGAAGGTGAGGGCAGGGAATCGATACCGAGGTGGAGACGCAGAGTTATGTAAGGGCCACATGCATGAAACATTAAGAGCCACAAATCAAGAGCAAGGGGTTTGAAATCCGAGAGCTATTACGGCTGTACTGTTTGAACTCTATTTTGGAATTGGGAGAAATCAATACAGAAAAGCACATACCAAGAAAAACTTTAAAAAAGCAGTCTTCACTGACCTGAAAAAGCCAGACCGAAGGTGCTCTCACATCAGTAGCCCGAGGTCTGGGAGAGCTGCGGATATCAAACTGTGGGACTGAAGTCTAAATTACAAGGCAAACGTTGTCCTTTCAGAATCTGCTGCAGGCGAGCAGGCAGCTTCAGAATCTGTAGTCACTTGGGTTCAAGTGAGCACAAAGGAGTGAGTTTTGAGAAAGTTTGAAATATGTAAGGTTTAGGCTTTTACAAAAGAATGGGGACTTATTACCTTTAAATACATAGACTAATTCAAGCTGGCCACAGAGAGTGAAAGTATTAGTTGCTCAACTGTGTCCGACTCTTTGTGATCCCATGGACTGTAACCTGCCAGGCTCCTCTTGATAGCTTACAGTGAACAGTTTTGGATCACGATCTCTGAAGAAGAAGATTTAGCTTCCAGACCAGGAACCAGGCTTCATCGCTCAAGAGCTTTTGTGTAGCAGAGTTTTATTAAAGTATGAGAGGGACAGGGAAAGTTTCTGCCACAGACATCAGAAGGGGGCAGAGAGTGACACTCTTGCTAGTGTTAGCAAGGGAGTTATATGCTTTTTTAATTAGTTAAGAAAGATAGTGCTAAGTTGTGTCCAACTCTTTTGACCCTATGGACTGTAGCCAGCCAAGCTCCTCTGTCCTTGGGATTTTCCAAGCAACAATACAGGAGGGGGTTGTCATTTCCTTCTCCAGGGAATTAATTATTACAACAAATCAAAAGAATGTCTCAAGTTTGTGAAAATTTTACCAGACCCACTCCCATAATTTACATTTTAAGGTAACAGGATTAGCCAGAAAGTTTTCAGGAAGGAAAAACTGTCCTCAAGCAGGATACATTGTTGTTATATAATCCCTCAGTTCAGTTCACTTCAGTTCAGTCACTCAGTCGTGTCCAGCTCTTTGCAACCCCAAGGGCTCCCTGTCCATCACCAGCTCCCAGAGTTTAATCAAACTCATGTCCATTGAGTCAGTGATGCCATCCAACCATCTCATCCTCTGTCACCCCCTTCTCCTCCCGCCTTCAATCTTTCCCAGCATCAGAGTCTTTTCAAATGAGTCAGCTCTTCACATCAGGAGGCCAAAGTATTGGAGTTTCAGCTTCAACATCAGTCCTTTCCTAGGATATAATCCTAGTCCTTCCCTAGGATATAATCCCCAGTACAGAGTTTAATGGAGAAGGAAATGGCAACCCACTCCAGTACTCATGCCTAGAAAATTCCATGGATGGAGAAGCCTGGTGGGCTACACAGTCCATGGGATTGCAAAGAGTCGGACACGACTGAGCGACTTCACTTTAACTTTCACAGAGTTTAAACTGAGTTGTTCATTGTATAATTATCAGTTCTGGGCTTAAAGAAAAATACTTTTTCTGTGACTAAGACTAAGGAATGTAGAGAAAAAAAGGTTTGTCCTTTCCTCCTCCTTGAGAACCCCAGACCCCTTTCTCCTCTTCAAGAGCCCCAGAGTCCTTTCTCCTCGGGGACCCCCGGACTTCTTATCAACCTGTTTAGGAATTGACTCTCTCACTCTGTCCATGAGATTCTCTAGGCAAGAATACTGGAGTGGGTTGCCATTCCCTTCTCCAGGGGGCCTTCTCAACCCAGGGATCTAACCCAGGTCTCCTGCACTGCAAGCAGACTCTTTACATTCTGAGCCATAAGGGGGAATTCTATCAAATGGTTTGGCTTAATGAGTAGTAAATCTAGTTCCTGTTCACATTCCAGTAACCTTTTTTGCATTGCTGGTTAGTTCAGCTATGTCTAAAAGCAACTCATTTCTTGAGTAGAAAGCTTTTCTTCCTAGTTGTTATGCATTTTAGCTTAGACCCTGGCTTTTCACAGAACCCGAGGAGGTGACCTTTGGTGCAGGCACTTTGCTGCTGGCTGCTGGCAGGGCTGGAGAGTGATGGATGAGCACCATCTCCCAGGACGCAGGGTGCCAGCCCTCCCTGCCCTCCCCAAGGCTCTGCCTACAGAAGCTGATTAACCAGATGGGTTTGTCCAGCTCCAGGAACACCCTCCTTCCCGATTAATCTCACACATCGTTAGTATTGACTGAGGACCATGAAGATAAATATGCCCCAGTTCTGTCCTGGGAACCAAGAGTTTAGTCATTGTGCAGACAATGGGGAGGGGGCCATGGCAGAAGTCATCACAGGGTGTAGAGGGTGGGGGGGGCGACGTGGGGCAGGAAGAGTTAATCTGCCCGTGGTGGAAGTGGGGGCTCAGGAAAGTCATGCAAAAGTGACTTCTGCTTTGACTTTGACCAAGAACTTGATTAAGAAACAGAGTCCAAGATGAAGGAGGGATGAAGCCTTGGGGCCTGTGACTATGAAGCCTGGGCTGCCTAGAGGGCTGTGAAGAGCTTCATGCGGTTGGAGAGTGATGCTGCTTGAAGGTACTGGGGGGTGGCGCATGGAGGGGGACCTTTCCTCAAGAATCCCCAGGAGCTAAGATCGTGGGCGGTTCTGTTGCTGCAGCAAAGAGGTTGGATTCTACTGGCCCTGCCAAGCTAGCAAGGGGCTTTTAAATTATTTTGCTTGCCTTTTATTTCAACATTTCTGTATTTGTTTTCGGCCGCTCTGGGCCACTGTTGCTGTGCTCGTGCTTTCTCTAGTTGGGGAGGATGGGGGCTACTCCCCAGTCAAAATGAGGAGGCTTTTCGCTGCGGGGGCTTCTCTTGCTGTGGAGCATGGGCTCTGGGTGCAGAGGCGTCCAAGCTGTGGCTCTCAGGCTTAGTTGCCTCACAACATGTGGGATCTTCCTGGACCAGGGATCAAAGAATCCATGCCTCCTGCATTGGCAGGTGGATTCTCAGCCACTGAACCACCAGGGAAGCCCCTGAGTAACTTTAGATTTACAGAAGAGTTGCAAAAGCAGGACAGAGAATTCCTACATACCCGACTTCCTCTAATGTGAACATCCATTGCCACCCTCGGGCTCCAAAGTCACTGCAGGTGGTGACTGCAGCCATGAAATTAAAAGACACTTGCTCCTTGGAAGAAAAGCTATGACCAACTAGACAGCATATTCAAAAGCAGAGACATTGCTTTGCCAACAAAAGGCAGTCTAGTCAAAGCAATGGTTTTTCCAGTAGTCATGTATGGATGTGAGAGTTGGACTATAAAGAAAGCTGAGCATGAAGAATTGATGCTTTTGAACTGTGGTGTTGAAGAAGACTCTTGAGGGTCCCTTGAACTGCAAGGAGATGGAATCAGTCCATCCTAAAGGAAATCAGTCCTGAATATTCATTGGAAGGACTGATGTTGAAGCTGAAACTCCAATCCTTTGGCCACCTGATGCGAAGAACTGACTCATTGGAAAAGACCCTGATGCTGGGAAAGATTGAAGGCAGGAGGAGAAGGGGATGACAGAGGTTGGGTGGACATGAGTTTGAGTAAGCTCCGGGAGTTGGTGATGGACAGGGAAGCCTGGCGTGTTGCAGTCCATGGGGTCTCAAAGAGTTGGACACGACTGAGTGACTGAACTGATTGACCATGGTGCGTTTGTCAAAATTAGAAATTAATACGGGCATAATATCATAACTGAACCACAGACTATTAAGATTTCGTGTTTCCCCACTAATGTCCTTATCTCATCCAGGATCCAATGGAGGTTCCATTTGCACTCAGTTTCACGTCTTTAGTCTCTGCCGGTCTCTTCCTGAGTATTCCCCAAATCATTCATTCCCCTGACATTTTGGAAGACTGTTGTTTGGTGTGTTGTAAAATGTCTCTTTGGATTTTTATGATGTTTCTGCAAGATCGTATTGAGGTTATAGATTTATAGGAAGAGTGCCCCAGAGGTGATGGACTGCTCTCTGCACGTGGAAAAGAGGTGCTCAGTTTGGTGATATTAACCTCAGTGCCTCAGTGAAGATGTTGCAGGTGGGGTTTCTCCATTATGAAGTTACCACGTTTCCCTATTTAATTTTGGGGAAGATACTTTGAGGTTAAATGAAAATCTTTCTCCTTAAGTATTTGCCCTTTAATACAAGCATTCACTGGTGAATCTTGCCTGCAATAACTTTTGCTATGGTGTTCTAACATTCATTTTCCATTTCCCCCACCTGTTCTACATTTATTTGTTGGAATTATTCTGCAAGGAATACTTGTGATGTATTTATTCCATCATTTGTTTATATCACTATGAACTCGTGAATATTTATTGGCTTCTTTGTGTTACAATCCAATACTGTCATTATTATGTGCTTTGTTGCTGAACTGTTTCAACTCTGGTCATAGAGATCTTTATCAGTTCAGCTCCTGTATCCTTTTGACGAGTCTCCATCCACCCTTGCCTTTCCTTCCTTTCCACGTCCATCCCTCCCTCTTCCCTCCCTTCCTGCCTACCTTTGTCTCTGCTTCCCCTTCTTTCCTTCCTTTATTCCTTCCTTCCTGTCTCTCTTTCTTTCTTTCATTTCTGAGCATTTTCTTACTTCAGGCCACCACAAAATGCTCCAGACTCATCTCGTATTTTCCCTGCCCGAACTAGCTTGGTTTTTAAAGCAGGCAGTAGCATGACAAGAGCCCAGTTTGGAAAGATCCCCTTTGTGGAGGATGATGGGTATGTAGAGGGTGTGAGTGCTGTGATGATCAAGCTGAGGATGGTGAGGCTGGAACCAAGCCTGTGGCAGCCCAGAGCAGCTGGAATAAAGGGGACCACAGATGGGCATAAGAGGAGTAGGACCCATAGGAGGCTCCCTGCTCTGTGGAGTGAAAGGAGGGTTGGATGCCATGTGAAGCTTCTGAGATGATGGGTGGATGGGCAGGTCCCGGGGCTAGAAGCACAGGAGGGGCTTCGCTCTGCTTTTCTGGCATCCAGCAGCAGTGTTCCTGAACAAGTTTTCCCACTCTATTCCTCTGGGCTGTTTTGGGGAGAGGAATGGTATTTTTCTCTGCGTTGTCTCCCCAGTTTTCTGGCTTCTCTCCTTTCTTCAGTCAGCTCAGTTTAGTCGCTCAGTCATATCTGACTCTGCGACCCCATGGACTGCAGCACGCCAGGCCTCCCTGTCCATCACCAACCCCCGGAGCTTACTCAAATTCATGTTCATCGAGTTGGTGATGCCATCCAACCACCTCATCCTCTGTCATTCCCTTTTCCTCCTGCCTTCAATCTTTCCCAGTATCAGGGTCTTTTCCAATAAGTCAGCTCTTTGCATCAGGTGGCCAAACTATTGGAGTTTCAGCTTCAACATCAGTCCTTTCAAATATTCAGGACCAATTTCCTTTAGGATGGACTGGTTGGATCTCCTTGAAGTCTAAGAGACTCTCAAGAGTCTTCTCCAATACCACAGTTCAAAAGCATCAATTCTTCAGTGTTCAGTTTTCTTTATAGTCCGACTCTCACATCCATACATGACCACTGGAAAAATCATAGCCTTAACTAGACAGACCTTTGTTGGCAAAGTAATGTCTCTGCTTTTTAATATGCTGTCTAGGTTGGTCATAGCTTTTATTCCAAGGAGTAACCATCTTTTAACTTCATGGCTGCAGTCACCATCTGCAGTGATTTTGGAGCCCCAAAAATAAAGTCTGCCACTGTTTCTCAATCAATTTGCCATAAAGTGATGGGACCAGATGTCATGATCTTAGTTTTCTGAATGTTGAGTTTTAATTCTCCTTTCTTATCAAGACTTAAATAAATCACCTCACTTCTGACAAGGGGGGTGCTTCTCAGGCAGCCCACGTGGTTTGAAATGCGCAAAGATGATGTTTCTTCTTGTTCCACCGGTGCTCTGGTGGGAACCAAGAGGAAAATGTCCCAGTTAAGGTAACTGATCTCATGAAGCTGACAATACTAGGTTACAAGGGGATAAATAAACAATCCAGGTTATCCCAGATAGTGGGATAAGTACAATGCAGGACATGTAATGGGGTAATCTGATGGAAAGGGGCTGAGAGAGGAAGGGATGGGGATAATTTTGGCTGGACAGTCCCATTGAAAGTCCATTAAGGAGGGGCATTGAGCTAAGATCTGCTTGGAAGAGTCAGCCATGTGAAGATCCAAGGAAAGAACATTCCAGACAAAGGACTGGCTAGTGCCTGAGCACCGAGAAGGGGGCGAGCTTGGGTGCACATTTAGGAGCAGAGAGATAATCCCTGTGGCTGGAAAATGGTGGACTGGGAGGGAGGGGGCAGGTGGGGTTAGAGGGGAGACTTGTGTGAGTTGTTTGGCCACAGGAAGAAGATGAATTACACTCTAGGAGGAGTGGCAAGACTTTTACCTGGAGGAGCCGAATGCCCTGATTCCCTCCAGCTTCTGTGGTCTTAGCACTACAGGAAGGCAGGAGCAGATGCAGAAAGACAATCGAGTGAGAGGTGATGGGTTGGAACATGGTTATAGCGGTGCACACGAAGGGAATTTGGCATGTTAGGGTAATATTGTGCAGGCGGAACAGTAATATTTGCAGATTCATGTCAACATATGGCCAAAACCCACCACAATATTGTAATCAGCCTCCTGTTAAAATAAATAATTTAATTAAAAAATTAAAAAAGAGAAAAGAAAATCAAGGTAGAAATCAAAGATGAAATCAATGTTTTAAGCTTGCACAGCTGGGAGCTGGGGACAGCTTACTGAAGAGGGAGAGACATGGCAGGAGCCAGTTTCCAGTCGGGGAATAAAGAGTTTGATATATTAATTTGTGATGCTGATTAAAAACCCTCATGGAGATTTTGAGAAGCAGAACTAGTTCGGCGCTCACGTGAAATATTAATTTGTGAGTCGTCAGTCTGGGGGTGGAACTGAAAGCCTCGGGGCTGGAAAGGATCACCAATAGAGAGAGTGCAAGTGGAGACAGGCTCCTGGGTGCCTGATTTTTGTGTCTCTTGCAAGCACAGAATGTGGCTTGAGGTTTCAGAGTCCCAGACCCCAAGTGATGCTCTGTGCACACAGGTGACCAATTTTATCAACATATAAGTAAAGTAATAAGGACCTGATTATAAAGAGAATACGCTCTCTATCTGGACTAAGATGGAGAAAAAAATGGAACTAAGTTACTGTAAAACCGAAGCCCAGGAAACTGTCCACATGAACTTATCTGGTTGTCTCTGGGAATCAAGGAGGGATGGCAATGGTATTAAGCCTATTCCTCAGACTTAGAACAGGGACAGAAGCCAAGTGACAAGGCTGGAGAAACACTGAGGTCTTCAGATAGGGACCTTCAGAAAGGACCTATCAGGATAGGTCTTTAGAAAGGGAAAGTGAGATGGATTTAATCCAAGTACTCTTAAAGGAAGCTTTGAAAAGGAGATTCCTTGTTTTTTGTCAGATCAGTAAGGATAACAAGGGACGAGAAAAGTCTAACCAGAGAAGGGCGGTCTCAGTAAACAGCCTGGGATGACTCCCGGGAGGGTGTGGGGATCTGGGCCACCATCTGGGAGCCACTGGGGACAGGTATGTCACCCTGAGGACTGGGCCAGCCTGGCAGGCCAGGAACTTGAGGTGAAAGAGGGCAGCACTGGAGAGTCAGCATAAAGTAGGCAAAGGACATCTGAGCAAGTGGGTGGAATTGTTATTTTGATGTCTGTACCCCATGATGGCATCTCCCAGGCAGTTGGTACAGAATTAAGACCTGGAGAGAAGGCATGTCAACGAAGAGCTATTCAGGGTGAGGCAGGATATACAACACAAGATTGGGAGTAGATTCAGCTGGCTCTGATGGGGACTGCCTCCAGGAAGGATTATGTCACTCGGGGACACGTAGGCAATATCGCATTGTGTGGTGAATGCCTTTGGCAGGTTTAGAACTTCCAGATTGAATCCCTCTCACTGTGGGATACTTCCCAAGGTAAAATCTAGTGTGATATGCTAGAACCACAAATGTCAGACTGGAAAGCTAAAAGAAGATAAAAGGGAGGGAGGTACTGAATTCTGGCAAATGATCCTAACCTTCCATTTCGTGGGGAAGGCAGAATGTAGCTTAAGAAATACATCTCACTATTAGAAGCTCAGCTTAGCTTCAGTTCGGTTCAGTTCAGTTCAGTCACTCAGTCGTGTCTGACTCTTTGCGACCCCATGAACTGTAGCACACCAGGCCTCCCTGTCCATCACCAACTCCCAGAGTTTACTCAAACTCATGTCCGTTGAGTTGGTGATGCCATCCAACCATCTCATCCTCTGTCATCCTCTTCTTCTCCTGCCCTCAATCTTTCCCAGCATCAGGGTCTTTTCAAATGAGTCAGCTCTTCACATCAGGTGGCCAAAGGATTGCAGTTTAAGCTTCAGCATCAGTCCTTCCAATGAACACCCAGGACTTATCTCCTTTAGGATGGACTGGTTGGATCTCCTTGCAGTCCAAGGGACTCTCAAGAAAAACTGAACGTAGGGGCAGATAAGCCACTAGAGGCATTTGGAGAAGAACTCTGATGTCCTAGACTATATGCTAAGCCAAGCCTGCATTACAGGAGAGGGATAAACGTGATTTGAGAGTGCAGGCAGGTTCTCCTGAGGTTCAGAGGGGTCCAACTTTGGAAGCACCAATGTGCTTGTTCTTGAGTCTGCTGAGACTGGGTCTGGAGCTGGAATATGGGTGGGGATGGAGGGAAAGCGTCCGGTGGGGCAACGTTCATAGACTTACACGATTCCTCAGCAGGACAGGGTGGCGGCCACCACTGTGACCCAGGGGAACTCATAAGAGAAAGCAAAGGTGATGCCTTTAGACAGAGCCCGTCACCCCTGGAAACCTGGGACCTGCAGGAAATGGGGAGGTCAGGGAAATGGGGATTGAGAGGATTGCAATACACAGATGCAGAGGAGGGTCCTCTTAAATGAACTCTGGAGACGGGCGCGACATGATTGCAAATTTCACCTTTGCAGAAGGTACTACTGCGTGCTCAGTCACCCAATCGTTGTCCAGCTCTTGGTGGCTCCATGGACTGTACCCACCAGGCTCCTCCATCCATGGGATTCTCCAGACAAGAATACTGGAGTAGGTTGCTATGCCCTCCTCCAGGGGATCTTTCTGACTCAGGGATTGAACCTGAGCCTCTTGTGTTTCCTGTAATGGCAGGTGGATTATTTACTATTAAGCCACCAGGTACAGATGTCTGAAATATGACTCTCTGAGAGGAAGAGATAGTGCACATTTTTTCCTTTCTTTCCAAGGTTCGGTAAATCATCGTGTCAAGACCAGGCATGAGGGGAGATTTGCCTGGGCTTGGATCAGAAGTTGTGGAGTCCGCATTCAGGGCTGCTTCATGGGCCTGCACTCGGAAGGGCTCAATACATGCTTTATGGAGCATGCATGTGAACAGAGAAAAGAGAGCACTCTTAAGCATGATGTGGAGAACTGGCAAGTCTGTGCAAAATGCGTGGCCGCCAACCCCTACCATCCTGTTCACATATGGTGCTCCTGACACCCACGTGTGTAGCATCCCCATGGACTCGTAACGCGTAGGACTTCAATTCTCTACACCTCGTGATGTGCCACTAGCGTTGAGATGTCTTACTGTTCCAAAGAACTCTTCAGATTCTTTAAAGACTGGGCTCGTGGGGGCCATGGTGTTGGATGTACTCAACTTCTGTGGTCTTTTAACTTTTTATGTTGTACTGGGGTATAGCCAATTAATAATGTGATACTTCCAGGTGAACAGGGAAGGGACTCAGTCATACATGTACATAATCCACTCTCCCCCAAACTCCCTTCCCATCCAAGCTGCCACTTAACGCTGAGCAGAGTTCCATGTGCTATACAGTAGGACCTTGTTGCTTATTTATTTTAAATACAGCAGTGTGTACATGTCCATCCCAAACTCCCTAACTATCCCTTCTCACCACCCTTCACCCTGGTAACCAAAGTTTGTTCTCTAAATCTGTGAGTCTGTATCTGTTTTGTAAATCAGTTCATTTGTATAATTTCTTTTTAGATTCTGCATATAAGGGATATGGTATGATATTTCTCTTTCTCTGTCTGACTCAGTAAGATAATCTCTCTCCTGGGCATATATCCAGAGAAACACATGGTCTGAAAGGATACATGTACCCCAGTGTTCATGGCAGCACTTTTTTTTACAATAGCCAAGACATGGAAGCAACCTAAATACCTAAGTGTCCTTTGACAGAGGAATGGATAAAGATATATTTGCTATGGCTTTTCAGTCACCCAGTCATGTCTGACTCTTTGTGACCCCATGGACAGAAGCATGCATTGTGTCCCCGTCCCTCACCATCTCCCAGAGTTTGCCCAAGTTCACGTCCATTGCATCAGTGATGCCATCCAGCCATCTCTTCCTCTGACACCCTCTTTTCCTTCTGCCCTTGATCTTTCCCAGCCTCAGGACTTTTCCAATGAGTCGTCTGTTTGAATCAGATGACCAAAATATTAGAGTTTCAGCTTCAGCATCAGTCCTTCCAGTAAATATTCAGAGTTGACCTCTATAAAGATCGACAGGTTGGATCTCCTTGCTTTCCAGGAGAATTTAAAGAGCCTTCTCCAGAACCAGTTTGAAGGCATCAATTTTTGGCAATGGAATATTACTCACTCATCAAAAAGAATCAAATAATGCAGCAACATAGATGGATGTAGAGATGGTCATACTGAGTGAAGTAAGTCAGATGAGTAAGAGAAACCTCTTAGGTCTTGAAGGCTTCATGCCCGAGTTGGGGAGACAACTCAGGTGCAGCTGCAGAAGGGAGCTGAGTGTAGCCCAGGCACCTGAGAGGGGCCCCAGGTTGAGAGAGAACAAGCTAGAGTACTTTTTGCCTCATTTTAATTTCTTTAAACTTTAAATTTTTTTCCTTAAAATATTTTTAGGCTTTACATTTTTTTCTTTAGCTTTTAGATTTTGTACTTGAATTCCTTTGGCTTAGAAATTTGTCATTTTCATTTCTTTAGATTTTAACTTATGAGTAAAGGGGAACTTAATCTTTGGATTTTAATCCTGAGAAGCTGTCAAGTGAAAGGGTTTATATTCAAACTTGAGGCATCTCTGC
The DNA here is from genome assembly GCF_027580195.1 of Bos mutus. Classification (NCBI taxonomy): domain Eukaryota; kingdom Metazoa; phylum Chordata; class Mammalia; order Artiodactyla; family Bovidae; genus Bos; species Bos mutus. The sequence goes on from NC_091636.1 coordinate 66,730,279, forward strand.
ACTGTAGACATTTTCTTATTGTAGTTCAGTCACTCAGTTGTGTCCAACTCTTTGTGACCCCATGGATTGCAGCATGCCAGGCTCTCCTGTCTTCTGCTATCTCCCAGAGTTTGCTCATATTCATGTCCACTGGGCTGGTGATGCTATCTAACTATCTCATCCTCTGCCACCCTCTTCTCCTTTTACCTTCAATTTTTCCCAGCATCAGGGTCTTTTCTAATGAGTCGGTTCTTTGCATCAGGTGGCTAAAGAACTGGAGCTTCAGCATCAGTCCTTCCAGTGACTATCAGGGTTGATTTCCTTTAGGATTGACTGGTTTGATCCCCTTGCAGTCAAAAGGACTCTCAAGAGTCTTCTCCAACACCACAGGTGGAAAGCATCAATCCTTCAATGCTCAGTCTTCTTTATGGTCCAAATCTCATACCCAAACATGACTGTTGGAAAGACCATACTAGTGCTTTTGTGGGCAGTGACTCTCTTCACACCACCTTGCCTTGCCCCGTCTGCAGTTTCAGTGTCCTTGCTCACGAGGTGCACACACATGCTCTGCACTCCAGTCACGCTGGATCACGTCTCTGTGCCTGAATAGACTCACTTCGTGCCTTTGCAGACACTGCCCCCTGCCTCTAGAGTACTTTTCACTGCTCCTTCCTGCAAACTCAAGGCCCATCACAAAGGCCCAGCTCATTCACAGAGAATTGCTTTTCCTCTCAGCCATCTGTGCGCGGTTCCTGCACAGGTGGAAATGGGAGTTACCTCTACCCAGAGTCAGAAGCTCCGCATTCCCTTGGCAAACATACAGAGTGATAAAAATCACAAATGTACAACTAACTGTGGTTCTGTGCCTACACTGTTAGCCATGTTTACCACGATTCTGAGGGGGCATGACTGAGCTTACGTTCAAGTCCCCTTCTCCCACACATCTGAATGAGAAAACAAAGTCAGCATCTTTTAAACCAGTGGCCACATAGTCAAAACTGTCCACCACTGTCCATCCATTTAAAAAGCAGTCACTAGGACGGTATAAAAGGGATGTGCTGTGCTGTGCCAAGTCGCTTCAGTCATGTCCGACTCTTTGCAACTCTATGGACCACAGCCCACCAGGCTTCTCTGCCCATGGGGTTCTCCAGGCAAGAATACCGGAGTGGGTTGCTGTGTCCTCCCCTAGGTGATCTTCCCAACCCAGGGATTGAACTCGAGTCTCTTATGTCTCCTGCACTGGCAGGCAGGTTCTTTACCACTAGTGCCCTCCGGGAAGCCCATAAAAGTGGTAACCAGTGTCTTTTTAACTGATGATGACCACTTCTGGCGTCACTGAGGCCTGGCCTTCATCTCTGCCTCATCCCGAGTCTGTCCCAGCTCGAGAGGAGTTACATGTGTCACGGGCACTGCGATTCTCCAGTTTACAACGTGTCACCTTTCCTTCTAGAGGCCAGATGTCATGCGAGCTCTGACTGCCCCAGTCCAGGGCCCCCTTTGGTATCGATGTTTCTGCTGTGTTGAAGAGTCGAGTCTGCTTTTCCGTCTTGCTCTCCACCCTGTCCCTCCCAGTGAGCACAAGGACCAGTTTCCCTGCGTCTTGCTCTTGGTTTTGGTCTGTGATTCTGGGGCAGATGTTCCCGCTTGTGAGATCTCAGTGTCTTGGTTACTTCCTGCCCTGAAGCCGTGGTTCCTTTTAATGCAGCTGCCCTCTGGGCTCTGGAAGCTCCCTCTGCTGAGCCTTTGGGTCTCCCTGGAGCCCTCAGCCCTGCGGCACTCCACCTTCCCTTGTGGATTTCTTTTACTCGGTCCACATTCACATCTCATAGGCGGTGGTGGCTCAGATGGTAAAGAATCCGCCTGAAAGGCAGGAGACCTGGGTTCGACCCCTGGGTTGGGAAAATCCTCTGGAGAAAGGAATGGCAACCTGCTCCAGTATTCTTGCCTGGAGAATTTCATGGATGGAAGAGCCTGGATGGCTACAGTCTATGGAATGACAGAGAGTTGGACATGACTGAGCAAGTAACACGGGGCTTCCCAGGTGGCATTAGTGGTAAACAACCCCCACCTGCCAGTGCAGGAGACACGAGGGACATTGGTCCAATCCCTGGGTTGGGAAGATCCCCTAGAGGAGGGAGTGGTGACCCAGTATCCTTGCCTGGAGAATTGCATGGACAGAGGAGACTTGTGGGTTATAGCCCATGGAGTCACAAAGAGACGGACATGACTGACCGACTTAGCATGCACGCATGCATGAGCAGCTAACACACATCTCTGTAGACACCCCCTCCATTAACTTTCCTCAGTTGACTTAATCACATGCTCTTTCTTGTTGGGACCCAGGCTGGGATACTTGAGAATAATAAAAACAGTGATAATAAATTATAGCAAAGGGACATGAACTGCCTTGAGACTTCAGTTTTCATTTCCTAGTGCCGCATGATGGAGCACCACAAGCCTAACAAAGTTTAGAACAAAACTCATTCATAATATAAACATCAGAAGCCCACACTCAGCACAAGACTGAGATCAAGGTGCTGTCTTGGCTGGCTTGGCTGTCCCACTCAGGAATTGTTGACAGCACAATTCAGTCTTCACAGTTTTATGACTGAGGTCTCCACTCTTTTGCAGGTTGTTGACTTGGAGCTGCTTCCAGCTCCAGAAGCAGTGAATACTCCTTGCCACTCGATCCTGTCTGTCTTCACAGCAGCAATGAAGAGTTCCTTTTGCATCAGGTCCCTCTAACTTTGAAGAGCCACATTTGTCTTAACGCTCACCTGATCAAGTCACCTGCACCGCACGACGAACCTCATCACTTGTGGAATGTCCCCCCACATCCACAGGGCCCTTCTAAGAGAAGGGGATTCTACCAGGGTGTGTGGCTTACCCGTGGGTCATGTTAGGATTCTGTCCACCACACCCTTAATGAGTCCTGGTTGGATCCTCAGTTGCTCAGTTTTCCTGTGCCAGTGACACACGTCCCTTGGATTCACAGTCATTTCCTTGGAAAGCTACAGGTGAACTCAGCTGCCTTCTGGATATCTGTCTTAGCATTTGTGTGCTCCAGATTCCTATCTAGAGACCCACTGCCCAGACTGAACAACAACAAGGATGGTTTCTCGGGGGAGAACACTGTCCCAGAGACAAGTTTCTGCTTAGTGAATTATGACATTCCAGCTGTTCCTAAGAAAATATTTCCAGGCTATATTTTGGGCAAAAACTGTTGCTTCTTTTTGCATGAGGTGGTTATTTTTCATATAGCATTTTAGATAAATGGGAACCCTGAGGGGAAAAACAGCCCCTAAATGACACCAGTAACAGAAGGTTGGGACTTAGGCTCTGAAACAGAAAATGAGTCTAGAAGAGTTTCTCCGTGGTTGGCTGAGGAAAACAGGACCCACTGGGTCACTGTCAGCACTGAGTCTTCCAAGGTGAATGTGGTGTCTGAATAGGCTGGCCCTTCCCCCAGTCAAAGTCGCTCTGACTGTGTTATTTTGGGGGTGCTGTGCTGTGCTAAGTCACTCAGTCATGTCCAAGTCTTTGCAACCCCATGGGCTGCAGCCTGTCAGGCTCCTCAGTCCATGGGGATTCTCCAGGCAAGAATACTGGAGTGGGTTTCCATGCCCTCTTCCAGGGGATCTTCCCGACCCAGGGATCAAACCCAGGTCTCCCACACTGCAGGCAGATTCTTTACTGTCTGAGCCACCAGGAAGCTCATTTTGGGAGGGGGATGGTGCAGATCCAATGCACTGATGAGTCCTACACATTTTCGTTTCGCAGTCTCTCTTGAATCTGTCTCCTTTTCTACTGTTGCTTCACAGCCCAGTTCCCAACAACTATTTCTTGATCTCACCCTGTGTGCTGGGCACCAGCCTGATTACTTCCCGTTTAAGACTTGCCTTTATGGGTTGTTTAGTTTCTCTCTCCAAAGCTAAGCTTATTCCAATTAATTCTTCATTCTGACAACCTCAAATAACATCAGGTAATTGATCAAAACTCTTCAGTACTGCTCCTGTGCCTGTTCTGGTTCCAGTCCTAGCAGGCGAGATGCAGCCCTCTCCAATCTGATTCCAAACCACCCTTCACGTCCAGTCCCTGACCCCCAACCCACGATTGCTCCAGAAAAATCAGCTTCCCTGGGCTTGCTTTCCTTTCTACTCTGCTCAGTTTACATATTCTCCTAAAATGCTTCCTTCGTTCTTCCCATTGAAGAGGAACTCATCCTAGAAATGCCTTAGTAAATAATTTGTTGAAAGCTATGATTTTTCCAGTAGTCATGTAGGGATGTGAGAGATGGACCATAAAGAATGCTGAGCCCTGAAGAACTGATGCTTTCGAACTATGGTGCTGGAAAAGACTCTTGAGAGTCCCTTGGACTGCAAGGAGATCCCACCAGTCCATCCTAAAGGAAATCAGTCCTGGATACTCATTGGAAGGACTGATGCTGAAGCTGAAACTCCAACTCTTTGGCCACTTGATATGAAGAGCTGACTCATTGCAAAAGACCCTGATGCTGGGAAAGATTGAAGGCAGGAGGAGAAGGGGATGACAGAGGATGAGATGATTGGATGGCATTACTGACTCAAAGGACATGAATTTGAGCAAACTCCAGGAGATGGTGAAGGACAGGGAAGCTTGGCATACTGCAGTCCATGGCATTGCAAAGAATCAGACATGACTTAGCAACCAAACAGCAGCAATATATTTTCATAATTTTCCCTAAAAAGGTATAATTTGTCCCCTATTGAGGTGGGGAGGGCCTTACTTCTGCTGCTCTATGTTTCCACGTGGACTGATTTCCTTCCCATGCATTTGCATCAAACGCGTATCGTGAATCAGTCACATTCAAGGAGATTAAGATAAAACCAGAAAGTCTCTTCTTACACAGACTGAAACTTATCAGTAAGATTCCAGGAGGTCAAAGCCGCTCCCTAACTGTTTAAACACAGAGCTGACACGATGCATGAACACGGTTCCAGGCATTCATCGTCTTTGCCGGCTCTCAGGGAACTTCTGCTGTCAACTTCCTGTTGCCTCCATCTGAGTGAGTGACATTTACAACCTTTAAACACAGGAAGGAGAGAGGAGCTGTGCCTGCCTCCCCGGGTGGTGTGAAGCTTGATGGAAATGCCAATCAGAGTATTACTACCTCTGAATCTTTTTATTCTAGCTTAACCTTCTACTTCCATTAAACATGTTCTCTGTGGTGAACTTCCGATTGGTGGCTGCTTCATGTAGCTTTCGTTGTTGCTGCTTTGTTGCTGTTCAGTCGCTCAGTCGTGTCCTACTCTTTGCAACCCCATGGACGGTAGCCCACCAGGCTCCTCTGTCTGTGGGGTTTCCCAGGCTAGAATACTGGAGTGGATTGCCATTTCTTACTCCAAGGGACCTTCTCAATCCATGTATCCAATTTGGGTCTTCGGCATTGGCAGGTGGATTTTTTACCGCTGTGCCAGCTGGGAGGGGACTGGTGAGCACACAGGTATCTGAGATAGCTTTGGGCTGCAGAGGCTCTGGGAAGACATAGAGTTTCATGTATTAGTTAGAGATAAAGCTTGCATTCTAGCCTTTTGGATGAAACTGGCCACTGTCTTTTGTGTGTGCTCTTAAGCGGTAAGACATTCCTGGTGGCCCAGTGGTACAGAATATGCCTGCAATGCAGGAGCAAAGGGTTCATTCCTTGGGTCAGGAAGATTCCCTGGAGAAGGAAAGGGCAACTCACTCCAGTATTCTTGCCTGGAGAATTCTATGGACAGAGAAGCCTGGGGGATTACAGTCCATGGGTTGCAAAGATTCAGACATGACTTAGTGACTAAACAACAACAACAAAATAATGACCCTCAGAAACCTATAAAATTAACACATATCAAGGATTTTATTCAGCACCGTAATTAATCAGGAATTCAGTATGATGTTATAAATGGTTCAAAGGAAGATTAAAATAAACATGCACATTCACACATGTATAGACCATCAAGAAAAAAGGAATATAGAAATGAATTTAAACATAGATACAAAATTAATCAAATCCACAGTGCAATAATCTAGTGCATCTCCACCAGACAGAAGGTGCCTTACATGGACAAGAGCCATCTTCATTATTGTTGGCTGCCTACCACTTACACGGTTGCTTAATGGCTCAAAGACAATGAAAGATACCCTAGACAGTAATTAAATTTGCTTATTTTAATGTCTTCTATACTTTTTTTCTGACATTATATTTTGAATGGTGCCTTTGGACTCTGCTTTAATATCCTATATAATTTTGCCTGTAGAATTAAAATTCTTGCATTTTTCTATATCTAAGTCTTAAGTAGTTAAGTGATCTTAGCAATTAGAATAACTGTATTTTACACAATATGCTTTTTCACCTGGCAGCATATGGGATCTTAGTTCCCTGGCCAGGGCTGAATCTATACCCCAAGCAGAGGGTGCTCAGTCTTAACCACTGAACTGCTAGGGAAGACCAACATAAATATTTTTGTTGGCTAACATCATGACTTTTACTTATTTCACTGGTGGTTGTTCTTCAGCACACAAGGCTTCCCCGTCCTTCACCATCTTCCAGAGTCTGCTCAAATTCACATCCATTGAGTTGGTAATATTATCTAACCATCTCATCTTCTGCTGCCCCCTTCTCCTTTTGTTTTCAATCTTTCCCAGTATCAGGGTCTTTTCCAATGAGCTGGCTCTTCACATCAGGTGGCCAAAGTATTAGAGCTTCAGCTTCAGCATCAGTTTTCAATTGAATGTATTTGAAATTAGTACAAAATACATCCAGGCTAGGATAACAAAACAGTTTTGGATTTCCTGCTCCAACCTACACAGACCATAAAGTCACTGATGGAAGCTAGTTGGGAAACCCTCGTGGAGGTCACGAGATTTGTACCTCTCTTTCTGAATGGCCACATGCCCTTGAACAACTCTTTTGAGTTATGCTGGATTTTGGCCTGTTCATTGGTATAAGAAACATATTTTCAAACTTGGGTTCTTCAGCACCGGACTCAGTGATCCTCCACTGTTTCCACAGTGAGTTCTGGACACGAGCCTAGTCCTCAACAGACGTGGGCACCTCTGGTCTAGGATCACTAGAGATACCCTCAAGACTGGTGCTCCCATCAGCTGAGTCCTTTCTTCTCCCATCAATTTCTCGCCTTTGCTAGATGTGTGTGTTGTGTTAGCTGCTCAGTTGTGTCTCACTCTTTCCAACTCTAGGGACTGTAGCCCACCAGGCTCCTCTGTTGGTGGGATTCTCCAGGCAAGAATACTGGAGTGGGTTGCCATTTCCTCCTCCAGGGGATCTTCCTGATGCAGGGATCGAACTTGGGTCTCCTGCATTGGCAGGTAGATTCTTTACTGTCTGAGCCACCAGGGAAGCCCACTTACCTTGATACTCCTCCTCAAAAGGACTGAGAGCAAAATAATTACCAGTGGACACTATTTCTCCCATTTAAGTGAAGACTGTGCAATGCCACTAACTTGGAAACAGGAAACAAAAAGAGCCCATCCCCAACTGCAATTCACACCTTCCAGATCACCGATTCCATCAGCTCTCTAATTGGCAGAACCAACATCTTCTGAACGAAAACTCTTTCCCACACTTTCTGAACACAACACTTCATACCTGTTGTCTATTTTAAGATCCCAGGATTCATTTGTTCCATTTTATAGAATACGTGACTGACTTTCTGAGATTAAAGACACTTGCTCAGAGTCCAGACTGCTGGCTGGACCCAGAATGTAGGGTCGTGATGAGGAGATTCAGACATCTTCTGCTCAGTGCAAACGTTGATGCTTATGGGCGGAGCCTGCTGTGAGCTGTTCTCAAAAGCCTGTTGACTTAAGAAAAAATGAGAATCCCAGGCCAAGTGAAGCCAGAGCCTCTGGGATGCCTTCCTGCCTCCCTCCTCTCACCACTTTCTTGTCCATGAACTGCTCTTGGGTCGGACAGGTGAGAGCGAATAGAAGAAAGCGCTCAAGAGCTCATGGTATCATGAGCAAATATGCCATGACTGAGAGCTGTACTGCCAAATAACTTAATTGTTTAAAATATCTAAAATGCTTTAAAAAAATTACCACCTCTCCCAATTAAGGGCTTCCCTGGTGACTCAGATGGTAAAGAATTCTCCTGCAATGTAGGAGACCTGGGTTCAATCCCTGGGTCAGAAAGATCCCCTGGAGAAGAGAATGGCTACCCACAACAGTAGTCTTGACTGGAGAATTCCATGGACAGAGGAGCCTGGAGGGCTATCAGTCCGTAGGGTCGCAAAGAGTCAGACATGACTGAGCGACTAACACTTTCAGATCCTCATTAGAATTGTGATATAGAGAGTTGACTGATGGTCATATCTATTATATGTTACAGGTCTTACAGCACATTATCCAGATTATCAGCTTCTCTAAGCTTTCTAAGCATCGTGTTGTTGCTAAGAAAGTACACAATGATCACTCCCTGCTGACTCCAAGCTTGACCACTGACCCCAAGCTTGACCACTGACCCCAAGCTTGGTCATCAACATGGCAATCATGCAGAGTAATAAAAAACATTTTCACATTCAGAACTGGAAAAAGGACTGGGGCAGAATACTAAACATGTTTTTAATAAATTTTGAGCAGCAGGCTGTCTGCTTCTAGAAAAATATAAAACTCTCTTTGTCAAAGGAAGAGAACATTATTGCAAAGGCATTGACTTGCTTATAAAGGCATGTGTTGTGTTGGCAGATTTTTTTTCTCCATGATGACGTTATGCTGATTGGACATATACCAAAAGTCATTTTTGTCTTCTTGGAATCATGAAACTAAATTTAGAAAATCATCTTAGGTTGTTGGCCTTTTAAAAATAAAGCTGAAATTCAGAAGGGTTGTTTACTCAGCTTCACACCTTGCTTGTAGTTTGCCCCGTTTCAGACCTTGTCTTGTCTCTCTTTTTGCTGTGTGACCTTGGGCAAGTTGCTTAACGTCTCTGTGCCTAGTTTCTTGTCTGAAAATGGCCATAATAGTAGTTCTGTTTCATTCGGTTGCTGTGAGAATTTAACATTAGCACACAACTAACGCTCAATAGGTGCTTTTGGTGACAAATGTTGTTTCTTACTTAAGGCAGGTGAAGAGAACAATCTTAGATTTAAAGGAGAGTGCTGGACAGTGGTGTTGAAGTTTACAGAGCAAACACAGCAGTGTTGCTGCTTCGTAGCATCATGCGCAGCTGGGAAATCAGGCTAACACAAAATCAGAATCACACCCACAGGCTTATGGGTTACAAGTAGCTACCTGTTGCCACTGGTTCTTCCCTGCAGATTTCCTGGGAAGCAGGATTGAATTCCTTTGTCCAAGGAACACGGTAGCATTAACAACTCTGCGTGGATCGACTGTACTTATTTTCTCCAGTTGTTTGGAGATTAGGACATTCATACAAATGGCTATCAGAGTGAAAACTAGGAACCCTTCAGATCAGATCAGATCAGTCGCTCAGTCGTGTCCAACTCTTTGTGACCCCATGACTCGCAGCACACCAGGCCTCCCTGTCCATCACCAACTCCTGGAGTTCATCCAGACTCACGTCCATTGAGTCAGTGATGCCATCCAGCCATCTCATCCTCTGTCATCCCCTTCTCCTCCTGCCCCCAATCCCTCCCAGCATCAGAGTCTTTTCCAAAGAGTCAACTCTTTGCATGAGGTGGCCAAAATACTGGAGTTTCAGCTTTAGCATCATTCCTTCCAAAGAAATCCCAGGGCTGATCTCCTTCAGAATGGACTGGTTGGATCTCCTTGCAGTCCAAGGGACTCTCAAGAGTCTTCTCCAACACCACAGTTCAAAAGCATCAATTCTTCAGCACTCAGCCTTCTTCACAGTCCAACTCTCACATCCATACATGACCATAGGAAAAACCATAGCCTTGACTAGACGGACCTTTGTTGGCAAAGTAATGCCTCTGCTTTTGAATATGCTATCTAGGTTGGTCATAACTTTCCTTCCAAGGAGTAAGCGTCTTTTAATTTCATGGCTGCACTCACCATCTGCAGTGATTTTGGAGCCCAGAAAAATAAAGTCTGACACTGTTTCCACTGTTTCTCCATCTATTTCCCATGAAGTGATGAGACCGGGTGCCATGATCTTCGTTTTCTGAATGTTGAGCTTTAAGCCAACTTTTTCACTCTCCACTTTCACTTTCATCAAGAGCCTTTTGAGTTCCTCTTCACTTTCTGCCATAAGGGTGTTGTCGTCTGCATATCTGAGGTTATTGATATTTCTCCTGGCAATCTGGATTCCAGCTTGTGTTTCTTCCAGTCCAGCGTTTCTCATGATGTACTCTGCATATAAGTTAAATAAACAGGGTGACAATATACAGCCTTGATGAACTCCTTTTCCTATTTGGAACCAGTCTGTTGTTCCATGTCCAGTTCTAACTGTTGCTTCCTGACCTGCATACAAATTTCTCAAGAGGCAGATCAGGTGGTCATACAGTGGAAGTGAGAAATAGATTTAAGGGCCTAGATCTGATAGAGTGCCTGATGAACTATGGAATGAAGTTCATGACATTGTACAGGAGACAGGGATCAAGACCATTCCCATAGAAAAGAAATGCAAAAAAGCAAAATGGCTGTCTAGGGAGGCCTTACAAATAGCTGTGAAAAGAAGAGAAGCGAAAAGCAAAGGAGAAAAGGAAAGATATAAACATCTGAATGCAGAGTTCCAAAGAATAGCAAGAAGAGATAAGAAAGCCTTCTTCAGCGATCAATGCAAAGAAATAGAGGAAAACAACAGAATGGGAAAGACTAGGGATCTCTTCAAGAAAATCAGAGATACCAAAGGAACATTTCGTGCAAGGATGAGCTCGATAAAGGACAGAAATGGTATGGACCTAACAGAAGCAGAAGATATTAAGAAGAAATGGCAAGAATACACAGAAGAACTGTACAAAAAAGATCTTCATGACCCAGATAATCATGATGGTGTGATCACTGACCTAGAGCCAGACATCCTGGAATGTGAAGTCAAGTGGGCCTTAGAAAGCATCACTACGAACAAAGCTAGTGGAGGTGATGGAATTCCAGTGGAGCTATTCCAAATCCTGAAAGATGATGCTGTGAAAGTGCTGCACTCAATATACCAGCAAATTTGGAAAACTCAGCAGTGGCCACAGGACTGGAAAAGGTCAGTTTTCACTCCAATCCCAAAGAAAGGCAATGCCAAAGAATGCTCAAACTACCGCACAGTTGCACTCATCTCACATGCTAGTAAAGTAATGCTCAAAATTCTCCAAGCCAGGCTTCAGCAATATGTGAACCGTGAACTTCCTGATGTTCAAGCTGGTTTTAGAAAAGGCAGAGGAACCAGAGATCAAATTGCCAACATCTGCTGAATCATGGAAAAAGGAAGAGAGTTCCAGAAAAACATCTATTTCTGCTTTATTGACTATGCCAAAGCCTTTGACTGTGTGGATCACAATCAACTGTGGACAATTCTGGAAGAGATGGGCATACCAGACCACCCTTACGTGCTGATAAATGCAAACATGAGAAGGTGTAGGTCCTAGATGAAGCCACAATGAGCACAGGTTGACAAGGATCTGGGCCATCTTTTTCTTAGAGTAATTCTCAGCCGCTGAGTGAGGACCTCAGTGCATCCCAAGTGGCTAAATTAATGAAGCAGAAACCAGGTTATAAATTATCTCTATAATTTGGTAGTTTCATCAACTGTGATTCCTTACTGATTGCTAATCATTCACGAATCTAAAAATGTTGACAAAAATTAATTTACAAACAATGCACTGATCATAAAATATATTTTAAAGTGGTTTTTCAATTATAGATACCAGTGAATTGTTTGCATTTTCCTTGTAGAAAACTTCTAAATTTTCAACATTATTTTTTCCTCATTATTTATATTCATTGAAAACAACTAGCTCTTATTATATTTTTGTCCTTTGCTGGTGTTGGAAATAAATGGTGTTACTTTGGGTCCTCGGACAAGCGGACACTAAGGTAGGATTACACATCTGAGAGGTTATCAGGGAAATTTTTGTGAAGGAAGAAAAAGGGAGCATGAGGAGGCCAGAGAGCTGCAAGGCGTGTCTGACTCTGTGAACAAGAAGCGGGAGGGACTGGCTGAGTGGGAAAGCTTGGGCTTCACACCCCAGTGCGGGTTTTCACATGATGGCTGGTGGTGGGTAATCAGATAAAGGATGGGCAGTCTTTTCCTGACCTGGAGCTCCTTGCCTTGCCTCCAACCTTCTTCAGGTATGGAGGGGGCTTCTTCTCCCACTCAGGAAAGAAGTGGACATCAAGTTTTTGTGGACACTTCCTGGATTTCCAGTCTCTGGCTTCCACGTCTGGGCTGTTAGCCATTCTGCAGGAAAGCCCTGGAATCAACAACAATCAGAGAAAAGTGAAGTACAGCTGAAACTCACCCATGTAGATTTCTTAAGGGATGTCTTATTCATATTTCACTTCATTCCTTTTCAATGTTTTTAGTATGAAAATATTTGAAACAGATAGAAAAATACAGAGGACAATATGAGAGACCACCAAGAACTATGACACGGCTACATCAAATCTTAATACTTCATCCCTTTAAAGGGATACAATATTCCAGTTGAGTTTTATTAACTTTCCTCCCTCTCCACTCATTTATCACTGCTGGGCATGCTTTTATAGTTTGATGTATTTCCATCAACAATAAATATTCTTACTTGTATGATATTAACTGCCATTGTTTTGCTTACATCTACTTTGTGGTCACCAAGAGCTGGGGTTCAATCCCTGGGTCGGGAAGAACCCCTGGAGAAGGGGACAGCAAGCCCTTGCCTGGAGAATTCCATGGACGGAGGAGCCTGGTGGGCTCCAGTCTATGGGGTTGCAGAGTCAAACAAGACTGAGCAACTCACACTTCCACTTTTTTTCACATTTCCCCCTAATCATGTCCTTCTCTGCAAGGTTTTTCTCAAGTAATCTTGAAATGACATCAAAGGAGATTACAGATCATGAACTATTACATTTATTCATCATCAAATACTGTCAGTTTCTGGGTAAAAAATAATCATCGTTCTTCCTGTGATTCATACACTACTCAGAAGTCTCTGGCTTCCTAGAATGCCAATAAAAACTCTTCATATCTAGGCAATAATTCTTCACAGTACTTTCTTTTTGGCCGAAGAGCACCAGGAAAAAGGCCAGAATAATTTGGCCACCTGATGTGAAGAGCTGACTCATTGGAAAAGAACCTGATGCTGGGAAAGATTCAAGGCCCAAAGGAAAAGGGATGAGAGAGGATGAGATGGTTGGATGGTATCACTGACTCAATGGACATGAGTTTGAGCAAGCTCCAGGAGATAGTGAAGGACAGGGAAGCCTGGTGTGCTGCAGTCCATGGGTTCATAAGGAGTTGGACACAACTTGGCAACCGAAAGGCAAAAGTATATATCTTGCAAACCTGAGCAAAGCTTTCTAAGGGGGCTCCCTCCTCTGAATTTCCTGTGATGGGAAGAGGAGCGTGTGATGTCCACTTACACGTGTGGTACAGATGTTAAGCAGAGAACCTGTGCTGGGTGCCATGTTCTAACCCTGGGAAGACTCATTTCAGCAGACGAGACTTTTTTTTTTTTGTCCAGTGAGGGCAAAGAACAGCAAACCAGCAGTGCCCAAGCTCTCCTGCCTGGAGAGCTGCCCGGGGACACACTGGAGGTGAGGAGGGCTACGGTTTGCAGGCAGGAGAGCTTCCAACTCAGGGGAGCTTCAACCAAAAAATGGGTTTATTATGACAATATTGGGGGAGGTTCTGAACTGAATTGTGTGTCTTCAAAGTTCATATACTGAAGTCCTAATCCCAGTACTGTGTCGTGACTGTGCTTTGGGGTAGGTATTTAACAGAGGTGATGCAATTAAGATAAGGTCATTATAGCAGGTTCTGATCCAATATGACTGGTGCTGTGTTGAAGAGGACATTAGAATTCAGAAAGGTACACAGGGAGGACCATGTGGAGATACAGGGAGAAGACCTGCCGGCACCTTGCTCTTACACGTCTGGACCTGGGAATGCTGAGAAAATAAATTAACTTCTGTTGTTTAAGCACCAGTTCCATGGTGCTTTGTTATGGCAGTCTTAGCAAACAAACACAGGATGTATCCTGGAGACATGCAGACAGGAATGAACTGGCCTCGGGAAAGACTTTCGGGTAGGAGTAGGTATGGGAGGAGGAGGTCCCCCAGGCGCCCCTCCCCTCTCCCGGGTTTCTCCATCCACCCTCCTCCTCCTCTCCTCTGTGCAAACAGGGAAAACATGTCCATGGAAAGCCCCATGCACAGTCAGCAAAAACAAGACCTGGAGCTGACCGTGGCTCAGATCATCAGCTCCGGGTTGCAAAATCCAGGCTTAAATTGAAGAAAGTAGGGAAACCACTAGACCATTCAGGTATGACCTAAATCAAATCCCTTATGATTAATACCGTGAAGATGACAAATAGATTCAAGGGATTAGATCTGGTAGACAGAGTGCCTGAAGATCTGTGGACGGAGGTTCGTGACATTGTACAGGAGGCAGGGATCAAGACCACGCCCAAGAAAAAGAAATGCAAGAAGGCAACGTGATTGTCTGAGGAGGCTTTACAAATAGCTGAGAAAAGAAGAGACATGAAAGGCAAGGAAGAAAGGGAAAGATATTCCCAACTGAATGCAGAGTTCCAGAGAACAGCTAGGAGAGACAAGAAAGCCTTCTTTTCTTCAGCGAGTACTGTTAGAAGGTGGAGTTTTAGCCACCAGAGAGAACGCGTGGAAACGTGTTCATGGACAGCCCCATGTGTTAGAGAGAATACTGGTATCCTTACCTGATTTAAGCTTCAGAATCTCCGAGGCGGGGCTTGGACTGGCTCCGCTTGGGTAGGAGGCTTGCCTGGGACAAAGCCACTGTAGTGGCGGCTGAGGAAGGCGTGTGCTGGAGTGACTTGGTGGGGCCATTCTAGAAGCCAGAGAAAGTTCAGCAAGTAAGGGAGGCAGTGAGCAGGTGCAACGTGATCTCCCAGGAGGGTGGGGTGAGTTCAAGAGAGAGGGGAGCTGGACATTGAGCTGAAGGGCTGGGGGACAAGATGACCCGTGTAAGGGGAACCTGAGACCCACCTGGGGCAGAGTCAGGGCACCTTCTCGGGGGATGATGGAAGGGCTCTGAGCTGAAGGAGGACGGCTTCTGGATCATAGTCCAGGTTGCTCCTTGGACAAACAGCTTCTGAATCAAGCAAGCTGCTGGTTTAAACCAGACTTACAGCCATTCACAAGACCTGCTAGATCAAGACTTCCTGGGGTTGAATTCAGGAATCTTTGACAAGATCTCCAAGCCATTCGGAGGCACCCTGGGACTGAGAATCAACCTTGGTTGGGAGTCTGTGGGGAAGTAACTTGGAATCCGCTGACAAAGACATTCCCCGCCCTGACTCCCCTTCACTCTTTGCTGCTTTTGACCTTTCTCTAAGCGGAACAATGTCTTGGGTATTTTACAAGGCAGCTTTCTATTTGTATCATATTTTGTAGCTATAGAGAGAGTGTGTGTGCTGCGTATGTGTGCATATGTAAGACTCTTTCCTACGAAACCTGTGAGCACTGGCTACATGAAACCGACACGGTTCCACTGGGGATCAAAAAGAAAACAAAACAGACCAGCTCAAATAAAATGATGAAATGAGCAGCTGCATTTGAATTTCAGCAAGGCCAACCTCTAGCCCTCTAAAGTTAAAATCAGGCATGCAAGACGCATTTCAGAGCCCTTTCTGCTTTTCCGTGAGAGAGTAAGACAGACAGCTTTCTTGTGGGGAGGGGAGCTTTCAGGCAGGGCAAGGACTGCTCAGCTTTGCTGGGGTTGCAGCCCTCACTGTTTAGATGAGAACGCTTGCGTGAGGGCTGTTCGGAATACAGAGCAAGTCACTCCTGATGCACAGCGTATGACGTGTTGCTTGGCGATAGATTACCCCATCAGTGTCGCCTCCTCACGGGTGTGAGGCGCCGGGAATCATAATGGACTTTCTAGCCAGGGGCAGTTTATAAGGGGAGGTGATCAGGACTCACACAGTGATGTAAAGGGGGTCCTGACGGTGACATCTGGGATAATGGAGGACGTGAGGAGCTTGAAAAGGCAGGTCAGAAAGTGTGAAGAGGAAGCTATTGTCATTCTTTGGACCACTTCTAATCCATCTTTAGGGGATCGTGCCACCTTTCACTGAATCATAAAACTCCTTCAGTTCACTCTTGGCTTGTCTGAGGCTGTATGCTGAGCTCAAGTCAGCTCCGTGCATTCCTTGGGCTGTTTCCACTCCTTGTTCTTCCAAGATTGCAAATCGTTTAGCAAATAGAGCTGCAGCGACTCAGCTTGGTGGCTGAGGCTTCCCTCAGATGTCTTTGCAGTATTTGATAATGCAAAATAAATAATAATAATGCAAAATAATGCAAAGTAAAATGCCTCAAGGACTCTGAAGTTCTGAAATAATATTAGTAATAATTATTATTACTATTATTTTAATGTTTAAATGAAAATTTATTTTAATTTATTATTTTAATTTACCCTTCTACACAAGTTTACAGAGAGTTTTCTCAGATGCAGTTGATGTCAGAACCCAAAGCTCCTTTCCATAAAGAGAAGGCTTGAAAGTGAAAAGAAAGTGAAAGTGAAAGTAGCTCAGTCATGTCCAACTCTTTGCGACCCATGGACTGTAGTCCGTGGAGTTCTCCAGGCCAGGATACTGGAATGGGTAGCCTTTTCCTTCTCCAGGGGATCTTCCCAACCCAGGGATTGAACCAAGGTCTCCTGCATGGCAGGCAGACACTTTACCAGCTGAGCCACAAGGGAAGGCTTACTTGTACCCGAACATCTACTCTGCCACCCCAGCCTAGTCCTCCAGGGCTTTGTTTCACAAGAGTGCTTTGTTTCAGCCTTCTGATTCTCCATGAAGATATGTGGGCAGGGCAGTGCCATTCACTCAAAAATTGGTCATCAAGTCAGGCACGGCTCAGGGTTCTTGGATATGTGTGTGTGTGCTAAGTCACTTCAGTCATGTCCTGGCTTCATCCTCGCCAACAGCTCACACTCTGTTGAGTTGATGGTCCACCAGATTATCATAATAAGATATGGAGATTTATTTAAAAAAACCTAGAAATAAAACTACCATATGACCCAACAATTCCACTACTGGGCATGTACCCTGAGAAAAACATAATCAAAAAAGACAGATGCACCCCAGTGTGCATTGCAACTCTACTTACAATAGCTAGGCCATGGAAACAACCTAGATGTCCATCAACAAATGAATGGATAAAGAAGCTATAGTACGTATTTGCAATGACTATTACTCAGTCATAGAAAGGAATGTGTTTGAGTTAGTTTTAATGAGGTGGATGAGCCTAAAGGATATTATACAGAGTGAAGTAAGTCAGAAAGAGAAAAACAAATACTGCATATTAACCCATATATATGGAATCTAGAAATACGGCACCGATGAACCTATCTGCAGGGCAGCAGTTAGGATCCAGACACAGAGAACGAACTTGTGGACACCGTGGGGGAAGGAGAGGGTGGGGCGAATAGAGAGTAGCATTAAAACATATACATAACCATATAGAAAGTTAGATAGCTAGCGGGAATTTGCTCTATGATGCAGGGAGCTCAAAACCGGGGCTCTGTGATAATCTAGAGGGGTGGGATGGACTGGGAGTTTGAACAGGAAGTTCAAGAGGGAGGGGACATATGTATACTTATGGCTGATTCATGTTGATCTATGGTAGAAATGAACACAATATTGTAAAGCAATTGTCCTCTCATTAAAAATAAATAAAAAAGAAAGAAATGAAAAAAATATACATTAGCTACATCCCTTGAAGAGATGGAGACACTGCACTGAGAATATGTAGCATGGAGCTGGGATTCCCGGGAAGAGGGGAAGGGCCACTTGTTTGGAAATAGATCGGCTTGGGAGGCCACAGTGGACTCAGGAAGGCCGATTAGGTGAAAGGTAAGGTTCTCACTGACGAGTGAGGGTGTGTGGCCATAGTGAGGATTGCAGTGGCTGGTTTAAAGAGATATTGAGGAGCTGAGTTGCCCAGATGCCCCTGGGGGAGGAGAGGCAGATGCCAAGGATCATGCCTAAGCTGTGGCTTGTGCAGCTGGTACCATTCACTGAGGAGCAGACCAGAAGAGGAACCAGATTTGTGATGGGAAGGATGTGGGTGGTGATGATGAATTCAGCATCCCACATGTTTGGCTTAAGACAGTGCTGAGACAGCAGTGTGAAGGTAGTAAGCGAACACTCAAGTGTGAGGGTCTGGAGCTCTGTGGGGAGGTCTGCACCTGAAGGTTAACAGTTGGGGGGTCTTTGAAGGATGCCACTCGCAAGCACAGAGTTGTCTACAGAGTCCGCGTTATCATACGGTCACTACATTATGATAACATGTAGTTATCAGCTTCACTGGACCCAGAATTTCTGTGAGCAGGGGTCTAGGGAGGAAAGTGACATGGTCTGATTTGTGCTTCTTGAAGACTCTTCCGACTGCTGTGAGGGGAGTCGGTTGGAGAGATTCCATCGGAGCAGAGAGAAGGATAGGATGATATTTTGATAATCCAGGTGAGGGAAATTGTTGGTTGGGACTCTTGGCAAGAGTAGTGTTTCAAGAAGAGAATGGCTTTGAGCTATGTTCTGTAGGTGGAATCAATAGGACTTGCCACAGGGTTGAATGTGGGATGTGAGAAAGAGAAATCAAGAATAATTCTTAGATGTTTTATCTGAGCAACTGGGGCTCTGATGCTCCAATGCACAAAGGTGGGGGGAGGCTGGAGGAGTAGCAGGTTTGAAGAGGGGCATATCATGTTTGAGATGCCTGTCTATACATCAGGGAGATGTCAAGAAGAGGGCTGGCTGCTGGAGTCTGTTGGCTGCTGAGGATGAAGGACTGAGATCTGAGGCTGTTGAGAACAAAGAGGAACACTGAAGGAGGAAGAGGCTGCCCGAGTTCGGGGCCGTAAAGCTGGAGCCGCCTTTGTCTACTCTGAGGTGTTGCCTTCGACCTGGGCAGAACTGGGTGCAGGGGACAGGCCCTTTGGAAGCTGAGGAGTCTGCAGCTTCGAGTCTCTGGGCGGGGTGGTCTCTGGTCCCCTCTGGGTGAAGCCCTCTCTCTGTCTCTGGGTTTGCCACGGGTTGTCCAGCAGTGCAAGGCCACTGAGGTGGGGAGATTTAGTCTCTAGCTCTTCCCTGGCCTGGGTGTCCAAGGCCTCGGGCAGTGTCTGGGCTGAGGGCTGTCATACATATCCATGTAAGATGGCCTGTTTCTGCCAGTTTCTGGTCCTGACCTAAACCCTATTTCCATGTCATTTGGTGATTTCTTACCATTTGGGGGAGAATAAATTCAGGCATTTCACACTTTTCCCTCCCCCTCCTTTTTCTCCTCCTTCTGTAGAATCATTACCTTTTTCCTCTGGCCACAAATTTCACCTATAAAATCTTGGGAATAAAGTCTTATGGTATATACATCACCATGAGGCTGGGTGACAGTCATCAAATTAAATCAGGTTTGATTTTCTGCTGTACGTTTTGGAGACTTTGTTCCTGTGATCTGTCTCTTATCAATCTAAGACCAATGATGCTATGTTTAATTTGCACATTTCCTGCGTTAACATTGCTTCGCTGATTGAATACCCCACGACCTAATAGTTCTCCTGAGAAGATTTTCCCTACAGGTCATTAACGCGATGTTATCAAAAGTCACTTTAGAAATCAAATTTGTTTCTATTGCTATAAACCTTCGTTTTGATCCTCAAAAGAGCTTCCTGGAAATCTTTAATAGTCTCTTTCAAATTCAATTTGATAAGATTTGACATATTTTTCAAAGGGCTCCAGCATAATAGGGCCAAAACTTTGTTGGCCACAGCTGGCATTGAAATACCTGGGTACCTCAACAGAGTTGTTTCTTATATTATGTTCATTTACTTTCTGGATTAATTTAATGGTGGAAGAAACTGACTGCTGATTTCTTCCGGGGAAACACACAAGGAGTCCAGATTTTAATATATTCTTCTATTCTGCCAAGAATACTTCACAAAGTCTCAGCTTGTGAATATATATAACCCTGATCTCAGAGTCCATTTGTAGAGTAAGTCTAAATTCAACCCATTAGACCAAATCCTAAAGTGCCTGTGTCTGCAAAACTCTCACTGGAGTTTAAATTAATTGATAAATAGTTGCATCTTTATGCTTCGAATTATTTCTGAAGGTGCACAGTTGGGCTGTAATTTCTAAGGCAGTTAGTGATGAATGACTCTTTTTAACAAAGAGGTTTACATCAATCATGAAGTTCTTGCCTATTTATCTCTTCGTTATGAGCAAAAATAGATACTAATGAAACCGCCAGACAGATGGATGACCCAAACCTTGCCACAGCTAAAGAAATGGCAATTCAGCTGCAGAGAGCAATTCAACTGGTCACTGAGAACCCTGAATTCAGGGCAGCTGTGGCCTGCTCAGTTGGGGCCATCCTCCAGGAGTCTGTCTTGGGAGATTCTGCCCAGATATTTTGGGAGAAGGCCTTTCCTCTGAATGGACTGATTCTGTCAAACTTCAGCCATTATGTGGCACATGCCCAGGTTCCTGGTTTGGACATAATTGAATCTCTGCATTGTTTTCTCATCACCTTGACAGGAAAGCTATGACCAACCTAGATAACATGTTAAAAAGCAGAGATTATCTCTTCACCAACAAAGGTCCATATAGTCAAACCTATGGTTTTTCCAGTAGTCATGTATGAATGTGAGAGTTGGATCATAAAGAAGGCTGAGCACTGAAGAATTGATGGTGGTGCTGGAGAAGACTCTTGAGTTCTTGGAACAGCAAGGAGTTCAAACCAGTCAATCCTAAAGGAAATCAACCCTGAATATTCATTGGAAGGACTATTGCTGAAACTGAAACTCCAGTTCTTTGGCCACATGATGTGAACACCTGACTCACTGGAAAAGACCCTGATGCTGGTAAAGATTGAGGGCAGGAGGAGAAGGGGGCGATAGAGGATGAGATGGTTGGATAGCATCAATGACTCAAGGGACATGAGTTTGAGCAAGCTCTGGGAGATAGTGAAGGATAGGGAAGCCTGTGATGCATGGGATCACGCCAGTCCATGGGATCACAAAGAGTCAGACACAAATTAGCAACCAAACAACAACAAAAATAACAAATTACAACAAGGAACACTGGAGGCTCCATCCATCCCCTACCCCTTGCAGCCAGGTGTGGCTGTGTGACTCAGCTCCTGCTGATATGAAGTGGGTGGAAGCGATGCCTGCACCTCCAGGTCATGTCCTGAGCTCCGAAGCCCCAACATCAAGTGTCCTAGACCCTTTCCTGCCCTTCCACACTGATTGAAATGCAGGTGATGGAGCAACAAGACAGAAGGAACCTGGGTTCCCAGTGAACCCACAGAGCAGAGGGGTTCTGCCTGCCCAGAACTTAACACAACCTGACCAGTCAATGAGAAGCTTCTTTTTAAAGGCACTGCATTTTCTGGATGGACCTAGAGATGATCATATTAAGTGAAATAAGTCAGACAGAGAAAGACATGATACCACATGACATCACACGATATCACGTATATATGGAAAGTAAAAAATGATCCAAAAGAACTTCTTTACAAAACAGAAACACACTCATAGACATAGAAAACAAACTTATGGTTACTGAAGAGGAAAGGAGGGGCGTAAATTAGGAGTTTGGACTGACATATACTCACCGTGTGTGTGCGTGTGTGCTAAGGTGCTTCAGTCGTGTCTCACTCTTTGCGACCTCATGGACGGTAGCCCGCCGGGCTCCTCTGTCCATGGAATTCTCCAGGCAATAATACTGGAGTGGGTTGCCATGCCCTCCTCCAGGGTTTCTTTCTGACCCAGGGATCAAGCCTGCATGTCCTGCATTGCAGGCAGATTCTTTACTGCTGAGCCACTGGGGAAATCCCGTATACACACTGTATACATAAAACAGCGAATCAATAAGGACCTACTGTATGGCACAGGGAGCTCTACTCAGTACTGTGTAACATCCTACATGGAAGGAGAGTCTGAGAAAGAATAGCTATTCATGAATGTATAACTGAAGCACTTTGCTGTGTACCTGAAACGAAGGCAACATCGTAAATCACCTAAACTCCAGTATAAAATAGAAATTAAAAAAACATAAAGGTACTGCAGTTTTGGGCTTCCTGAGTTAGTGTATATCCACATGTACTCTAATAGGAAGCAGTTCCTATTGCTTCCCTTACAAAGGACCATAGCTTACATAATAGCAATTTATTATCTCATGGTTCTGGAGGTAAAAGTCCAAAATTAAGGTGTCAGCATGACATGACCCTCTGAAACCTGTCGGGGAATCTTCCTCGCCTGCCCCCAGCTTCTGGGGGTCTGCTGACCACCTCTGGCCTTTCTGGGCTATAGACACAGCCCTTCACTCCTCTTTTCACGTGGTTCCCTCCCTGGGTCTTCGCATCACCTCCTCTCTATACGTGTCTGCCTCTGCATCCACATTTCCTCTTTTAAAAATGACACTGTCATAGTGGTTAGGGGCCCACCCTGATGTCTCATCTTAACTTAATTCCTTTATTAAGACCAGGTTTCCAGATCAGGTTGCATTCTGGAGTCCTGGAGGTGGGACTTCAATGTTATCGGGAGAGACAAATCAACCCCTGACACCCACCAGTGTTTGTTTACTGAGGGCTTACTGTACTCCCGGGTCTTGCCAAGCATCTAAAAAGACTCCTTTATTTAATCATCACAATAACTTTGGGAAGGAAGCACCATTGCTGCCTCTTCTTAAGATTTTGAAAAAGGGGAGCAGAAACACAAGGCAAGTCCCTCCAGGTCACACTGAGACTGAAGGTGAGCTGAAATGGAAACACAAGTCTGAGTCCAGAATCAACTTGCAGTCTTTTTTGTCTCTCAGAAAGAAGCCTTGGCCACTGACAAGAAGAGGAGGAAGTGGATGAGCCTGTCTCTGGGCATCTCGTTGCTGTTCAGCTGCTGAGTCGTGTCCAACTCTTTGTGACCCCATAGACTGAAGCACACCAGGCTTCCCTGTCCATCATCACCTCCCAGAGCTTGATCAAACTCATGTCCATTGAGTCGGTGATGCCGTCCAACCATCTCAGCCTCTGTCTTCTGCTTCTCCTCCTGCCTTCAATCTTTCCCAGCATCAGGGTCTTTTCTCATGAGTCTGTTGTTCACATCCAATGGCCCAAGTATTGGATCTTCAGCTTCAGCATCAGTCCTTCTAATGAATATCCAAGATTGATTTCCTTTAGGATTGACTGGTTTGATCTCCTTGAAGTTCAAGGGACTCTCAAGAGTCTTCTCCAATAGCATAGTTCAAAAGCATTGATTCTTTGGTGCTCAGCCTTCTTTATGGTCCAGCTCTCACATCCATACATGACTACTGGAAAAACCATAGATTTGACTATACAGACCATTGTTGCAAAGTAATGTCTCTGCTTCTTAAAATGCCATCCAGGTTCGTCATAACTTTTGTTCCAAGGAGCAAGCATCTTTTAATTTCATGGCTGCAGTCACCATCTGCAGTCACCATCTGTGGTGATTCTGGAGCCCAAGAAAAGAAAGTCTTTCACTGTTTCTGTTGTTTCCCCATCTATCTGCCATGAAGTGATGGGACAAGGTTTTGATTTAAGTTTTCTGAATGTTGAGTTTTAAGCCAACTTTTCCACTCTCCTCTTTCACTGTCATCAAGAGGCTCTTTAGTTCTTCTTCTCTTTCTGTCATAAGGGTGGTGTCAACTGCTTATCTGAGGTTATTGATATTTCTCCCGGCAATCTTGATTCCAGTTTGTGCTTCTTCCAGCCCAGCGTTTCTCATGATGTACTCTGCATAGAAGTTAAATAATCAGGGTGACAATATACAGCCTTGACATACTCATTTCCCAATTTGGAACCATCTGTTGTTCCAAGTCCGGCTCTAACTGCTGCTTCTTGACCTGCATACGGGTTTCTCAGGAGGCAGGTAAGGTGGTCTGGAAGTCCCATCTCTTGAAGAGTTTTCCAGTTTGTTGTGATCCACAGTCAAAGGCTTTAGTGTAGTCAGTGAAGTAGATATTTTTCTGGAATTCTCTTGCTTTTTCTGTGATCCAATGGATGTTGGCAATTTGATCTCTGGCTCTTCTGACTTTTCCTCAGTCCCATAAAGTATTTCCAGATGACTTGAGATGTTGGAAAAGTTTTGCCTCGCGGTCTGAAAGGAGATTCTAAGACCAGGATGCTCACAGAGGTGGGTGGGCTAAGAGTGTGTGGCTTCAGTCTTTCAGGAGGCCCATGAGGTTACAGTGAAGGTTTTGGTCTTCAGAGCCTCACTGTGGGATTTTCTTTCTAGGTATTATGCCCTTGTGTTAAAATTATGCCCCTCCTTGTGACTTCCTTGGTTTCTCTAGGAACTTCACTTTCTGCTCCTACATAGCATCTGTCGATGTCTAAAGGGTCAGAGGAGGAGTCCAGGCTCTTCTGGGTTTGTGGCAAAGCTGTTTACCTGGAGGTGAATGCCTTTATAGGGCACAGTGTGAGGTGTGGCTGCAGAGGCCTGTTGGAGCTGGATAAGGGAGAGCTGACGTGTCAAGGGGCAGCTATGGGTGGTTTGGGGGCCAGATCCTGACTCCATGTTCTTGAAGCTACTTTGTTTCCTGGAGAAGCTCAGGACAAGCTCAGAAGCTTGTCCCAAGAACCCCCTGAAGGAGCATCCACTGACCAAGGTCCAAGGAGAGAACTTGCTCCAACCTCGTTTAGACTGATGGCAGTCTACCTCATTTCCAGACTCTGAGGGCGAGCCTTAAACTGCCCACTTCCCCTGCATGCCACTCTCAGCCCCTGAGTTTTGAAAGCAATTTTTAATTACAAATGGCATCGTATCTAAATCAGGATCTGAGGAAAGCAGCCTGCTTTTAAAGAATCACTCCAGTTCGCTGCTTCAAGCACCTACTGGCAAAAAAAAAATGCATCCTGATCGTTTCCTAACCTGACGCAGCCAGCAAGTTACGGTGACCTGTAAGCTCTTCACCAGTGGACTGGTCACTGGGGACATTGACTGGCGTATCCGGGGGCTCCTGGGGCGTCTCCACGGACCCCTTTGTGACCACGGGTTTCTGGCTGACATTGCTCCTTTCCAAGGTGACCCTGAGTACAGAACCTTTTAATTAGCCCACAGATCGACGCTTTGTGTGGGTGACTGTCAGTTTCTTTGCCTTCTGCGGCCTTCTGTTGCCATGGCAACACTCTCCTAACAATGGATTATGGCAGTGGGAGAGAAGCTGAGAGGCACAGCCTTGTGCCAACTCCCAGCCAGATAGTAAATATTCATGATAATACCAGGAGGTTAAAACTGCATTGTCAATAAGTTTTATTAATTCTCGGTCAGTGTAACTCTATGCTGGGGGAGGCAATGGAAGGCTTATTTATCTTAACTTAAGGCTAAAACAGAAGCAAAGGTACCAAAGTCCTTCCTACCCCCTAAAAAAAATAACCAGGAAGTGTCAACACTCTTCAGCTGTTGTGTTTTGATGTCATTTGCATCAAGATTGCCAGGAGAAATATCAATGACCTCAGATATGCAGATGACACCACCCTTATGGCAGAAAGCAAAGAGGAACTGAAGAGCCCCTGATGAAAAGTGAAAGAGGAGAGTGAAAAGCTGGCTTAAAACTCAAAAACATTCAAAAACTAAGATCATGGCATCCAGTCCCATCACTTCATGGCAAATAGATGGGGAAACAATGAAAACAGTGACAGACTTTATTTTCTTGGGCTCCAAAATCACTGCAGATGGTGACTGCAGCCATGAAATTAAAAGACGCTTGCTCCTTGGAAAAAAAGCTATGACCAACTTAGACAGCATATTAAAAAGCAGAGACATTACTTTGCCAACAAAGGTCTGTCTAGTCTAAGCTATGGTTTTTCCAGTAGTCATGTATGGATGTAAGAGTTGGACTATAACGAAAGCTGAGCATCGAAGAAATGATGCTTTTGAACAGTGGTGTTGGAGAAGACTTGAGAGTCCCTTGGACTGCAAGGAGATCCAACCAGTCCATCCTAAATGAAATCAATACTGAATATTCATTGGAAGGACTAATGCTGAAGCTGAAACTCCAATACTTTGGCCACCTGATGCGAAGAACTGACTCATTGGCAAAAGCCCTGATGCTGGGAAAGATTGAAGGCAGGAAGAGAAGGGGACAACAGAGGATGAGATGGTTGGATGGCATTTCTGACTTAATGGACATGAATTTGAGCAAGCTCTGGGAGCTGGTGATGGACAGGGAGGCCTGGTGTGCTGTGGTCCATGGGGTCTCAGAGTTAGACATGACTGAGCGGCTGAACTGAACTAAATGATTGAACTTCAAATCTTCCATGGACGGAGAAAGAATATAGGGCTCTTTTTATTAACATATGATATTACCATAATACTGTCTTGCCCAATCTGTTGGTTTAATAATACTATGTTATAAGGTAACGTTATTAAAAACCTGAGATCCCATCAACATATAAATGAATAGTCTTCTGAATGGGATGGGCACAGTTGGTCTTATGAACATATTTCCATCTTCCTGTGAGGACGTTTCAGGATGAATAAATCTGCGGGCAGATGCTTCATCTATGAAGAAGAGTTCTTCAGGGCACTGCTGGCCCAGTCCTGTTCATGGTGACAGAAGAGAGTGGTCACCAGCCACAGACAAATTCGAGGAAAACCTTGGAAGTGGTCTTGAGCACTTTGTCCCCAGAACCTGACTGCAGATGCTGAAGGACCCTGGTTCTCTTTTTTAAACCAGCTTGACTGAGCCTGGGATGTGTCCCCATCAAGGTCCTATGTGTTCACCTGCTGCTGTGGTTTCCTCCTCTTTCTCCCCTCTTTGGTCACTTGGGTCTGGGGTTCCTGAAGGAAGCCCATCAGGTCCATGTTGGTCCCAAAGCTGGGGGGCAGGGCCAGACTGGACAGTGGATGGGAAACTGGGCTCCTTTAAACTTGCTTATTTAGTCCCACAAGAGGACCATGGATAGTTGGATCCTTAGATCCTGGCAGGAAAGTCTTTCCATAGTAATGGGGCTGCTTCAAGACAGAGGGAAGACTTTTCATCCTGCTACTTATAGGAGTGTTTCATTAAGTATTAAATAACTATTGTAATTGTATTACCTGCAGCTTACTTGATTACTTAATTCAGCCTGTTGAAGAATTAATTGCTATTTAATCAATGCTGTCATTTAGAGGACAGGCATAATCACCAAGGTTCTGAGCTGGTAATAACATGCTCCTGTTCCTTCTCTCATCTGATGTGGTCTAACAGCTGGAGGCCTCATTCTCTTCCGCACGTTACACCCTCCAAATCCAGATGAACGCTGGCTGGGTCTTAGCAGGGCGGCTGCAAGCTGCCTCTCTCTCTGTGTGTCTGCAGGTCATGGGGGACTTGGGTGGCGTCTCCATGAGTGTCTCTGGGTGTAAGGGGCAAGACCATCTTCAACAGTGAATGTCACAGTCAAAGCCCCCATGTGGTCAAGGCCATAGGAGGTGGGAAGGCAAAGCCATATTTTAAAGTTTCCAGTGGGCCAGTATTGCTAGAAAGTATGTGTGTGCCAAGTCGTTTCAGTGGTGTTCGACTTGCAACCTTATGAACTGTAGCCCGCCAGGTTCTTCTGTCCATAGAATTCTCCAGGCAAGAATATTGAAATGAATGGCCATCTTCTCCTCCAGGGGATCTTCCCGACTCAGGGATTGAACCCTTGTCTCTTACATCTCCTGCGCTGGCAGGCGGGTTCTTTACTACTAGGGCCACCTGGGGAGCTTGAAGGTGAAGGCTGATAAAATTTAAAACTTCTGTTCTGAGAAAGAAACTTTCCTAACAAGAGGAAGACAAGCCAAAAAGTGGAAGGAAATATTTACCAAAGACATGTCTTATAAAAACTATCCAAGATTTGCAAAGAGCCCTTAAAATTCAACAATAAGGAAATGAGCAGATTGATTTAAAAATGGAAAAAGACCTAAATAGACCCCTAGCCGTAAGAGAAATAGGGGTGGCTAATAAGTATACGAAAAGACGTTCCATATCACATGTCAACAGGGAGAGAGAAACTGAAACAACACTGAGAAATCGCTTGCATGTGGGCTCAGTCACTCAGTCATGTCTGACTCTCTGTGACCCCATAGACTGTGGCCCACCAGGCTCCTCTGTCCATGGGATTCTCCAGGCAAGAAGACTGGAGTGGGTTGCCATTTCCTCCTCCAGGGGATCTTCCCGACCCAGGGATGGAACCTGGGTCTCCTGCATCTTCTGCACTGCCAGGTGGGTTCTTTATCACTGAGTCACCCGGGATGCCCTTGAGAAATCACGACACACGTATTACAGTGGCTGAATCCAGAACACTGCCAACACCCAATGTTGGTGAGGACTTGGAACAACAGGACTCTCATTTGCTGTTGGTGGGAATGCAAAGCGGTACAGCCACTCTGAAAGACAGTTTGGCAGTTTCTTAAAAACTTACCATCCATTCCAGCAGTAAAGGTCCTCAGTATCCACTCAAAGAAGTTAAAAATTTATGTCCACACAAAAACCTACAAACAAATGTTTATAGCAGTGTTATTCATAATTGCCAAAAGTTGGAAGCAACCAAGATGTTCTTCAGTAGGTGAATGGGTAAGTAAACACTGGAATATCCAGACAACAGAATATTATTCAGTGTGAAAACAAATGCTCTATCAAGTCCCCAAGCTACAAAACCTGAAATGCATTATTACTAAGTGAAAGAAGTCAACCTGGAAAGGCTGCAGAGTACATGATTTCAGCGATGTGACATCCTGGCAAAGGCAAAACTATGGAGACTAAAAAGCTCAGTTGTTTCCAGGTGTTAGGACGGGGGAGGGGTGAACAGGCAGAGCACAGAGAACGTTTGGGGCAGGGAAACTCTTCTGTAGGACGCTGTAAGAGCAGGTACACGTCACTGGAGGTGCTTCAGTCGCTAAGTCGTGTCTGACTCCTGTGACCCCCAGACTGTAGCCTGCCAGGCTCCTCTGTCCATGGGGATTCTCTAGGCAAGAAAACTGGAGTGGGTCGCCACTTCCTTCTCCAGGGGATATTCCCAACCCAGGATTCGAACCTGGGTCCCCTGCATTGCAGGCAGATTCTTTACCAACTGAGCTATGAGGGAAGCCCAAAATGTACACGTCATTACATGCTTGTCAAAATCTATAGAAGGTATAACATGACTCTGGGTGACAATGGCGAGTCATTGCAGGTCCTCTGCTGTAACAAACATACCCCTCCAGTGTGGGATGTGCATGGAGGAAGGCTATACGTGTGTGGAGGCAGGGGTATTGGGGACTCTCTGTACTTTTCACAGGATTCTGCTGTGAACCCAGAACATCTCTTAAAATTAAAGTTTATTAATTAAGAAATTGGGCTTCCCCTGTGGCTCAGCGGTAAAGAATGGTTCGATTGCTGAGTCAGGAAGATCGCTTGGAGAAGGAAATGGCAACCCACTCCAGTATTCTTGACGGCAGAATCCCATGGACAGAGGAGCCTGGTGGGCTACAGTCCATGAGGTTGCAAAAGAGTCGGACGTGACTTAGCAACTAAACAACAAAACAATAAAAAAATACACAAGAGAAAAAGCATGTAGTTGAACAAAGTTATAACAGACTCCACAAGATTACTGAAGAATCACCACTTTGAATTGCACATAGCTGCATATTTGTGACTCTTTGCGTAGAGCTGAGCAAGGCTTTGAGTAGTTACTTAAGATGGATGTACACACAGGTGAGAGCTGAATTGGGCAGCTGGCTCTTCAAGATCTTCTTTTGAAGCTGATGGAAAATTAGGATACTGGCTGAGTGCCCTGGCTGGACCATGACAGTTTTCAAGTGCTATTGGTTACTGCTGGTCAGCAGGGCTTTGAAGAAAGATTACTGTGAAAACTTCAAACTCCGAGAAGGGGGTGCATCTTCCTGCATCATCTCTGGGGAGTCTTGTCACTGTGGGTGGTGAGTGGCTTCTCCTGTGATTGACTGAGAGGCTGATGTCAAACCGAGTGACACCTACACTGTGCTTGGGGAGACTTCTCTGTGTAGAGATCTCAAGCACGTTCAGTATATAGCATTCCCAGTTAACCTTATGATGCCTACTCATTCAGTCCTGTTGACTCTTTGTGACCCCATGGACTGTAGCCCCCCAGGCTCCTCTGTCCATGGACTTCTCCAGGAAAAACACTGGAGTGGGTTGCCACTTCCTTCTCCAGGGGATCTTCCCGACCCAGCGATCTAACCAGAGTTTCCTGTGTCTCTGGCATTATAGCCAGATTCTTTACTGCTGAGCCATCTGTAATTTACTGAGTGTAATTTTCTAGGTGGTAGGATGTTTAATAAAGGGAGGAAGGCAGGCTCAGGGAGGTTGAGTGACTTTCCAGAGGTCTATCTGATGAGCATAAATAACATGGGGATCCCAGCTCTCCTCTGGCCAAACTCCAAGGCTGGTGCTGTCTCCCTGCCTCCCTGTAGCTTCCAGTCCATCTGACTCAGCAGGGGGAAATTCCAGCTCAGCCATCCAGGGCTGTGTAAGCCACTTGGCAGATTTCACTCTCCATCTTCCAGGAGGGCCTGCTTTAGCTGTTAGAAGTCTGGGTACCACTTTCCCGATTTGTTCCACTCTCTCCTCCCCTGCTGTGTCCACAAGCCCATTCTCTAAGCCTGCATCTCTATTCCTGCCCTGCAAATAGGTTCATCTGTACCGTTTTTCTAGATTCCACATATATGCCTTCATATGTGATATTTGCTTGTCTCTTTCTCAGTTGCTCCACTGTGTATGACAGTCTCAAGGTTTACACGACCACGTGTGAAACTGATGGCTAATGGGAACCTGCTGTATAGCCCAGGGAGCTCAGCCTGGGGCTCTGTGGTGACCTAGATGGGGGATGGTAGGGACATACATATACACAAAGCTGATTCATTTTGTTGTACAGCAGAAACTAACATGCCTAACTAACACACCTAACACTAACTAAACTAACATTGTAAAGCAACTATTTGTTGTTCATTCGCCCAGTCATATCTGACTCTTTGTGACCCCATGGACTGGCAGCACACCAAGCCTCCCTCCAAGCAGCTTTACTCCAAAGTCTGAAGTGATGCTGCAAACGTGGACAGAGCCAAATGCTACAGTGAGGTGTCTCCTTCACCTAAGAGACATCATGTGTCGTCAGTGGGTATTCCTGCTCCATTTCTTAATACAACTTCTGATTCAGGACATCCTGGGAATCCTAACACCCCTGCAGTCCTTGTCCACATGCAGAAGCTCTCCCGCTTGATGGCTAGATCTTGAACTCATATGACACCAAACATGGAAACTCTTTCACTCTCCCAGAGTCAGAGAACCCTGTCCCTCCTTCCAAAGGCCACTGCATTTGCAGCTACTCTGCGAGGAAGCACTTCCTTTATGGTCAGCTAAAACTTCCTTCCTGTAGCTTCTCTTGTCCGTGGCTGTCCTGCTTTTATAGTCACATAGAACTGTGTTGCTGCCCAATACATATTGTTGTTGTTATTTAGTTGCTAAGTTGTGTCTGACTCTTTGGGACCCCGTGGACTGCAGCACACCAGGCTCCTCTGTCCTCCACTACCTCCTGGAATTTGCTTAAATTTATGTGCATTGGATTGGTGATGCTATCCAACCATCTCATCGTCTATTGTTCCCTTTTCCTATTGCCTTCAGTCTTTTCCAGCATCAGCGTTTTTCCAATGAGTCAGCTCTTCCCATCAGGTGACCGAAGGATTGGAGTTTCAGCTTCAACATCAGTCCTTCCAATGAAGATTCAGGGTTGATTTCTTTTAGGATTGACTGGTTTGATCTCCTTGCAGTTCAAGGGACTCTCAAGAATCTTCTCCAGAACCACAGTTAAAGAGCATCAGTTTTTTGGTGCTGAGCCTTCTTTAAGGTTCGACCCTCACATCCATATATGACTACTGGAAAAAACGTGACTTTGACTGTATGGACCTTTGTCAGTGAAGTGATTCCAACTTGTGATTCATCTAGCCCAGCATTTGCATGATGCCAATACACACGACTGGGATGGTATTTTGGTGATAGGGTTAGAGACCCTTCCCCAGGCTCCTCAGCTGTTTCTCACTGGTAAGCAGAACAGATCTCCACCCCAGCTCAGCCTTGGATTAGGAACTCAGTTTCAGTGAACACGGGCGAGACAAAGTGCCCTCTGGCCAAGTTTGCTCGGAGTTCTGTGATTTCAGCTTCAAGTATGGGCGAGACAGGAGGTGATGGTAGACACATAGACGGAAGGAGAGGGCAAATTCAAAAGGGCAAAGCCAAATGCAAGGTCATCCTTAACCAAGAGATGAGAGGTTTTATCCCAGCCTCCCCTCAGCCCTGTGGCCCAGACCCTCCCTGTCTCCAAGCCTAGTTCAGTATTTACTTTCTATCACCACCCTTTGTAAACCCACTGGGGGATATTTCAGTCTCAACCTTGGAGCAAGTAGCGTGTGGACTGGTTTAACCCATGGAGACCTCAGCAAGGGTGTACAGAGCAACCTAGTCCTCAAGCGGAGGATAATTGCTTTGCAATGTCGTGTCAGTTTCTGCCGTCCAACAGCATGGATCAACCGTAGGTATGCGCATGTCCCTCCCTCCTGAGCCTCCCTCCCACCTCCCTGCCACCCCTCTAGGTCGTCACAGAGCACCGAGCTGAGCTCGCATGCGACACAGCTGCTTCCCACTATACACGGCCATGTGTAAAATAGACAGCTCAGTTTCACACTGTGAAGGGAACTCAGCAGATGAAGGGGCATGTCCACTGCAACATCAAGGCACAGAAGTGCTCTGTGTGTAGAATTCAACCAATTGAACTCCCCTATTTTCCTATTACTCTACCCCCTTTCAACTAGTGAAGAAATATAAAATAACTATTTTCCTTTACAGGGAAATCATTGTTGTTGATATTTGTTCTTTCATCTTTCCAAGTTTGCTCTGAAAGATAGCATGGAGAGAGTACCATGGAGACTTCCATTACCATATGGAAAATAGGCAGCCAATGGGAATTTGCTGTATGACTCAGGAAACTCAAACTGGAGCTCTGTAACCACCTAGAGGGGTGGGAAGGGGAGGGAGGTGGGGGAGGTTCCAGAGGGAGGGACATATGTTACCTATGACTGGTTCATGTTGATGTTTGGCAGAAACCAACACAATTCTGTAAAGCATTTATCGTTCAATTAAAAAATACATTGATTAAAAAAGAATCAGCTTTGGATCCTTTATTAATATAGAGTGTGTGTGACTTGGGCTGAGAATTTCTTTGTAGTTGCAATCATACATTTAAACATTTAATTCACTCCCCCCCCCGCCGCCCCACTGATGACCATATGGTGTCTGAATACTGCTTCTCACTTGGATGTAGGGAAAAGCTCTTTCTTTAATCAGTAAAATAAATAGCTGACTCATTCCTCATCTCTATTTCAAATTTATTGAAATACTGGTATTTGTGTCACTTGACGTCTTTTTATTACCGCTTTAACTGTGAAATGAACAAGGCTGCTGCCTTTGCGTCATTGAAGTCTGAGGTCTTTTTACGTTTGAATTCCAGACTAGATGACAGATCTGGGCAGATTATCATAAATGCAAGTCATAAGTGCACTGGGAAAGAGCTTTATGCTGTCACTTAAATGCAATCTAATTTTAAGATTCAAATACTGGTATTTTCTGAAAAGTTCAGAAGAAGATAAGAGGCTTGCTGTACCAGGCACTGCAAAATGCATAAATTAGCAGGGGAAGTATACAGGCAGGTTCATTCTGGATGCATGATAATCTGTATTTCAGCATTTACATTTGCCTTGTCTAAATGAGGGGCAACTTCGATTCTGCCATCTCTGTAAGAAAGACCGACATGTTTTGGTGTCTTCATTTAAACTGGTGCATGCTGCGTTCAACAGGACTTTCCCACTAGATTTGTTACAATCTATCCTAATGATCATATATAATGCAGACAGAGTTTCAGTTTTCATAGCTGGGCACAGGGTGCAGCGAAATTGAGAATGCATGTTCCTGACACCAAGCACAAATTATGATTTCCATAATAGGCTGTGAAACATTTCCTATTTATTAAAACTAAATGTTAAATTGTTAACAGTGGTATTTCTCTGAATTGCTCACATGATTATTTTACGGCAAGAGATTATTTTATGGATTGGGGTCATAAAAGCCTTCATGAGTACATGCTCAGTTGTGTCTGATTCTTTGCTGCTCTATGGACTGTCACCCACCAGGCTCCTCTGTCCGTGGGCTTCTCCAGGCAAGAATACTGCATGCTCCCCTCCAGGGTTGCCATGACCTCCTCCAGGGGATCTTCCCAACCCAGGGGTCAAACCAGTGTCTCATGTGTCTCCTGCATTGCAGGGGGATTCTTTACCACTGAACTACTGAGTTCAGCCCAGAGCCTTCATACCAAACATCCAGTTCCAAACAGTTTGCTGCAGCAGTGAATGGCACAGTGTGAACTCAGCAATCCCAAAGCCTGAAATTGTAGGCTACCTGTTGACAGTAGCCCTAGGAGCAGGACACGAGCCCATGACATGCTTGCTGAACCTGGCCCACGGGGGCTGTGAACCCAGGTGACATGCACATCCTATGATCAAGCTGTTGAACTCTGAGGTGCAGTTGGTAGAGGTGAGTGAGTGTGTGCATGTGCTATGTACACAGGATAAGCCTGGGATCCATGATTCTTCTGCCTCTGCAGTTTCCATGACACCCTGGTGATGTTCTCCTCTCTCTCTATGGAGGTGAGCCGCATTTGCTATCACTGGTCTGAACTCTAGAACATACATCCAAGCTGCACAGACGTGCAGTCATGAAAGTGAAGGGAAGTTCTGATGAGCCACAGCCAGTCCAGAAAGAAGGAGAACAGCAGAATCGCCTGGATAGCCCAGCGGCACCACAGAAGGGTAATGTTGGAGATACCGGTTAAACTCTTCCATGGGTTGGCCCATGCAAGCCCCTTGAAGTTGGGTAGAACCATAAATGGGTCTCTTGTGGCTGATGCATAAAGTAACACAAAGTAACACCATTGGCGGCTGTTAGCTCTCCTTGGTGGCACTTGGTGTCCTCATTTAGTTCAGTTCAGGCGCTCAGTCGTGTCCAACTCAGTCTTTGTGACCCCACGGACTGCAGCATGCCAGGCCTCCCTGTCCATCACCAGCTCCAGGAGCGTGCTCAAACTCATGTCCATTGAGTTGGTGATGCCATCGAACCGTCTTATCCTCTGTCATCCCCTTCTCCTCCTGCCTTCAATCTTTCCCAGCATCAGGGTCTTTTCAAATGAGTTGGCTCTTCGCATCAGGTGGACAAAGGATTGGAATTTCAGCTTCAGCACCAGTCCTTCCAATGAATATTCAGAACTGATTTCCCTTAGAATTGACTGGTTGGATCTCCTTGCAGTCCAAGGGACTCTCAAGAGTCTTCTCCAACATCACAGTTCAAAAGCATCAATTCTTAATGCTCGGCTTTCTTTATGGTCTGACTCTCACATCCATACATGACTACTGGAAAAAGCAGAGCTTTGGCTAGACAGACCTTTGTTGGCAAAGTAATGTCTCTGCTTTTTAATATGCTGTCTAGGTTGGTCATAGCTTTTCTTCCAAGGGGCAATCATCTCTTAATTTCATGGCTGCAGTCACCATCTGCCTCCTCTCCACTTGATTACAATAACTAGCCCCCCTCTACATCCAGCATCCCACTATTCTACTGGTTTTATAGGCTAGAATTTTAAAACTCCAAACTATAAATAAATAATAGCTTTTAAAGAAGTATAATTAATATAGAAACTGTACAATTTGATGTGCTCAGACATACATCAACATGCATGTTAACATCACACAAATCAAGATACTAAGCATATTCATTCGTCACCTGCCAACATTTACTCAGGTTCTTAGTTCTCCCCTTTCTTGCACTAAGAACACTTAACATGATATCTACTCTCTTAACAAATGTTCAAGTGCACAATCCAGTATTGTTATTGTGGATGCTATGCGTACAGCGGGTCTTTAGAAGCTATTCATCTTGAATAACTATGTTTATCGTCTAACAATTCCTCATTTTGCTTTCCCTGCCTCTTCTGTGAAAGTGAAGGTATAAGTCGCTCAGCTGGGTCCGACTCTGTGCAACCCTGTGGACTGTAGGCCGCCAGGCTCCTCTGACCTTTTGACTGAGTGACTAACACAACACATCCGTGTACAAAAGAGTGAAACTGGATCCCGTATTATATATAAAAAAATCAGCCACAGATGGGTTAGTAATATCTGAAACTGTATAATTCCTGGAAGAAAATATAGGAAAAGTTTCCATTATATTGGTCTTGTCAGTGATTTCTTGGATATGACACCAGAAGCACGAGGAAGAAGGGCAAAATTAAACTCATGGAACTACATCAAAGTAAAAGCTTCTGCACAGGAAATTATCAACAGAGCAAAAAGGCAACCTTTGTGGGAGAAAATGAAAGAACATTTTGCAACTAATATATCTGGTAAAGAATTAATATTGCAAATTTGCAAGGAACTCCCACCACTCAGTTGCACAAAGCAAAAACAGAAAATCCCAATTTACTTGGGCAAGGAACTTAAAGGCGAGTTCTGCAGGCTCTCCTTAATTGCCTGTTCTGTACATAGTAGATTACGTATGTCAACCCCAATCTCCCAATTCATCCCTCTCCCCCGGCCCCCTTGGTGCCCATATGTTTGTTCTCTGTGTCTGTGTCTTTATTTCTGATTTTCAAATAGATTCATCTGTACCCTTTTTATAGATTCCACATATTTGTGTTAATATATAATATTTTTTCTTCTCTCTCTGACTTACTTCACTCTGTACGACATGCTATAGGTCTGTCTACGTCTCTGCAAATGGATTTACTTCATTCTTTCGATGACTGACTAGTATTCCACTGTATATATGTACCACATCTTTATCAAGCCCTTTGTCGACGGGCATTTAGGTTGCTTTCCTTCCAACCTTTAACTCCACGTTTTTCCTTTGCTTTAATTCCTCGAGGATTCATCTCACTATTACTCCCTTTAAGAAGTATAGATTGTAAATCATCCACATTCCAAGAAAAATGTTAAAAAAAAAAAAAAAAAAAAGAGAGAGAAGCCCAGAGGCAGAAGCAGCAGAAAAGAAGGTGAGTCCTGATCAGGCAGCAACTTCGTGATTGGGCTTCCCTGGTGGCTCAGACAGTAAAGCGTCTGCCTACAATGGGGGAGACCCGGGTTCAATCCCTGGGTCGGGAAGATGCCCTGGAGAAGGCAATGGCAACCCACTCCAGTACTCTTGCCTGGAAAATCCCATGGACTGAGGAGCCTGGCGGGCTACAGTCCATGGGGTCATAAAGAGTCAGACACAACTGAGCAACTTCAATTTCACTTTCACTTTCGTGGTTAGTACCTGTGTCCCTGCTTCATTGCCGGCTCTCCATTTCTCCTCCTGCAGCAGTGGACAGATGGTGCTGTTTTCCTTCTTTGGGGAGGTAGACGATAACAGTATCATTATTTAATGATTTTTTTTGTGATCTATGGTCTGTGTTTAAAAGCATTTTTTAAGGTAGTTTAATTTTAACCCTCTGAAGGCGGCACGGCCATCAGTCGTACTTCACGGCTGAGGAACTGAGGCTCAGAAGGTTCATTTCTCCCAGGGAGTGCTCTGGATCGCTTCTGTTTCCCTCTGTATCTGCCCCGGTCACCGTTCCCTCCTTCTCTGGCTGGGCTCCCGCTGGACTTTACCCACTAGGGAGGTGTCACAGGAGATCAGGGCATCTCCTGGGGTCCTCCCAGGGAAGTCCCTGCAGGCAGGCTTCTCTCCTGGTGAGCAGTCTACCAGAGTCCCTCCTGCAGTCAGGCCACCACTCTCCCGACCTCCTCTCTGCCTTTGTTGGCTTGGCCACAGCCCATCTGCGACACGCCCTGATTTGCTGAAAGCTGCCTGTGGTCCTCCTTATACTGAACCTTTGTAAACAATCCCTGGGTAAAGAAATCCTCCTCCTCAAATGCCCCGGTTTCCAATGTGCCTTCTATTTCATGTTGGAGCAGGACAGAGTAGAAGGAATGGGAGAACTGGAAATTCAACTCAGTCCCCAGAGTTTCAGGCGCTGCTCCCCACACGCCTTTCCCAGGCTCCAGGCACAGAAGCAGCTGTTCGTCCCACATCCCGCCTGCGATGGTCGCTCCATGGGGTTAGCATACCTTCCAGGTGAAGAGGTAAATGTCACCACAACAAAACAAACAGCACTGCCAACAATTCAAATTCTTTCTTGACACTTTATGTTAATGATTTCAAGATCTAACGCCTGATGCCAAATAAGCCATTTAATTAAAAATCTGAAACAAAGGAATTCAACTTTCCAACTAGTTTTTGGGAAACATAAATATCATTTATATGGAAAACACTCAAACATTTATATGGAAAATGAAATGCAGGGTAGGAAGGGTGTGATGATCGTCAGATTCTAGGCATGGCGACGAGGTTATCAGACATGCGCAAGAAGAAGGACTGCTTTCAAAGATGAAAACTGCCATGTCGATGAGCGACTGGTGAGGATAAGGCATGATCTGCTTTGTTCTAGCCTTGGAACAGCATGTCCAACATGATCAGACTGTTGCAGCCTTGACAGCTCTTTAAAGAAATGAATATTTCCCTCATTTGGTAACTCCTATATACATATTTTTGCACTCCGTCAGGTGTTTTCACATGCTTTGTCTCACTTAATCTAAATGACAGCATTAGGAAGCAGGTGCTATTGCACCTGTTTATAGAGAAACAAACAGAGCTAGGAGAGAAGGATCACTCGTGTGGTGGCGCAGAGCCAGGAAGCAGATGAACCATTTTCAAACCCAGGTTTTCTGAAAGTGTGCCTTCTCTAGCCACAAACAGAAGAATATGAGAGTATTTCTAGGAGAAATAAAGGTTTAAGGAAACCTGTTATAAGACGGTGTAATTACATTTCTCTGCCATGGGGCAAATATCTTCCTGAAACACGAAACTGTGAGCAACTGCTAAAGATGTGGTTCATGAGAATGGTTAGTCATCCTCCAACCCCCACCAGGAGCTCTACCGGACGTGATCACAGAGAAAGGATGTAGAACTGTCTGCCCATGGGTGCTTATCCTCAGGCATGTCCTGTCCTGTGAGTCACATGTTTGGAAACTGGTGGACGTCCACTCACAGGTAATAATGTGAGGCGCTTATCCAGAGGAACGGGAGTGT
Organism: Bos mutus; assembly: GCF_027580195.1. Classification (NCBI taxonomy): domain Eukaryota; kingdom Metazoa; phylum Chordata; class Mammalia; order Artiodactyla; family Bovidae; genus Bos; species Bos mutus. The sequence goes on from NC_091636.1 coordinate 66,769,536, forward strand.
GGCTTTGTCCCTTAAGAAGAATCACGTGGAACAAGGGCTTTCTGGGCAGACACTGAATCGCTCCTGAGAGAAACTGTAGATCCCACATGCAGTGCATTCTCATAGTGTTTCCAGTCTACTGTTTTCCTCGGTCACCAGGGCTTCCCTTCTTATCCATTCATCCTTGTAACAGGCCTCTCGGTCTCAGAATCTGTCAGCCTGTGAACTTAAGAACCTATTTCATCTTCATTGTGATTCTACTTGTTTGCACTCTAATGCCGAAGTCATGTGCTTGGAAGATTCCTTTCTCTCTTCTGCATGAATGTCTCCTGTTCTCACTCATTCCCAAGCCAAAATCTAGACTGTGCTCACTCTCATCTTAAAGAGAAATAAAACCTCCTGAGACTCTGCGTACCCTTCTCCTCTGTACATCTTTGCTTACCATTGCAACAAGCTCCTTAATCTTCTCTTAGGAAGATTTTTTTTTTCATTTTAAAAAATTGGAATACAGTTGATGTACAATATTATGTAAGTTACAGGGTACAACATGGTGATTCACAATTTTTAAAAGTTACATTCCATTTATAGTTACTACAAAATGCTGGTTATTTCCCTGTGTTGTATAATACATCACTGCAGCCTATTTATTTTATCCATAGAGTTTTTCGGCCCTTATTTTGCCCCTCCCCGTTCCCTCTCCCCTGGCAGCCACTAGCTCGTTCCCCATATCCGTAAGGTTTTGTTGTTGTTGTTATAGTCGCCGTGTGCCTACTAAGTCGTATAGTCAGTTGTGTCCAACTCTTTGCGACCCCACAGACTGTACCTGCCAGGCTCCCCTGTCCGTGGGATTCTCCGGGCAAGAATACTGGAGGGGGTTGCTGTGCCCTCCTCGAGGGGATCTTTCCGACCCAGGGATGGAACTGTGTCTCTTGTGTCTCCTGCATTGGCAGGCGGGTCCTCTACCATGCGTGCTACCAGGGAAGCCTGTTATAGTCACTACTTTGTTTTACTTTTTAGATTCCGCAGATGTCATATCTTACAATATTTGTGTTTCTCTCCCTTATTTAGCGGAGCGTAATAAGGACTTGGCATGCTCACCCTGGGCTCTCTTTCAGTCTCACTTGCGTTTCCCCTTCTTTTCAGCCCCATGGCTTATCCTTGTGGGACCTTGTGGGATTTCTCCATCTATTCTCATTCTTAGGTGCTCTTACCCAACACTTTTGCTTTAATATCATTATCTGCTCATGACGTGCCCCCCACCCCCACAATGATTCCTCAGCTCCATTCTCCCCTGAGCTCCAGATGTCCAATTCCGTCTCCTAATTCCATCTCCGTTTACACGTCTGCATGTCTCCATTTGCATGTCTTGCTGTGACATGACTGAAAAGGCTCCCATTACCTCCCACTCCAGCCAGTTCTCCCCTCGACGCCCGATCCTCTGGTGGCCAAAAACTCTGGCCAAGACCACGGAGTTCTCCTTGATTGAGTTTTCTCATATACCACCTTCAATCCCTCAGCAAGGCTTTCCACCACAGCTTTGAAACATACCCAGGTCCGGACCATCTTGCTCCTCCTACCCGTCTCCTCCCACAGGACGCTGGCATCTCTCACCTGGTTACCGTGGTAACCTTCCAACTTGCCTGCCTGCTTCCACCCATACTTCCTGTGGTGCCTTTTACAGCAGCCAAAGTGATCTTTTTAAACATAAGCCTCCTACTTACGCCTCTGTTCAAAATGTCTAGTGCCTTCATCACCATCAGGAGAAAAACCAAATTCATCACCGTGATCCGTGATCTTCAGGACTTGAAATCCACCTGCCTTGCCACAAGCCTCAGCCACCTGGGCACCTCTCCCAGCTCCCTCCCTGCTCCCCACAGCAATCTTTCCCCCAGCAGGTGTTCACTGGGCTCCTCTCTTGTGCCAAGCCTACTAGGCTCTGGGGATGGGAATTTAGATCTGAGTGGGGGATACAGGTAGACACACCTACGCGTAAGAGCAGGTAGGGGCGTCTGCGGTGAAGGAAACAGCAGAGATGTGGACCCAGGGCAACAGGAGAAGACATCTCAGCTCAGGTGAGAAGCAAGGATCAGGGCGCAGACTCACCAGGAACGCACGAGGAGCCCTGAAAAGAGAGGGCAGAGCCGATTCATGGCGGGGCCCTCCCCGACCAGGTGGGTCTCTTTCTGATGGGCAGGTGGGCAGCAGGATTCTCCCTCCTAGACTGTGTAAAGCCCCAGGTCCTGGGACAAAGTGTAGATGAGGGAAGAAATCCTTAAGAGAAAGCAATGCTAGGGCGTAGATTCTTTGTCGTTGGGCTTCACCCCTCCACCAGACGATGCTGTCTGTTCTTTTAGGAAGAGACTGCAGGATCACAAAATCCATAAAACTCACAGCAAATATAGTCAATGGTCCCTCTGAGAGGAGGAATCCTATTGTGAAAGACTAGCAATGATGGTCAAGCAATATTTATGTATTTTTCATGTCTCCTATCAGTTAGTAGCTTTTTAAATGTATTATTTAGCTCTATCCCTGACTCATGGATTTTGATTGCTTTTTGTTCATCAGAGAGCCCCATTTCATTCTTGCCTGAATATCAAAAATAAAATAAACAGAATACATTTATCTGTTCCTCTTCAGTCCTGTTCCCGTGAAATTAAATAACATCATCTGAGGCCAATCGACTTTCAAAGGAATTCTTCCAAAGAAATAATATTTGGATGTATTTGTTGTTTTTAAAACAATTTCTTCAGCAAACAACCACTCTAACCTTTTATCTATAGGTATTTTGAAAAAAAAGTTTTATAACATAGGTTATTAACCTTGATACAGAATTATGATTTTTATCTATATCTAGGACATTTTTTCATCTGAATTTTAATAGATCTTATCTTTTGTTGTGGTTCAGAGACAGTCAATGAAAAAGAAAGGTTTATAAAATTCACAAATCTGAGACAGCAAGCTTATTCATTCAACACTATTTGCTAAGCAACTCTTGTAATCCAGGCACTATTATAAGCCAAAATCCCCCTTGTGTGTGTATTAGTTGCTCAGTCATGTCCGACTATTTGAGACCCCATGGACTGTTGCCAGCCAGGCGCCTCTGTCCATGGCATTCTCCAGGCAAGAATACTGGAGAGGGTTGCCATTACCTCCTCCAGGGGATATTCCTGACCCAGGAATAGAACCCAGGTCTCCTGCGTTGCAGGCAGACTCTTTATTGTCTGAGTCATCAGGGAAGCCTGTTTACACAAAGCTTATACGTATTTTTTTTTTTTTTTTTTACAACATACTGCATCCATTTCTTGAACCAAAAAGATAAGTAACTGATTACTTAGATACATAGGTAGATGTGTAAATGTATGTGTGTATGTATATAGGTGTAGATGGATGAATGGATAAATAAATAGGTAGACAGACAGATGGAGCCCATTTATTCTTCACATTCTCCCTGTTTTCAGCACCTCTTGGGCTTCCCAGATGGTGCTAGCGGTAAAGGATTTCCCTGCCAATGCAGGAGACTCAAGAGACATGGGTTTGATCCTTGGGTTGGGAAGATCCCCTGGAGGAGGAAATGGCAACCCACTCCTTTATTCCTGCACGGGCAGTTCCTGGATGGCTATAGTCCATAGGGCCGCAAAGAGCAGGACATGACCAAGCAAATGAGCATAAGCACACATGGCTTGATTACAATACCGAAGGGGAATTCTGTATGTCACAATGAGATGCAGAAAGACAAATGGGATTCCACAAACTGTGTAAGCAGAGGGGTCCACACAGGTCTACAGGGCTGAAGGCCCAGCAGTCCGTCTGGGGGACAATCAGCCATTGTGCATGGCCCGATAACGTTAGACAAGTGTGGGAGTGAGTGTGAAACAAAGATGGTCAGAGAAGGGGCCCCAGAGAAGGGGTGTGATTTCCAGGAAGTGCCACCTCCCTGAAGTTGAGTTTGGTGTGACGGGGCAAACACGGTGACTGCGAAATCTCTCTCAGCTCCAATGTTTGTAGTGAGGCGAATAGCGCCTCTCCCCCAGAACTGGAAACAGTTACTTTCTTGGCTCCAGAATCACTGCAGGTGGTGACTGCAGCCATGAAATTAAAAGATGCTTGCTCCTTGGAAGGAAAGCTATGACAAACCCAGACAGTGTATTAAAAAGCAGAGATATTAATTTGCCGACAAAGGTCTGTCTAGTCAAAGCTATGGGTTTCCCAGTAGTCATGTACAGATGTGAGAATTGGACCATAAAGAAGGCTGAGCACCAAAAAATTGATGCTTTTGAACTGTGGTGTTGGAGAACACTCTTGAGAGTCCCTTGGACTGCAAGGAGATCAAACCAGTCCATCCTAAAGGAAATCAACCCTGAATATTCATTGGAAGGACTGATGCTGAAGCTGAAGCTCCAAACCTTTGGATGGAAAAGACCCTGATCCTGGGGAAAAAATGAAGGCCAAAGGAGAAGGGGGTGGCAGAGGATAAGGTGGAGAGATTGCATCACAGACTCAATGGATATGAATTTGAACAAACTCTGGGAGATAGTGAAGGACAGGGGAGCCTGCGTGTTGCAGTCTATGGGGTTGCAAAGTGTCAGACACAACTTAGTGACTGAACAACAAGAACAACCAGAATTCACGTCTGCCTGGAAACTCAGATCAGGACCTTACTGGAAATTGGCTGTAAATAAGTTACAGATCTTGAGATGAGATCATCCTGAATTTAGGATGGGCCCCAAGTCCGCAACTGATGACTGAATGATACCAGGAGAGGACACATGGGGAGGCAGAGAAGAGGAGTGAGAAGACCAGGCAGAGTGGAGGCTACATCTCCAAGCTGGGGTGCCTGGAGGATTTCCAGAGCCACCAGAAGCTGGGAGAGGCATGGAGCACGTTCTCCTCTGGAGTCTTCATGGCTTTCTGGTTTCTAATCTCCAGACTGTGAGAGAATACAGATCAGCTGTTTAAAGGCACCGGTTTTGTGATCATTTATTGAGGCAGCCCTAGGAGAATAATCCAGCAGCTTCAAAAAGTAAGGTTTTTTATTTTTCTGCCTCTCGGGTTGAACACAAAGAGATACGGCTTGAATAGACCTTCATCGCTGGGAGCAGCAGAGTCTGTATCGGTTTCTTGCAAATACAGTAAAACACTGTCTGACGTTCGGAGGCTTTTGTAACCTCACTTGGTGTCAACTTCCTCATGAGTTTCACGAGAATAACAGTGCCGAACACCGTGGGGTCTGCCACCGAACCATGCACTGTGGTCGCCTCTCTCTGATTAAGTGTGTTCAGTAGAACCACATGGGGGAGGGGGTCAGGTAGCCGAAAGAAGGGAACGCTGTTCCCAGAGACAAGCAAGCAGCAGATGTTAGCTGCATGCCACAGGTATCAGCTTTTTGATCAATGAAGTAACCTAATGTGGATATTTAGAATATCTAGGCATGTTAACAACATAAAGATAAATGAGTGATAATTATTACATTTAAGAGAACATACACATAATTTGTGAGAATGTACCTATTGATTATTTACGGCTTTTAAAAATCATCTGCTAAATATACACGCTTCTTGACCATTTGTCCTGGTGTCATGCAACAGATATTCAAGTTGCCAGGATTGAAAACAGAACTTTGGGTAAAGCTAGGAGGGGCTAACGCTCTTGGTGACCATGAGCAGTGTCCTGAAAGAAGGGGAGCTAGTGAGCAGAGGGAGGTCGAGAGGCTTTGTCCTCAGAAGGGAACCTGGAGAGGACAGGATGCAGTATGTGGCAAGGTAGCTTTGGAATTCCGATCTAAGGAGAAGAATCGAGTAGCCAGAGTTTTTCTGCAGAACCATGTGTATGGTTGACAGGTTTCATCCTCTTCCTAGGCCAGTTCATTGACCTCAACAGTGAACTCTGAATTTGACTTTGCTTTGTGTGTTTCCATTGCTTGGAAGCTGGAGGTCCTCCGATATAGGAGGAACTGCATCTTTTTGCCCATGTGGAGAAATACAGTATTCCCAAGGGCTCTGTGCTGATCACAGGTGAGCACTTGTTGAAGTCAGGTAGCCGCATCTGCTTCTGTGGGTCAGAAAGTTTGCTGCTGGTGCTTCTGCTCTTTCTTAGAGGAAGCTGGAGCTTTGATTCGGCTGCCTGAGGGATGCTGATAAATAATAGAATATGTCTCTCTTTGGGTCCTTTTTTTCTTATCATATTAAACAGACATCATGGAGGGTCCCCGCATCTGGGCATCCCTTAGTGTTCTTTTTCCCCTCTCTTTGTATTTTGATCTTGTTAAGTAATATTGAGCAGCCCCTGACCCAGCTGGCCACAGTCAAGAGCAATGCTGGGGCTTCCCTGATCTTTCAGGCTGCTTTCTTTTTAAAGGATTGATCTCCACTGATGGAGAAGGCCTTTGTCTCAACTCAAGTCTGCTCTCAAATTGTTTGAACTAAGTACTGTGTTGGATGTAGATACTAAAGTTGATAGTGTTGAATGTATGCACAGATCGGGGTCAAGCAGCGAATGAGTGATGGAAGAATAAATAGCCATCATTTTGAGTGAAAGGACAGAGAGACCCAACACTGAGGATGAGGAGAGGGGTGATTTCTCATTGGCTGGGTGCACAGTCATCTCAGAACGAAGCACCGGCCAGGGCCACAGATCCGGGTGGTGGGCATAGATGCACTGGTACCCAGGACCAGGGTCTGGGACCAGTCACCTCCTCAGGAACACCTGGGTGTGTGCATCCCTGAGCAAGACCAGGTTCTTCTTATAATCAAGAGTAGGGAGGGATGAGATTTAGACTGGGGGTAAACGCGTGCATGCTCAGTTGCTCAGTGATGTCCAACTCTCTGTGACCCCATGAACTGTAGCCCACTAGGCTCCTCCATCCAGGGGGTTCACCAGGTAAGAAGACTGGAGTGGGTTGCCATTTCCTCCTCCAGGGGATCTTCCTGACTCAGGGATCAAACCCAAGTCTCTTGCATCTTGTGCATTGGTGGGCAGATTCTTTACCGCTAATGCCACCTGGGATGGTTTTTGCTATTAATATATTTATCACATATGGTAGTTTTAGAGTGAAGAAGTTAACTTTTCTTAGACACAGCTGTCTTGTTTTCTTTTATGGTTTCCAGTTCCACTGGCGGAGGGACTTTTTGATGCCTAAGGTCCCCAAACGCTCACATTCTCGGTTAGTCCTCATATGGTCCAAAGTTTTCACTTTAAATCTTGAGTTCCTTTGGATGTCAGGTGAGAGGGAGGGATCTGAGCTCAGCAGGGTCCTAGGTGAACAGACTCTAGAGGTGCAGTACCTTCTAGGGTGAAGACAGCCAGCGAGTGCGTGAAGGCCCCCAGGGAGGAGGGTGCCATCCTCAACCATCTCTCCACGTGGATGGCTGGAGCTACAGGAGGGAGGCAGGGGGAGAGCCGAGAGGACAGACCTCAGTGTTTCTCTCTTCCGAGGCCCAGATCTGTCAGTGACTCCATGGCTGGACCTCATCTCAAGCCAGAGGCCGAGGCAGGCTTGGTGATGCAGCTGAAGACCCGAGCACTCTGCACAGAGCTGGGCACAGGAGGGCAGAGGAGGGGTCTGCAGTGAGTGAGAGCAGTGCAGAATTACCATCTCAGCTGTGGAATTTCCCCAACACTTGTGTCCTTGTTTCCGATATCAGGGGCTTCCCTGGCAGCTCAGCTGGTAAAGAATCTGCCTGCAATGCAGGAGACCCCAGTTCAATTCTTGGATTGGGAAAATCCCTTGGAGAAAGGAAAGGCTACCCATTCCAGTATTCTAGGGCTTCCCTTGTGGCTCAGACAGTAAAGAATCTGCCTGCAATACAGGAGACCTGGGTTCGATCCCTGGGTTGGGAGGATCTCCTGGAGAAGGGAAAGGCTACTCACTCCAGTATTCTGGCCTGGAGAATTCCATGGACTGTATAGTCCATAGGATTGCAGAGTCAGACGTGTCTGAACGACTTTAAAAGTAAAAAAAAGTCCCAATATCAGACATAACATCTGATTAAAATTTGGGGAGTGAGATTGTTTGGGCTCATAAGTGAGTTTCTAAAAAACTAATTTGAAGGCTGAGAAAATTCCGCTGTTTTCCAGACAGCACCCTCGGTCCATTCGTTCATCCGTTCACTTGCTAGTACACATTGACTCCTTCTGGTTCCTGTTGCTGCCCCTGAGACGGGCAGTGAAGATGGGAGTGACACGGGCACATCTTTCACTGGTGGTCCAGGTTGAAACATACCCATTCCGTGCCGTGAGGGTCTTAGCGGGGCACCTATCAGGCAGGGCGCTCACAGGGGCATCCTAACTGTGGTGTCCAGAAACAGTCACAGTGTGGGGATGGGGTGCAGACGCCCCGGGGACCTTGGAGATATCTGTACCACTTGTGCTATGAGATTGGGCTCCATTTGCCAGTGTTGTCCCCAGCCTTAATCTAAGGGATGTGCGTGTTCAGAAATGTCTGAGCAGAGTTCCAAATAAGCTGCAGGGGCCAAAGCCCTGCCCGGCAGACCCTTTGCAGATGGCACAGACAGCCCCTCAGGAAGTCACACAGGACAGCCAGCATAGCACAGCACGGCTGGGTGTGAGCCCACACCGGCTCTGCTGCTTACGTGGGTGTGTGTGTGTGCTCGGTCACGTCTGACTCTGTGCAGTCTCATGGACTGCAGCCCACCCGGCTCCTCTGTCCATGGGATTTTACAGGCAAGAACGCTGGAGTGGGTTGCCATTTCCTTCTCCAGGGGATCTTCCTTGACTCAGGGATCAAACCCATGTCTCTAGCGTCTCCTGCATTGGCAGGCAGATTCTTTATAGTTTAAAATCCGAGATTCGGTCATTGAGAAGTAATGTTAATATTAACCTAACAGCACTCAGGAAGACGGAGAAAGAGATGGTTGGATGGCGTTGCCGACTCAATGGACGAGTTTGAGCAAACTCTGGGAGATAGCAGAGGACAGGCAAGCCTGGCACGCTGCCGTCCATGGGGTCGCAAAGAGTCAGACACAACTTAGCAACAGCTGAAGAACAACAGCCCTCATGCTCTTTAAACATAACCGAGCCTCTACACACTTCACTAAAAACAAAAAGAAAAAGACACTCTAAGTGCAAAATAAACGTTTCAGTAGCATCTAGTTTAGAAGTATGTGTTTGTGTGTGGCTTAGATCAAAAGATTCAATGAATGAAAACTGTGAATGAGAATGAATAAATGCTGGCTGCCTTCCAAGTATAGACCAAAATGTAGCAATCCTCATTTTTTCTCCTTTTTCTGTTTTTCAGAACCATAGGCCAGTTATTATTTATTCAAAATATTTAGCTTTTGGTGTAGGCATTAATTGCATTAACCTAAGAAATTATGTTTGCGTTAGAAAAGATTACTTCAAAATAGCTTGAAATTTATTCCCCAGAAAGGCAGTTCAAGAAATCATTTCAAAAGCTAACACCTTTATTCTATTTGGAGTTTTTCTTCAATGAGCTTTCAGTCGTGTGTGTGTTCAGTTGCCAAGTTGTGTCCAACTCTTTGCGATCCCACGGACTGCAGCACGTCAGGCCTGTCCCTCACCATCTCCCAGAGTCTGCCCAAGTTCATGTCCATTGAATTGGTGATGCCATCCAGCCCTCTTATCCTTTGTGGCCTTCTTCTCCTTAGTTAGTAGGTTAAATTTACTTTAGAAAAGGATAATTCATACAGTAAGTAAATTCCACGCTTCTTTCTTGAGAATACTGAGAAATGATGCTGTACTATATATATGTGTGTGTGTGTGTGTTTGTGTTTATGTGTGTATACACACACACACACACACACATACATATATATATATTGTTGTTGTTAAAGGATAGTTTGTTCTAGATCTGGGATATTTACTCAGGGTGGAAGATTCCTGGGGCAAAATTCTACAAGGAAAGTTTTGGAGTTGTTCTTCTTGGAGAAGAAGCACTGGAAAGAGTACATGACTGATGCCTATGACAGGGCCATTTCCGTGACAATTCTAAATGCAAAACGTGATACAGCATATGGCAACAAAAACAGGGCTGGATAAGGAGAAACCGAGAGTCTTCTCTTCGTGCACAGAAGCAAGATATTACGAGGAGCCTTTATAAATTGGATAAACACATTTGTCGAGTTACCTAGCCGATTTCCAGATGCAGACAAATGGATTTTTAATAAATAGAAGGAAATATCATTGGGTAAACGGTACAGTGTGATTCAGCCCAGACAAGACCCAGCCACTGCTTAATGTAAAATGCACAGGCTGTTACGGGAAGGTGTACGTATCTGATCAACAAAAAAATAAATCATGGCTCTCTTATGTATGACACTCATAGTTAGGATGCAAAAGGTACAGTTTGATTCGATGATTTCATTAAAGTCTTGGTAGCTAAAGGTAAAAAAGCAATTAAACCTACTCAGAAGCACCATCCTTAGGGAACTAAATGATGTGAGGGAAGGGTAGAATGCTTTAAAACCGGTGGGATGCTTTAAAAAACAAAAGCTCTCTGAGCTCCTCTTTTCACGGAACGTTTCTGGAAAGGACATGCTTCCACGGGACTAGGCTGGGTGTCGTGTGGGGGATGCTGGGGGAAGCAAACCGGATGATGGTACTGAGCCGCTCCTGGAATGCTCCTGCAGCTGCTGAGCCGGCCTGTTCTCCTAGCTCCTGCCTGTGCCAAAGTCTAGGAGGCTGTAGGCAGTCGGCATCCTCAGTTATAGCAAGACGCCATCTCATTCCTGAGTGAGAGCTGGGAAGCATTTACAGACACTCCTGGTCCAGGTCATGGTGGGAGCAGAGACGGCCAGAGAGGAGCCGAAAGAATGAAACTGGGCAGCACCCCTGCCTCTGAGTCCTCCACCTGCCTCTCGTCTATAGAAACACTTGAGCCTGCAGACCTTTCCCACGTTTCAAAAAATACATTTAATCAGATAAGTGAGAAAATATAGAAATAAGGGAAAACAGTCAAGCAAAACAAAATAATAATAATAGTGATAGTTTAGTCACTAAACAAAGTCAGGTACCTTTAACTCCTTCTCAAAGACTATAGATGATATCCTGAGCCAAGTCCTTTGAGCTGTTTTGCAGATACTGAGACCCCCATCAGGTGGGAAAAGTTAACTGTGTGCTGCCCACAAGGATGGAGACCCCAGATCAGTTGGAACCAGGAGGTTGATGGTGCTGACTCCTGAGTGTGTATGCTGAGTTGCTCAGTCATGCCTGCCTCTTTGTGACCCCATAGACTGCAGCCCGCCAGTCTCCTCTGTCCGTGAGGATTCTCCAGGAACAATACTGGAGTGGGTTGCCACGTCCTCCTCCAGGGGATCTTCTGGACCCAGGTATTGAACCCCCCAGGTCTCCTGCATTGCAGGAAGATTCTTTACCAATTGAGCCACCATTGAAGCCTAAGAGCACTGGAGTGGGTAGTCTGTCCTTTCTCCAGAGGATCGTCCTGACCCAGGAATTGAAACGGGGTCTCCTGCATTGCAGGTGAATTCTTTATCAACTGAGCTACCAGGGAAGCCCGACTCCTGATTACCCCACCACCAACCAATCAAGAAGAATGTCGACAAGCTGATCTGCACCCCACAACTCTTCTCCCTGTCTTTAAAAACCTTTTCCTGAAAGTCATCAAGGAGTTTGTGTCTTCTGAGCACTAGCTGCTGGACTCCTTGCTTGGGATTCCCTGGTGGCTCAGATGGTAAAGCGTCTACCCGCAATGTGGGAGACCCTGGTTCAATCCCTGGGTTGGGAAGGTCCCCTGGAGAAGGAAATGGCAACCCACTCCGGTACTCTTGCCTAGAAAATTCCATGGGTGGAGGAGCCTGGTGGGCTACAGGCCATGGGTCGCAGAGTCGGACACGACTGAGCGACCTCACTTTTCCTTTACTACAATCCTGTGTACATAGATTGGCTTCACAGCACTCAGGCAAGTGGACCAAGTTTGGTTTTCCAACATGAAGATGAGAGGCATTCCCTAGTAGATGCTCGATGATTAAAAAAACAATCAATTTATTTAGCAAAGTAAGACTCCCTGCAGAGAACACATGCTCCTTGAGGCTGTCTGTTCTCCTGCATTTTCTAGATGGATTGACCTGGGTCACCTGCTGGGCCTGGGGAACTCACACCTGAGTGCTGGCTTCAGACATACAGCAAAGATTTCTTCCCCATCTTGGGAGAACCACTGAGGGGTCCTCTTCCTTTAGACAGGCTGCTGAGCTGAACAAGAGAGAACGGGTGGGAATGCTGGGCTGAACACACCCGGCCGAAAGCATGGGTGCAAACAGAGTGTATTCATTTTCACAGTTACGTTATAAAGGTTTAATATACTTCAGAGCTCAGAGTTCCAGCCAAAGCCATGCACATACATCCTACAAAAAGCTTGTCTTCTCTCTTAAATGTCTGAGAAAGGCATTACCCAAGATTTCCAGAATAGCTGTTATTGTTCAGTTGCTCAGTCATCATTTGACTCTTTGTGACCCCAGGAACTGCAGCCCGCCAGGCTTCCCTGTCTTTCACCATCTCCCAGAGTTTGCTCAAACTCATGTCCATGTCAGTGATGCCATCCAACCATCTCATCCTCTGTCGCCCCCTTCTCACCTGCCCTCAATCTTTCTCACCATCAGGGTCTTTTCCAATGGGTTAGTTCTTCACATCAGGTGGCCAAGGTACTGGAGCTTCAGCTTTAGGATCAGTCCTTCCAATGAGTATTCAGGATTGATTTCCTTTAGGATTGACTGGTTGGATCTCATCGCAGTACAAGGGACTCTGAAGAGTCTTTTCCAGCCCTTTAATTTGAAAGCCTTCTTTATTGCCCAAACGTCACATCTGTACATGACTACTGCAGAAACCATAGTTTTGACTACATAGACCTTTGTCAGCAAAGTGATGTCTCTGCTTTTTAATATGCTGTCTAGATTATTCATAGCTTCTATTCCAAGGAGCAAGTGTCTTTTAATTTCATGACTGCAGTCATCGTCCATGGTGATTTTGAAGCCCAAGAAAATAAAATCTGTCACTTCTTCCACTTTGTCCCCATCTACTTGCCATGAAGTAATGGTACTGGATGCTATGACCTTAGTTTTTGAATGTCGAGTTTTAAGCCAGCTTCTTCACTCTCCTCTTTCACCTTCACCAAGAGGCTCTCCGCTTTCTGCTGTTAGAGTGGAATCCTCAGCATAGAGTGGTTGTACACAGAGGGTTTGAAGTCTGTCAGGGGGCTTACTGCTCCACCGAACCAGATTGATCAGTGTATGCTGAGGAAGAGGTGTGCAGTGTGAGGTCTGCAGGTGTTCAGGAATAAGGTCATTGACCAGCTGTGGAACTAGCCCAGCGCTGATAGTCCAGAGACCTGCACTCCAGCCCACAAGCTCTCAGCCGCTTTCGATCGATGTTGTTTATCCAGTTGTACGGCAAGACCACTTCCGGTTTAACCTTCCACGGTTTTATTAGATGCTGGTTCTTCTCTGAGACTGGAGTTGAGGCACAACCAAGAGACACACCTTTGTGTCTCAGATACAGATTAAAAGCCAACCAAAGGCCAAGTGTCCTGACCTGGGGAGGGGATATCAACAAGCGTGTGGTCCAGCCAGGGCAGGGCATGACGGAGACAGCTCGAGAGGGGGACCCCGCTGCGAAAACTGCATCACAGGACATCGCTGTCCCCTGCCCCACGTAATCGGGCAGGCCAAGCGCATCATCACTAAACACGAAAGCCTGTTGACAGGTGTTGATGGAGACTGGGCCGGAGATCCACAGCGGGGGTGGGTCACCAGGCATGAGCAACACCTCCAAAATCGCCAGAGATTCTGGGATCTTGCTTTGGATTGGAGCTGCCGTGGAAATAGAAGCACTGTGGAGGCAAGGACCACCTTTCAAGCTTACAATGAATTGCACTTCTCAGGTGGCCAGGTTGTGCTGTGCTAAACGACATGTCAGCATGTACCAGCAAACATGATCAACGGTTTATGTAGTACCACAGATGCAAAGGAATGGCACTCGGCTAGGACAAGTTGGCCTGATCCTTTCCTAAGCATGGGTTCCTATATTAACATCTCACGCTGGGTTTTTATCTAAACCCTTGGTTAAGGTTTCCATTTCGCCATTGGACAACTGAAAACCTCCAAGGTCTTTCCTTTGGAGGCTGTGCTGGAAATCTGATAAATGATGCCTCCCACCTGATTTTGTGCCGGCATGAGATTCATCATTTCCATTTATCATCTGTCTCCCTGGTGTCAGAGCTGACTTGCTTCCTGCTTGGGTGCTGCTTTCCCCTGTGCACCAGGAGTGGTTTACAGACAGTGGGGCTGTGCTGCACCCAAGACGGTGGGAAGAGAGGACCACGCCAGCCAGCTACCCCGCATGTGGCCCCAGAGCTAGGCTCACTGGTCCTTAGAGATGACCCCCACCCCCACCCCGCCACTGGAGCCAGGCTTGCTGGTTCTTAGAAACGACCCCCACCCCACTGGAGCCAGGCTTGCTCGTCCTTAAAGACTCCTGCCACCCCACAAGAGCCAGACTCACTGGTCCTTAGAGATGACCCCCACCCCCACCCCACCACTGGAGCCAGGCTTGCTGGTTCTTAGAAACGACCCCCACCCCACTGGACCCAGGCTCGCTGGTCCTTAAAGACGCCTGCCACCCCAAAAGAGCCAGACTCACTGGTCCTTAGAGACGACCCCCACCCCCACCCCACTGGAGCCAGGCTTGCTGGTTCTTAGAAACGACCCCCACCCCACTGGAGCCAGGCTTGCTGGTTCTTAGAAACGACCCCCACCCCACTGGAGCCAGGCTCGCTGGTCCTTAAAGACTCCTGCCACCCCACAAGAGCCAGACTCACTGGTCCTTAGAGACGACCCCCACCCCCACCCCACCACTGGAGCCAGGCTCACTGGTCCTTAAAGACGATCCCCACTCCTCTGGAGCCAGGCTCACTGGTCCTTAGAGATGAGCCCCCCACCACCAGAGCCAGGCTCACTGGTCCTTAGAGACACCCCCTTCCACTGGAGCCAGACTCACTGGTCCTTAGAAATGCTGTCCCCCCACCAGAGCCAGGCTCACTGGTCCTTAGAGATGCCTCTCCCCCGCCACCAAATTCTTAACCAAATTCTTATTGGTAGCAAATGCCAGCTTAGAGGGCTGCCTCGACACCTTCCCAGTGTCCTCTTTCCCCAACCCCAGCTGGACTGAGTTGAGAAAACCAGCCTCCTGCCAGCGTTCAGAGGGTGTGAGGCAGGGACGGAGCGCCATCTCTCGTGATGGGTGCCATGTAGAAGCGGAGCCCTGGGTGGCTCTGGAGGGGCTCTACAACACAGAGGTCAGTCCCACTGTGGTCGCCAAGTCAAGGGCAGGGCCCTGGCCAGGGTAGAGACAGCAGGTAGCTTCCAGGAAGCCTTCCAGCCCGTGGCATGTCCTGTCCTCCAATGGACGCGTGTTCAGAGGCACCAGCTTCCCAGGGTTGGGATGTGTGTGGAGGAGGTTGTGGGAAGCTGCTATAGGGTACACGGAGCTCAGCTCGGGGCTGTGATGACCTGGAGGGCTGGGGTGGGGAGGTGGGTGGGAGAGAGACGCCAGAGGGAGGGGTGATATGCATACACACAACTGATTCACCTTGTTGTACAGCAGAAACTAACATTGCAAAACAAGAATGTGTGTGTGTTAGTTCTCAGTCATGTCTGGTTCTTTGCAACCCCGTGGACTGTAGCCCTCCAGGCTCCTCTGTCCATGGGGCTTCTCCAGGCCAGAATACTGGAGTGGGTTGCCATGTTCCTCCTCCAGGGGATCTTCCTGAGCCAGGGATCGAACCCAGGTCTCCTGCATTGCAGACAGATTCATTACTGTCTGAGCCACCAGGGAAGCCTTAAAGCAATTATACTCCAATTAAAAAGAGAGAGAGAGAGAGAGCCAGCTAGGCAGAGCCCACAGTGACCCGGCAGGCACTGCACTTTGTCTCTGTGCCTCTCAAGAACTGCTGTCTGTGCTCCCGGCCAGGAGCTGGGCCTCGCCGACATTAGACACCTGGACCCCTTTGATTCCGGCTGCTTCCTGTCAGGCAGCCCAGGCCCCAAGCAGTGCTCGTCCTCTCCCTGCAGCTAGCAGGCCTGGCTGTGAGCGCACCTGCCTTGCCTCGAACAGGACTAAGGGCGGCTCTGTGCAGGCAGTGATCAGGGGCCTAGAATCCTGCCTCCCTGCCTGCCAGCAGCACAGCGCCCTCCAGGCCCCCAGGCACAGAGACCACGTGATGCATCTGCAGGGCCATTGTGTGCACAAGCCTGGGTGGTGGGGGCAAGGTACACTGAGACATGACAGTTAGTGGTCATGTATGGATATGAGAGTTGGACCATAAAGAAAGCTGAGTGCCGAAGAATTGATGCTTTTGAACTGTGGTGTTGGAGAGGACTCTTGAGAGTCCCTTGGACTGCAAGGAGATCCAACCAGTCCATCCTAAAGGAAATCTGTCCTGAATATTCATTGGAAGGCCTGATATTGAAGCTGAAACCCCAATACTTTGGCCACCTGATGTGAAGAGCTGACTCACTGGAAAAGACCCTGATGCTGGGAAAGATTGAGGGCAGGAAGAGAAGGGGACTACAGAGGATGAGATGGTTGGATGGCATCACCAACTCAATGGACATGAGTTTGAGTAAACTCTGGGAGTTGGTGATGGACAGGGAGGCCTGGCATGCTGCAGTCTATGAGGTCACAAAGAGTTGGACATGACTGAGAGACTGAACTGAACTGGGACAGACAGACTCAGGGGTTCGTTCCTCCATCCTGTGTCAGCTGCATGAGGGACCCAGAGGCCTGCGGGACCAGTCCTTACTGCAGGAATAGCCTTCTTCTGTCTCATCTCAATGGGAGTAGAGTGTTCTCCCATCCCGGGCTTGGCTGTGCGCTTTTCCTTGGTGACTCTGATGCCACAATGCAGTGGGTAGAAATGCTTTGCATCTGGTGGTGGGTGAGAGGGGCCGCTTGCTCACCTGGCCCCGAGAGCTGTTCAGTGCACCGTGGGTGTGGCTGTGCTCCCGGGAGGGCTGGGCTCTGCTGTCAAATCCCAGGCAGTGCAGAGCCAGGGGCTCTGCTCCCACCCCTCACTGAACTTCTCTCCTGCCTGGACGCGCTTTCAGCAGCTCCCGCTCCTCTGCAGCAATGATCAGCGCCCTCATCCTGGCCCCGCTCCAGTCTGACCTTCTCCCTGCCATCAGTGTGATGTGGGCTTTGGAGGCAAAACCCACGTACCCAGGGGGCAGAGCATGGGGGCACACGTGTCTCATGCAGCATCTGGAGTAGCTTTGTCGCTCTCTAATTACCTTCCTCTCCCCGCTATTAAAGTAGCTTTCTTTGGCTTTTCTGGGCATATAATTCAGTTCAGTTCAGTTCAGTTGCTCAGTCGTGTCCAATTCTTTGCAACCCCATGGACTGCAGCACGCCAGTCTTCCCTGGCTATCACCCACTCCCAGAGCTTGCTCAAACTCATGTCCATCACGTCAGTGATGCCATCCAACCATCTCATCTTCTGTCGTCCACTTCTCCTCCTGCCTTCAATCTTTCCCAGCATCAGGGTCTTTTCCAATGAGTCATCTCTTCGTATCAGGTGGCCAAAGGATTGGAGTTTCAGCTTCAGCATCAGGCCTTCCAATGAATATTCAGGATGGATTTCCTTTAGGATGGACTGGTTGGATCTCCTTGGGCATATAATTGATTCAAGCTTATTGCAAAAAAATTGAGCAATGCTTTAATAAACATTGCTTACAAAGGTAGAATCATTTGTAATGTGAAAACTGTCATTATCACGAAGGGGACCATCTTTTCACAGAAACTTCTTTATATAGGGTTTCCTCTTTCTGCATTGTCTTAGAACTGGGGAACCAGAGGGCATGGCTCAGGGGGCTCCAGTGTGGAAAGCAGAGGGTGAGCAGGCTGCCTCCGGGCTTGAGTCCAGGTCAGCTGCCCTCTGCAGTCCCTCCTGCCTCCCTCTGGCCCCCAACTCCCTTCCCGAGACCCCGAGCAGCTCCTCCACTTGTGAACCCAAAGAAAAAGGACATGTTCCTTTCTAAGGGCAGGTGCTGAGCTGGGCGCTGAAAAGGAAGGGCTGAGCACCCCACTGACGAAGCCCCGGGATTAGAGGTGATCCTGCCAGGGCTCCAAGGGGACCCCACCCTCCCTCCCAGATCCCCTGGTGCCCCACAGTGGTCAGTATTGTTCCAGCTGCATCCTGGGGTTAGGTTAAAGAGAGGGTGAGATGCTTCCCTGACAGAACCTGACAACATGAAGCCATCTGTCTTGGCTCCCCCAGCACCGAGGCACCCCCCTCCCTATTGGTCAGCCTCCAGAAACACCCCAGTTCCAGCATCAGAGCTGCTGATTCACCGCTGTCCTTAGGGCGCCAGTCACGGCCAAAACCTCAGGATTCAGACTCTGGAGGGTGTCCAGCAGCCTTGGGACTTGTCTTCTGTGAGTTCAGACCCAGTATCCTGCCGTTTTGCTCCAGAGCGTTGCATCTACAAAAGTCTAATAAAGTCAGCTCCCGTGGGGACGAATACCCGTAATGATAAGGTTATGGTTTTACAGCTCTTAGCGGGTGGGTTTCCAGGACCCAGACAGACTGGGAGAGGACTGTCTGCAGAGCTGTCTGCCCTGGGAGTGGGGCTCTAAGGAAGCGAGGGTGTGGACTGGCCCAGAGATGCTGACTCACGGAGCGAGTTCAGCTGAGCCCCCCTCCCACCCACCCCCTGCAGAGCTGTCACCCTGGGTGATCCCTCAAGCAACCACCATTGGACGTGAGCTAGTGGGCGTTCGACCACACCTAGGGGCTGCTGTTTGGGCAGAGCAGCTGTTTTCTGAAGCCAAGGGAATCACCAGGCATATTAGATTGCCCAGGATGCTTAGCAAGGTAGCCCAGGATGTATGGCTTAAACAACTGACATTTATTGCCCAGTCTGGTAAAGAATCCTCCTGCAATGCAGGAGACCAGGGTTTGATCCCTGTGTTGGGAGGATCCTCTGGAGAAGGAAAAGGCACCCCACTCCGGTATTCTTGCCTGGAAAATTCCATGGAGAGAGGAGCCTGATGGGCTAAAGTCCATGGGGCCACAGAGTTGGACACAACTGAGTGACTAACACAGTGGAGGCTGAAAGTCCAAGGTCAGAGTGTTAGAATTTTTCTCCTTTGAGGACAGGATCTGTTCCTGGCCTCTGTCCTTGGCTTTGTGGTCTCTTCATTTTATCTTTCCTCAATGCGTGTTTGTCTCTGTGCCCAGATTTCTACTTTTTATAAGAATATCAGTCATACTGAATTAGGGCTGTGATTCTGTAATATTGTAACCAGAAATTTATATTTGGTCTTCATCCCTGGTACTTGCACAGAGTTCCTAGAATGCTTGGAATTTCCTATGTGATGAGAACAACAGAGCTGTCCTCTGTTAGTCCCATGACTTTTGGAAGCACCTAAGAATGGGGGCTGGTTGTCAGGGAACCCAACCCCGTGGTTTGAAGTTGGGACTTTCAGTCCCACTTGCTGACTTCTGGGGTGGAAATGAGGAACTGGAGACTGAATCCATAGCCAATGGCCAATGATTTAATCAGTTATATCTATATCATGAAGCTTCCATAAAAATCCGAAAGGCCGGGTTGGTGAGCCACAGGTTGGTGAACACCTGGGTGAGTGCTGCCTGGAGAGGGCGTGGGAGCCTCGTGCTCTTCCCCATAGCTGCCCTAAGTGTCTCTTTCATCTGGCTATTCCCAAAGTGTATCCTTTTTATAATAAATCAGTAATCAAGTGAGTAAACAAGTTTCCTGAGTTTTGTGAGCCATTTCAGCAAATTGATAGAACCCAAGCAAGAGTTCCAGAAAAACATCTACTTCTGTTTTATTGACTATGCCAAAGCTTTTGACTATGTGGATCACAACAAACTGTGGAAAATTCTTAAAGAGATGGGAGTACCAGACCATCTGACCTGCCTCCCGAGAAATCTGTATGCAGGTCAGGAAGCCACAGTTAGAACTGGACATGGAACAATATACTGGTTCCATATAGGGGAAGGAGTACGTCAAAGCTGTATATCATCACTTTGCTTATTTACCTTATATGTAGAATACATCATGAGAAATGTCAGGCTAGATGAAGCACAAGCTGGAATCAAGATTGCTGGGAAAAAGGAGATCAGTCCTGGGTGTTCATTGGAGGGACTGATGTTGAAGCTGAAACTCCAATCCTTTGGCCACCTGATGTGAAGAACTGACTCATTTGAAAAGACTCTGATGCTGGGAAAGATTAAAGGTGGGAGGAGAAGGGGATGACAGAGGATGAGATGGTTGGGTGGCATCACTGACTCAATGGACATGAGTTTGCGTGAACTCCAAGAGTTGGTGATGGACAGGGAGGCTTTATGTGCTGTAGTCCATGGGGTTGCAAAGAGTCCAACACGACTGAGCCACTGAACTGAATTCAACTGAAGGCTGGTGTCCTTGGAACCCCCAATCTACAGTTGACCAGAAGCTAGCGGGGCAGCCTGGACTTGTGATTGGCATCTGAAGTGGTTAAGGGGGATAGTTTTGTAGCACTGAGCCCTTACCCTGTAGTATCTGATGCCACTTCCAGGTAGAGAGTGTCAGAATTGAACTGAACTGTAGGATATATGGTTTGTGTCCCAGACTTGCTTTGCTGTGTGGAGTTAGCCTTGCAGGGCTTGCCTTAATGACCTCATTTTAACTAATTACATCTGTGATGACGCTCTTTCCAAATAAGATCACATTCTGAGGTCATGAGTGCATAGGATTTCAACATACGAATTTTACTGAGATTTTGTTCAACTCGTCACACCCAGGAGTGAGCCATCGCAGGTGACATCCACACAACGGAGTGGCAGAGAGGGCGTTGTGATAGTCAACTCCACAGCTTTGCTGAGAGCTTGGGAAATTCCTGACTTGTCTAAATTTTGTTTTCATTATGCAGTTGAAAGCTCTAAGCTTTGTCAAATCAGGAAAACTCTGGCTGGCTGGTACTTCTATATTACTGACATTTATCCTGTCATCTAACAGAGATGTACCATAAAAGTGCAAGTTAATTTACTCAATTCCATATTTTTTCATTTCTGAATTTGTCTTCTTTCCATTTCCCACTTGAGCTTTTAGAAAATTCTTCTATTCTGAAGCCTTATAATGTAAAATTTCATGTTACTTATTTTATAGTTCTCTCAAGTGCACAAGAAAACATATTTTAAATTTGACCTTTAAAAGTGATTTTGAAGGGACTTCCCTGTCAGTCCAGAAGTCAAGACTTTGCACTTCTAGTACAGAGGGCATGGGTTGGATCCCTGGGCAGGGAACTAGGATCCCACATGCTGTATAGCCAAAAAAAAAAAAGAAAACTAAAATAAATAATGTGTACTGCTTGAGAAGTTTCCAACAGATTTATCAAGGTACAGTTGATATGTGATATTAAAGTGTACAGTTTGATAAATTAAAAAATGATTTTTACCATAAAATTACTATTTATTTTAATAAAAACTCAGATTATGTCATTATAATATCCTCAAAGCACCATGATGTCAAAATTTCTTAGGAAATCCACTTACAACCAAGTTATTCAGGGACCTTGTTCAGTTCAGCTCAGTTCGGTCACTCAGTCAAGTCCAACTCTTTGCGACCCCATGGACTGCAGCACTCCAGGCCTCCCTGTCCATCACCAACTCCCGGAGATTACCCAAACTCATGTCCATTGAGTTGGTAATGCCATCCAACCATCTCATCCTCTGTCATCCCCTTCTTCTCCTGCCTTCAATCTTTCCCAGCATCAGGGTCTTTTCAAATGAGTCAGCTCTTCGTATAAGGTGGCCAAAGGATTGGAGTTTCAGCTTCAGCATCAGTCCTTCCAATGAACACTCAGAACTGATTTCCTTTAGGATGGACTAGTTGGATCTCTTTGCAGTCCAAGGGACTCTCCAACACCATAGTTCAAAAGCATCAATTCTTCTGCTCTCAGCTTTCTTTATAGTCCAACTCTCACATCCATACATGACTACTGGAAAAACCATAGCCTTCACAAGACGGACCTTTGTTGGCAAAGTAATGTCTCTGCTTTTTAATATGCTGTCTAGGTTGGTCATAACTTCCTTCCAAGGAGTAAGTGTCTTTTAGTTTCGTGGGACCTTGTTCGCTGGGGCTTTGGGTGAGGGTGAAGATGGCGATTTATCAGACTTCACGCAATCCTCCGTAGCAATGTCATAGAAGATGAAGCAGCAAGAGCACTGGGCAAGCAGATGGGAGACACGGGTTCTGCTTCCTGGCTGCCAGCCACTGAGCCCCAGGGCGTGTTCTCTCCACTCTGTGTCTCCCTTTGCTCATCTTAGACCAGCGGTGGGAGCAAAGGTCCACAAGCTGTCCATCCCAGTGTGTCCCCTGAGGTGTACTGGCCCTGCCGAGGAAGCGATTCTGGCCTGGCTTTTGTTTATTCCAGCTCATCATGATTTCAATTTGACAGCAGGTGTGCTGTGAATGGGGCCTTCCTGGGTGGATTAGCCCAGAGCTGCTGAAGAGGGGTTAGCTGGCCTCAGCACTCCCCAAAGGCCTTTGCTTCCCTGTCAGAGATCTGATGTCTCTCACCCAGCCAGAGTCTGCCTTCTCAGAATGTTCCATTGATGGAAAACATCTGACTTCAAGAAATTAGTTCCTTTGCTATTGTTCAGTTACTTAGCGGCATCTGACTCTGTGACCCCAAGGACTGCAGCCCCCAGGCTCCTCTGTCTTCCATTATCTCCCAGAGTTTGCTCAAACTCATGTCCATTGAGTTGGTGATGCCATCCGACCATCTCATCCTCTGTCATCCCCTTCTCCTCCCACCTTCAGTCTTTCCCAGCATCAGGGTTTTTTCAAATGAGTTCTCTCTTTGCATCAGGTGGCCAGAGTAATGGAGTTTCAGGTTTAGCATAAGTCCTTCCGATGAACATTCAGGACTGATTTCCTTTTGGACTGACTGATTTGATCTCCTTGAAGTCCACAGGATTTGCAGTTGGAGAGACAATAAGTTCCTGGGGAACCCCAAACCGAGAAGGGAGGGTCCCTGGCCATTCTTGTGACTTGAAAGCATCATTCACAGACGTGAGAGCAATACCCATGTTACCAACTGTGGGCATAGGAGGCCTGAGTTTGGCCTGAGGCAGTGAGAGGGGACCTGGAAGGGGGACTCCTTCAAGTGGGAGTCCCAGGAAGAAGGCCCAGCGTAGAAGCACCTGGGAAGGCAGGATGCTGTGGCTAGCGCATGGGTGGATGTCACCCCACACTGCCCACTCTGCGCTGCTGAACAAGCCGGACCTGCAAGTGCCATTAACATCCCCAAAGTAACAGATGTCTTATCAAGCACTCAGGGCCCATGGGAGAATGACAACATTAATAAGAGATGGAGTGGAATGAGGGGACCCTCTGCTAGCTACAGAGGTGTCAGAGCATCTGTGTTAGCAGGTCATGAAAACCTCAGGGCAGCGAATGGTCTGCTTGATGAGCTAGTCACTTGGGAGCAGTGTGAGGATTAGAGCATCCATACTCAAAACAGAATGCTCAAGACAACCGGAAGTAGAGGGTTCGGTTGTGTTTTAGGAAGAAGAGGTCAGGCTCACAGAAACTAACATGATGCAAGCTTCAGGGACTCACGAGCAGCATAGCTGTACCAGGTAACTGCAATCTTCTGTAGAGTTAGTTTCTTCCTTGAAGAAAGAGTTCAAATCGCCAGGAAGAGTTAGTTTCTTCCTTGAAGAAAGAGTTCAAATCGCCAGGTGTGAACAGGTATTTAGTTTCCTTTTTAGATGTAGGTGTGGGTTGGAAGGACTGACGGGCTTTGTGACTCAGAGGAGCCAGCTCATGGAGAAGTTGAAGACACCGTTCCTAACATCTGCTCCATCTCGATCGAGGAAACAGGTGGAGTATGAAGGTCCTAGGGATTCCAGCAGGGCTGGAATTTTCTCTGCGTTGGCACAAAGGACATTGGGGCTGCCTGAGACATTCAGAAAAAGATGTAGTTGTTGCTGAGTAAAATGGCAGTGTTATTTTCCAGCTTTTAGCCGTTGGCCAACTCATTGGTGAGACAAAAGGATCTTCACAAGACCAACTAGTGGGGATGAAATAATTTTCAGTTATTCTACGACTGCTGCTGCAGCTGTTCAGTCACTGAGTCGAGTCTGACTCTTTGTGATCCTGTGGACTGTAGCCCACCAGGCTCTTCTGTCCATGGGATTTTCCAAGTAGGAATACTGGAGTGGGTTTCTATTTACTCCTCCATATTCTGTGACTACATTTCCCTTGTTATTTAGCCGGTAGGTTGAAAGAAAAGTCTTAGGTAGAGGTAGTTTGCATGAGTGTGAGGATGCATGCTAAGACCCCTCAGTTGTGTCCAACTCTTTGCGATCCTATAGACTGTAGCCACCAGGCTCCTCTGTCCATGGGATTCTCCAGGCAAGAATACTGGAGTGGGTTGCCATGCCCTCCTCCAGGGGATCTTCTTGACCCAGGGATTGAACCTGGGTCTTCTACATTACAGGCAGAGTCTTTACCACTGAGCCACTGGGAAAGCCCAGAGGTATTTTATTATACAACAAAGAACCAAGTTGAGAGCTCTAATGCTCCAGAATTGATGCTGGCTGGTGGAGGTCAGATGCTGGCAGGGAACAAGCAGCCTGCCCTGGGGAGAGCAGGAGTTTGGATTCATGTGGCTGGATGCACAAAGAGAAGCAGCCTGTCCTGCCAAGGACCATCACCAAACATGTCATGATGCAGCTGGAATCCTGCAGAAGTCCCGTTTTCCCTTCCAGATGCTCTCAGCTGTCTCCCAGTCATTGTCCTGTAACTTCTCACTTGTGGGCTGTGGCTGTTCCTTGCTGTTTGATCTGACAGTTAATTTTAGAAGGTCTCAACCTGCTTTTTTTCAGCTTCATGTTAGGAGAAAAATATGTAAGTTTGCAGGTTGAGAAAGTATGTATGGTTCTGTTCTTTTCTTGTGAAGGAAGAAAAGAAAATAGTAACTCATTACTTGCTGCAAGGAAGTTGCTTGACCTTGGTAAGATTCTGGTTTCTTCTGTGTAAAGTGAGAGTATTATAATTACACTTGTATTTAGTATTGTTAGCAGGATCACAGATAGCATTTTCAAGAAAATATTTTATGAGCTCTTCAGAATTCGACAGGTGTTAGATTTTACTTTCTCAGTTAAACCTTGATGGTTGAGGCTGTGTCTGGACTCCATCCTAACCCACCTGTTCTTCTATGGACTCCATCCTTAGGTTACAACCACCCTCTCCAGGCAGATTCTTACCACTGAGCCACCTGGCAATGCTCTTGGCAAGTGCCAGTTTGTAGCTGATAATGGTCTTGCCTTTTAGGAGAGCCGCAAGCTCTAAGGAGGGATCCAGCCTCTTGCACACTACAGACACATCACGTACATTCTCAGAACAGAAGCTCTTAGGTTCTGGTGGTTCTCAAAGTAATTTGCTTCACTGAGAAGTCCACTGGTTCCTTCTAGTTTTAAAGCTGCGAAGGCAAAACCTTTTACTTTCACTGAACTAATAACTAAACTATATTTTCAGTAAAACACAAGATCACCACTTTGGTGTCCCATCAGAAGCACTGCTGTTGTTGCGGCTGCTCAGTCACTCAGTCGTGTCCAACTCTTTGTGACCCCATGGACTGTAGCCCACCAGGATCCTCTGTCCATGGGATTTCCCAAATAAAATTACTGGAATGAGTTACTGTTTTCTTCTCCAGGGGATCTTCCCCATCCAGGAATCAAACCCACATCTCCTGCATTGCAGGTGGATTCTTCACCTCTGAGCCACTGGGGAACCCCATCAGAAGCACTATTTCCATATAATTTGGGAAATTGCTTTGGCAGTGAGAATTTAAAAGCGGTGATCTCACTAGAAATGAAATAATCCACACACTGGCGACAGGGAAAGATCTGAAGAGAATTGTTAGAAATAAGAATTCCCCAGGGAGATATCCCTATTTCAATCTCTAGAAGCTGAGATATTTCACAAAATAACTGTCTTTGGGATCCGGAAACTCAGAACAAGCTTCAGACCCCAGACTGGCTTGTAGAATTGAGGTCCAGATGTCTGTAGTTTGAAGTAAGTGGAGAGAATATAGGTCATGTGTGATATTTTGATGTATAATAAGAAATATATACTTGCTCTTCATTCTGGGTTCTGGCTCAGAGCTCTTAAAACCTTTGGAATTTCCTAAGTGATGAGAATAAAGTTGTCGTTTGCTATATCAATGAGGTGATTGTCAGGAAAACACCTAAGGATGGAGGCTGGTTGTCAGGGGACCCAACCTTGTGAATTAGAGGGTTGGATCTTTCAGGTGGTAAAGAATCCACCTCCCAATGCAGGAGACGTGGGTTCGATCCCTGAGTAGGGTTCCATCCCTGAGTAAGGTTCCATCCCTGGCTAGGGAAGACCCTCTGGAGGAGGGCATGGCAATCCACTCCAGTATTCTTGCCTTGAGAATCCTATGGACAGAAGAGACTGGAGGGCTAGAGTCCATAGGGTCACAAAGAGTCAGACACGACTGAAGCAACTTAGCAGGCACTCAGGCACTTTTCACCTGACATCTAGTGAGGAGAGACAGGCTGGAGATTGAATCAGTCACCAGTGGCCAATGATGTGATGAATTATGCTGTGCGACGAAACCACAATAAAGGAAAGGAAAGGTGAACTCCACAGAAAGGTGGAGTTCAGAGAGATTCCCAGCTGGTGAATCCATGGAGCTTTGGAGAGCATATCAGGAGAAGACATGGACGCTCCACCCCTTTCCCCCATGTTTTGTCCTATATATCTCTTCCATCTGGTTGTTCCTAAGTTATATATTTTGTAATAAACCAGTAATCTAGTAAGTAAAATGATTCTCTGAGTTCTGTGAGCCATTTTAGCAAACTAATCAGACCCAAGGAACGGGTCCTCGGGATCTCCGATCTTTAGCAGATCAGCCAGAATGTTACCAAAAATGCAAGTTCTTGAGCCCAATGCACAGTGAGGCAAACAACACCAAACATCAGAGTTTGGAACAGAGAAAGGTTTATTAAAGGGCCATGCAAGGAGACAGGTGGGTCATGCCATAGAAACCCCACTCCCCGAAAACTCTCAGCAAAACCCTTGTCTAGAAAAGGTGAGGGAGGGGTGTGGTTAGTTGTTGCAAACTTCTTGGTGTTAGATCCTTTGTTCTGGGGGTCAGGTTGTGGTCAGGTAATGATGTTCCTGTAAATCTTTACCAGAAAGACTTTATTCTCTGTTCTTATAGGAAAGGGCCAGGTCCCAAGGCACAACTTTCACCCTCCAAGGTCCCAGTCCTGGAGTTTTGTTTTTGAGTCACTCAGTTGTGTCCAACTCTTTGCAACCCTGTGGACTGCAGCCCACCAGGCTCCTCTGCCCATGGGATTTCCCAGGTCAGCACACTGGAGTGGGTTGACACTTGCTACCCTAGGGGATCTTCCTGGCCCAGGGATTGAACCAGCATCTCCTGAACTTCTCCTGCATTGCACGTGGATTCTTTACTGCTGAGCCAACCCCAGTGCTGACTAAGAGGAGGCAGGTCTCAGTTGGCAGCTCCTCCCCCTCAGGGCTGGGTTCCCAGGTTTGGAGCAGCTGTCACTGGGGAGCAAAGCAATGAGGGGTGGGGGGCAGTTTCCGCAGACTGTGCCCCGGGCAGGCTGCCATTGCTATTAGGTCACAGGGACAGGGATGGGGAGAGGTTCACTGCTGTCTCGAGGCCTGGGCCAAGGCTGGTGGGGAACTCTGGGGAGGGCCCTGGAGCCCTGCAGGACACAGCCCCAGGCCTGTCCTCTGGACCACCCCAGCTTGCCCTCTGGCCAAGGCCAGAGAATAGGCTGGAGGGCCTTGGGTAGAAGGCTGGACCCACCTCTTTCCTCATTCTCCATCTCCCCACCAGCACTCTGCTAACTCTTGGCTGAATCCCCTCACTCACTGTCCTCACTGTCGCTCCTTGACAGTTCCTCGCTTGTGGGCGGGGACAACTACAGCCCCAACCAATGGCTGAGTGGGACCCGTTGCCTGGTAACAGGGTTCAAATAGTGGCCTTAGAGCAGTGGCTGCACTCACTGTGCTCTGTTATAAAAACTCCTGGGCTTGAGACTGGGGTTTGAGGTTAGGGGTGGGGGTGGGGGCAGTCTTTTAGGACTGAGCCCTCAACTTGCAGGATCAGATGCTACCTCCAGGTTGAAAGTGAAAGTTGCTCAGTCATGTCCAACTCTTTGCGACCCCAAGGGCTATACAGTTCATGGAATTCTCCAGGCCAGAATACTAGAGTGGGTAGCTGTTCCCTTCTCCAGGGGATCTTCCCAACCCAGGGATTGAACCTAGGTCTCCTGCAGTGTAGGCAGATTCTTTACCAGCTAAGCCACAAGGGAAGACCAAAAATACTGGAGTGGGTGGCCTATCCCTTCTCCAGCAGATCTTCCTGATCCAGGGATGGAACCCAGGTCTCCTGAATTGTAGGAGAATTCTTTACCAGCTGAGCTACAAAGGACATCTCCAGGTTATGAATTCTAATTCAGAATAAAGTTGGATTACAGGAGAGCTAGCTGATGTCTGAAAATTGCTTGCTCATCTGGGAATGATGACATTGGAATTGGGTGCAGAGTCATTTTACAACTGAATCAGAGTAGCTTGAGTTTTAGTGCCTGGCCAAGTTACCTACAAATGGGGTTCAGTTCAGTTCAGTTGCTCAGTTGTGTCTGACTCTATGACCCCATGGACTGCAGCATGCCAGGCTTCCCTGTCCATCACCAAGTACCAGAGCTTGCTCAAACTCATGTCCATTGAATCGGTGATGCCATCCAACTATCTCATCCTCTGTCATCCCCTTTTTTTTCTGCCTTTTTTTTTTTTTTTTTTTTCCAGCATCAGGGTCTTTTTCATTAAGTCAGTTCTTTGTATCATGTGGCCAAAGTATTGGAGCTTCAACTTCAGCATCGGTTCTTCCAATGAATAGTAGGATTGATTTCCTTTAGGACTGACTGGTTTAATCTCTTTGCAGTTCAAGGGTCTCCAACACCACAGTTCAAAAGCATCATTTCTTTGGTGCTCAGCTTTCTTTACGGTCCAACTCTCACATCCATACGCGACTACTGGAAAAACTATAGGTTTGACTAGACGAATCTTTGTAGGCAAAATAATGTCTCTGCTTTTTAATAGACTTTCTAGGTTTGTCATAGCTTTTTTTTCAAGGAGTAAGTGTCTTTTAATTTCATGACTGCAGTCACTGTCTGCAGTGACTTTGGAGCCCAAGGAAATAAAGTCTATCACTGTTTCCATTGTTTCCCCATCTATTTGCCATGAAGTGTTGGGGCCAGATGCCATGATGTTAGTTTTTTGAATGTTGAGTTTCAAGCCAGCCTTTTCACTCTCCTCTCTCACTTTCATCAGGACGCTCTTCAGCTTCTCTTTGCTTTCTGCCACTAGTGGTGTGACCTCAGTGAAATGATTCTGCCTGTCTGCGTTGTCCAGTCTCGGCGAGGCTCAGGCACGTAGACCACCCAGACAGTAGACAGTATAGGAGGACGCTCTCATCCACACAGCCTCTCCTCTTTGCCAGGTGAGTGGTGAGTGCAGGTTTGTTCCAGGAGTGTCTGTCTGGGGACCCAGGCAGACGGGTGCTAGACGTGGGGCTGGCACTCCACCGCTCTGTCACCGTCACATCACAAAGGCAGAGCAAAGATTAGGGCGATAAACTTCACCTCTTGATGAAAGGTGAAAAATCATATCGTAAAAGGACATAGACACAGGGAAAGAAATAAAAGCTAGTATTTTTGCAAGAACAACTTATTGCAAAACGTGAAACAACAAAAACCAAATAAAAAATCAAACCAAAACAAGAATTCTGGTCATAATTTAGACTTGAGAGGGTGAAAAGC
The DNA here is from genome assembly GCF_027580195.1 of Bos mutus. Classification (NCBI taxonomy): domain Eukaryota; kingdom Metazoa; phylum Chordata; class Mammalia; order Artiodactyla; family Bovidae; genus Bos; species Bos mutus. Next base: position 66,799,390 of record NC_091636.1, read on the forward strand.
AATCAGCCTTGGCCATGCTTCCTGAATCAGTGGCTCCGGACATAGTCTGTCTCCCACTGCGTTGACTATACTCTTCCAGAATTTAGGTATTGGGAGAGCTCCCCTGCTGGTAAAGAATCCGCCTGCAATGTGAGAGACCTGGGTTTGATCTCTGGGTTGGGAAGATCCCGTGGAGAAGGAAACTGCTACCCACTCCAGTATTCTGGCCTGGAGAATTCCCTGGACTATGTAGTCCAGGGGGTCGCAAAGAGTCGGACATGACTGAGTGGCTTTCACTTTCACTTTTACTTCCTGATGTGAGATTCTGCTCTCGTACATGTTCCCAGCAATGTCTTCTTGATGCCCATTGCCGATAATGGGAGAAGGATCTGGAGGGAGGTGGGGATGGAGAATCATCTGGCTTGGCTGTGTTCGAGTTTTCTTCACTTTTTTCACCAGCTGGGAATCAGTCTATACCACATGCTCCTCACTCCTGGTCTCAATGGGCTTGGAGTCCAGGGTGGCCCAGAGTTGACCCAAAGGGCTCTGGGTGATTCCAAAACAAGGCCAATCAGTCTCAGCTTCTTCCCTTGAGGTGTGAGAATTCGAGATCACCCTGGGGTCTCCCAGGAAAGCCCCCTGACCTCGCCCCGGGGCAGCTGTGGGGTCTCACCAATTTCTTAGGTCTGCATGTGCCTGTTGCATGCATGTCTCCCGTAACAGAACCAACTGCCTGCCAAGTGAACGGGGCACCCTCATCAGCCCATGCTTTTGTGTCTCGGCTGCCAAGAACCCTAGGAAGAACAGAATGTAACGCCACCCCTGTGCTGGCGTTATAATCATGTGAGCTGTGGCATCTGAGAAGACATGCTGCTTAAGGAGCCTGGACCCGGGCTGTGGAGCATCAGCGGGATGTCCCCGTTGCTTGTAGCTGAGCCGTACATACCCACACGATGTTCTGATGCAAAGGAGAAGTGAAAGAGGTACACTTTCCTTGTCAACATCAATTGAAACAAACTCCGATTTCGTGTAAGAAAACGCTAGCACGTTAAGCCGCTACTGATAGCAACAGCCTAATCTGCACACTGGGCGGGCGACCACTGAAAAAATCAGAGATCTGTTTGGTGTAAAAAAAATAATTCATAGGAGATGTCTTCCTAACGTTCATCACAAAATTGAGATGGGACAATAATTTTTTAAAAAAGAGAACTGTAAAACCAGGAAGAGTATTGGAGGCATTTCTTTAATCCTGTGCGAGTTGGGATGACACTTCTCCCCCCATGGAGACCTCAGTAACTCCATGTAACAAAGAAAAGTTTTTTGCTTGAAACCGGGAGCCGTGTGTTACCTGGGCACCTCTCAGATCTGGACAAGGAGCTTGTTAACCCTCACACCAGGCCGGTGAGCACAGAGGCAGGAGGCACGTCTATCGGCTTTACAGATGAACCCGTCAGATCCCAGAGTCATCACACAGGGGCCCTGCAAGCGGCCTGAGACCTGCCGTCCAAGGTCAAATGCTTTCCAGTTGCTCCAGTGTGGCCCCATCACCAGAGAGGACACGGGGGAGTGGATGAAAAAGCAGCTCCAATCAGGCTTTCGGGGCCCCGAGAGCTGGCACCTTTGGGGCCCACTGCACCCTGGAAGGCTATAATGAGCCCCTTGGAAGCGGAGGTATCTGGTCCTTCTCCATCAATCTGATCTTTTAAAGTGTAAGACTTCAGGGCTTCCCTGGTGGTCCAATGGTGAAGAATCCACCTGCCAATGCAGGAGACCCGGGTTCCATCACTGATCCAGGGAGAACCCGCACACCGTGGAGCAGCTAAGCCTGTGGGCCCCAACCACTGAGCCTGTGCCCTAGAACCTGGGGGGCGAATCTACCGGGGCCCTGTGCCGTGACTCGAAGCCTGTGCCTTAGAGCCCATTCTCTGCAGCTGCAGCGAGAAGCCCGTGCACCGCGACTGGAATGTAGCCCCGTTTGCCGCAGCTGGAGGAAGCCTGCGTGCAGCAGTGAGGACCCAGCGCATAGCCAAAAGAAATACATAAATGAAATTTATTAAAAAAATAAATAAAATGTGAGACTTCAGAAGTGAGACTTTCAAAGCGATGAGGAATATAAATGATACTATTTTTTTTTTTTAAGAAAAAAGGCCCACTTCTGCTTTCAAAGGCCACCTCGCTTGCTCAATGTCACACAAGCATCTGGGACCAGCTCAGCGGCCGTGAGGTTGCCCCTTCCCACGGCTGGGGTGTGTTTGCCCCTGTCGGGGTGCTAAGGTGACCCCAGAATGGACAGGATGAGGTGCACCCAGTGACGATACAGGGGACCCTAAGGAGGTGTGGGCGGGCTGCCTTCTGGGGCCTGAATCTGGCAGGCCACTGATGCCTGCATGCCCTCCCTACTCAGAGGAAAGCCATTCACTGCTATCCACTGTTTGCTGTGGTGGGTCCAGCTCCCACTGAGGCTCTCAGGCTGTGCCAGGGGGCCTGGGCCAGCCTCCCGGCTTCCAGGGTGGATGGAGGAGTGAGTACCAGGCAGGCTGGCTTTGTCAGAAACCATCCAGAGGGCTATTCAGGGGAGGAGACAGCCTTGCCTTTCTGGTTTTTATCTCACTGGTTGTGGGTGTGTGAGAATAGGCAGGTGGATGGATGCTCTCTGGAGCAGGTGGGCCGTGGGCAAAAGGATTCCTGCTGTGGAAGCAGGACCATCCGTCCATCCCAGGGGGTGCGTGTTGGGTTCAGACTCCCTGTGTCTCTCTGCCTCCAAAGCTGGATGGGTCTGCACTCACTCCAGATGTTTCCCTACCCTCATGGATGGTGGGCTCTGGACCTGCGCCATCTCTGGAGTAAGAAAGAGCAAAAAGATGTAAACATGCCCAGAAATACCACTGTCGAGTCATAATGATCGCTGTCTCTATCTCTGCCTGACCCAGGCTCTCCCCTTCTGTTTCTGAATCCCTTGATCTCCTTACAATGGTTTACAAAGTGTTTGAAAGGAAGGATTGGACCAGCCAACATACAGGATATACCATGAAGTGTCTCCTTAAGGCTCATAGCCTTCAATTGGTTTTCTCTTCTTTTCCCAAAAGAAAAATAAGTCAATCAGCTGACACATTACAACCAATGAGACTCTGGTCGCTTCTTTGTGAACCCTACCTTCTCTCTTGGAACTGGAGGTAGTTTCCAGGATGTCAGGGGTAGGGGGTGGGGTTTCCTACCAGCCCAGGGAACGGGGTGGGGAGGATGGTCCCACCAGCTCAGGGATGGAGGGTGAGAGGGTAACAGGCAGGAAGGCCAGGGGTCTCTTTCTGTGGTTCAGCAACAAACTGTCAGGGGGTTCCTACCAGCCCAGGGATGGTGGGGGGGGGAGGTTCCTACCAAGCTAGGAATTGGGGGCGGAGTCCTACCAGCTCAGGGATGGTGGGGGTCCTACCAGCTCAGGGGTAGGGGGTCCGTGGACTGCAGCACGCCGGGCTCCTCTGTCCTCCACTATCTCCCACTCACCTTCATGTCCATTGAGTCGGTGATGCCATCCAACCATCTCATCCTCTGTCGCCTCTTTCTCCTTTGGCTTCAGTCTTTCCCAACATCAGCGTCTTCCCCCCTCTCTGACTTCCATGACTTTTCTTTAGAGCTAAACCAGTCTTTTTTATTTCTACTTTTCTGCCTATTGCTCTGCCCCTCCGCCAGTCACATGGATTTCCAGCAGAGCCCTCCCTCAAAGGGAGGCAGGCTGGGGACCGGCTGGCGAGGAGGAGGCCCAGAGACGTGGCGGGCCATGTGTCCTGGGGGCAGCTAGGAGGAGGCTCCGCTGACCACCTAGCTGAGCTGAGACCCATCCCGTGTACTCGGGCTGGTCCTTGGGCTGATACTCGAGTTGTTCCCAGAGCTGTGTTAATTGGGATTAGAGGGAGGAGAGAAGCCCCAGCAAGTGCTTTCTGAACAGTGTGTTAGTCGCTCAGTCCTGTCTGACTCTTAGTGTCCTCACGAACTGTAGCCCTCCAGGCTCCTCTCTGTCCATGGGATTCTCTGGGCAAGCATACTGGAGTGGGCTGCCATTCCCTTCCCCAGGGGATCTTCCTGACATAGGAATCAAACCCAGGTCTCCTGCATTGCAGGCGGACTGTTTGCCTTCTGAGCTGCCATAGGAGTCCTGAACAGAGAGACGGTTCCTAAGCTCAAAGTCCCCATCCTGCTATTTTGAGAACCCAAATGGACAAGTTGCTAGAGCTGCAGCCTGTTTCAGCTGGATCGATGACTGTCGTTTTGTGAAATGGGGGTGGCCGTGTTCACTACCCCACTGCTAAGTGCTATAAGTCTTTACTGGGGGGAAAGAGGCCGAGTGGAGAAAAGATCATCTTGCATCATGGACTGCAAGGAGATCCAACCAGTCCATCCTGAAGGAAATCAGTCCTGGATATTCATTGGAGGGACTGATGCTGAAGCTGAAACTCCAGTCCTTTGGCCACCTGATACAAAGAACTGACTCATTGGAAAAGGCTCTGATGCTGGGAAAGGCTGAAGGCAGGAAGAGAAGGGGACGACAGAGGATGAGATGGTTGGATGGCATCACTGACTCAATGGACATGAGTTTGAGCAAGTTCTGGGAGTTGGTGATGGACAGGAAGGCCTGGCATGCTGCAGTCCATGGGTTTGCAAAGGGTGGGACATGAATGAGCAACTGAATTGAACTGGATGATCTTTATTAAGTTGTTTGGGACTGGATAGCATATTCATCAGATTATTCAATCTAAAATGTATTTCATTTCCTCATCATGGCAGACAATTCCCCCTTTTTTACGATGGTTGAAGAATTTAATATCGAAGGGATTTCACTTGGCAGTTTGCATCTGTGAAAATTCAGCTCAGAGCTGAGGTGCATAAAAGGGAGAAAAAGACAAGGCTGTTCAACTCAGCAAATGAAACAAGAAATCTTGCTGAGTCTCAGGAGTTTATATGTAGCACAGAGCATGTCAATCAGAGCACCCCCCCGACCCCCCGCCCGCCACCAAGAGCCCTCGATGCCCCACCCCTACCTTTTATAGCAGCGAGAGCACATGTGCACTTGTGCAGTTTAGTGGGAAGGATGTTGTTTGCAGATGAACAGGCTGATTTCTTTGTGTTCAGCTGCAGCTGCCAGCTTTCAATGAGGCAGTAACTCCTGTCTTTCAGGGCTACATGGAGATGCAGCAGAGTCAGGCTGGGCCGTGAAGGAGAGGCAGGGACCCTCTTGCCCTGAGTTCTGAGCGTCAACGCAAGCTTGTACCTACCGGCCATGCAGATGTCTCCACGGCTGCTCTTTGGAGTAACAAGGAATGGCATCTGAGGTATATGGGCTTCCCAGGTGGCTCAGCGGTAGGGAATCCACCTGCAATGCAGGGAGAAATGGGTTTGATCCCTGGGTCAGGAAGATCCCCTGGAGAAGGAAATGGCAACCCACTGCAGTATTCTTGCCTGGACAATCCCATGGACAGAGGAAATTGGCAGGCTACAATCCATGGGGTCACGAAGTGTCAGACATGACTGAGCGCTTGCACACACACACACACACACACACACACCTGATGTACATAGAGGAATGAATTTCAGTTCAACAAACCAACAGAAAAAATTCCTCTAAATGCTTTCAGTGTTGGGGGCGTTTGGGAGGTGTTAGAAAAAGGAATAACGGCAAAGTAGAGAGATGGACCACTTGTCTAATTGAAGGAAGCCTTGAAAACAGACTCAGGACCAGCATTTTAGTGTTCAGGTGGTGAGCTGGACCATGTGACTTATTAACACTTTGAATGGTCACTGTTGCTTTCCCCATTGAAGCAAATTAGAATTTTCTACCTTTTTTCCATATTGAATGAAGACTTTTATTTTTTTTCACTCAGAATATTTAACATAACTGCTAAGCTTTCTTACTCCTAATAATGACTCTAAAAGCAGAAATACACTCTGATAAGTCCTTGACTTTTAAAACTTACAGTTACTGTCAATGAATGGCATAGTCCCTAGCCCCCGCATTCTGCCTCTGTAAAGAAGTTATTGCTGATTCTGATCTTGTCCTTGAAATATTTAAGTTAATTAAAAGAATGCGAATGAAGCCCATCTCTCCAGCTCGGTGCTGTTAATTACAAAGGTATTCAATATGCCAGTGCAAATGGCATTCTGCTAGTGCTTAATTAAAATAAATACAGAAATTTAAATGAACAAAACAGATTTTGGCACTGGTCTGCAGTTACGGGGCCAGATTTTATGTGCGGATATAACGCCAGCGGAGGAATACATCTTTACTCTCTGCTTTTAATGGATTGGCATCTGGCCAGAAGCGGGGCATGCAGCCTGCCGTGCCATCCTCCAAGTCTGCAGGGGTTGCCGGGCCCACCTTCCTCACCCCCACTCCCCTGGACTCCCCCACTTCGGCAGCTTCTGGGAAACACTCCAGATTTTAGCGGAGGAAAGAGAGCTTGCTTCTCCAAGAGATCTTTCCTCAATACCAAATGGGAAGAGCAACTATTTATTTCCCACCTTTCATGAGAAGCTCTGAGACGTTTTCCAGACAGGAACTCATTCATTTGCCCAGTCCCCTCCAGGCAGGCAGCTGGAAAGGGCACCTGTTCCAGACTGACTGAGCAGGAATTGGAAGAGGTGCCTGGAATAAACCGCTTTCTTGGGATGCTGTCCCCGCGCCCACCAATTCCATGCCTGCAGGAAGGCATCTGGGGGTGGAGAGTTCCCCTTTGCACCATCCATCAGGGTGGTGCTGATAATCAGCTTGATGCTGCTGATCCAACGAATGGGCTGTCTATTCACAGCTTCCCGAGTGTCTTAGGACCTCCGTTTGCATATGAACAGTCACAGTGGTGTCTGAGACTTCCTAGATGCCGCCTAGTGGGGGGTACACGCCGGGAACTCAGGTTAGTGGGGTTGTGGAAGTGGCTGCTACCCAAAAGCATTTCATTACTTTTGTATACACCACAGCATTTATTCTAAATCAGTGATGTGCCTGTGTGGTCAGTTGCTTCAGTCATGTCCAACTCTTTGTGACCCTATGGACTGCTGTCTGCCAGACTCCTCTGTCACTGAGATTCTCCAGGCAACAATACTGGAGTGGGTTGCCATGCCCTCTTCCAGGGGATCTTCCCAACCCAGGGATGAAATCCACATCTTCTTTATCTCCTGCATTGCAGGCATATTCATTATCACTGAGCCACCAGCGATGCCCAAAACAGGTGTAATTCCATCCAATTTAAAGACTACACTGAGTGCTTTGTCATAGGAATGATTTTTTTTTTTTTTTAGTTAGAAGTGATAGAAACCCACAAGACTAGTTTACAAGAAAGAGTGAGTCACCAGGAGCTCCCCGGTGCCGGAGGAGCAGCAAGAAGCAGAAATTCTGCAGGAGCTGGAGGGCAGAGAGCCTCGAAGGACCCCTCTTGCAGCCCTGATGTCTGCCTCTGCCTGTGGGTCTGTCCCCCGCCACACTCCCCTCCTCCTCTCGCTCTCTCAGCCCCTGCCTCCAGCATCCCTGTGAATGAGGGCACCTGTGCACTCAGGCTACAACTTCAGCCACTGCCAGAGGCCATCAGATGTGGCCTCTGGTCCTCAGTAACAAGAACAGTAACTGACTGCTGCCCGAGTGGAGGCATCAAAGAGTTTCTTCTCAACTTGAAGTTTCAAGTCTGTTGATTTTATGCCTCCATTGCAGGCCTTTCATGATGATAGTTGCTGGGAAGAAATCTGTAAAATGAGGAGTCCGACTTGACAGGCGTGGGTCAGTCACATCCATGTTTCCTGGAAAAACAAGATTCTTCAATGATCAAATTCAGTATTTTCAAAATTATCAACAGGGAGGGGGGGCGGCAAAAATAATGGCAATAAAACTGTGACATGAGTCATCAGGCTAATTATATTCAGGGTGTCCTTTGTCGGAGGTGCTAGTGGTAAAGAAGCTGCCTGCCAATGCAGGAGATGAGAGTTCGATCCCTGGGTCGGGGAGATCTCCTGGAGGAGAAAAATGGCAACCCATTGCAGTGTTCTTGCCTGGGAAATCCCATGGACAGAGGAGTCTGGCTGGCTATAGTCCATGGGTTTGCAAAGAGTCAGAGACGACTGAAGCGACTTAGCATGCGCCTGGGGACAGGGCAGCTACAGACACGGCCAGTCCTATGCCAATCGTTTGGGGGAAGGAAGAGGGGTCCCTCAAGGGGCTGCTGCTCTCAGAAGAAGGGACCGCAGATGATGGCAGTGAGAGAGGCCCATGATGAGGATACAACATGTGTGTGTTAGTTGCTCAATCCCCTCTGACTCTTGGCAACCCCATGGACTGTAGCTCACCAGGCTCCTCTGTCCATGGAATTCCCCAGGCAAGAATACTGGAGCGGGTTGCCATTCCCTTCTCCAGGGGATCTTCCCCACCCAGGGATGGAAACTGAGTCTCCCACATTGCAAGGAGATTCTTTACTGTCTGAGCCATCAGAGAAGCCCATGATGAGCACGCCTACCTGAGTGCAAAGCGCAGAGCTGGGGGAGCAAGGGTAGAATGGAGAATGAGGTGTAGGATCCACGCGGGAGAACTGAGTGTCACATGAACCAAGTGATCCAATAACTTGTAGCTTTAATCTGAGACCTGAACTGAGCCTGAGAGGCAGACTCTGTGGGTCCCAGTCCCGTGAGTGAGTGACACGTGTTTATTCCTGAATGCGTTCCTGTGAGACGCTCCCAGGTGTCCTGTGGGGGAGTGAGACACCTCCCCGGATGAGGGGACAACATGAAGAAGTGGCAAGTCACGACACACGCTGGGGGGCAAAGGTTCTGACCTGTAGGGCTGCGAGGGCAGCAGAGAGGAGGGGACTCCAGGGGGAAGGATGGTTTGAGAAGGGGTGACAAGAGGAAGGAGCCTGCGGATCACCTGGAAGGAAATGACGAGCTGCGGTTTGGGTGTGCGGGAAAATGGCAAAGCACCGAGGCCTGGGGCAGCGTAAGCCACAGCTCCGGAGGCTGCAATTCCAAGATCAGCAGCGGGCAGGGCTGGTTTCTCTGCAGTCCTGTGTTCCTGGTGTGTAGATGCCTCCCAACAGTTCTTCTCTCTGTGTGGTCCCGCCCCTGGTCTCTCTCCATGTCCTCATCTCCTTCTCTTATAAGGATGCTGGCTGCATTGGATTGGTGCCCACCGCAATGACCTCACTTTAACCGACTCTCCTCTGTAACTGCCCCACCTCCAAACACAGCCACATTCCAAGGCATTAGGGTGGGCACTTTGAAACACAGGTTTCACAATTCAGTCCATAACATGAAGGAACTGGACACTGTGCTGGGGTTCCTTTTAGAGCACATGGAACATCGCAGCGAGAGTTTGTCTGTTACCTTAATAAGCAGCTGTGATCAGACTTGATCCCTAAGATAGTCAATGGGCAGATTGCAAACAGGACCAGTGGTGGGTTAGACTGAAACGAGAGGCAGACAGGAAGATGCCTCCTTTTAGTCTTACTTTTAATGTTGCTGAATGGAAAGGTTCAGGCTAGGCTCACAGACCTGTCTTCTAGTTGGCAATCCCTGCTTCTGGGTCTAGTGAACTTGCCAGCATCTAAGACGTTCCAGGAGCATGTGGGTAGGAAGGGGAGAGTTAAGGACTGTAAATGGGGGTGCAGGGCCCCTTGTGGCCAAGCCAGCAAGTATAGGGACCACAGACACAGGGGCCAAGGATTTAGGTTCATGGCAGAGAAAAGCTCTGGCAGTCTGCGGGGCTGGGGCGCTGAACAGCTTGGAGCTGGACCCCAGGAGGACGCTGCCTGGTCCTGGGTTGGGTCCTGGTGACCGGGGACAGCCTCGGTGGGTGGTGAGAGCCCCCCCTTGAGGCTACACTGCAGTCGTCTAAGGACTCCAGCTTCTCCCCACTCCATCCAAGGAGTCCTCACCCCATCGCTCCTTCTCTGGATCCCTGGTGCTCCTGCCCTTTGTCTGACCATGGAGACAGGTATTTTCTCAGTGCAGAAGGAAGAAACATTCTTGTTTACAGCCTCGTCTGCGCAGGGCTGCAGTAAACCCAATCCTTTTTCTGAAGAATGTGTAATTAGCGCCAGGTTTGGCAGCAGGCTTCTCAGCCCTGATTAAAGACACTGGAGGCGATGGTGAGGGGATCAGGCTCTCTCTCGCCCTCTCCCAGAGCTGCTCATTAGAGATGCTGGGAGGAACCGGCCGTCATCAACATCCTTGATGTAAGACACACGGTCGGGGCCACGGAGAGGCCTTGCAGCCCGCGCTAATGGGGGAATTAGGAGGCTGACATTTGGTGTCTGCAATTCACTCTGTGACTCACACTCATCCACTTGCAATCTGATGGCCAGAACCAGACAGCGTGCTCTAAGCCCGGCTGCCTGTATTTCTCCTTCCCCTCTTGTGTGTTTTCCTACCATCTAAAAATACTTCAGTGCATGGTATCATTTTAGGGAGTTTCATTATTTAGTCATATCTAAATAACTTCCCCAGTGGCTCAAACAGTAAAGAATCCGCCTGCAATGTGGGAGACCCGAGTTTCATCCCTGGATTGGGAAGATCCCCTCGAGGAGGACATGGCAACCCACTCCAGTATTCTTGTCTGGAAAATTCCATGGACAGAGTGGTGGGCCACAGTTCTATGGGGTCACAAACAGCTAGACACGACTGAGTAGCTAACACACACATCAAAATAGCATTTAAGTAGGGCTATAAAAATGGCAGAGATTAGAGGTGAAACCTGTAATTGAAATAGAAAAACACACGTTCATCTAGTGCATTTGCCCAAGTAAACATAAACACGGGTTTAGGAGACACCAAGACCAAGATAAATAGGCAGTGGTTAGTCTTTTCAGCTGCTTCTGCTCCAACTGTTAATGGGATGATGGCCAGTGCAGCAGGAGGGAAGACACGTCGGTTGGCCTGGAGGAAGCAAACTAGCATGTGTGTGGCAGTTGGCGAGGACTCAGGACAGCACCTGAGGAAACGCTTAGCGTGGTGACGCAGGCTGTGTGTGCTGCGGGCATCCAGGGACCCGGACACGGCGGGAGAAGGGAGGCATTTCAGCCTGGAGGATGCTGTGAAGAAAGCGGCAGTGTGACGGTGTGGGGAGCGAGGGGCGGGGCTGCGCGGGACACGCGGCTTCCTTATGGTGGTAGGCCGGTGCGTAGAGGGAAGGGGGACCGACGCCCCGAGAGCCCGGAGCTCAGGGGAGGCTGGCCCAGTGCAGGGAGACGTCAGAGGCCTGGACTCCAGGGGCAGCACTGGAGTGCGGTGGGGGAGACAGATGACATGTGCTTCCTCGTGACAGTCAACAGACTGTGGTTTGGGTCTAGACTCTGTGCTTGTGGTAGGACTTCAAAGCTCCCAGAAATGTCTCTTGTGAGTGTTCCCACAATCTCTGCCTTGGAAGGCACAAAGGGTCCTTCAGGATTTGGGTCTTCACGTTGCCTCGCCTGTCTGCGTGCGTGCTTAGTCAGTGTCCAGCCCTTTGCAATCCCATGTAGCCCTCTGTAGCCCTCCAGGCTCCTCTGTCCATAGGATTTTCCAGGCCAGAATACTGGAGTGGGTTGCCATTTCCTCCTCCGGGGGATCTTCCCAACCCAGGGGTCGAACCCGTGTCTCCTGCATTGGCAGGCAGGTTCTTTACCATTGTGTCACTGTTAACATTTGGAGCAGTAGATTGTGAATGAAGGTGACCCTCCATGCTGTGGGTGGGCCTGGCCTAATCAGCTGAGGGCCTTACGAGAAAAGCCTGGTGACCCCTAAGGAGAATGGAATCTGCCTCCTGATCGAGCACCTTTAAATTTCAGCTGCAGTATCTGCTCTCTTCTGGGTCTCCAGCCTTCTGCCTGCCCTAAAGGTTTCAGACCTGCCGGCCTCACAGACCCCCTGCTCTCATGGAGATATCGTAGGTGGGGGCCCACGGGATGCGAACAGATAATGCATTACTTGGTGTGCACTCTGGTGCTGAGCCCTCTGGGCAGACATGCAGGTGAGACAGGTGAGGAGTGCCAGGGCTGACTGGGGGCAGGGGGCAGGGGGATGGCTGCTTCATAGACTGTAGGCAGGAAAGGCCCTGATAATACGGTGACGTGAAAACACTGGCCTGAAGGAAGTGGGATAGGGAGAAAGTCAGGACGGTATATGTGATGGATGCAGTAATTTTACAAAGCACTCTGAGGAATCTGATCAGAAGAAGGTGTTTCACTTTGCAAGGGTCTTCTCTGAAATAGCACATCAGCCAAAGGCCAGTTGAATCATCAGTATCTCCAATCTGTTCATTTTCTTTCTTTCTGATGTTTTGCTTGATGTGTCTCATGATCCTTGCTGTCTAGTTATTTCAAGGATGGCAGGAGGAGTTCCTATATCCTGATGGCTGGTGAGAGTGCCTCTGCTGTGGAGTGTGGAAATCTGGCCCCTGAATATGAAAACTTCTGGAGAGTTCTGTGTATGGGGGGAGGACTTTGACTGATGGGCTTACTTTGGAGTAAGTGAGGGGATGGCTGACTTTGAAGAAAGGGTTAATTCATCTGTTTGTTTATCTATCCACTTGTCCATTCACCCATCCATCCATCTGTCCATCTTTTCCATCCATCCATCCATCATCCATCCATCCATCTGTCCATCTTATCCATCAATTCATCCATCATCCATCCATCCATCTGTCCATCTTATCCATCCATTCATCCACCTATCATTCATCCATCCATCCATTCATTCATCTGTCAGCGTGTCCATCCATTCCCTATGCATCTATTGCACCTACTTTGCCTGGAGGAGCAAATGCTGGGGCCCTGTGTTCACCAAAACCTGAGGATGAGGAGCAGGGAGTTTGAGGGCCAACTCAAGCAAATATTTCATGGTTATGCTTTCAATTCTTCTGTCCTCCAAACCTATTTTCGGTTCCCCTTTCATACCCATCCATAATCCCTGCCATCTTTGGGTCCAGAGCTTCTCTTGGGTTCTGAATATGACAGATTATCCCCCTTTGGGGGCATGATATGTGAGATATGATATAAGATATGTGCTGTGGCATGAGATTGGAACCAAACTCCCTGGGTACCCAGTCCTGTGACCTCAGACAAGTGACGTCACCTCTCTGTGACTCCAGCTCCTCAATGACAAGTGGAGATAGCAGCCCACTGATGCTTCAGGGTTGCTGTGAACACTGGATGTGAAATGCGTGTCAAAGGTTTACTCCTGGGCTGAGCACATGAGCCCCACTCAACGCGTGCTAGCTGACATTATGGTCATTGTGATCATTGTCCTTAGAACGGTTGTTATTTTTATTCTCTGCTCTATCCAGTTTCTGTGAATTTCAGAGAATGATTTTTTCTCTAATTTATCAGTTTTTAAGCTTCTTGGAATATGTTGAAATTTCTCATTTGTTGACAAGTCTCTTTCTGTTCTCTTTGCCGTTGTGAGTTATTTCTCTTTCTCTTTTGTCCTTTTCTTCCCTCTCCACCCCGCCTCTCCCACCCCCATCTCTGTCTTTCTGGTAATCATTTTGCTTTCATTTTATTGATGTCTCAGTAGGAAGAGGAGAGACGAAGGTAGGTGCTTGGTCACCTTTTCTTATTTTTGGGAGTTCCAAGTCACCTAAGATGATTGGGCCCTTTTCATTAAAAAGGTGGAATAGCTTCTCTTTGAGCGGTGTGCTGGGGTGGGCACTGAGCTCTACAACAACCAGGCTTCTTCCTCAACAGCCCCGCCTGCTCCGCACTCTGTCTGAGCTTTACGAAAGCTGTCATCTTGCGTCAGCTGTTTCCACCGGGCCCATAGATCATTGCAACATATTTGAGCGTCTTGAGACGTTCAAAGCGTTTTCATATAGCATACTTTTCATTACCAAGTTGAAGGTTAAATCACAATAATAACTGACCCACCACAGACAATATGTCTGCACAGATAATATATCCCAGTACAACACTATTCCCATTTGCAGGTTAAGGAACTGCGTTGCACCAAGTCGCTCCTTATTCCATGAATTTTAGCTGGAAAACAGGAAAAGCCAATCATGCCACTGATTTGCAGAGTAGTTGAGAGGTTTCATGGAAGAAAAGGAAGTTAGATCCTTGGGTCCTCAGCAGCATACCATAATCACACTGGAAGCAAAACTGTGTGACGAGAACTCCCCTGTTCCCTGCTAATGTTGACCCTCTGCCCTCAACAGTCCTGTCATGGCCACCTCCCCAGCCCCCCCCGCCCCGCCGTTCCCACAGCTCTGCGCCAGACGGCTCTCCTGCACTGGGCTCCCAGGGGATGGGCTCCCAGGGGGATGTGCTTTGTTGAGCTCTGCCTGCGATGAGGCCGACAGTTCCCCAGGTCAGGGGGTGACCCTCGTGTGTCAGCAACGTGTGTGTTGCAGAGTCACACGTGCCTGCTGGCTTCTGGGCTCCCTGTCCACACATGTGTATTTTAAAGACTTTTATGGTTCAGAGGAGAACTTAGTTGGGGGGAATGACCTTCTTCTGTGAGTCAGATGGGGAAAGGCAGTGCTAGGAAGCCAGGAGGAAGTCTCCAGTCTTTCCCTAAACAAGTGGTGCATCAGCAAAGACACTTCTGCCTCACGTTCATTATCTACTCTTATGTGACAAACACTGGTAAAACAACCCTGACCTTGGTTTCTGTGTTGGGAATTCAGGAATGGTTCAGTTGGGAATTCAGGAGTGATTCAGTTGGGAATTTCTGGCTTGCAGTGTTTCATGAAATTGTGGTCAGACAGTCCCTGTGGAGGGGTCACCTCAAAAGCTTCTTCACTCACATATTGGTGTCTGGGCTGGGGGCACCCTGACAGCTGGGGCCCCTCAGGCATTGGTGATCTCTCCATATGGCCTTTCTAGCACAGCCAAGCTGAGGTACTTACCCTGAGGGAGAGACAGACAGACAAGGAAGTGGATCTGTGTGGCTTTTCATGGCCTGGCCCCGGACGTCACAACCACCATTGATACCACATTTAACTTGAGACATTTGTGAATATACTCCCAAGTATGGCACTAGTCCATAGCGTCGGACACGACTGAGTGACCAACAGTTATGGCACTAGGCGTAAAGAACCCGCCTGCCAGTGCAGGAGAGTTAAGAGACAAGGGTTCAATTGAGTTGAAGATCCCCTGGAGGAGGGAATGGCAGCCCACTCCAGTATTCCTGCCTGAAGAATCCCATGGACTGAGGAATCTGGAGGGCTATGGTCCATGGGATTGCACAGAGTCAGACACGACTGAAGCAACTTACTGCAAACAGAGAGAGGGGAGAATCGAGTCTAACTCTCTTGATAAAACAAAAGTTCTGGAAGAGCACCTTTGGAAATTGGAAATCACGTTGTAGCCATTTTTGGAAAACATTAATATCTGCTTACCTTTCGGTCTTCCTCTTTTTTGATAAAGGTAAAAAGGTAATTTTTCTTTAAAAAGTGGTTGATTTCTGGTATTTTTCACAATAGCAGATCCCCTGGTCTGCTGACCAGCAACCTCAGGTCACTACTGAGTCCCTGTACTTTGGCTGCAGATGAGGGTCAGCTTTTCCATCTCTGAAGTCAAAAGATGAAACCCTGGTCTCAGCAGGAGCCAGGAAGCCTGCTAGGAGAGAACAGAAGCATCCCGTGAGAACACAGTCAGGACACATCTTCTTGTTTCAACATTCTCCTTAAAGGATTGAATGTTAGATGTCCCTGGTTGATCCAGAGGCTCTGCAGGTCATGTTGACCAAAGATGGTTTCCTCCCACATGGCTACCTGAGGGTGCCAATGGTAATCACTCTCTGTGGATCAGAGGAATGAAAGTTAATAATTCCAACAAGAATAAAGTTGGTCCTATGGCCTGTATCCTTAAGTATGCCCATGGGATAGACACCCACTGTCCCTCAGCAGGACCCCAGATGGGCAGGACTTGGACAAGAGGGCCTTTTGGGAGTCAGTTATTGTAAAGACAGAGGCAGGACAGCCAGCTGAACCCTACTTAACCCTGGTCTAGTTACAGTACCTGGAGTTTGAGCCTTTGTACCTTTACTCTCTAGACTCTAGAAACCTCCAAGGCTCTCTGGGCCAGAGTCATGGGGATGTGCTGGAACGTGGGAGGGAAATTTGGTGGAGAGTAAAAGTGGTGAGAGTGGGCATCCTTGTCTTGTTTCTGATCTTAGAGGACATGATTTCAGGTTTTCATCACTGAATATGTTGCTGCTAAGTTGCTTCAGTCATGTCCAACTCTTTACGACCCCATGGACCATAGACCACTAGGCTCCTCTGTCCATGGGATTCTCCAGGCAAGAATACTGGAGTGGGTTCCATGCCCTCCTCCAGGGAATCTTCTTGATCCAGGGATCGAACCTGCACCTCTTAAGTGTCCTCTGTCGTTCAGTTCAGTTCATTTCAGTTCAGTTCAGTTGCTCAGTCGTGTCTGACTCTTTATGACCCCATGAATCGCAGCACGCCAGGCCTCCCTGTCCATCACCAACTCCCGGAGTTCACTCAAACTCACGTCCATCGAGTCGGTGATGCCATCCAGCCATCTCATCCTCTGTCGTCCCCTTCTCCTCCTGCCCCCAATCCCTCCCAGCATCAGAGTCTTTTCCAATGAGTCAGCTCTTCGCATGAGGTGGTCAAAGTACTGGAGTTTCAGCTTTAGCATCATTCCTTCCAAAGAAATCCCAGGGCTGATCTCCTTCAGAATGGACTGGTTGGATCTCCTTACAGTCCAAGGGACTCTCAAGAGTCTTCGCCAACACCACAGTTCAAAACCATCAGTTCTTCGGTGCTCTGCCTTCTTCGCAGTCCAACTCTCACATCCATACGCTATAGGCGGGTTCTTTACCACTAGCGCCGCCTGGCCTTTATGATGTTGAGGTACGTTCCCTCTATACCTGCTTTCTGGGTAAAGTATTCTTGGTTGTTGTTTTTTCCTTTTTATCAGTTTCAATATATTGCATCACTTCTTTTTAGCCTGCAAAGTTTTTGCTGAAAAGTCAGTGGGGAGTCTTATGAAAGTTCCCTTGTATGTAACTTGTGGATTTTCCTTGCTGCTTTTAGTATTCTATCTTTAAGTTTTGCCATTTTAATGACAGTGTGTTTTGATGTGTTCCTCTTCGGGTTCATCATGTTTGAGACTCCCTTTGTTTCCTGGACTTGGATGTCTGTGTCCTTTCCCAGGTTAGGAAGTTTTCAGCTATTTCATTTTCACGTATTTTCTTGGCTCCTTTCTCTCTTTTCTCCTTCTATGACCCCCAAAACGTGAATGCTAGTATACCTGATGCTGTCCCAAAGATCTCCTAAACTGTCCTCATTTCATTTTATCCTTTTTTCTTTTCTTCTGTTCAGCATCCGTGATTTCGGTGTCTCCAACCTTTGGCTCGCCGGTTCATTCCTCTGTATCGTTTGGTCAACTATTGGTTCCTTCTAGAGCAGGATTCACCAGCCTCCAGGATCTAAAGCCTGACAATCTGAGGTGGAGCCAATGTAGTAATGATAGAAACAAAGGGCACAATGATTGTACTGTGCTTGAATCATACCTCCCTCCCAAGTCCATGGAAAAACTGTCTTGCACAAAACAGGTCCCTGGTGCCAAAAAGGCTGGGGACTGCTGTTCTAGGGTATTTTGCATTTCAGTTATTGTATTATATTCTTCTTCATTAGTTTTATTATTCTTTGTATTTCCTGAAAATCAAAGTGTTAGTTGCTCAGTCGCAGCCAACTCTTTGTGGCCCCATGAACTGTAGCCCACCAGGCTCCTCTGCACATGAGATTTCCCAGGCAAGAATACTGGGGTGGGTTGCCATTTCCTTCTCCAGGGGATCTGCCCAACCCAGGGATTGGACCTGGGTCTCCTGCATTGCAAGAAGGCTCTTTACCCTTTGAGTCGCCAGGGAGTCCCTTCTTCACCACTAGCGCCACCTATTTGGAGTCTTTTCTGGTTTTGAATTCAGTCTCGGATGCAGGGTGAGTTTCTTCCCTGAAGACAAGATCCAAAGGGCCCTGCCATCCTTGCCCCCTCCACACCAGGGTTCCACCGCTGGCCGCCCTGGACTTTGTGAGCCCTGGTGTCTCGCCCTGGTTCTGATGGGAGCTCGGCATATCCATACCCCGACTCCATCTCCAGGTTCGGTCTCTTAATAGATGATGCTGAAAGGAAAGTCAATTGGTTTCAGCAAGCAGTACGGTGTACCAAATGGAAGGCTGGATTTCAGTTTTCAAGTCGGCTGTGCAGACCACAACGTGGCATAATCCTGCCCTGATTAATTAAAGGCTAAATCTCCTATTCTCTGGTTAAACACAGGAAGACCGACTAGCAAGGACACTCCCGTCAGGGCAGATGCTCTGGTCCAGAGAAGGACAGGCAGAGGTCATTCTTTGTTGGACACCGGCCAGCTCTCGTGCAGAAGGACTGGCCCTGGGATGCAGGCTCGGTATCACCTCACTGGCCCAGAGGCCACCAGGCACAGGCCGGAGGATCACAGCCACTCAGCCCTCCCTGGGCCCAGAGGTGGAGGCAGGGGTGGTTTCAACCAGTGGGAACAAGAGACATGGGCCACAGATCAGAGGGCTGAGACCTCAGGGGCCTGGAATGCCTCAGTGCGGGGAGTCAACAGGGGTGATGGCTGGGAAGATCCTGGTCTTGGCAGAGCTGCACAGAGCGATGGCCCCGGTGCTCAGCTGAGAGCAGGGCTGCCCGCTCTATCCTCAGAATGCAGGAGAACAGCGGGAGCAGGGCACCGATGGGGTGAAGCCAGGATAGGCTGTGCTGTTGATCAGCTGTGTCTGACTCTCTGTGACCCCAAGGACTGCAGCACGCCAGGCTTCCCTACCCTTCACCGTCTCCCGGAGCCTGCTCAAACTCACGTTCGTTGAGTTGGTGATGCCAGCCAACCGTCTTGGATTTCCTGGGGCCCTGGGAACTGCTAACCTCACTGCACTGACAGCCAGACTCTTGTGTGGGCACAGTTCGAGTATGTCCTGATTACAGCAGAGCACTAAGGCCACGTCACATTATCTTTATTCTGAAAGAGCAGTTTTGCTCCTTCTTCTCTCGCCATCAAATCTTTTTCTGGGGATGTTTGCTCTGGCTGGATCCAAGTTGCCCGTAATCTCCCAGGACACTGACCTTTCCACTAATGTCGGAAGCTCCCTCTGATAGCAGGAGATTCAAAAAGAGAACAAACCATTTCAACGTGGATTTACTAAGACTCAAAACAGGGCCATTATCGCACATTAATTCTGAACGCCTCCCCTCCTCTGACTCGGGAGGGAATTTATCTTCTCTGGCAGCAGAGCTGGGCTGTGTTCCCACACAATTCATCACCCTCCCTACCTGCCAGGGCATTTTCCAAGTTGTTTTTTTTTTTTCTTCCAAACGCAGCACCTCTTTCTGGATGGAGGCTGAGCATTCCCCCCTAGCTATCTTGCCACTCATTTATTCAGACCAAATTTTCTGTCCTTTGTATCTGTCCAGTTCTGAAATTTAGATTTATCTGTTCCGTTCCTGGGAAAGAAATTGCCCTTGTCAACATTGTTTAGAAGAGTTTGGGGGTAGCAGGTGGATATGAGTCCCTGCTTCAGGGTGTGGGAGGTTGTGCCGTCTCCAGGGAAGGGTCCCAGCACCACGCGGATAGATTCCCAAGCTTTCCTGTGACACCCACACAGATCATTTCATTACCCAGCATTTACATCTGAAAACATTTCAGGTAAAGGTGATTCTAATGCTTTTTCATCCCCACATCCAATTTTTTTTTCCCTTTTTATCTTAGAATTACACTCATGGATATCACCCTATGGGCTTCCCTGATAGCTCAGTTGGTAAAGAATTCACCCGCAATGCAGGAGACCCTGGTTCAATTCCTGGGTCAGGAAGATCCCCTGGAGAAGGAATAGACTACCCACTCCAGTATTCTTGGGCTTCCCTTGTGGCTCAGCTGGTAAAGAATCTGCCTGCAATGCAGGGGACCTGGGTTCAATCCCTGGGTCAGGAAGATCCCCTGGAGAAGGGAAAGGCACCCACTCCAGTGTGCTGGCCTGGAGAATTCCCTGGATTGTATAGTCCACGTTTGTAAGACAGTATGCCCATAATTTTCTCCCAAAGCATCTATATCCATCTTCTGTATCGCTTGGGCTCAAACCTTGGTATATGGACACCTCTTACCTTAGCCCTTTATGTTAAGGGAAATGTCAATGTACAGTCAACAGAGCTGTTGACTCAGCCCCTTTGCTTGTCAGTCCTCTCTTCCCTTCCAGGCAGTTGGAGCAACCTGTGGCTTTGCACACATTTATTTCATCAGCATTGTGTGTCCCTCTGTCAGAGCTGCATCCACCAGGTCGGCACGTCCTGCATCCACAGCCTCATTTGCTGCACAGCCAGGCTCCTTCGCCCTCTGGGGTGACGTGGCGGCTTTTCCTCCCCTGTCTGAGCTGGTTGCACTCTCTTCCTGGATCTTCCCATCTCTCTACCCAGAGATTTCGGGACCCCAGGGTTAATTGTTACACAACAGAGAAAAACCAAGTCTGACTCTTTGCGGCCCCATGGACTGCAGCCCATCAGGCTCCTCTGTCCATGGGATTCTCCAGACAAGAATACTGAAGTGGGTTGCCATTTCCTTCTCCAAGGAATCTTCCAGACCCAGGGATAGAACCTAGGTCTCCTGCATTGGTGGTGGATTCTTTACCATCTGAGACTTCAGGAAAACCCCCCAAAACTGGAGTGTGATCCTCAGAGGACCAGAGGGGTGGAATGGGAAGGGGGAGGGGTGGAGCAATTTCCTGTTGTGCAATGCTGTGTAATAGCCAAAGTGAAAGTCGCTCAGTCATACCCAACTCTTTGTGACCCCATGGACTATACCGTCCATGGAATTCTCCAGGCAGGAATACTGGAGTGGGTAGCCTTTCACTTCTCCAGGTGATCTTCCCAACCCAGGGATCAAACCCAGGTCTTCCGCGTTGCAGGTGGATTCTTTACCAGCTGAGCCATCAGAGAAGCCCACAGTGTGTAATGAAGCCTCACAAATAAAATAAAACTCACAACTCATGCCGTTTCAGGGTGAGGAAAGTTATGGGAAGGTGAATGCTGCTAATGACAACCATGGGGTTGCAGTAACCCCCTTACTTCTCTCCGCTTCAGATGCACCCCAATAGCTCTGTGTTGCTCCCCAGACGCTCCCAGTCCTAGGAGATCTGTCCTTCCCTCCAGTGGATCTGGGTCCGACTGGGGGAACAGACATGGTTCCCAGGTGGATTAGGCAGAGCTGCTGCCAGGCTGGACCTCTGGGCCCTGGCCTCTCTGCAGCAGGGGGACACTCTGGGATGCCCTCTGGCTTCTCCCAAACCCCCGTGAGCCCCAAAGGAAGCAAGCCTCCATGTGTGCTCAGCCAGCCCTTCCTGCTTCCCTGCTGCACTGACTCCTGAGCCAGGACCTGTTAAGACAGAGTCTTAGCTTCTGTCTGTCGGGCTCTCACTCGTGGCCTCCTTGTGTTACAAGCAACGGGCTCCCTTTGTTTTACTGGCACTGCCTGGTGTGACCAGGTGACACCTGGAAAATCTCAGGAGGCTGCAACTCTGCTCTCTATGGGTTTGGCTGCAAGTTGGCTGGGTGCATTTCATCCTCTCTTCTTTGCTTGGTGCTTCCCTCGTGGCTCAGCTGGTAAAAAAAATAAGCCTGCAGAGCAGGAGACCCTGGTTCGATCCCTGAGTTGGGGAAGATTCCTTGGAGAAGGGAAGGGCTACCCACTCCAGTATTCTGGCCCGGAGAATCCCATAGACTGTATAGTCCATGGGGTTGCAAAGAGTCAGACACGACTGAACGACTTTCACTTTCTTTCACAGGCATTCTTGTTATGTAAACTTGGAACACTGAGACCTTTATAAATGTCACTATGCCAACAAATCTACACAAGTATCGCCATCTCTTTACTATGTGTCTAAAGATTTTTTAATTAATACTTTATATATACCATGTATCTACCATTAGCATTTTAAAGAGTTGCCAAAATAGGGAGCCTTCGATGCTGGAAAAATGACCCTATAAACAAGTCTCCTCCACATGGGTTTTGCTCTGGAAGGGATGACCACAGCCCATGTGTTTGTATGAGAACTGGCCTCACACGGGACAAGGGGCTAACTCAAAACTAGAGCAGATCTTGACTAATCACATAGATAAAGGGGGCCAGAAGCGTGGACAACCCAAAGCCATGAATAGTAAAAAGTATTTTATGCGTCCAGTTGAAATATTTACTTTGCGTTTGCAACTGGTGAGTGTTTCTCACTCTACTCCATGTAAAGAGACTGATTGACTCCCCTGTGGGT
The DNA here is from genome assembly GCF_027580195.1 of Bos mutus. Classification (NCBI taxonomy): domain Eukaryota; kingdom Metazoa; phylum Chordata; class Mammalia; order Artiodactyla; family Bovidae; genus Bos; species Bos mutus. The sequence continues at coordinate 66,821,627 of NC_091636.1, forward strand.
AAAGATGCTGGGTGTCACGGGCCCAGGAGGGTTCTGAGGGTGCTCTGCAGGGCGGGAGAGGAGGCAGCAGCAATTTCCATAGCAGGAGGCAGCTCTGGCTCCCGGGACGCTTTCCCGGGATGTGAGAGCGTCATTTGGAGGTGCTTACACTCTGCTCTTCCCTGCCCCGCCTGGACATTTCTCTCATCCAATGGAACACTGGCAGACATGGTGTGGCCAAAGCCTAGGAAGGTGCTCTGGGGCTTTCTCCCTGACCCGTCTGTCTTCACCAGCAGAAGAAGATGCTGAGTCAGCCCTGGTCCCAGCAAGAGAATGAGAGATGCGCGGAGCCCAGCTGGAAATCCACCAACCCACGGGTATATGAAGGTAAGTAAATGCTTGTTGTCAGGGTTTTTTTTTGTGCTGGTTATACAGTATTATTATGGCCAAAGGTGACTGATGGGCTTCCCAGGGAGCACTAGAGGTAAAGAACCCACCTGCCAACGCAGGCGACCTAAGAGACGGGGCTTCAATCCCTGGGTTGAGAAGGCCCCTTGCAGGAGGGCATGGCAACCCACTCCAGAATTCTTGCCTGGAGAATCCCATGGACAAAGGAGCCTGGCGGGTTACGGTCCATAGGGTCGCAAAGAGCTGGACATGACTGAAGGGACTCAGTCCACACGCATGGAGATGACTGATAATTTTTCCCCACCATGGAGTTTTCCCTTAAAACTATACCAAGACACTCTGCTGTCTTCCTTTCCTCATTCTTTCAACACACCCTTTACCCCCGCTCCTTTACTGCAGGGCTTTAGGTGCTGGGTAGGGAGGAGATACTATGGAGACGACCGAGGTGATACTTTTGCTGCGTGAGGAATGCACTCTCTTGCTGGGCACTGGGCTCCAGGGGTGGACGGAACTTAATAAGCCATGAGGCAGTGCAGCTGAGCACTCAGGTATCACACGGGCATCGCCCCTGCTCCACCTAACGGCAGTGGGGACTTGAGTCAATTACTGGATATCTCTAAGACCCAATCTTCTCATCCACAGAATAGCGATAATTACACCAATCTTACAGGGCTTTTGTGAGGATTCAATGAGCCAAGGTAGATGCGCGTAAAACACTCAGCACAGCTCCTGGCCCTTGGAAACTGCTCAGTGTGGCGGCTGGGAAATGACTGCAACAGAACACGCTGAGTCCAGCGGGTGGGAGGGACGCTGCTTGAGCGTCCACCTGAGCGTTTGGTGAAGGAGACTGTGACACCCGGAGCAGCTGACGCTGCGGAGTGATGGGTGTTTTCATCTAAACGCCTCCTCATCTTCTACAGACTGTGAGTCCTTTCAAGTTTCCTTGTGTGACGACAGCTATCTATAGCCTGGACCACTGAGCTCCCAGGTGCGTGGCCACGTGGATGAATCTCACAGCTACTTTTCAATCCTGCACACATCGTATTTCACAACAGGAGGCTGAAGCCAGCAAGTGTTCCCCCTCTGCTCTACGGAGCGCAGTCAGCCTTGGTTAAAAGTGCAATCCACTCCAGCCCTGCCTCCCTGGATGCAATGAGAATGAACTTCTACAGATGAAATAAGAATGAACTTCTACAGAAAGCCTATTTGTCACACACGAAATTGGAAAACCAGATGAACACCTGGTGGTCGGTGCATGAGCTTTATTTCGTAATGAGGGATCTGGCTTTGCTGTCTTGTTCAGTCACTCGGTCAGGTCTGACTCTGTGCCCCCGTGGACTGCAGCATGCCAGGCTTCCCTGTCCTTCTCTATCTCCTGGAGTTTGCTCAAACTCATGTCCATTGAGTAATGCCATCCAGCCATCTTGTCCTCTGTTACTCCCTTCTCTTCCCGCCTTCAATCTTTCCCAGCATCAGGGTCTTTTCCAATGAGCCGGCTCTTCATATCAGGTGGCCAAAGTTTTGGAGTTTCAGCTTCAGCATCAGTCCTTCCAATGAATATTCAGGGTTGATTTCCTTTAGGATTCACTGGTTTGATCTCCTTGCTGTCCAAGGGACTTTCAAGAGTCTTTTCCAACACCACAGTTCAAAAGCATCAATTCTTTGTCTCTCAGCCTTCTTTATGGCCCAACTCTTAACTGTGTGTTTTGAAGAAGCTGTCTTGCTTTATGATGACATTACTAATTGTTATAAACTCTCTGAGTGCCATATGTGAGAAGTGGAAAAATTGCTTAAAATCACTGGATCTTTCTATCATTTCACTGATGCTTCTTGGTTTATCTGTGAGAAGAGGGAGCACAGTCTGCAATTGCTCCCTAAAGATGAACTACTTTTCATCTTTGTTCATTATATAATGAGCCATTCAGTTTGACAGACAGCGATAGGATCTTCCAATATTGAAGGCAGTCATTGTTCTGCAGGATAAAAGGTTGACCTTGAGATGTTCTGTGACCTCAAGTTCTGCCCGGAGTCTTGTGTCCTGGATTGTGTTTCCTAGGAAGCACCTCTGAGATGGAGAAGCTCTGTGTGCGGACAGCTGATTGGGAAGCCCTTTGGGGACCCACATCTGAAGGGGAGGAAGGCTGAAGGGTTGGGCAGAATGGGGTGCTGGAGAGTTATGCAGTCACAACACAGGCCTCAGTGGATCCTGGGGGCAGGTCTGGAGCAGAGAAGGTCCTTTTCTTTGGTCTCATATCACAGCGGATGCTGTCTGCAGCCATGGAATGAAAAGATGCTTGCTCTTTGAAAGAAAAGCTATGAAAAACATAGACAGCATATTAAAAAGCAGAGACATTACTTTGCCAATAAAAGTCCATATAGTCAAAGCTATGGTTTTTCCATTAGTCATGTATGAGTGTGAGAGTTGGACCATAAAGAAGGTTGAGCACCAAAGAACTGATGTCTGAGGGTCCCTTGGACAGCAAGGAGATCAAACCAGTCAATCCTAAAGGAAATCAATCCGGAATATTCACTGGAAGGACTGATGCTGAAGCTAAAGCTCCAATACTTTGGCCACCTGACACGAAGAGCCAACTCATTGGAAAAGACCCTGATGCTGGGAAAGACTGAAGGCAGGAGGAGAAGGGGACGACAGAGGACAAGATGGTTGGATGGCATCACTGACTCAATGGACATGAGTTTGAGTAAGCTCCAGGAGATGGTGAAGGGCAGGGAAGCCTGGCGTGCTGCAGTCCATAGAGTTGCAAAGAGTTGGACATGACTTAGTGACTGAACAGCAACAAACATTTGGAGGAGAGGGCTGGGCCTTGGTCCTGCTTCCTGCCCAGTCATTGTTCATGGGCCATCCCTGGGAGTGAGACATGACTATGAACGAGCTGTCTTTTTTCAGCCAAAAGCAAGTTCCAAAGGTAGACTCTGCTGCCAGCTGCCAGCTGCCACCATCCCAGGAGTGACATGGCTGTTCACTGTAGCCTGGCGTGTTATGATGCAAGCATGATAAGCATGTCTCCCAGAGGAGATCTGGGGGCCTCGAAGCTGGAGAAGAATTTCCTTGGAAAGGCCTAATAAGGGCCAGCTTCTGAGATGGGCCCAGGACCCTGAGAACTGTTTTTTCATGTCCCATACCCTGAGTGCAGGCTTCTCAGGGGGCACTGGTGCTGAAGAACACGGTGTCAGGAAGATCCCCTGGAGGAGGCAATGGCAACTCACTCCAGTCTTTTTGCCTGGAGAATCCCACAGACAGAGGAGTCTGGTGGGCTACAGTCCATGGGGTTGCACAGAGTCAGACAGGACTGAATCGACTTAGCACGCACCACACACATGCCCTGAGCAACCGTGGAGACAGAGCTAGTGGAGGAGAGAGCTTCCTGGAGAGGCAGAAGGAGACCGGACGTAGAGAGACGTGAAAAAGCCCACTCAGAGTGAAGCGATGGGGCCAGAGCAGGGTGTCAGCCCTGGGCACGGGGAAGCAGAGAAACGAGTTAGCTGGGGGTTCTGGAGCCCTGGGTACAAAACACACCAAGTAGAGGAGATGGGATTGGAAAGATGGGTGGAGGTAGAGTGGCTAAAGCACTCACATGCCTGACTTAATGGTTTGGGATCCGTGTGACCCCAAAGCAGAGTTGTTCAAGGTTTTGAACCTGGAAGACCATGACCCAGAAGGGCGTTGGAGTGGCGAGAGTCGTCAGCACAAAATGGTCCAAAGCTCTAGCGGTGTTCCAGTTAGGGAACAACACATCCTTCAAGTCTCCACTTGAGTGCCCTGAGGATAGTCAAATCCCAGACTCTGGTCTTGATGGCAAATGCCATCTATCTTCTGAAGTCATGAAGAATTAAATACCAAACAGGTACAGACTGCAGACGTGTACTCCAGTCTCAAAAGAACAGACTCTGCGGCACTGGTAGAATGGCTGATGAGCAGCTTTTGTTTTGGAAAAGGGTATTTTTTTCCCACTCTGAGTGTGGAAGAGAATATGATGAAAGCCAGTGAGATGGGAAGATGTGTTCTCCACTCATTTTTGGACTGTGAAGCCAATATTGATGACTGTCATTAATTAATCAATTAAACCATTAATTTATTGAGTCATTGGCAATAAAAAGCATAATGATGTATATCTGCCAAAGTGAAAGTAAAGTGTTAGTCGCTTAGTCATCTCCAGCTCTTTGCTACCCCATGGATTGTAGCCCACCAGGCTCCTCTGACCATGGAATTCTCCAGGCCAGAATACTGGAGTGGGTAGACGTTTGCTTTTCCAGGGGATGGGTCTCCTGCATTCCAGGCAGATTTTTTATCATTTGAGCCACCAGGGAAGCCCAAATGATTTGCAGTCTCACTAAAGACAATAATTCAGCAATTGAATACAAAGAAACTCCATTAATTTGTTTTAACTTACCAAAGCAGTTAATTAGAAAGTAGAATAATTAGTCAGAAATCAATACTAATCAAAGCATGAGTTGCAGCGAGAAAGATGCCCAAGGAAGCACATGACAAAGTCATTGCCAAAGGACGAATTGTTGATAAAACTAAGTAATCTAGTTTCTAATATATTTTATGGCAAAAGGGGGATTTTCACTCTTTAATCTCATAAAATACCAGAAAGAATAATAATAATTGGAAAGCACTTTTCAAAATAAAATGCAAATTTCTATTTAAATGCTTGAAAACTAAGACGTCAGCCACCTATTTAATAGTAAAACTTTAAACCGTTGGTGTGTGTGTGCTCGGTTGGTGAGTCATGTCCAACTCTGTGTGACCTCACAGACTGTACACCACCAGGCTCCTCTGTCCACGGAATTCTCCAGGCAAGAACGCTGGAGTGGGTAGGTAGCCACTTCCTACTCCAGGATAAACTCCAATCCCGCATTCGCAGGTGAGTTCATCACCACTGAGCCACCTGGGAAGCATTAAAGAAATAAAGTTATCCTCTAAATTAATTTGGATCGCATACCCTTTATACACCAAAGCCGCCTGCCCTGTGGGAGGCAGTTGCTGAATTGCGTGCAGTGCCGCCTGAGGATCTTAGGGTTTCAGCCTCTCCCAGTGATCGCTTACGGTGATGGTGTTGGAGTCACGATCTCCGAAGAAGAAGCTTTAGCTTCGGGACCAAGGACCAGGCTTGATCACTCCAGAGCTTTTATGTAGCAGGGTTTTATTAAAGTGAAAAGGGACAGGGAAAGCTTCTGACACAGACACCAGAAGAGGGAGAGTGTCCCCACTCACCAGTCTTACCAGGGCCTTACATACTTTTCCCAGACCCACTCCCACAACATACAACTTAAATTAACAAGATGAGAACTAACAGTAGAAAGGTCTGACCAGACCCAGTAGAAAAAAAAAAAAAAGTTTGTCCTTTTCTCCTCCTTGAGAGCCTCAGACCCCTTCCTCCTAGTAGGGAACCCTGGACTTCTTATCAGCCTACCTAGTAACTGACTCTGTCACCAGGACCCTGGTTACAAAGAGATGGCACAGGGTTCCACCAGCCCAACCACAGGGGACTGATCAGCTTGCGACAAAACCCCAAACCCATTTCTAGGTGGAAGCAGAAGCAGGCAGGAACTGGAGGGACCTCCAATCTGAAAAGGAGAAAACTGTATTTCTGGGGTTAAAAAGTCTGTGACCCTCTGGGACAGCTGTGTCACGGACAGAAAGAAGATGGGAACTTCCCTAACCGAGTTAGAAAAAATGGAAGCCTTAAAATTAAAAATAAAGACATATTTTAAATTTCTCTCTCCCTACTCTTTCCCCTTCAGTAACTAAAAGATTGTTTTCTATGCCTGTGAATCTTTTCTGCTTTGTGAATAAATTCACTGGATCCGGATCACTTTATTTTTTTTTAGATTCCACAAGTAAATGATATCATATGATATTTGTCTTTCTCTGTACAGATATACACACTATAAATAAAATAGATAAACAACAGGACCTACTGTGTAGCATAGGGAGCTATATTCAATATCATATAACAAACTGTAATGGAAAAGAATCCGAGAAAGAATATGTATGTATAACAGAATCACTTGGCTGTGCCCCGAAACTAACAACATTGTAAATCAACTATACTCTAGTAAAAATTAAAAAAAAATACAATAGAAAATAAGTACACATTTTTATAATATAAAATTTTTGAAAAGTTTGTAAATCCTGTGATATTGTATACTGAATAAATAGAGATTAGTTTGAGTTAACCAACATCTGGGTTATAAATATTCGTATCTTCCTAACATGGCTTTCTGTATCCCTGTGAGATAGAATCTCTATCTGCAGCATAAATGTGAGGAAGCTGAAGTAAGAGCAGGCAGCACAGTCCTCCAGACACAGAGCTGAGATGCACCCCCTCCCAGCTGAGCCTCAGTGTTTGGGCGTGGGTATGTGCATGGTCGTGTCCGATTCTTTTCGACCCTATGAACCGTAGCCTGCCAGGCTCCTCTGTCCATGCAATTGTCCAGGCGAGAATCCTGGAGCGGGTTGCCGTTTCCTCTTCCAAAGGATCTTCCCGACCCAGGGATCCAACCCGCGTCTCCTGCATCTTCTGCATTGGCAGGCGGATTCTTTACCATTGAGTCACTGGGGAAATCCTAAAATAGCATGATGGGCTTTGTAAATCAAACAGCTCCAAAGACAAATGGGTGAAGATCTGAATCACAAATCCAGAGGAGAGCAAAGCAAAATGATTTAGAAGCCTGTGAAGAGATCAAATTCACCAACCTCAGGGGAATGCAAATTAGCTTAGAAATCAACCCCACTTTACCCACATCTGACATCCAAACCCACAAAGCACCAGGGACCCACTGCTGGGGCAGGTGTAGAGAGTGTGAGAAGGGCCTTTCTGATGGGCTATGAGGGTGCCTCCTTTGTTGAGGGCTGTTACAGCTCACTAACTGGTGTCTGTCACCTGGAGACCCAGTTCCCAGGTGTGAACGCAGGACTTTTGCAGGCACATATGGACAAATGTATTATTTTGAGGTGGCAAATCTGATCAGCATCGAATTGCCCATTGGTAGCGGAATTTCTGAATGGTTGAATAATTCCTGATGTATGCACTGCATAAGTTAGTACGTGGCTGCTAAATTCAGTAGCAGGTACATCGATGGGTTGGGAAGATTTCTACAAAGTACCATGGAGGTGGGAAGGTGAGCTGCAGAGAAACCTGTATGTTTTTATTTCTGTAAACAAGTGATGCATATTTTCTCTGTGTTCTTGCAACTGCCTTACTCTGAACGCAGTGTTGCAACCTGATTCCTCAGGTGGGAAGAGAGAGAGCTTCCATAGTTGGGGGGAGGGGGAAGAATAGGAAAATAAGAGAGAAAGACTGTCCTTTAAATTAGGATAATAGTACAATCCAGGGCTTCCCTGGTGGCTCAGATGGTAAAAAAAAATCTGCCTGCAATGCAGGAGACATGGGTTCAGCCCCTGAGTTGGGAAGATCCCCTGGAGGAGGGCATGGCAACCCAGTCCAGTATTCTTGCCTGGAGAATCCCAAGGACAGAAGATCCTGGCGGGTTATGGCCCAAAGGGTCTCAAAGAGTCAGACACAATGGAAGCGACTTAGCACGCATGCACACATAGTCACAGAACATAGATATTTTTTAAGCCGTTATTTTTTTAATAACAGAAGCTCGAGCTAGAAAGTTGTGGAATGCCATGACTCATAAAAAAGTACATTTTGCTGCAAGTCATCTCATCTTTGTTCTGTGCACGTGTGTTCCAAACATCGGGTTTCTTCTGCTCCCAGAGGGCAGCTGTCTCTGAAATCTGGGCAAAGCAGGATGAACTCTTGGTGTCACAGCCCAGGAGACCCCTGACACTCTGGCAGACTCCTTCCAGAGAGGGACAACTTGACAAGACAGCCGTCTGTTCCCGCAGCTCCTGGTGGGTCTGCAGGACAGTGCCCGTTGCTGGGACCCCAGCCCAATAGAGGATGCTGCTTCTCGCTGCTTGTGTCTCCGTGGGGATGGGGTGCAAGAGGGGAGAGGTTCCCTCCCTCACGGGCAGCAGTGCCCTTTAAATTCACCAAGACTGTCAGTCTGAGCTGCATCTTCATGCTTGTCTGTTTGTAACTCTTCAGCCGCTAAGAACAAGCCCACAAACAATCTTTCAAGGTCAGGTATTGATTTTCAGTCTAAACAGTAAATCCATATTGAAGAAGAAATGGTGCCTTATTAATCAGGCCTCCCCCATCTCTTCCCATGTCTACTAGAATAATACAGTCATCATGCCATGCTTGCTTTCTGCCTCCTGTATTGTCCAGTAAGGCCCGGCTGAATTCTCTAATGACCCTGAGTTCCTTGCCTGGAGAGCCTGGATTAGTGGGTCTCAGGCAGGGGTGCAGAATCCAATTTGTAACACGTCATGGACGTGGGTTATTTTCTTTAACAAAAAACATTTTACAGTTAGATTTTCTTTTCACTTGCCATAAGTTCAACATCTCTTAACATACAGAGGACTTTGACTAGAAGTGCTTGTGCACACCTACTTGCATGCACATATACACTCACATTCTTACATATTCACACTCGAGTGCAGTGCACGCACATGTATGTTCGCACCCACGCCTGCCCCTTACCTTGAATGTCATATCTCATTTCAGCCACAGGAACCTGTTCCTAGGCTGCTGGGTGAATGTTGAACTCAACACCCAAACTGACTTCTCCTGATCCACTCCCAGGAGCGACGGATGACATGGCCAACTGTTTCCACTGGCCCCCTGTGTGCTGTGCTGTGCTAAGTCACTTCAGTCGTGTCTGACTCTTTGCGACCCCATGGACTGTAGCCCTCCAGGCTCCTCTGCCCATGAAATTCTCCAGGCAAGAATACTGGAGTGGGTAGCCGCTCCCTTCTCCAGGGGATCTTCCCGACCCAAGGTCGGAATGCAGGTCTACTGCATTGCAGGTGGATTCTTCACCTCTGAGCCACCAGGGAAGCCCCACCACTTGCCCCCTAGCCACGGTTTGCTTTGAAACAGAAGCATCCCCATTCCCCCAGCAATGCCTCTCCCATGTTGCTAACAGGCAGTGGAGCCTGATGCAAATCAAGCGCAGATGGAAGCTCATGCTTCAGAGTTGCCACAGGGAGCATAAAGGGGCCTGTGTTCACATAATCTGGCGCTTATATTTTGCGTGCGGGGCTGCTGATGGAAACCTGTTTGGGGGTTTCCAATCTAAAGACCAACAGGACTTCTGCTTTTGAGATAAAGGAGAAGCTAGCTGCCTTCAAACTTTCCTTCTGCTGTCTCTGGGGAACACTGTGATTTGCATTTTAGATGTAAATTCATGTAAATCAGCACTTAATTTCAGATGAAATTTGACCATTGAGGGCAATCTGGAGTTGTTTTCTGATGCCAGTGTGCATTTGATTCCCGTGTAATTTCTCAGCACATGGATTCAACCTGCAGTAAGCGTGGTGCAGCTGTGATTGGGCATGTGAGACAATCGACCCTTATTTTGCAGCAAGGATGGGAAAATCTAATTATAACGCCTTTTCCAGCCTGTGAGACAAAGTGAGACTGGATGCCAGCTAATTAATTGGCTGGAGTGGGGGCCATCCAGGACCCTACCTTATCGGGTCAGTTACACTCTATAGCCATCCGTGCAAAGACTGCATCTCACCCAAGGCCAATTTATTGCCAATGACTTCAGTTTCAGCAAAGCAAAAGAATGCACAAAAAAACCAACCCAAATTAACCACACCCTCATGAGCAGACCTTCCTATTAATACCTGGCTATGTTCTTGTGAACAATGGTTGTGTTATTCTGCCGACCACATCTGAATAAGTTGGAAAGCCCTGAGCAGAAGACTTCATAAAAAGAATGACCTGCCACGCTCAAGGCTTTGGAAAAAATGGATGTCAGCAGAACTAAGTTGCAGCTTTTCTTGGGTGTTAAGGAAATGAAGAAAAGGTGGGGAAGGTGCTTGTGTAGACTGTAGAGTGTGGGCTATCTAAAGATACACACTTTGTGTCATTACAGAGATTAGATAAATTTCAGGAAAAACGTCACTGAGCCTGAAATAGAACAGTTCATCACTGGAGAAAACATTGGTCTGTGAGGCAGGATATCAACATACACTGAGTGCGAAGAGGTTCCTTGTGTGTTTTGTAAGGACTGCGTGACGGAAGGTGACGGAAGGCATCCTGGACAAGACGCAGGATGCTTGGAGAGAGGCTGTGGGTCTCGGTGCATCATGAGGGGAATCGGCTAGGCAGCACGCCAGGTGGTCCTCTTGGGGGCCGAGGGGATCTGAGAGTTGATGACACACTTTCTTGGTAATAACAGGAGAAATCATGCAAATGATTGCCCAAAGAATCTAGACTTTTTTTTTCCAACCCTTATAACTCTTGTAAATCCATCATTCTTTTTAAACTACTTTTGAAATATGAGGGGATAGTTCTTGCTGGCGTTTCACTTTCCTTCTCGTTTTTAGGAGATCTGGGGGGAAGGGCTTGAAGCTGAGGGTATCCTGCCACGTCGAACTGTTGTTCTGCCACCAGGTCTCAGTGTGGCAGCCGGCAGGCTCCCCTGGGTGCGCCAACAGCTGCTGTTGCCTCTGCAGGGACCCCACCAGCATCTCTCACTTAGGCCAAGAGTCAGATGGGCGGGAGGGGGCTGGTGGAGATTAATTAGCAGGAGGAGCCAGCTCGTTAGTGGCCAGGGGGTGTCTGCTGGGAAGCTAAAAGGGAAGCGACAAGGGGAATTAGCAACAAATCAGTATTAAAACGCAGATAGAAAGGCCTCTGCTAAATCACTATGCTCATTCCCATAATGAGAGACCAGTAAATAGAGGCGTCCCACCAGAGAGTCTGCAAATTGCATGCAGGGGTGACGGGGGGTGGGGGGGGATCCTGCAGAGAGCAGTGACAGTGCTTCAGGGCTTGCAGAACTGTGAATTGGAGAAGAGGGAAAAGGATGATTTAGTCAAGTGATGTAATAACCGTTTTCAAGAATCAAAGGGGCTGTTATGCTGAGGAGGGTGGCCAGCTGTCCCCTCTCTCCAGTGAGGCTGGAACAAAGGGGCTTGAGTTGACAGGGAAGGGCGGGGTGGGCGACCGGGTGGGAAGTGGGAGGTGGCACGTGGCATGGGGGGGCGGGGGGACACGGACTGCTGAGCGCAGGCGGAGTGAATACCCAGGAGTAGAATGATGAAGCCTGGAGATGGTTCTCAGAGTGGACCCTGCAGATTATCATGCCTGGAGGTTTTAGGACTAAGGCCAGTCGGGGTGGGAGCCCTCCCCCACGAAGACGCCCTGCGGAACTGGTTGTGCTGAGCAGGAGGGCAGAGCACCCCCTGATGGTCAGGGGTGCACTGTTCTCAGCGTGCTGGGTCTCAGGGATGGCTGACCCAGAGCCCCCAAGGCTGACCCAGCTGTTGGGGGCATGGGGCCAGGGGGCTGGGCTGGCGGGGGGCAGTCCAGACCTCCCCTCCCATTCCAGATGAAGCCTCCCCGCTACCTTGAGATTCTCACCTGTGTTTCTGCCTCCTTCCTGCCCCACTTCCATGACCAGGGCCAGTTCAACTCACCCACCTTGTTGCCACCAGCCAGACCCACCCCCGGCACACGCTTCCAAGTAATTCGGTAATAATGCCAGCAGCCCAACCAAAAACAAGCCAAGACTTTGATTCTACTAAAAAAAAAAAAAAAAAAACAAACGCAGTCGTAGACCCATTCTCAGAATCTCTTTTGAAGTATCGAGTGTGGAGTTCTCTGATTCTAGAGGGGATAGCTACTGACTATATTAGGAATAATCTCTCTCTAATCTTTTGAGAGCAGAGGCTGTAAATTCAGTTCGTGTAATGCCGCAAAGTCTGCCTCAGAGATTGTTATTAGCAGAGAATTCCTCCCAGATTCTCGATGGCTATCAGTCTGTGATGGTACTTGTCTTATATTAATATTTCTTGTCTCGGAGCAATATAATGGAGGATGAAACTCCACTTATTGAACCTTTGCTAAGATGGGCAGAGAGTAAATAGAGCCACTGCTTGGCTTCCATGCCAAATCCTCATATAAATCTGAGTTCATCTCTTCTCTGATTTCATAGGTATTCATCATGAGTATCACCAGAATCGGGCAATGATTAATCTTCCCAGCAGTTACCAGGCATCATCATGCTTGCCTAATGGGAGCAATCAGTGGCTTAATCACTGAGCTTTGTGCAATTAGATGATACAAATGACACCCTACCTGGCCAAACGTTTCTTTCACTGGAGATCATTTTGTTTGTTTCCATGGAAAAGTTGCAGCTGTGGGCTGGGCCCAGGTCGCCGGTGGTCCAGGGCTCCGGCCAGGGATTGGGCGGCAGCCTGCAGAGCCCTAGCATGCAGCTGGTTGGAGCACCTGGACGCATTGGTGAAGAAGGCCAAGGTGGTGGTCTTCCTCAAGGGGATGCTGGAGTAGCCCCAGTGCGGCTTCAGCAATGCATTGCTGCAGATCCTGCAACTACTCAGCCTACAACGTGCTGGATGAGCCCCAGCTCCGGCGAGGCATTAAAGACTACTCCAACTGGCCCACCATCCTGCAGGTGTACCTCCACGGTGAGTTCGTGGGGGGCTCTGACATTCTCTTGCAGATGCACCAGATCGGGGACCTGGTGGAAGAACTGAAAAAGCTGGGCATCCGCTCCGCCCTCTTAGATGAAAGACCAGACTCAAAGTGAGGGGGTGGCCTGGGCGAGGAGCTGCTGATGTCAGAGTCTCACCTCCAGAGAAGCCTCACCCATTCTGCTCTTCAGCTGACCGTTTGCACTGGTTCCTCCAGTTTGTAAGCAGACGGGTGATTTTAGCCTGTCTGGTGTTTGGCAAGGAATATCCCATCATGAACAAAATCGTAACCACTGCACTGTTGTAGTCAAGGTCGTGTTACGATTGTTGTCAACAAAATTCCTTCTTCTGTTGTCCTGTGCCCTCTGCCTGATTCAGGAGTAAACCTCGGAGCTTCTGAATTCTTGTTATTATTCATAGGTCCTCCTCAAATATGTTAGTCTACAAAGATAATACAACCTCCTTCCCCAGATATTTTTGTAGCTTGTTCTGTTAAGGAAAATGATGGACAAAGAAGAAAATAAGATAACCGGGTTTTCTGGTTTTTTAAAAAGATAAATGGCCAACCACTTGGGGAAAAAAATAATTTGCAAGGTCTAGGAGGGCGTGGCATCTGGGAGCGGTGGCCTGGGAATGCTGTAACCAGGCTGACGTCTCTTCTTGACATCAGCCCAAGAACTGAGATCAAAAGATCATGGCCCCACTTTAACCTCTGCATCTTAAATAGGATGCAAACCTGCATCTTACAGGTTTGTCCGGGAAAAACACTTTGGCCAATTTTTTAAAAAAATAGCATATAAGTCACATGGACTTCCCAGATGTGGTAAAGAATTTGTCAATGAAGGAATTGCAAGAGACGTGGGTTTGATCCCTGGGTCAGGAAGGTCCCCTGGAGGAGGAAATGGCAGCCCACTCCAGTATTCTTGCCTGGAGAATCCCATGGACAGAGGAGCCTGGCGGGCTGCAGTCCATGGGGTGCAAAGAGTCAGATACGACTGAGCGACTGAGCACACAGCGCGCCTGTGGTGAAATTCAGCACATTCTAGTGGTTTTCAGTAGATGGTGTGCAAACATAACCCCATTCAACCCCAGAACGCTTTCACCGCTCCAAAAGGAGACCCTGTGCCGCAGCAGTCACCCCTCCACCGGCCCCTGGCAGCCCCTCACTGAGGCTATAGCTCCACCTGTTCTGGGCATTTCATATTAATGCACATGCAGTCATACAATGTATCCCCTTTTGTGTCCGGGACCTTCCATTTAGCACATTTGTGAGCTTCAAGCCTTCACTTCTTTTTATGGTTGAATAATATTCCATCTTACGGAATGTTCTACATATTCTGGAATGTTTTGTGTTGATCCGCGCAACCCACTGATGGGCATGTGGGTTGTCTGCACTCCTTGCCGTGGTTTGTTTGTTGTAAGTAGTATTACTTTGACTTTATGTATCCAAGTTTTGTGTGAACGTGTGTTTTCAGTTGTTTTACGTATTTGCCTAGGAATGGATTTGCTGGGTGATATGGTAGTTTTATGTTAAGTTTTAGAAGGCCTGTCAAGCGCTTTCCACGGTGGGCTCATTGTTTTACACTCTTGGCAGAAATGAAGAGGATTCCTGTTTTTCGATATCCTTGCCAACTCGTGATTTTCTCCTTTTCAGATTAAAGTCAGCCTGAGTGTGTGTGAAGTGGTATGTCCCTGTGGTGACTACTAACGATGTTGAACATCTTTTTATGTAGTTGTATGTGTTCTCTGGGAAAATATCTATTCAAATTCTTTGCCCATATTTTAATTGGACTATTTATCTTTTTTAATGTGGAGTTTTAAAACGCCTTTATATGCAGGCAGATCTCACTTTATTGTGCTTCACAGATATTGTGGTTTTTACATATTGAAGGTAGTGGCAACCCCATGTTGTTAGAGGATATTTAACATTTTTTTAGCAACAAAGGGTTTTGTTTTTTTTTAACTCATTTGGCTGCACTGAGTCCTAGCTGCCACATGCGGGATCTTTAATTGTGGCATGCAGGATCTAGTTCCCAAACCAGGGATCAAACCCAGGTACGCTGAATTGGGAGCTCAGTGTCTTAACCACTGGGCCACCAGGGAAGCTCCAATAAAACATTTTTTGATTAAAGCCTATAAATTATTTTTATACATCATGCTACTGCACACTTAAACTATAATGTAAATATAGTTTTTATGTTCACTATACTCAGTTGCTGAGTTGCACCTATCTCTACGACCCCATGGACGATAGCACACCAGGTTTCCCTGTCCTTCACTGTCTCCTGGAGTTCGCTCAAATTCATGCCCGTTGAGTTGGTGATGTTAGCTAACCATCTCATCCTCTGCCGCCTCCTTCTTCTTTTTGCCTTTAATCTTCCCCAGCATCAGGGTCTTTTCCAATAAGTCAACTTTTCAGATCAAGTGCCAGAGTACTGGAGCTTCAGCTTCAGCATCAGTCCCTCCATTGAGTATTCACACAATGAATATTATGTGCACTGGGCAGCCATGTACCTCACCTTATCTCCATAAGGTGAGTTAACTTGTGTACCTTACCTTATCTTTATATTCACCTTGTTGCATTGATCTGGAAACGAACTCATAATATCCCTGGGGTCTCCTTGTATTTTAGATACAAGATTCATACCAGATCCATGATTTGCAAACATTTCCCCCCTTCTCTACATTGTCCTTTTACTTCCTTGAGTGCTCCTTTGATATGCATAGTTTTTAATTTTGATGAACATTTTGGTCAACTTTAATCAAAAGTCTTGGGTCAGTGTTTCTGAACTTGTTTTCAGTATCATTCCACTAAGGAGAAAATTCTAATTTAATTTGACAAGATGCATTAAAAGTTAAGGGACAGATTTTTGTTAAACAGCCTTCAGCTTTAAAAGGCCCCAAGTCACTGCAATATATAAGATTTCCTCCAACAATCAACTTTTCCCCTTGGGGAGCAATTTTGCTGCCTCGATTCTGCCAAGAATTTAGGCGTTAGGTCAAAGCTAGTGCCCTTCAACTGAACTAGGGTGATGTGGGATGTGAGATTCTGTGGGCTCAGTGAGACTGGATCCGGTGTTTCCATACACACTCAGCTAGTCCCAGTGGGGATGGTTCCTCTGGCCACGTTCAGGGGTAGGATAACGAGGCTGTGCGACTTTTCTGAGAAATGCCAGAGGGGACATTGGTCCATGGAGACTCTAGAGTAGCATCCTGGGTGCTGCTGGATGCTGGGGAGTGACTGGACTGCTGCTGCCCCAGTGTAGCTCCTAAGAAAATCCATGTCAGTCTCTTGCCCATCTCCGAGAGCACCAGGACAGTCTGGACCTCCCAAAAGCTGAAGAATCTGTTCTTTACTTAGTGAACAGGTAGAGCTGGTCTGCATTAGGGGTGTGGGGTTTCCCTAGTGAAGTGAAAAATGAACCCAGGAAACGTGAACTCTTCCAGAAGAATCTTGAGGTATCCTGATGGCTTTAGAGCCCTGGGAGCCTCCTCTGAAGTGTAAGAGGCCACAGAGATGGCTGGGTTGTCTACTGTGGCTGGACTGCCTGAAATCCCGAACAGCCCCAGAGCTACCCTGACTTTTGAAACTAAAGGCTTCCTGGTGGCTCCGACAGTAAAGAATCTGCCTGCAATGCAGGAGACCTGGATTTGATCCCTGGAAAGGGAGGCTCCCCACTCCAGTGGGTAAGAAATGGCTACCCACTCCAGTATTCTTGCCTGGAAAATTCCATAGATAGAGGAGCCCAGAGAGCTACAGTCCATGCGGGTCTCCAAAGAGTCAAAAATAGAAGTGGGTGCATGTGGATCACTCCTTTGGGAGTAGACAAGATGACCTCAAACATGTGAGAATCCTGACTTCTATACCAGTTCCCACCCCCACCACCACCCCCAGCCCCACCCCCAGCCCCACCCCTGGACACAAGAAGTACCTTCTGGTGAGCTGACTCATAGGTCATACAGGACAGAAGATAGTCCGGTTGAGAGTTGCTAGGCAACAAGCGGAGACGTGACCAGCTCAGAATGAATGGCTACAATGGGTGTTCTGGATGACCTGTGACTTTTGTTTGCTTTTTATCTCCATTCTGATTGTTCAGATAATTAAACGTGGCTGTCCAGTCAGCCTGTCACTGAGAAGCCTGCTCTTCTGCAGCAGGTATTTAGTTTCCAAGGAAGGGATAGAGACAGTAAAATTGATGTACCGTGCGGTTAGAGCTCATGCTTCATGGCTTGTTTCCTTTCTTCTTCCTCCTCTCCTCCTCCTCATCTCCCTCATCTTCCTCCTCCTCTTTCTTGTCTTCTCCATTGGACAAAATAATGTTTCATTTCCTAATTTTAAAAGTAGGCATTATCCTCCACCAGAGAAGATTGAAAGATTAATTTATCTCAAGAACCAGTGTAAATGATCTCTTGGTTAGTGTTTTCTTTGGTGATAAATATCTCACTTCTGGTCTTCTTGCTCCATATTTAGAGGAAGTTGAGTTTTCTTGGATAGTTTTCTGGAGACCTTTAATTATCTAGAGGAAACCATATGGTGAGGTGAACATGTCGAAGATATAGAAATCCAGAATAAGAAAGCTTTTAAAACTGGACACATTTAATCAATTCTCTGTGTCCAATGTGTTACTCAGAGGAATTGATAATATACTTTTTTTCCTGGAGAAACAGGTGGCAGTTGAATTTTTAGAACAGTTTACTATTAAGTGGACATTTTGGCATAAAAAAACAGTGAAAACATGGATGCTTCATTATTTATCGTCTTTTATGACAAAAATACCTTGTTAAGTATCACCGAGGCTGCAAAATAACATGACCTCATGTCTGTGATCAGAGACAGCTCATTATCTAGTGAGTCAAAATTAAAACGTGCAAGGACTGAGTAATACTCCATGGTGCATACGGACCACATCTTCCTCACCTGGCCATTTGTCGATGGGCCTTCAGGTTGCCTTCATGTCCTGGCTACTGTAAATACTGCTGCAGTGAGCACTGAGCGTGCATGTGTCTTTCTGAATTATGGTTTTCTCAGGGGACATGTCATAAAAGGGAAGGAAACTGGGTCATTTGTAGAGATGTGGATGGACCTAGGGCCTGCCATGCAGAGTGAAGTAAGTCCAAAACAGAAAAATAAGTATCGTATATTAACGCATATATGTGAACTCTAGGAAAATGGTACAGATGAGTCTACTTGCAGGGCAGGAAAGGAGATGCAGACATAGAGAATGGACTTGCGGACATGGAGGGGGCGGGGAGGGTGAGCTGGATCGGGAGACCAGCTTTGACATATATACGAACAACCACATGCAAGACAGATAGTAGTGGGAAGCCAAGGCATCATGCCATTAGTTCATGAGGACCCTAATGAGTTAAATGGGTTAAATCCATATATGCATGTGCGTATAGCAGAGGGAGCTCAGCTCAGTGCTCTGTGATGACCTAGAGGGCTGGGATGGGGGTGGGGGGAGGGCCAAGAGGGAGGGAATATATGTGTACATATAGCTGATTCACTTCGTTGTACAGCAGAAGCTAACACACCACTGTAAGGCAAAATAATAATAATAATAATAATAATAATATAACCCAAAACTTGTACAGGAAACCGAAACCAAATCATTGGAAAAGCAGTCCTATAAGGAGAGGCCACAAAGGCTAGTATTTCAGAAGAAAGCACGTTAAGCTCAGCTGATTCAAGTGCAAGTCACATTTAAGTGAGATGATGAGAAAATAAATAGAATTTAAGACACTAGATATGGAGGAAAACATTCAGGAGGGGGTACCTGGGCAGAGGTGCAGAGGTCGGACAAGGAAGGAACAGCAGCCGATGGAGAATGGTGACCGCACACCGTTCTAGGACTCACATGAGCAATCCAGAATGTGATGGGCATAGCCACACTCCCCAGCGTTTAGCAAATGCTGTGATCAAGCAAAGTGATCAAGGAAATAGCAAACCACTCCAGTTTTCTTGCCTGGAGAATCCCTCAGACAGAGGAGTCTGGCGGACTCCATGGGGTCACGAGAGTTGGACACGACTTAGTGACTAAACCACCACCACCAAGCGATACAGTTGTGGGAGAAATGGTCTCGTAATGGGTGGACCAGAGGCAGAGAGATGATCAGGAGCATGGTCAGGGAATTCAGGAGCGAGATGCTGAAGGCATGGAGGTTGAGAGGGTGGGCAGTGCAAGCAGGAAGGAAGGGCTGGAAATGCAGACTGAACCACATGGAGAAAACTGCCCAAGGCTAGGCAACTGATTGGCTATGCTGCTGCTGCTGCTGCTGCTGCTAAGTCACTTCAGTCATGTCCGACTCTGTGTGACCCCATAGACGGCAGCCCACCAGGCTCCCCCGTCCCTGGGATTCTCTAGGCAAGAACACTGGAGTGGGTTGCCATTTCCTTCTGCAATGCATGAAAGTGAAAACTGAAAGTGAAGTCGCTCAGTCGTGTCCCATCCTCAGCGACCCCATGGACTGAAGCCCAACAGGCTCCTCCATCCACGGGATTTTCTAGGCAGGAGTACTGGAGTGGGGTGCCATTGCCTTCTCCATGGCTATGCAGGGAGGTGAAAAAGAGAGGAAAGAATGAAAAATGAATGGAGAATTTCATGTCTGCATAATTAGAAACATGATGAAAAGCGAAGTCAGGAGGAGGGGGTGGTTTGGGAGGGAAAATTATTGTGTGTTTCAGGAGCTGAAGGTCCAATAAGCAGATGCAAGGGGTGAGTGGCAAGAGACAGGTACCTCTGTAGACGGGTAATATGAGTCACTTTTCTGCAGGTGCAGGAAAGCTACATCTGTGTGGTGAGATTCCAGTTGGGGAAGAAAAATAATTTTAGGAAAGCTTGTTCTCCAGAGGCAATGAGACTCCAATGCATGAACTCTTCTCCTTGCAAGAGTTTAGGTCCTACAGGGCATCTCACGGCACCTCCAGTTCCATTATGTTCAGACCAAGTCCTCTTTATCCTCATCATCCTCTGGTTCTTATCTCAGTTTTTGGTGCCAATAACAACCAGCTAGGGATTCCCTGGTGGCTCAGCAGTAAAGAATCCACCTGCAATGCAAGAGACCTAAGAGATGCAGGTTCGATCCCTAGGTCAGGAAGATCCCTTGGAGAAGGGAATGGCTAACCACTCCAGTATTCTTGCCTGGAGAATCCTGTGGACAGAGGAGCCTGGTGGGCTACAGTCCCTGGGGTCTCAAAGAGTTGGACATGATTGAAGAGACTGAATACAGGCACTCAGCAGCCAGGTAAGCCAGCAAACAGGAAACCCGGGAACATCTGGACTTCTCTTTTCACCTCTGCCATGACTTTTAGTAAACGTAAGTGCTCAAATGTAATGTAGTCAATCCTTATGTTTAGTGGGTTTTTTTGGTCTCATTAAAGAAAGTTTTATTCATAACTCATGAGGATATTTCTCTATGCAATTATGTACACACTTTAGCATTTTCTTTCCACATTTGTGGCATTTATCCACCTGAAAATAAACTTTTGATGTATAGTAGATGAGGCAGGGCTCTGATTTCACGCGTGTTTCTTCCATGTAAATAACTACCTCAGCATTTATCAAAAGGATGCATCCTTTGGTCTTAAGTGTCACCATGGGCTTGGATCAAGAGCACGTGCATATACGGATTTGTTTCCGTTTAATCCACTAGGTTCTTTGTGAACTAATGGCATGGCGCCTTAGTTACCGTACTTTATAATAATGCTTCTGATGTGGTAAACAGTTTTTCCATTTCCTAATTCATTCTTCTTCGAGTGACTTGGATATTGAAGTTCCTCTAGAAGCCTTTCACTGTTGGTATGTAGAAATGAAGTTTATTTTTATATGCTGTGTTTTTGTAAACTTTCAATGTTGCTAAATTTTCCTTTTGATTCTAATGGATTCTTTATGAATTCATTTCTGTATATAAAATTCATATCATCTCCATTTTCAGTTCTTGTATTTTTCCTTTCTTTGTCACTCTTGCCTGTCCTGACGGCTGGGCCCTCCAGTACACTGTGGAGAGAAATTCCTGATGTTCTTGTATTTTTCCCTTCTTTGTCACTCTTGCCTGTCCTGACGGCTGGGCCCTCCAGTACACTGTGGAGAGAAATTCCTGATGTTCTTGTATTTTTCCCTTCTTTGTCACTCTTGCCTGTCCTGACGGCTGGGCCCTCCAGTACACTGTGGAGAGAAATTCCTGATGTTCTTGTATTTTTCCTCCTTTGTCACTCTTGCCTGTCCTGACGGCTGGGCCCTCCAGTACACTGTGGAGAGAAATTCCTGATGTTCTTGTATTTTTCCTCTCTTTGTCACTCTTGCCTGTCCTGACGGCTGGGCCCTCCAGTACACTGTGGAGAGAAATTCCTGATATAAAGCCTCATTTTCTTGTGTTTCTAATCTCAGAACAAAAAAGTTAACTTTTAAATGATTAATTGCAATATTTGCTATAATTTTCTTTTGTAGAATAATTTCATTAGACTGAGAAAAATCTCTTCTGTTCCTAGTTTATTAGGCAGTTTGTGATTTTTATCATGAAAAAACCTTTTATCGAGTGCTGTTTCCGCATTTGTGACTTTCTTCATTTGTTCTGTTATTATGTAGGATTGCATCAATTGATTTTCCAAAATCAAACCAACCTTGCACTGTGGAGTGAAACCTAATTTATTCGTGATAATTACACTTTTTTCCAGATTCAATCTGTTCATATTCTATTTAGACTTTTTGTGTATAGTGGTGGCTTAGTCTCTAAGTTGTGCTCGACTCTGCAACCCCATGGACTGTAGCCCCCCAGCTCCTCTGTCCATGGGATTCTCCAGGCAAGAATACTGGAGCGGGTTGCCGTTTCCTTCTCCAGGGGATATTTGAGAAATATTGACCTGTAATTTCCTTTTACCTACCGTTCTTGTCAGATTTTATATTAAGGTTTTATACTAATTTCAGAAAGTGACATGAGATTTTTTCTGTCCTCCAAATGAATTTATATGTATGTATTTATTTTTTTACAGAGGAAAGCTCTGTGATAAGACACTTGGACCTAGAGTTTTTCTTACAAGGTTTTTTTTTTTTTAAGCTCTTTATTATGGAAATATTCTGTTTATTTAATACATTTACTGGTATATTTGGGTTTAAATGTACCATCTTACTTTGTAGTTTGAACTTTCCCCACATGTTCTGTGTATTTTTCTCTCCTTTGTTGTCTCTTCGTTTAAAAGACTATTTTTTAAAATCCATTTTTAATTGGAGGAAAATTGCTTTAAAATGTTGTGTTGCTTTCTGTCTTACAACACGAATCAGTCATAATTATACCTGTAACACCTCCCTGTTGAGTCCCTCTCCCACCCTCATCCTGCCTGTCTAGGTCTTCACAGGGTGCCAGGCTGGGCTCTCTGTGTTATATAGCAGCTTCTCATTAGCTATTAACAGAGTATTTTTTAAATCAAATTTTCCTCTTCACTGGTATAAAAGTCAGGCACTCTACTTTTGTTCTTTTAATACTTATCCTAGAAATTGTACCATGCCTACTTAACTTGCTGCTGCTGCTAAGTCACTTCAGTCATGTCCGCCTCTGTGCGACCCCAGAGACGGCAGCCCACCAGGCTCCCCCGTCCCTGGGATTCTCCAGGCAAGAACACTGGAGTGGGTTGCCATTTCCTTCTGCAATGCATGAAAGTGAAAAGTGAAAGTGAAGTCGCTCAGTCGTGTCCGACCCTCAGCGACCTCTTAGACTGCAGCCTTCCAGGCTCCTCTGTCCATAGGATTTTTCAGGCAAGAGTACTTAACTTACTACTTTTAAAACAATTTGTTACTTTCATCCTTTTTTCAGAACAATGCAAGAAGATTATAACACTTGACTGTTTATCCTTGCCTGCTTAACTTATTATTGTTAAAGCTTTTTTAATCCTCAAGAGATTATTTTTGTATAGTAAATTTATTTAGGTTTATCCATGTATTTCCACTTTGTTGGGGCTTCCCTGGTGGCTCAGACAGTAAAGAATCTCCCTGCAATGCAGGAGACCCCAGTTCAGTCCCTGGGATGGGAAGATCCCTTGGAGGAGGGCATAGCAACCCACTCCAGTATTCTTGCCTGGAGAAACCCATGGACAGAGGAGCCTGGCAGGCTACAGTCCATGGGGTTGCAAAGAGTCGGATATGACTGGGTGACTGACACTTCTACTTTATTTGCCCTTATTTTCCTCTTGCATTTCAAACTTTCGACCTGGGCTAATTTTTCCTCTATTTGACCTATGTTCTTAAGAATTTCCTTTAGCCTGCTGTTGCCAGTGCTTTCAGTCTTTGTTATAAATAGCGATTGTTTAGCCCTCGTTCTTGGAGGATCTATCTAATGGATATAGATTATTTCTCCCCCACTCATTGAAGATGTCAGTTCTTTGTCTTCTGACTTCAATGGTTGTCAACAAGAAATCAACTAGGATTCTCATTCCTCTGAAGGACTGTCTTTGTCTCTCTTTCTACAAACACACTCACACGCATACTCATACACGTGTGGGTGTGTATATATATATATTTCTGGCTGCTTTTACGATTTTTATTATCCTTTCAGTTTTTGGACTTTCGTTTTAATCTGTCTTCATGTGAATTTGTTTTCATTTTTCCTGTTTGAAATTGGTTGCACTTTTGAACTAGAATCGTTAGATAAACTATGGCAAAACAGCTTGTGAGAGTAGGGAGGATTATGAGAAAGACATCACAAAGAAAGGAGCAGTCAGATTCAGAAGGTGTGAGAGGGAGAAGGAGAAAATAGAAACACGCCATCAGGACCAGATGCTTAGAAAAGGAGCAGTGACGTGTGTGAGTGTGTGTGTGTGTATGTGTGTGTGGTTGATGGTCATACTTGAATGAAACTCAGAGGCTACATAAAATTTGTATAAACTATCTTTCTTCTCAACGTCTCACTGAATTCCTAGTAGAAAGTTTTAAAAAGGAGATTTCTAATATTAATTCTTAAATTCTATAACCAGGGTGATAACTTGGAAGCATAATGCTGAACTATGAGGTCACAGTGATCTTGGGAGTTTTCCCTGAACTAAAAAGAATGTTAACTTTTCAGTTGTCTCATATAATTTGAACACGTTGTTTGAAAATTAGTGTAAAATGAGAACATCAGAAGCATGACATCAGTTTTCTTCATATTACATAAAATGCAGTTACCTTAAAACTCTTACAAGTGTCAAATACCCTGGAGTCGCTATTTGTTAAGAACGCAAGTAATGAAAAGTAGATTTCATTCCAGTAGCTTGATGCCCTGATTAATTAATTATGCTCAAAGACAGCCTGGTGAGCCGTGCAGAGTGCCCATCGATTTCCAGGATGCAGACAGGCAGGGAAGCCGAACCACGGGGAGCAGTTTTAATCCGTCAGTCCGCGCCGGCCCCTTTGTTGAAGCCGATTGCATTTGACACTCCAGGATCCCAGCACTCGGCCTGTGCTTCCGCAATTGGCTTTTCTCCTGCTTAATAAAGAAGCAGTAAGAGGCCCACAGGGTGCTCGCAGTCTGTCAAGTTCCTCCCTGTCGACTCCGCTTATCTCTTCATTCTCTAGTATTTCCCAGGCTACTGAGAGAAACCGTTACTTCCCAGAGAGATAAATGTTCTCAAGCCTTTTCCAGCCATAAGGGGAGCTCTGTGACCTCTGCACTCCATAGACCCCAAGGCTGGCTTGGGGGTTGGACTTGGGGCACCCACTCTTTCCTGGTTGACCTCTGTGTCCCAAAAGTGCTCTCACTGTTAGAGAGGATGTCCGTCTCAGGGCCCTGATACTGGCTAAGAAGAGGATTTTATATAGATCCAAACTCACCGGGAGCAATGTTGTAAGACTTGCTGTTCCAAAGTGTATTCGACGGTACTAGGTACCTACTCAGGCTTGCAATGAGCATGAATTTACCTATGTATGTGTGCAGGCACGCATGAGGGCCTGCTTGTTTCACAGTCTGAGCTGCAGGATTTATAGGGGATCTGCATGGGATCCATTCCACATTCTCACTTGATCCTGTTTTAGACTATCAGAAGCACAAGACAAGATTAAATTCCAGCGTCCAGCCCTGGAAAATGACAGTGAAGGCCGCTCTGTCTGGAGCTTACAGAAGGCTGAAAGGCTGTGGTGCAGTAGGATGGAAAAAGCCTGGACCACCCTCAGTCCTGACATTGCTGCTCAGTGGCTGGATGATCCTTCGGAGTTTTGCTGCACATGAACTGGGGATGATTCCTACCTTTTAGAGTTGCTGCGAGAGCCAAATGGGATAATGTACGTTCAGCACTTGTCCGGCAAATGATACAATGGACTGAACGTCCGTGTCTCCCAAAATTCATGTGCTGAACCCCTAACCCTAGTGTGACGGTACTGGGAGTCGGGTTCTTGTAGGTGATCAGGTCACGCGGATGTGCCCTCATGAGTGGGATTACTTCCCTTTGAAGAAAAGACACAAGAACTTGCTCTCATTCTGCCCTTCCCCCCACGTGGGGGCACGAGAAGTCTGCAACCCAGAGACAGGTGCTCACTGCACCATTGAGGCCCCGATCTCAGATTTGCAGCCTCCAGAGCGGTGAGAAAAATGTATCTTTTCTTTATCTGACATCATTAGCTATAGCACCCCCATCCCCATAAACTGAGAAACACAGTACCAGTTTAATCTAAGGGTGCTCCTTGCTAGCTAAGAAACAAGGATGTTGGTGCAAGCGGTCTAGACATTTTTTTCTGGTGCTTACACATTCTGACTTTAATACTGCAGTATCAGACTTTAGATGTCTATATTTACCAGTGTGACTTGTACAAATGTAGCTGGATTTTATCTCGAAATGTTCCTTCAGTATCTCAAAGGAGGTCAAAAGACAGAGAGATGGTAGCCAAGCGGTCTGTCTGAAGGGTTTTTTCCCTTTTGTCTATTTGAATGATTGATTAGCCAGGAACCTGAGTCACAGAGGGTCACAATCACAAAATCATGAGCTGAGGTGAGGGGGCTCTTTGTGAAACTCCTACTATGTGCTAGACATCTTCATACGGTCTCATTGAATCATGTGCAAAGCCCTCCAAAGTTGGAAAAATCAGCATCTCTTGTTTTGCAGATGAACGTAGGTCTCATGGGCAGAAAGGAGCAGAGTGAGAGGTTGAGTCCTTTCCCCCTGACCCTGATCCCTGCGTTTCCTCTTCGCCACTGCGCTGGGAGTCATGAGTCAGGGGCCCAGAGGAGAAGACAGATGGAGCGATGGGGTCCCTGGGGAAGAGGATGGTGGAGTCAAGGGCCCAGAGCCACTGATTCGACCCTGATGGGAACACAGGAGTGGTTGGTGGCCAGCATGTTTGTCTTGGGACAGAAACAAGCAGAAACTGGACAGCCTGCAGAAAGTCAAGGCCGAGCTTCCACCACATCCAGAAGCTCGGAGATCAAGCAAAGGGTCTCCCTTTCCACCTGCCTCTGTTAATGACTCCCATGGCCTCCTTTATGTGAAGATGCAACTGGTTTTCTGCTCTGGTTTAATTTCCTTAAACAACTGGGACCCAGAGAGACTCGTCATGATCCTGCAAATTCAGAAAAGGTTTATAAAGTGTGAAAAGCAATGGGAAAGTGTGGCAGTCACATAAATGCTGCACTTTAGGATTGTCTGATTCAGAAAAAAATAGAGACTTCTAGGGTTCTATAAAGCTGCACTTGCGTAGGACATTGAAATTGTTCTATTATTTGTTCATTTTCTTTTATGAAGTAGAGAGCCTGAGAGACAGAAGTGTAAGCAAAATATAATTCAATTTATAGACATTCAGCTTAAATATTTTTAGAAAATATCTGTTTACAGATCAGAGGTATGACTGCCCCAGAAACATGCCTGGACTATTGCTTCAGAAGCCAGCATCCCTTTATTCTTCACCAAAGGACTTGTTAGTAGGTTTCCAATCATAAGGATATTTTTTTTCTAGATTATTAACTTCATTTTACATGTTGCCATCCTAAATTCAATATTTTCTTATTTGATGGACAGCAGCTGATTGACTTTACTAAGCTTTTATATCCCATATTTCCTTCCTTATTCTGAGGTTCAGCCATTGCAGCTGCTGTTCCCCTGTTGGAACATTTAAAAAACATTTTTACTAAGCCCTGCTAGTGAATGTATTTGTAAGGGAGCACAGTTGACTCCTTACTTATGATCTACATTTGGCTAACGAGGCTGGTCCTTATCAGAAATTGCAGGATGAGATAGTTAGATAGCATCACCAACTCATTATAACTCATTAGACATGAATTTGAGCAATTTCCAGGAGATAGTGGAGGACAGAGGAGCCTAATGTGCTGCAGTCCACGGGGTCGCAAAGAGTCAGACACGACTTAGCCACTGAAAAACCATTGGTTCCTGGGTTTTGGTTTTAGAATAAAAGCAGTGTATGTGCAGCTGTTCTTGAACGTCCACCTTAAGGCGATGAAAATCGAGTGACCAAGATCTGAGTCGAGGGTGTCGCAGACCTGAGCCCCTCCTGCATGCTGACATCTTCTGGATCCCAGTGGGTTGGAAAGGAGGTAGGATCTCACTCTTCTGGACCCTGCTTTGTGTTGCTGAGGCCGGGGCTCTTCCAACCACGACGCCGCTTGGCCAGTTGGTTCCCGTGAGGTTCTAACAAAGAAGATGCTGGAGGGAGAGAGCACTAGGCTGGGGGTCAGGGTAGGACTTAATCTGCTCAGTGTGATGATTCTAGGAACCTGCATTCACCATGACAGGGCCTGTTGGCCCCCGTTTCCAGTTCTACCCACGCCCCCAAACCAGCCCCAGCGCACCCGCTCAGAGATAATACCAGCTGGACAAACACCCCCACAGCTAAGTTTTAGTGTCAGCTTCCTGAGTTTGACCATCAGTGCTGGTGATGCAACTTCCGCACATGCTCAGCCAAGTTTCTGAACCCTGATCAGCTCACCCTCTTCCCTTGGTGACCCCAGCTCAGAGAGTAGCTCTTCCCTGCACATTGTATCTTCATGTTACAATCTGGTTCCTTTTCAATGCTTTGCTGTTGTTCAGTCACCAAGTTGTGTCTGATTCCTTGTGACCCCACGGACGGCAGCACGCCAGGCTTCCCTGTCCTTCACTATCTCCCAGAGCTTGCTCAAACTCATGTTCACTGAGTTGGTGATGCCATCCAACCATCTCATCCTCTGTCACCCTCTTCTCCTTCTGCCCTCAATTTTTCCCAGCATCAGGGTCTTTCCCAGTGAGTTGGCTGTTCACATCAGGTGGCTTTGCTTCTTAGTTAGATAAATGTGTATGTTGATTTCTCTTTGTTAAAGTGACTAGTGGAATTTCCATGTTCCCGAGTGGACCTCAGCTAATGCCATCAAGTTCTTCATATATGAAATGGTGGTAAAAATACTCGCCTGTTATTATGGGTTGAATTGACTCCCTCCACATTCATATGTAGAAGTCTTAGCCTGCAGTATCTCGGGATGTGGACTTACTTGGGAATAAGGCCCTTGAGGATGCGACCAGTGAGGAGGAGGCGCTCCTGGAGTGATCAGGCTCCTAGTCCAGTATGACTGGAGTCTCTGTAAGAAGAGGACATCAAGACACAGACACATGAGTAGAGAGCACCCTTCAGTGACAGGCAGAGACGAGCAACGTGCCTGCAAACCAGGGGACACAGGGCTGCCACTGTCACCAGAAGCAGGAGACAGGCACGGAAGACCTTCCCCCCAGGGGCCTCAGGAAGAAATGATTCTGTCCACACCTTGATGCTGGACTTCCAGCCTCCAGAATTTTGAAGAAACTGCTCTCCATTGTTTTAAGCCATCTGGTTTGTGGGCCTTTGCAACAGCAGCCGTAAGAATGCACCTAACTTAGGGATCACTCATGAGCAGTAAACAAGGATTGTAGGGAGTCCAGTTTGGTGCCTGATGTGTACAGATTCTCAGTAAAAGGGAACTGTTCTTAACCTCATTCCTTTGACTGTTACAGGTCATTCTTGTGGTCTGTGCTTGGCTTCCTCTTGGTCCTTGACTCAGCTGCTGATGAGCGCTGTGGCAGGAGCACTCGTTGAAGGTTATCAGTGGGCCCCTCCTTTAGGATTGGTAGGCAGAGGGACCCCTCTGCAGGGTCATCCCAGCTCCTGAGCCCCCAGGGGTCACCTGAGGCCACTGTGACAGTGACGGTCTTACTTTGTCCCTCTGCACTGTCCTGCATCCTCCTCCCTTCACCCCAGGATGGTCTTCAGCAAACCTCTACACACATGCCCCTGTCTCTGAGTCTGTTTCCCTGGAGAGTCTGATACCTTAGAGTAAATACGAAGCCTGCATTTAGGTTCGGCTTCACCAACGGTTCGGCAGGTGAGGAATCCCCCTGCCATTGCAGGAGATACAGGAGATGTGGGTTCAATCCCTCCATCAGGGAGATCCCCTGGAGAAGCAAATGGCAGCCCACTCCAGTATTCTTGCTTGAAAAGTCCACTGGACAGCAGAGTGTGGCGGACTGTAGTCTAGAGTCTCAAAGGGCTGGACACAACTGAGTGACTAAGTACACACACACACACACAGACATGCTTGCATATATGTGTGTGCATGTTGTGCACATTTAGATCTTCCAAAATTGAATTTGCACAAGTACAGGGTCTGTGAGAGAACAACAGATTCTACAGAAATTCTTGTGATTTTATATAACTGTTAGTTCACCTAATGGCTCAACACTGTTTGTTCAGCAACATGAGCAAATTGCTGCATTCTCTGTCTGTTGAGTTTGACTTTGGAAGCAGTACGAATTCTCTGTAAGAAACACAGGAGATTATCAGGCTGTGCTTCTTATCTGTGTGTACTCAGTCACTCAGTCATGTCCAATGCTTTGCAACCCCATGGATGTTAGCCAGGCTCCCCCGTCCATTCGATTTTCCAGGCAAGAATACTGGAATGTGTTGTCATTTCCTCCTCCAGGGGATCTTCCCAACCCAGGGATTGAAGCTGAGTCTCCTATGTCTCCTGCAGGGCAAGCGGATTCTTTACCCAATGAGCCATCAGGCTGATTTAAATGTTATATTCCTAACCTGTAAAGGGGGTAGCCTCAGTTAGAATACACATCTGAGACTGCACAATCCAAGGACATTCTGTGCTGCAATGGGGTTTACTTTTGTCTGCTGAAAATAAAGATGATATTCTATGTGAACGCATGTAATCCTTCTGTCTACAGTAGAAGACAGGGCTGTAGATTTTAAATGCCAAATACCTAAAACACCTATGAATTTGCTCCTTTGTCCTATTTTAAAGATGCATTCAAAGTAATTTGTGATTGAGAAAGCATTTGAGTAGTTTGGAGCTTCAAATTCTATCCGTAATGGAATGCCGACTTTTCCCCGCACATCATTCACACGTCTAATGCCAGTGGCAACAAGTCAATCTAGAAATTGCTACCTTTCAAGAAGAAATGTAGAGTGCTCACTGTTTACCACGTGTGTGGGCTCGTGCACAGAATTCTCAAAGACATTCTTATCATCTAAGACATGAAAGAAAGAGAGTCTCAAATTCTTTTCAGCTTTGTCTCGGTTTTTTTTGTTTGTTTGTTTGTTTTCAGAATGGAAAGTTAAAAAGCATAAGAGGAGGGTACAGCAGGGCAGTGGCTTTTCAATGCTTCCAATAAAGGACGTCTTTTGTAATTTCATTAATTTAGTTAGAATTCATGGAGAAGGCAATGGCACCCCACTCCAGTACTCTTGCCTGGAAAATCCCATGGGCGGAGGAGCCTGGTAGGCTGCAGTTCATGGGGTCTCGAAGAGTCGGACACGACTGAGCGACTTCACTTTCAGTTTTCACTTTCATGCATTGGAGAAGGAAATGGCATCCCACTCCAGTGCTCTTGCCTGGAGAATCCCAGGGACGGGGGAGCCTGGTGGGCTGCGGTCTATGGGGTCGCACAGAGTCGGACACGACTGAAGTGACTTAGCAGCAGCAGCAGCAGTGAGAATTCATGAGATGCTTGTACTTTTAACAAACACTAATTGAGGAAACACATTATTGTAAAAGATATGAATTCAGTAACAGCTTGGAGTAGTTTTTTTATTTTATTAATCACAGTAGCATCAATATAGTTGTAAAGTATAGTATATGTGTGTTACAGAAAGTGTGTGTGTGTTTCTGAAAGTGTGAAAATGGCTCAGTTGTGTCCGATTCTTTGTGACCCCATGGACTGTAGCCCACCAGACTCCTCTGGCCATGGAATTCTCCAGGCAAGAATCCTGGAGCAGGTAGCCATTTCCTTCTCCAAGGGATCTTTCCAACTCGGGGATCAAACCTGGGTCTCCTGAATTTCAGGCAGATTCTTTACCCTCTGAGCACCAGGGAAGCCTAATTCAGTTCAAAGGAAATACACAACTGGTGCAGGAAATCCTGCACTGCCCCGGGATTCTGAGGCCTGGGGTTGGCACAGAGGGAGGGGGGAAGGACAGAAGTCCTGGGATCTGGAACCTGGCTTCCTGTTCTGGTTCCCCCTACTCCCCCGGGGGACGGGTAATCATGGAAAATTCAACCTTTCACTCACTGTGCCTTCTTATTCCTGAAAACAGTGTCAGCTTTAGAAGATCTGCTCATTTCAGAGTGACCTCCTGGGAGTCTCTTCTGAGTCTGAGTATATGGCACTTTGCAGTCAGCAGTTTCCAATGTCAAGGCACTGTTTCTACCTGCTGTGTGAATAATCTGCTGGTGACCCTTGTCTTGGCCTTAAAGAATTAATGAACACAGAGAGGGGATCAGGGCCTTCTGTGAACATTCAATTAACTGAGGAAGTGTCTGTGCAGTGGCAGTAATGGCCAGTGCTCGGTCCCCGGGAGGGTCCTCAGCCCAGGCTCCTGGGCTGGGCTGGTGGTTATTGATGGGGCCATTGATCACCCATTGTGCCAGCTCATTTTGGGTCTCCCCGGGGAACCCACTGTTCTTTCACTCTACTTCCTTTCCCCTACATGTACGCATTTGGCCATGAAAATGAGTCACACTGCCTTTCACTGAGTCAGTGTGGTAGTGATTTCTCTGTTGTTAACCAAGATCAGGTGTCTCTGCCTCCCTGATTCTCAGTTCTCTGCAGCAGTTCAAATACAGCTTATATCCGTGGAGTAGAAAATTTAATATCTTAGGATTTTAACTCTCTCCAAACTATTCCATCAGTTCAGTTCAGTTCAGTAGCTCAGTTGTGTCCAACTCTTTGCGACCCCATGAACCGCAGCATGCCAGGCCTCCCTGTCCATAACCAACTCCCGGAGTCCACCTAAACCCATGTCCATTGAGTCAGTGATGCCATCCAGCCATCTCATCCTCTGTCATCCCCTTCTCCTCCTGCACCCAATCCCTCCCAGCATCAGGGTCTTTTCCAATGAGTCAGCTGTCCTATAATGTTTATAAAATCTCAGTCAAAATTTCAGAAGGGTAAATAAATAACAAAAGGCACACTTACTTGGTTTTAATTGGAATCACATAAAATCCTGAGATAATTTTAGAGGAGAGTTAACATCATCATCTACGTCTTCTAACCCACAGAGAAAGCGAGCCCACTATTTATTCGGGTTTTGGTTTTCTTTTCTTTCTTTTTTTTTTCAGTAGTAATTTTGTAGTTTTCTGTGTAGAAGTCTTCTTTTTTGGTGTTTTTAAGATTATAAAGTATATTTAAGCATTTAAAAATTTTTTCTAATCATCTTTGATGGTGTAGTATCCACTAGACTTAGTAAACTGATTTATTACTTTTAGTATTTTTTATCTGTAGATTATTTTAGTTTCTTTTTTAAAAAGGATATTACCTTTTAATAATGAAACGACAGCTTAATTCTGCCTCTTTAACTTACTTTTTAAAAACATTTAAATAAAATATTTATAGATATGGTAAAAGTGTTATCATTCAGCCGTGTCCAATTCTTTGTGACCCCTTGGACCACGGCCCAGCAGGTTCATCTTTCCATGGAATTCTCCAGGCTAAAATGCTGGGGTGAGTTGCCATTCCCTTTTCCTGGGGATTAAACATGGGTCTTCTGCACTGCAGGCAGATTTTTACTGTCTAAGCCACCAGGGAAGCCCCTAGATATGGTGATGGCTCCTTTAATAAATATATAATTATTACTATTTTCCATATTATGATGGTTTTGGAAATATTTTTCTTAACAACCTTTCCATTTTATCTAAAGTTTCAAATTTTGAAATATATTTCTAATTTATAGATGTGTTCATTGATAGCTCAGTTGATAAAAAATCTGCCTGCAATGCAGGAGACCCTGGTTTAATTCCTGGGTTAGGAAGATCCCCTGGAGAAGGGCTGGGCTACCCACTCCAGTATTTTTGGACTTCCCTGTGGCTCAGCTGATAAAGAATCTGCCTGCAATGTGGGAGACCTCAGTTCCATCGCTGGGTTGGGAAGATCCCCTGGAGAAGGGAAAGGTTACACACTCTAGTATCCTGGCCTGGAGAATTCCATGGACTATATAGTCTATGGGGTCATAAAGAGTAGGACATGGTTGGGCGATTTTAACATATCTTTATTTTTTTAATTTGTGTAGAACCTACATAGCCACCACTTTTATCTTTCCTAGTATTTGTATTTGTACATTCTCTGTTTATGTTTTTTAATATTCATGCTAGAAAATTAATTTTGTTCTTCTAAGAAGCTTTTTATTTGATTCTATTTTGTTGATTTATGCTCTTTTAAAATTTTTATTTCTTTTTAACTGGAGGATAATTGCTTTACAGTGTTGTATTGGTTTCTAATATTGTATATTAACACCTATACATAGAATCTAGAAAATAATACTGGTTTATGTTCTTATCTTTATTATTTTCTTTTTCCGTTTTCTGGAGTTTAATTTACTGTTTATTTTCTAACATCGTGAGATAGACACATTTCTTAAGCAGGACACGGAAAGCACTGATTATTACATAAAAGGCCAATAAATTGTACTATATTAAGATAAAGAAATTTTGTTCTCCAAGAGACACTAGTGAGAGAATAGGAAAGAAAGCCAGAGAGAGGGGGAGACATTGGCAACACTTGTCTCAAGAAGGTATAAAGATAGCTACAAATTCATAAGCAAAAAGCCAATAACCCAATTTTAAAAAAAATGGGCACAAGCCTTGAAAAGGCACTTGGTGAAGTGGAGTGGGCAAGACTGACCACTAACCCACTAAGAAGGTCATCTGGGAAACGGAGCGGAAACCCACCACATGATTCCTATACTCCCCCTGAAACAGCTGAAAATGCTGATGAGTGGATAAGACAGTTTTAAGTATTGGAAGGTCTTCCCAGTCACTGCTAGTGGTGATGCAGCACCCCCAGTGGTGGGGCCTGCCGTGCAGGAGACCTAAGAGACCAGGCTGGATCCCTGGATCAGGAAGATGCCTGGCAGAAGGAAATGGCAACTGACTTCGGTATTCTTGCCTGTAGAATACCATGGACGGAGGAGCCTGTTGGGCTGCGCTCCATAGGGTTGCAATGATCAGACACAATTGAAGCAAGTTAGCACACGCACACACACACAGTATATGCTGTGCTGTGTCCACTGCTCGGCAGTGCCTGACTCTGTGCAACCCCATGGGCTGCAGCCCTCCAGGCTGCATGGGATTCTTCAGGCCAGAATACTGGAGTGGGTAGCCATTCCCTTCTCCAGGGGATCTTCAAAACCCAGGAACTGAACCCAGGTCCCCTGCATTGCAGGTGGATTCTTTACCAGTTGAGCCCCAAGGGAAGCCCAGGAATACTGGAGTGGGTAGCATATCCTTATTCCAGCAGATCTTCCTGACCCAGTAATCGAACTGGGGTCTCCTGCATTGCAGGTGGATTCTTTACCAACTGAGCTATCAGAGAAGTCCTCACACACACACACATACACACACACACACACATATCAGACACACTATATATATATTTATATATATGCTGCTAAGTCACTTCAGTCATGTCTGACTCTGTGCGACCCCATAGTCTCCCCCGTCCCTGGGATTCTCCAGGAAAGAGTACTGGAGTGGGTTGCCATTTCCTTCTCCAATGCATGAAAGTGAAAAGTGAAAAGTGAAAGTGAAGTTGCTCAGTCGTGTCCGACTCTTAGCGACCCCATGGACTGCAGCCTACCAGGCTCCTCCGTCCATGGGATTTTCCAGGCAAGAGTACTGGAGTGGGGTGCCATTGCCTTCTCTGATATATATATACACATCACATATATATGTATATGTAATACAGATGATGTACTCATAATATTTAATATACATATAGTATCAGTAATTCCGTCTGGATGTAAGAGAGAAAATCAATTCCCACATTCATTTTTGGCTGAAGGGAAGCCCGAGGCGTCTCCCATGAGGTTCTGACAGCATCACCACCAGAGGTGGCCTCCCCCTGGTGGGGCTGGGGGTGCTCTCGGACCCCCTGCTCCACTGTTAACGCATCCTCTTGTGTCTACCATGTACACTCGGAGCCCTCATGTGCAAAGTGCTTCTCAGTCTTCAGGTCTCACCTTTATGATTATTTCCAGCAGCTAAAGGCAAATTAAAGCAAATTCTTCTGAATTTATGTCATAGAAAATAATGCATTCTACAGTTCAGCCCCTTCCTCAGCCCTGAACCCCACTTGTGTCTGGTAATTACCCCCACCAGCTGTGAGGGTGACACTCGTCTTGCCAATGTCCCTTAATGTGCAGGGCACTCCACTGGGAATGTGAGTTCGATTTCTGAACTGGTGGCTCTGAGAGGGACTTCCATGATTCCAGAGGAGACACTGAATCTCTGTCATGTCCCCCAGTGCCTGTGACATGTTCTTCTAGACAAGTGTGTGGAGAAGAAATGTATGTCTGTTGACCACACTTCAGAAGACTAACAGAAGATGACCATGTGAAGTCCCTGTAACTTCTTCCCACAGGTGAGCAGATGTTACTTGGGCAGGTCCCTCTTTCCTTGTACTTGAGACTCATACCACAGATTAATGAATACAAAGCAGAGGAAGTTTGCTTATTTGGACTTAAACATCATCTTTTAATCCATTCAAGATATGCATTGAATATCTGCTATGCACTGGGCACAAAGCCATCTGCTAGGGAATGCAGAGATGATCAAAACATCCCTGGGGAACTCCCAGTCCACCTAAGACTAAGCCAAGCACCAATGCCCCCCCGCCCCCCGCCGCCCTGCCTTTTACATTTAATGCAAAGTGATGGGGTATGAAGGGTTAGGAGACAGTGCTAAAGAAGCTTCACTGTTGAGGGTCAGGGAAGGAAGACTGGAGCCTGAAAGATGTCTGGGCTTCAAACATCAAAAGCAAAACCAGAACATCACTGGAAACCTGCCACCTGTGGATGCCCACTCAGAGTAGTCTGTACCACCCACAAATGTGTTCAGCGTTCCTTCTGTGCATCACCACGTGACTCAGGATGGACGGTGTCTTCACTTACCCCAGCCACAAGCAGCATGGAGAGGAGCCATTATGATCATGACTGCTAAAGAGGAAAGTTTGGGCAAAATAATTCCAACAAAGCATTCTATTGAATTGTTGAGCTAAAAGCCAGTAAGTCTGATTTTTTTTTCCCACTTAAACTTAATGTCAAAAGCATCTCACTTGTCAAGAACTTAATTTGGAACATTATA
The DNA here is from genome assembly GCF_027580195.1 of Bos mutus. Classification (NCBI taxonomy): domain Eukaryota; kingdom Metazoa; phylum Chordata; class Mammalia; order Artiodactyla; family Bovidae; genus Bos; species Bos mutus. The sequence goes on from NC_091636.1 coordinate 66,858,120, forward strand.
GACATTAGAGTCTCTTTCAATCTGCTCAATTGGTGCCTCAGTTTCTTTCCCATGGTGTCTCCAAACCTAGCCTGCTGCCTGGAGTAAATGCAGGTACTGAGTAAAAGCAGCACATGAAAAACATCCTTGTTCTACAGAAGATGCTGAGTAGGGTACCAGGAGAGGTGCTCAGTAGAATTTGCCTGATAAATAATGAGTCCAGTGGAGGTTGGAAGAGTCAAGAGGCACCACCCAGACACACACACACACACACACACACACACTTGTTTTATGTTCAACTTTCAAGTCTTGCCATCTGTGAACAAGGTGCAACCAAACCCCTGGCACATTGCTTTGCCAGAGAAATCACTAGGCTTCATTTCTTCATTCCAAACTGCGGAGTCTGGCTTGAATGTTGCTTCACAGAAACCCATCTCCATATGAAAAGCAGACTCACATTTCCTTCCACCTCTTGGAACTCTTCATCTCTCAGGAGAGGCCGTACTTCCTTCTTTGAGCTAAACCTCCCCAGTATGAGCATTGACATTAACAAAAGCACCCAGTGGCCTCCCGGGCTGGCTGTCTTCCTCTTACACAAAACTGTGCCGGAGTGTTCCCCAGTTCTCAGATGCACGTCTTTAATAAGTATCATATTAACCTTTCAAAAATAGAGATATCTTTGCAGTTATGCACTTTCCCCCTGATTTTGTCATTAAATGGACAGTGTGTCTGTATAGAATGTGTGTGCTCACTTCAGTTGTGTCCAACTCTTTGTGACTCTGTGGACTGCGGCCCACCAGGCTCCTCTGTCCATGGGATTCTCCAGGCAAGAATACTGGAGTGGGTTGCCATTCCCTTCTCCAGGGGATCTTCCTGATACAGGGATCAAACCGGCCTCTCCTGTGCTGGCAGGTAGATTCTTCACCACCAGTGCCACCGGGGAGGCCCATAACAGCGACTCTGAGTTAAGGAGTTGCATCCTGTCCAAAACGTTGCTTCCGTAAAGAGAGATAGCTAATGGAGAGAAAGTGAAAGTGTTAGTCTCTCCAGTCATGTCTGACTCTTGTAACCACATGGACGGTAGCCTGCCAGGCTCCTCTGTCCATGGTATTTCCCAGGCAAGAACACCAGAGTGGGTTGCCATTTCCTTCTCCAGAGGATCTTTCTGATCCAGGAACCCAACCTGGGTTCACCTGCATCGCAGGCAGATTCTTTACCTTCTGAGCCACCGAAGGAGATGCTATCTTTTCCTTCCCAGTAGACTTGATGTGGGGAGAAAAGTGGTATTTGGCTTTAAGATTCTTGTCCATTGGCTGGCTGTGTGGTTCTGAGCAGTTGCTCATCATGACTGCTAAATGCAGGGGGCCAGCTGGGCAGGGACACCTGGGCTCTCCATGGTCTCAGGCTTCCTCTTTGCTTTTTTACCAAATGGATGTCACCGTCACTCATGCATTTGCTTCACTGAAGAAATTTGTGGTCCAGGAAGCACTACTGAAGAGAGGAGAACTGGAGTTACATAGACCAGATGTCAAAGTACACTCACTGCACCAACCAGCCGTGTGACCTTGGGACAACCACTCACCTTCTCTGAGTAGGGAGGAATGATCACGACATCCCAGGCACCTGGAACCTTATAGGGGGCAAGGGCAGCCTCTCCTTCTCCTCCCTCTATGGTGAGAGCATGCAGGAAGCTCTCTTATTGTCCATGGTGAGCTTGTCCAGAAGACAAGCTTTATTACTGTCCATGTCCATATCAGAAAGATCAGCGATATTAGGGGACCTGGCATCAGAAGCAGTGCCAGAGAGATACTGGCCCGAGACCTTCAACTGCTGGGGCTGATCCGTGGATCGTTGGCAAGGAGACTGAGCCAATGAGTCAAAAGGGATCACTTTAGGGAGAGAAGGTTTCCCTTCCCCCATGGATTAGCAGTTAGAGATGCAAGATGATCGTGGCAGGCATGAGTGATGAATGCAGAGATTCATGGTTCTCAAGTTAAGGCCTCCTAACAAGTGTTGGAAAGGCAGCATCTGCTGCTGCCTGTTGATCACTCGGGGTCTATCCCATATGGTATTTCTGGAACGAGGACCAGAGGAATAAAAGTGACTTACAGGTAATTATGGGCAGAGAAACTCAGTAATCTTCTCATCTTTCATTTGAGGCCATCAGAATTGACAGTTTCTGCCTTGACATCTTGATATGGGGCTTGGCCCATGGAGTGACACCAGGCATTTAGGGCTGGGGTTGTTGGGGAAGGGGCAGCTGGTCAGCAACAGCGCCGACATCCATCTGCTGCTGGGATTCTTTCACCCAGGACATGCTCGGAGGAACATGGAGCAGTGGGACTTTTACTGCTGGCAGGAGGGAATAGGCCAGAACTGGCTGCAGAAGCTGGGGGTTGGGGGTGAGTCCCGTGGGACCTCCTGGGTCCTCCTTGGGAAGATGCTGCCTGAAGGTGATCTCAGGCATCGCTTGGCCCCTTGCTCAGTGACCTCGCCCTTTGAATGGACTTGCCAGGCACAGAGGTCTCTGTTTATGAGGTGGAACTGAATACAGAACAGGCCTCTGCTGACCCGAAACACATAAGAATTCACACGGAAGCATTTTCTTTCCGTGGCGGCAAGTCACATTATGATCCCTGCCCTTCTGACTTTGCATTAGATGAGCATCCACACAGTGCGGTTATCACAAATCTTACATGAGGTTTGAGGGCAGGGGGAGTTGGATGGAGGGGACCCGGTCCGGGTCTGCTGTTGGTGGCTGATTTCAGAGCTTCCATGACCTCTGCATAGCCTTGCCTGGTGACTCACTCTCTGTCTCAACTGCTCGTCCTATAAAATGGGTACAGCAGAAGCCTGGGATCACAGCTTCACAAGGGGGTGGCTCGGTGTTTTGTGTAGTGTTCAGCTCAGTTCAGTTGCTCAGTCGTGTCTGACTCTTTGTGACCCCAAGGACTGCAGCACGCCAGGCCTTCCTGTCCATCACCAACTCCCTGAGCTTTCTCAAACTCATGTCCATTGAGTCAGTGATGCCATCCTACCATCTCATCCTCTGTTGCCCCCTTCTCCTCCCACCTTCAATCATTCCCAGCAGTGTGTAGTGTTGCTGCTACTGTTGTTAAGTCGCTTCAGTCATGTCCGACTCTGTGCGATCCCATAGAGGGCAGCCTACCAGGCTCCCCCATCCCTAAGATTCTCCAGGCAAGAACACTGGAGTGGGTTGCCATTTCCTTCTCCAATGGATGAAAATGAAAAGTGAAAGGGAAGTCTCTCAGTCGTGTCCGACTCTGTGCGACCCCATGGACTGCAGCCCACCAGGCTCCTCTGTCCATGGGATTTTCCAGGCAAGAGTACTGGAGTGGGGTGCCATCGCCTTCTCTGGTGTGTAGTGTTAGGACCATGCAAATAAATTTAATTGGGGTGTGTGTGTGTGTGTTTGTAAGAGTATGTGTGTATGTATACATATGAATGTGAGTATTAATGTGAGTGTGCATCAGTGTGTGAATGTGTGTTGTGAGTGTGCATGAGTGTGTGAATGTGTTATTAGCTGTGTGTTTTAGCATATGATCATGTGTGTTTGTGCATGAATGTGTGAGTGTAAATGCATATGGTTGTGGGTCAGTTGTGATATATGAGTGTGAGAGTGTGAACAGGTCAGTGTGTGGTGTGTGTGAGTCGTGTGTTCACTATCTTGTACGCAGTGGTGTGCCCGTGCTTGGCAGTGTGCCATGACTGTTCATGTAGCTGGAAAACCCTCCCTAATAGGTGTATCCCCCAAACCTTACAAGATTTTTTTGTTTCAGAAATTAAACAAGAGGTAGATTTAACAAGGGAAGGAGACACGTCAGAGCACAGCAAACAGGTTCAAGTTGATGAGGACACTGCACTTACCACAGAGCCTCTTTGGCTCCCACTGCTGCCAGGGATGTCCCACTGGCCACATCCACCTCTCAGTCTTGGCTCCTTGCAGAGTCTTGGATGCTTTCTTTAAGCTCCTGGCACTCCTCAGCCAGCCCCGTCCTCCAGTCCACCAGTGAACATTTCTCTGTCTCGACGTGAAGTGTAGCTCTACCCACCCTCAGCTCCATGTCCCAGGCATGCTGTTGTTTAATCCCAGATTCTTCTCAGGTCTCCAGTTTCCTTTTCAGTTCAGTTCAGTTCAGTTCAGTCTCTCAGTTGTGTCTGACTCTTTGCGACCCCATGAATTGCAGCAACCCAGGCCTCCCTGTCCATCACCAACTCCCGGAGTGCACTCAAACTCATGTCCATTGAGTCGGTGACGCCATCCAGCAATCTCATCCCCCCTTCTCCTCTGCCCCCAATCCCTCCCAGTATCAGAGTCTTTTCCAATGAGTCAACTCTTGGCATGAGGTAGCCAAAGTACTGGAGTTTCAACTTCCATCAGTCCTTCCAATGAACACCCAGGACTGATCTCCTTGAGAATGGACTGTCTGGATCTCCTTGAAGTCCAAGGGACTCTCAAGAGTCTTCTCCAACACCACAGTTCAGAAGCATCAATTCTTTGGTGCTCAGTTTTCTTTACAGTCCAACTCTCACATCTATACATGACCACTGGAAAAACCATAGCCTTGACTAGACAAACCTTTGTTGGCAAAGTAATGTCTCTCTTTTGACTATGCTCTCTAGGTTGGTCATAACTTTCCTTCCAAGGAGTAAGCGTCTTTTAATTTCATGGCTGCAATCACCATCTGCAGTGATTTTGGAGCCCAGAAAAATAAAGTCTGACACTTTTTCCACTGTTTCCCCTTCTATTTCCCATGAAGTGATGGGACCAGATGCCATGATCTTCGTTTTCTGAATGTTGAGCTTTAAGCCAACTTTTTCACTTTCCTCTTTCACTTTCATCAAGAGGCTTTTTAGTTCCTCTTCACTTTCTGCCATTAGGGTGGTGTCATCTGCATATCTGAGGTATTGATATTTCTCCCGGCAATCTTGATTCCAGCTTGTGCTTTTTCCAGCCCAGCGTTTCTCATGATGTACTCTGCATAGAAGTTAAATAAGCAGTGTGACAATATACAGCCTTGACATACTCCTTTTCCTATTTGGAACCAGTCTGTTGTTCCATGTCCAGTTCTAACTGTTGCTTCCTGACCTGCATATAGGTTTCTCAAGTGGCAGGTCAGGTGGTCTGGTATTCCCATTTCTTTCAGAATTTTCCACAGTTTATTGTGATCCACACAGTCAAAGGCTTTGACACAGTCAATAAAGCAGAAATAGATGTTTTTCTGGAACTCTCTTGCTTTTTTGCTGATCCAGCGGATGTTGGCAATTTGATCTCTGGTTCCTCTGCCTTTTCTAAAACCAGCTTGACCATCTGGAAGTTCACAGTTCACGTATTGCTGAAGCCTGGCTTGGAGAATTTTGAGCGTTACTTTACTAGCGTGTGAGATGAGTGCAATTGTGCAGTAGTTTGAGCATTCTTTGGCATTGCCTTTCTTTGGGATTGGAATGAAAACTGACCTTTTCCAGTCCTGTGGCCACTGCTGAGTTTTCCAAATTTGCTGGCATATTGAGTTCAGCACTTTCACAGCATCATCTTTCAGGATTTGAAATAGCTCAACTGGAATTCCATCACCTCCACTAGCTTTGTTCATAGTGATGCTTTCTAAGGCCCACTTGACTTCACACTCCAGGATGTCTGGCTCTAGGTGAGTGATCATCTATTGTGATTATCTTGGTCATGAAGATCTTTTTTGTACAGTTCTTCAGTGGAGAAATAACCCCAGAAAGAATGAAGGGATGGAGCCAGTTTCCTTTTATACAACCCCAAATCTTCGTAGGCTCCCTACTTTAAGCAATGCAGGACTCCAGATGGAGAGAAGTCACAGGTCGTCCTTCATCATGTTGGATTAAACCTTTAGGTGGATATGACCAGTGTCCACAGGATGGGGAACATCTTGAAACTTTCCCCATGTGTGGCAGTGTCAGCAGCTACTGCCACTCAGCCTTCTTCCCCCAGCACCCTCGAGAGGTGGATCAAAGGGCCCTAGGAGGCATTTTCTTGCCTCCTGGAAGACAGGAAGGAGGATCACAGAGTGCAGCAGGGAGATAAGCTCCAGAGAAAACAGAGAAAGGCAGAGGGCAGGGCACACTTCTTCCCCCTCTGGCTTGGGAGAGGCCAGAGGCAAAGGCACCTGGGGTTTGGGATGGGAGCCCAGCACGTTTGGGAGGAAACGTTGTTCTTCAAGGAACAGGTTAAAGATGCATATAATCTCTGAGGGGAGACCTATCCCAGTGTGCTTTGTACACTCACAATGCATCTTATGCAATATTTGTTTCAAAATAACCGTACCTCCAATTAATAGGAATATATTGATGCATTAATTACATTTAAGATGCTGGGAGGGATTGGGGGCAAGAGGAGAAGGGGACGACAGAGGATGAGATGGCTGGATGGCGTCACTGACTCTATGGACGTGAGTCTGAGTGAACTCCGGGAGTTGGTGATGGACAGGGAGGCCTGGCGTGCTGCAATTCATGGGGTCGCAAAGAGTCGGACACGACTGAGCGACTGATCTGATCTGATCTGATCTGATGGCAAGAATTGCATAGAAATCCAGACTTATGAACAGACTTTGGCTTTAATTTATAACAATGTATACTTTTTGTTTGGTTTTGCTTAGCATCATAGACTTTCAGTGTTAAATGTTCCTTAATGATCGCAAAGGATTTATTTAATGAGAAACTCCTTCAGCACTTGAGTGGATGTTTACAGCATAAATCCAGTCCTTTTGTCTTGGCATTTTGGCTTGCTTTTATGAAGATGATGTGAATTTCTCCCTAATGGTGTATTTAATTAATGAAGATGGTTGTGAACCAAATAATGGAGGGCTAGCTTCTCCCAAAAGAGTACAAGGTCAACCACACTGATGCAGACAGGAGAGATACTGTGCTTTCTCTGAGATTTCAAAGATCTCCTTCCAAATTAAAACAACAGCCACAATAACACACACACACACACAACTGAAAACAAAACACAGAGGTCACAGTCTATGTTATTAAAATGTCCATCTCACTTTAAAACAGTTCCATCGCGTTTGAGTATCGTTATAGTGCTGGTAACCTAATGCTGATCTCTGAATTTGTTTTTCCAAACACTTTATACATCGAGTAATCAATAATGAAAGATTTGCTGTTGTTGTTCACTTAAGGGTCTTTCCTTGTGACTCTGCAGGTAAAGAATCTGCCTGCAATGCGGGAGACCTGGATTCGATCCCTGGGTTGAGAAGATCCCTGGAGAAGGGAAAGGCACCCACTCCAGTGTTCTGGTTTGGAGAATTCCATGGACTGTACAGTCCATGGGGTGGCAAAGAGTCAGACACAACTGAGCAACTTTCACTTCACTTCACTAAGTCAAGTCTGATTCTTTGCAACCCCATGGACTGCAGTACTCTAGGCTTCCTTGTCCTTCACCATCTCCCAGAGTTTGCTCAAACTCATGTCCATCGAGTCAGCAATGCCATCCAACCATCTCATCCTCTGTTGCTCACTTCTCCTTCTGCCCTCAATCTTTCCCAGCATCAGGGTCTTTTCCAATGAGTTGGCTCTTCTCATCAGGTGGCCAAAGGATTGGAGATGGATATAATATATAAATGCTGTGTGAATTAGTTTCCCTAAATATAACTGTCTGCTTTTGGCTGGCTATTGAAACCAGATATTTTGCTAAAGCACATGAACTAAAATGCAGATGAAGCAACTGCCACACAGGGGGAAAGTAGCAGCTTAGATGCAAGTCCCATCTGATTACAGAAAGCGAGTTTTATTTTGCCTTTTTTCTGTGAAGTTAGGCACCAAAGAGTTTAATACTCTACAAAAGCACGAGCATCGTGCCAGGCTCAGCACGTTTGGAAAATTTCATTTCCATTTGAAATGAATAGCTAGTTTTAGGAGCCTTGGAAGAAGCAACATATGTTATGCATGAACTCAAGCCGAGCTTTATCTCCGTTATCTTCAGAGTTCATCTCGCAGGGTTCTAGCCCCAGTCCCTCTCCTCCCCTCTGGGTCAGACACTAGCCACCTCAACAGTGTTTGCAAATCTAAATAAGCAAAAACCCTCTGGAAGGCTGCCAGAGACACATGGTCTGCTGTGAATTTCGAGTGGGAACACATCTCCATAAATTATTTTATCTTTTTATTGCAGGGTATGTTTAGGGTGCTAATGTGCGAAGAAACTCATTTTCCATCTAAATGAGTCTGTGAAGAGGAACATTCCCCATGTCTCAAAGTGTGAGGGTTAATGTACTCTATTCTCTTGCAAATCATGCAGTCACTCAGGTTTCTTTCTTAAGTGGCTTATTCTTGCTGGTTTTACATTTAGGAAATTGAAAAGAGACAACCTCAAGTGAATGCGTTTAACCCATTTCAATTCTAAAGCACATAACATACTCTACGCAGTTGCCTTTCCTCCTGGCGGAGCTGAGCTGGTTGACCAGTTCTCTTATTTCCCAGTGGCGGCAGCAATATATTTCATTGTCCTGTGGCTCTGTGACCCTGGGGCATGGCCACGAGTCCTGAGGAAGGTGGTAAGTGCACTGTCCATAGTGGATTGCTTTGCATTCAAGATGGGAAGGCGAGGGTCCTAGAGACACATGCAGACCTCTGTTCCCCCCAACTCTCCAGCTCTCCTTTGCCTCCCTGCCTTTCTCCAGCCTCACAAAGTGTCACAAAGGTGAGAGCAGGGTGGAGGGAAGAGTCTGCAGGCTCTCACATGTCTGCCCCTCATGAAGAAGGGAGATTGGCATAGAAGCTGTCCACGGGCAGCGGCACAACCCTTCTCAAGCTTTCAAAATGGAGCTTGCCCTGAGCAACAAATCCAACAGAATTTGCTGCCAAAATTGAACGTACCCCTGCCCTCGGAAAGGCCATCGAACAGGCTTCCAGTATGAAGCACTGGCACATGACTACCAGAAAAACCATGGGATCTTTGTTCGCAAAGTAATTTCTCTGCTTTTTAATACTCTGTCTAGGTTGGTCATTGCTTTTCTTCCAAGGAGCAAGCGTCTCTTAATTTCATAGCTGCAGTCACCAACCTCAGTGATTCTGGAGCCCCAGAAAATAAAGTCAGTCATGGTTTCCATTGTTTCCCCATCTATTTGCCATGAAGTGATGGGACCAGATGCCATGATTTTAGTTTTTTGAATGTTGAGTTTTAAGACAACTTTTTCACTCTCCTCTTTCACCTTAATCAAGAGGTTCTTTAATGCCTCTTCACTTCAGCCATAAGGGTGGTGTCATCTGTACACCTGAGGTTATTGATATTTCTCCCAACAATCTTGATTCCAGCTTGGGTTTCATCCAGCCCAGCATTTCACATGATGTACTCTGCAAATAAGTTAAATAAGCTGGGTGACAATAAACAGCCTTGTTGTATTCCTTTCCCAATTTAGAACCAGTCCATTGTTCCATATCCAGTTCTAACTGGTGCTCCTTATCCTGCAGATAGCTTTCGCAAGAGGCAGGTAAGGTGGTCTGGTATTCTCATCTCTTGAAGAATTTTCCACATTTTGTTGTGATCCACACAGTCAAAGACTTTAGCATAGTCAATGAAGCAATACATGTTTTTCTGGAATTCTCTAGCTTTTTCTATGATCTAATGGATGTTGGCAATTTCATCTCTGGTCCCTCTGCCTTTTCTAAATCCCGCCTGAACATCTGGAAGTTTTTGGTTCATATATTGTTGAAGCCTAGCTTGAAGGATTTTGAACATTACTTTGCTAGCATGTGAAATTGGTATAATTGTGCAGTTGTTTGAACATTCTTTGTCATTGCCCTTCTTTGGGATTGGAATGAAAACTGACCTTTTCCAGTCCTGTGGCCACTGTTGAGTTTTCCAAACTTGCTTGCATATTGAATGCAACATTTTCACAGCATCATCTTTCAGGATTTGAAACAGCTCAATTGGAATTCCATCACCTCCACTAGCTTTGTTCATAGTGATGCTTTCCTTTCAAAGGCCCACTTGATTTCACATTCCAGGATGTCTGGCTTTAGGTGAGTGATCACAGCATCATGGTTATCTGGGTCATGAAGATCCTTTTTATATAGTTCTTCTGTGTATTCTTGCCACCTCTTCTTAACATCTTCTGCTTCTCTCAGGTCCATACCATTTCTGTCCTTTATTGTGCCCATCTTTGCATGAAATGTTCCCTTGGTATCTCTAATTTTCTTGAAGAGATCTCTAGTCTTTCCTATTCTATTGTTTTTCTCTATTTCTTTGCATTGTTCACTTAGGAAGGTTTTCTTATCTTTCCCTGCTATTCTTTGGAACTCCACATTATGATGGGTATATCTTTCCTTTTCTCCTTTGCCTTTAGCGTCTCTTTTTTTCTCAGCTATTTGTAAGGTTTCCTCAGACAACCATTTCACCATTTTGCATTTCTTTTTCTTGGAAATGGTTTTGATCACAGACTCCTGTACAATGTTACAGACTTCTGTCCATAGTGCTTCAGGCACTCTGTCTATCAGATCTAACCCCTTGAATCTATTTGCCACTTCCACTGTATAATTGTAAAGGATTTTATTTAGATGATACCTGAATGGCCTACTGGTTTCCCCTAAGTTCTTCAATTTAAATGTAAATTCTACAATAAGGAGTTCATGATCTGAGGTGCAGTCAGCTTCTGGTCTTGCTTTTGCTGACTGTATAGAGCTTCTCCATCTTCAGCTATAAAGAATATAATCAATCTGATTTTGGTATTGGCCATATAGTGATGTCCGTATGTAGAGTCATCTCTTGTGTTGTTGGAAGAGGGTGCTTGCTATGACCAGTGCATTCTCTTGGCAAAATTGTGTTAGCCTTTGTCCTGCTTCATTTTGTACTCCAAGGCCAGACTTGCCTGTTACTCCATGTATCTATCGACTTCCTACTTTTGCATTAAATTTCCTTATGATGAAAAGGACATCTTTTTTTGGTGTTAGTTCTAGTAGATCTTATTGGTCTTCATAGAACCACTCAACTCCAGCTTCTTCAGCATTACTGGTTGGGGCATAGGCTTGGATTACTGTGATATTGAATGGTTTGCCTTGGGAATGAACCAAGATCATTCTGTTGCTTTGGAGATTGCACACAACTATTGCATTTTGGACTCTTTTGGTTACTGTGAGCGCTACTCCATTTCTTCTAAGGGATTCTTGCCCACAGTAGTAGATACAATGGTCATCTGAGTTAAATTCTCCCATTCCTGTCCATTTTAGTTTGCTGATTCCTTAAATGTCAATGTTCACTCTTGCCACCTCCTGTTTGACCATTTCCAGTTTGCCCTTATTCATGGACTTAATAGTCCAGGTTCCTGTGCAATATTGTTCTTGACAGCATCAGACTTTACTTTCATCACCAGACACATCCAGACCTGGGCACTGCTTCTGCTTTGGCTCAGCCTCTTCATTCCTTCTGGAGCTATTTCTTGGCTCTTCAATAGCATATTGGACAACTACTGAGCTGGGGAGTTCATCTTTCAGTGTCTTTTTTTTTTTTTTTTTTTTTGCCTTTTTATACTGTTCATGAGGTTCTCAAGGCACGAATGCTGAAGTGGTTTGCCGTCCCCACTTCAGGAATATTTGCTGAGTATGCTGAGATGAGGCAGACAGTTGGGACCCTTGAACTGGCATGATTTTATCAGCCAGGCCCTGGTGTCCCCCACCTGGACACAGGAGTCTTCCGGACCAGCAGCAGTGACACATCTCTGTGGCCTTGATGGAGCCAGGAATCCCAGGACCTCAGGACGACTGTGTCTGAGCACAGTCAACAACAAGGAGATTTTCCAACCACACATGTGTCACTAGAGTCCCCAGTCCTGCCCGATGGGAGTGCCGGGGTTAACAGTCACAAGTCTCACCTGTTGCATTGCTCGGACCTGCGAGATAAGATAATGAAGCACCCAGTCATAGACTGCCTCCCATCCCAGCAGCGTTCAGTACAAAGCCCAGCTTTCTTGAAGCTTCCCCTGGATCACCTACCAGTGCCCAAATCCTACATGTGCTTCCTGATCCCTCCTTCTGAGGAGCCCTAGGAGCCCCAAGCTGCATGTTTACCCCTATTGCAACAGCTCAGTTAAACCAACTCTGCTCACTCTTCTAGAATTTTGGCTGGAGGGCACCCATAGTTCACTTAACAAATATGCGTACGGCCTCTGTTGCCTGCCACGTGTGGTGTCTAGTCCACCATCTTGGCCAGACATGGTCCAGTTCATGGACTCTACCAGAAAGTATTGACAAATGGAAACGTGGAGGAATGAAATTGCCAGTAACGATGGTACACAACTTACCAAGGAGGGCACAGAGAAAGTGACATCATTTCTGCTGCTGCTGCTGCTACTCAGTTGTGCCTGACTCTTTGTGACCCCAGGGACTGTAGCCCACCAGGCTCCTCTGTACATGGCGTTCTCCAGGCAGAAACACTGGAGTGGGCTGCCGTTCCCTTCTCCAGGGGATCTTCCCAACCCAGGCATTCAATTCTAATCTCCTGCATTGGCAGGCAGATGCTTTCCCCTGAGCCACCTGGGACCTGGACAAACCATGGGGGCAGTGGTTCCCAACATGACGACCAGCAAGGTAAGGAGCCTGGGATTAGAGTGTAGGCGATTCTTTGATGGTTGTACAAACAAAACGTTGGAGGATGGGTGTGAAGGCCATCAAGTAGCAGTTGGCATGAAAGCCTCAATCTCCACGAGGATTGTCCCCTAGTGGTTTGGAACCCATGGATTCAATCATTTCCCCAAAGCAGATGTTTTCCCAAGCTTGAATTCCTGTGACAGTCACCTGGGATTGGTCATCAACTGTTGAAGTGCCAACTCATTGACATTATGCCAAGTTTTGTGAAGGAATTAAGAAAGAAATCTGCACCCCCACCCTAAGCAGGTTTACCATCTGACCCAATGGGCATTCTATCCTCATGAATTAACTTGATTCCTCTCAGGATCCATCTTTTTCAAAAAATAATATATTAAAAAGAATTATAGCCCATTCACCAGTAAAGTTGCTCAGTCATGTCCAACTCTTTGTGACCCCATGGACTGTAGTCTGCCAGTCTCCTCTGTCCATGGAATTTTCCAGGCAAGAATACAGGAGTGGGTTGCCATTTCCTTCTCCAGGGGATCTTCCCAATCCAGGGATCAGACCCAGGTCTCCCACACTGCAGGCAGACTCTTTACCATCTAAGCCACCAGGGAATCCCCAAAGCCCATTCAAGTGTCTTCTAATTTTTCCTTCATCTTAAGGATGTGGCTGTGTGCCAGGCCTTGTTACATAAACTCAATCTGAAGAGCAACCCTAAGAAGTAGGTACTACCCAGACCCCCATTTTGCAGGTGAGCAAACTGAAACAAATGGGAATTAAGTAACTGGCCCAAGGTGGCACGGCAGTGGCTAAGCAGGGGCTTGCACTGGGCGGCCTAGCCCCAGCCTAACTTGTAACATTAATAACACCTCCTGCTCCACTTCATGTGCTTTGAGAACACATTGAACACATAAAAAAGTTCAAGGGTGTTTAGGTAACATTTTGAATTATGGCTCCATTGCACTGTCATTATGACTCACACCTGGGACCTCTGGAAATGCCCATCCATCCCATCCATCCTGTTGGCCTTCAGACAGCCCTTGACAACCAGTCAAGGTTGATTTGCTACAAACAATATCAAGCTGTTGTACTTGATGGATGAAGCCTTCCTTTCACTCTTCAACTCTAGGGCTGATACAGAAACAAGAAGCCTAATGGTGCCGTGAGACGGGTTGATTCTCTCTCACCTCACCTCTATCCACACATGGCATAAGGGTGCTGGGGCTCATCTGTCTCACTTATCCCCAGAGTGCTCATAAACCTATTCAGGGAGATGCTCTGTGAATCAAAACGCTCTAGGTCTCAGCCTTTTTATTTTTTGCACCAAATTATAGACAAATTGTTTTGTTTCCCTCCTGACATTGAATCTGCTTCTTCTGAATGTTAAACCTTAAGCCTGTTACTAATAAGTTAGCTTTCACCCAAGTCAGTCCTTTGAAACCTGGTTTGACTATGGCTGATTCATGTTGATGTTTGCTATGGTTTTTCCAGTAGTCATGTATGGATTTGAAAGTTGGACTGTAAAGAAAGCTGAATGTCAAAGAATTGAGGCTTTTGAACTGTGGTGTTGAAGAAGACTCTTGAGAGTATCTTGGACTGCAAGGAGATCAAACCAGTCTATCTAAAAGGAGATCAGTCCTGGGTGTTCATTAGAAGGATTGATGAAGCTGAAACTCCAATACTTTGGCTACCTGATGTGAAAAACCAACTCATTTGAAAAGGCCCTGATGCTGGGAAAGATTGAAGGCAAGAGGAGAAGGGGACGACAGAGGATGAGATGGTTGGATGGCATCACCGACTCAATGGACATGAGTTTGAGTTAACTCTGGGAGTTGGTGATGGGCAGGGAAGCCTGGCATGCTGCAGTTCATGGGGTCACAGAGTTGGACACAACTGAGCAACTGAACTGAACTGAACACAATACTGGAAATCAATTATCTTTCAATTAAAAATAAATTAATTAAAAAAAAAAAAAAAACCTGGATGTCCATCAGCAGATGAATGGATAAGAAAGCTGTGGTACATATACACAATGGAGTATTACTCAGCCATTAAAAAGAATATATTTGAATTAGTTCTAATGAGGTGGTTGAAACTGGAGCTGATTATACAGAGTGAAGTAAGCCAGAAAGAAAAACACCAGTACAGTATACTAATGTATACATATGGAATTTAGAAAGATGGTAACGATAACCCTGTATGCGAGATAGCAGAAGAGACACAGATGTATAGAATAGTCTTTTGGACTCTGTGGGATAGGGAGGGGGGGATGATTTGGGAGAATGGCATTGAAACATGTATAATATCATATAAGAAATGAATTGCCAGTCCAGGTTTCATGCAGGATACAGGAAGCTTGGGGCTGGTGCACTGGGATGACCCAGAGGGATGGTATGGGGAGGGAGGTGGGAGGGGGGTTCAGGATTGGAAACACGTGTACACCTGTGGCAGATGCATGTTGATGTATGGCAAAACCAATATAATATTGTAAAGTAATTAGCCTCTAATTAAAATAAATTTTAAAAAAAGTTAAAAAAAAAACCTGGTTTGAAATTCATGATAAGCAGCAAAAAAAGAAAAAAAGAAATTTTATTTCACAGTGTATAGGACTACAGTCTATATCCAACCTACAAAGTTTCCAAGAGAGTTAAGAGAATTACCCTGAAAATTTGTGTGCCAGATACTATATGCAAGCAAGCTTGTGCTCGGTTTTACATTTTTTAAAATTCGTTATTTTAAATAAGAGTAGGCATGTCCCTGTGTATGATCCATGCTATGATTTGTCTATTTTTTCATCCTAACTAGCTCAAGGGTCAATTTTGGAATAACAGTCTGATAGCAAAACCTTTCTGTAAAACTCTAAGTTTCACAAAGGAAAAATTAAACTAAATAAATTCAAAGGGATGATAGTAATAGATCAGTTTGTAAAATACAAGGTTTCATTAATTTCAGTAATTTCCTTAGGAAATACTGGTGTGCTTCCTGAATAGCTGAAAGTTTGCTTAATGCATAATCTACATGTGGATGGCAATGAAGTAGGGAGACGCATTTCAATAGGCCACCAAAGGTCAAAATCATCTCTACTGTTAGATGAGGAAGTACCCGATCCATCCTGAGTGGGTAGCTGCCTCATATCCCTAAAGCACAATTTCTTTTTATTATTTTTTTCTTTTTCTTTTTTTTCCTTTTTATTTCTAAAAAAAAAAAAAAAGTGCTTTATAAATTGTGCTCAGTGCTGTGAAAACATATATTTGTTGACATATAGTTGTTCTCTTTTTTCTGCAATATCCCTGTGAGCATCACAGCCAGTGTTGTCTCCTCCTGGAAGCATTCAGATGGTCTTCCGCCAGGCGCCCCAGTTCATGGGCAGGAACATACGTTGGCACCAGGTTTCCTTCTGCTGAGGCATCCTGGCTCCAGGGCCCCGAATCATCCTAAAGCAGAGTGTGATCACGTGCCTCTCGGAGTGAGCCTCCTTCCAGGATAACACCCCATTCCCTCAGTGAACAGGTGGCACCCCTTGGTCTGGTTTCTACACCCCCTGGAGACCGCCTCCCCTGCCCACCGGAGCTTCCTCCCTACGCTGAGCTCTGCGAGAGTCCCAGCTCTCGGGTTTCCCTTTCCTCCACTAGGAATGGCCACTCCTCACACTGCTGGTTCTCCTCTCCCCAGTCTTCAAGGTCCAGCTCTGCTCCCACTTCCTGGGGGTGCACCGTCGGGCCAGGCCCCCAGCCCTGGTCCCTGTGGCCCCGACAATGCACTGACTGCCCTGCATCCACTCTGGGCTGGAAGTGCTGGTCCTGCCCCATCCTCCGTGGAGCTCGGCTTGGGGGAGCTTTGCGGTTCTGCAGCCTCTTCTCTGACTAGGGGGTTAGCACATAGTGGGTATCCCTGAGCCTGGAAACCTGCCGCTGGGATGAACAGGGAGGGGCTGTCGACCGAGGGGACAAAACGGCTTTGTACTGTAAGAGCCTTCAGGGCCGAGTGGGCACCTCGCAGAGAAAGGGAGTGGGGGCCAGCCAGAGTGGTCCTGTCCTTTGTTAGCCCTTATCCCTCACCTCCCCAAGGAGGGGGCCTACTCCCCACCTGTGCCCCCACCTCCCTACCCTCCACCATTTCCACCCCTTTTCCTTCTCTTCTTGGGGAGGCCAAAGCATTGAAGGAAGTTTGACCTGGAGTTGGAGGGCTCAGGATCAGACAGACCAGCCCTGAGTGAAAATTTGGGAGAAAAGCCACCTCAGCCTGCAGGAGCACTGAATGCTGTCTCTGTGGTTGTAGCCTTGGAGGGGTGACCCTAATTTATGTTTTGAATTAGCTTTTATTGGCGTATAGTTGCTCTACAATGTCATGTTAGTTTCTAGGGTAAGGCAAAATGAATCCGCCTTACCTATACATACATCGCATGTAGGTCACCACAGAGCACTGAGTAGAGGTCCCATCAGTTATGCACAATATCAATAGTGTGTATGTAGAGGTGACCTTAATTTATTGAGAGATATTTACTTGCACCTACCATGTGCTATAGGGCTTCCCTGGTGGCTCAGCTGGTAAAGAATCCTCCTGCAATGTAGGAGACCTCAGTTCAATTGCTGCGTCGGGAAGATCCACCGGAGAAGGGATAGGCTACCCACTCCAGTATTTTTGGGTTTCCCTGTGGCTCAGCTGGTAAAGAATCCACCTGCAATGCAGGAGACCTGGGTTTGATCCCTGGGTTGGGAAGATCCCCTGGAGAAGGGAAAGGCTACCCACTCCAGTATTCTTGTCTGGAGAATACCATGGACAGAAGAGCCTGGTGAGCTGCAGTCCTTGGGGTCGCAAGGAGTTGGACATGACTGAGAGTCTTTCACTTCACCATGTGCTGGTGGGTCAGCGGTAAACAATGCACTGGCGATGTGGGAGCCACAGGAGATGCAGGTTCGGTCCCTGGGTCGGGAAGATCCCCTGGAGGAGGGCATGGCAACCCACTCCAGTATTCTTGCCTGGACAGAGGAGCATGGTGGGCTACAGTCCATAGGGTCGAAAAAGTCTGGACACAACTGAAGTGACTTAGCATGCACAGACACACCATGTACCATATTCTGGGTGCTTGGGAAAACTCAGTAAGGGAATGAGACAAATGTCTCTGCCTTCCGGGGTCTAGAAGTCCAGCAGAGGAACGCAGACAACTGAAGGAGACATGATAAATGGGTCTTTTTAAAATTAATTAAGAAAATTAATCTGTGTTTTGGAAGATGGTCAGCCTTTTGGGAAGAGAGAGTACAGCAGAATAAATGAGCAGCTGATGCTGGTACATAGGCACTCGGTGAGTTCTCACTGGTGAGTGAATGAAGGAGTGAATCAATGACTACAAATCTTCCAAGTTATCTGATATGACATTTCCTGTCCTCACCTCCTTCTCCCTTTCTCTGCCTCTGCCCCATATCTGCATCTGTCTCTCAATGCCCAACACAGAAGGGATTCAGTAAGGTCAGATGAACAGATGCATTTTTGCTGTAGCCCTGAAAGGGGGCTGTTTCCTAGTCTCAAGTGGATATCCTCCAGTTGAGACTTGGTCTGGAATTCTGAGGGTCCCCCTGGGGTCTGTCCTGATCTGCCCACAGCAGCTCAGTGATAAAAGATGGTCTGGCCAGGACTGGGACCTCTGATTCACTCTTTTATTAATCAGTTCCTTCTGCCAACATCCATCATCTCCTTCGGGGTTTCAGGCTGGCTAAGGCCCTAGTCGACGTTTACTTTGTCCTTGGAAGAGAACTCGGAAGGGGCTTTTTCAATTGGCGCCAGTCATTGTCGGGTACCAGATGGAGGATGCAGAGATAAATCCTCGTGATCCCACCCGGGGACAGCCCTGTAACAGGATTAAGAAGAGATTGTAGATGTCCTTTCAGAAGGGAGGTCTAGATAAACGCCTAGATGATTATCTCTGACTCCTTGCCGGCCTCCCTGGAGCTCCGGAGCTGCCTTCGCCTGATTAACTCTTGATGGGCAGCTGCCCCTGCAGGAGGCGGGGGCTTGGCTTGGGGAATGGTGCATGGTGTTTATTTAGAAGTTGGGGATATGGACCTGGGGTGCAGAGAGGTCCCTTGGCTTGTCTGAGGCCCAGTCAACCAGAGAGCAAGTCAGGCTTGGAACCCATGGGGTGAAGATGGACAAGCCCCTAGAGGAGTTGCTCTGGATGCTGGAAGGCAGGTGGAGGCAACTGGCTGCTGGTTGAGGGAGAGGGAGGAGAGGCTGAGGATCCAGGCAGGATGACTGGTACCCAGCGTCCTGCACACAAAGTGCAGGTGAGAACCTGACCTGGGAGGTCAGGGCGGGTCCATGTGGGGCTGGCGAGAGCCCCTGACTACCCCTGCCTGAGCCTTCCCAGCAGGTGGCAAAGCACCGGCTACAGACCAGCCACTGATTCCCCAGGAGGGTCCCAGGGAGCCAGAGAAACCGTCTCTTGGCCCGTGTTCCACTTCCATAAGTGGGAAAGCTCCACCTCTGACATCTCCTCCTTGTCACTCGTCTTAAAGCCCGTTTAAACCTAAATGGAGCTTCCTGTGACAAGGCGCTCTCTATGGAGCAGTCAAGGTGTGGCAAAACTTCTTTGGTCTTCCTTTTAAAAGCTATGCCATGTATAAGATGGTATTTAAAATACACAAGCACTCAAACTGCCAGTCCAGGTTGGATGCAGGATACAGGAAGCTTGGGGCTGGTGCACTGGGATGACCCAGAGGGATGGTATGGGGAGGGAGGTGGGAGGGGGGTTCAGGATGGGGAACACGTGTACACTCGTGGCAGATGCATGTTGATGTATGGCAAAACCAATACAATATTGTAAAGTAAAAATAAATAAATAAAATAAAATAAAAAATAAATAAAATACACAAGCATTTTATCCTAAAGGACATCAGCCCTGAATATTCATTGCAAGGACTGATGCTGAAGCTGACGCTCCAATACTTTGGTCACCTGATGTGAAGAATTGACTCATTTGAAAAGTCCCTGATGCTGGGGAAGATTGAAGGTGGGAGGAGAAAGGGATGACAGAGGATGAGATGGTTGGATGACATCACCGATTTGACGGACATGAGTTTGAGCAAGTTCCAGGAGATAGTGAGGGACGGGCAGAGCCTGGCGTGCTGCAGTCCCTGGGGCTGGAAAGAGTCAGACACAACTCAGTGACTGCACCGCAGCAACAGCGTATGTCTGTGTGTCTTATGGGTATAGTCTGTGAGTTCTGTCGCATAAGTGGTCCGATTGTGCGACAATGTGCAAAGTGAGAACTGCCCTTTGTCCCCACTCACTGGGCCCAGAGGAAAACTGTCCTGACACTGGTGTTGTCCTCAGAGACCTGTCTTCATTATAAAATTTTCATCTTGAGTTTCTTTCAATAAAAGTTAAATATCCACAGGAAGGGCTCACTAAATGGTATTAATAGGTCACTGAATGCTGTAAGAAAACCGCTAATTGGTGATGTGCAGGCAGTGGGATTCTGTGTGGGCACATGGTCGTGTATTACAAAGGCGGTTGTGTTACATCTGCAATAGGCAATCATAGACTCTGCTCTGGGGGTTCCTGACTGGGCTCAGGGGCCATGGGGCAGGCAGGTGTGGGGCTCGATGCCAGCTTTGGAGGAGGCATTGGTGCCCATAATGAAAGCACGTTATGTATCTACAGAGCCCCGTGATCTGCAGACAGTCCTCCCCATCACTCGGGGTGGCACGTGAAATGGGGAAACGGGGCCCAGGAGGCTGGGGCTCGTCTAAGGAGCCGCACTGGGGCAGGGACAGAACCAGGACCCACCCACTCTCCTGCTCCTGCCACTGAGGCACGAGATAGATGGGCCCTGGGCTGAGGAGCTGTCCCCTGTGGATAGATACTCCAAGATGAAGATAATATACACAGGGGCAGAAAAGAGCTGAGCCCTGCCCAGACGGAAGATAATGAGACAACATATCCTTTATTCTCAACGTCAAGGAGACCCTTCCAACTACACATACACAGAAAGGCTCCTTGGGGGCCAAGAAGGGAGGGGGTGCCACCCCATAATAGGTGATGTCAACCTTCCTATAGACACATGCGCACAGCGGGGAGGACCCTGAGATAAACCCAACACGGACTCAGAACCAAGCAAAGCAAGGTGATCCGCCACGGGAAACCTTGAAGAAATGACCCATAAACGTGATTTAAACTACCATGAAGGCAAAACTCTTTCTCTGAGCCTGTGTGTGCTTATTCACATGTTCTTTTTTTCCCCTCCTAATAAAGACTTGACTTGTTTCACTACTTTGTGTCTCTTTGTTGAAGTTTATCTCTACAAAGCAGACAAGCCAGAGCCTTGTCACTAACCACAGACCCTCATGGTCTGGTCAATTTCTGATTGGGGAACTGAGATCCTGTTTCAAGCTGCTGCCACTGAAGATTAACACTTCTTATTTTCCAGGTGGGAGTCTTGGAAAGGGGTCAGTACAGAGGTCAGACAGCAGGCTCAGGATAGGACACTGCAAGGGAATGGCTCCATCTCTTGTATCCTGGGAAGATGGACGAGGGCTGGGACAGTTTGGAGGCTGCAGCTCTCTCTGTACCTAATGCAGACACTCTGCTCCAGGGTTCCTGATAAACAGGAGCATGGTGCATCAGAATGACTTGCTTGTTCGCCAGCTGGGAACAGGGCCCCAGCCCTGGCAAGGTTTGATTTGACCTGATGAGGTGGGAGACGAACATGAAAGCTCTCTCTGCCAAGGCCACAATGCACTCCCAGGGCAGCAGGGGGAGAAATCCACAACAAGCAGGAGAATGTCTGATGGTTGTTACCCCATCAACCCTGAAATTGTTCACAACCAGAGGGCGTGAACCGCAGAGATAAAGCTGTCTGGGAGAGGCATCAGCCCCACGGATGCCTGCTTGTTTAAGCTCTTTTCAGCATTTAATTCTTTTCTTTTTGCCTTGTGTTCTTTTCTAGCTAAGTGATCTGGATAGACTTCCAATGCTAGCCAGGCTCTTAGGGAGGAGGGAAGCTGTGGACTGAGTGCCGGCCACACATAGGGACCAGCTGGAACTCATTTGTGCGGCTGCTGGGTGACTGAGTCCTGACAATGCAGTGAATCACGTCTGGCCTTGACAGATGGTCCTCAGATGACCCAGCCCAGAGCGGAGTCCTGCAGAATATTACAGGTGGGGGCCGCCTTTGCATGACACAGACCTGAGCAGAACCATAGCGGGAAGTAGTGGGTTAACTCAGTAGGGACGTGCATTGTGTTGATGACTTGGGTGGTTGACCATGCTTCTGGCTGACCTTGTAGGTCAGTGATTCAGTCCTCAGCAGATCCAGTCCCACTGTATCTGAGAGGCCTGCCCCTGAGGTCGCACCGTCACCGCATCCCTCCCTCTGGGCCCTCCCCAGCTTGCCTTCCCCTTGTGGCTGCATCATGCGTGCATTACTGGTGGCTCTCCCCTGCTAGCCTCTAAGCTCCCAGAGAAGGTTCCATATTGGTTTCATCTGTGGGACCCAGGACACGCACAGCTGCTGCTCCATAAATAAAAGTTGAGTGAATAATGTCCCAAGTCAGATGCAAAATTCCGCCTCCTTCCTTGGCTGCTTTCTTGTCTGGGTCCCAGTGGCTCCTAAATTCAATCTCCCACATCCGTGTGACTACTCAGGGGCAGTGAGTACCACTGGGGGGAACAGAGTCTCAGGATGCAGGACACCTGGTGTCTGGAAAGAGCGTTCATTCCATTTTATTCCCCTCCTGATTTTGTATTTCCCAAGTAACTTCTCTAGTTTACAGCTGATGCAACCTGAATGTTGTTCAGTTGCCAAGTCGTGTCCGATTCTTTGCAACCCCTTGGACTGCAGCACGCCAGGCCTCCCTGTCCTTCACCATCTCCGGGAGTTTTCCCAAGTTCATGTCCATGAATACCGGTCTCTTAACCTGAAGGCTAGGAGAGGGTGTAATCTCTCTGGTAGCAGGTAGGTCTGGTGTTGGTTCAGCTGAGAAGTACCACCTCCAGTACTGTCTGGGGGTCAAGTGAGACCTTTCAGGACAGAGGCTGAAGAGATCTGAGGCCACTTTAGTGGCAGTTTCTCAGCCATGGCACTATTGCCATTTGGGGTGGGATAATCACAATGGTGTGATCACTCACCTAGAGCCAGACATCCTGGAATGTGAAGTCAAGTGGGCCTTAGAAAGCATCACTACAAACAAAGCTAGTGAAAGTGATGAAATCCCAGTTGAGCTATTTCAAATCCTGAAAGATGGTGCTGTGAAAGTGCTGCACTCAATATGCAAGGAAATTTGGAAAACTCAGCAGTGACCACAGGACTGTAAAAGCTCAATTTTCATTCCAATCCCAAAGAAAGGCAATGCCAAAGAATGCTCAAACTACCACACAATTGCACTCATCTCACATGCTAGTAAAGTAACGCTCAAAATTCTCCAAGCCAGGCTTCAGCAATACGTGAACTGTGAACTTCCAGATGGTCAAGCTGGTTTTAGAAAAGGCAGAGGAACCAGAGATCAAATTGCCAACATCTGCTGGATCATCAAAAAAACAAGAGATTTCCACAAAAACATCTATTTCTGCTTTATTGACTATACCAAAGCCTTTGACTGTGTGGATCACAATAAACTGTGGAAAATTCTGAAAGAGATGGGAATACCAGACCACCTGACCTGCCTCTTAAGAAACCTATATGCAGGTCAGGAAGCAACAGTTAGAACTGGACATGGAACAACAGACTGGTTCCAAATAGGAAAAGGAATACATCAAGGCTGTAGATTGTCACCCTGCTTATTTAACTTATATGCAGAGTACATCATGAGAAACGCTGGGCTGGAAGAAGCACAAGCTGGAATCCAGATTGCCAGGAGAAATATCAATAACCTCAGATATGCAGATGACAACACCCTTATGTCAGAAAGTGAAGAGGAACTAAAGAGCCTATTGATTAAAGTGAAAGAAGAGAGTGAAAAAGTTGGCTTAAAGCTCAACATTCAGAAAACGAAGATCATGGCATCCAGTCCCATCACTTCATGGGAAATAGATGAGGAAACAATGGAAACAGTGTCAGACTTTTTTTGGGGGGGCTCCAAAATCACTGCAGATGGTGACTGCCGCCATGAAATTAAAAGACACTTACTCCTTGAAAGGAAAGTTATGTCCAACCTAGATAGCATATTTAAAAGCAGAGACATTACTTTGCCAACAAAGGTCCATCTAGTCAAGGCTATGGTTTTTCCTGTGGTCATGTATGGAATGTGAGAGTTGGACTGTGAAGAAGGCTGAGCGCCGAAGAATTGATGCTTTTGAACTGTGGTGTTGGAGAAGACTCTTGAGAGTCCCTTGGACTGCAAGGAGATCCAGACAGTCCATTCTCAAGGAGATCAGTCCTGGGTGTTCATTGGAAGGACTGATGCTAAAGCTGAAACTCCAGTACTTTGGCCACCTCATGTGAAGAGTTGACTCATTGGAAAAGACCCTGATGCTGGGAGGGATTGGGGGCAGGAGGAGAAGGGGATGACAGAGGATGAGATGGCTGGATGGCATCACCGACTCGATGGACATGAGTTTGAGTGAACTCCGGGAGTTGGTGATGGACACGGAGGCCTGGTGTGCTGTGATTCATGGGGTCACAAAGAGTCAGACAGGACTGAGTGACTGAACTGAACTGAAACCCTCGCTGTGGGGACTCTCCTGTGTGTTGTAGGGTAATTAGCAGCATCTCCATTCTCCAACAGTACCTGCCACTAGCACCCCTCACCCAAGCAGATGACTATCAAAAATGTCTCCAGATACTGTCCGGCATTCCCTGGGGGTAAATAATGATCAGCTGTGAGTCAGCTCTTTAATTATATATATGTGCTATGGTTGATGGTGGAGCAGGCATAGGGAACCCCTCTCCTCCTAATTACCCACGGTTTTCATAGGACCAGCTAATGCTTGGATCCAGAGTCCTCCTGTCAGTGGGATTTTAAAATCAACACTTAGGTTAATCTTTGATGATTTAAAAACATTTAATGAATAAATGTGATTTGTGCAAAAGAACATTTTGTGTTTTCCAAATTATTTGCAGTTATTGCCCAAGCAACGTCCCCAGCCCAACTTGAGTCTGAGATGGTTACCCCAAGTGTGCCCATTATATGGATGTAAAAACCAAGTCCTGAGAGGATCAGGAAGCAGGACCAAGGCTGAGATGGCTGTGGTGCTTATTACAACACAGACCTTGTACCTGTGTACTCCCAAGCTCCACGAAACTGTTAGACTTGCTTATTGTCTTAACATTTCCTTAACATCTAGATTATTTTCTTGGCGTCTCCTGCTGGTGATTTAATTATTATTCCCTTGTTGCTTCTACAGATTTGACTGCCTAATAGCATGTGGTTAGGGTATTAAAAAAAAAAAAAGACCCTGATGTTGGGAAAGATTGAAGGCGGGAAGAAAAGGGGATGACAGAGGATGAGATGGTTGGATGGCATCACTGACTCAATGGATATGAGTTTGAGTAAGCTCTGGGAGTTGGTGAGGGACAGGGAGGCCTGGTGTGTTGCAGGCCATGGGGTCACAAAGAGTCAGACAAGACTGAGCGACTGAACTGAACCGAACTGAACTGAGGGAATTCTGCCCCCAAGCCTGTGTGCACTGAATCTGGGCTTTGCTGCAGATTTGGGAGGCTTGTTTCTATCCCTGAAAATAAACAACTGGATTCGAGATAACTTGAGACTCAGGATCAGCTTTTACAGAGAAAAGGCATCCTTTTGGCTAAAGACGTGGATGAGGACTTCTTCCCAGGCGGCGATGGATAGGCTGGGGAGGTGAGATGGTTCACTGTCGTTATGGAGACACTGGGAGGCGTGCCAGGCGCTGCGGGTCTGCGCAGACTCACAGCCGGCAGTGGGCGGGGTCAGGGGGCTGTCCCAGGGCTCCTCTGGAAAGGTAACGACCCCTGCTCAGCTTTGGCTGTACCTGCCTCTGTCCAATGGGGTGTGTGGGTGATGCGGTTGCCAGGGCAAGCAGTACCCTGGCCTGAAAACCTAGTCAAGTGCACCCACAAGCAAGAAGGGGGCTATGTGTGGGAGCCACGGGGCATCTCCGGCAGCTGGGAAAACGAGAGGACAGGAGTTGGTGACGGGAGGATGGAGCCATGGAGAACCGCTTAACACACACGCTCAACCCGGATTCCAGTCATGGCTGGGGGGTCTGCAGTGGCTTTGTTCTGACTGCCTGACGGACCTCCCACTTAAAAGGCCCTTTCCCCTTCCAGCTGCACCTCTGGTCATTCTGCCTTCAAATGTGAGGACGCCCACGTGACGCGCAAGGCGCCCCACGCCTCGGCTCTTGCTGCCTTGAGTTAGGAAGGAGGCGGGTCAGCCGCAGGGCTGGGCGGGCCCTTAGAGATTGCTACTGTTCTGTTGCGTTTCATAAACACATCAGCTCTCACCTGTCCCACGGATGTGTCCCCAGATGGGTCCTCCTGGGGAGCTGAGTTCAGCCCGTGTCCTTTTGAGCGATGTATTAGTATCCCGAGGCTGCCTTGATAAACTACCACACAGTCGTTTGCTTTGTTGCTGTTGTTCGGTCGCTCAGTCGTGTCCGACTCTTTGCAACCCCATGGACTGCAGCACGCCAGGCCTCTCTGTCCATCAACAACTCCCAGAGTTTACTCAAACTCATGCCCATTGAGTGGATGATGCCATCCAGCCATCTCATCCTCTCTCGTCCCCTTCTTCTTCTGCCTTCAATTTTTCCCAGCATCAGGGTCTTTTCCAGTGATTCAGCTGTTCACATCAGGTGGCCAAAGTATTGTTTGCTTAGATTAACAAAAATGTATTCTCTCCCAGCTCCCAAAGCTGGAAGTAAGGTGTCAGCAGGGCTGCGCTCCCTCCAAAGTCTCCAGGGGACAATCCCTCCTAGCATCTTCCAGCTCCTGGAGGCCCCTGTGGTCCTCGTGACCACATCCCTCCAGTCTCTGCCTCCATCTGCACACAGCCTCTTTCCTCTGTGTCTCTCCTCTGCGTGTCTCTTGTAAGGACACTTGTCTTTGGTTTCAGGGCCACCAGGATAATCCAGGATGAGCTTCTCATCTGGAGATCCATAATTTGATTATATCAACACCCTTTCTCCAAACAAGGTCACAGTCACATGTCCCCTGTTAAGACCTAGATGTGTCTTTGGGGACCACCCATCTCAGCCCACTAACAGCAATGATGCAGGTAAAGGGCTTCAGCACGAATGGAGGGGACTCTGCAGAGTTTCCCCGTGTGCTCTGCTCTCTGCCTGGACAGTCTTCGTTCTGGAGAGGACCTGGCACCTCCACTGACTTCCTGTCTTATTGGGAAGAGCTTGAGGATCTGAGTTAGCTTATATCTGGAGGGGTTCAGCCAGACTGCTGCCTGGACAGGGCGATGGGCAGAGAGCAGAGGCAAGGTGAGGTGTGAAGGACTCTAGGGGGGCACCCCGTGGGGCCTTCTGTGACCCCCAGCTCAGGAAGGTGAATGTCTCTGCCACCTGCTGGGGAGAAGGCGGCAGTGGGGTCGGCGAGGAAGCTGAGGTCCAGTGGACGCTGCGGCTGAACGAGGCTGGTCCTAGCGTGCTTCCCCTTCCAGGGTTCCTCCAGCCCAGTGCTGCTGAGGCTTGGAGACAGGCAGAGAGGATGCAAGAGGGTGTGAAATATCCCCATGAGGACCTCCCTGCTCTCTCTGTTTGTGGGCTTTCTGGTTTAAGGGGGAGAGGCTTGGGAAGATGCTCACAGCCGTGCAGGGGCCTCAGTAAGGGGACAGCCTGGCAGCCCAGCCCCGGTCAGTCCTTGTAGGGCCCACGTATCCCTCCTGTCCTTGAAGTTGACTTTTCATGGTGATTACTGAGTCTGTGTTCCCTGCTGGGGATTTCCAAAGTCCACAAGTCAACACTGGTGCTTGCAGGATGGGTCCCAATAACCCCTGCCCCCTGCATCCCCTGGGCCACTTGATGGATGGGAGGACTCAGGTAGGACCAGCTGAGTCAGGATGCAACCCCGGGCATTCAACCCCTAGAGTTCACAACCCTACCCTCTGCACATAGCCTTCGAGCCATGTGCTTCCAACAAGACTGCTTGTGGACTTATTACAGGTTCCCAGGTTTCTCCTGTGAGTGAGTGTGTGTTCCCAGACCCTCCCAATCCCCTTGAATTCTCCATGCTTTCTTCAGGAGTGGACTGTACTTCCCGAGAAGAGCACACAGAGATTGTTGAACCAAAATTAATTCATTATAATGTGCTGCTGCTGCTAAGTTGCTTCAGTCGTGTCCGACTCTGTGTGACCCCATAGACAGCAGCCCACCAGGCTCCGCCGTCCCTGGGATTTTCTAGGCAAGAGTAGTGGAGTGGGGTGCCATTGCCTTCTCCGGATTATAGTGTAAATGAGGCTAATTCTGTAATTTATTACGGCCATAGATTTTCTACATTTCGAATGAAAATAATAGTACTTGCTACCGCCTCCCAGGATCCGTTTTACAGAAAGTGTCTGCCTGCTGCCTCCTGAGAGACATCTCTGTGTCTGCTCACATCTCCCATCCTATTCCCCTAATTCCATCTCCTTTTAAAAAAAATGTTTATGTTTTTCTTTTGGGGCTTCCCTAGTGGCTCAGTGGTGAAGAATCTGCCTGCCAATGCAGCAGATGCGGGTTGGATCCCTGGGTCAGGAATATCCCCTGGAGGAGGAAATAGCAACCCACTCCAGTATCTGTGCCTGGAGAATCCCACGGACAGCGGAGCCCGGTGGGCTACAGTCCATGAGCTGGCAAAGTGTTGGACGTGACCTAGTGACTAAACGACAACAGTAAATGTGTGCATTTGGCTGCCCTGGGTCTTAGTTGCCTCATGCGGTCTTTGTTGCAGGTGCGTGGAGTCTTCCCTGCTGCACGAGGGAGCTTTCTGTTTTCAGCTGCAGCATGCAGGGTCTTTTAGCTGCAGCACGCAGGATCGAGTTTCCTGCACAGTGACTGCACCTGGGCCACCTGCACTGAGTCTTAGCCACTGGACCATCAGGGAAGCCCCCTAAGTCCATTTCTGTGACAGAAATTGCTAGGTGACTCTGTTCACAACGGAAAAGTAAATTGAAGCCGGAGGACGGCTCTCGTCTAAGAGGGTCATTTTTAAATATTGGCATTTGGAACCTAGAGGGGATGCAAAACTCACGAGAGTCCAGAAAACGTAGTTCCTCTATGGCCTTAGCCTTTAGAAGGCCATTTGCAGTAAGGCGGTCCATGTGGTGGGGAGATATGTATGATGGGAGGGCCGTGGGTAGGAGCGGTCCATATGGTGGGGAGGGCCGTACTGCGGGGAGGCCCGTGTGTGGAGAGTCCACGGGTGGGGCAGCTCCTGTGCTGGGAAGGCTCATGGGATTCGCTGATGCTTCACTGCCTCTCTCCCTGATTCTTGGTGCTTCCTAAAGCCCCAAGCAAGGAGCCATGGAGAACAAAGGGCATTTCAGTAGGTGCCGGCTGGCACGTGGGTGGGAGGGCTCTGTCTTCATTATGTCATTAGCCCGGTCTCTAGGAGACATAGTTGTTGACAGAGAAAGATGGTCAGGGAAAATGAGAGCATCCTTCTTGCTCACGCTCTATATGAATGTGGTTGATTAGAATTTATGATAGATTGAAAACCATAATAATATTTGAAATTAAATTTTAATTATTCCCATAGTATACAATTATTCTAGAAATTGAAGAAAGGCAAACACATGTAGCAAAAAAACAAACAAACACCAAAATAAAACTCAAGAACAAATGAACAGACAAACAAAAAACCCTTGGAGATAATTACTGTTGACAGTCTGAAGTTTATCTTCTGGGCCCACCTGCTATGCTTTTTCTCTCTGTGTGTCAGCTTAGGCACATATGTTAAAATCACTAGTTTTGAGTGTAAACTTTGATGAGTTCTGACGAAGTGTCCAGTTATTTAGCCATAATCACTGTAAAGAACAGCTTTTCACCCCAAAGTGTTTCTTGGCTCCCTTTAGTGATTAATCTCTCTCCCCATCCTGGCAAACACCAATCTATTTTCTGTCTCTATAGTTTTGCCTTTTCTAGAGTGCCATGTGAATGGAATCCTATGTACGTGCCCTTCTGTGTCTGCCTTTTTTCACTCAGCGTAAGACCTTGGAGATTCACACAGAGTGTAATGCGTATCAGTGATTTATTAGTTTCTCTTACTGAGTAGTGTCTCATCATATGGATGGTCCACTGTGTTTATCCATCACTGGTTGAGGGGCATTTGGATTCTCTTCAGGTTTTCTCTGTAATAAGCAAAGCTATTAGGAAGATGTACAAAAAAAAAAAAAGAGGATATACACTTTTATTTCTCTTGTGGAACTACCTAGGAGTTGATTTCTTTGTCTTATGATAAGTGTGTGTTTAACTTGGTAAGATACTGCCCAACTCTTCACCAAAATAGTTCTGCCATTTTCTACCCCATCTGCAAGGCAGGAGAGTTCCAGTTGGTGCAAACCCACGACACCACCCTGGAGGAGGGCATGACAACCCACTCCAGTATTCTTGCCTGGAGAATTCCATGGATGGAGGAGCCTGGTGGACTACGGTCCATGGGGTCGCAAAGAGTGTGACACGACTCACGTGACTTAGCACGCGTGATATTGCTGGGTGTTGTCAGCGTCCTACATTTTAATCATTCTGTGGTTTAATGGACAATTTCCTTATGACTCAAATGACAATCATCTTTTCATGTATGTATTTGCCATTTGTATATATTCTTTAGAAAAATATTTGCAAAGAAAAGTTAGATTGAAAAATTAGATTATTTCTTAACTATTGAATTGTGTTCTGTGTGTGTGTGTGTTTGTGATATATTTAGTCAGAAATATTTTGCATAATATGTTTTACAAAAATGTTCTTGTCTGTGGCCTACCTTTTCTTTTTCTTAATGGTATCTTTTTGAAATGCAAAAGATTTCAATTTTGATGACGTCTAAGATAAATCACCGACTCTATGGACGTGAGCCTGAGTGAACTCCAGAAGTTGGTGATGGACAGGGAGGCCTGGCATGCTGCAATTCATGGGGTCGAAAAGAGTCGGACACGACTGAGCAACTGAACTGAACTGAAGATAAATCATTGTTTTTCATTTATAATTTGGTTTTTCTTGTCCTATTTAAAATCCTTAGTTTACTCAAAGGTGCAGGGATATTTTCCTGTGTTTTCTTCTACAGATTTTATAGTTGTAGCTATTGTAATTGATTTATTACTGTGAGTTAATTTTTAATGGTATAGGTTAAGGGCCAGGTTTCTTTAATATGGATAGCCAAGTGTTCTAGAACCATTTGTTGACAATATTTTATTCTCCCCAATGAATTTCCCCACATCTCTTTGAAAATTAATCGATCATATATGTATGATCCACTTTGTCTTCTGTTCTCTTGTCATATGTGCCTATCTTTATGCCAATACTGTCTAAACCACTCATAAAGCCTTTACATCAAATAGTGGAGGAAATTCGATTTTTTCTTTCTCAACATCTTTCTGGATTTTCTAGGTTGTTTGAATTCCCATAAGGATTTTAGAATCAGTTTATCAACTTTACAAAACATCTTATTGTAGCTTGATTGGTGTCACATGAATGTACAGATCAACTTCTGGCTAATCGACTTCTTAACATTTTGGTCTATAAACTTGGCATGTATATCTTCATTTATTGAGTCCTTTTTTATCTCAGTGATATCTTGTACTTTTCAGCATATAGATCTTGTATAGGTTTTATTAAATTTATCTTTAGCCGTTTCCCATTTTGATGACCTTGTAACTGGTATTGTATTAATTTCCATGTGTAAGTTTTCATTGCTAGTATACATAATTCATCTGATTTTGTAAAACTTTGTCATTATATCCTGCAGCCTTAGTGTGCAGATTTGTTAAGATTTTCTAGAGACAAATCATTTTATGTTGTTAGATGATGAATTTGTACTGATTTGTTAGTTTTTTTTTTTTGTCTTTTCTTTTATAAAAATGTTTCAGGATGCCAAATTCTGTTGTTTCTGACAAGAGGAAGCTAGTTCTGTCCCTGCCTCGTACATAGAAGAAATGGGGTTAATTAGGATCCTGCTGACAAGTCTCCATAACTGCTTGTTCAGATCAGAGCACAGTTTCTTGAAAGAGAAGAGCCTCCGCTTGCTTTACTTTTACTGCGTCCAGTTGTCAAGGTCCAAACAGAGAGACGGGAGGAGAGCAGTAACAGGTGCGAGCAGACCAGCAGTAGTGGACAGAAAGGAATCCAGTCCAGATCCTGTGTTCATGCTGATTCTCAAAGGGAGGACATTACGAGTATTTCCCAGGCTACTTTCTGAGGCAACATGTGAGGCTCAGGCATCATGGCCCCACTCTATGCATGCTGCTGTCATTTCTAGAAGCTTTTGCTGTTTAGGTCACAAATAGCAGAAGACAGATGGTTCTTGTTGGCATCGTCTGTGACTGGGTAGTCCTTTACATCCACTGATTTCTGGAGGATTTGAAATGTGCCTGGAGTGATTTTCTGTTGTCTGTTGTTAGGGATTCCTCCCATTTTTGGCTTGTGTCTGATTGCCTCCTGCTGAAAAAGTGAAAGTCGCTCAGTTGTGTCTGACTCTTTGCAACCCCATGGACTGTAGTCCGTGGGATTCTCCAGGCCAGAATACTGGAGTGGGTAGCCATTCCCTTCTCCAGGAGATCTTCCCAACTTTAGGGATTGAACCCAGGTCTCCTTCACTGCAGGCAGATTCTTTACCAGCTGAGCCATCAGGGAAGCCCAAGAAGACTGGAATGGATAGCCTTTCCCTTCTCCAGGGGATCCTCCCAACCCAGGAATCAAACCGGGGTCTCCTGCATTGCAGGTGGATTCTTTACCAGCTGAGCCACCAGGGAGCCCTTCATTTATCTGAAGATTGCAGATAAGTTTGAGATAGACAAATACTAAATTCAGATTTTTGTGTGTGGTTAAGCTCTAGTCCTCTTTGGGTCAACATGGGAATCCACACAGAATTCTTCCTGAGGAGCAGATCTACTGAGACAGTGACTGAGTCTAAGGTACTCAGGAAGGCTCTAGAAGGCCCAGCTGTGCCCTTCTCCTCTCTAGCTGAAGGGCACACCTTCATGCACACGTGTACCAGTGTGGTCCACGTATGTGCTGCTGGCAGCTCACGCACCAAGAGTGACCAGTCATCCTGTTTAGGGAAAAGTTGGCATATTGCAGTTCTTTTAAATTTCTATTGAAATGTTGGGCAGAAGCAGATTGTTAATAACAGTGCTATTAACATCCTTTCATCTGTTTTCTGTAGCTAGTGGGTATTTGCTGTGACCTATGAGAGGTCAGGCAGGCACCGTGCTGGGTACACAGCAGGCCAGGCTTCAGGGAGCAGGTGGCTGTCTGCTGGGCCTCGTGGGGGCAGCACGCCTGGACAGGCTGGGGGGGGGGTGCAGAGTGGCCCAGGGGAGGACTGGGGCCACATTGTCACAGGGTCACTTTGTCAGTGTAGGTTTTGGTCTCTTGGTCCCTGATCCCTCTCTCTGCACATGATAGCCTTTCCTCCCTGGATTTCTTGCCCAGCATGGCTAAAATGTCCTTTGACTGGCAGCATAGCCTGCCAGTTAGAGGTAAGGAGGGCCAGTAACCATGTCCCTTCCTCTCTAGATCCTGAACTTACAAATCATCACAGGAGCCAGAAAGGCATCAGACATAACATTATTTAAGATAAGAATGATTGCAAACCCTTATGCAGTGCTTGTGAGGGCCAGGCATTCTTTTAAGGGCTTTTTTTTTTTTTTTTTTTTTTTAAAGGGTTTCCCTGATGGCTCTGTTGGTAAAGAATCTGCCTGCAATGCAGGAGACTTCAGTTCAATTCCTGGGTGGGGAAGATCCACTGGAGAAGGGATAGGCTACCCACTTCAGTATTCTTGGGCTTCCCTTGTGGTTCAGCTGGTAAAGAATCCACCTGCAATGCGGGAGGCCTGGATTCAATCCCTGGGTTGGGAAGATCCCCCCGAGAAGGGAATGGCTACCCACTCCAGCATTCTGGCCTGGAGAATTCCATGGACTGTATAGTTCATGGGGTCGCAAAGAGTCATACACAACTGAGCGACTTTCACTTTCACTTTTTCTTTTAAAATTGGAGGAATACTGCTTTACAATGTTGGTTTCTGCCATACAGCCATATGAATCAGCCATAATTATATGCATATGTCCCCTCCCTCTTGAACCTTCCTCCCTCCCCTCCCCTCACCCCTGCAGGCTATCACAGAGGACCCGGCTGGGCTCCCTGTGCTATACAGCAGGCTCCCACTAGCTATCAATTTTATGCTACAGGGCAGAGGAGAATGCCCCTCTTTGCAGGCATCTCTGAAAGATGAGCATTGTAATAACGATTCCCAGTTTCACGGAGGAGTGAAGAAGTGATGGAGAGTTGGAAGGGGGAGTGAGTTCTCTCCCTCTGGATCTGGAAGGAATGGGGGTGTTTAGTATTTTGTTAGTGATTCTCAATCACTGATGCTTCCCACCAGTCTTTCTCGAGAGGCCTCTGCTTGCTTCGCTCCAGACAGGGAGCTGAGAGTAGAGGAGAGTCAACAGAAATAGCAGGCGGGATAAAGCCTCATGTCCTAGCAAGGGTCCCATTTCTGAGCTGTCACTTCTCTTGATTAGAAAAGTGCCCTGTCATCGGCAGAAGGTGCTCAGAGTTCAGGTACAGAGAGCAGAAGTGTTAATGGGGGGGAGTTACAAATTTTAGCTCCCACTTATGAATTCTGAGCTTTGAGCTGGGCTGCAAAAATGGTTCCCAACTACTTCCTCCACATTTTACTTTCTTATAGATGGCACAGCCCATATACAGGAAATGCATGCTGTGTCTTAGTGGCAATAGAAGTATTTCCAAAGGTATCAGGTTTTGTTAAACATATTTTACCATCAAGCGCTCTGTAAAGCTGGCATTGTGGAACAGGATGAAGACAGATAGTGTTACGTGTGCATGATTTCTTTGTTGCTCAGTCATGTCTGACTCTTTGCAACTCCATGGACTGTAGCCCACCAAGTTCCTCCATCCATGGGATTCTCCAGGCAAGAATACTGGAGTGGGTTGCCATGCCCTCCTCCAGGGGATCTTCCCGACCCAGGAATTGAACCCAGGTCCCCCCCAGTGCAGGCAGATTCTTTACTGCTGGGCCATCAGGGAAACCCAAAATAGTGTTAAAAAATGTTCTAATTATTATGCTATGAGGTCAGAGATTGACTCACAGAATAGCTGAGTCCATGTGGAAAAGGGTTACGTTTGGAATTCTGCTGTATATGCCAAGAGTTATGCTTTTGATTTTAAATTTCCTCACTTTTCCCCTCTTGTACTTCAAGAAAATCATGAAACAAAAGGCATTTTGTATTTTAAAACGCAGAGTCTGGCTTGTGAGACGAATTCATTAAGGGTCTTTCTATACAGCCTCAGCTTCTAAGGATTTTGAAAACAAAGGTGATAACTCTTCCTGCATGAGGGGCCACATGTGAAATCACCCGGATGGGGTCATCCCCAGGACCTGCCTCTTCCAGCTTCCCCCTCTGAATCATTTGTTCTGGTCATCCCCAGGACCTGCCTCTTCCAGCTTCCCCCTCTGAATCATTTGTTCTGGTCATCCCCAGGACCTGCCTCTTCCAGCTTCCCCCTCTGAATCATTTGTTCTGGTGGAGCTGAGTTCGTCCAGATGCTCATGCTGTTCTGGTCTACCTGCATCTCATCTGGAAAACGGTAGCTGGTACCCACCCCTCTGAGGTTATTAATGTTTCTCCTGGCAATCTTGATTCTAGCTTGTGCTTCATCCAACCCAGCATTATGTATTAAATATGCAGGTGACAATATACAGCCTTGACGTACTCCTTTCCCAATTTGAAATCAGTCCATTGTTCCAAGTCTGGTTGTAACTGTTGCTTCTTGACATGGATACAGGTTTCTCAGGAGACAGGTAAGGAGATCTAGTATTCCCATCTCTTGAAGAATTTTCCTCAGTTAGTTGTGATCCACAAACTCAAAGCCTTTAGTGTACTCAATGAAACAGAAGTAGATGTTTTTCTAGAATTCTTTTGGTTTTTATATGATCCAATGGATGTTGGCAATTTCATCTCTGGTTCCTCTGGCTTTTCTAAATCCAGCTTGAACATCTAGAAGTTCTCGTCTCATGTACTGTTGAAGCCTAGCCTGGAAAATTTTGAGCATTACTTTGCTGGTATGTGAGAGGAATGCAATTGTCTGGTAGTTTGATCATTCTTTGGCATTGTCTTTCTTTGGGGTTGGAATGAAAACTGACCTTTTCCAGTCCTGTGACCACTGCTGAGTTTTCCAAATCTGCAGGCACATTGAGTGCAGCACTTTCACAGCACCATCATTTAGGATTTGAAGTAGCTCAGCTGAAATTTCATTGCCTCTACTAGCTTTGTTCATAGCAATGCTTATGATACCACCCTTATAGCAGAAAACTATGAGC
This sequence comes from Bos mutus, assembly GCF_027580195.1. Taxonomy (NCBI): domain Eukaryota; kingdom Metazoa; phylum Chordata; class Mammalia; order Artiodactyla; family Bovidae; genus Bos; species Bos mutus. Next base: position 66,894,125 of record NC_091636.1, read on the forward strand.
AAATGAAAGACCTCTTGCTGAAAGTAAAAGAAGAGAGTGAAAAAGTTGGCTTAAAACTCAACATTCATAAAACTAAGATCATGGCATCCAGTCCCATCACTTCATGGCAAATAGATGGGGAAACAATGGCAACAGTGAGAGACTTTATTTTCTTGGGCTCCAAAATCACTGCAGATGGTGACTGCAGCCATGAAATTAAAAGAGTCTTGCTCTTTGGAAGAAAAGCTATGACAAACCTAGACAGCATATTAAGAAGCAGAGACATTACCCTACTGACTAAACTCCATCTAGTCAAAGCTATGGCTTTTCCGGTAGTCATGTATAGATGTAAGAGTTAGACCATAAAGAAAGCTGAGCACTGAAAAATTGATGCTTTTGAACTGTGGTGTTGGAGAAGGCTCTTGAGAGTCCCTGGGCCTGCAAGGAGATCAAATCAGTATATCCTAAAGGAAATCAGTCCTGAATGTTTATTGGAAGGACCGAGCTGAAGTTGAAGCTCCAATAACTGGCTACCTGATGTGAAGAACTGACTCATTGGAAAAGACCCTGATGCTGGGCAAAATTGAAGGCAGGAAGAGAAGGGAATGACAGAGGATGAGACGGTTGGATGGCATCACTGACTCAATGGACATGAGTTTGAGCAAGCTCTGGGAGTTGGTGATGGACAGCAAAGCCTGTCCGTGGGGTTGCAAAGAGTCGTACATGACTGGGCGACTGAACTGAACTGAACTGAACCCACCCCTCTCTCAAGGGCATCCCTCAGCCCCTGGGATTCTCAGCACAAAGCACCCTTTCCTGGGGGTCTTCCAGGGACTTTCTCAGTTCCCTCTCTCTCCTCCTAGTGATTGTCCTTTCTTCTTAGAAACTTCAAACTGAGCTGCTCTTCTGTTAACTCCTGGACTGTGTCTGAGTTGGACTTTTATTCTCCACTAAGTCTTGTACTGAGTCACCACTGTTCTGCCCTGGTTCTTTTAGAGATCACATGATTGGTGGTCACAGTTTTTCTTCAAAGTCACCTCTACTATCTTACAGAGGCTCCGGGTAAGCACCTCCTTTCAGCTGACTCATTTCTTAAGAAGGAAAAATTCACATGACCAGGGAAGGGTGTGCCCACGTGGAGAGAAAATAAGGCAAGAAGAACGGAATGTACAAAGGACTTTGGACAAGGAGAGAAATATTTCATAATTTCTCAATAAATGAGATCTAGAGCTAAAAATAACATATCATATGAAAAGGTCATTAATATAAATGGTTATAAATGAAATAACATAATACATTAAAAATAATGAACTTTTTTTTTAACCTAATGTGATTCTAACAGAAAGAGCTTTTGGTTGCCTCAGTCTAAGAAAGAGTTCAATGTGACTTTGGCCAACGAGTTCCAACCAGGCCCATGAAAGCAGGTCACTTCACCCACTGAAAGATCATAAGGGCAAATATTTTATTTGTTTTGATATATTTATTTCCATTTGTTTGCTTTCTTTTTCTGTCTTTTGCATATGGCATACAATTTTCTCTGTCGTCCCCTTCTCCCGCCTTCAATCTTTCCCAGCATTAGGGTCTTTTCCAATGAGTCAGTTCTTTACATCAGGAGTTTCAGCTTCAGCATCAGTCCTTCCAATGAATATTCAGGACTGATTTCCTTTAGGATGGACTGATTGGATTTCCTTGCTGTCCCAGGGACTCTCAAGAGTCTTCTCCAAATCCACAGGTCAAAAGCATCAATTCTTCAGCACTCAGCTTTCTTTCTAGTCCAACTCTTATATCCATACAAGTATTGGAAAAACCATAGCCTTGACTAGACAGACCTTTGTTGGCAAAGTAATGTCCCTGCTTTTTAATATGTTGCCTGGGTTGATCATAACTTTTCTTTCAAGGAGCAAACGTCTTTTAATTTCATGGCTGCAGTCACCATCTGCAGTGATTTTGAAGCCCCCCAAAATAGAGTCTGATTTCTGTAAAGGAAGCCAAAAAGAAACATACCCTTCCCTCATTGGTTGATTGGAAAGCACGTGGACCATCAGGTCTCCCACAAATGTCTGGTGTGGATTCTGTGTGGGATGTGATACCAGACTGGGGTGCCCATCTCCAGCCACCGCCTTGACTACCAGGGCTCATGGCTCACTGGAAGCTAGGTTCCTTCCTTCCTCAGGTCAAGGACAGGGAACGCTGATTTTCTCATAGATATGACCACATCTTTTTGCAGCTTGCAGAGCTCACTGAGTCTTGGAAAAGTAAAGGTTCCAGTTTCCTTGAAGAAACATTGCACAGCTTTTTAAACTTCAATGTGATTTTCAGAAAGTTTCTTTTCCCCCCAGTTCTTTTGATGGCACGTATTACATGATCGATTATACCACAATGCCAGCAATCCTGAAGAGACTCAAGGAGAAAACTTTTAAAAAGTCTCCCATGACATGAGCAAAATGATCTGTCAGCGGAACTTGACAGTTATTTGTGACATTTTTTCCTTCATCCACAGTGCTTTAGAAGTCAGTCGTGTCCTGGCTGAGATTTAGGCATATATTACTGTAAATCAAGGAAACGTCATCGGAGAAAGCGTCTTATTTGAAACGGAAATCAAAGAGAATAAACAGTTTGTAAGGTACAGTAGACAGGGCACCTCTTTTAGGGCACCAGGTGATGCTTGCAACTGTTTCCTTGCCTGCAGCCAAAAAGCACACATGCAAACATGGGTAATTAATCTAGGAGAACAGTCATGCTGGATCAAGCTAGCATGTGTGGCTGGCGGAAGACGTTCTGAAATAAGTGCCCCCCCCACTTGCTCCCCAGATGAGCCTTCTGCCTCTGCCCTGGACGCTATTTGGTGGGCTGCACACAACGATGCGGTCACAGCTGCCCGCCGTGACACAGCGGCGCCATCTCAGCTCCGCGCTGGCTTCTGACAGGCTTGGTGCAGAGCGTTGTTTCCACTCTTTTCACCAGGGTTCTTTGCTTTGTATGCTGCTCATTTAGGCACATCTACCATGGGCTTTCATTTGCTGCTAACACACTCGCTGGTTGGTCCTCAGTCTCCTGTGCTTTTTAGTTCCAGACGTTTCATATCCATCTGTTCCAAGTAAAATCTCTCTCACCAAATTTGAAAGCCCCTCCAAGTTATTTCCTAACATTTCCTTTAATTGCCGGTCTTTAGAAAACTGGCTATTCATTTCATCTGGGCTATGTGTAGAAATGATCTTTTTTTCCTGACATTGCAGAAATAACCGATTTTAATACTAATCATGCGTCCACACGTACACATACACACTAAATTCTGTTACACGGGGATGTCTAGGCAACTCTGGGCTGGAAACAGGAATCAACCTCTCTCTTTCTCTCCTCTGACCTCTTTCCTTCCCATCCTTTTTCTATTTCACTCTTTCCTTCTTTATTCAAATATTGATTGAGGGTCTGATATGTCTTAGGAACCTATTATAAGCATTAGCAATACATCAGCGAGCAAAACAGAAGTTTCTTCCTGGAGCTTGCATTTTAAGGAGAGAGCCAAAAGAAAAAAAAGCAAATGCATATATAACATGTAACATACATGTATAAGTATATACTATGTATATGCTATACAGTAAATGCATATATATATATATGATGAATGTGTATCATATATATAAACATGAGGGCTTCCCTGGTGTCTCATATGTTAAAGAATCTTCCTGCAATGCAGGAGACTTGGGTTTGATCCCTGGATTGGGAAGATCCCCTGGAGAAGGGACTGGCAACCCACTCCAGTATTCTTGCCTGGAAAGTTCCATGAACAAAGGAGCCTGGCAAGCTACAGTCCATATGGGTTACCAAGAGTCAGACATGACTGAAGAGACTGAGTATGAATGCATATATATTATATTATATTATATAATACATGTATATAGGTGTATATATGTATACATATGTATGCGTAGTACAGTATGTGTTTCAAGGTCTGCTCTATGGCTCTCAGTGCCCAGGGCTTCCCTTTGGTCACTGCCGAAAGAGGCACACATGAGGTCCAGGCAATGGCTTTTGGCCTGAAGTGGTTGATTCCCAATAAACCTGGTAAATTAACAACATGTATTAAAATGTCTTTTTGCCCAGCTATGCTATTTCTATAAGCACTAATTAGGTCACTATTAAATCACATGTTTCAATCAAGCTGTAAAAAGTACTATAACGTCATCTAGAACAAGACTTGGCTTCAATCCTTACATGTAATTTGATGTACTTGTCATTTCCCCACTACTTCTGTGAGCAAACTGAACTTGGTCCACTAGCCCAAAGTGGAGCAAAGCCCGTCTACTGACCCTCATTGTGGTGAAGTAGAGTAGAGCGCTTGCTGCAGGGCCTCGGGCTCTGAGGATGGGACAGCTTGTGCTCCAAACACCCAAATCCCTGATGGCTTTCAGGGAAGGGTTTTTAAGGATGGAGTGAGGGAGGGGATTGGGGTTCTCTGACTGGTTGATGGTGAAGTGACAGAGTGACATTTCAGGAATCTCCTTTATCAGGTTTCTGGCCGCCACTCTTCTGGGGTCTGTGTGCTGGTGGCCACATGCATGCGTGCTAAGTCACTTGGGTCGTGTCTGACTCTTTGTGACCCCATGAACTGTAGCCCACCGGGCTCCTCTGTCCATGTGATTTCCCAGGCAAGAATATTGTAGTGCGTTGCCATTTCCTTCTCCAGGGAATCTTCTTATTCCAGCGATTGAACCTGAAATGTCAGAGCGGGGTAGGGGGTTGGTTAGTATCTGCAAAATAACTCAAGGATATGGCTCAGGCTATTGTCTGTAGCCACTGAGGAGGAACTAAAGGCTCTGACTTTATTTTATGACCAAATTATGATTGTCTTGTCTTGCTTGACTGCTTTTCTTTGTTCCTGCATTTTCTCATTTCTTTGACTGTATTTGTCCTTTGGAACTTGGGGATGGCCTAAGAGGTAAGAGCTTTTTTTTCATCAAGAGGCAGAGAGCATGGAGGAGGCAGGATTTGCACCCCACCCCCACCCCCACCCTCTGCCCTGGGAAGAACCCACAGGATCCTGATCAATGTAAATCCCTCCTTTTCTTTGATATTCCTCAGTTCTGAGGGAAACAGCGTCAATGACTGCAATAAATATAGACTTCGATTAACAAAATTAGAATTTAGCATCCACTGAAACATGATGTCTTTTGCTCTAAAATTACCCTCATTTTCCCAAACATAACCAAATTAAGATCAAAATTGTTTGTAAAATGAGTCTGGTGAATTGATCACTTAGGTTCTTCTAAACTGGCTGTGCCAGAACTTTTCATTGGGAATCTTTGCTTGAACTTGTAAAAGGACTCTTGGGAATTCCCAGGGGGTGCAGCTGTTAAGCCTCCATGCTTCCACTGCTGAGATGTTAGGTTTAGCCACACTAAGGTTAGTCACAGATTCCACTTGTAATATTTATTTATTCCAGTGAAATTTTCTCTTTTCAAGGTCTCCAAAATATCCTGAGATTCCTGCACCTGTCAGGGATGGTCTTTATTATTCACCTGATAACGTTTTAGGAATGCGAGAGTTTTCAATTTCTGGAGGGAGCAGGTAGAGAAAATAGATAAATGTTTCAATTTTGCCTCAGTTCAATTCAGTTCAGTTCAGTCTCTCAGTCGTGTCCGACTCTCTGTGACTCCATGAATCACAGCACGCCAGGCCTCCCTGTCCATCACCATCTCCCGGAGTTCACTCAAACTCACGTCCATAAAGTCAGTAAGGCCATCCAGCCATCTCATCCTCTGTTGTCCCCTTCTCCTCCTGCCCCCAATCCCTCCCAGCATCAGAGTCTTTTCCAATGAGTCAGTTCTTCCCATCAGGTGGCCAAAGTACTGAAGTTTTAGCTTTAGCATCATTCCTTCCAAAGAAATCCCAGGGCTGATCTCCTTCAGAATGGACTGGTTGGATCTCCTTGCAGTCCAAGGGACTCTCAAGAGTCTTCTCCAACACCACAGTTCAAAAGCATCAATTCTTCGGCGCTCAGCCTTCCTCACAGTCCAACTCTCACATCCATACATGACCACAGGAAAAACCATAGCCTTGACTAGATGGACCTTTGTTGGCAAAGTAATGTCTCTGCTTTTTAATATGCTATTTAGGTTGGTCATAACTTTCCTTCCAAGGAGTAAGCGTCTTTTAATTTCATGGCTGCAGTCACCATCTGCAGTGATTTTGGAGCCCCAAAAAATAAAGTCTGACACTGTTTCCACTGTTTCTCCATCTATTTCCCATGAAGTGATGCGACCGGATGCCATCATCTTCATTTTCTGAATGTTGAGCTTTAAGCCAACTTTTTCACTCTCCACTTTCACTTTCATCAAGAGGCTTTTGAGTTCCTCTTCACTTTCTGCCATAAGGGTGTTGTCATCTGCATATCTGAGGTTATTGCTATTTCTCCTGGCAATCTTGATTCCAGCTTGTGCTTCTTCCAGTCCAGCATTTCTCATGATGTACTAAAGGTATAATTTACTAAGTTGTTTCAAGTCATAATTAGCTTGAGGGAAAAGATTCCCCTGTATCTGGAAAACAGAGTTTAAAAGCCAATAACATTTCAGGCAAAAGCCATAAAAATGTTAAGCATATTTATCAATTCATTTAGTTTTATGTAACTAATCCTTGATCTTAATCTTTTGTTAACAGTTTTATGAAACCAGTTTTCATTAGAATTAAAAATTTTTTTATCCAGTTTAGTTGTATAATCTAAAAGTTATGAGAAATTTATACTTGTCAAAAAGTCTTTTCTATGATTCTTTTGAAAGATAAAGCATTTTTGCAAAAGCATCAGCGTGAAACAATAACTGTCTGTGAATGACAAAAGACTTAAAAAGGCAAAGTTAAAGATCTTATTATAATGCAATTGACAAAGAAATGTGTGATTACAATAATTAAGATAACTAGAATTATGATTGATAACATAATATCAGGACACATCTAAATTTTAGGAACTATGTATAATTCCCAGAACATTTGTATTAATGACATGTATCTGTACAGTATAATATAAGCAGGTTTTTCTTTACCACTAATTTGACTTCGTTTATGTATAGTCAAAGCTACGGTCTTTCTGGTAGTTACGTACAGATGTGAGTTGGGCCGTAAAGAAGGCTGAGCACTGAAGAACTGATGCTTTTGAATTGTAGTGATAGAGAAGACTTTTGAGAGTCTCTTGGACTGCAAGGAGATCCAACCAGTCAATCCTAAAGGAAGTCAGCCTTGAATATTCATTTGAAGGACTGATGCTGATGCTGAAGCTCCAATACTTTGGTCACCTGGTGTAAAGAATCAACTCATTGGAAAAGACCCTGATGCTGGGAAACATTGAAGGCAAAAAGAGAAGGGGGCAACAGAGGGTGAGATGGCTAGATAGCATGACCAACTCGATGAAGATGAATTGGAGCAAACTCCAGGAGGTAGTGGAGGGCAGAGGAACCTGGCACACCACAGTCCAAAGAGTTGGACACGACTTTGCAGCTGAACAACAACAACAAATGTAACATACCAAATAATCCTAATTAAGTTCTCTGAGACTCTGTGGCCCTTTGAAATATCCTAAAGCTGTGCTCAGTTGCTCAGTCTTGTGCGACTCTTTGTGACCCTATGAACTGTAGCCTGCCAGGCTCCTCTGTCCATGGAATTTCCCAGACAAGAATACTGAAGTAGGTTGCCATTTCCTATTCTAGGAAGTCTTCCCAACCCAGGGATCAAACCTGTGTCTCTTGTGTCTCCTGCAATGGCAGGATTGCAGGATCCTTTACAGGATCCTTTACCACTGTGCCACTGGGAAGCCTGTCCTAAAGTTAGCCAGAGGTAAAAAATACTTCATTTAGAATTTGTACTAACGTAGCTCAATATCAAACAAACCAAAAACTCTTTTCTCTTGAGAGAGAGAAAAGCAAAATCTAGTCTTATACCAGCTTACTTTAAATAACACAATATATTTATTTAACTAAATTTAATCTAGTCTTATCCAAGCTTGACCATGTACACAGCTTTTTCTCAGAGTTCCTTTTACACATTGTCCACAAGCTTCTGCACCCATATTAGTTTGGCCCTTATTTTTTCCTGCCCAGAAACAACCAGCTCTAGGACAAAATGACTTTCTTTTTCCTTAACAAAAAATATGCATTTTTAAATACCTTTTCTAACAACATACAATTTACATACAACATACATCTTACTTTTTTATACACTGAAATGTTTCTCTTATTATTTCTAGTAGCTTTAATTACATACATATTACAATTTTCACCCTAAAAAGCCCTCAGTTTCTAGCAAAACAAATCACAGAAACAATCAATTGTGAACTGTTTGTGATACCATCATTTTAATTGGCAAACTTATGGATATATTTTACACTCTCTAAAATCATGTTCTTTCTCACAGTATAAATTATTCTTTTAATGTAGTACAAGACATGTACTTAATAAACCCCAAATCTATATTTTCCTTTTACAAGAAGACAAAAATAGGTAAACTTAAACTTGTCTAGCAATCATTGTTTCAATACTTTAAAATAATCTAGATAATTAATGAATTCTTATCACTTAAATAAGCTAAACCTTAAAGTTTCAAGTTACTGCAAATCTGGAAAACCTAAAACATAATTATTCCTGAAGAGTTCCCTAAAACTTCTATCCCCTTTATCTCATTTTTATTACAAAGCTAACTTTTCATTGTTGACAAATTTTGCACCATATAAAATATGACCTTATTTGTGTTTTAGTAAACCTAGGTACAATAAAGGTATTATAATCAGTGTTGATAATGCTAAAGCCATGTCTGTATTAATTAAACCAACAAAATTAATCCAAGTTTAATATGAGATATTAATTTAATACTGAATATTTCTCAGATCACATGAACCTGAAATTCATTTGGGTTAGTTTCTGTAGTATTTAGAAATACTTGATTTGTAAGTCTTTACTTGCTTTAGGGCTTCCCACATAGCGCAATTGGTAAAGAATCTGCCTGCAATGCAGGAGACCTCAGTTCAATTCCTGGGTCAGGAAGTTCTCCTGGAGAAGGAAATGGCAACCCACTCTAATGTTCTTGCCTGGAGAATCCCATGGACAGAGGAGCTTGGGAGGCTACAGTTAATGGGATCCCAAGAGTTGGCCGTGACTTAGCGCTATCTTTTTTTTTCTACTTTTCTTCAAGTCAATTAAACAGAAGTTATTTTCAAAAATAATTTTTTTCTTTTTTTTTATTGGTGTCAGGGACAGCTGTCTCCGACACAGCGACCGACACTCGCCTCTGGGCCGAGGCCGAGCTGCTCTGGGAATGGCGACGAGTCGCCAAACAGCATCCAAAAATAATTTTTATAAACAGAACTAGAAACTCATGGTAGCCGATGCTGTAAAGAGCAATATTGCATAGGAACCTGGAATGTTAGGTCCATGAATCAGGGCAAGTTGGAAGTGGTCAAACAAGAGATGGCAAGAGTGAACATTGACATTTTAGGGACCAGTGAACTAAAATGGACTGGAAAGGGTTAATTTAACTCAGATGACCATTATATCTACTACTGTGGCAAGAATCCCTTGGAAGAAATGGAGTAGCCATAATAGTCAACCAAAGAGTCGGAAATGCAGTACTTGGATGCAGTCTCAAAAACGACAGAATGATCTTTGTTCATTTCCAAGGCCAGCCATTCAATATCACAGTAATCCAAGTCTATGCTCTGACCAATAATGCTGAAGAAGCTGAAGTTGAATGGGTCAGTGAAGACCTACGAGACCTTCTGGAACTAACACCAAAAAAAAAAAAAAGATGTCCTTTTCATTATAGGGGGCTGGAATGCAAAAGTAGGAAGTCAAGAGATACCTAGAGTAACAGGCAAATTTGGCCTTTTAGTACAGAATGAAGCAGGTCAAAGGCTAACAGAGTTTTGACAAAAGAATGCACTGGTCATAGCAAACACCTTCTTCCAAAAACAAAAGAGAAGACTCCACATGGACATCACTAGATGGTCAATAACAAAATCAGATTGATTATATTCTTTGTAGCCAAAGATGAAGAAGCTCTATACAGTCAGCAAAAACAAGACCGGGAGCTGACTGTGGCTCAGATCATGAACTCCTTATTGCCAAATTCAGACTCAAATTGAAGAAAGTAAGGAAAACCACTAACCATTCAGGTTTGACCTAAATCAAATCCCTTACAATTATACAGTGAAAGTGACAAATAGATTCAAGGGATTTGATCTGATAGACAGAGTGACTGAAGCACTATAGATGGAGGTTCATGACATTGTACAGGAGGCAGGGATCAAAACCATCCCCAAGAAAAAGAAAGGCAAAAAGGCAAAATGGTCATCTTGGGAGGCTTTACAAATAGCTGAGAAAAGAAGAGAAGCTAAAGGCAAAGGAGAAAAGGAAAGATATACCCATTTGAATGCAGAGCAACAAAGAATAGCAAGGAGAAATAAGAAAGCCTTCCTCAGTGATCAGTGCAAAAAAAATAGAGGAAAACAATAGAATGGGAAAGACTAGAAGTCTCTTCAAGAAAATTAGAGATACCAAGGGAACATTTCATGCAAAGATGAGCATAACAAAGTACAGTAATGGTACGGACCTAAGAGAAGCAGAAGATATTAAGAAGAGGTGGCAAGAATACACAGAAGAACTGTACAAAAAGGATCTTCATGACCCAGATAACCATGATGGTGTGATCACTCACCTAGAGCCAGAAATCCTGGGATGTGAATGAAGTCAAGTGGGCCTTAGAAAGCATCACTATGAACAAAGCTAGTGGAGGTGATGGAATTCCAGTGAGCCATTTCAAATCCTAAAAGATGATGCTGTGAAAGTGCTGCACTCAATATGCAAGCAAATTTGGAAAACTCAGCAGTGGCCACAGGACTGGAAAAGGTCAGTTTTCATTCCAATCCCAAAGAAAGGCAATGCCAAAGAATGCTCAAACTACCACACAATTGCACTCATCTCACAGTCTAGCAAAGTAGTGCTCAAAATTCTCCAAGCCAGTCTTCATAAGTATGTGAACAGTGAACGTCCAGATGTTCAAGCTGGATTTGGAAAAGGCAGAGGAATTAGAGATCAAATTGCCAACAACCATTGGATCATCGAAAAAGAGAGGGAGTTTCAGAAAAAACATCTGCTTTATTGACTATGCCAAAGCCTTTGACTGTGTGGATCATAGCAAACTATGGAAAATTCTTAAAGAGATGGGAATATCAGACCATCTGACCTGCCTCCTGAGAAACCTTTATGCAGGTCAAGAAGCAACAGTTAGAACTGGACGTGGAACAACAGACTGGTTCCAAAATCGGGAAAGACCCACCTCCCAGAATATTAGAAATAAAAGCAAAAATAAACAAATGGGATCTAATTAAAATTAAAAGCTTCTGCACATAAAGGAAACTATAAGCAAGGTGAAAAGACAGCCTTCAGAATGGGAGAAAATAATAGCAAATGAAGCAACTGACAAACAACTAATCTCAAAAATATACAAGCAACTCCTGCAGCTCAATTCCAGAAAAATAAACGACCCAATCAAAAAATGGGCCAAAGAACTAAATAGACATTTCTCCAAAGAAGACATACAGATGGCTAACAAACACATGAAAAGATGCTCAACATCACTCATTATCAGAGAAATGCAAATCAAAACCACAATGAGGTACCATTTCACGCCAGTCAGAATGGCTGCGATCCAAAAGTCTACAAGCAATAGATGCTGGAGAGGGTGTGGAGAAAAGGGAACCTTCTTACACTGTTGGTGGGAATGCAAACTAGTACAGCCACTATGGAGAACAGTGTGGAGATTCCTTAAAAAACTGGAAATAAAACTGCCATATGACCCAGCAACCCCACTTCTGGGCATACACACTGAGGAAACCAGAATTGAAAGAAACATGTGTACCTCAATGTTCATCACAGCACTGTTTACAACACCCAGGACATGGAAGCAACCTAGATGTTCATCAGCAGATGAATGGATAAGAAAGCTGTGGTACATATACACAATGGAGTATTACTCAGCCATTAAAAAGAATACATTTGAATCAGTTCTAATGAAGTGGATGAAACTGGAGCCTATTATACAGAGTGAAGTAAGCCAGAAAGAAAAACACCAATACAGTATACTAACGCATATATATGGAATTTAGAAAGATGGTAATGACAACCCTGTATGCATGACAGCAAAAGAGACACAGATGTATAGAACAGTCTTTTGGACTCTGTGGGAGAGGGAGTGGGGGATGATTTGGGAGAATGGCATTAAAACATGTATAATATCATATAAGAAATGAATCACCAGTCCAGGTTTGATGCAGGATACAGGAAGCTTGGAGCTGGTGCACTGGGATGACTCAGAAGGATGATATGGGGAGGGAGGTGGGAGGGGGGTTCAGGACAGGGAATACGTGTACACCCGTGGGGGATGCATGTTGATGTATGGCAAAACCAATACAATATTGTAAAGTAAAAAAATAATAATAAATAAAAAAATAAAAACAAAGGAAAAAAAAAACAAAATTGGGAAAGGAGTATGTCAAGGCTGTATATTGTCACCCTACTTATTTAACTTATATGCAGAGTACATCATGCGAAATACCAGGCTGGATAAAGCACAAGCTGGAATCAAGATTGCTGGGAGAAATATCAATAACCTCAGATATGCAGATGATACCACTCTTATGCCAGAAAGCAAAAAAGAACTAAAGAGCCTCTTGATAAAAGTGAAAGAGGAGAGTGAAAAAGTTGGCTTAAAGCTCAACATTCAGAAAACTGAGATCATGACATCTGGTCACATCACTTCATGGCAGATAGATTGGGAAACAGTAGAAACAGTGATAGACTTTATTTTTTTGGACTCCAAAATCACTGCAGATGGTGACTGCAGCCATGAAATTAAAAGACATTTACTTCTTGGAAGAATAGCTATGACCTACCTAGACAGCATATTTAAAAGCAAAGACATTACTTTGCCAATATAGGTCAGTCTAGTCAAAGCTATAGTTTTCCAGTAGTCATGTATGGATGTAAGAGTTGGACTATAAAAAAAGCTGAGTGCCCAAGAATTGATGCTTTTGAACTGTGGTGTTGGAGAAGCCTCTTGAGAGTCCCTTGGACTGCAAGGAGATCCAACCAGTCCATCCTAAAGGAAATCAGTCTTGAATGTTCATTGGATGGACTGATGCTGAAGCTGAAGCTCCAAAACTTTGGCCACATGATGCAAATGGCCGACTCACTGGAAAAGCCCCTGATGCTGGGGAAGACTGAAGGCAGGTGGAGAAGGGGATGACAGAGGATGAGATAGTTGGGTGGAATAACCGACTCAACATGTATTTGAGTAAGCTCCAGAAGCTGGTGATGGACAGAGAAGCCTGCCTTGCTGCAGTCCATAGGGTTGCAAAGAGTCAGACTCGACTGAGCAACTGAACTGAACTGAACTGAACTGAGAGCTCTCATAGCTTAACTTTAAAACTTAGTTAAGTAGTGCTGGAGAAGACTCTTGAGAGTCCCTTGGACTGCAAGGAGATCAAATCAGTCAATCCTAAAGCAAATCAACCCTGAATATTCACTGGAAGAACTGATGATGAAGCTGAAGCTCCAATACTTTGACCACCTGATATGAAGAGCAGATTCTTTGAAAAGACCCTGATACTGGGAAAGATTGAAGGCAAAGTAGAAGGGGAAGCAGAGTATAAGATGGTTGGATGGCATCACCAACTCAATGGACACGATTCTGAGCAAACTCCAGGAGACAGTGCAGGACAAGGGAGCCTGGTACACTGCAGTCCACAGGGTCTCAAAGAGTCAGACACAACTGAACAGCTACGGTGAGCCCAGTATTTCATCATAAAAAGTATTTTAGCCGTGGGATAAGTTAAGTTTACTCACTTGAGTTTAAAAAGGTTTTTTTCCCCCTTAAATTTCAATTTTTAATTAAGTTAAGGCTGTAGTATCAAGCAATGTGGGCTGTGTTTATGTTTCAAGGACATGGAAACATTATTTCTTTATGTTTTCTCTTAAGAATATTTTCATTTTCTCAGAGTCAGAATTTTGAAAAGTTATTTTATCAAGCCACCTTTCTCTACCTGTGTATATTGGGGGGGGGGGTGGAAATGTTTTGGAATGTCAAACGAGTTTCATCTTGGCCATTTTTCTCTGGAGTCTATTGTGGCCACATATCATCATAGGAAAATATCATTTTTTTTTCCCCTTGCAAGGAGTCAAAACAGAAAATGTCTCAGATCTGTAGACTATGCCATATGGGACTACAAGATGGAACAGAGCCCTGATTCGCTATTGTATTTATTCCTTGCTGGTTTTACCAGAAACAGTCAGTAAGAACCAAGCAACTCAGTGCTTGGTGGCCTCTCTAGGTCACAGTTCCCTAGGTGGAGAGTGGAATGTTTTCTATCTGCTGGTCCAGATGGGGTGTGGACATTCTTGACCTCATGGGGATTTTCCCAGTTACCACTCAGGCAGTACTGGAAGACTGGGGAACTTCTCACCCCAAAGAGTGAAATCCAATGAAAAGCAGCATTTTGCTTGAAACCGGGTGACAACGTCCTTTATCTTCCTATGCCCACCCCCTCTTCAATAAAGAAAAAACTTTCATTCAAAGCAAGCCTGTAGGGAAGAATGCCCTGATATTGTCACATGTAAGGTTCTGGCATTTACCAGAGATGTCTCACAGACTAGGACCAGAACTTATTTCCTTTTCATGGAATCAAAAGCACCAGTGGTCAGTGATGCCCGGTCAGTGACAAGTACTTGGAACTGTCCCTGAGACACAGGAGCTCAGGGAGCTGTTGGACAGGATCTGAGAGATGCCACCTACCCCAGGTCAATGTATCTTGGGTACAAGAGGACTAAGAACAGGAGTCCTTTTGGAATTACCAAAAGTGATCCTGAATCTAACGGTTCTGCCCACACTCACTCAGTAAAGCCAATCTACTGACATTGGGTTGTGGTGAAGGAAAGTACAGCATTTATTTCAGGGTGCCAAGCTAAGGATGGCATCACCAATGCAATGGACATAAGCTTGGGCAAACTTTGAGAGATGGTGGAGGACAGGGAGGCCTGGCGTGCTGCAGTCCATGGGATCACAAAGGGTCGGACACAACGGGGTGACTGAATAAAAACAAAGCTAAGAGAAATGGACAGGTCACGCTCAAAAGACCTCCAGTGGCTTTCATGGGAAGCTTTTTAAAGACAGAGAAGGTTGTCGGGTGCATGATCAGCTCATGCATAATTCTCTGATTGGCTGATGGGGAGGTAACCGGCAGGAATTTAGGAACCTTAATTGTCAATTTTGGGGGTCCAGCTGGTTTGGAGCCTATGTGCTCGTGGTCAGCCTACAGTTAACTTTCTCCACCTGGTGTGTCTGCATCTGCAACCCAACGCAAGGATATGGCCCAGGACACTATCTGTAGACCTTGACGAGGAACTAAAGGTCCTTGACTTTGTTTTATGGCTGAACTGTTATAATTTTGCTCCCTTTTTTTTTTTTTTTTTTTTTTTGCTTCTGCATTTTCTCACTTCTCATTAAATCACCCTGTAGAACCTGGAGAAGGTCCATGAGACTAACGCTTTTTAGATACAGAGTGGGGTTGTTCTGTCTCTAGGCAGACTCTCCAATTTCCTACTCAATTTCATTTCTTCCATGTGGTTTATTCTGGACTTCCTTTGGTTCCCAGCATAATGGGCCTCCTCTATCCCTACGAGCCCCTACGAATCAAAATTCTAGGCACGGTTACCCAGCCAGCTTGGCCACTCTGCCATTGGTCATCAGTAACGCTCCCTGGAGGCCTTCTGCCTGGAGTGGTCTTTTCAGGCATGTCCACATGGTTCACTCCCTCCTTTGGGATTCCCCAAATTCTGTTTTTAGAGATGGCTTTCCCTGATAACTCTAATAAAAACATCATCTTCACCAACATTCTCCATCTGCCTTTCCAGCTCCATAGTCTATCATCAAATATGACAAACAGTTTCCATATTAGAAAATAATCTATTGTAATATCATGTGAAAAAGGTAAACATTTATAAATGAGTAATCTGGGACTTCTGTGGTGGTCCAGTGGGAAAGACTTTGCTTTCCAATGGAGAGAGTGCAGGGAGCTAGGATCCCACATGACTCATGGCCAAAAAAACAAACCTAAACCAGAAGCCATAGTGTAACAAAGTCAATAAAGACTTAAAAAATGTTCCACGTCAAAAAAACAGAACCCCCAAAGCGAACACTTCACTGGCATTTAGTGCATTCACTACGTTGTACGACCATCACCTCTGTCTAATTCCAAAGCGTTTCCTTCACTCAGAAGGAAGACTCTCCATAAGCTTTTCCCCATTTTCTCTTCTTCACTCTGCCCTTGGCAACCTCCAGTCGGGGTTTTGTCTCTATGGATTTACCTGTTCTTGATATTTCTTGTAAATGGACACACAGTAAAAACCTGGGTTTTGGGTTCTGCCTTCTTTCGCTTAGTGTTTCTGAGGTCCATCCCATTGCAGCATAAGTGCTTATTCCCTTTTCAAGGCCGAGTCATATTCCATTATGAGATCGCGATTTGTTGATCCAGTCATCTGTTGCTGGGTGTGTGGATTGTTTCTACTTTTGGCTGCCGTGAATAGCACTGTTTTAAGCACGCATGCACACATGCTCGTTAGGGTCTTCGGTTCTTTCTGGTGTGCAGCTAGCAGTGGGCTTGTGGGGTCTCTGCCTGTTGGTCTCTGCCTGGCTACTGTTATTTTTGCCTCAAACAAGCAAAACATTACTCCTGTTTCAAAGTGCTGGCAGCTGAATGGTGATTCATCTTTTTGTTCTAATTGCTCTCTCATCTATGTCACATTTCCATTAAGGGCATCCTGTCTTGACTTATGAAGATAGCAGGGATCAATACACTTAGTCCTTTATCAAACTTTCTCCTGGGACTATTTAGAGAAACTCTCTGACATATAGACTCAAGCCCAGTGAGATCTTTTTAAAATAAGTGCCTCTCTTTGAGGAGAGGAAAGACTATTCAACTGGTGTGAAGAAATAGAAAATTGCAAGATTAAAATACATTTCCTTTTTCAGGAGATCTTCTCAACCCAGGGATTGAATCAGGTCTTCTGCATTTCAGGCAGATTCTATACTGTCTGAGCCACCAGGGAAGCCCTAAATAAAGACACAAGATTGCAAATTACAAGTTACTTTATCCAGCTCTATAGTGGCAAAACTATATGTCAAAGATGTTTCCCTTGCTCAATTATCAGTGGAAACAAAATTTTAAAAAAGAGCACCCAAAGGGAATTAATAAAGAAAACGCTTGCCAATTACTGGGTGTTCGGAATAGCTATTATTGGGAAGCTGTGAGTAGTGAGTGCTCAGTCGTGTCTGACTCTGCAACCCCACGGACTATAGCCCACCAGACTCCTCTGTCCATGAGGTTTTCTAGGCAAGAATGCCAGAGTGGGTTGCCACGGCCTTCTCCAAGGGATCTTCCAGACCCAAAGACTGAATCCATGTCTCTTGCATCTCCTATACTGCAGGCAGATTCTTTACCATTAGAGTCACCTGGGAAGCCAATATTGGGAATTTACTTTGATTTTACTAGCTCACGTGCACTGTCTTGGTGAAGAACCTGCCTGCCAATGCAGGAAGCATGAGAGACGCAGGTTTGATTCCTGGGTTGGGAAGGTCCCCTGGAGGAAGGCATGGCAACCCACTCCAGTCGTCTTGCCTGGGGAATCTCATGGACAGAGGAGCCTGGTGGGCCACAGTTCATAGTGTCCAACAAGACTGAAGCAACTTTGCATGCACACATGTGTACTGGCTGGTAATAACACCTGACATGTAGGGCTAAAGGTTAAAGGTTGTGGAGCACCACCTTAACTGTGCCTTGAAGATGCTTGAAGGTAAGCCCGACGGGTAAAGCCTTCACCCACCCCTAGATATTCTGCTTTAATTTCTAGGGATACAGCTGAGACATTTATATTTTTTAACATCTCCTCTTCTTCTCCACGCCCCCTGTCCCCAGTGACTGTTACGTGCAGTAAGTATTGAACACAATTGTCATAGATATCTTGGGTGCTCTTCCCAAAAAAAGAAAAAAAAAATATTGATGGCTTATTTGATGCTAATTCTGCAGCATGAAGGTCAAATTTTATAGGAACATATTTGATATCACTCAGAAACATGTTTTGAAGGCCTTTGTTGTAAATGCATATTTCACTGTATTCAGACAGACCGGAGCATCTGGAACCTTGCCAGTCAATCTGTGGGCCACCAGCCAGTGGCTTTGCCATCACTAGGAGGCTTGTTAGAAATTCGGAATCTGAACAAACAGGTGACCCCGATGGCAGTGGCGTGGCACACTCAACAGCACAGAGAGTCTCGTTTGTAAGAATTCTGGGGGCGCAAGTCAAGAGGGTGTGTCTCGGAGAACGTCAAGGGGATTCTGTCCTTGGACTTGGTTTTCAAGGTCATTCCAAAGATGTTGTCAGGTATAGCAAACAAACGGGAAGTGAGGCTAGTGTTTCAAAACATGGATACGAGACTTGGGTCAACCAGAACGAGCGCTCACTGTACAGGACCAGGTAGAAGCCCGGGACTCAGAGGGAGTCTAACTTGACTCTCACGTCACAGACTGGGCCATTCTGTGCTGCTATATTCTCATTTTTCTGCAAATGGAGCTTGATAAAACTGACAAAGTTAAACACGTCTCTATTTGTGTGTGTGTGTGTGTTTCCAAATTTTTTAATAGTCTTTTTTTTTCAGTTTTATTTACTTATTAATTTTTTTACTTTACAATACTGTATTGGTTTTGCCATAGATTGACATGAATCTGACACGGGTGTACATGTGTTCCGTATCCGAAATCCCCCTCCCACCTCCTTCCCCATTCCATCCCTCTGGGTCATCCCAGTGCACCAGACCTGAGCACCCTGTATCATGCATCAAACCTGGACTGGCGATTCATTTCACATGTGATAATTTACATGTTTCAATGCCATTCTCCCATATCATCCTGCCTCGCCCTCTCCCACAGAGTCCAAAAGACTGTTCTATACATCTGTGTCTCTTTTGCTGTCTCACATACAGGGTTGCTGCTAAGTCACTTCAGTTGTGTCCGACTCTGTGCAACCTCATAGACGGCAGCCCATCAGGCTGCCCCATCCCTGGGATTCTCCAGGCAAGAACACTGGAGTGGGTTGCCATTTCCTTCTCCAATGCACGAAAGTGAAAAGTGAAAGTGAAGTCGCTCAGTCGTGTCCAACTCTTAGCGACCCCATGGACTGCAGCCTACCAGGCTCCTCCGTCCATGGGATTTTCCAGGCAAGAGCACTGGAGAGGGGTGCCATTGCCTTCATACAGGGTTATCACTTTCTAAATTCCATATGTATGCGATAGTATACTGTATTGGTGTTTTTCTTTCTGGCTTACTTCACTCTGTATAATAGGCTCCAGTTTCATCCACCTCATTAGAACCGATTCAAATGTATTCTTTTTAGTGGTTGAGTATTGTGTATACACAATTCCATTGTGTATATGTACCACAGCTTTCTTATCCATCCATCTGCTGATGGACATCTAGGTTGCTTCCATGTCCTGGCTATTATAAACAGTGCTGCGATGAACACTGGGGTACACGTGTCTCTTTCAATTCTGGTTTCCTCAGTGTGTATGTGGAATTTCTGGGTCATATGGTAGTTCTATTTCCAGTTTTTTAAGGAATCTCCACACTGTTCTCCATAGTGGCTGTACTAGTTTGCATTTCCACCAACAGTGTAAGAGGCTTCCCTTTTCTCCACACCCTCTCCAGCATTTATTGCTTGTAGACTTTTGGATCGCAGCCATTCTGACCTGCGTGAAAAGGTGCCTCATTGTGGTTTTGATTTGGATTTCTCTAGTAATGAGTGATGTTGAGCATCTTTTCATGTAAAACACGTCTCTAAATCTTCACCTCCAGAAATAAGAATTGATTCTATCCCAAGCTGGGCTGCATTTTGCAGAATAACTTCTTTCCTTGCTTTATTCATTGCCTAATAAATGTGGTGAAGGACTTCAGGGTGACCCTGGTAACTACTGAAGGACTTAGCAAGTGGTAGAAGTTGAGAAAATCAGAAAAATTTGCATTTTTTCATTTTCTTCATATAGTGTGATGCCAGTGAGCCTGCTACTCCCTGCAAACCAGGGAGCTTCCTTCTGCAGTGTGGAGACTTTGAGGTGTGCATCAGAATTTCGTGCATACTTACGTGAAGGTTAGATGTCTTATGTGATAGATTCTGAGTCAATTATTTTTGCAGAAAGAGGAGACAAAAGGTGTCGAAGAAGATGTATTTACTTGGTATGTGTGCCCTGGTCATACACTTGAGAAATAATAACTGGGAAAAGCGACATCAATAGAAATTAATGCCCTAGGTAATTAACCACAGCTCCTCAGAAGGATCTATAGGACATAAATGTCGAGGATCTACAGGAAAAATTTCTTGACATAGTTATTAAATACCAGAATGAATTATTAATCAACCTTTCCTGAAAGGCTTTTTAAAAGGAAAATGGGTTTTAACTTGCCTGGGACATTTTATTGGAATTCTTGCCAATGGCAACCAGGTAGATACAAGTCATGGTTAAGTTTCCTCATACCCTTTAGATTCTGGGATTTCATTCATGAAGCTGAAGGAGCAGGAAGACTGTGTAAATAAAAGGGAAATACGTGGGGAAGGCGCATGGGACATCTCGTTGGCCGTGCAGCTCTGGCAGGGGTGGGTATGGCGTGGAGCTGACCTATAAAGGAGAACAGCATCTCACGGTGGTATTCCTAACAGTGAATGTCGCAGGCCTTTTCCTTTCCATGGAAGGAAATAAGGAAGACAAGAGGGAAAGAGGAAGGAGGGAAGGAATAGAAAATGAAGGAAGAAAGAAAGAAACAAAGATGGGTAGAAAGTTCGACTAGTATTCTCTTTCACTGTATAGCAGACCTGTGGGCATTTGTCACCTCTCAGCTCTAGTGGTATATGTATCCAGGTTATCTGAGTTACTGTCCCCATTAACCAGGCAAGCAGACAGAGATTCATGCTCAAAATTTCATGGTGGATGGTGGTAGACTCAGCAACTGAAGGTCCGTGTGTCTGACCTCAGAGCCTATTTCCTCTGCACAGCTCCACATGGCCAAGCTCACTCCAATACTTGATTCCATTTCCAAGGATGCCTCTTCTCTCTATTTCATGAGTAAGGAAGGACAATTCAATGTGACCTTCTGCACAACCCCGTTGCCTTGTCAACCTGACTGTCTCCTCTCTCCTCACTGTCAAAGTGATCACTCTGCCGGGCTTCCAACCCCTTCCCTCCATCCTTCCTGGATGTTTCTTGTCCTTCCTCTCATTCTGTCCATCCAATACTTTATCTTCATCTACTACTCACATCTCCCTTTTCTTAAATAGGTTCTCCCCTTAAACGCCTTCTTCCAAAAAGGTCAAGGAATTATGTTCCTTGCATTCATTGTTAAATTTGTAAAAGTCATAGTTGTTTTGGGGTACAACCGTCCCCCCAAATGTTGCCTTTAGAAGCCTTTCCTTGAAAGCCGTCGAGGAGCTAGGGGTCTTTTGAGCCTGAGCTGGCCATTCCTCTTGCTTCATGCCCTGCAGTAAACACTGCCCTTTCTTTCACCACAACTCGGTGTCAGGAGATTGGCTTTGCTGCACCCTGGACAAGCGAGCCCAGGTGAAGTCTGACAGCAATGGCCGAGGCTGTGGCAGTCCCTGTGGCTTTCTCCCAAAGCTCAGTCGGGAGTGTCCAAATGCCTGACAAAAGCCTCCGAGTCAACACAGCTGAATCGGATGACCTCCCCAGATGTGCTCCCCTTCCCATCCCCAGCCCTCCAGGCTGAGCGTCCCATTGTCCTGATCACTCTTTCCCCTTGTCCTCCAAGTCTGACCTTGATCTTTTCCTTTCTGGTTCAGATGCAGGTGTTTCTAATTCAGGCTTTCATTAGCTCCTATCTGGAGTTTTGTAGGAGAAGGAAATGGCAACCCACTCCAGAACTCTGGCCTGGAAAACCCCATGGAGGGAGGAGTTCTGTAATTACTCCCGTCGGACCAGGGTGCCCAGGCTTTCTGTTCTGCTGGCATCCAGGTTGATGGCTTCTCTCATGTAAGTAAGAACCATCAATGACCGTGTAACCCATCCAAACATATCATGGAGTTCACGTGACTCAACCAGCTTCCCAGAGTGTTGCTTTAAGTAGTGCTAAGAGCCAGGCCAAGAAAAAGTTATTTATGAACAAAACTGGTTGAGAAATGCCAGATTAAACAAATGTTAATAAACTATTTCTTTAGTCCAGGACTTCTCAGAGTACTGATATCTAAAATGTTTATTCACACTGAATTCCCAAGATTTAAAGATTTCCTGAATTATATGGTTGTATGCTTTTTCTGTGTGTTAGTGGGTATACGCATTTATATGACCAGAAAACATACTCTTCTGACCCAAACATTTTCTTCTATTTTTTTTAAAAATTATTTCTTTTAACCATCACATTTTGCATTCAATTCCTACTAACTCATAAAACCTCTATTTATATGTTCTCTTTTCCATGCAATCTTTATTATCTACTAAGAAATTATAGGTTATAAATAATGAAAAACACAACACCCTGAAATAAAAAAATATAAACGTATTAGTTTAAGTCAAGGGTCAGCAAGCTGTAGTCCTCAGAACAAATCTGATCCTTTGCTTGTTTTTGTAAGGCCAGGAACTAAGGCTTGATTTTATATTTTTAGGTGGCTGAAAAAAATCAAAAGGAGAAATTTTGTGACTCATGAAAAGTATTTGAAAATCCCAATTTCAGTGTTCATAAATAAAGTTTTATTGAAGTCATGGAGAAGTGCATTCTTCTATTTCCTATGGCTGCTTTCCCAATACAATACCAGAATTCAGTAATTGCAATAGATACCATGTGGCATCATGGTATCTTAAGTCAGCCTGATCACGCTCAGTCACTCAGTCACGTCCAACTCTTTTTGACCACATGGAGTGTAGTCTGCTAGGCTCCTCTGTCCATGGAATTCTCCAGGCAAGAATATGGGAGTGGGCTGCCATTTCATCCTCCAGGGCATCTTCCCCACCCAGAGATCAAACCCATGTCTCCTTCATTGCAGGCAAATTCTTTACTGCTGAGTCACCATGTGACATACAAAGCTCCAAGTATTATTATCTGGAGCATTTTAGAAAAGATTTTCCTAGCCCTGGCATAAATTGCTGAGCAGATGAGTCTAAGAGACACACAGAGTCATGCACAACTTCAGTCAGGGCTCAAGTGAGCACAGTTCAATTCAGTCACTCAGTTGTGTCCAACTCTTTGTGACCCCGTGGACTGCAGCACACCAGGCCTCCCTGTCCATTACCAATTCCCAGAGCCCACTCAAACTCATGTCCATTGAGTGGGTGATGTCATCCAACCATCCCATCCTCTGTCATCCCCTTCGCCTCCTGCCTTCAATATGTAAGCACAGGACTCAGTTGCTTTCTCTTTGATTCTATGATGGCTTCCTCAGGAAGACTCTCCCACATCCTAGAGATAACTGCTGGTAGATTTATAACTGCTCGTTTTTCATTTCCAATATACAAGAAATGAACGGTTTTGTCTCAGAAAAATTCTGATATTTTCTCAAATTGGTCAGCCTTGGGGAAATAACTTGCACCTTCTCCCAGCGCACCCATAAGTCAACCAACCCCTGTGTCCCCAGGGATGGGCATCATGGCTTGACCTGGGCATGTGCTCACCCCTGGAGCCCCGAGGGTGGGATCAGGCTCTCCAGCTAGTGCCAGACGTCCCGTCTAAGAGGCAAGAGAAATGGAAACATGGGAGGCAGCCGTCAGTGTCCTTTGCTTATTATATATCAGTGATATGATAAAATACCTAGAGAAAAGGGTAAAAGTATTACTGCTTTTGGTTTTTCTTTTTTTTCCCTTGGTAAAAAATCTTTCATTTTGATTTCTCCAAAGCAGTTTCTGTTTGATTCAAAGACAATTGAAAATTGCATCTATATACCAACTTTCACAAAACATGAACAAGTAGAGGTATTCATGCAAAATATATTCTATGAAAAACTGATGGTTTTCATAGTTTTCAAAACATGAAGTGACACAAATTATCTTTTTTTCTCAGTTGTTGTTGATCCAATCCCTAAGTCACGTCTGACTTTGTGGCCCCATGGACTGCAGCACACCACGCTTCTCTGTCCTTCACTGTCTCCCGGAGTTTGCTCAAATTCATTTCCATTGTGTCAGTGATGCTATCTAAGCATCTTATACTTCTCTTTTAGATAAGTAGTCTAATATGTTATTTTGAATTGATCCTAAAATGAAATTGATTTGATAGAATTTGATCATATAAAATCTTGATTTTAGGATTATTATTTATAAAACAACAGAAATTCTTGCAAACTCAGCATCTGGGCAATATTTTGCAATGCAAATTTTTGTGCATTTTACACTTATGACTGTGAATTTATTAAAAACAGATCTCTCCCTGCTATTTGCACATGCAAATCGAAGGAAGGAGTGTTAGTATGATTTTGTGTTTTGAGCCATCACCCTCACCGTGTACTGGCTGAAGCAATCTCATTTGATTCTGTGAGACAATATCGTCAGGTAAGTGGATGTGGCAGCCCACTCCAATATTCTTGGCTGAAAAATTCCATGGACTGGGGAGCCTGGTGGGCTACTGTCCTTGGGCTTGCAAAGAATCATGGCAGAGTGGCTGAGCAGGAGCATGCACACACACACACACACACACACACACACACATTTAAGAACCAAGCTCCCTCTCTTATTCCTGAATCTCCAGTGTCTCTTCTCAGTGCCTCCACTGGGTCTCATAGCCACCAGATGCTCAGTAAAACAGTGTGTCTTATGCACATTCAAGATGTAAACTCTGAGGCCTTGAGCCGTGTCTATTATGTTAGTGTTTAGAGCTGCCACAGCAAAGTCCCTCAACTGGGTTGCCTAATCGACATAAACGCATTATCTCAGTTCTGGAGGCTGGAAGTCCAAGATCAAGTGGTTGGAAGGTTGGTTTCCTCTGAGGCTATGAGGAAGGATATGCTCCAGGCTGCTCACCTGGCTCCCCATGGTTTGCTGGCAGCCTTGTCTTTCCTTGACTTGTAGAAACTTCATCTTGACCTCTGTCTTCATCTCCAGCTTGTATTCTCTCTGTATATGTCTCTGTGACCAAAATTTTTATTCTTATAAAATCACTAGTCATATTAGAATACTCCAATATGATCTCATCTAACTAGTTCTGTTCAGTCCCTCAGTCGTGTCTGACTCTTAGCCACCCCATGGACTGCAGCATGCCAGGCCTCCCTGTCCATCACCAACTCCTGAAGCTTGCTCAGACTCATGTCCATTGAGTTGGTGATGCTATCCAACCATCTCATCCTCTGTCATCCCCTTCTTGTCTAACTAATCACATCTCTAATGACTCCAAATAAGGTCACATGCTGAAGCCCTGGGAGTTAGGATTTATACATATGAATTTTGGGAATAAGGATAAAATTCAATTTATAATACCTATGAAGAACAATCACTACCCCAGAATAAACTGACTGTTATCAATTTTAAAAAATTAAAATGTTTCAGTTCCAAGGTTCTCCAAGTTTTCTGCATCTTATCTTTGTCTGGGAGATTTTCAATAGTCCTGATGCTCAGCATCATGCAATAATGATCATGCAACATGGGAGCAGGCACCAGTAGTTCTTAAAACTTCTCAAATGTATCATCAAGGTTGATGGCCAGTGGTTCATAGAGTAACCCTGTCAGCTGGAGGTACTTCTAGGCCTCATCCCTCAACAAATAATCAAAGAGACAACTGATCTCCCTAAAACAGTTCACAAAGGTTTAAGCTCGGATTTTAATAAAATCTTATTCAGCACGCCATGCTTAACATGTCGTTTGGTCTGGAATTCTGGCTCAGAGCAGACTGGAAGCACCAAAATTGGGATGCTATTAAAGGAGGCATGATGACAGGTAGGGAAATGGCAACCTGACTTGGGCTGGAGATGCTGAGGGGGCCAACAGGAGACACGGCTCTGAGTTAACTTTTTCATTGTCCTGGCTTTGAACATCAGGGGATGATTAAAGCCAGTGCAAAGGTGTCTGCCTAAAACATAGAAAAATGCATACTATAATTTTGGAGAGAAATATCAAAAAGATATGAAAGATGATATTAGTTTAGGAAGGTATTCACTTCAGTTAACTGAAGAATTGATTCACGTGAAGCTTTTCATTCCTGATAATCCTGGAGGGATGTGGTATTTTAATGGAATAAATCCACCTTATTTGCAAACTTGGATACGATTTATACCATCGTGAGATCTATCCCTGATCTCACGATGGAGTGATTCGACACACATTCTGATCTTGGTGAGTGTCTCTTTGTTCTAATTCCAATTTGATGGTGTAAAACTGAAGAGGGGCATCCTTAGGTACATGACCTTTAGGATGACTAAGCAGTGGCATTTAACTGAACACGGATAGTTGCCCTTTTTACAGCAGCTGAGCAGTGTGTTTAGCTCTTGGTAGGCACAGCTTCTGTGAAATTCTCAGGACTTTCCTGGAAGGGTCTGACAAGGCTTGGGATCAGCTGATTTTGGTGTTGGTTTGTGGAGGTCATTCATTGGGCAACCCCTGCACACAGCTACTTGTGCAGCCAAGGACTCCCACGGGTAATCAACATGCAAGAGATCTGTTGAGAGCATGCGTGCACCCCAGGAGCAACCACATTCTGTATACATATATAAGCATGCGTCAGATTAGGTCAGAATGATGTTTAGTGAAAGATATCATCTGCTTTGAATACTAAGTTTGTCCTGATAACATTTTCAAATTATTCAAAGAAATGCACCATAATGATAGAAGAGCAGTGAACACTGGTGACTGAATGAACTTGAAGAATTCATAAGAGAGACAGAACTGCAGCTTGACAATTTCAGTTCTGAGAACCCTAACATTTTTGACAGTGATTGGTAGCCCGATGCACAGTTCTAAAATATTTTAGTGGAAACTTTTCTCTCCTTTCTTATGCCTCTAGGAGCACCAAGCTTATAAACACTATAGGGAAAGGAATGCAAAGAAAGAAGCACTTTTTAGCCTTTTTTTCTTTTTTTCAGGTACCTGACCATGTAAGAAGGGCTTGTTTGTGTAACAACAGACAGCCCAGAATAACTAGTTAATGAGATTCAAGAGATATAAACAAACAAGCAAGCTCTACCAGTGCAGTTGGGGAAGAGCTGTCTTGATTCATGGAAAAGAGGAAAAAGATCAAGGGACTTTGCTCACCATAAGCTCAACAAGAATCGAGGGAGAGGTATATACCTTTAAAACTAACATGCAATCCTGAGCCACTTTCTTGTAAATCTGTGACTGAAATCAAGGCAAGAAATAGCTGTCCTCTGCTCTGTATTGCTTGTTTCCTTTCTGCAAGCTTCAGGGCCTGAGAGGTCAGACAGTCTGGCAAGCAATTTATGTTAAAAAAAAAAAATGACAGTCTCATGCTATCGGCTCTTGTAAAGGTGGTAGAAAGTTAAAGTGTAAGACTCTTTAGTGCCTAAGCAGAATTTCACGGTAAAATGACACTGTTACGGATTGCTTGAGGGAAAGATACTGTTACGGATCGCTTGAGGGAAAGACTGTCAAACGTGCAGGTTGTAACTGCAGGGCTGCTGCTTTCACTGCCAGCAGCTTGTGTCCGGGTTGTTGTTGTTCAGTCGCTCACTTGTGTTCAACTCTTTGCGATCCCATGGACTGCAGCACGCCAGGCCTCCCTGCCTTTCACCATCTCCTGGAGTTTGCTCAAACTCATGTCCCTTGAATCAGTGATGCCATCCAACCATCTCATCCTCTGTTGCTCCCTTCTCCTCCTGCCCTCATTCTTTCCCAGCATCAAGGTCTTTTCCAGTGAGTTGGCTCTTCACATCAGGTGGCCAAAGTATTGGAGTTTCAGTTTCAGCACCAGCTCTTTCAATGAATACTCAAGGCTGACTTCTTTTAGGACTGATTGGTTTGATCTCCTTGCAGTCCAAGGGACTCTCAAGAGCCTTTTCCAGCACCACAGTTTGAAAACATCAATTTTTCAGCACTCAGCCTTTTGTGTTGTCCAGCTCTCACATCCATACATGACCACTGGAAGAGAAAAACAGTTTTCACAGTGCGGACCTTTGTAGGCAAATTGATGTTTCTGCCTGATAAGAAGACCTGACTCCTGAAGGAAGAAAAGCCCTTTGGCCCATTTTGGGATCAGTTTCATATGAGTTTCAAAAGTGTTTATTTTGATTCTCTCCTAAGTATTTTATAGCCATCAGCCCAGCTAATTTGCAACATAGTGTTCTCAATTCTACAGAAAACAAAAATGTTATGATTTCTCATTTTTTTCCCTCTGCAGTTCAAATGGATACATGACCCAGGCAGAAAGATAAAGATGTAGAGACCTACAAAATCTGTACAGAAATCCAGAACTCCAAATAACTAAAGAAACCAGTCAACCGCAGCTGCCTCACCCCAAAGGATCATTTCCTGCCATTGTTGTGGTCCTTTCTGAGGATGGAGGCTGGGACCTGAAGGTCCAGCCACTCGGCTGGTGGCCCTGGGACCCTGCACCTCCTGCCATACAAGTGAAGAGGGGAGCTGGCCCTTGCTCACCAGCTCCCTCCTTCCCTCACCTTCTTCCTTCTCCTTCTCCTTGTTTTCCTGCTCATCTGAGATCCCAGAGCCAGTGTGGGGCTTAGCACCTCCTGCTGTAATAACTGGTAGCCCTGTGTACAGCTGGCGGACCCCCTCTACAGCTCTAACATGAGGAGCTTGTCACCCACTTCAGGGCATCATTAAACTCCCACCATGCTTCTCTTGGCCTTTCAGTCCTTGACGGCCGGGGTTTAATTTCTGTGTGTGCTGTAAGCTGGATGAAATGCAGTACCTTTGCTTTGGATAACGAACTCAGACTTTTCTTAAAATTTCATTCAACACAGTCTCTGCCAGGCCTTTTGAATTCACACTGCTTGGGGACAGTCAACATCACGTCCTCCTCTGTACCCTCAGATCACCATTCCCAGGGCGTCCTAGCCCAGCACCCCTGGGTCTTCATGGATGCGCGTCCATCCGCGCGGCATACCACATCCACTGTTACATCACCCAGATATTGTTTTAGAGGTCACATCCAAACAGACTCTGTGGATAAACCATTTCAACTCACATAATGGCCCCTAGAGGAACACAATAACACACGAGCCTTTCCCTGACAACATCGACACTCATTATAAAGAGGAGCCACTGAATTTCTAATGAAGCCCGGGAGAGAGGGAAGGTCCCTAAAAGCAGATGTTGCAAAAATAGCCTCTGCCATTAAGGCAGAAAAACAGTATGAAAATGGGAGCCACTTGAGACCAGTGAGTATTTCCATAATTTATGGAAATAGCTTTTTTTTCCCTACGTTTAATGGCCATCAGGAGCTCCATTAAAAACCTGCCCTTCTCCTTCTTCCTTTATGGTCTCAAATTAGAAATCACTACATCATTCTGTGGGTTTTTTTTTTCCCTTTTCGGTTTCAAATTCATTTAATTTATTGAAATGTGATGTTGTTCTCTTTGATTCGGGTTTGACAGACATCCCAGGATGCACAGCGAGCTCAGCAAAGCCTGGCCTGGAGTAAACACCCACTGCTGCTGGTGTTCCTGTGCCTAATAGTCATAACACAGGCTGCCTTCATCTGGGGTCTTTGCCACAGTTCTCCTTCTCCCCCTGGTGGGGGCAATCAGCAGGATCAGCAACTGCGGGATCTTTCCCCACTGACTCTTTAGCATCCCAGATTGAAAGAGAAGCCCTGATATTCACCATGAGCCCAGGATTAATTCTTTCCTTGTGACTGCTTTGAAGGAACACAAATACTGTGGCTGCAAAGAAGGCATCCTTCTGGGTCCTACTTTTAAGGCGGATGAAATGAGTGATGGGAGAGAGGAGGCATGACCTGAGGTCTGCCCGGAAGATGCCTTGTTGTTGTTCGGTTGCTCAGTTGTATTCAACTCTTTGTGAACCCATGGACTGCAGCACACCAGGCTTTGCTGCCTTTCACTATATCCCAGAGTTTGCTCAGACTCATGTCCATTGAGTCAGTGATGCCATCCAACCATCTCATCCTCTGCTGTCCCCTTCTCCTCCTGCCCTCAATCTTTCCCAGCATCAGGATCTTTTCCAATGAGTTGGCTCTTCCCATCAGTTGGCCAAAGGATTAGAGCTTCATCTTTAGCAACAGTTCTTCCAATGAATATTCAAGGTTGATTTCCTTTAGATTGACTGGTTTGATCTCCTTTCTGTTCAAGGAACTCCCAAGAGTCTTCAGTTCAGTTCAGTTCAGTCACTCAGTCATGTCCGACTCTTTGCCACCCCATGAACTGCAGCACACCAGGCCTCCCTGTCCATCACCATCTCCCGGAGTTCATTCAAACTCACGTCAATCAAGTCAGTGATGCCATCCAGCCATCTCATCCTCTGTCGTCCCCTTTTCCTCCTGCCCCCAATCTCTCCCAGCATCAGAGTCTTTTCCAATGAATCAACTCTTCACATGAGGTGGCCAAGGTACTGGAGTTTCAGCTTTAGCATCATTCCTTCCAAAGAAATCCCAGGGCTGATCTCCTTCAGAATGGACTGGTTGGATCTCCTTGCAGTCCAAGGGACTCTCAAGAGTCTTCTCCAACATCACAGTTCAAAAGCATCAATTCTTAGGCACTCAGCTTTCTTCACAGTCCAACTCTCACGTCCATACATGACCACAGGAAAAACCATAGCCTTGACTAGACAGACCTTTGTTGGCAAAGTAATGTCTCTGCTTTTGAATATGCTATCTAGGTTGGTCATAACTTTCCTTCCAAGGAGTAAGCGTCTTTTTATTTCATGGCTGCAGTCACCATCTGCAGTGATTTTGGAGCCCAGAAAAATAAAGTCTGACACTGTTTCCACTGTTTCCCCAATCTATTTCTCCAGCACCATAATATGAAAGCAACAATTCTTCAGTGCTCAGCCTTCTTTATGGTTCAATTCTCACACCCATACATGACTACTGGAAAAACCATAGCTTTGGTTAAACAGACCTTTGTCAGCAAAATGATGTCTCTGCTTTTAAATATGCTGTCTAGGTTGGTCATAGCTTTTCTTCCAAGGAGCAAGCATCTTTTAATTTCATGGCTACTCTCACCATCCTCAGTGATTTTGAAGCCCAAGAAAATAAAGTCTGTCACTGTCTCCATTTTTCCCATCTATTTACCATGAAGTGATGGAACCAGATCATCATTAGCTTTTTGTTTGCAGGGCTGCTTTGGCATTCTCATAGAGACCACAAAACCCCCAGCTAACCTGCCTCCTACGAGAGCATGACATGGACGGTGTTCCCCGAGTCTGCTGTTCACCATTCCCAGTGAAGTCACTCATGCCTTTATTCACTAAATATATCCTGTCTACTGAGGCATCGGGGAAGCCAAGGCTAATGGCACAGGCTCTCTGCTATGACGAGCCCACATCATTACGATTCTGATGACAAATGTTTTAAAGGGACACAGAAGTAACCACTGTGCCAGGGGGCACCCAGAGAGAACTCCTTAGAGGACAAGGGTGTTGACTTAGACATTACGGAGTAAAGAGGGGTTGGGCAGATAGAGAAGAGGAGAAGAGCTTTCTAAAGACAGAACCAACTACTCATGGAGAATGGAGGCTCCAGACTCACTGGGGTCACCAGGGCCCAGGGTATCAGGACCCTGAGCCAAGAGGAAGGAGGTCCCACAGGATACGTGCCGGATACATCATGACTTCCATCCTCACCCCAGTTTCATCCTCAGACAATGGGGGACCCTACTGACCTTTCAAGTCAGGCAATGGCATGAGCAGATCTTTGCTTACAGAGCTGAACTAGGGAGCACGTGGAGATGAAGAGAAGAGATAGGTTGGAATATCGGCCCAGCCGTGAGGGCCTGGGCAAGCGTTCGGCCCTGGGCGTGGAGAGGTTCTGCCTTTGGTGGATGATGCTGAGGCGGGATTCATGGAACATAGAGAGGAAAAGAGCTGTTGAGGATGTGATGTGATCCCCTGGGAGCAGTGTGGTGACGCTGGTTAGGACAAGAAATATGTGTGTAGGGACAAGAAGCAGATGTGTTCTCTATGTCTCATGGCGGGTGCGGGGGGGGGGGGGAGGAAGGCCTCATGTGGAAGAAACAGGCGGTCCTTTGCTGTCACGAATTACCTGGAAGTCCCTGTAGAATTTAACCATGGAGAAATGGACAACATTCACTAGTGGGGGTGGGAAGCGCAACAGACGCAACGTTGTCGACACACAAAGGGAAGCCGTCGTGAGGTGACCAGAACAGTCAAAGTATGGGAAAGAAAAGCACACGGAGCGAGTAAGCTTAGGTAAGACAGGGAACAAAGTCGGGTAGATCAATTAGAGTATGCATGTGTACGATTTTCTCTTTTTTCAACTTTACAGGAAAGATGTCAGCATATTATAAAGACATTTCTCCATCAGAACCATCCATTGTTGTTATTTTGTCACGTTTATTTTATTATGCTCTAATATCCATAACAGTTTTCTGAACTATTTGAGGGTAAGTTATACACAGGATGGGCCTTCCCTTGTAGTTCAGCTGGTAAAGAATCTGCCTGCAACACAGGAGACACAAGTTTGATTTATGGGTCAGGAATATCTCTTGGAGAAGGGATAGGCTACCCACTCCAGTATTCTTGGGCTTCCCTGGTGGCTCAGATGGTAAAGAATCTACCTTTATGCAGAGCCTTTAGCAAGGCAGGAGACCTGGGTTTGATCCCTGGGTTAGGACAATCCCCTTGAGGAGGGCATGGGAACCTATTTCAGTGTTCTTGCCTGGAGAATCTCCATAGACAGAAGATCCTTTTGGGCTGCAGTCTATGAGATCACAAAGAGTTGGATGTGACTGAGCGACTAAGCACAGCACAGCACAGCACAGCATTATACACAGGATCACCATTTACCCTTAAATAGTTCAGTGTGAGTTTCCTTAGAAGAAAGATATTCTCTAACATAACCACAGTAAAATGGTCAAAATCAGGAAATTCATGCCCCGTTATCTAATCAGTATTCCACATTCATATTTCATCTGTTGTCTCTATAATATAATTTATAGCAAATTGTTTCTGCAAAGGATCCAATTTGGGATCACACATTTCATTCAGTTGTCATATATAATCAATCACCCCCAATCTGGAAGAACTCCCCAACCTTTCTTTGACTTTCAAGACATTGCCATTTTTAAGGAATTCAGGCCAGCTCTTTTGCAGAGTCACCTTCAGCTTGGATTTGCTTAACATTTTCCCATCGGTAGATTTAGCTTGTGTATTTTTGCAGCAGCATTGCAGAAGTGATGTTGAGTCCTTCTCTGTGTATCATGTCAGTAGCCACAGGATGTCCTTTGTCTCTTCGTTTGTAAAAATATCTTTGATAATTTCATTAAAGTGGTGCCAACCAGGTTGTTCCAACAGAAAGTTATTCTTTTCCCACTTATAATTAGTCAATTTTTGGAGAGATGCTTTGAGGCCAGGAACATATCCTGTTCTTTGTCACACTCTTACCCACTGACTGATATTAGCAACCAATGATGTTGGGAGTGGGAACAAGAGACAAGAAGGTTTTTGTTGTTGTTCAGTCACTAAGTTGTTTGACTTTTTGCAACCTCATGGACTGAAGCATGTTGGACTCCTCTGTCCTCCACTGTCTCTCGGGGTTTGCTCAAATTCATGTTCATTGAGTCGGTGATGCTATCCAACCATCTCATCCTCTGCTGCCCTCTTCTCCTTTTGCTTTCAATCTTTCCCAGCATCGGGGTCTTTTCCAATGAGTCAGTTCTTCGCATCAGGTGGCCAAAGTACTGGAGTTTCAGCTTCAGCATCAGTCCTTCCAAGAATATTCAGGACTGATTTCCTTTAGAATTGACTGATTGGATCTCTTTGCAGTCCAAGGGACTCTCAAGAGTCTTCTCCAACACCAGTTTGAAAGCATCAATTCTTCAGTGCTCAGCCTACTTTATGATCTACCTTTCACATCTGTACATGACCACTGGATAAATCATAGCTTTGACTACATGGACCTTTGTTGGAAAAGTGATTTCTTTGCTTTTTAATATGCTGTCTAGGTTTGTCACAGCTTTCCTTCCAAGGAGCAAGCATCTTTTAATTTCATGACTGCAGTCACCATTTGCAGTGCAAAGCAACATCAAACAGGGCAGGATCTAATACTGAAAACTCTAAACAATGTAGACGAATATTATAACAAGAGCAAAAGTCCCCATTTGTGAATAAGATGCATCAGTAATAAATCTTGGTACTCCAATCAACTTAGCATAGAGAAAAACTAGAAGTATAAACATAATAACATGATGAAAGACTGTTATAAACATCACTTGATCAGATATTTCTCCTAATAATAACAAATTTTAAAAGTTAATTAAAATGCACAAACATGTAAGTATGTACAGAGAAATGTACTTTCTTTAGAGAGTGCTTTGTATGTGTATATATGGATTATTTACAAAAGTTGGTATATACTTAGCAACAAAAGGCATAGCCCATTTTTTTTTTTTTTTAATTTTATTTTATTTTTAAACTTTACAATATTGTATTAGTTTTGCCAAACATCGAAATGAATCCACCACAGGTATACCTGTGTTCCCCATCCTGAACCCTCCTCCCTCCTCCCTCCCCATATCCTCCCTGTGGGTCGTCCCAGTGCACCAGCCCCAAGCATCCAGTATCGTGCATCGAACCTGGACTGGCGACTCGTTTCATACATGATATTATACATGTTTCAATGCCATTCTCCCAAATCTCCCCACCCTCATTTTTAAAAGTAGAGGCATTTTTAGATCATAATCTCTGATTATGAACTAAAAAAATTCAGAAATAAGTGATAAAAGATAAGAAAGAAAACCTCTTTCAGATATTGAGAACATTTTGTTAGATGACTGATAAAGAGAAAATTAAAATTATTTTGAAAGCACTAAATAAGAGCATTTTATACCAAAAACTTATGGTGTGAAATAAATGCTATATATAATGATGGCTAACATTACTCAAGAAGAGAAGCTATATAAAAAATACTTGTGTTCACATCAATAAATTGAGGGAAATGCCCCCCAAATACAAAGAATCAAAGAGAAATAGATTTAAAAAAAGTGAAATAACGAAAACAAATAACTGAAATGAAGTAATAAATCCTAATCTGGTTTTTAAAAAGTCAATATGATAGATAAAGCTTTCACAAGCTTCATTAAACACATTACTGGAATTGTAAACATGAGCCCATCAGGGAAACACAGTCATCACACAAAATGCACGAGCAAGGAGGCTGGGCAGCTAAAGACACGTCATCTCAAAGCATCTCTCTCCTCTCAGATTACCTAAGAAATTATCCCATACTTTTTAGATAACTTGACTGAAAAAGGACATAATCACAGTGCAGGCTAGATAAACCTCTGTTTCAAAGGCAGTGTGGGGAATCTTTGTATTGAACAAACTTCCTCTCCTTGCTTTTAGTTTTAAAAGATTCAACCCCAACCTCTCGTCTCTCCATACCTCCCCCGTGTAGTTCATGCATCCACTCATGCCCTCCTTTCCTTTCTTGGCCGACATTTCACAGACAAGTCAGGTGGGGTGGACAGAGACGGGACACATTTCTTTTTCAGTGAATCCATTCCAGTGTTCTGAGCCCTGGTTTTAGGGCTGCTTGCAAGAACTGAGATGTGACATTTCCATGATACTATCATATAAGGAACTTCTAAAATATACCTCATGAATGGCTGTCTTGCTTTCACTTAACACAGACATTTATTTTTGTTACTTTCTCAGACATTCACTTACATGTGAATTGTAAGAAATGAACCCATCACAACCTTCCCATTTCTGTATTCAAAATACAGGGATCTCACCAGACTGGATCTTATAGACACCACCAGGAACCAGACCAGCACTGAGATGTGGACGGCACACCTGCCCAGGTGAGGGAGTAGAGCTGTTTTGTGCCCTGGGCATCTGGCTCGGAGTCTTTTCTGAGTCACAGTTTCAGGAACTTAAAAGGTAAAAAGTGCTGTGGTTAAACCACAGGCTCAGGAACAGGATTGTTTGGGTTTGAATTCTGGCTTTATTACTCATGAGTTGCTTAACTTTAGTCAAATTAATTTTTGTTTCTGTGCTTCAGCTTTCCATCTGCAAAAAGGTAATAATACTGTTTTTCTTACGGTTTCCTCATATGGGGATTAAGCAGGATATTACGTAAAGTGCTGGAGAACATTGGCTGACACACAAGAAATGCTAGGTTTAGCTATAATTATTTCAAGCTAGATCAATAGAACTTTCGGGAAGAATTATTTCAACTTTTTGCACACTTTATTTCATTTTTGTGATGAAAAATAAGGAAAACACTGGGCATCAATAAATCAGGACTTTTCTTATGAAGATTGGTATGAAGTGTGGGTTTGGGAAACTCAACTTCCAGTAATAATAGTGTGAAAAGGTTGAGAAACTCCCCCCTGCAGAAAAAAAGAACAAAACTGATTAAAATGTTAAAAATGACAATTTCAGGATATGAGAAATGACCAAAAGTAGACAACAGCATGAGGCATATTTTCTCATGAAAAAGTGCGACTGCGTCAAATTAGAAAGTTGCTGCACAGCGTTCTTGTCAGTGGATGCCTCCATTCACATCTGGCGGCAAAACGCAGGACGCTCTGCCTCCTGGGGGGACAGATTCAGTGTGAGGTAGAGGCTGAGCAGCTACAAATTTAGGTGGAGATATTTGAAGCAAGAAATCAATAGATGATTGAACGAACTTACCACATACCCGTAGATGGCTGCTAAATTATGCATGCAGGTGGGAAACGAAAAGAGACTCATAGGTTTGTGCCGCTTTGAATGCCGTCTTCACCCACACAGAGCTGCAAAGTGAAAGTGAAAGTCACTCAGTCGTGTCTAACTCTTTGTTACCCTCTGGTCTATACAGTCCATGGAATTCTCCAGGCCAGAATACTGGAGTGGGTAGCCTTTCCCTTCTCCAGGGGATCTTCCCAACCCAGGGATCAAACCCAGGTCCCCGCATTGCAGGCAGATTCTTTACCAGCTGAGCCACAAGGGAAGCCCAAGAATACTGGAGTGGGTAGCCTGTCCCTTCTCCAGGGGATCTTCCCTACCCAGGAATCAAACCAGGGTCTCCTGCATTGCAGGCAGATCCTTTACCAACTGAGCTCCTAGGGAAGCCCAAGCCAATCACAAAAATTCCGCTAGTTTAGTGAAGAGTGTAGCAAATTATTATCTGACCACTAGACTACTCAAGTACGAGAGAGACCCATGTGGTCCCAGCTTAAAATATAAATGAGCAGAAGCAACATAGGATCCATGATCTATGAGGATAGATAGAAATCTATAAGGAAAGATTGCACAAAAAGAAGAGCAAATATCACTTATTAACGCATGTATGTAGAATCTAGAAAAATGGCACAGGTGAATTTATTTTCAAAGCAGAACTAGACACAGATATAGAGAACAAACATATGAACATCAAAGAGGGGGATGGGGACGTGGAATGAACTGGGAGATTGGGACTGACATATATACATTACCATGTATAAACAGATAGCTAACGAGAACCTCCAGTATAGCACAGGGAACTCTACTCAACACTGTGATAACCTAAATGGGAAGGAAATCCAAAAAAGAGGAGATATGTGTATACATATGGCTAATTCACTCTACTGTACAGCAGAAAATATACAACATTGTAAAGCAACTGTACTCCAGTATTTTTTTTTTTTTTTAAGAAGAAATCTGTAAGTATAGATGTCACAGTTTACATTTAGGTAAATCAATTGCCTGTTAAAACAAAATGTCAAAAACCTTAAAAAAGACAAAACAGAATCTAGAACTCTACAAAAGCATCCCTACAAGGTCCAGTTTTCAAGCTAAAATGACTGGACATTCAGAGAAAGAGGAAGGTTTAACATATCTTAAGGAAAACTGTCAGTAAAAACAGACCACAAACATATTCAGACATTGGATTCAGCAGGCAGAAATTTGTAAGTAGTTATTGAACATATTTTCTAGTATTTAAAAAATGTGCAGGGACTGTCCTGGTGTTCCAGTGGTTAAGAGTTCACCTCCCAACGCAGGGAACACAGGTTCAATCCCTGGTCAGGGAACTAAGGTTCTGCCTGCCTTGGGGCCCTGAGCACTGCAGTGAAGATCCCACATGCCACAGCTAAGAACCCACACAACCAAAAATACATGGATGTTTTTTACATTATTAAACAATGTACAAAGAATGAAGGAAAATGTGTGAGTAATACAGAAATAAATAATGGACTTTCAACACACAAGTGGAAACAATAAGAAATAATCAAATGGAGGTTTCAGACTGAAAAGTGAAATCACTCAATGGAAATTTAGGTCAAATAACAGATTCAAGACGACAGAAGAAAGAAATGACGAACTAGAAGGCAGAACAATGGAAATCACCCAACACGAAAACAAAGGATACATGTAAGTGAGATATGTTTTCAGAGATCTCTGAGACATTAGCAGAAGTTCAACATGTATGTAATTGGAGTCTCAGGAGAAGAGAGGGGAGAGAAAGAGGCTGAAAAGTTATTTTAAAAACTAACAGATGAGAATCTTCAAATTTGGTTACTATCTAACTTACAGATCTAAGGATGTTAGTGAACCTAAAATAAAATAAATGCAAAGAATATAAAACCTAGAAACACAACAGGCAAAATACTGAATGATAAAGAGAAAATCGTTAAATTGTCAAGAGAACACTGGCTCCTTACACACAGTGGGACAATATAGTTAATGTGTGACTTCTCACTAGAGACAGTGGAGTCAAGAAGACATTGGCATGGCATGACTCACAATGCTGAAAGAAGGAAAAAATAACTCATTGGGTAACAATGCAATGCCCAGCAAAATGATTCTTGAAAAAAAAAAAAAGACCGTCAGGAAATTAGTAACAGAGAATATTTATTCTAACTGGATTGTCCTAGAAGAAATGCTTATTAGTCTTTTAAACTGAGGGAAAATGTCACAGAGGCTATCTCAGATATGAAAGATAGACCAAAATACACCAGGAAGAGTAAATATTTCTTTCTTAAAAAACTGAAAGTTGCTCAGTCACGTCTGACTCTTTGTGACCCCATGAACTGTAGCCCGCCAGGCTCCTCTCTCCATGGAATTCTCCAGGCAAGAACACTGGAGTGGGTTGCCATGCCTTTCTCCAGGGGATCTTCCCCACCCAGGGGTCGAACCTGTGTTTCTTGCATTTCCTACATTGGCAGGCGGATTCTTTACCACTGCTGCTGCTAAGTCACTTCAGTCGTATCCGACTCTGCGACCCCATAGACGGCAGCCCACCAGGCTCTCCGTCCCTAGGATTCTCCAGGCAAGAACACTGGAGTGGGTTGCCATTTCCTTCTCCAATGCATGAAAGTGAAAAGTGAAAGTGAAGTCACTCAGTCGTGTCCGACTCCTAGTGACCCCATGGACTGAAGCCTACCAGGCCCCTCCGTCCATGGGATTTTCCAGGCAAGAGTACTGGAGTGGGGTGCCATTGCCTTCTCCAATGCATGAAAGTGAAAAGTGAAAGTGAAGTTGCTCAGTCATGTCCGACTCCTAGCGACCCCATGGACTGCAGCCTACCAGGCCCCTCTGTCCATGGGATTTTCCAGGCAAGAGTACTGGAGTGGGGCGCCATTGCCTTCTCCGGCTCTAGTGCCACCAAATATTAAGCAAACATTAAAAAAGTTTTTACTTTTTCACTTAATTTCTTTAAAAGACATATGTCTATTTGTAGCAAAATTGTGGCACGGTAGAATAGGCCCTCTGTGAGTTTCCTATCTATGAGTTCTGACATAAATCAAAAAACATTACAGAAATTTCCAAAAAGTAAAGTTTGAGTTTTCACTGTACCTGGTAACTATTTACATAGCATTTACATTGTATTTGCAACTCTTTACATAGTGTTTACATAGTACTGGGTGTTAAATGTAATCTAGAGATAATGTAAAGTATATGGGAAGGTGTGTATAGGTTATATGCAAAACTATGCCATTTTATATAAAGGGCTTGAGTATTCTCTAATTTTGTTATCCGTGGAGGGGTACTAGAGCCAGTCCTTAAAGGATTCCAGGGGACAACTGTACTTTTGGAATTATAATGTAAAGGCATGAAATATGTACAACAAGAAAGAAAGGTTGTAATGGAGATACAATGTTGCTAAATTTCTATATTTTACCAGAAGTAAGTAAATATTAACCTGAAGTAGACTTTGCAAAGTTAAAGGTTTACATAATAATACCTACAACAACCACTGGAAAACATAAACAGAAATATAGCTAAAAAGTAAAAAGAGAAAATATGCACTAAAATATTTGTTTAAAATGAAAGAAATTAGTAATAGGGACAGAGAATCAAAAATAGGATAAGAAACGAATTGATAAGAAACATTAGCATCAAGGCAGACATCAATTCATTCATGTCAAAATTACACTAGATGTGAATGGCATAAACAATTGACTGAAGTTTTCAACTTTTCAAGCTTCATGAGTAGGCAAGGTACAGTTAGATATTGCCTGAGAGAGAAGCACTTTAAACTCAAGGACAGAGCTAGGATGAATGGGAAGGATGGAAAAATATACCTTGCAAACTCTAAGGGGAAATTGAATGGTTATTTAAATGTCAGACAAAACCTTAAGGCAAACTAGAGAAAAAAAGAGAAAACATGGTGATGGAAGGGAAACTGGAGAAGGAACAAATAAAATTACAAATGTTTATGCACATAATATATTAAGCAAGAATGGCAAAATCGAAAGAAAACTAGAAATATCAGCCATTACGTGTGGAGATTGTATATGCATCTCTCAGTAACTAATGAAGCAAATCCTTAAGTATACAGGAGACAGAACAGCACTTCCAGTTGACTTGGTTTGGTGAACAGCTCCGAAACACTGTACCTCCAAACAGCTGTGTCTACACACTTTTCAAGTTCAAATGGAACTGTCCCTAGAATAGTCCTTTTGCTGGCCACTCACCAAGACTCAGTGAACTGGTCTATGTGTCTTTGCCAATACTTTATGCCAATACTTTATTCTTTGATTTATACTACGAGTTCATAGCCAACCATGGAATCAGGCAAGTCCATTGCCTTTGTTCTTTTATTTTCAAATGATTTTGTTATTCTAGGAATTTTGCATTTCCATGTGCATTTTAAATCAGTTTATCACTTTCTGTAAAATTCCTGCTTGGGTTTTGACAGGGATTATCTTGCAGTTACACATCAATTTGGATACAATTCCCATACTGACAATATTGAGTCTTCTAATCAAACAATTTAACACGTCTTTATTTATTCATTTCTGTTACCAGTTTTGTAATTTTAATGAAGAGGTTTTGCACACCTTTTGTTGTATTTATCCTTAGTTATTTTTTGCTATGGTAAATATAATTTTTTAACTTCAATTTTGTTTTGTTATTAAGAAGTAGAATTGTTTTATATATTAACCTTGTATCAGCAATCTTGCTAAACTCTATTTCTTTTAGTAGCTTTCTTTTATTCTTCAGAAGTTTTGAATTTTTTTATACCTTCCCAACTTTGTGTGTTTCTTTCTACTTCCTTGCCTTGTTATGCAAGCTAGTACTTTCTCATTGAGCTGGGCAGAGAAAGTAAAGGCACATTAGGATGAATTTGGGGATTTCTAAGCACCTCAAAAATATAAGTAAAATAATAGCTTTGGAGAGTCCCTTGGACTGCAAGGAGATCCAACCAGTCAATCCTAAAGGAAATCAACCCTGAAAATTCATTGGAAGGACTGATGCTGAAGCTGAAATTCCAATAATTTGGTCACTCTGTGTGAAGAGCCAACTCATGGGAAAACACTCTAATGCTGGGAAAGAATGAAGGCAAAAGGAGAAGGGGGTGACTTGAGATGGTTAGAAAGCATCACTGAGTCAGTGGACATGAGTTTGAGCAAACTCCGGGAGATGATGAAAGACAGGGGAGCCTGGCGTGCTGTGGTCCATGGGTCGCAAAGAGTCGGACACAGCCAAGCGACTGAACAACAACAAGAGCAGCTTTTCAGAAAATTAGTAAACTGAGGGACGCAAGGGGCACTGCTTGTTTTATAAATAGGCAGCCGAACATCAAGCTTATGTTGATTTTACTTGCAAAATGAATTTGAGTTTCAATATAATATGCAAATTGAAAATACAGGTAGTCAAGAGGGATTCTATCTGTATGTTTTCATCACATAATGAAACACTTCTAAACCCTTCCTAATGAATTTGCTCCTTCTACTTGTGTTCAATTTAAGTATATCGGCATTGAATTTCAATTGTATAATTTAGTT
This sequence comes from Bos mutus, assembly GCF_027580195.1. NCBI lineage: Eukaryota > Metazoa > Chordata > Mammalia > Artiodactyla > Bovidae > Bos > Bos mutus. Next base: position 66,936,532 of record NC_091636.1, read on the forward strand.
TGTGCTGTCAGCGGTGTATGGAACCAGAAAGGGAATGCGTCCTGCCAGAAGAAGAGAAGGAACAGGGGCTGGGAGACGAGGAGGAAGTTTGCTGCCTGATCCAAAAGGCACTGTCTCCATTTGCTTTCAGGTTCACCTTTGAAAAGCAGCGACACATGACTTGTGTTGGTGATAGAAATCAAGGACGCTTCTGGATGCAGGGTCTGAGCAGTTTGACTCACCTTAACCATGCCTGCCTGTCTCCAGCTAAAGTCTTTTATATCTTGTAGCTTTCATGTTGACAAAGCCCAGACTAAGGCAGGTGGGAGAAGGCAGGTGGGCAAACCCAGGAGTTTGGAGTGATAGGGATAGGGTTGTGGGTGGATTGTAGAGGGCAGTGTGCTTTTCATCTCTGAACTGGCCAGGAGAAGGTCTCAGCAGCCACCATGTTGGGTCCTCTGAGTCAGATAGAGCCAGAGGGGGAAGGCCGGTCATCATCCTTCTTCCCATTTCCTGCTGGAGAGCTTTCTAGGCTGCTCTCATGTTTTCTGGGACAATGTGTCTTAGAGCAGCTCGTCCAGCATCTGGTGGGTTGTCAAACCTGGGAAAGGAAGCCGGTTCCAACGGCAGCTTCTCAGCTCATCTCATGCTGTTTCTTCCTGCATCAGGCTCCGCACGTTCCTTTAGTCCCTTAGCCTGAGTTTCAGCGGCTCTGATGGTGGGAAGCATACAAAATGGAAAGTCAAGAGGAGTGATTATGGGAGTGTAAAAGCCACATTTGTGATTATAAATGCAGAAAAGAGCAATTGTCAACACTGATCTGTCCTTGATGAGACTCCAAAGGGGCTTTCTTTTTGTAGAAAACCCCTCTCTGTCGTGTTATAAGCCAACTTTGAGCTGCAGCGTGGCAGTGATTCTTGCAAACCTCCAGCTTCCACAGTCTGCTCCTAGGAGCCAGGAGTAGATTAGTATGATGGGAGGAGAGGGGAGAGGTAGAGCGGTGACTGAGATTATGCTTATTAAATTTTGTTTCCCAGGGAGTGGACTTCAGGGGGATGGGGCACTTGAAAGGACCAGGAATGCTAAAGGTTTTCAATAGTAGTATTTATGTTTTTTTTTTTTTTTTTTAATTTTCAGGAATGTGTTGTTGTTGTTCAGTCATTCAGTCGTGTCTGACTCTGAGATCCCGTGGACTGCAGCACACCAGGCTTCCCTGTCCTTCACCATCTCCTGGAGCTCACTCAAGCTCATGTCCATCAAATCGATGATCCATCCAACCATCTCATCCTCTGTCGTCCCCTTCTCCTCCTGCCTTCAATCTTTCCCAGCATCAGGGTCTTTTCCGATGAGTCGACTCTTTTCACCAGGTGGCCAAAGGACTGGACCTTCAGCTTCAGCATCAGTCCTTCTAATGAATATTCAGGATTGATCTCCTTTGCAGTCCAGGGGAGACTCAAGAGTCTTCTCCAACACCACAGTTCAACAGCATCAGTTCTTCTGCGTTCAGCCTTCTTTATGGTCCAGCTCTCACATCCATACATGACCAGTGGAAAAGCCATAGCTTTGACTAGACGGACCTTTGTGGGCAAAGCAATGTAGTTAGCTTCATCAATAAGCTAGATTGTTTTCTTTTTTTTTTTTTTTTTCCTTTCTGAACACCCATCTGGGAATTATTAGCTCCAAATTTAATTTGCACAGGTGGAATTGTAATGGAAGCAATCTGTCTTGTTTGCTCATTTCCTCAATCTTATTTTATTTTATTTTTAAACTTTACAATATTGTATTAGTTTTGCCAAATATCAAAATGAATCCGCCACAGGTATACCCACATTCCCCATCCTGAACCCTCTTCCCTCCTCCCTCCCCTCCCCTCCCTCTGGGTCGTCCCAGTGCACTAGCCCCAGGCATCCAATACTGTGCATCGAACCTGGACTGGCGACTCGTTTCATACATGATATTATACATGTTTCAATGCTATTCTCCCAAATCTCCCCACCCTCTCCCTCTCCCACAGAGTCCATAAGACTGATCTATACATTGGTGTCTCTTTTGCTGTCTCGTACACACGGTTATTGTTACCATCTTTCTAAATTCCATATATATGCATTAGTATACTGTATTGGTGTTTTTCTTTCTGGCTTACTTCACTCTGTATAATAGGTTCCAGTTTCATCCATCTCATTAGAACTGATTCAAATGTATTCTTTTTAATGGCTGAGTAATACTCCATTGTGTATATGTACCACAGCTTTCTTATCCATTCATCTGCTGATGGGCATCTAGGTTGCTTCCATGTCCTGGCTATTATAAACAGTGCTGCGATGAACATTGGGGTACACGTGTGGGTGCCCACTTTCACCATTACTATTCAACATAGTTTTGGAAGTTTTGGCCACAGCAATCAGAGCAGAAAAAGAAATAAAAGGAATCCAAATTGGAAAAGAAGAAGTAAAACTCTCACTGTTTGCAGATGACATGATCCTTTACATTGAAAACCCTAAAGACTCCACCAGAAAATTACTAGAGCTAATCAATGATTATAGTAAAGTTGCAGGATATAAAATCAACACACAGAAATCCCTTGCATTCCTATACACTAATAATGAGAAAACTGAAAGAGAAATTAAGGAATCAATCTTATTTTTTTAAATCATTTTTTGGCTTCATCATACAGCAAGTGGGATCTTAGTTCCCTGACCGGAGATCAACACTGTGCCCCTTGGCTTGGAAGCATGGTGTCTTAACCACTGGACCATAGCGTCCTTTTCTCAATTTTAAATGCTTTTTTCAAGGAAGCCATCTATCTTTTTCAGCAAAACCTTTGTAAGCCCTTTCAGAGCGGAAGGGCACCTGCAGGACCAGTGGAGGTGGGAGTGGTCCAGTGTGCCTCTGGTGTTTGTCAGGAGGGTTTGGGGAGGGGCTGTTACCCCTCCTTCCTCCACACAGGAACCTGGGGAGAGGAGATGGGAGGAAGGGAGAGGCTGGCCTATGCAATGGGTCCGTCATCCTGAGGCCGTGGGAGCTGCCATCTCGCTCTCCTTCCCACCCATTGGACCCTGGGGATACTGGTGGAGAGAGATATTGGGCACAGGATCTGAGATGCCACTTAGCATGCGAGTTCCTGGAGTCTCGGGGCATGAACTGTGCTGCCCAGGGGACCCAGCAACAACTGGAATAGAGCCTTGGGTCCCTTACCTGCTCCCTCACTGTGAGGGGTCAGGGAGGATGGGATGCTCCTGGGGTTGTCCAGAAATTTCTTAATCAGTAGACAAGGCTGGGAAAGTTCTTAGGATCCTTAGAAAAGAAGGTGCTGGCTAAGCACTAGATGGGGATGGAATTTTATTCCCAAGAACTGGGGCTTGTAACATAAAAGAAAGTCTGAGGGTGGAGTGTCAAGCTAAGTGTGTTTTTGTAGTCTCTCCCATCATTGCTCAAAAAGGACAGATCTGCCTTTGAAAACAACAGGAGCTACATTAGCTACCGAAGCTGTTAAGAACAAGAGGAAGCTTTGAGACAGCCACAAGGAGATCAGAAACAAGCTCAAAACCAGGCAGCAGCCAGTCCCCCAAATCAGAGTGTGCAGGAGAGGGCTGGTCCTCAGGCCATATCCATGTGGCATCTCTGGCCTTCCCTGCTGAACCGGCCCTGGTGGCTTCTGGGGGGAGGGGTGCCATTCTTTCCGTTGGGAAAAGCTGCCCCTAAGGGAATGGGTGGGAGGGAGGAGCAAGGACAGCAGAAGAGGGAGCTTCTGAACATTTGTCCAAGTGCTGTGGTGAGGATGCACGGGCAGGTGGACCCAGCGAGGCTATTGGAGCCTCTATCCGCCCACCCACTTGGCAAGTCCCCCCTGGAGGTTCTAAAAGAGATTAAATGGAATATGCCCAGACAGCCCTTCCTGCCCCATCAGTCTGCTCCTGTTGTGGCTCCACTAACTGTGCCTTAGTCTGCTGGGGCTGCAGGAATGTCATGTTACAGATGGGACACTCACAGTTCTGGAGTTCAGGAGCAAGGTGCAGGCAGATTTGGGTTCTTGTGACCACCCTCTTCCTGGCTTGTAAACCACCTTCTTGCCGTGTCTTCAGGTGGGCCTTTCCTTGGTGTGCAGTGGACGGAACAGACTCTAGTGTCTCCTTTTGCAAGGGCACTAACCTCATCCTGGGGGCCCCACCCTCATGACCTCATCTTACCCTACCTACCTCAGATGCCATCACTGTGGAGGCTGGAGCTTCAGTAAATGCATGTGGGGTGTGGGCACGTGGACATTCAGTCTATAGCGTTCAGAGAATCAGTACGGCCTCCAGGCAAAACCGAAGCCCCGAGTCACGCCGTCACTCATGCTGCACTCCTTGCTCGTCTGCACGGGCTCAGTCCTGCAGTCTCCAGCTCAGGGCAGCACCAAATCCTCAGCTCCTGCCCCTGAAGTTGGAGCTGCTTCTCCCTTCCACCACCACTGCCCAGCGTCCTCAGCTGGTCTGTCTTCTCCTGCTGCCTCTGGTCTTGAGCTGTTGCTTCCCTGAGGCTGGCAGAATAAAGCTGGAACTCCTGAGAATGGTTGACATGGCTATTTCTGCTGTCAAAACCCACCTCCCCTCCTCAACCCCATCACACCTTCAGGTGGCCCCCTTCCCAATTAAGGCACCAACGATCCGCCTGCAATGCAGGAGACTCAGGTTCAATCCCTGGGTCGAGAAGATCCCCTAGAGAAGGAAATGACAACCCACTCCAGTATTCTTCCCTGGGAAATTCCATGGACAGAGGATACTGGTAGACTACAGTCCACGGGGTTCCCAAAGTGTCAGACATGACTTAGGGGCTAAACAACAGCAACAATGCATCTGGTAATCGCTGTCTTACCTGTCCTCCTCCTCCACTGGACCCCCAGTTCCTGCAGGGTTGACCTCGGTCTTGGCAAACTCACCACCACAGGGCACTGTTAGCCCCAGCTCAGGAAATGATGTTGAGTGCAATGACTGACAGGCTCCTAAACCATCTTCTGATGACTGACTCCAGACCCTCCGGCCAGCAATCTGTTCTCAGTGGCTTTCTACCCACAGCCAGAGTGGCATCGTCTCAGGTGATCCGAGTGCAGAGCTGCATTCGGGCAGCTTTTCTGACTGCTGCTTCCGCAGCAGTGCATTATGGCAGCATCTTCTCATTCGGGCAGCTTTTCTGACTGCTACCTCCGCAGCAGTGCATTATGGCAGCATCTTCTCATCTATAAAAATGTATAGCACTTTTCTGCTGCCCGAGAGTTGGAAAAGGGAATCCTCAGAGCTTTCGACTGATTGTTAGCGGCTCTGGCCTTGGCTTTGGAACTCACACTGCAGATGATAGGCGGGCTGTTTCTCTTGATTGCTCTCTCTTGGGAGTGTTGTGCTGGAAACGGGTCAGCACAGAAATACTGAAGGCCTAAGGCAGCTGGCTGGCGGCAGGGACAGGAGAATTTATCTCAAACCTTAATACAAAGGAAAGCGTCCACTGAGGTGAGGAAATCCTCGACAGTCCAGAGTGCTAGCATGACATGCATGTCTTCTTTACAGATGACATTTGCATTCCTTTTGCAAATGTTTATTTCTTAGTCCCCCAGGATTAAGAAAAGGAAAAAATAGAGGCTTTTTCCAAACTACATGTGGAAACTCCAAAATAGGTAATTTTAGCTCTTCTGGAATGACTTTAATGTTTCTGTATGTCAATTACACCTGAAAGTGAGGTGCCAGTGTACCCCGTCATTCTCCTGTGGGGGTACCCGGGTACACAGTGTATACAGCATCGCTGCAGCCCATAGGTCAGCTTGGTGTCAAGGTCACAACTGTTGTGAGGCTGGGCCTGGGGGCTGAGAGAAGCTCCAGGCAAAGCACATTCCTAAGAGAGTGGTCAGGTCAGCTAAGACGTCAGGGGACTGAACTATATTGCTTTTCAGATGAGTGGGGACATAAGATGACTCCAGTGTCACACGCCTGCCCACCCACAGTTAATTTTTTCTAGAAGGTCATTATAAGGATATGAGCTGTATATATTTTCATGTGCAGTTTTTACTTCTCTGCTCCAAAACTCAGCTCCAGATACTGTGTCAAACAAGTAGAAAACCGTTAAGTCAAAATCACTTATGCCTTTAGGCTACACATGACTACATAAACGTGAGGTTTTTAAAAAACCTTTTCAGCTAAGCTTTAAAGTGCTAGTGGATGAAATTTTTAAGTAAAGGGAAAAAATGACAGGCTGTCGATTTATACAAATGTACTAATTCTGAACATTTTCAAATGAAAGCACCCCTCCCAAGCTTTGGTTTCAAGGGGCTGGGGCAATGGGTGCAGCGAAGGAAAGTCTTCAGCTCTGCCTTTTAGGGCCCATCCCGGAGCCCGGGGAGAGCAGCTAGGCTGCCTGGGGACAGCAGGCGGCTGCTGTTGGCATGCAGAGCACGGCACATCCATCGGCATGCTGCTGTTTGCGTATCTAAATTCAGCACTTCGATTGGAAGCAACTGAAACTCACTTGACTCGAGGAGGTATAACAGCAGGAGAGAGCCAGGGTGGTGGAGGAGAGGTGAGCGGGGAAGTGCCAGAAGCCAGGGCAGACCCCCTCTCCCCTCCCCACGCTCCCCAACCCACAGAGACCCCATAGCTGCTGTGAATCAACAAAGGAAAGGAACCTGGGGGTGTCGTCCAATGTCTTCTTTGTATCCTTTCTACTTAATTGCCTCCCACCCCCTGCAAATCCCTGCACACCAGGCTCCAGGAGTTTCTGCGAAACGAGGTCTCTTTTGACAGAGCCCACGGTTTGCTATCAGCTTCCCTGTGTGTCTTGTTCGGTCTCTATTCAGGGAGGAGACAATGGCAGATGGCTTCTCAGCGAGAGCCACAGCTTGCAGTGCTGCAGAGCAGGGACAATGAGATCAGAGCCTGATGAGTCTAGACAGCACATTGAAGCAACCAGAGAGGACGCGCAGGTACCCTGGCCCCCTGTGTCAGGGTGACACAGTTCTATGCTCTCTACCGCATCTTCCTTCTTGATTTTCCCTACAGAGAGCCAGGATGCAAGGTGCCTGGGTTTGGAGGCTCTAGCTTTCTCTGCCGAGTCTCATCCATTCCCTGCTACCTAAGAATAAGCACTTCTCTTGTGATCTAAAGGCTTCCTGTCAACCAGTTTTTACCAAAAATGTGCAAAATAAATCTCTTCTTTCTGGACGTCTCTGGCCAATGACAAATTCTGTTGCTTGCCTCTTGATAGCCTGTCCCTGAAGTTCTGTAATGTGGGAAGAGATCTACAAAGAGGGATGGACACTGCAGAGTGAGCAAGCGATTCTAAGCACATGTTACAGAGGATGGGAAATAACCATCCTACGAGCAAAATAGAATGAGCTCACGGGGCAAGTGTGGCAAGGGTGCTGAGGCTTGAGGGACTGGAGGCTCAGAGCAGTTGCGCTGATGTCCCCAAAGGCCCCGAGTAAGGGATGTTCATGGAGCAGCAAGGAGATGGGGTCTGGGTCTGTGCACAGAGGGCTATGCTGACCTCCTTCCTAAATATTTTTAGAGAAAAAGTTTGCTTTAAGAAAAGTACTCTGCGTGCATGCTAAAGTCACTTCAGTTGTGTCCGACTCTTTGTGATCCTATGGTCTGAAATCCACCAGGCTCTGCTGACCATGGGATTTTCCAGGCAGGCATGGATACTGAAATGGGTTGCCATGCCCTCCTCCAGGGGATCTTCCTGACCCAGGGATCAAACCTGGGTCTCCTGCGTCTCCTGGATTTGCAGGCAATTTCTTTACTACTAGCACCATGTGGAAAGCCTTGACTTCAGTTACTGCTAAGAATACACTTAACTGAGGACAAAACATAAATGCACAAACGGACTCCAGTCTTGCAACCATAGCCTGCCGTCAGCCCCATGCTGCCTCCCATCTGTCCCTTTGCTGGCCCCCCAACAAACCGGCAGTGAGGCAGCCTCACACCTCAGCAGCTGACCAAAAAACTGGATTCTTAAGTCTGAGAAGGAACCCGTCCAATTTGGTTAAAGCTTTTCAGTAGCTGAGGGCAGAGAACAACACCAGAAATAGAGGAGAAATTCAGGGGAACCACAAAAGGGCAGAATTCAGGTGGCAAAATATCATTCAATCCAGTGATTAATCCTGCAAACAAAGCTGAATCAAATCGTATTTCTTCACAGAAAAGACGCAAGAGCTCAAGACAAAATGTTCCATGGTTTCTTGATCACAGAACAACACAGAGCAAAACAAATGTTAATACAGCCAGCTCTAACTCTTCGATTGAATTCCAAGTTTATTTCAGGATATTTACGAAGAATTTTGATCACTTAATCTAAAATGAAACAGTTCTACACATGATAGCTGAGTGAGGTGAAATAATAGTCCGTATCTCCTTTTGTAACTGTGTTTGAAATGCTATGTGCCCCCACCTAAGAACACATTCATCATTTCTTTGTGGGGAAACCCTTAAGTTCCTGCTGCAGTGGTCATGAATTCATTTTCACATTGGAGAAAAAGCATCTCAGAGTGGCGCTGGGGACGGAATACTGTGGTACCCCGTCGTCACAGTTCTCTTGAAGGTGTTCTGAACTGGGAGGCAGGGCAGGGTCACAGGGTTTATACAGGGTTCCTCTGACACCTATTGAACATATGTTGGTCTTTCATTGAATTCAATGCTGGTAAAGCCATGAAAACTGGCAGGGCAGAGTGTGGGACACTCCCTACTCCTGACTAAATTTTTCTCTGTTATCATCACATCCAAAGCCTCAGCCTAGTCCATCTGCCTGCCCATTGTGTACGATGTTCTGCATCCCATGGGAAACTTTGATTTCTTAGCATTTTAGGTACATTAAAAAGAAATTGCTGGGGGAGGCATGTCTAGCATGTCATGGTGAAAAAAAATCTGGTTATTGCCAAAGTTATGAAAACTAGAGATAAGGATACCTGTTTTCTTTTTATTTTCTTTTTATTTATTTATTTATTTTTTTACTTTATAATATTGTATTGGTTTTGCCATACATCATCATGCATCCCCCACAGGTGTACACGTGCTCCCCATCCTGAACCCCCCTCCCACTTCACTCCCCATACCATCCCTCTGGGTCATTCCAGTGCACCAGCCCCAAGCTTCCTGTATCCTGCATCCAACCTGGACTGGCGATTCATTTCTTATATGATATTATACATGTTTTAATGCCATTCTCCCAAATCGTCACCCCCACCCCCCACAGAGTCCAAAAGACTGTTCTATACATCTGTGTCTCTTTTGCTGTCTCACATACAGGGTTATTGTTACCATCTTTCTAAATTCCATATATATGCATTAGTATACTGTATTGGTGTTTTCTTTCTGGCTTACTTCACTCTGTATAATAGGCTCCAGTTTCAGGATACCTGTTTTCAAAAGAGCAAGGACTTTAGGACAGGACAGGCTGGGATCTGAATCCTCTCTGCAGCTGAGACTGAGAATTTCCTGCATATTCAGTTTCCTTACTTCCTAGGTGGAGATGATAATACCTACCTCTCAGGACTTTATGGCAATTGACATTATAAGATAATTTATATACATAATAAGCCAATGTAAAATGAAGCTTTTCTCTTAAAAAGCTCATTAAAACACAGTTGAAAGAGTGCCTATTATTTTAATGCTAAGGAGACATGTATTCCTTGCAAGCTGACCTTCCAAATAAACTTGGCAGGCGGGATTGTTACTACTGGGCCACCAAGGAAGCCCTGAAGTTTATATTACTTATAACTAAAAGTTCATTAACTGGCCTAAAGAGAGGCACACAGCCAGAATACATACTCCTGTGGTAACCAAGGAGAAGGCGATGGCACCCCACGCCAGTACTCTTGCCTGGCACCCCACTCCAGTACCCTTGCCTGGCACCCCACTCCAGCACTCTTGCCTGGAAAATCCCATGGACGGAGGAGCCTGGTAGGCTGCAGTCCATGGGGTCGCGAAGAGTCAGACACGACTGAGCGACTTCACTTTCACTTTTCACTTTCATGCATTGGAGACGGAAATGGCAGCCCACTCCAGTGTTCTTGCCTGCAGAATCCCAGGGACGGGGGAGCCCAGTGGGCTGCCGTCTATGGGGTTGCACAGAGTCAGACACGACTGAAGTGACTTAGCAGCAGCAGCAGTGGTAACCAAAAAGGAAACACAAAAACCTCATTTCAGGGACTCACCTCCCATGCAGTCTGCCAGGGATGAGCAGACCTAACATCCTCTCAACAGAAAGCCACAATCAAATACACTGAGAAGACAAGAGTGACGATAGTCAGCAGACGAGACCAAGTCAGGGGCGAGGCCCAGCACTGCGGATGGCACAGCTGGTGGGGGGAGCCCAGGAGGTGAGAGCATCAGGGGCGATCAACGGCATCAAAAGGAGCTCAGTGTGTGAGGGCTGTGAAGGACACAACCAAATACCACACAGATACGAAATACACCAAGTAACTGCAAGGAAAAAGAAATGAATGAAGGAGGGAATGAGAAGTCTTCACAAAGCAGAATAGACATGCAGTAAACGCTAAGATTTCTCTAGGGATTTACACAATGTTATCTCAAGGGCTGTTTAAGGACTAAATGAAATGGTGTTTATGAAATGCTCAGGAAAATATAAGCACTGAATCACATGCTACATTTATTTTTTAAAAAGCACATAAAAATATATGTATATACATATATACATATTTTTGTGTATATCTATATATATAGAAATGAAGGGAAAATTATTATTCAACACAGAATTAACAGTGATTCTAAAAGGGGAAAATAGGAAGGATGAGAGAGAAGAAATATCTAGAGTGTAAAGGCCAGAAAATTTTCAGAGTTAAAAAAAAAATCTCAAGTTTTCTAAGCAGAAATATCAAGGAATCCAACTGAATAAATAAAAGATATGTAAACACATCATAAAGAAACTCCAAAGTCCAAAAAGAAAATAAATCTCTTAAATTTGTACACTGGAAAAATCCAGATTTACTTTTGTGTTCATAGAAAAAGTTTGCCTAACAAAAGACGTCTTGATATTAACAACAGAAGTTATGTGATAATGGAACAATAGTCAAAATGTTAAAAGATAATTCCCTTCTGCTTGGAATTTTACATCTGACTGAACTATTATGTAATGATGAATGTTAAATAATGATGTTTTCAAAGCAAGGATTGAGGAATTTCATCAATAACTAAAGCTTTATGAAAGATTAAGAGGTGTTACTCTACAGGGAAGAAAACAAGCTAGAATAAAACTGCAAGAAAGAATAGCTGGACCCAAAGAAACAAAAAGAAGTGAAAGAGAATGGTAACTACAGGTATCACAGAGGTACAAAAAATCATTAGAGTACCACAAACAGTCATATATCAACAAATTGGGACACCCTGAAGGAAATGGACACATTTTTAGAAACATGCAGCCTTCCAAAAATGAATCAGGAAGAAACAGACAATCTGAAATTGAATTTGTAATTTAAAAAGTCCCAGCAAACAAAAGTCCAGGACATCACACAGCAATTCTGCCAAACATATAAGGAAGAGCTAATGCCTGTCCTTCTCAAACTCTTCAAAAAACTTGAAGAGGAAAGAACACTCCCAAATTCATTCTATGAGACCACCAATACCCAGACGCCAAAGCCAAAGACACTAAAAAAAAAAAAATGCATGCAAATATCTCTGATAAACATAGATGTAAAAATCCTCAACAAAATATTAGTAAACAAAATTCAGTAATATATGAAAAGTATCATATACTGTGATCAAATGAGATTTATTTTCGGGGTGTAATGATGCTTCAATATGCACAAATCAAGAAATATGACACACCACATTAGCAAAAGGAAGGATAAAAATCACACCATCATCTCAATAGAGAAAAAACACTTGACAAAATTCCATGTCCATTCATTGTGAAAACTCTCATCCAAGTCAGTGTAAACGGAATATTTGTTGTTGTTCAGTCACTGACGCCTGTCTGACTCTTTGTGACCCCATAGACAGCAGCATTCCAGGTTTCCCCGTTCTTCACCATCTCCCCGAGTTTGCTCAAACTCATGTCCATTGAGTTTGCAATGCCGTCCAACCATCTTATCCTCTGTTGCCCCCTTCTCTTTCTGCCCTCAATCTTTCCCAGCATCAGGGTCTTTCCCAGTGAATCAGTTCCTCACATCAGGAGCTTCCGCTTCAGCATCAATCCTTGCTTCCACTGCAGGGGATACAGGTTCCTTCCCTGGTGGGGAAACTAAGATTCCACATGCCATGCAGCGCTATTAAAAAAAAAAAAAGAGAGAGGGACAAATCTCCAAAGTCATTTCCAGAGGCTGATACCCAGTGTTACCTGCAGCTGCGAGAGGAGTGGCCTGCAGCGAACTGGAGAAGGACTTCCAGGACAGCGTCACTCACCACCCATCTGTCTTACCAGGGTTCTTCCTCCAGGGCTCCTTTTAACATTCATGATGAAAGTGTGAATTTCTGGAACCCAGTTTACCTGTGACACTCCGTCTCTCTTGGACTCCCTGCATCACATATCTCTCCTTTAGCAGCTCCCCATCCTGACAGCGAGATTACCTTGTCTGAACCCAAATACCGTCATGGAACAATGTCATGCTAACCTTGCTTTTCAGACTTGAATGAAACAAACAAACAAAAAAAATATATATATATATATATTCAGCGCAATTTTCCCAGTTCCAAAGGCAACTAAAGACTTTTATTCCTATAAGGAATAATTCTAGATGCTAATGACTGACAGTTAGTAAAAACGACAATTTTGACATGAACTGGAAAGTTAGAAAATGGTAGGAGTAAGGAGGGGAGCGTGGGAGCTGGCCGAAGAGGTGTGTAGGTGGCTGCTGCTTTCTCTTCATCTTTTCTGTTTATGTTTGATTTCTGTGATGCCATGGGGAGATTTCTGCTTGGATGTGCACACACACTTACACTCTACTGACAGTGAGAAAAAGAAAATGCACTCGTATAATGTAAGTTTAACTGGCTCACAAATGCAGCAACGTCTGGTCATTACGCTAATTTATGTTTTGATTATTCAGCAGGATTAATCTAGGCACTGCCAGGAAAGAAAGATATTGCTAACAAAATAACTGTGCATATAAATTTGCAGGCCTGAGATAACAATTTTTTTTTCACATTCCCTCAAGTGTATTCAAATTAGCCAATTGCTTGTCAACAATTGATATATGCTAGTTAAAAGAATAAGCCAAAGCCCTTTGTTGAAGTATCAACCGATGTGATTTATGTTTCTTTAAAAACATGCAATAATTCAAACTCTCCATTAATTTCTCTAATGAGATCCCGCGGACGATGGTGACTGACACATATGCACACAGGCTCACACCTAGACACAGGTGTACAATCTACCTGAAGGATGACTTCTCCAACCTCCAGCTTGTGCTCCTTCACTGGTCTCAACTTGAACCATCTGTTCATCACAATTATATTTATTTCTTTTTACTCTTTTTCTGAAATTCCTCTGCTTTCTGACCTTAAGCAGAATGTCCTACATCTATTGTTTGGTTATAGGATATGCATGCTCTTTAACTTTGATTTTTTGACACACCAAGAGGCAAATCTCTGCTTTACTCTATCTTAGTGTGTGTGTTAGTTACTCAGTCATGTCTAACTCTTTGCGATCCCATGGACTCAAACCTGCCAGGCTCCTCTGTCCTTGGAATTCTCCAGGCAAGAATATTGGAGTGGGTAGCCATTCCCTTCTCCAGGGGATATTCCTGACCCAGGGAACAAATCCATGTCTCCTGCATTGCAGACAGATTTTTTTTTTTGCCATATGAGCCATCAGGGAAGCTTTACTCTATATGTCAATGTATTTCTAGACTTGGATTTGATACAGTGAGAGAATTCAGGAATATTATTGAAAAAATGCAAATAAGAGACAGAATCAAGGAACAGGTGTATCATTGGGTAGTCCATCTGTGGTTTCCAATTAATGTAGGTAAGCTTTCCATGTAACAAGGGAATCAGTCAAATAACACATACTCAGAAGACTTAATGGATGTGGCTTTGAGCAAATTTCAGGAGGTAGTGAAGGACAGAGAAGCCTGGCATGCTGCAGTCTATGGGGTCTCAAACAGTCAGACATGACTTAGTGACTGAGTAACAACAGCAATACTCAGGAGGTAAGAAGCCAGCTTCACAAAGGCAGCTTTACCTCCCACTTAAAACTAATGCTCAATTCATGGGGAACCAGTTCCCTAAGCTTCAGGTGGATTTTTGAGCAATATTCAAATGGCTGGAAATGACTCTCCTGTCTTTGCCATTGGCCCTTTAAAAGTAGCTAACTGGTTTTGAGGCTTTTCAATGTTAAGGAAGCCCACTGAGTCATGACCTTCATAGAAAGGAGAAAGCCAGGAAGCTCTGCCTTATGTAAATACAGAAGTGAGTTTTGGGGAGACACTGACGAGTGATTTGAAGAGTAAATGACTGTGACTCAGATGATTAAGGCCAAGAGAAGTTTAAAAACCAAGTATGCACACCACTGACAGAGAGAGCAGAAGACAGCTGGCAATAAGACCGTAGAGGAGCACTTGCTATTAGCAAAGGAGAAATTTTGCACGACTGGATGGGCTTCCAGGGAGCAGCTGGCGTTTTCTTTTTCCATGGCTACTTAAAAAGAGAAGGATAAATCCCTGAGAGCCAGAGCAGTGCAAACCAGAGGAAATGTCTGTGGACAAATGTGTGCACTCTAAATTGATACTTTTCTCAAGAGACACTCAGACACAGACACACAAACACATATGCACAGACACAGACATAGGCACACACACGCATGTACACACATACGTACGTACACGTGGACTGTCAGATTTTCTGCAAAGCCACTTTCTGTTTTTGTTTGGAAGCATGACAACCACCCACTTCTCCACGTCTTGGTGGTCAAGCACAGGACTGACTTCAGCAGTTAATCTGATGTCGGAGGAGGAATCAAGACACCAGTGAAGGAAGGAAGCTGACTAAGATGGTGTGATGGACAAGAACTCCACTCAGGAGTCAGAGAGTCAAGATTTATCTGCCTGTTATGCCATTTACTAGCTAAGCAGCTAGATTAACCAACACAATTCAGTAGTTACTAATGGAGCACACTAAGTATCAATCACTATGGTGAAGTGCTCAGTGGGGGTGACAGTTTAGCTGGGAGCCTGGGAAAATTAAACAGCCTCTTGGAACCTCAGTGTCTTCATCTAAATAATAAAAATTAAGCTATGGACTTCTCCAGGTGGCTAGAATAAGGATAAACACTGCAGCTGGGCTGAAATAATAATTGTGGTAGATATTGAAAAATTCTTCTATGCCAGTCACTGCGTGAAATGCCTTATTGATCCTATCATATTTGATTCTAAAGTCGCTGTATGGAAGCAATATGACCTGGGAGCTTCCTCTGAAAGTCCTCGCTCTTCTCCCAACAGGACGTGGTGTGCCCACACTTCTTCCTGAAGGACCTGCCCCTTGAGAAGGGGAGCAAGGGGTGCACAGTGCCCTGGCCTCTCCACGTGGCCCTGGCCAGCTCACCTCCATGGGGCGCGGCAGAGCAGAGGAGCGCTCGCCCAGCATCCCGTGGCGGGTGAGCTGCATTCGTCCCAGGCCTTTTCAGCAGGAGGCACAGAGGGGTGATGACCGTGACAGCCTTGTCTGGTGAGGGCCCCAAGGCACGGAGGACTGGAGCACCTCCCCAGGGGCGTGCAGCGCTGCTGCAGAGTGGGGCCCCCCTGCCCTCCGCCTTGACTTCTGTCCTCTCACGCTCTGGCTGTTCCTCCCTTCCCTTCAGATCTCCATGCTGTGCCTGGGGTATAAGCCTGTCCACAGCCTTCATGCAGTCCAGAGTCCCCCTCCACATTTCTCCTTACAGGCAACTTGGCTATGCACACACATGCACACAGACACAGAAACACAAACACACAGACACACAGAGACACACACAGATATAAACAGATATAAACAGACACACATATACACACAGACAGACAGACACAAACATACAGATACATACAAACACACAAACATACAGACATACACACAAACACACAGACACATACACATACACAGACACACACATACACATAGACACACAAACACACACACACACATAGACACACACATACACATAGACACACACAGACACACAAAGACACACAGACACAGCCACAGACACACGCACGCTGCAGAATGCAGCGAGACATCACCCGCCAGCAGAGCCCTGGGGTTGGGCCCCCTCAGTTCGCCTTGCTGCCCTGTTGCCGTCCTGCCCAGTGGTCCTTCCGCACTTGTCTGCACAGCCTTCCTGGGCCAGGAGCAAAGCGAGGGGGCAGGTGAGCCTGACAGGCTGTCATCCCTGGGATGTGGTCTTATTATGTCTTGCAATATAATTTCTCTCCATTTGCCTTTTCACAATAACTTTGTGAGGAGTTCGGTCTTCATCCTTTCCAGAAACTTATTTTAATCTGAAATTGGTTTTTCTGAATTGTTAGAGGGAGAAGAAATTCAGGAATAATTAATTCACCTGGTGTCATAAAGGGGAAAGTGATGAACACTCACTGGAGAGATTAGAAAACTTCAGAGAAAGGGCTCAGAAACTGAGCTTGGAATTGCACGTGAATGTCAGCATCCAAGGAGTCAAGTCCGGCAGAGAGAGAGGCCGGGGATGGGGGGTCCTGAGTGTCCAATCCGGGCCCTCATGACGTAACAGGCAAGTGCCTCCACTGCTTTCTGTGCCCCGTGGAGTGACGGAGTGCAGACTGAGCCCTGAGAAGCAGAGCTCGCCTTCCAGCTTCATGAGACTGGAGTGCTCTCATCCCAGAGCCAGCCATGCTGATTCACAGGGCACCGCGGCCAGGGAAGGGTACACGCCATGGATCTGGGGGCTTTAGAATCCTTAGAGTGGTTAGAAGCTTCCACGTCAGCTTTGCCACTTTGTAATACGTTTCCTTTCTAGATCTTACACCTGAGCTACAGCTTGTGTGTGACAAGCAAGGGAGAGACACACAGCAGCCGGAGACGAGCCTGCCTCTGTTTCTGCTTGTTGCCAACCTCGAGGAAGGTGGGGTTGGACTTGATGCTTCAGTGACGGGCTGTCATGCCCTCAAACCCCGCTGAACTCTCACTTTTAAGACTTTGCAGGGAGACCGAAGCCTGCCAAGCATCCATGGAGGGGCACAAGATTTTCTGCCTCATGTTGAGCCCGGGAGCCAAGCCACCTGCCTCAGAGCAGGGATGAGCTGGGAGAACTGGGTGAACGCAGAGATAAAGAGGTGGGGTGGGCAGCTGTGGAGCGTGGTCACCCACTGAGGCTTCCTCCAAGTCTGGCTCCAGGTTAGACTTGTTTCCACTTAAAAGAGCCCCCAGGAGGCTCTTCAAAGCACTGCCCGGCCCTTTCATTGTGGAGACTGGCTGTAGGTGCGATGTTATACCTGTGGGCTGCTTGGAAACAGGACTGGAATCAAAGACAAGGCCCGTGGCCTCGGGGAGTTTCTGGGTGAACCAGGCAGCTGTCCTCTTTGTTTCAACCACGCAGTTTACTTCCCCGCACCGTCTCTGCTATTGGGTTATAGATAATGGCACTGCGAGTGCACCCTGCATTTCAGATCTGGAGCAGAGGGTTTCCTGAGGAGCCACGTGCTTCTGGGAATTGTATATTTTCTGTTTTCCATCCTACCCCTACCCCCGGAGGGCTTCCATAGCTTTCCCAGATACTCAGAGGGGTCTGTGAACCCAAAAAGATGAAGAGCCATTGATTTAGGGAAAAAAAATGGCATTGCTTAATCTGAGCGTGACCTCAATTTTCTCCTAATTGGATTTCAGGAGGAAATGTGATGACATTTATTCTGCTGTCAATCTGCCTGTATGTGAGTGTGTGTGTACATTTATTAGTTTTTATTATATGTAATAATTACTAATTATTACTACATAAAAGAAAGACTAATTTTCTGGAAACTGAGAAGACAAGAGCCCCCTTGGACTTGTGTCTGCCAATTTACTGACGTCAAAAGAAATTTATTAATGACTTCCCTGGACCTCCACTGTTTCATCTTGTCCCCAGTAGGAATTTAGCTGAGGGTTGCAGAGACAACCCTAGCCCAATGATCCTAAAATTAGTGGAAAGGGCTAGAGAACACAATATCCTAGTGTAACTGAGCAATCAACAAGAGTAAATCACAAAGAAACGATCTTAGTGGGAAGACGAAGAAACCAAGAACCTAGAATCACGAGGAAAGACTCTATGGGGTTCTGTATGTGAGCAAGCTGGGAGGGCCAGGATTTGCTGGCCAAATGACACAGGGGAGAAAGACGCAGGTGACTTTTTACAAAAATTTATTGGAGTTTCGTTGCTTTTCAGTGTTGTTAGTTTCTGCTCTATGGCAAAGTGAATCAGCTACATGTATACATATATCCCCATTTTTGGATTTCCTACACAGAGCATTAAGTAGAGCTCCCTGTGCTCCACAGTAGATTCTCGTTGGTTATGAATGTTATACGCAGTATCAACAGTGCGCACATGTCAATCCCAGTCTCCAGATTCATCTCGCTCTTCCTTCACTCCTTGGTGTCCATACATTAGACGTCTAGTCACTGCTTAGTGACTGACTATTTAAGAAAAATATTTTTCTTGTCTAAATATAAAAACAAAGATTGAGACTTATTCCTGCAGTGAGTCAACTTACTAGAATTTCTAAAATCAACAAGCTCAGGAAAACAAGAAAGTCCTTGATTCAAGTGTACTTTTCCCCTTTAGTAGTAGAAATGTGTGCGCCTGTGGCACAGCATCCTTTGTGGTCAGGTAGCCGAGCCCACGCGACAGTGTGTTCCTCCTCCATCCCTCCCCTCCCCCGAGGTCATGCGCGGCATCATATCATCACTGCAGCAGGCTGTGAATGATTTACGAAGCAAGCAGGCCAGGGCACTCAGCCAGACTCTTGTGTTCACGATTGTTTTTGCTTCCGCAGCTCAGAAGTGACCGGGGAAGCAAAGCCTATACACACACACACACACACACAAGCACCAGGGACAGTAAACGATGCTTTTTAAAACAATCAATGTTGCTCTTCTTCCTTCCTCTTCCTTTTCCATGTCGTAGGAAGAGCGTCAAAGTATTTAAACAGAAACAAACATGATGAAATAAATCAGCCCCTTTATCCTTCAAGCCAAGTTCCCAGCCATTATCTGAGGAGGCCAGTCTCTGCCTCCCTGAAGTGAGGGGGGGACCTTCGTCCCGCGGTCGGCCGTGACCTAGGCCTGTGGTCTGTGTCAGCATCAATCAAACGTGCTTGGCTGTGTGTCCTGTGGTCCCTACCTGCTCACAGTTTACAATCCATATGTCATTGTGAGTCAATATCTCAAGGCAATACACACTTTGAGCAAGGTCATTAATTAACGATAGGGGATGTACACCCATTTTTAAAAAATAGACGTCTTGATACATTCAGATGTTTGGCCAGCTTTGCAGCCGTACATATGATGATTTATTCCATTCAACAAATATTTATTTTATTATTGTCTGTCTTCCCTCAATAAAATTTTAAGTTCTGTAAGGGCAGGGGACCACATTTGTTTGGCAAATTGTTCTTAATTAACAAATGTGTAAAGTATAAAAGGATGGGGTGACTTTTCAGTTGTTTCAGGAAAGCGTTCAGGAAAAAGGTAATATTTGTTTGGAATCTTGAAGAATGTGGGAAAAAGAACTATGTAGAGCAGGGGTGAAGAGTTGTTTCAGGCAAAGAAAAAACAGCATGTGCATGACGTTTCTAAAAGTTTACTTATTTTTTAATTGGAGGATAATTGCTTTACGATATTGTGTTGGTTTCTGCATACATCAACATGAATCAACCACAGGTATACATATGTCCCCTCCCTCTTGAACCTCTTTCCCACCTCCCACTCCACCCTACCCCTCTAAGCTGTCACTGGGTTTGAGTACCAGCATCATACAGCAAATTCTCTCTGGCTCTCTGTTTTACATATGGTAATGTATATATTTCAGTGCTACTCTCTCAATTCTTATAGAAGAATTTGCTTGATAAAATCTTACTCTTTAAAAAAAAAATAGCTCTGCTAATTCTGTGGTTCACTTTCGCTTTCATTTCTCTGGGGGAACTAGAAATGGAATGGCTAGATCTATGAGAGTGCTTAACTCAAGTGTTTTTCAAGTGTTTTTGCATCTCTCCTAATGAACAATGATGTTGAACAACTTTGCTGGTGCTTACTTGCCATCAACGGATCTTCCTTAGAGAAGTACCTAATCAAACAGATGTGCACATCTTTCTCCGCTTTTTGTGAGTTTGTATATATGTTTATTGCTGAGGTCTGGATGTTTGTGTCTCCCCTAAAAATCTCATGTGTAGAAATCCAGAACCCAAAGGTGATGGTATTAGTAGGTGGAGATTTTCCGTGTACTTATGGTCATAAGGGTGGATTCTGTTTTGTTGAAGGTTATAAACATTTTCCTCTATCGTTTTCTCTAGAAGATTTCATGCTTTCGTGTGTGCATGCTAGGTAGCTAAGTTGTGTCCAACTCTGTGATCCCATGGACTTTAGCCTGCTTGGCTCCTCTGTGCATGGGATTTCCCAAGCAAGAAGACTGGAGTGCGTAAATATTTCCTCCTCCAGGGGATCTTCCCAAACCAGGGATCAAACCCACTTTTTCTGCATCTATCTCCTGAATTGGCAGGGGGATTCTTTACCACTGGGCCACCTGGGCAGCCCAAGTTTTACATTTTACACTTAAGTCTATGGTGCAAGGTGTACTTTGAATTTCTTTTTTTTTTTTTTACCATATAAATATCCAATAAGCCACCACTATTGGTAAAAAAAAAAAAAAGACTACTCTTAATCCATTGAATTGCCTTTGTAATATTTTCAAGCCAATTGTATGTATGTTTGTGCATGTGTGTGCGTGTGTATGTGTGTGTGTGTGTATAATTTTAAGCTAAATAAAAGACCAAATATTAAAAAAACAAGTAAGATCATGGCATCCAGCCCCATTACTACATGGCAAATACAAGGGGAAAATGTGGAAGTAGTGACAGATTTCCTCTTCTTGGGCTCCAAAATCACTGCAGACCCTGACTGCAGCCAAGAAAGCAATGACAAATGTAGACAGTGTGTTGAAAAGTAGATGCAGTACTCTGCCAACAAAGGTCCATTATCAGTTCACTTCAGTTGCTCAGTGTGTCTAACTCTTTGTGACTCCATGGACTGCAGCATGCCAGGCCTCCCTGTCCATCACCAACTCCTGGAGCTTGCTCACATCACATCCATCCAGTCAGGTGATGCCATCCAACCATCTCATCCTCTGCCATCCCCTTCTCCTCTCACCTTCAATCTTTCCCAGCATTAGGGTCTTTTCCAATAAGTCAGCCCTTCGCATGAGGTGGCCAAAGTATTGGAGCTTCAGCTTCATCATCAGTCTTTCCAATTAACACCCAGGACTGATCTCCTTTAGGATGGACTGGTTGGATTTCCTTACTGTCCAAGGGACTCTCAAGAGTCTTCTCCAACACCACAGTTTAAAAGCATCAATTCTTCAGCACTCAGCTTTCTTTATAGTCCAACTCTCACATCCATACATGACCACTGGAAAAACCATAGCTTTGACTAGATGGACCATTGTTGGCAAAGTAACGTCTCTGCTTTTTAGTATGCTGTCTAGGTTGGTCTTAGCTTTTCTTCCAAGGAGAAAGGGTCTTTTTAGGTCTGTATAGTCAGGGCTATGGTCTTCCCAGTGGTCTGTAAAGAAGGCAGAATGCCAAGGAATTGATGCTTTTGAACTGTGGTGCTGGAGAAGACTCCTGAAATTCCCCTGGACAGCAAGGAGATCAAACCAGTCAATCTTTAGGGAGATCAACCCTGAATATTCACTGGAAGGACTGATGCTGTAGCTGAAGCTCCAGTATTTTGGTCATCTGTTCAAGAGATGACTCATTGGAAAAGATCCTGATGCTGGGAAAGATCAAGCACAGAAGGAGAAGAGGGTGCCAGAAGATAAGATGGCTAGATGACATCACCGATGCAATAAGCAGGAACTTGGGCAAACTCTAGGAGATGGTGAAGGACAGGGAGGCCTGGCATGCTGCATCAGGTCGGACTGGGTGACTGAATGACAACAATACATACATACACACATGTACATATATAGGGGTCTATTTCTTCTATTTTATTCCATCTATTTGTCTCTATAATACTACACTCTCTTAGTATCCATAGCTTTATAAAAACTCATGAAACAAGATAATATTAATTCTCGAGATTTGCTTTTCTCCTTCACTATTTTCTCTCCTTTTAGCCATTTGTATTTCCATAGGAGTTTTAGAATCAATTCATCAATTTCTACCAAAAAAGTGTCAGCTAGGATTTTGATTGGGATTCCTTCGGTTCACTTTCAGGCAAACTGGCATCTTAGCAAGACTGAGTTTTCTGACCTTGTACAGGGTATGACTCTGTGTTTGTTTAGTTCTCCTCCAGCTTCTCTCGGCAGTATTTTGTTACTTTCAGTGCTCAGGTCTTCCATATCCGTGGATAGATTTATCCATAATTATTTAAATTTGTGGTACTATTGCCAATGGTATTGTTGCTTTAATTTTAATTTTCAATTATTTGCTGCAAATATGTAAAAGCATGGCTGATTTTAGTATATTGCTTTATATGCTTTAAACTCATTAAACTACTATTGGTTCCAGGAGGAATTTTTACCCTGCGGATTCATTACAGTGGATGCTTTTTTTCCTTGCCTGCTCGTACGGGCTAGAACCTCAGGTATAAAGTTAAATAGTGATGAGATACCCTTGTCTTGTTCATGATCTTTGCTGGGAATCATTCAGTCTTTTAAGCATGATGTTAGCTGTAGCTTTTCATGGGTGACTTTTACTAGTTTGAGGAGGTTCATCCTACTGTGTTGGGAGCTTTTCTTAGAGTGCTGGATTTTGTTAAGCGTTTTCCTGTATCTATTTAGATAATCATATGATTGCATCCTCATTTTTAGCTTGTTAATACAATGAAATACATTAATTAATTTTCAAATGTCAAGCCAACTTTGCATTCTTCATATAAACTTAGCCTAGTCATGATGAATTTTTAATACGTAGTTTGGATTCCATTTGCTAAATTTCTGTTAAGAATTTTGCATCTGTGTTCAGGAGTGATTACTGTCCTGTAGTTTTCTTGTAATGTCTTTGTCTGGTTTTCGTATCAGGGTAATGTTGGCCTCAGAAAATGAACTGGAAACCATCCTTTCATTTTCAATTTCTGGAACAGTTTATATGGAATTAGTATGCTTTCTTTCTTACATTTTTGGTGGAATTCACCAATAAAACCATTCATTCAGGCCTAGAATTTTCCTTGTCGAAAAGTTTATAATAAATGAAAAAATACAATGGATATATAGAGCTATTCAGACTATGTATTTTTTTCCTTGATGAGCTTTGATAGGTTGTGTTTTCCAAGGAATTTGTCCATTTCATCTGTTTTAAAATGTACTGACATAAAGTCATTCATTTACTCCCGTATTATCCTTGTAACACCCGTGGAACCAGTATGATACTGCCTCTTTCACTTTTGGTATTAGTAAAATGTATCTTCACTTACTCTTTAATCGGTCTGGCTATTGGTTTATCACTTTTACTGCTATTTTCAAAGAACTAGCTATTAATTTCATTGATTTTATCTTTTTTAGAGCTTTCTATTTCCTAGATTTTTGTTCTGATCTTGGTTATTTCATTTCTTCTACTTTGAACTTCATTTACCCTTCTTTTTCTAGTTTCTCTAGTTGGAGACTTAGGGCATTTATTGGAGATTTTTCTCCATAATATTAACATATAGAGCTAATAACCCATCTTCCAAGTACTGCTCTTGCAGCATTCTGCAAGTTTTATTATATAATGTTTTATTTTAATCTTGTTCAAAATGTTATACAATTCTTTTTTCTAATGTTTCATTTGATGCATTCACTTTCCAAATATCCATAAATCCTCCAGAGATCTGTCTGGTTTTGGTTTCTAATCTAATTCACTGTACTCCGAGAATCTATTTTGTAGAAATTTAATTTTTTAAAATTGACTGATACTTGCTTTATGGTATTGGATATAATCTATGTTGTTAAAAATTCTGTGGGTACTTGAAAAGATCATGTATTCTGCTGTTTATTGGATGGGTTTTTCCATAAATGTCATTGAGGTCAAGTTGGTTGATAATCTTGTTTAAATATTTTATACCCTAACTGATTATCTGTCAATTTTATCAATTATTGAGAGAGAGATTGCAATGTTTGAGTATAATACTGGATTTCTCTTTTTCTCCTGCTTTTTGATAAAGTGCCATTTCCTGGTTCATTGGCATGCCTGATAATCCTTCAGATTTTGATTTTGAATCCTACCTTGCAGGTTCCTGGATATTTTTGCATTCCTATAAGTGTTCTTGAGCTTTGTTCTGAGGCCACAGTTAAGCCACCTGCAAACAGCGTGATCCTTTTGGGTCTTGCTCTTAAGATGTGTCGGGTGGGGCTGGGCCCGCGCTCAGCTCACAGAGGCAAGAGTGCACCGAATGCCCTGCCCAGGGTGCTTTTCCATCGTGGGGCTCTCCATCCTGGCTGGTGGGAACAGGCACTATCCTGGCCCCTTCTGGGTACTGGGCACTCCTTCTGGGTGGTTCTTTCCTCAGACACATGAGTTTGTGCATGCATAGCCCAGTATTTTGATCCCTGGGTCAGGAATAACCTCTGGAGAAGGGAATGGCTACACACTCCATTATTTTTGCCTGGGAAATCCCATGGACAGAGGATCCTGGAGGGCTACCGTCCATGGGGTCACAAAGAGTTGGACATGACTGAGCAACTAACACTTTCTCTTTTTTCTGCAGGTCTTTCCACACAGCTCTGCCCCTTTCTGTCATGTACTCTGATGGCCTTGATCTCCAGGCTCTGGGTTCCGCTTGTCACTTCAAGAAGTTGGCTCTGCTCCCCCTGTTTCTCCCCCCCCAGGTAATGAACGGTGGCTGTTGCAAGTCTCTCTTCACTCCTTTCCTCCTTACCAAGGATCGCTGACTTCTAGTGTCTTGAAAATCATCATTTTCCTACATTCTGTCCACTTTTCATTGTTTCCAGGGAAAGGGTGTTTTCAGTCCCTGTGATTGATTCCACGTTGGACAGAAGCAGAGGTGAGCATCTTTGTCCTCATAGGGGTGTGGATGTAAGAGTCTGCAGGTCCACTGGGCCTCCGGTTTGTCCACTGAGCGCTGCTAGGGAATCACTGGACAATCCTGCTCTTTGGACAAGCAGCCACTGAGATACAACTGCTCTCTGTCTGTCTATATTAGAAGCCAATTGTTTTATTTTGCAAAGGATAGTTAAGAGAAATTAGGCAGAGTATAAATGTGGTTTATACCAACATGATTTTTAAGTCTACTTGTTCTGGCTCCTTTAAGCTGCAAAGCATGGCAGTAAAGCCAGGAACTGAGTGAGGTGTCTGTGCCAACATTTCCTCTTTGGAGACCCATCCGTCAGCAGTGACATGCAGACAGATCCAGGGCTCGATTAGAGCTCTGTTACTGAACATCAGGGATGGCTACTTCCTTTCTAATTACAATTTAATACAAAGAGGTGTTCTTAAATTTCCTTTTCACAGCCCAGTGGCTCATCTTGTTGATCCACCCTGGGCCCCACATCTGACTTTGAAAGCGTGTCTGTGGATAGACTCAGACTGAGGGCTTTTGCACATATTGGTGCCCTTATTCAGATCTCCTGACTGATAAATCCACTGGAAATGAAACAAGAGGACTCACTGGCACCCTTCAGTATTCCAGCTGGTACTTTGCCCGCATTTGTATTCTGAGACATGGAGAGCGGGGGTTCTGTTTTTAAATCTGACTGAACGCAGGGAGGTGGACGTGGCATTTGTCTAGCTTCTCCCGGGAGCCGTGCACAAACATTTCTCCACTTTATCGTGCAGAGATGACTTGCCTTGGTGCACAAACATTTCTCCACTTTATCCTGCAGAGATGACTTGCCTTGATGCAAAACCTTTTCTTTATTATTCATAATTTTCAAAGATCAGGATGACAGACTCCAGGATTCATTTTCACTCAACACTCTCCCCTGGACTGAATATAAACTCTCCACAACTACAAAACTAAGATGTTATTTTTTTTTCTTCATTATTTAGAACCGGTCTTTGAATGCAAGTATCAACTATGTTATATAATTCTTCTTCTACCAAAATTATTTACCACAACTTGTCAGAAGCAGTAATAAGTCCATTGCCTCTGCTAATTTCCTCTTAATAAATTCATGTGAGAACATTAATAACAGGAGTGTCCAATTTAATCTTCATCTCCTAGAATTTTTAATGCTTGGGTTCCTATCTTCAGACCCCATTTTTCACCAAGTAGTTAGCTTTATTTGTTGTCATCTTCTGGCCTCACGTTGGATGGATGAAACCTCTATCATGGAAAATGACCTTCAATAAATATGGTTTCTCATTTCCCATCCTCTAATAGTTTAATAGAAAGTGTCTTCTGTGCTGATATTAAATGTGCATAGTTGGACTGAGAGAGCAAAAGAATTTTAGAAGATGGTTGAAGGTTTTAAACATTGAGATGTAATTACTATAAAATAATAAGATACTCAGATTTTAAGTGTTCTGCTTGGTGAATAATAACAAATCTACACACCTGTGTCACCACACCCAAAACAAGACATAAAATAGTTTGATCCTCCCAGAAAATTCCACTATATTCCTTTTCAGGCAACCCCCTGACTCATTGTGGTCCCATAACCACAATGTGTTCTTATGACCATATTTTAGTTTCAACTCTGTATGGCCATTGGCATACTGATGCCAATTCAGTCCCTCCTGTCTTTCCACTGACCCTACCTAGGGCTGCTCTGTGTAGTAAATCCTTTCTCTGTCATCAGGGCTTGATAATGTTGTTCAATAGTTAAGTCATGTCCAACCCTTTGTAAACCTATGGAAGGCGTCCCTGTCCTTCACCATCTTCTGGAGCTTGCTCAAACTCATGTGTATTGAGTCGGTGATGCCATCCAGCCATTTCATTCTCTGATGCCCTCTTCTCCTGCCCTCAATCTTTCCCAGCATCAGGGTCTTTTCCAGTGAGTTGACTCTTCCCATCAGGTGGCCAAAGTATTGGACTTTCGGCTTCAGCATCAGTCCTTCCAATGAATAGTCAGGGTTGATTTCCTTTAGGATTGACTGGTTTGACCTCCTTGCTGTCCAAGGGACTGTCAAGAGGCTTCTCTAGCACTGCAATTCAAAAGCATCTCTGGTATACATGTATACCTGTGATGGATTCATTTTGATATTTGGCAAAACTAATACAATTATGTAAAGTTTAAAAATAAAATAAAATTTAAAAAAAAAACAAAAAAAAACAAAAGCATCTCTGTCTTCAAGGGCTTTGTTAATAGATATTGCTTAACGATCCTTAGGTCCAGGTGCCCTCCATGCTCTGTTAGTCCCCAGACATTATGAATGCCTGGCATTCAGCAGACTTGTTGCTCATTCATAAACCTTGGCTTGGGAGTGCACATCCTGTGTCCAAGCATGCACCCCCAGACCCTAGATTAACTATCAAGTTGTCCCACTGGTCCCCCGGCAGGGCAAGTGCAGCTGCAAATCCTTACAGAGTGCTGTTTGCCTGATCCTACATCGTGAGTAAGTTGTTGTTTAGTTGCTAAGTTGCATCCAACTGTTTTGCAATCCCATGGGCTGCAGCCCACCAGGCTCCTCTGTCCATGGATTTCCCAGGCAAGAATACTGGGAATGGGTTGCCACTCCCTTCTCCAGGGGATCTTCCTGAATGGGGGATGTAACCCATGTCTCCTGCATTGGCAGGTGGATTCTTTACCACTGAGCCACCAGGGAAGCCCATGTAAGTTACCTGATAACAAGCTGATGCACTATTGCATTTAGCTGCCTGCCTCATTTTTGGTCTCAAGATATCTTCTCAGTTCAGTGGAGCTTCTTCCAACAAACAGTATTAGCATTTCATGCAAGGAAATGATGCAGGATATACTGTTTTATAAGATTTATCAATGTTGTTGCATGTTTAAGTAGTTTGTTCTTTTTTATCATTGCACCTCCATTTTATGAGTACAGCACAACTGTTTTCTGTGAATGGACATATGAATTTTTTCAAGTTTTTTGTAGTTATCCACTGTCTTAGACTATCTTTCACTGGCGTTGGTTTTCATTTTCCTTGGGTCTCTACACTGGAGTGGAATTATCAGTCCCTTATCTTGCTCGTGAATCTCCAATTCAGACCACATTTCATGGGTAGCTCGTCTCTGCTCCATGCAAGGTCAACTGGAGCATCTTGAACCCTGGAGTGCCCTGCATCCGAGTTTATCAGGAGGCTCCCTGACTTTCTACCTGGTGATTGGTGACCTGGTGGTCAGGGCCTCCTCTGGGGCTGACACACACAATGCCTACATGTGGTCTCCTTTTGAGGGCAGTTGGCTTCTTTGAAGCATGGTAGCTGGCTCCAAGAAGAGGTGCTCCAGGAGGACAAAGCAGAGAACCATGACATTTTTATTACCTACTCAGAAGTTATAGAATCTGCCTGCAATGCAGAAGACCAGGTTCAATCCCTGAGTTGAGAAGATCCCTTGGAGGAGGGCATGGCAACTATTCCAGTATTCTTGCCTGGCAAGTCCCATGGACAGAGGAGCCTGATGGGCTACAATCCATAGGGTTGCAGAGAGTCTGACACAGTTGAAGTGACTAAGCACACAAACATGCGGTAGATAAAGGATTATAATACATTTTACTACTTTCCACTCAATAGAAAGCCATGGGGCTATTGAAAACAATATTTTATAAGATTAATCTATGATATGGAGACAGAATCAATAGTCTTAGCAACACAAGCTGACCAATTCAATATATGTAGTATAATCTCAATTTCTTTTCAGATTTAAAAATCCATACAAAGAACATGAGCATTTAATACTTGGTAATCAGATTATTACAATTGTAAAAAGATGTGTTCTTTGTAACTTAGTCTGAGATTGAGTTCCACATACTGGCTGTGCAATCATACTGCTGTGTCAGTTGCTCAGTCATGTCCGACTCCTTGTGACCCCATGTACTGGGGCCCACCAGACTCCTCCATCCATGGAATTCTCCAGGCAAGAATACTGGAGTGGGTTGCCATTTTCTTCTCCAGGGGATCTTCCCAACCTAGGGTTTGCATTGCAGGTGAAGTCTTAACCATCTGAGCCACAGGAAGCCATCATATTATGGGTGTGTCAATAATGATGGTTTCTAATCCTCATTTACTTGTCTCTATAATATCCTTAATATAATTTTACCTATTTCATGAGGCTTGGGGAAAAACAAAGTATACAAAGTATTTGGTTCCCAGATTGTAGTGAGTACTTAACCAAATGTCGAACAGTTTTAACTATTATTACAAGGCTTTTTTCTGTAATTCACAAATTTCCTAAAACCTATGCATCATCTTTATGAGTATTGAAAGTGCTCTGTAGAAAGGATTTCTCTAATGCTAGTTCCTGTACCTTGTGTTTGAGATTCTCTAGCTCTTTGCTTGCAGAGTAGGAGGATGTTAAGCAGGAGCAGAGCTCAGCCAATTACAGTTGGATGGATCTTAGCTGTGTTTTAACTCAAGTCCTGGGTGTACATGTGAGACACTGGGGAACCAGTCACACAGTTAGCCTGCGAGCAGTGGCAGCTTGGGGAGAAGTCAGCCTGTACACACCATCTGCATTCCTCGGGTAACAAGACCCAGCAGCTATTTCTGGGAAGTGAAGACAGCACACTCAATGAAACCTCTTAGAGTGACTCTCCTAGGTTGATATGGGGACATTTTTACACGAGCAAGGCATCTCCATGAGCTCTCCAGGTCGAGTGGCCTCTATATGGATATTCTAGTAACCTTGCATGAGTTTTTATCTGACTTTTAAAATTCTTCCATGTGTAATGGTACCCATGTCCTCTGTATTGTATAAAAAGGACATAGTGCTAACCCTTCCTGTTTATCTTGTAATTAGAGCTAAGAGACTTGATGGACATGAGTTTGAGTGAACTCCAGGAGTTGGTGATGGACCAGGAGGCCTGGTGTGCTGTGATTCATGGAGTCACAAAGAGTCGGACACGACTGAACAACTGAACTGAACTGAACTGAAGAGATCATGAATGTGTGGATCACATTTACCCCTTAGCTTCTACAAATACAACTTTTAATGATTATTTTTAAAAATAAAATTGCAAACAGAAAATGAGTCTCCTATTACATATGTGAAGATACTGTATTTACGTTTCCACTGGAAATACAATTATAGAGGTGGAATTTGAAAAGCAAGAATAAATGAGCAAGGAATATGCACATTGTTTATTGATTATCATTTTTCTAACTCAAAAGCAACGATGACAAAACGCATTTAAAACATCTTCCCCTGTGTACTCTCAGGCTCCACATGAGTATTGGGAATGACGCTCAATCCACTTTTCAGCAAAAATCAGAACATGCTAGAGTTGCTTCTTGTCTCCAGAGAATAGCACCGCGCTACAGATTCTTCTTCGTGCACACACATTTCAACTTACTCCTGCTTCACCATTTGCTTTTATTTTCCTTAATCCACTGAGTTCAAAAAGTCCCCCTGAAGTAAGGATATTCTATATGGACCTGTGTACACAGCGGGGGAACAAGAGGGTGGGACGCATTGAGAAAGGAGCATTGAAATATGTCCATCACCATGTGTAAGATGGACAGCTGGTGGGAAGCTGCTGTAACACAGGGAGCTCAGCCCCGTGCTCTGTAACAGCCTAGAGTGGTGGGGTGGGGTGGGGGCAGCAGTGGAGTTCCAGAGGGAGGGGACACATGCATACTTATGGCTGATTCATGTTGCTGCTGCTGCTAAGTCACTTCAGTCGTGTCCAACTCTGTGTGACCCGAGACAGCAGCCCACCAGGCTCCCCGTCCCTGGGATTCTCCGGGCAAGAACACTGGAGTGGGTTGCCATTTTCTTCTCCAATGCATGAATGTGAAAAGTGAAAGTGAAGTCATTCAGTCATGTCCGACCCTCAGAGACCCCATGGACTGCAGCCCACCAGGCTCCTCCGTTCATGGGATTTTTCAGGCAAGAGTACTGGAGTGGGGTGCCGTTGCCTTCTCTGGGCTGATTCATGTTACTGTGTGGCAAAAACCAACACAACATTGTAAAGCAATTATCCTCCAAATAAAATATGTATTTGAAAATAAAAATAAGTGAATAAAATAGGAATAAAAATGATCAATAGTCTGAATGGACAGCAAAAAACCAAAACCTAAAAAACCAGCTTGTGAGTTTGCTCCTCTGAATTTTAATGGCGGCTGCTGCTGCTGCTGCTGCTGCTGCTGCTGCTGCTAAGTTGCTTCAGTCGTGCCCGATTCTGTGCGACCCCATGGACTGCAGCCCACCAGGCTTCTCTGTCCATGGGATTCTCCAGGCAAGAACACTGGAGTGGGTTGCCATTTCCTTCTCCAATGCATGAAAGTGGAAAATGAAAGTGAAGTCACTCAGTCGTGTTTGACTCTTAGCGACCCCATGGACTGCAGCCTACCAGGCTCCTCCATCCATGGGATTTTCCAGGCAACAGTACTGGAGTGGGGTGCCATTGCCTTCTCCCATTTTAATGGCTACTAGTTATTAAAGCTAGTGATTACTAGTACTAGCTTAAAGTACAATTACTCCTTATTGCTATTATCTTGGTTTGTCCTCATTTATTTATTAGCTCTTCTAGAAGTTTTCAAGGAATTGGTTACAATTTAAAAAACTTGTTAAGCTAGCAATTAAACTTTTCTACATAAAATGTACTTATCTTCAAAAAAGTTTCAAAGATTACTTATTTTGATTTGCGTCATATTATAAATCTCTTTCCGTGGACAGGTTGCAGCTAATCTTTCTCAGACATCTGCCTGTTACCTTAGCATGTGCTCATCTATCTGCAGCGTCCCTGTAGTGATATTTGTTCTACTTTTTCCATTTGAAGTAAAATATATGAATGTGGATTTCACTAAATGTGGCTTTCTTCACCCAAAAGTCAAATCCCCTCTAGTTATGCCAACTTTCTAATTTCTTTCTAGTGCCTTCAAAAATGTTTATCCTATTTCATACAAAGTTTGTAAGTATTATCAGTTGGAGAGTTCATACAGTACAAAAAATTCCTCTGAGATGGAATTCTAAGAGGATGTTAAGAGGTGTAGCTTCTTAACATATTTTCTATTATATAATATTTCTGCATTTAAAGTGTAGCAATTGTATTGATAGAGGAAATGCAGTCAATTCTCATTACACTCAGTAGTCCTGTTCTATAAAGTGGCCATAAATACTGAGCTAGTGAGCACTGAACATCATTCCAAGGGGAAAAATAGAGCTAGGTTCCTCTGAGCCTACTTTTTCATCAGTCAATCAATACATACTTTGTGTTTCTGTTAAAGACATCTTGTTTGATAGGTAATGTTGATTCATTAACAGTAAAACACATCACAGCTTCTTTGTGCTTAGGAACACAGAGAAGTTCTGAATGATGCCTGAGTGTCATTTTAAACATCTTAAACAGTTAATCACCAACAAAAAGCACCAAAAAATGCAGAAATATGACACGAAATGGATCACAAAAAGGAAGCTTGTTGACAGAAGAGCTAAAACAAGAAGGTGAATATTGTCTTGTTCGACCATGAAAGTAATACAAGTATTGATTTGGGGGTTATCAATAGATTATCTCTGTGTGTGTGTGTGTGTGTGTGTGTGTGTGTGTGTGTGTGGTGTGTGCCTGCTCGGTCATGTCTGACTCTTTCTGACCTCCTGGACCGTAGCTTATCAGGCTCCTTTGTCCAAGGAATTTTCAGGCAAGAATACTGGAGTAGATTGCTATTTCCTGCTCCAGGGGATCTCCTGGGCCCAGGGATGAAACTCGGGTCTCCTGCATCTCCTGCATTGGCAGGCAGATCCTTTACCACTGTGCCACCTGGGAAGTCATAAATAAATTTTAGTGAGTTCAAGTTTTTCCAGTCAATTTTTATTTCATGGTTTATACCACGGAGCTGTTACAGCCATGTTCAAATTCACTATTTTTTTTACAATATCTAATTTTTTGTTAATACTATCCAGTGAAATTTTTCCAAGAAAGGAAAAGATTTTTTGAGTACTTGGAACTTGCCATACATATAACATGATTTCGTCTCTATAAGTTACATGAGGTTCCTATTTATCTCTGTTTTTCATAGTCATGTTTTCTGACCTTATTATAAATGCTATTTTAAAGTTTTTGTGTGATAATTTATAACTTCTCTCATTTCTAGGTCGGTTTCAATCTTTTTTTTTTCCCCTTGGTAATGGGTATAACACAGATTTCTACCTCTACTGGTTTAGTAATTTTTGGTTGGATTCCAGACATTGTCTACTTCTGATTTTGAGTTGCAAAGGTTTTGTATTGTTTGAAAGCATTCTGGACTTGGGCAGGTACTTATACAACTTGTGTGTCAGCTTGGACACTTTGCAGCTTGGCTTTAGGCACTTTTGGGGGCCTATGTAGAAGAGCCTTTACTCCAGGGGTATTTTATCCCACTTCTGTTTAGGTGACCTTCTTAAAACCCTCAATGACTTTCTGGGATCTCTACCTAATGCCCGTGTATTCAGCAAGATGCCTCCACACTGGCTGGTGGGAGCGGAAATGACTCTCGCCTTCGTGTGGGGAGTTTTCAGCTCACCTGCTAGTTGTTCTAAATTTGTTAGCAGTTCTGGTCCCAGCCTCATGGAGCTCCATCTCTTGCAAAAGAATTCAGCCAGAGACTCAGGGGGCACTTTTTCCCTTCACTCTGGTACTTCATCCTGTAAATTCCAGCCACTTCTGCCTCATTCAGGTACAATCATTGTCTCTTTAAACTCGGCTTGAGTTTTCCCTCCTTGAATCAAAGTCTAGAAGTTACCTAGAGGCAGAAAGTGATGGTAAGGGTCGCTTGTTTGCTTCTTTCTGTTACAGATCAGAAGTCTGTTCTGCTTGTTGCGACTTTTTAAAATGATTTCAACATTTTGTCTAGTTCTTACGTCTAGTTGCTTGTGGTGAGTGGGTACACCCCACACCGGTTATTTTCATGCGGGCTTAAACATACTCTCCTTAGTAAATTTTTTAACTCTTATTTCTCATCTTTAGATTTTGTCCCACTTAGCACTGGTTTTTATTGTACAGTATAATGTAGTATTTACGTTTTAAAATAAATAAATGTGTGTATACATACTAATATGTATGGTGATGATGGTTTTGTTGATAAGTCGTATCTGACTCTTGTGATCCCATGGACTGTAGCCTGCCAGGCTCCTCAGTCTGTGGGATTCTCCAGGTAAGAATACTGGAGTGGGTTGCCATTTACTTCTCCAGAGTATCTTCCTGACCCAGGGATCAAACTCGGGTCTCCTGCATTGCAGGCATATTCTCTTTTTTTTTTTTTTTTTAAATAAATAAAACTCTTTATCTATTCTTATAATAGCGTTTTTATACATTATCAGATATCACATGGCTTCTCAAGGAAATTGGCCTGAAATAAACTTTGGGTATGAACATTAGAAATGACAGATCTTTCTTTCTTTTCTGTACATAGATAAGATTTATACTGACTGAGCTATGAGGGAAGCCCTTCAAATATGTATACATATGTTTATATGTACACAAATATGTATACACATGTTTACATGTACACAAATAGCTATACATATGTTTTTATATGTTTGCGTATGTTCATGTATAGGGCTTCCCATGTGGCGCTAGTGGTAAAGAACCCGCCTGCCAATGCAAGAGACATAAGGGAGACGGGTTTGATCCCTGGGCTGGGAAGATCCTGTGGAGGAGGGTAGAGCAACCCACTCCAGTATTCTTGCCTGGGGAATCCCATGGACAGAGAAGCCTGGTGGGCTATAGTCCATAATGTCACCAAGGGTTGGACATGACTGAAGTGACTTAGCTAGCATGCATGCACACATGTGTATGTATACTTATACACGTAAGTATGTACGAAAAGTCAAAGTGTAGTCACTCAGTCATGTCCACTCTGTGTGACCCCATTGGATAATTAGCTTTAGCCTTCCCCATACTCCTTACTAAGCATGCCAGCATTTCTGCAGCGACTTGCAAAACTTCCTTTGTCATATACCAGTTCTCTGAATCTATGTATGTGGGGCTGTTTCTATGCTCATAACCATGCTCTATTCATGTTTTTCTATCCCAGTGCTAGCATTACACTCTCAGGTCCTTTTATTTTATTTATTTATTTTTTTCATTCCTTGTTTCTCATTTTATTTCGTTTTCCATCCCTTGAGTACAACAGACTTTTGTATTGTTCATCCCAAATGACTAGTAAGTATTATATCTTTTAAAAAAATTAATTTATTTATTTTACTTGGAGGCTAATTACTTTACAGGTCCTTTTATTTTATAAGACATCTTGATATCTGAGTCTTCCTAGCTATGATGTGTTATCTCTACTTAGCTCTTACTTTATACCTTTTAATAATGCTTCATATTTTTACCCATAAAGTTATCGCACATCTTCTGTTCAATTTAATCTTCAATAATATAGCTGTTGTTTTGTAAAGGATCTTTTTATAATTAGATTTTCCACCTGTTTGTTGATGGTTATTGGAATACAATCCATTTGTTCCTACATTGATTTTACATCTAGCAACCTTTCGAGTTTTCTTATTAATTCCAATAATTTAGCTATAGGTTCTCTAGGGTTTTCTATGCACACAAACGTATCGACCATTCTACCGTTAATATTTACTTCTTTATTCTTGCTTAATAGGGTTATCTTGGACACCCAGAAAAAATGGAACAGAAGTAGTAAGAGTAGGCATGCCACTGTTGTTCCTGACATTAAAGAAAAGTGTTTTGTCATTTCACAATTAAATACTGGATTCATTGTAGTTTTTAGTAAATATCTCATTATAATAAAGAACATTTCTTTCTGGTTTTTAGAAAAGCTTACTCTTGAATATGTTTGAATTTAGATAATGCAATTACTGTGTGTCTTGAACTGATTGTTTTCAGCCTACATTTTGAATCCCAATAGTAGTTTTATAATGTTTATTGTTTTTGTGTTCAGGGTATAAAGCCACTGTGTTCCTGATGTATTTTTATTTTAGTGTATACTGGATTTAGCTTGCTACTGTAGTTAATATTTTTGCTTCTATGATCAGCAGTGAGATTAGTATATCATCCCTCTCTTATAATGTCCTTGTCTCTGCTCTGCAAACTCATGATTAGGTTTGAGACCAACATTTGTATTCCTAGTTCTTGAAACCATTTCTAAAAAGGTAGAATTTCTGTTCTCTGAATTCCGGTAGAATTTTCCACTAAAACTGTTTGGGCCTGAGGAGCTCCTTGTTCTGTTGTGTTTGCTTTAGTTTTTTAGTAAAATTTTAAATACAAACAGTTTCTAGTTTCTGCACAGGTTGTTCTACTTCCTCTTGAGTCACTTTTAATATAATTATTTCCCCACACAGAACACTGTCTACTTAAGTTTTCTCTCAAATTTTTATTCTATACTGCATCTTGTAATTTATCATTAAAAAAACATTAAGAATTTATGTTTTTTGAAACATTTTATTTTACCAGTTTCAGTAAAAGTTTTTCTAGGCCAGTAAATTTTTTTTTTTAAAAAGAGTATCTTCTTGAGTTTTTGTTTCTTTTAAAAAAATGCATTTACTACCTGTTTTGTCAACTTCTGCTTGTATCTTGTAACACATTTTTCTTAGTTAATGCTTATCCTTTTGCTTTTTTGGTAACATTTTGAATTAATACTAATACCATGTATGTTCTTTTACTCTTCTTTGCTAATGTTAGTATAATTCTAAATATTCTCATGGTTCTTTTTATGAGAAGTGGTATATTATCATTCATTTTTATTTATACTCAGTCTAGTTTTTATTATACTTTCCTCTCTGAATTATGAGTTGTACAGAAGTTTGCTTTGAAATTTCCCTACATGAATACTTTTTTAAAGGAAATTATAATTTGCTTGTACTTTGATCAGATGAAACAGTCTGTGGAATTTATGGTAATTTGTTTTATGGTCTAGATAATATAATCAATATAAAGGCTTCAATATAAGTCAATGTTTTGGGGTGAAAAGTTGTGTGTATAATTTTGAAATCAGGATGTTCTATATCACAGCATTAAGCTATTCTATATCCTACTTCTATTCCATGTATTTATGTCTCAGTTACTAAAAGAGATTGTCTTAATAATCTCCCACAATAGTAATGCACGTTTCATTTTCCACTTGTAATTCTGTCAGTTAATTTCTTTATACGTCCTGTAGCTTTGAGACAGACACATGCATGTTGTATTTTATATGTGCATTTTCAGAAATTTCCTGCAGAAAGTGACCTATTGTCATTATGCTGCCTTTTTTTCTTTGTTGGTGTCTTAAAGTCTATTTAAAGTCTTAAAGTCTACTTTGTGTTAAAATTAACACAGTTTTTCTTTACTTAATAATTCCTCTGGGCTTCCATGGTGGCTCAGACTATAAAGAATCTGCCTGCAATGCAGGAGACTGGAGTTCAATCCCTGGGTTGGGAAGATCCCCTAGAGGAGGAAATGGCAACCCACTCCAGTGTTCTTGCCTGGAGAATCCCATGAACAGAGGAGCCTGGAGGGCTACAGTCCATGGGGTCACAAAGAGTCAGACATGACTGAATGACTAACACTTTCAATTTCATATTTCTTTGGCTTGGTTAAACTTGGTTTAATATTTTCTATTCCTATGCTTCCAACTTCTCTGTTTTGCCTGATTCAAATCAGATAAGAATTTGTATAGATATTTCTCCAAATAAAATAGACAAAAACCTAATAAGCACATGAAAAAATACTTGAAACCACTAATCATTCAGTTCAGTTAAGTCGCTCAGTCGTGTCCGACTCTTTGTGACCCCATGAACTGCAGCATGCCAGGCCTCCCTGTCAATCACCAACTCCTGGAGTTCACTCAAACTTAACGTCCATCGAGTCGGTGATACCATCCAGCCATCTCATCCTCTGTCGTCCCCTTTTTCTCCTGCCCCTAATCCCTCCCAGCATCAGAGTCTTTTCCAATGAGCCAACCCTTCGAATGAGGTGGCCAGAGTACTGGAGTTTCAGCTTTAGCATCATTCCTTCCAAAGAAATCCCAGGGCTGATCTCCTTCAGAATGGACTGGTTGGATCTCCTTGCAGTCCAAGGGACTCTCAAGAGTCTTCTCCAACACCACAGTTCAAAAGCATCAATTCTTCGGCGCTCAGCTTTCTTCACAGTCCAACTCTCGCATCCATACATGACCACTGGAAAAAACATAGCCTAGATGGACTTTTGTTGGCAAAGTAATGTCTCTGCTTTTGAATATGCTATCTAGGTTGGTCATGACTTTTCTTCCAAGGAGTAAGCGTCTTTAGGAAAACGCAAACCCAAACCATGATGACACCTTTAGGATGGCTACTATCTAAGCAACACAAAATAAAAGTGCTGGTGAGCATGTGAATAGTAGGTAGGCTAGTGCACTGTTGATGGGAACAGAAAATGATACAGTGGCTGCAGAAAACAGTATGGTATTTCCTACAAACAAAAGTTAGCCAGGCAGCCCAGCAACCCCACTCTGTTCACATGCCCAAAACAACGAAACTAAGGTCTCAAAGATTCA
Organism: Bos mutus; assembly: GCF_027580195.1. Lineage (NCBI taxonomy): Eukaryota > Metazoa > Chordata > Mammalia > Artiodactyla > Bovidae > Bos > Bos mutus. The sequence goes on from NC_091636.1 coordinate 66,975,186, forward strand.
TGTTGCTGTTTAGTCACAGAGTCCTGTCTGACTCTTTGTGGCCCCATGGACTGTAGTCTCCTGCATTGGCAGGTGGGCTTCCCTGGTGGCACAGAAGGTAAAGATTCTGCCCAAAGTGCGGAAGACCTGGGTTTGATCCCTGGGTCAGGAAGAGCCCCTGGAGAAGGGAATGGCTCTCTACTCCAGGATTCTTGCCTGGAGAACTCCATGGACAGAGGAGCCTGGCGGGCTACGTCCATAGGGCGCAAAGAATGGACACAACTGAGTGAATAAACTGCATTGGCAGGTGGGTTCTTTACCACTGAGACCTGGGAATACGTCTATTTCACAGCAACACTATTCATAATAGCCAAAACATAAGCAATCCAAGGGGTCATCGATGAATAAATAATAAGCAAAATGTAATATATACAGTTGACCCCTGAGCAAACACAGGTTTGAATTCACTTATATGTGAATTTTTTTCACCAAATACATACTGCATTACCACACGACCTGCATGTAGTTGGTCGAATTCACAGGCACAGCCTCAGATACTGAGGGCTGGCTGTAAGAGATTTTCAATTGCATTGGGGTTGGACTCACAGGGGCTGTGGAGGGGAGGAATGGGAATTTATTGTTTCTTGGGTATACAGTTTCAGTTTTACAAGATAAAAAGAGTTCTAGAGATGGATGGTGGTGACGGTTGTATATTATGAATGTGTTTAATACCACTGAGCTAAACACTTAAAATACTTAATATAGTAATTTTGCATTTTGTGTATTTTATCACAAAAAAACAGGGAAAATGTAATATTTCTCAAATTGATTCAATCACAGAAATCCCACAGGTCACCAGCTCTGCAAGCAGATCCATAATGACCATGGGAAAGTCTCTCAGGGTTTGGAAGTGGAGTTTGGAGGCAGACTCGATCTCCTGATTCTGAGAACAACCTCTCCTCAGGGCTCATAACTCGCGTCTTTAGTTCTCTCTCAGTGACACTGATACACTCCATCCTCTGTTGGACTCGGGTGGTTTCCTCCCGGCTCACCCAGTAAACACACAGAGTCATGACTTCTTTCGGGTCAGCTACTTGCCCTTCAATCCTTCAATCCTTTCTGTCTCCCATGTCTGCTACATTGACAGGCAGATTCTTTACCACCGAGCCACCAGGGAAGCCCCCCATCACGTCTGTAGGGAAGACAGTCCTTCCCAGAGTCCAGAGAGATGGTTTGGAGAAGTCAGTCCCTCCTCCAGAGGAGGACCTTCATCTCCTCTGCTCAGAGGCTCCACAGATAGACATTTGCACTGTGCTCCTGCACGACTAGGTCCCATCCCCCTGAAGAGCTCCTAAGGGCCCAGATAATCTTGCTTTGCTGACCTGGAATGCTGACTCTTTCCATTATTCTAAACTAAACACCTGGGTACTTGCTTGAGTAAAATTGTCTTGGATTTGCCGTATCCTTTGGTTTGCCGTATAAAGGACATCTTCCTGCATTGAGGGTAGATGGACATTCTTGACAAATGAAGCCTCGAAGGCTCCAGGCAGATCTGTTTGTCATTTCTTCCTCCTCACCTTCCTCCTCTTTATCTTCACACATGGTTGAGGGGAGGGGGAAGCTCTGAGGGAAGTCCCACAGCAAGTGAGGCCAAGGTTCTTCCTCAAAGGGACCTGAATATCCAGAAAGCTAAACAGGTAACAACCCAAGTGATAGGCGGAGTCTGGGGGAGAAATGCATCAGCTACTCACGTTTCCCCAAAGACAACGAAGGAGGAACAGACAATGGGTAAGTTTGGGAGACACTTAGAGCAATAGGGATGGAATTTAGAATAATTGTAATGACTCTCCAGGGTAGACTTGAACCTTCTGAAAGAATGATTTTTTTTTTTTAAGAGGAGGAGCTAGGTTCAGTGCCAACCCTATTAAGGAATCCCTGAAAAAGATGCAAATATACTCTGCAGATGAGAGAGAGACAACCCCAAGCAGATGATACACAGTGGCTTTCCATGTCAGAGGGCTTTCCAGGTGGCTCAGTGGTAAAGAACCCACCTGAAAATGCAGGAGTCATAGGTTCTATCCCTGGGTTGAGAACATCCCATGGACTAGGAAATGGCAACCCACTCCAGTATTCTTGTCTGGGAAATCCCATGGACAGAGGAGTCTGGTGGGGCTACAGTCCCTGGACTTGCAAAGAGTGAGACATGACTGAGCATGCGCACGCACACACACACACACACACACATTGTGTGTTGGAATCAAGTTACTTTAATTGCATAAAATAGAAGAGTCTGGCTCGGCTAACCAAGGGTCAGTTAGTAAAACAACTTAGAGCCAAGACTTGGATTTTATTAGATTTTAGAGGCAGTACTGAGACACACTGAAATCCCGTCCAAATAAATCAACATCAAAATGAGGCCTGTTGAAGGTAATGCTTTCTGTCTTCTGCCATGTTGACTGAACTGCACGAATATTAGAAACAGGAAATGTTTCTAAAGCCACGATAGTAGCTGATAGGAGCTGAGAGTTGGGAAGAAAAATCAGCTGACCATAAAAATGGACACGGATGAAAGATGCTTAAAAACAACCAACCAGTCAAACAGAGCCAAATGCCGTGAGCTAAGGACAGAAAGAGAGCATGCAAAGGCCCAAGGGTTTGGAAAGAAAACGCAACTTTCTATGGAGACAACAAAGACTGCAGGTCTCTGGCTCCAAGCCTGGAGCCTGTGGATGGACCCTGTAGCCCTGTCTTCGTTCACTCATTCACCTATTATTGAGCACCAAGCCTTGCACTGAGCTCTAAGATGCAGATATTTATCATGAAAATCAGCCCATGCTCTGTCAGTGTTCCCAGCGCAGAGGATTACCTGGACAGGTGAGTGGACAGGTATGCCAGTGTCTTCAGAGTCTCAGGTGTCTTCAGGGCATACGACACCGAATGCAGGCTCCCAGGGAGCTTTTAGGACCAGCGCCTAACCAGGTCAGGAATCATGGTGGACTTCGTGGCTTGTCTGGCTGTTAAGAACAAGTTACACCCCAGGCCTCCCTTCTTTGGAGTGGCTGATCGATGCCTGAGGTTTTTCCTTGAACCTGGGGCTCCGAGGCTGATATCCAAGAAGGTCACACTCTACCTTACTAATAGTAACGCCCAGGTCAGTACAAATGGTGTGAACTGACATTTTCTTCAGGATGTGTTTTGACAAATGAATATCATCAGAGAGAATGAGAATGAGGCCGTCGGGCCCTGAAGGGTGAGCACAGTGTGTTAAGAGAAAGAGCATGAACTCAAACACGGGCAGCAGGGGACTGCTGTTGCAATTAACAGGTTAATACCTGATCTTTAAGGAGTCTTGTGCCATCACCCGACAAACACGATGTCATGTCAACCTGGGGAATCTGGAAGGACTCTGGCTTCTCATTTCCTCTTGTGCTGAGATTTCTATTCATTAAGTGGACACGCCCAGCTCCGCAGGGTCTGTGATCCCTCCCTGGGATCTGAAGGCTGCTTCACACCCTGGAGCTGCTGCTTCTGCTGGTGTTGGCAGCCTCTGCACCAGAATAAAACATGAACAGAAACCTGCCCAGAACTCCGACATGCTCACCCTGCCAGCACACGACGGGGCTTCCCTTCTGGATCCTCCTCCCAGCTTTTTCTTCAGTCCAAAGGTCTCGTCCTGTCTCCTGGGATTTATTAGTTTAGTTTCCCAACTGCTACATCTCCTTTCAGAAAACCAGCCCTTCACTACTTTTTTGCTCCCCAAGTCATGATGATTTCCTTGAAAAATGGCCTGAATTTCTGTTCTTGTTCTTTTGGCCGAGTCTTTCTGATTCAATTCTTTACCACCTTTGCAAGCATTTATCAGTGACTGTTGCAGAGATTACATAAAAGGAAGGAGTTGTAAACTGAAAGGCATATATAGACCGACTTGAAAACCAGTGCTGTAAGGAGCTGGGGCTTCCCTGGTGGCTCAGTGGTAAAGAATCTGCCTACAAGGCAGGAGCTGCAGGGAGATGTGGGTTTAATCCCTGGGTTGGGAAGAGCCCCTGAAGAAGGGCATGGCAACCCACTTCAGTAGTCTTGTTTGGAGAATTCCATGGTCAGAGGTCATGTAGCAGAATTCCGGCTACCGTCCATGGGGTCGCAGAGAGTCAGACACGACTGACGGACAGCAGGCATGCACACACTATAAGGAGCTACATGGTAAGAATGAATTTGTACTCATCAGTGAAATGGATGTTTCCCATCACGGCCACACTGGATAAAATAGTCTAGAAGATGCTTGTGGTTGATCTACTTTTAGCTCTCTGGAAGCAGAGCTTGAGTCAGGGACTCGGGGAGAAGAGTATATTTGGAAGGAGCAGCAATGTGCCGGGGGCTACAGGCAAATCACCTGGACGTCCAGGGCCACAGCTTTCTCTCGGGGGAAACCACTGTGTCCTTCCACCTCTGAAATTTAGTGAAAATTCATTTAACTTAAAACCAACAAAGTTCTCCTCCAAAGGCACTCCATAAATTGCACCCTTAGAATGCATTTCTTCCTGGTGCTCTGAGTTTCCTCTCTGGATCCCCTTCTCCATGTCTTCCACACTCCCAGATTGTAGCATTAGCACTCCACTCTTAGAGAATGAAAACATCTTACAAATACAGAAAAAATACAAGAAAATCACCTCTGTGGTAGAGCGTTACCTCACTTCTCTAGAAACGTCTGCACACACAGTGATCCCCGGGCTGTCCCCCGACCCCTGCACAAGGGTGTTCTTCCAGAAGGTCAGTTCCCTCCTACACCTGCTTCCCTACAGGCTCACCAAGATAAAAGTGCGGTGTTTGTAGAATCACAACGTCTTTGCTGCTAGCTTGGTGCAGAACCCTGCCTCCATTTTAGACACCCAGCCTATTTTTTTATTTCTTTTTCCTATTTTATTTATTTTTTTGCTTTTGGCCACACCATGCAGCGTGTGGCCAGGGATCAGACTCGCACCAGCCTGAAGTGGATGCGCAGCCTTAACCACTGGACTGCCAGCGAAGGCCCCACCTGTCCTAAGACCTGCTCTGCTGAGTGGAAGCAGAGCCGTAAACGGATATTGACCATTGCAGCAGACACTGATTTTGCACTGATTAAATACATCTAAAGTTTGGAAACAGGATGCCAAAGGTTTCCCAGTGTTCCCCAAGCCGATCTTCTTTCCTCCAGGGCACCAATCAGACCATGTTTCCAGTCTCCTTTGCATTTAGGTATGATCAGGTGACAAAGTCATGGCCAACAGAATGCCGGAAACTGATAGATGCCACTTTCAGAGCTGACCCATAAAATCTCCATCCCTAGATGATAGACTTTATTCTTGGGCTCCATAATCACTTCAGATGGTGACTGCAGCCATGAAATTAAAAGATGCTTGCTTCTTGGAAGAAAAGCTATGACCAACCTGCTGCTGTCAAGTTGCTTCCGTCCTGTCCAACTCTGTGCAACCCCATAGACGGCAGCCCACCAGGCTCCCCCATCCCTGGGATTCTCCAGGCAAGAACACTGGAGTGGGTTGCCATTTCCTTCTCCAATGCATGAAAGTGAAAAGTGAAAGTGAAGTCGATCAGTCGTGTCCGACTCTTCGAGACCCCACGGACTGCAGCCTACCAGGCTCCTCCGTCCATGGGAGTTTCCAGGCAAGAGTACTGGAGTGGGGTGCCATTGCCTTCTCCTTGACCAACAGTGTATTAAAAAGCAGAGACATCACTTTACCCACAAATGTCTGTCTAGTCAAAGCTATGGTTTTTCTGATAGTCATGTATGGATATGAGAGTTGGACCGTAAAGAAGGCTGAATACTGAAGAATTGATACTTTTGAATTGTGGTGTTGGAGAAGATTCTTGAGAATCCCTTGGACTGCAAGGAGATAAAACCAGTCCGTCCTAAAGGAAATCAACCCTGAATATTCATCGGAAGGACTGATGCTGAAGCTGAATCTCCAATACTTTGACGATCTGATGTGAAGAGCTGGCTCATCGGAAAAGAACCTAATGTTGGGAAAGATCGAAGGCAGGAGGAGAAGGGGACGTCAGAGGATGAGATGGTTAGATGGCATCACTGACTTGACGGGCATGAGTTTGAGCAGACTCCAGGAGATAGTGGAGGACAGGGAAGCCTGGCGTGCTGCAGTTCATAGGGTTACAAAGAACTGGACATAGCTTAGTGACTGAACAACAGATCCCCCAAGGAAGGTAGAGCCCCCCAGATGGAGGAGCTAGGGTACAAGTTCACAGCAACATCTAGTTGGGTTGCACACGAATGAGAGCCAATTTCTCTTGTGTTCACCCCTCAAGATTTGGGAATCGTCACAGCTACTGCATGGGTGAGGATCTGCAGGAAACAGACGGAACTCTTAAAACCTTAAACAAAGAGCTCGATAAGAACTATTTACAAGGTCAGACAGGGTTAAGGGAAACTGGGGGTTTCAGGTTGCTTCTTGGGGCTCACAACCCCTGGAATCTGTCATCTCCCCTTGCTGTGAAGGACAGGGCACAAGTGGAGCCCTGGAGCCTGGAGAGATCCTGGCTGCAAGATGAAGCCTCCAGGGAGCAGCAGGAGGTGAGCTGGCAGTAGGGGCCACTCACCCTCACCCCCACCCCTACCTGTGGATGCCACTGACGGACCCACTTGAAGCTGGAGGACCAGGAACCCTTCTGACACAAGTTGTAGGGCTTAGCCTGGGTGACACAGAGTGGGTTGCAGGTGGAGAGAGAAAATCTTGAGGGAGAAATAACACATTCTCAGCACAGTTATTTTAAACAAGTCAGAGGAGTAGAGGTTTGCCAGGGGGTCGTCATAAGCTTGATGTAATCCACAGTCTTGTGTTTTAACCCCTCATTTCTTCTCTAGAATCATTTCCTGGGTAGAGGCTATGGTTCATTTGCCACTAAGAGGCCCCAGTTGTTCTGCGAGTCTACGGCAGCTGTTCAGCCCTTTACCCCACTGCCCATTTCCTTAAGGCCAGGAGAGTCTGAAATAGTCAGCAGCTTTTCACTTTTCTTAAATCATTTCTATCTCTTTCTCTTCAGTCTCATTTCAGTTAAATTCAACCCTCATTTACTGTTCTATTCTCCAGTACTGGGCCATCCAGTGAGACGGTGAACCAAGACGGCTGACTTTGCCTGTTTAATCCGCAGACACTTAGTGAACATCTGTGCATAGGTGTGAGACAACATAATTAACAGCCTGCCTATGCCAAGCTCTGTGCTAAGCATCGGGCTGGGTACTTGCAATTACAACTCAAATGAAACGTAATCTCCCACCTTCAAGAAGTTGCAGGAGACAGTGCACATTGAGAGGCTGTCCAGATCTTTAGAGTCACTTGCCCTGGGTTTAAACCTAACCCTGCTTCTCTTCCAGTTCAAGTTCAGTTGCTCAGTCATGTCCAACTCTTTGCAACCCCATGAACCGCAGCACGCCAGGCCTCCCTGTCCATCACCTGCTTCTCTTTTAGTGTGTGATAAAAAGGGACTTGCATGCACTCCTAGGAGACTTCCCTGGTGGCTCAGATGGTAGAGCGTCTGCCTACAATGTGGGACACCTGGATTCATCCCCTGGGTCGGGAAGATCTCCTGGAGAGGGAAATGGCAACCCGATCCAGTATCCTTTCCTGGAGAATCCCATGGACAGAGAAGCCTGGTGGGCTACATATAGTCCATGGGGTCGCAAAGAGTCGGACACAACTGAGCGACTTCACTTCACTTCACTAGGGTTCTCAGCTCTGAAGGAATGAATAGTTGGCTGGATAGAATATCTCAGTCAATGAATTGGTTGTAGAACCAGCTGAAATGAAGGGGGCATATGTCCTTCCATGAGGATGGCATGGCAACCCACTCCAGTGTTCTTGCCTGGAGAATCCCATGGGTGGGGGAGCCTGGTGGGCTATAGTCCATCGGGTGGCAGAGCATTGGACATGACTGAAGAGACTTAGCATGCAGGTATGAATGTCATCTCACGGATCAGATGCCCACTGCAGGGCAAGTGTTATCGTCAGCATTTGGGAGGTAATGGGACCAAACAAGCAGATTCAACTTTCAGTCCAAAGACCAGAAAAGGCACAGGAAGAGGGGCTTGGGATTTACCTGGAATTCCAGCAGCCCTGCGAGTGGAGCCAACCTGGGAGAAGGGGAGACCCTAATCAGAAATGGACCCCCTAGTACAGAAGGACAGAGCAGGGCTAGAGGCTGGAGGAGAAAGAGTCAAGACACACTTGGAGGAAGGGGCAGAAGGCACCTGGACGAGGAAAGGGAGGTCAGGATAGAAATCATCCTGACGTAGCGGTGGGCGTGGAGCAGTGGTGTGTTACAGAACCATTGACCGAAACCCTCTGCTTCGGCCAGGCGCAGCAGTGACCACGTGGGTGACTTGTCTCACAACAAGACGTCCTGGTGAGCAATGTGGCGATGCCGCTGAAAACTAACAGAGAATTCAGGAGGGGCCGAAAGAAGGGAGGAGATTGAATGGGGAAGAAGGACCTCAAACTGGGCCAAATATGAGCCAAGCAAGGTGACTGGCCAGAGACACCTGGAAACTGGCTCCATCACCACAAACTCTGAGGTTGCGAGTCACGTGGCGGGGCGGTCTCCCGGGTTCCCTGACATCTCTGCTCTCCACCTGGGCACCTCTTCCTAGAAAAGTCTCTTGCTTTGTCAGCGCATGTGTTTCCTCAGACAGTTCATTTCTGAGTGTTCGACGAGAGCTGACTCCTGGACCCTGGAAGGGTAACAGTTGTGTCGAGGTGAGCTTGCTTTGAAAATCTTGCTATTGTTTAGTCACTCAGTTGTGTCTGACTCTTTTGTGACCCCATGGACTGTAGCTCGCCAGGCTCCTCTGTCCATGGGATTTTTCAGGCAAAAAATGCTGGAGTGGGTTGTCATTTCCTCCTCCAGGGGATCTTCCTGACCCAGGAAACGAACCCTTGGCTCCCGTCACATCTACTGCATTGCAGACAGATTCTTTACTGCTGAGCCACCAGGGAATCTAGCAACAGAAAATAAAGAGAAATTCCATGAGAGACTTATCTTCTCATCATTTTTAACTTGGGGACTTTATGCCTGATGGGAAATCCATCTGTTTATCCCCTGCCTATGCTTCCTTGTTTATTAGTTTAGGAGCTAATAATAATAAAAATAAAGGCCAGGAGCAAGAGGTTGCACTTGCTCCTGGCTTTTGCTTTGGCGTGTTTGCCACAGAGATAGGAAAACCTGTGGCTGGTTGCCTCTAGCTCTTGCCAAGCACCTGTAGCTGAAGGACTGAGGAGAACTGCAGACTTTTCAGATGTGTGCCCTTTCTTTCCTGCAACCTGCAGTCCAGGAATGAGCCTTCTTCCCTGTGAGCAGATGCCACACACGTGCTTCAGAACCTGTCTCCACAGTTGTTGGAAAGCAGTTTCCAGCAAAACCAGTCTTTTTTTTTTTAAAGGAATTACTTTTTCCCTAGAGTCTCTCTGTTATTTGGAAAATACATGTTTGAAATGTGACACTGGTTTTCACATCTCTCAGTCCGTCCTCCTGCTGCTTCCCGGGGATCCGAGCAGAGATCGGCTATTTACAGCAAGCAGGTAATTACGTGCTTGCTGTGAGCGGTGAGGGCACACACAGACGGCTCAGACTCGAAGGGTCTGCGTGCCTTTCTGGATGCTTTCTTCTAATTCAGTTCTGCACAGAAGCAGGTCCTGGAGGCTCTGCTCCAGAGAGACTGCAACTTCAACCTGACTGTTTTTTTAGCTCGTCTCCCACCAATTCATTTTAGCAGCTCATCCATCACCTCTGCGGCACAGCCACCTCTCTACATGTTTCCAAGCACAGCTAGATTCGGCACGAGGCCGGCCGGCAGGAAACATCCTACTTCTCTCACCCAGAGCACTGGCAGCTCTGCAGTCCCGCATGCCAGGGGCGCCTCCCAGGGTCTAAGTTGGAAGCATTTCCTATGAGAAGGGGCTTGAGAGGGGGAGTTACGGTGAGAACCGTTCACTTTCTCCTCCAAGCAGAGGGGAAAAAGGAGGAGGAAGGTATATCAGGACAAAGCAGTGGTAATCTCAGAAGCAGGATCTGAAGGAAAGTTTGAGGATGATACATCAGAATGTGACCTCCACTGGAAATTAGCTGCAAGGAGCTCATCTGTCCGTGGGATTCTTGAGACAAGACTACTGGAGAGGGTAGCCATTTCCTCCTCCAGGGGATCTTCCCAACCCAGGGACTGAACCTGGGCTCTCCTGCATGGCAGGCAGATTCTTTACTGCCTGAGCCACTGGGGAAGGTAAGAAGCTTAGATGTAAATTTTGATAAAAATGTTTAAGTGACTAATCTGATTGCATAATGGAGTTCTAACCTTGTTAATAGAACTCTAACAATAGTAACATCAATAACTAAAAAATAAAATAGCATTGATAATAAAAATCATTATCAAAATATTTAAGACATTCTGAGACCCAACATAATGTAGCAGGCTTCCCCCTCACCTCACGTGCTTTTCATGTGGTCACCGTGGCATCTCCCAGCATCAGGACCCGCAGGACTACAGCAGGGATTTCGAATTCCAGAGACACAGTGCCACTTGCCAGCTGTGTGATTCAGCCTTGGCTTCCCCGCTGCACAGTGAAGATGAGGGTAGTGCGTCTCTCATAGGTTTGCAAGCCTCTTGGGATAATATGCATCAAGCAGGTAGCCGTGATACACAGCAGGCATCTGGCAGGTGGTCTTTATTTTACCTTCTCTCTTCATCCTACTTCCCAGAGCGCTTCCCAGGATCCTGCTCAGACCCAAAGGCTGACTTCCTGTCCTCCCTGCTCTGCCTGCCATCTACCCAAGACGCTGTGCATGCTGACTGATGCTGACATAGGAGCCACATTCTCTAACCCACCCCGGAGAGTGCCATCACTTGGATTGGGCCAGGCTCCTAGCTTCTGAGATGTTAGAAATGTTCCAGAGTGGGGACTGCTTGGAATGCCATGTCACCTAGGAGACCACTTGGGATTTCACTATGTATAGATTTCTGGCATAGCTCCTTCCTATAAAAGTGACTTTCAGTTCAGTTCAGTTCAGTCACTCAGTCATGTCCGACTCTTTTCGAGGCCATGAACCGCAGCACGCCAGGCCTCCCTGTCCATCACCAGCTCCTGGAGTCCACCCAAACCCATGTCCATTGTGTCGGTGATGCCATCCAACCATCTCATCCTCTGTCATCCCCTTCTCCTCCTGCCCTCAATCTTTCCCAGCATCAGGGTCTTTTCAAATGAGTCAGCCCTTCGCATGAGGTGGCCAAAGTATTGAGCTTCAGCTTCATCATCAGTCTTTCCAATTAACACCCAGGACTGATCTCCTTTAGGATGGACTGGTTAGATTTCCTTACTGTCCAAGGGACTCTCAAGAGTCTTCTCCAACACCACAGTTCAAAAGCATCAATTCTTCTGTGCTCAGCTTTCTTCATAGTCCAACTCTCACATCCATACATGACTACTGGAAAAAACATAGCTTTGATGAGACGGACCTTTGTTGACAAAGTAATGTCTCTGCTTTTTAATATGCTGTCTCTGCTGCTGCTGCTGCTAAGTCGCTTCAGTCGTGTACAACTCTGTGTGACCCCATAGACAGTCTCCTACAAGGCTCCGCCGTCCCTGGGATTCTCCAGGCAAGAACACTGGAGTGGGTTGCCATTTCCTTCTCCAATGCATGAAAGTGAAAAGTGAAAGTGAAGTCGCTCAGTCGTGTCCAACTCCCAGTGACCCCATGGACTGCAGACTACCAGTTTCCTCCGTCCATGGGAGTTTCCAGGCAAGAGTACTGGAGTGGGGTGCCATTGCCTTCTCCAAATATGCTGTCTGGGTTGGTCATAACTTTCTTTCCAAGGAGCAAGCATCTTTTAATTTCATGGCTGCAATCACCATCCACAATGATTTTAGAGCCCAGAAAAATAAAGTCAGCCACTGTTTCCACTGTTTCCCCATCTATTTGCCATAAAGTGAAGGGACTGGATGCCATGATCTTACTTTTCTGAATGTTGAGCTTTAAGCCAACTTTTTCACTTGATTCTTTCACTTTCATCAAAAGGCTCTTTAGTTCTTCTTCACTTTCTGCCATAAGGGTGCTGTCGTCTGCATATCTGAGGTTATTGATATTTCTCCTGGCAATCTTGATTCCAGCTTGTGTTTCTTCCAGTTGATGATGTACTCTGCATAGAAGTTAAATAAGCAGGGTGACAATATACAGCCTTGACGGACTCCTTTTCCTACTTGGAACCAGTCTGTCACTCACCTCCAGTCCTAACTGTTGCTTCCTGAAAGTGACTTTAGGTGCTGAATTAATATAGCACCGCTGCCTTGGATAACAAGGAGATTAAACCGGTGAATGCTAAAGGAAATCAACCCTGCATTTTCATTGGAAGGACTGATGCTGAAGCTGAAGCTGCTCCAGTACTTTGGCCACATGATAGGAAGAGCTGACTCACTGGAAAAGACCCTGATGCTGAGAAAGATCAAAGGCAGCAGGAGAAGTGGCAGCAGAGGTGAGATGGTTGGATGGCCTAACAGACTGGATGGACATGAATTTGGGAGATAGTGAAGGACAGGGAAGCCTGGTGTGCTGCTGTCCATGGGGTCAAAAAGAGTCAGACACGACTTAGAACTAAATGAGAACAGCAGTTGATGAATTTCTGTACCTGCCATAACAAATTGCCCACATTCTGTGGCTTAAAATAACAGACACATATCATCTCATCCTGCCTTTCTAGAGGTCAGACATCTGACATGGATCTCACTGGGTCAATATCAAAGTGGTGGCAGCTGCCTGCCTTTCTGGAGTCTCTTGGAGAGAATGCTTTCTTATCTTTTCTGACTTCCAGAGGTCACACACACCCCTCAGCTTGTGGTTCCTCCCCTTGTCTTCAAAGCCAGAAATGTCACCTCTCCCTCTGACTGACCACAGTGGGAAAGCATCTCCGTTTTTAAGGACTCCTGCAATTAGACTGAGTCCATCTGGAAAATCCAGGCTAATCTCCCAGCTCAAAATTCTTAACAACATCTGCTCTATCCTCTTTTCCCACATAAAGTCACATATTCCCATGATTCTGGCCTTCACATCTTTGGGGGCCTTGATTCTGTTTCCACCGGTGTAGGCACTGATATAGGTGTGTGTGTCAATGCCAAAGAGACCACCTGATTTCATGGTGGGTGTTTTGGGAAATTGTTGGAGCCATTTGGGTTCCCAGGATGCCTACCCAGGAGTCATGACACCCACCCTTTCCTTTCTAAGTCCCAACTGGGGCCAGAGCACTTCAGACCTGGGCATCCCCACTAGTCCGTTTGTTGGCCTGACTCCCACTTCAGAGACTGACTGGTGCACTTTAAATGCAGATTCATGCCCACTGAGTCTGTGATGCCAGCCAACCATTTCATCCTCTGCCATCCCGTTCTCCTCCTGCCCTCAATCTTTCCCAGCATCATGGTCTTTTCCAATGAGTTAGCTCTTCACATCAGATGACCAAAGTACTGGAGTTTCAGGTTCAGCATCAATCCTTCCAATGAATATTCAGGGTTGATTTCCTTTAGAATTGACTGGTTTGATCTCCTTGCTCTCCAAGGGACTCTCAAGAGTCTTCTCCAGCACCACAGTTCAAAGGTGTCAGTTCTCTAGCTCTCAGCCTTCTTTATGGTCCAACTGTATCCTACTGCCTGTCAGAAGAGCTTGGATCCAGAGGACAATCAGGGGCAGTTTCTGCTATGAGATCAGATACACACTCTTGTCTTAAAGAACAATTTTGAGACCCATGAAGATTTGTGTCAACCTAATACCTGCAGGGTAGTCTGCCTTCAATTGTATAGGAATCCAAAGATGAGTTTCTCCACATTCTTGCTCCCCCTCATCATTTACTTCCATTTCTTTAAAGCAGAGGGTAGCTCTGTTCTTTAACTGAGCTTTCAGCTGAACGAGAAGAAGAACAGGGCTGAGAGTTGGGGCCCCGGGGCTGACAATGTGGCACTGCCCCTTCCTGACTGGGATTCCAGGTGAGCTCTGTGATGTCCCATTAATCACTTACCAAACTGTAAATATATAATGCATATGAAAATATTTGCCTTAAAGTTTTTGAATTGAAAATTAATTACCATGGTATTTGTTAAAACAAGGTCTAATTCCACAGTGATTCAGTGCCAGCAATAATCAATATTCTCATTTTACTTTTTCACATGATTTTTCAACTTTCATACGCAACCATTCCCCGAATGCAAACAAAAGTGCCATCTGTTTTTATGACTGTAGAATTCTTTGCTAAGAAAAACATAACCTCACAGAGACTTTTAGATGAAGACATACTTTAATTTCTCCCCCAGATTTTGATTAAATGCTAAGGGCTGTTGAATCTTCCCTAAATCCACCTTTATTTTTGTAATATATCTAGTGAGCGGAGAGCTCTTCTCTGTTTGATGGCTTTCTCCTTTCATTCTTCACTTTAATAGGCAGAAAAACTTGGCTATTAGACAGAAGAATTTTAACACATATGGTTTTTTCTGTTAAAAATTATTGTAAATGAGGTTATGCACCTATGATGGTTAATAGTATGCATTGATTTGGCTGGGACATGGAGAGCCCATATATTTGATCAAATATTATTCTGGGAGTATTGGAGAGGGTGTTTGGATGAGAATAATGTTGGAATCAGTGAACTTTCAGTAAAGCAAGTTGAGCTCTGTAACGTAGGTGGACATTGTCCAATCAGCTGACAGCCTGACTAGAACAGAAGATGTCTTCCCTGAGCAGGAGGGATTTCTCCCCAGATGACCTTTGGACTTCCCGTGGCACATTGGCTCTTTCTGGTTCTACAGAAGACTGCCCTTGGCCTTGAACAGGAACTCCGGCTCTCTGGACTCCGGGCTAGAGGCCTTCCAATGGGAAGTAGAGTACCGCTTTCCTTGAGTCTCCAGTCTGCTAGCTGGACTTGCCAGTCTCCATAATCCCACGGGCTTCCCTGGTGGCTTAGTTGGTAAAGAATCCACATGGAAGGCAGGAGACCCAGGCTTGATCCCTGGGTCGGGAAGATCTCCTGGAGGAGGAAATGACAACCCACACAGTCCGTGGGGTTGCAGAGTTGGACACGATTTGGAAACTAAGCCAGCCACCACCATGGTAATCCCATGAGCCAATTGCTTGTAATTAATTACTATATATGCGCACACACACACACACCATAGTTCTGTTTTTCTGGCAAACACTAATACAGCAGCTGAACTCAGGGGAAAGGAAATCATAAAATACTGTTTGTTTCTTGTCCTTCAGTAGTTTTGAAGCGCCTCCTACTCTATGTAACTGAAGGACCTTACAAAATGCAGCGACAGGCTGAGTGCAGTCACAAGGGTGAAGTGATGCAGAGCAGGGCAGGGAGATGGGCCCTGGGAGCAGGAGCAGGGTGGCAGTGCCGTGCGTTTCTAAGATCAGGGGGTGCACTGCAAGTACACCATTGGCCACGAGGATTTTACAGATCTCGGTGGGATTCTACATGTTTTCTTTAAAAATAAAAAGCATGGATTTATAAAAGAAAGTTGGTGTATTTTGACTTCTTAAACATCTTAAGCAATGAGATTTCTGATGCTAAGCATTTAAAACAAACAAACAACTATAAGAACAGAAACAAAAACCCACAAACATAGCCTCAGTTTGAATATTTCAAGAGGCTCCTGGCAGATCAGCTTAAATGAGGACTCTATGTTCAATGACAAAATCCTGATACAGAACTATAAAAATAGAATAGTTCAGGATGGGGGGTGCATGCACACCCACGGCTGATTCATGTCAGTGTATGGCAAAAATCACTAAAAAAATAGAGTAAGCTAAATAATGTGACAATATGTAAACATTAGTATTCACTACTATATATGCATATATACATGCTTACGTATGTGTCTCTTACATAAACATGTGGTATGTATATGAAACAGTTGCCCCAAGTTACTCTCCTGCCAGAACGTGCCTGATTCAGCGTCGAATCTGCCATAGCAGCCCAGTGCTTGCACAGGGAGGTGCTCAGTAACTTTTCATCAAGAGCAGTATCTATGTTTTCCAAGTTTTCTACCATTAAGCGAATTGAAAATATTTAACATGTGTATTGTGAGAATACGTTCAAATGTTATAAAATCTATTTTGGATTTGTTCAGTACAATTGGATTTGAAAAGATACCAAACACACTCACAGATTGAGAAAACAAACTTACCATTGCTGGGTGGGGGAGGGAGCGGGGGAAGAGGATGGGAGGAAGGGGTAGTTCCGGGGTTTGGGATAGACTGTTTTGTTGTTGTTCAGTCGCTAAGTCATGTCCAGCTCTTTGCGATCCATGGACTGCAGCACACCAGGCCTTCCTGTCCTTCACTAACTCCCGGAGTTTACCGAAACTCATGTCCATTGAGTCAGTGATGCCCTTCAACCATCTCATCCTCTGTCATCCCCTTCTCCTCTTGCCCTCAGTCTTTCCCAGCATCAGGGTCTTTTCCAATGAATCAGCTCTTTGCATCAGGTGGCCAAAGTATTGGAGCTTCATCTTCAGCATGTACACACTGCTATATTTAAAACAGATCACGAACAAGGACCTACTTTATAGCACAAGGAGCTCTGCCCAGTGTTATGTGGCAGCCTGGATGGGAGGGGAGTTTGGGGGAGAATGGATGCAGGTACATGTACTGCTGAGCCCTTTCACTCTTCCCCTGAACGTATCACGATGTTGTTAAGTGCCTATACTTCAATACAAAAGAAAATTAAAAAAAAAAAGAAAAAAAGGTACTAGATTCAATCTGTGGAGTGTCCTTGATCCCAAGTGGTGCTCCTGGCTCTGGCTATACAACCAAGCAGAGAGATACAGCCAGAAATCTCAGAAGGAGGCCGGCACCAGGATGGGAGGGCCCCTCCCCACGCGCTGCCTCTCTAATGGGCAGACAGCCACACTGCCCCTGTGATTTGAAGCCGGGGAGTTGCTGCAGGGCTGGGATAGAGGTGGTGCAGGACACTAGAGAGTACAGCTTGAGCCTGGCAAACTCTCCTTGCCCAGGGCAACCAAACCCCATGTTCACAGGAGACATTTAGAAGGGGTCTCAGGGATCCAGGGGCTGCTGAGGGACAGGAAGGCATTGGATTCATTGCCAAGTGCATTTCTTTTCCATGAATGTAAACCAAGGGCCTGTCTCTGTTGGAGACCACCCAGGGAGTCCTGCCAGGGACCCCCAGAGACCCCCTGGGGCAGTAGCTGTTTCTAGACTAGTCCTCGGTGCCACTTCAGCTGCTGGGTTAAAAAGAATGTGTCGATTTACACACAAAAACTCTTGTAAGATTTTGATTGGGAAAATATGATGTTTAAAGATCAATTGAGGGAAATTGCCATTTTACTGACACTGAATTTTTAAATGCATTAATCTGATGTATTTCTACTAGCTAGTTAATATTTTATTTAGGGCTTCCCCTTTATGCTTATGAGACAATTGCATTTGGCAGTTTTCGCTTCTTGCCATAGCCTTTGCAGGTTTTGGTACCAATTTAGGCTAGCCTCCTAGACTGACCAAAAATTGTTTCCTCTTCTTCTTTTCTCCGGGAGATTTTGTGCAAAGTTGGTATTCTTACTCTGAATGCTTTCAGAGCACACCAGTGACCTCAGTAGGGCATAGAGTTCTTTTAGAGAAGGTTTTGATTGTGGATCAAGTGATACAGGACTATTCTTATTTCTATTGCTTATTGTGTTAATTTTTGTAAGTTGTGTGCCTTTTGAAAAATAATTATACCAGATGCTTGAAAATTTGGTGCTTCCCAGGTGGCATTAGTGGTAAAGAACCCACCTGCTAATGTAGGAGACACAAGGGGCATGGTTTCAACCCCTGGGTCAGGAAGATCCCCTGGAGGACGGCATGGCAACCCTCTCCAGTATTCTTGCCTGGAGAATCCCATGGACAGAGGAGCCTGGTGGGCTGCAGACCATGGGGTTACAAGGAATTGGACATGACTAAGTGACTGAGCAGGCATGCAGAGCTGGGCATGGGTCTTTGGAGACATTGGTCTACTTGGCTTTGCCCTCATCTTGACTAGAGATCGGTGGCATCTGCCAAGCACACTCCTTTTGACAAGCCCTCAGCTCTGACTCGGGTTTCTCTAGGCCAGTGGAGCTGCCTGAAGCTCCGCGTACCTTAGAGCCTCTCTGCTCTTTCTACCATTTGGCTGCTTTGTTCCTTGAGCTCAGGATCACTGGTCCCCCTTACTAATTAGCCAATGTCTAGATGCTAAGTGTTGGGGTTCCTCCTGCATTTTCCTTCTTTCTCTGATCTCACCTGCTAATGTCCTCCAGGTCCAAGAGACTCTCCAGTGGCTTTTAGGAGACTCTAAATTATCCTCGGTTTATTAACGAGAACAAGAAAAAAGCTTTGAGCGATTCAGCTCTCTCACCCTGTGAGTAATGAGCCGTCTGAGCCGTTTACCATCTTTGGCATCAGTCTGTACCACCACCGTCGTGCCACTTTTCTGTGCCCTCAGTAAGAAAAGGTAAATATGTTGAAATAAATATTTTCTGCTGAAAAATAAATAAATAAATATAAATATTTTCTGCCACTAAGAAATTTAAGGCAAAGTATATTTTTTATTCATTTTCAAATTCATTCATTATTTTTTATTCACTTCAAATATGTGCATTTAGTGTAGTTTGAAAAGGTAGAGTGTGGGAAAAATTTGGAATACAGTTGGGAGGCAAAAGTTAAAAGATCATCTTTAAGTAAAACATTCTGTGGTTTGGAGCCTGGAGTTGGGACTAGGGAAAGTCTATATTCATTGGGAGTGTGTTTTCCTCTCATTTGTATTTGGCAGGGCTAATGATCTGAAAAGTGTTTCAATAATTATAAAAGCAAGAAAGGAGGAGGCGTAACAGATGCAAATTGCCTTACTCACACAGTACTTATCAGACTCACAATTGACAATTGTTCACATTTTTATACTTTTGCCTGTTTTTCGTGATTCAAAGTGGCAATTCACTTCTCTGGCAAGATGAGTGTTTTGGTTAGTGTAAATGGTAATGTAAGATGGGAATAAATGAAAGCGGCCAGTCATGCTCTCTGAACTCGGCATATAAAGGCCACCTCTTACACCGGTGACAAGGCTTCTGAAGGAGTTTCCAATGCATAACTGTTGTTTTGATGGAATAAGACGGTGAATCACCAAGGACCCATGGAACACACTCTTGTTATACTGAGGAGAATTAACAAGAGTTTTTTCAACTCCTGGTCACTCCTACTCATTTCAAGTAGGTCCCCTCTGCACAATTCAAGGTTAACAATGATTTCCATGTCACAGAGCCCACCCATATTATCTGACCCCATAATGCTAAGCAAGAGTGACCAGTATCTCCTTCTCAGCCACACACTTCTAATTTGACTGTCCTCAGTGGCAACATCTTAACCTTCTCTTTCCCTCTCCTGCCAGGCTTCTAAATGCTTCTGGCGTTAGTCCTGAGCTCTTGTCTTTTCTCTTCTTTTTTCTACAGTTTTTGCCTAAATGAGTTCATCCCTTCTGCTGACTTGAAATACCACTTAACTGTCAGTCACGCTCATGCTCCTGAGTCGTCTTGACTTTGTCTCAACTGCAGACTCATTCATCTAGGTGAAGATACAATGAAAGCAGTTGGACATGTAATAGTCACCTGGCACTTAGAGTTTTTCAGATACGACACCCCTGAGTCCCTTCAGAAGAACCTGGAAGTTGAAGTTGTCTTTTTAGGCCTCGCAATGATTTTATACTGATCTTTCAATCTTCACCTGACCTTAAATACAACTTCACATGGACGACTGTGGTGGTGACTGCCTGCTGTTCACCAGAATTCACCTCCTTTGTTTTTGGCACATATCAAATCCACAGTGCCAGCCTCCAGTGTTAGGTGTTAGGTATAGTTCATGACTGGGCTTTCCAGGTGGCACAGTGGTAAAGAGTCTGCCTGCCAATGCAGGAGACGGAGGAGACGTGGGTTCGATCCCTGGGTTGGGAAGATCTCCTGGAGTAGGAAATGGCAACCCACTCCAGGATTCTTGCCTGGAGAATCCTACGGACAGAAGAGACTGGTGGGCTACTGTTCATGGGGTTGCAAAGAGTTGGACTCGACTAAGCAAACGAGCAGGCACTCACCCATAGCCCAGAAGTGGGTTTTCTCCCTCAGAATGACAGCCCAGATATTCTTACACATGTAAGACTTGACAACTGTCTCCCCCATTCAATAAACAGTTATTGACAATGCAGTAAATGACTCTTCTAGCTGTAATTTTTTTTTTATTTTAAACTATTATTTCATATACATTTTATTTTCTTATCAGATGTTTTCTTTTTTTTTACACAAATATAATTAATTTTATTTTTTCTAATTTTATTTTATTTTTAAACTTTACATAATTGTATTAGTTTTGCCAAATATCAAAATGAATCCGCCACAGGTATACATGTGTTCCCCATCCTGAACCCTCCTCCCTCCTCCCTCCCCATACCATCCCTCTGGGTCATCCCAGTGCACTAGCCCCAAGCATCCAGTATCATGCATCGAACCTGGACTGGCAACTCGTTTCTTACATGATATTTTACATGTTTCAATGCCATTCTCCCAAATCTTCCCACCCTCTCCCTCTCCCACAGAGTCCATAAGACTGTTCTATACATCAGTGTCTCTTTTGCTGTCTCGTACACCGGGTTATTGTTACCATCTTTCTAAATTCCATATATATGCGTTAGTATACTGTATTTATGTTTTTCCTTCTGGCTTACTTCACTCTGTATAATAGGCTCCAGTTTCATCCACCTCATTAGAACTGATTCAAATGTATTCTTTTTAATGGCTGAGTAATACTCCATTGTGTATATGTACCACAGCTTTCTTATCCATTCATCTGCTGATGGACATCTAGGTTGCTTCCATGTCCTGGCTATTATAAACAGTGCTGCAATGAACATTGGGGTACACGTTTCTCTTTCCCTTCTGGTTTCCTCATTGTGTATGCCCAGCAGTGGGATTGCTGGATCATAAGGCAGTTCTATTTCCAGTTTTTTAAGGAATCTCCACACTGTTCTCCATAGTGGCTGTACTAGTTTGCATTCCCACCAACAGTGTAAGAGGGTTCTTTTTCTCCACACCCTCTCCAGCATTTATTA
The DNA here is from genome assembly GCF_027580195.1 of Bos mutus. Classification (NCBI taxonomy): domain Eukaryota; kingdom Metazoa; phylum Chordata; class Mammalia; order Artiodactyla; family Bovidae; genus Bos; species Bos mutus. The sequence continues at coordinate 66,996,325 of NC_091636.1, forward strand.
TTTGTAGACTTTTTTGGATCAGCCATTCTGACTGGTGTGAAATGGTACCTCATAGTGGTTTTGATTTGCATTTCTCTGATAATGAGTGATGTTGAGCATCTTTTCATGTGTTTGTTAGCCATTTGTATGTCTTCTTTAGAGAAATGTCTATTTAGTTCTTTGGCCCATTTTTTGATTGGGTCGTTTATTTTTCTGGAGTTGAGCTGTAGGAGTTGCTTGTATATTTTTGAGATTAGTTGTTTGTCGATTGCTTCATTTTTTAATGGAACACTGATAGCTAAAATGAAACAATTTATTTCTTGAAAGCAACTTATTTGCTAGGATGATCAATTTGATGACAAGTTATCCCTGAAGCTACTAAGTGGAACAAAGGATGCATGTAATAAAAATAAGGTAGAATATTATGTCAGTGTTTCGTTATTGTGTCTGTGGTAATTTTGTAGAAAAGATCGTGGTGGTGTGGTCAGAAAAGCAGAAAGGACAGTGGTCCTGTCTGACAGTAAGAATCTTGGTTCTGTTACTTCGGGGCCTGTAACCCAGTTAATTATTGATCCTCTCTTAGCTCCCCATCTCTCCACTGCAAATCAGGGTAATAATACCCACCGAGAAGACCTCCCATGGTATTTTTAAGGGGAACTACTAGTTTCCTCTCTCACATGCTCTGAGTGCTCGAACCGCCCACTCCACTACCCCTGGCTATTCGGCCATTCAGAGTAACAGTTAGGCTGAAATTTCAAAAATTCAATCCCGGATTGGATACTCCTGAATGTAACTTTTAGCAAACACAGAATTTAAATATCTTTTCATTCTACAATATAAGAGTTATGCATTAATTTCTTCCCTAGAACAAAATAGCATTATTTGAGAAGGAGGGCTCCCAAAGTTGTCCTGTTTCCTGATACACATGTTATAATTGAAACTTGAGTTGTTTTTGTCCAAAATCACACAGGCAGGCAAGGCCAAGAGCCCTTGACACACATAAAAATTACTGCATGCTCTTGTTTTGTTGTATGATTCAAGTACCTGAAAGACACTGGTGCAACAAATAAGCACCTCAAGCATTAACGGAGGTTCCAGGCAGGGCACCCAGGCTGTGGTCATCTATGGTCACTCTCTCTCTGGCCAGGAGGTCACAACCACGTCGCTGGGGGCTGTGAGCGGGGTGGAAGGGGTCGGGGGCAGCGCTATGGTGCCTTGAAAGGATGCGACCTGTTGGACCCCGCGAGGGACACTCGTGGCAGATACTTGATTTGGCGTCAATACCACATTTCCTTTCTGCATCTTCCTCGTCACCTGGTGTTCATTCATTTCTCACATGCAGAAGGATCATGTTTATTGGTATCATTTTCACCCAAATGGATGCCTCATTTTAGTCTTTAATAAGGGTCAGTGGACTCGCGGATGCGGAGGAGCTGTAGGAGACAGAAGGAGTGCTCCCTCTGTGATGAAAAGAAAATGTCAAACACTCACGGAGATGAAGGTGAGGGCGCCCCACCCCACCGCAGCCTCTGGGGCCTTCGGTCGGATGTGGGGACAAAGTGCAGACATGGTGGGACCACCAGCCTTCCTGATACCCTATGCCTGGCAGAAGCAAGGACGGACTCCACAAACCCACGCAAGGCCAGGGAGACAAGCGTGAAGCAGAGGAGAACCCCCATTCTGGGGACACATCCTGTTAAGATAAGGGCCCGGGTCTGGGCCAGTTCAGCCTGGCTCTATTCCTGGCCACGTCTCTGAAGTGAAATTGTGGACAAATTACTGAACATCTCTGAGCTCACTCTGCCCATCCTCAAAACACGGATGACGAGGCTGCCCCCAGAGGGCTGTGATGTCACCTGGAAAGCAGACCACTGACACAAGTCTCACCATGTGATGTGTCTGAGTTTTCTTCAACCACGTCACAAAATGACCACACCCTGGAAGGCTTAAACAGATACCCATGTGTTCGCTCACCATTCATCTGACCAGGAGTCCAGGCACAGCTTACCCGGATCCTCTCTTAGGTCTCACAGGCTTCAGTTAAGATGTCCGTAGTTATATCCTCATCTGAAGTCTTGACTGGGGAAGACTGCTTCCCAGAGCCCACAGGTGGATGGAAGAATTTGGTTCCTTGCAGCCACAGGACTGAGAGCTTTAGGCTTGGCTGGGCATTGGCCAGAGCCCACCCACAGCTCCTAGGGACACCTGCAGCTTCCTGCATTGTCCCCCTTCCAAGGCAGTTTACTGAGTGTCCGCCTGCTTCTTCAAGGCTAGCGAGGGCATGAGGACAAGCGTATGTGGCATAATCACAGAAGAAGCCTCCACCTGTGGTTAGAAGCAAGCCCCAGCTCCCACGCACTCACGGGGAGGGGACTTCACACAGCTCAGCAGGCTGTGGGGCTCCTGGGGGCCACCCTGGGGTCTGCCCACCGCCACATGTACTCAGTAACGAGCAGTCACGCTGTTCATGTTTGCACTGTGATTTCAAATGCCCGAGATGATTGGACCCATTGTCCAAGCACCAGAAAATCATACACATTGGCGAGTTCTATCAGATGCAGGCTATGCACGTGAGAGTGAACAGGAGTTCAATAAACCTACGCAGTTTATGCATTTATTATAGACTATTTGGCCATAAGATTTTCAAGCATTGTTTAAATAGAATGTATCCTGAAGGTCAAGGTATGTCTCCAGTGTAGGGATTCATGAAAATTATTGTTTTATATAGCCTATATTTGCCTTTTATATATTTATATATATAATTACTTTGTGAATTTCATAACTGTCACACATCAAGGAAACAAACATCCAGTGTACTCAGACATGATGAGTGAGAAACAAGGGGTAACTCCATCCCCCTTGTCAGCACTGAGAAGGGGATCCGCTGACCTAGTGAAGGGGACTTATCTAGATGACCCTTCTCTAAACCATCAAATTCGTTTCACCACTCAGAGCTGTGGGGAGGCACAGCTGCCTGAAGGAAAGCGTTGTTTATGTTTCCAGAACTGCAGCAAGACGGTGGTGGGGGTGGTGTATGCTGTGGCTTCTCTGCCTCTGACTTTTCCCTGTAAGAGGCATGTCTTACCCTCACAGGGACATCCTCCTGAGGAAAGACTGATCAGTCACATGGCTCCTTCCAGCACCAGAAGAGCAGGAACACTCACGGCGGTTTCAGCATCCTGCTGCAGCAAACTGGTGCACCCCACCATCTGAGGATGCGTAAACACTCGCATGGGCTACCAAGCCACATTCTTACTGAAGTGTCGTCCGGAGACGACGCAGGTGGTCCTAAAGCAGGACGTGGCGCAGGAACAGCAGAGGGGTGGGCACAGCGGAAGGATGCGGTCCTGAGGCTGGCTTCGCCTCAGGGGCTGCAGGACCTGAGGCTGTCCGTTATCCCGCTCAGCTTCAGTCTGCTTGCCTGGAAAAAAGCTAATAATGCCCACTTACAAGATGTTCACAAGTATGAAATGACCACGTGAATCGAAGTGATACCTTCATTTGCATGAATAAAATGTCACATATGTGTGTATATAGGGGCATAGATATGTGAATTTATGGTGATATATGGATGTGTACGTGTGGGGATATGGGGAGATACATATATATATATAATGTGTGTAATAATTGGGAATAGAAGTCTGTGTGCAAGCATATATGCACATACATGGATGGGGTTATGGACTTGTGTACATAGGGAAATATATCTGAATGTACAAGGACATATGTCTCCATATATATATATATATGTGTGTGTGTGTGTGTGTGTATAACTATGGGTATATATGGGGCTTCTCTGGTGGCTCAGACAGTAAAGAATCTGCCTGCAGTATAAGGGACCTGGGTTCAACCCTTGAATCGGGAAGATCCCCTGGAGAAGGGCATGGCAACCCACTCCAGGATTCTTGCCTGGAGAATCCCCATGGACAGAGGAGCCTGGTGGGCTACAGTCCATGGGGTCGCAAAGAGTCAGACATGACTGAGTGACTAAACACATGTGTATATGAGGGTATGTGTCTGTGTTCATGTATTGATGTTTGCCTATGTATAAATAATCTATGTAGATATAGATATGCATATGCATATATTGGGATTTTGTGTCCCTCTGCATACAGATATTTAAGTATGTGCACAATAGGATGTATATGTTTATATGAAGGCGTGTGTAAGTGCATAAATGGGATACATGTTTGTATATGTGCAAACATATGCCTGAGGGTGTACAGAGGCGTAGGTGTGTGCGTATATGAGATGTAGGTGTGTGTTAGATAAGATACACGTATGCACGTATAGCTGGGATACAGGCACACATGGGGAGGTGCGCATGTCTTCATGTGGTTTTGTATATGAAGTTCATTCAAATGCTCCATAAAGGCTATTACCAGTGTTATTGAACTTGGGCCTGCCTTCTAGAAAGTGGTTCTGTGTTAGACAAGTGAGTGACTACGTGAAATTCACACTGAGTCAGCTCAGGGTGGGCTGAGGGGATGTTTGGAAGTGAAAGTAAGACCACGGAAGTCAAAGTGAAAGTCGCTCAGTCGTGTCTGACTCTTTGCAGCCCCATGGACTGTATAGTCCACAGAATTCTCCAGTGCAGAACACTGGAGTGGGTAGCCTTACCCTTCTCCAGGGCATCTTCCCAACCCAGGGATCAAACCCAGGTCTCCAACATTGCAGGTGGATTTTTACCAGCTGAGTCACAAGGGAAGCCTCAGAATACTGACGTGGGTAGCCTATCCCTTCTCCAGCAGATCTTCCTGACCCAGGAATCAACCCGGGGTTTCCTGCATTGCAGGCGGATTCTTCACCAACTGAGCTATCGGGGAAGCAAGACCACGAAAGGTGGAACAAATCAGTGGGCTGATGAAGTTGTTGGTGATGAGACAGACGTGGGATTGGACTAAAGCCGCAGGCGCATAAAGGGAAGGGAGGGCACATCCTGGCGACACCGCCCCCCGCCCCGCCAAACACCTCCAACTGTGAGATCCATGAGCCTTGGCCAGTGTTGGATGCAGGTGTGGATGTGGGCGCGTTTGGAGCAGGTCCAGGCGCTGAGCTGGCATCAGAGGGCAGCATGTGTGTGTCTGGAGCTTGTGCTCTGTGATGGAGAGCCCCGCTGGGTTCCCTATGGAGACTCAGGACCACCTGCTGGTCACGACACAGGCTGCAGGGTCTGCGACTGTGGCTCTGTACCCCTGTTCCTCCACGTGCTCCTGATGGGGACTTAGCACACTTCGTTCCTCTCTCTTCTCCAAGCTTCTGGTGTGTAAAGTGATGAAAACAGTGGAATCATCATGAAGGCTGATTCGTGAACTGAGCCAGGTGTGCAGAACCAGGACCGCCAGGAGGAAGGGCTCAGCTACGTTCAGTGACAGCCAGCATCATGGAGTGCTCCTTCACACAATTCTACCCGAAACCAGCTCTCAAGTGAATGTGTGGGAGTTTAAGGCACAGGCAAGAAGAATTTGCCCTGGGAAACAGAAGTGTGTGAGTGTAGCCAAAGGAAAAGGAGAGGAGAGGAGATAGAATAAGAAACTTTCAGGGTGAAATGAGGCTTGACAGGGAAGGGATAAGAAGAGAGCAGGCATGAGCAGCGGCTGGAGGGGGAACATCGTCAGCGGGGCTAGCCTCTGTCTCCAGGGACCCTCATCTCAGCCTCAGAGGTTCTTTGACCTTTGATGAAGCATTCCTCAAACTTTAATACACATGGAAATCACTGGAGCATCTTATGGAAATGCAGACTCCAATTCAGTTAGTCTAGGCTGTGGTCTGAGAGTTTCTGCATCTCTAACAAGCTCCCAGGAGATGCTGCTGGTCTGCACACCTCCCTTGGAGCAGCAAAGATCTGATACTGGTTGTTGCTTTGTGTTCAGCTTTGTTTTACCTTAATAAAGAAGAGTGCATTGATCAATCAAATAATACATCTTATTTCTGTGTAGGCTGCTCATCTTTCTCCACCAGCAGGTAGGATCCCCAGGGAACTGCCCTTACTCCTCCTGTTCTCTGCTCAGGACCTAAAACCACAGAACTCCCCCGTGGGCATGTTGCCCTCTCAGGGGCAGTCAGCTCGGTCTTAAGACACACAGGATATGCTAAACATCCTCTGAAAAACTATTTTAGACTGAGTCATTGCCAGGCTTCAGTGGTTAATCACTGAGTCTGAGATTCTTGGTCTCAGGAAATGTAAACTGAATTTTAACATCCCAAGGGCTTCAGAGGAAAGTCAAGCATGTGCAGGGTGTGGTTTAATTCCGTTCCCAAGGTCTCTACACTGTGCATCAGCTATATGGCCAGGTACTAGTTTCTTGGAAGGAAATAAATTATTTACGTAGAATTCATAAAGGGAAATTTATAGATGGTTTCTCTTGCACTTAAACTTAGCATTTGGAAATTGCATTGGCTTTCTAATTCCTCCTTGAGGTCAATCAATTGCATCTGGGATTAATTTGCCCTCCTATGGGCTGTAGTCTGTTGATTTCAGGGCAAGCTTGCATAGAACTGTCCACTGTCTGTTTCAAGGAGAGAGACCCAAGTTTTGGATGCCTGATATATCCTGACAACAGATGGGAGGCTAGAAATGGACTTGGTGATGAGAATGGGAGTTAACAGGTAGTTACTTGTCCCTGGGGCTCTGTGGTGTTGGAGAAGTCTCTTGAGAGTCCCTTGGACTGCAAGGAGATCCAACCAGTCCATCCTAAATGAAATCAGTCCTGAATATTCATTGGAAGGACTGATGCTGAAGCTGAAACCCCAATACTTTGGCCACCTTATGTGAAGAACTGACTCATTGGAATAGACCCTGATGCTGGGAAAGATTGAAGGCAGGAGGAGAAGGGGACGACAGAGGATGAGATGGTTGGATGGCATCAGTGACCGGATGGACATGAATTTGAGTGAACTCCAGGAGTTGGTGACGGACAGGGAGGCCTGGCGTGCTGCAGTCCATGGGGTCGCAAAGAGTCAGATGCGACTGAGCGACTGAACTGAACTGGAGCTCTAGAGAAGGACCAAGTTGTACTTTGACAACCATCATCATGAAACCCTCCTGGGGAAGAAGAGTGGGTCCCGAACACCTCTGCTCCCTCATTTTGTCAGGTATGTAATTGTGTCCTAAGGAAAAGAAAACTGGATCCCATTTATTCTAACTTGGAGTAATTAAAATCTACTCACAGAGGCTTCCCTTAATTATCTCTTTTACACATGATACTATAGATAAGTCAGGGCTACTTTCTAAACATTCATCCTGCCACTCCTTTCCCTGCTGTTTCCACAGGTCCAGTCTCTATGTGCATTTCCATTTCTTCCTTGTGAATAGGTTCATCAGTCTGATTTTCCTAGATTCCAGATATATGAGTTAATATATGATATTTCAGACATACTTTACTCTATATTTAAAAATATCCACATAAATCCTAACACTACAAACTTAAATTGGATTCCAGTGGTATACATATGAAGTGCTGTGAAATATATTGTCTTCTACAGCAAGATCTTCTCAAGCATTCTCATTTTATGTTCTCCGGTGGTACAATCACTCACTATTCCTCCTTTGACTTTTCACATCTGGGTTTTTTACTGAAAATCATGTCTACTTTGTCCTAGCTCGAGCAACTGGAGAAATGAAACACAGACAGAGACCTGAATAAAAAATAAAAAGACAGTAAGAACTGAGTTCAACCTGCAAGGTTTTGCCCGTGAGTTATATCCTTTCCGCTCCCAAGGCTGATGTATAAGAGTGGGAGAGGGAGGCGTGTTCGGGACATGCAGGTAAGTCACTCACCCAAAATGCTCTGAACTTGGGTGGAGATGAAGTACTTTCTGGAGCTGCTTCTGTCTCTCTAGTGACCCGGAGGCTTCTCTTCTCATCCACACAGTCCCCTGGGTTCTTTCTGCCTCACCTGATTTCTGGGGTCATGGATGGGACCCTGCCTTGTAAGATAAAGTTCTAGTTCTGCAGTCATGTCTGACTCTTGCAACCCCATGGACTGTGGTCCATCAGGCTCCTCTGCCCATGGGATTCTCCAGGCAAGAATTCTGGGGTGGGTTGCCATTTCCTTCTCTAGGGGATCTTCCCAAGCCAGGTATTAAACCTGGGTCTCCTGCACTGCAGACAGATTCTTTACTATCTGAGCCTACTGGGAAAGACCCTGTAAGATAAAGAAAGCAAAGGTGAGCTTCTTTTCAGTGTTGACTGTGTGATAGAAGTGTTACATGACACGGTCAGCATTTAAAAGAAGCTCACCGTCCCGTCATTCCTGCCGGTGCCTGCCTGCTCTGCATCAGGAGCCTTTTGCCTCCATTCCCATCTCCTCAGTTTCTTTCTCGGTCCACAGCTGGCTTAACTCCACCATGGCTCTGAAATGACCCCCAGCAAAGTCATTGTTCCCTGGAGAAGGGAATGGCAACTCACTCCAGTATTCTTGCCTGGAGAATTCCGTGGACCGAGGAGCCTGACGGGCTACAGTCCATGGGGTCGCCAGAGTCAGACACGACCAGTGACTGACACACAAGGTCACTGATGCTTTGTAGTTGTAAACCTTAAGGGTGACACTTCAGCCCTTATCTTGCTCGGTCTTGGGTACAGTTGGTGCTGCCCACCACCCCCTGCCTATTGGAGTCTCTGCTCCATTCTCCTCTGAGATACATCATCCTCCACTCATCTTTGTGTCTACTAATCATTTTATCTTGGTTTCCATTTGAGCTTCCCTATTGCTTGTGAAATTAAATGCCATGAAATTAAAAGACACTTACTCCTTGAAAGGAAAGTTATGACCAACCTAGATAGCATATTCAAAAACAGAGACATTACTTTGCCAACAAAGGTCCGTCTAGTCAAGGCTATGGTTTTTCCTGTGGTCATGTATGGATGTGAGAGTTGGACTGTGAAGAAGGCTGAGCACTGAAGAATGGATGCTTTTTAACTGTGGTGTTGGAGAAGACTCTTGAGAGTCCCTTGGACTGCAAGGAGATCCAACCAGTCCATTCTGAAGGAGATCAGCCCTGGGATTTCTTTGGAAGGAATGATGCTAAAGCTGAAACTCCAGTACTTTGGCCACCTGATGTGAAGAGTTGACTCATTGGAAAAGACCCTGATGCTGGGAGGGATTGGGGGCAGGAGGAGAAAGGGACGACAGAGGATGAGATGGCTGGATGGCATCACTGACTCGATGGACGTGAGTCTGAGTGAACTGTGGGAGTTGGTGATGGACAGGGAAGCCTGGCGTGCTGCGATTCATGGGGTTGCAAAGAGTTGAACACGACTGAGCAGAACTGATCTGATCCTCAAAGTTCTGCCTTCCGGTCTCTGTTTACTCAACATGCTCACTCTGTGTAATTCCACCAGCTACTCAAATCTCAAATCTAAAACTCACAGACTCAACGCCTGTATCTGCAGTTGAGACTCCCTTCTGGGTTTCAGATTCCTTTATCCAGTTGGTGATGGTGCTTGCTCCACTTAGATAAAGCACAGGCTTCTGCAACTGGAAATGTCTACTTGTCAACAACTGAGCCAATATTCTTCTTTTTTTTAAACACTTAATCTATGTGGCTGATTGTAGTTGTAGTTGTGATGCACCGGCTTAGTTGTCTGGCTGCATGTGGGACCTGAGTTCCCTGACCAGGGATCGAACCTGTGTCCCCTGCATTGCAAGGCAGATTCTTAACCATTGGACCACCATGGAGGTCCCCACGAGCACATCTCCTTTCTCTTCCTGATTTCTCCACCAACTGTGACTCTCCCTCAGTGAGGGACTACCAGTTAGCTGTTGGCAGAGCATCCTGGACTAACGTTTTCACCTTACTCTGTATCCAGACAACAAATAAAGCCTGCCAGTTGCACCTCTCATATACCAGTTGCATATGCCCCTCCACACTCCCAACTCTTCCATGGCTTGGTCTCTGCAGGCCCCTGCTCACCTGGGTTCTCCTGTCACTCAGGACTGTCCCATCCAACTGTCGTCCACACTGAGGTCAGCTGCCTGGCAGATGCAACTGGAGTCTGTGCTGGTCACCTTCTAAAGTATGATCTAGCAATGGCCTTTTTGCTCATTAAAGGGAAGATAAAGCTTACAGCAGAAAGTGAGGAGGAACTAAAAAGCCTCTTGATGAAAGTGAAAGAGGAGAGTGAAAAAGTTGGCTTAAAGCTCAACATTCAGAAAACGAAGATCATGGCATCTGGTCCCATCACTTCATGGGAAATAGGTGGGGAAACAGTGGAAGCAGTGTCAGACTTTATTTTTCTGGGCTCCAAGATCATTGCAGATGGTGACTGCAGCCATGAAATTAAAAGACACTTACTCCTTGGAAGGAAAGTTATGACCAACCTAGATAGCATATTCAAAAGCAGAGACATTACTTTGCCAACAAAGGTCCGTCTAGTCAAGGCTATGGTTTTTCCTGTGGTCATGTATGGATGTGAGTTGGACTGTGAAGAAGGCTGAGCGCTGAAGAACTGATGCTTTTGAACTGTGGTGTTGGAGAAGACTCTTGAGAGTCCCTTGGACTGCAAGGAGATCCAGCCAGTCCATTCTGAAGGAGATCATCCCTGAGTGTTCTTTGGAAGGAATGATGCTAAAGCTGAAACTCCAGTACTTTGGCCACCTCATGCAAAGAGTTGACTCATTGGAAAAGACTCTGATGCTGGGAGGGATTGGGGGCAGGAGGAGAAAGGGACGACAGAGGATGAGATGGCTGGATGGCATCACTGACTCGATGGACGTGAGTTTGAGTGAACTCCGGGAGTTGGTGATGGACAGGGAGGCCTGGTGTGCTGTAATTCATGGGGTCGCAAAGAGTCGGACAAGACTGAGTGACTGAACTGAACTGACCTGAAAGCTCTTTAAACCTAGTCAGGGGCTGCATTTCCAGCACCACCTATAAACAACCCTCAATATTCTGCTCACACATACTATTCACCATGTTGCCAAACCCAGTGTTCAAAGTGCTGATCAGTCAGCTGTATCTGACTCTTTGCGACCCCATGGACTGTAGACCCCCAGGCTCCTCTGTCCATGGGATTTCCCAGGCAAGAATGCTGGAGTGGGTTGTCATTTCCTCCTCCAGGGGATCCTCTCAACCCAGGGATCAAACCCAGGTCTCCCACATTAAAGGAAGATTCTTTACTATCTAAGCCACCAGGGAAGCCCAGCCAAATCCAGTGTCACATTCAAAGCATTCTACAGCCAGCCATGTCGGGAGACTAACTAGTCAGATAGATGCTGGCCACAGGCTGGTACAAGGTCACAGAGGCACCATCCCTTGCCAGATGTCAACCTTTCAGACCTCATGGCGGGAAGAGCGGTCCTGGGGAGGGTAATGGGGTCATCAAAGGCCCAGACCAGAGGGCATTTACTACCTGTACTTAGATATTTCATTATCTTGGTGTAGCCAGAGTTGTGCATATTAGCTGAGGCTAACCCCACTCACTCACCTTCTCAAGTTGCTCCAACACTCAGATGACTCTGAGAAATCTTCACATTTCGGCCCAGCTGCACCAACCTCCTTGGTCTCAGATTATATGTCATTTGCTCAGAAGGGCGTCCCACCGCCTCCTGTCACCACCAAATATGTGTTGCCGCCTCCTTGCTGGTTTCTCAGAGCAGAAGCTCTTTCCATTTGTCTTTGTTGTAATTTAATTATCCTTTAAACACAATTTTAATTTTTCTGTCTCCCACTGCACTTGATTTTGATTAGAGCAGGGTGTAGACAGCCATCTATCATGAGATGTACTCCTAATGGGTGAACATAACTTGTAAAACAATCAAGCATGAGTCATGTTTCCAGAATGAAGCATAGTCCTTGAAGAGTCTGGGATGCTGGAAAGCTTGCAGGCTGCATCTGTCCAGGCCTGGGACACACTGCATATGTGATCTTGAAATAATCCCTCAAAACTCCCAGATCCACAGTAAAAATGCCTCCCTTCTGAGGGGATTAGGGGAGAACAGAGACATGTATATAGATGGCTGAGTTACTTCACTGTTCACCCGAGACTATCACAACATTATTTGTTGATCAGCTATCCCCCGATACAAAATAAAAGGTTGAGATTTAAAAAATGCCTCCCTTTCCTGCCTCACAGGATTGATGGGAATATGAAATGGAATTCAGACTCTAAAAGTGATTTGTAAAATGCAAAGTGAGACCTAATTTTAAGACATCATCATTAAGATATATTGAAGAATATTGGACTTCTAATAGAAATGTGTTATTGAGAGTTTCATTAACTGTACTTTGAAGAATGTGGCTTTTGGATTAACGGAGGCACGACTCAACCAGGAGAAATATTGGGCCTGCTCCCGACTTCCCATCACCCTGGTATTCTCCATCCCCGTTCCCTTTCTGCTTCCTCCTTTTCCTCCTCCTGCTCCTCTCTTTCTCCTCTCTCTTTTCCTCCTCCCCGCTTCTTCTCCTTCTCTCTTCTCCTCCTTCCTCCTCTTCTTCATATCCGGATCCTTTATGATTTTCACAATAGATTATCTTGAGAAGCCCTCACTACACAAGAGTGTGCCTTGGGAATAAAATGCATCCTGGAGGGGCCAGGTTTCACATTTCCCCCAGATGCCACACCTGGTGACACGTATGTGTGTATGCATGTGTCAGCTGTACCTTCACACTGCACACACCTCTGGGCTCTGGAAGGGATGCTGATTTGCACACACTCAGGAGCCACAGCATGTGGTACAAGAATGAAGCCGGGGAGACTCTGCTGGGCTTCACTGTCTCACCGGGGATGGTTCTCTGGGTGACAAAGAGTGTAAGACGAGGATCCACAGGACTCTTTGCTCCATCAGCCTGGGATGCTGAAGATTCTTGGGAGGTTCTGGTAGGTGGGTTGGTGCCTGGAAGATAGTGCAAATAAATTTAAGAGCTAGATTGAATATTCCCGGCTCTCTCTAACTGATAACAGATTCTGTTTTACAGATGCTAATAGTGCATTCCTCAATGGCCCAAGGGGTAAAGAGTCCACCTTCGTTTCAGAAGAATAGGGTTCAATCCCTGGGTCAGGAAGTTTGCCTGGAGGCGGAAATAGCAACTCACTCAAGTATTCTTGCCTGGAAAATCCCATGGACAGAGGAGCCTGGAGGGCTGCAGTCCATGGGTTGTAATGAGTTGGACCTAACTGAGCAACTGAGCACATGTGAAGAGAGACAAGTCTGTGTACAGGTCACTTCAGTTCAGTTGAGTCACTCAGCCATATCAGACTCTATGCTACCCACGGACTGCAGCACACCAGGCTTCCCTGGCCATTACAAACTCCGGCAGCTTGTTCAAATTCATGTGCATCGAGTCGCTGATATCATCCAACCATCTTATCCTCTGTCATCCCCATCTCCTCCTGCTTTCAATCTTTCCTAGCATCAAGGTCTTTTCCAATGAGTCTGTCTTCCCATCACGTGGCCCAAGTACTGGAGCTTCAGCCTTAGCTTCAGTCCTTCCAATGAATATTCAGGACCAATCTCCTTGAGATTGATTGATTTGATCTCCTTGCTATCCAAGGTACTCAAGAGTCTTCTCCTACACCACAGTTCAAAGGCATCAAGTCCTCGGTGCTCAACTTCCTTTATGGTCCAACTCTCACATCCATACATGACTACGAGAAAAGCCATAGCTTTGATTAGATGGATCTTTGTCTGAAAAATAATGTCTCTGCTTTTTAATATGCTGTCTTGCTTGGTCATAGCTTTTCCTCCAAAGAGCAATTATCTTTTAATTTCACGGCTGCAGTTACCATCTGCAGTGATTTTGAGCCAAAGAAAACAAAATCTGCCATTGTTTCCATTGTTGCCCCATCTATTTGCCATGACGTGATGGGACCAGCAGCCATGATCTTCATTTTTTGAATGTTGAGGCTTAAGTCAACTTTTTCACTCTCTTCTCTCACGTTCATCAAGAGGCTCCTTAGTTCCTCTTCACTTGCTGCCATAAAGGTGGTATCCTCTAAGTATCTGAAGTTATTGGTATTTCTCCCGGCAATCTTGTTTTCAGCATTTGCTTCATCCAGCCTGGCATTTCTCATGATGTACTCTGCATATAAGTTAAATAAGCAAGGTGACAGTATACAGCCTTGACGTATTCCTTTTTCAGTTTAGAATCAGTCCATTGTTCCATGTCTGGTTCTAACGGTTGCTTTTTGACCCACATACAGATTTCTCAGGAGGCAGGTAAGGTGGTCTGCTATTCCTGTTTCTTGAAGCATTTTCCACAGTTTTTTGTGATCCACACAGTCAAAGGCTTTAGCATGGTCAATGAAGTAAAAGTAGGTGCTTTTTCTGGAATTCTCTCACTTTTTTACGATCCAACAAACGTTGGCAATTTGATCTCTGATTCCTCTGCCTTTTCTAAATCCAGCTTAAACATCTGGAAGTTCTCAGTTCACATACTGTTGAAGCCTGGCTTGGAGAATTTTGAGCATTACTTTGCTAGCATGTGAGATGAGTGCAATTGTGTGGTAGTTTGAGCATTCTTTGGCATTGCCTTTCTTTGGGATTGGAATGAAAACAGACCTTTTCCAGTCCTGTGGCCACTGCTGAGTTTTCCAGATTTGCTGGCATATTGAGTGTAGCACTTTCACAGCATCATCTTTTAGGATTTGAAATAGCTCGGTTGTAATTCCATCACCTCCACTAGGTTTGTTCATAGGGATGCTTCCTAAGGCCCACTTGACTTTGCATTCCAGGATGTCTGGCTCTAGGTAAGTGATCACACCATCATGGTTATATGGGGCACTAAGATCTTTTTTGCATAGTTCTTCTGTGTATTCTTGCTACCTCTTCTTAATATCTTCTGCTTCTGGTAGGTCCATGCCATTTCTGTCATTTTTTGTGCCTCTTTGCTTGAAATGTTCCCTTGGTATCTCTAATTTTCTTGAAGAGATCTCTAGTTTTTTTCCCATTCTGTTGTTTTCCTCTATTTCTTTGCATTGATCACTGAGGAAGGCTTTCTTATCTTTCCTTGCTATTCTTTGGAACTCTGCATTCAGATGCTTGTCTTCTTTTCTCAGTTATTTGTAAGGCCTCCTCAGACAAACATTTTGTTTTCTTGCATTTCTTTTTCTTGGGAATGGTTTTGATCACCACCTCTTATACAATGTTTTGAACCTCCATCCATAGTTCTTCAGGCACTCTATCAGATATAATTCCTTTAATCTATTTGTCACTTCCACTGTATAATCCTAAGGGATTTGATTTAGGTCATACCTGAATGGTCTAGAGGTTTTCCTTACTTTCTTCAATGTAATTCTGAATTTTGCAATAAATTCATGATCTGAGCCACAGTCAGCTCCCGGTCTTGTTTTTGCTGACTGTATAGAACTTCTCCACCTTCAGCCACAAAGAATGTAATCAGTCTGATTTTGGTATTGACCATCTGGTGATGTCCATGTACAGAGTCGTCTCTTGTGTTGTTGGAGGAGGGTGCTTGCTATGACCAGCGCATTCAAGTGGCAAAACTCTGTTAGCCTTTGTTCTGTTTCATTCTGTACTCTGAGGCCAAACTTGCCTATTTCTCCAGGTATCTCTTGACTTTGTACTTTTGCATTCCAGTCCCCTATGATGAAAAGGACATGTTTTTTTGGTGTTCGTTCTAGAAGGTCTTATAGGTCTTCACAGAACTGTTCAACTTCAGCTTCTTCAGCATTAGTGGTTGGGGCATAAACTTATATTCTGTGTACAGATAAAATATTTAAACCTTCTATTAAAGGTTAAAACTGACATTTCCTGGCTGGAAGATGGGTGAGGGCTGAACCATATGTGTGTCACGATGCTAATGCTCAGTGTCTTTGCTTAACCTTCTGAAGAGATGCTGAGTGTGGCTGAGAAAATTCCAGGTGACCTGAAGCCCGCTTTCATCTTGTGCTTGGTGGAGGGTCCAGTATTCACTATCCAACACTGGCCAAGAATTTCCTATTGCTTTATGCATCATATCAGAGGCTTTGCTATCTTCCCAGTAGAAGAAGACAGTATGCTATAACATGTTAACAAAACGTAATTCAAAAATAAAGTAAAATGTAATTCAACAAACTCATTATTCATTTGTTTTTTGGGTAAGATATTATTTTATTTTCTATTGAGTTATAATTAATACAGGAAATTAAAAGATGCTTGGTCCTTGGAAGAAAAGTTATGACCAACATAGACAGCATATGAAAAAGCAGAGACATGACTCTGCCGACAAGTCTGTCTAGTCAAAGCTGTGGTTTTTCCAGTAGTCCTGTATGGATGTGAGGGTTGGACTACAAAGACAGCTGAGTGCTGAAGAACTAATGCTTTTGAACTGTGGTGTTGGATAAGACTCTTGAGAGTCCCTTGGACTGCAAGGAGATCCAACCAGTCCATACTAAAGGAGATCAGTCCTGAATATTCATTGGAAGGACTGATGCTGAAGCTGAAGTTCCAGTACTTTGGCCACCTAATGCAAAGAACTGACTCCTTGGAAAAGCCCCTGATGCTGGGAAAGATTGAAGGCAGGAGGAGAAGGGGACGACAGAGGTTGAGATGGTTGGATGGCATCACTGACTCGATGCACACAAGTTTGAGTAAACTCCGGGAGTTGGTGATGGACAGGGAAGCCTGGCGTGCTGCAGGCCTTGGGATCGCAAAGAGTTGGACACAACTGAGTGATTGAACTGACTGATTATATTAGTTTCAGGTGTACAACTTGGTGATTTGATCTTTTATACATTATGAAATGATTATCACAATGCCAGTAAAAAGAAAACATTTTGTTATTGGTCTTGTATTTCAATTGTAGCTTCATAGCTAATTTACTTTCATTGTTTTGTTGTTTAGTCGCTAAAGCATGTCTGATTCTTTGAGACCTCAGTGGACTGTAGCCCGCCAGGATCCTCTGCCCACGGGAATTTTTCAGGCAAGAATACTGTAGTGGATTGCTATTTCCTCCTCCAGGGGATCTTCCTGACCCAAGGATCAAATCTGTAGGCAGATTCTTTACCTTTGAGCCACTAGGGAAGCTCTAATTCACTTTTACTATTTACCTTATCTGTGGGGGAAAATGGTACATCCTATGAAAACATGATATATGAAGACAGTGTCAAAAAAACTTGTTCTACATAAATAAAAGGTATATATGGTTTTTTTTTTTTTTTTCCTTAAGAAGAGAGCTTGTGAACAAGGAATAGCTTGGTTGGTAAAGTTTTGACCCACTTTTTTCATCTAGGATGGTTACTAAAACTTTCAGGAATTGAGGAAGATCATTAAGTGAGTATGTTATCTGGAGAAGGAAATGGCAACCCGCTCCAGTACTCTTGCCTGGAAAATCCCATGGATAGAGGACCCTGATAGGCTACAGTCCATGAGGTCACAAAGCGTTGGACAGGACTGAGTGACTTCACTTTTCACTATCTGTGCCCTGGAGCCCGAACTTGATGTTAACCAGGCATGTGACCTTGGGCAAATGAATGAGTTTTACCTGAATGGACTATGTAGCCCTCGTCTCTGACTTAAATCAGAGAGGGAGGCCACACCAGCCTCGGTGTCAGTCTCCTGTTGTTGCTGTTCAGTCCCTCTCTGTGACCCCATGGACTGCAGCACACAGGCTTCCCTGTCCTTCACCATCTCCCAGAGTTTGCTCAAACTTATGCCCATCGAGTCAGTGATGCCATCCAGCCATCTCATCCTCTGTCATCCCCTTCTCCTCCTGCCCTCAGTCTTTCCCAGCATCAGTGTCTTTTCCAGTGAGTTGGCTCTTCGCATCAGATGGCCAGAGTATTGGAGCTTCAGCTTCAGCATCAGTTCTCCCAGTGAATATTCCTTTATTCTAGGGTTGGTTTCTCTTAGGATTAACTGGTTTGATCTTCTTGCTGTCACTCTCCTGGGGCTCCCCTAACCATTGACCATAGCTGGGCCAGGAATTTGTTGTTTCACAGTCCCAGGGGCTAGCAGTCCACAATCAGGGTGTTGGCAGGGCTGTGTTGTCCCTGAAGTCTCCAGGGGAGAGTTCTCTCTTTCCTCTCAGCTTCTAGTGTTTGCTGGCTGTCCTGGCCTCCCTTGGCTTGTAGACACATCCCTCCTGTCTCTGCCTCCATCATCACTTGAAGGTCCCCTGTGGGTATCTGTGTTTCTGCGCATCCTCTTCAATTAGAAAGACACCAGCCACTGGGTTGGTACCACGGATGCAGTATGCACTCATCTGAACCTAACTCTGTCTGCAAAGAACCTATTTCCAAGTAAACTCCCAGACACAGGTACTAAGGATGAGGACTCAGTATGTCTTTGGGGGACATAATTCAATCCACAGCAGCATCTCAGCTGTCCCCAACGTGAGGGTAAGGAATGAGGGCTCATCCAGCTGGGGCTTATCTTATCTTATGAGGGCTTATCTTTCTTCCTTTCTTCCTTCTTGGCAACAGGCTTTGTGTGTTCTCAGCGGCATTTCATGCTGCACTTCTACAGGTGACTGTACCCAACCCCGTCTGAAGTGCTTGAATAGAGAAATTATTTGAAATTCAGGTTTGGACAAAACCTCCTCTGTAGGAAGCAGGATAAAAAAAAAATCATTTTCCTCTGCCATGTTTCCGTGCATCACAATGAAGATGAAAATATAGTCTATTTCAAGTAAAGTCAATCAAACCAAGCGAGACGTAAGTACCTCACAAATATTAAAAGTCACCTAATTATGCATTTGACTGCTGTGATTGTTCAATTTTCTTAAATGATACTTGCAATGCCCCACTAAGTTAAAAATGGTCCTTTTTCTCATAGGAATAATCATTAAAAAAATATATTAAACTTTAGCTCCCAACATAGAAATCTATGTGAACAGGAAAAGGCGAAATTTGAATCCACAAAGAATAATAAAGGATAGCATGTCAGCAGTGAGTTAGAAAAAGTCAGAGTCGAGAGCTCGGCTCCAGTATTCTTGCCTGGAAAATCCCATGGACGGAGGAGCCTGATGGGCTGCAGTCCATGGGATCGCGAAGAGTTGGACATGACTGAGCGACTTCACTTTCACTTTTCACTTTCCTGCATTGGAGAAGGAAATGGCAACCCACTCCAGTGTTCTTGCCTGGAGAATCCCAGGGACGGGGGAGCCTGGTGGGCTGCCGTCTATGGGGTCACACAGAGTCGGACACGACTGAAGCGACTTAGCAGCAGCAGCAGCATACCTATTTTACCAAAGCATCCTTGGAATACTATTTTGACTTCATTGCTGAAATTCTAATTCAAACCTCATCTTTTCATTTTGCCTTTGCAAATTATGTCAATTGGGACATGCCTCTGGTAAATGAAATCTACTTTTCAAGAACAGGAAGAAAAGAAAAACATAAATGGCATGCTTTAATAAATGAAACAGGTGAAAGGGATATAGTTTGACATTCTTTGAGATCGATATTAATAATAATCCCTAAACCTCTAAAGGGATATGATAGAATTTACACATCTTTAAAAACTATGGGCATAAATGGAAGAGACAGTTTATTCTCTCTTCCCATATCTTCCTAGGCAGTAAGAAGCATTAAGAAGCTATTCATACAGTTTATATAGATTATTGTAGGAACCCAGGCATCT
The DNA here is from genome assembly GCF_027580195.1 of Bos mutus. Lineage (NCBI taxonomy): Eukaryota > Metazoa > Chordata > Mammalia > Artiodactyla > Bovidae > Bos > Bos mutus. The sequence continues at coordinate 67,015,827 of NC_091636.1, forward strand.
CAAAAAACTGTTGCTAAGCATTCAGCATCATGCAGAATCATCTAATATTTTCGTTAGGACCATTTTTGTTTTCTAAAACCATGGAAATGGGTCATGGACCAAGCAGTTCTGAAAAATAAACATGCTTGTAAGAAAAAGTGCATGTTAAAGGACATTAATCCATCAGAATCCTGCTGTGTTGAATGAGCCCGAGAAAAGGATAATTCATGAGAAAATCTAACTGCTATAACTTCAAAGAGAGTTTTGCTCTAAACTTTCTTTAGCAAATGTTGACTATTCGACTAAAGTTAGAATCACACCTCTGGGGATGAGAGAAATAGCACACCGATGTTTTTTTCAGAGCTTGTGAATGTGTGTTTGTGTGTGGGGGGCACAGTCCAGCTTGGCCCAAAGCCCCTCTGTCGTGGATCTTGCCCTCGGCCCAGAGCAGTCTCCCAACAACGTTATTCTCCACTCCATATCCTGTCTGCTTGGGTTCCAGCACAGTTTTGATTTAAATCACTTAACACTGTTCTGTGATGGATGGAGCTTCTACTTCCAACATGTCTTTCCTTCCTTCATTTTTGTCTCTTGTTAATGACGTGCTGACTACGAGATACCACGTGATCTGGCCCACATTCCATTTCTACGTCAGAACAGTAAGCAGAATATTCCTAATCTTCCTAATCTGGCATCAGATCAGCATTGCTTCATTTCACACTTGAAATTTTTTACTTTTTTTTTTTAAGATTCCACATATAAGCAATATCACATGATATTTGTCTTTCTTGGTTTGATTTATTTTCTTATAGTTACCAGAGGGTAAGGGGGGAGGGTTAATTGGGAGATTGTGATTGACATATATACACTGGGTGCGTGCTCGGTCGCTTGAGTCGTGTCTGACTCTTTGCAGCCCCATGGACCGTAGCCCACCAGGCTCCTCTGTCCATGGGGTTCTTCAGGCAAGAATACTGGAGTGGATTACTATGCCCTTCTCCAGGGGATCTTCCCCACCCAGAGATCAAACCCACATCTATGTCTCCTGCATTGCAGGCGGATTCTATACCCACCGAGCCCCTCATGAAGCCTCATATATGCACCGCTATGTATAAAATTGTTAACTAGTGAGGACCCACTGCATAGCACAGGGAGCACTACTCAGAACTCTGTGATGACCCACCTGGGAAGAGAACCTGAAGCAGAGTGGACACTTGTGTGTGTAACCGGCTCACTTTGCTGTGCACCTAAAACACAGCACTGCAAGTCAACTGTGACTCCAATAAAGATTAACTTTAAAAGCTAATTATGAAAAGCAATACTTTACAAAACTGACATAATAAATATTTCTTATAAATATGAAAAAAATCTTTTATTTCATAGACATTTAAAATGAAGCAAACCCCATGAAGGAAAACACTGGGTGTATTATGTTTCATTGTGAAATAAGCCCGTGTACTTACCCCCCAAGCTCAGGTTACAGCAACAATGAACAGACTGGGACCATATTCACTAGCTTTAGTTGGGCCTTGGCTTTCTGCACAAGAGCCCACCCTCCCCTAGCTCTTCTCATAATCTGTTTATGGCATAGACACTTACAAAAGCAACTCACATGTGCCGAACCGCTTCCCATGTCTCTTAATTAAAGTCACGTGCAGCAAGTTCATTGTGGAATTCATTATCAACATGTCCCCACTGATTACAGAAGCAAGACCACCAAAGGCAGGCAGCATCACGTCACCTGCCATGCACCTGTTCATCAGACGCCTCAGGCCCAGCACACTTGCTAAAGTAAACACACCACACACAGTAAACTCTTCATGAGATGGGAGGATGGCTCAAGAAAGACTTCAGTCAGAGATCCTGAAGTAAACTGGAAGAGAAAGCACCGTTCCACTAACACCGGTAGGTGCCGATTGCAGCGACATGGATGGACATAGAGACTGTCATACTAAGTGAAGTGAGCCAGCCAGACGAAGATAATATCACATGGTATTGCTTGTATGTGGGATCTAGAATAAAGGGTACAAATGAACTCATGCATAGGACGGAAATAGAGCTGTGGATGTAGAAAGCAAACTCACGGTTACCAAGGGAAAAAGAAGGATGCATAGATTGGGAGACTGGGATTGACGTATCCACGTTAGTGTATATAAAATTGATAACTATGATAAGGGCTTCCCCAACATCTACTGCTGCTTTATGGACTCTGCTAAAGCCTTTGTGTGGATCACAACAAACTGTGCAAAATTCTTCAAGAGATGGGAATACCAAACCACCTGACCTGCCGCCTGAGAAATCTGTATGCAGGTCAGGAAGCAACAGTTAGAACCAGACGTGGAACAATGGACTGGTTGTAAACTGTGAAAGCATTATGTCAAGGCTGTATATTGTTACGTTGCTTATTTAACTTCTATGCAGAGTACATCATGTGAAATGCCAGGCTGGATGAAGCACAGACTGGAATCAAGATTGCCAGGAGAAATATCAATAACCTCAGACATGCAAATGACACCATCCTGGTGGCAGAAATTGAGAAGGAACTAAAAAGCCTCTTGATGAAAGTGAAAGAGAAGAGTGACAAAATTGGCTTAAAGCTCAACATTCAAAAAATGAAGATCACAGCATCCGGTCCCATCACTTCATGGCAAATAGATGGTGAAACAATGGAAACGGACAGACTTTATTTTCTTGGGCTCCAAAATCACTGCAGATGGTGACTGCAGCCATGGACTTAAAAGACGCTTGCTCCTTGGAAGAAAAGCTATGACAAACTTAGACAGCATATTAAAAATCTGAGACATTACTTTGCCAACAGAGGTCTGTATAGTCAAAGCTTATGGTTTTTCCAGTAGTCATGTATGGATGTGAGATTTGGATCATAAAGAAGTCTGAGAGCTGAAGAATTGATGCTTTTGAGCTGTGGTGTTGGAGAAGACTCTTGAGAGTCCCTTGGACTGCAAGGAGATCCAACCAGTTCATCCTAAAGGAGATCAGTCCTGAATATTCATTGGAGGGACTGATGCTGAAGCTGAAGCTCCAATAGTTTGGCCATGTGATGTGAAGAGCCATTTCATTAGAAAAGACCCTGATGCTTGGAAAGATTGAAGGCAGGAGAAGGCGACAACAGAGGATGAGATGGTTGGATGGCATCACTGACTCAATGGACAAGAATTTGAGCAAGCTCTGGTGATAGCTTACGGTGGATCATGTTGGATCCGTGATCTCTCAAGAAGATTCAGCTTTGGGGCCCGGGACCAGGCTTGATCACTCAAGAACTTCTGTGTAGCAGAGTTTTATTAAAGTATGAGAGGGACAGGGAAAGCTCTGACACAGACTTCAGAAGGCAGGTGGAGAGTGCCCCCTCGCTAGTCTTAGCAAGGGAGTTATATGCTTTCTAAATTGGTTATTATGATAAATCACAAGAGTATCTCACAGTTGTAAAGATCTTACCAGGCCCACTCCCATAATATGCATTTTAAGATAACAGGATTAGTCAGAAGGTTTTCAGGAAGGAGAAACTGTCCTCAAGCTGGATACACTGTTGTTATATAATCCTTAGTATAGAGTTTAAACTGAGTTGTGTTGTTGTGTAATCACCAGTTCTGGGCTTAAAGGAAAAAAAAAAACAAACAAACATTTTATGTGACTAAGGAATGTAGAGAATAAAAAGAAAAAAGATTTGTCCTTTCCCCCTTCTTGAGAATTCTAGACTCCTATCTCCTCTTCAAGAGCCCCAGACCCCTTTCTCCTCCTCAGGAACCCCGGGCTTCTTATCAACCTGCCTAGGGATTGACTCTCTCACTAGGAGATGGTGAAGGACAGGGAAGCCCGGCGTGCTACAGTCCGTGGCATTGCAAGGAATCAGACACGACCAAGCAACTGAACAACAACAAGGGCTTCCCCAGTGACTCAGCAGGTGAGGAATCCACCAGCAATGCAGGAGACACAGGAGACGTGGATTCGATCCCTGGGTTGGGAAGATCCCCTGAAGAAGGAAATGGCAGCCCACTCCAGTATTTTTGCCTGGGAAATCCTCTGGACAGAGGCGCCGAGTGGAATACAGTCCATGGGGTTGCAAAGATTTGGACACAAATGAGTGAGTAAGCATGCCCACACGCCTAAGGAGCAACTGCATAGCACAGGGAGCTCTGCTTAGTACTCTGTAATGGCGTACATGGGAAAAGAATCTAAAACAGAGTAGACACAAGTATGTGTCAATGATGCAGTGTGCCACACAGCAGAGACTAACACAGCACTGTAAATCAACTATAAGCCAATAAAAGCTAATTTTAAAAAATCCAGCGATGAAAACCTAATTGAAACAGCTTCTTGAATTAACCCTCTAGGCTTTCTCTACTGCAAAACCCAACCCAAATTCCAGAGAGGTATTTCACAACCTTCCTGTTCCCCATATTTTTGGAGGTTGTGTGGCATTCGAATGTGCCATGACTTTTTGGGGTTTAGTTTCCTGTGAATGAAGGCAGATCCGTGTGTCACATGACAGTTTTGAAAGTTAAGTCAGAGAAGGTGTGGGGAATGCTTCATCTAAAGTAAAGGGAAAGATCACTTTGCCCTTGTTTCTTTTTTTATTCCGCTCTTTCTCCATATCTAACCACAGGTTGAGTTACCCTCAGAGAGAGTGTTAGTCGATCTGTTGTGTCTGACTCTTTGCTCCTCCATGAACTGGGGCCCACCAGTCTTTGCCCATGGGATTCTCCAGGCAAGAATACTGGAGGGGGCTGCCATTTCCTTCTCCAGGGATCGAACCCAGGTCTCCTGCATTGCAGGCAGATTCTCCTGCATTGCAGACAGACCCGCAGAGAGATGTCAGTTGAAAAGCTTGTCATTCCTTCCACTTTCCTCAAGTTCCCATGAGATATTCTCATGCCTCCCTTCAGTTCTGACACTTCTGCTCAGCGTTGCTGGTGTACGTAAGTGTTTAGTTCAGTTCAGTTTGGTTGCTAAGTCCTGTACGACTCTCTGTAATCCCATGGACTGCAGCACACCAGGCTTCCCTGTCCTTCACTATCTGCCAGAGCTTGCTCAAACTCATGTCCACTGAGTCAGTGATGACATCCAACCAGCTCATCCTCTGTCGTCCCCTTCTCCTCCTGCCCTCAATCTTTCTCAGGGTCAGAGTTCTTTACAGTGAGTGAGCTCTTCGTATCACACGGCCAAAGTATTGGAACTTCAGCTTCAGCATCAGTCCTTCCAATGAAAATTCAGGGTTGATTTCCTTTAGGATGGACTGTTTGATCTCCTTGCTGTCCAGTGTTTCACAAAAGTACCCTGATGGGTGTTTGGATGACCACCTAGGGCTCCACCAACACCACCCTCTCTTCTCCACATCAGCCTGCTGGTCAGAAAATGGGAGGTTAAGGGCCAAGCCTGGAGGCAGAGCCTGCTGGCCTGTACCCTCACTGGGAGGAGCCCCTCCCCTCCAGATGTGTCCTAGAGGGATCTGTGTGTCTAGGAATCAGTGAACTCATCTATCTCCATTGTGTGGAAACTCCTAACGACACCCGCACCCGTCACCAGACAACTCCTATTCCATGAAAGGCACTCAAGTTCGAGGGTCAGGAGAGTGGGGCAGGCTACCACCTAGATGCAACCTTTGACCTCACCTTAGAGGTCTGGGTCCTCTGTGGCCACGTGCTGAGAGCACCGACATCCTGGGCAGGAAGCACCCGCTGTGCGTGTGCACAGTGTGTACAAGTGAGCTGATGGGCCCGCACACCTGCATCCAGGCAGCAGGACGCTTGCTGGGCCAGCCCCTGCCGGGTGGCAGGGCATGTGAACATCTCTGCACCACTCTCCACTCTGAGGTCCACAGCCTTTCTTCTTGGCAGAGTTTCCAAGCTGTGGGGGTGACCCACCTGTCGATGGAGTTTGGGGCTGTTTTAAACAACTAAATTATAGAGCAGAGTGAGCAGAAGCCAACACACATAATAAAGGCAGGATGGTTTGTGGAGCCTTCTATTGGTGGCCCACATACACGGAGTGTGTATGTGTGTGTGTGTGTGTGTGTGCGTATGTGTGTTTGTGTGTGTGTGCCTATGTGTGCCTGTGTGTGTGTATGTGTGTGCATGTGCGTGTGTGTGCCTCTGTGTGTGTGCGTGTGTGTGTGCATGTGTGTGTGTTTGTGTGTGCCTTTGAGGATGCGCTGGACCGACTCCACCTGGACGACTCCTGCCCCTGGAGTCAGGCGACACAGGGCGATGGTGTGCAGGACTGGGTGAGTGGTCTGGAGCAGACCGTGTTCTCCACACAGAGGCTCAGCCTTTATACTGTGTCTCCACCTCAAAGAAGCACAACTGTATTCATCTTAACATTTTAGAAAGCAAGATGCGTTTGCAAGCTGATTCGTGCACTCAGTGTAGTTCTTTCCTGTTTGAACTCTGGGAAACTATTCTTAGGCTGGTAAAACACATCAGAATTATTGCCCTCTGAAAAGTCAACAAAATTGCGTGTGTTCTTCCAAGTATTGAGCGTGGAGATAAAATGAATCTGAACATGACAGAAATTGTACTTATCAAGCGGGGAGACGTGCCGCCTCGTGCACTGGGGGCACAGGCTGCAGTGACTTCAGAGAAGATGCAGGCACCATCGACGCCCTCCATCAATAAGGAAGGACTGCGGCAGAGGGTCGGGGTCCGGCAAACCCAGCTCTCCTGCCCCTGTGCCTCAAACACGTGACTCAACTGCAATTCCATTTCAGCATCTTCCTTTTAAATAACGTGAGGACTCATGCAAGGAAGCAGTTTTGGTTGGAAATGCACTTTATTGCCTTTACACTTAATGACACAATGGATAACTTGGCATGCAGCAGTTGTTTTCCTAGTTCTGTTCTATTTTAAGTGCATTCATTAGAATCAGTCCTCGGGGGCTGCTGAATCAAGCTGTAAAATCCTTTCTTCATGTTGCCAAGCTAGCTTTGGAAAATGGTATGCTAATTATCAATACTAGCAGGATATGACGTTTCTGAGACGTTATCGTCTCAGAATTGACTCATCAGCATTATTTATTTCCTTAGGTACTGGCTTTCCTGGTGACTCGGATGGTAAAGAATCTGCCTACAATGCAGGAGACCTGGGTTCAATCCCTGGGTCCGGAAGATCCCCTGGAGAAGGAAATGGCAACCAACTCCAGTTCCTGCCTGGAGAACGCCATGGACAGAGAAGCCTGGTGGGCTACAGTCCATGGGGTTGCAAAGACTTGGACACAATTGAAGAGGTGACTAACACTTAACACTTTGAGAAACAAGATACTACAATGTCGTCTTCTTCTGCATGTTTCATTGTTCATTGGTTTAAATATACTTTATCAGTTCAGTTCAGTTCAGTCGCTCAGTCGTGTCTGACTCTTTGCGACCCCATGAATCGCAGCACGCCAGGCCTCCCTGTCCATCACCAACTCCCACAGTTCACTCACACTCACGTCCATCGAGTCAGTGATGCCATCCAGCCATCTCATCCTCTGTCGTCCCCTTCTCCTCCTGCCCCCAATCCCTCCCAGCATCAGAGTCTTTTCCAATGAGTCAACTCTTCACATCAGGTGGCCAAAGTACTGGAGTTTCAGCTTTAGCATCATTCCTTCCAAAGAAATCCCAGGGCTGATCTCCTTCAGAATGGACTAGTTGGATCTCCTTGCAGTCCCAGGGACTCGAAAGAGTCTTCTCCAACACCACAGTTCAAAAGCATCAATTCTTCGGCGCTCAGCTTTCTTCACAGTCCAACTCTCACATCCATACATGACCACTGGAAAAACCATAGCCTTGACTAGGCGGACCTTTGTTGGCAAAGTAATGTCTCTGCTTTTGAATATGCTATCTAGATTGGTCATAACTTTCCTTCCAAGGAGTAAGCGTCTTTTAATTTCATGGCTGCAGTCACCATCTGCAGTGATTTTGGAGCCCCCCAAAATTAAAGTCTGACACTGTTTCCACTGTTTCTCCATCTCTTTTCCATGAAGTGATGGGACCAGATCCTGCTTTACTAATCATAAGTGAGAGTTTGTACTTCTGAGGCGCTAGGAGTACAGTAAGTCCCCTGTATATGTACAAATGAGTTCCATTCCGAGATTAAGTTCATGACTCCAACTTGTTCGTTAATCCAACAAAGTTAGCCAAGGTGCCCAACTAGCACCATCAGGTATACTGCATTATACTGATAGGTTTCTAATACTTTTCACACAAATGAGGTATGTCTAGTCAAAGCTGTGGCTTTTCCAGTAGTCATGTGTGGATGTGAGAGTTGGACTATAAAGAAAGCTGAGCACTAAAGAATTGATGCTTTTGAACTGTGGTGTTGGAGAAGACTCTTGAGAGTCCCTTGGACTGCAAGGAGATCTCACCAGTCCATCCTAAAGGAGATCAGTCCTGAATATTCATTGGAAGGAGTGATGCTGAAGCTGAAACTCCATACTTTGGCCACCTGATACAAAGAACTAACTCATTTGTAAAGACCCTTATGCTGGGAAAGATTGAAGGCAGGAGGAGAAGGGGACAACAGAGGATGAGATGGTTGGATGGCATCACTGACTCAGTGGACATGAGTTTGAGTAATCTCCAGGAGTTGGTGATGGACAGGGAAGGGTGGCATGCTGCAGTCCATGGGGTTGCAAAGAGTCAGACATGACTGAGCATCTGAACTGAACTGGACTGAACACGTAATACCAAAGATAAAACATTTTTAACCTTGGAATGTACAGTGGTACAATACGACAGCTGGCGCTCAGGGGCTGGCATTCGTGAACAGCAAGAAGAGTGACGGAGTGGAGGAGGGAGAGGAGGTGGGAGGCGGCAGCGCTGAAGGGCCGTCAGCAACAGGAGACGCAGCTGGAGCGTCACTCATGTCTGACGTTGATGGACCGCACGTTTGCACCTTTGAAAGTCCACAGCTTGAAGGCTTGTATGTAGGGGACTTCCTGTACAATTGAACAGAAGAGACCATATGTTTACTGTCCAGATCCTCTGGACAGCAGAGTCAAGATGGATTTGGCAGTCAAGGACTACACAGAGAACCCCCACAAGGATGAGGTGGAGGGGGAGCAGGGAGGTGGAGAGCGTTCAGATCACGATGAGGTCTGAACCCTGGGAGAGGAGAGGCATGGAGCCTCCGACCGCAGGCATCCTGAGGACCTCCTGGCCAGCCCAGCGGGGAGACCTTCAGGGCAGACCCTGGTGTGTGTGTTGGGGCTGCGGCAGGAATGTCCCATCGCCACTGTCCTTCCTGCTAAGTCCTGAGAGCAGCCTAATGGAGGAGGCTTCTGGTATGAGCAAGGTCCCGACATGCCAGCTAACTGCCTTTAGCAGCTCCCTCTGAGGGGACCAAGGGACGATACCCCTCCTCCCAGAGCTCACAGTTTACTCCGAGAGACAGAAAGTAAGCAAATGAGACAAACGCTCTGCCTGCCGGATGATTAGTGCTGTAGAGAACAGCCAAGGAGAGAAGGACATGTCGCATGGCAGGAAGGGTTACAATTTTTATGCCCTGTTAATGTTGCTCTTACTTCACTATGGAGAACAGAGGACATTGGAGCAGATACCTGAGGAAGAAGAGAGGGAAGGTATGTGGGCATCTGGGGAAAATTGTCGGGGCAAAAGGAATGGCAGGTGCAAAGGCCCAGTGCTGGAGGATTCCCTGGCATGTTCGTGGAGCAGTCAGGGGGCCAGTGCAGATAAAGAAAGGAGCTGCAGGAGGAGAGTGAAGAGGCTGCAAGGTCTCCACTCTGGTCCGGAAGTGGGGGAGGGGAGGCCTCTGATGGGAAAAGTCGCTCGTCCCCCCACCGCTCTGACGCGGGTGGAGGAGAGACTGCACAGTGGCATGCGTGAGCTGGGAGAGCCGAGGCCAGCCAGGAGGCCACGTGGGCAGGGCCAGGGTGGGAGCCAGCAGAAAGGGGGTCCTGGGCACTCTTCAAGGGAGCACCCAGCGAGATTTGTGGTTGTGAGAGGATAAAAGCGGTCTGGACTGACTCCTGGCTGTTGGACGAGAGTTGCTGTGCAGCTTGTCTCCTTTTAAGAGAGTTTCCGGTGGTCCTGTGTAGATGTGAGAGTTGGGCTGTAAAGAAAGCTGAGTGCTGAAGAATTGATGCTTTTGAACTGCGGTGTTGGAGAAGACTCTTGAGAGTCCCTTGGACTGCAAGGAGATCCAACCAGTCCATCCTAAAGGAGATCAGTCCTGGGTGTTCATTGGAAGGACTGATGTTGAAGCTGAAACTCCAATCCTTTGGCCACATTATGTGAAGAGCTGACTCATTGGAAAAGACTCTGATGTTGGGAAGGATTGGGGGCAGGAGGAGAAGGGGACGACAGAGGATGAGATGGTTGGATGGCATCATCAACTCTATGGACATGAGTTTGAGTGAACTCCGGGAGTTGGTGATGGATAGGGAGGCCTGGCGTGCTACGGTTCATGGGGTCACAAAGAGTTGGACACGACTGAGTGGCTGAGCTGAACTGAGGAGACAGTTCAGTTAAAATCCACGTGACGTGAACGTGGTCATGTTTACCTGTGTGACCCAGAAGCAGTTTGTAGGCCCACAGCGCACCATACCACTGATGAGTTCCCCCAGTGTTCATACCCCAAAGGCAGCCAGCATCCCCATGAGACAGTCACTGCCCATCCACTCGCTCCATCTCCAGGTCCAGTCTACATTCTGTTTCAGTGAATTTAACAGTTTGGGATATTTCATTTAAATAGATTCATGCAATCCGTGACCTTTTGAGTCTGGCTTTCTTCTCTCAGCATAATTTTTTCAAGGTTTGTCCATGTTGTTCCTGAGTAAGTACTTCACTCCTTTTGATGACTGGGTACAAAGACATCAAACCAGTCCATCCTAAAGGACATCAACTCCAAATACTCGTTGGAAGGACTGGTGCTAAAGCTGAAGCTCCAATACTTTGGCCACCTGATTCGAAGAGCTGACTCACTGAAAAGACCCTGATGATGGGAAACATTGAAGGCCAAGGAAGAAGCAGGCAGCAGGGGATGAGATGATTGGGTGGCATCACTGATGCAGTGGACCGGAACTTGGACAAACTCTGGGAGATAGTGAGGGACAGAGAGGCCTGGCATGCTGCTGTCCGTGGGGTCATAAAGACTTGGATATGGCTTAACGACTGGACAACAACAGCAGTTCTATGAATGTACACAGTTTGTTTATCTATCAGTTAAATGACATTTGGGGTTATTGTAATGAAAGCAGAAATGAACATATCAGGACTTTTGAGCTATAAATGCTCAGGTATCTTCAGCTGCCTGCATGTGCAGGAGACACTCTTTAGGGATTCCCAAGGGTGGGTATTAATAACATGGATTCAAGGGCACGTACTCAAGTTTGCTCAAATTTCTCAATTTATTTTCTATTTTATTAAATTTTGTAAAGTGAGACTTTTTCTAAGAGACCTGATTATTTATACTGGTAACAGCTCTTAGTCAAGTCTTCCTGTGTTTGGTCATCATACATAAAAATAACAGCGCACGTTTCTACGGTCTTTGCCTTCACTTGTGTGTCATCCTGTTTCTGAGCTTAGATAAGCATAGGACCCCACCTGCTTCCTTTCACAACCTGGTTCCAAGCACTTGTTGATAAAAGACAGGCCATAGAAAGTGCTGGAATAATAAGGATCCCAAAATAACGTGAATTTGCCATTTTTCCCTGGAGAATATTTTAAAGTTGCTTTTGCCCAGACTGAATGCATCAAGTTTTTTTGTGACATGGTTGAAACTAATTTTTACATATTAAATTAACTTTGTATACATTTTAACTAGTACATGAAATATACTAGTGTATTAATTTAGAATGTTAGCTTTCCCCACTATTGATGCAAACAATTTTGTTTCAGATTTTCATATTGAAACATTGTTTTCAGCAACAGAAGTAACACATGCTGTGTTATCAGAGACAAATTTCCAGAACACATTGTACTCAGCTCTGCAGTGGAGGAAGAAGAGAGTGCAACGAATTCAGAGAAGAGCATGGAAACATATATATAGTTCCATATGAAAAACAGAGAGCCAATGGGAATTTTCTGTGTGACACAAGGAGCTCAGCCCAGTGCTCCGGGACAGCCTAGAGGGGTGGGGTGGGTGGGAGATGGGAGGGAGGGTCAATTGATTCACGCTGATGTATGGCAGAAACCAGCACAATATTGTAAAGCAATTATCCTCCAATAAAAAATTTAAAAATGTATTCAGTGACACTTAAATACATAATACTCAGTGTTGGCATGCTTCATTTTAGAAATAATATAACCAGCTTCCCTTGAGGGGCGTAGCTTGCCCAGGGTGCAGCTCCAGCACCACCGACTTGCCTCCAGTCGTGGTCACATCCTCAACCATCCCGTTAGTGTTTCTCTGCTTCTTAATCTTCTTTCTGTCAAAATGCTCTTTAGTTTTGTCTTCCTGACGGATTTTAAAACCTTTCCCTAATGTTCCATGAAAAAAAATCATACCCAAAACTAAGTGGAATTCATCAATTAATGTGCTAAAAACTGACATATCATAATCAGGTTTCCCATGTCGAAAGTGAGATACTGATCTCTGTATTCAAGGCTTTTATATTTCCCAGTAAACTTCAGTCATTTTCAGTATAAAGGTCATGTGTGCCTTCTTAAATTTGTTTCTAAATATTTTATGGTTTTGTTTCTATATTAAATACAAATTCCTTATAAATCATTTATTCCAGGTATTCCTGGTATGGAAGAAAATAATTGATTTTAGGTATATTTATTTTATGTCTTGCCAATCCATAAAAATTTTATTAGGTCTAAAGTTCCCTAACAGAAATATTTAAACTATTTGAGGATGCAATTACATTTACCACAAAACTTTTTTTTTCCACTTCAATTTTTAATCTTATTTTTGTTTATTCCGACCAAAGGAGTACAAACAAAGCAGAAAAATAAACCATAATATACCCCAGGTCATTCAAGTGTCCATGTCATATCAAGGGATTCAAGGATGTTGCAGGAATCTCACACTGATACTGGAGTTGAGGCCTCATGGGAATCAGAATCAGAGTCCTGGTATGGTAAGGTAAGGTGAAGTCGCTTAGTCGTGTCCGACTCTTTGCGACCCCATGGACTGTAGCCTACTAGGCTCTTCCATCCATGGGATTTTCCAGGCAAGAGTACTGGAGTAGGTTGCCATTTTCTTCTCCAGAGGATCTTCCCGACCCAGGGATCGAATCCAGGTCTCCCGCATTGTAAGCAGATGCTTAACCGTCTGAGCCACCAGGCCTTAGGGCCATGGTAGGGTTAAAACGCTCATCAAATATTTCCTGGTCTGAAACCCCAGAACCTGAGAAGGTTACCTCACATGGGGGAAAACGTCTTTGTAAATGTGATTAAATTGAAGATTTGGGGACGGGGACATTATCCAGCATTGTGTGAGTGGATGGTGAGTGTCATCAGTGCTGCATATAAGAGAGGAAAAGGGGGATGTGACTACAGACAGAAGAGACGAGGACCGTGGGAGGGAAGCAGAGGGAAGGGGACTCAGAAAGAGAAGACGCTACACTGGTCTTGACCACGGAGCAGACATGAAGCAGGGCATGCAAGGGAGGCAGCTCCAGACTCCAGAAAAGGCAGTAAAATGGGTTTTCCCTCAGAGCCTCCAGACAGCACACACAGTCAGTCAAAACAAGAAGAAGAAAAAAGGGAAACAATATACCTGTTCCCAAGGAAAGTGGAAGCTCCAAGTCCTGGAGCCCTAGAGTGCGCCTCTTCACAGTGCCTTGGTAACAGAAACCGGATCACAGATGCTGTGGGAGGTGGATATGAGTGAGATGAGCGGCCTCCTTTCCTGGCCTCTGCCTTCAGCCCAGATGTCTTCTTTCCCAGTTCTTCAGAACTGGAAATATGATGCTGAGAAAGTGCATGTGTGAGCTCTCCCAGCCCAGAGGCAACAGAAATGGTCTGTCTAGCACCCAGCCTAGAGAGAGACCAGTCTCTCTCATCTCAGTAAAGAAGGGACCAAGGAGAGGCACTCAAACTCTCTCTCTGCTCAGAAACACTGCGTTTTACCAGCGGTCCCCAGGAGAAAGGGGTACCAGCCCCAAGACCCCCAGTTCTGACATTTCCAGAGGGATCTTCTTGAGACAGGTGCTCTACCAGAGTGCTGTAGACTGAAAGTTCCCATCTCCTCAAAACTCGTGCTGAATCCTAACCCCAATGTGACGGTGTTTGGAGGCAGGGTCTCTGGGAGGTGATTACGTAGAGAGGATGGAGCCCTTATGATAGGATTAGTGCCCTTATGACAGAGCTCAGATCACTTCATCCCTTCCACCAGGTGAGGTGATTGGGTTGTCTATGAATCAGGAAGTGGGTTCTCACCAGACTCAGAGTTTGCCAGTACCAGCCTCCAGAACTGTGAGAAATAAATTCCTCACTTATAAGCCACTGGTTTATGGTGTTCACACTGAGGCAGACAGAGGCCCTAAGGGCATTAATCTTCCCTCGTTTCTTGAAAAGTCACATCAACCTCTGTGAAGTCATGCTTCCCTCCCCTGCCAGATTCAATTCAGTAACATCTTCTGTTTTTTCCTCTTCTATTTCTCCAGACACCAGATTTCCAGAAGCTTCAGACCCCAGAGTAACACTCAGAGCTTTTCTGTCTCACCACTCTCATGAAGAACAGTTTTATCTGATGTCAAGAAGGCAGCATGCCTCGGACAAGTCCTTTGCATCCAGCCACTACATCTGGGACTTGCATTGTCCCGTCACATATTTCTTGTCTGGAACGTTCGTGTATTCAGGCAGGTAAAAAGAAAAGAGTGAAATAAGAAAGGGTGGGCATTTTCGCCGTCTTTTCTCTGTGGTTTTTAGATATCTAGGCCACGCTTTTGGAGATGAGAAGGACCTGTGACATTATTTTACATAGTCAGGGCCCTAACATTTAATGTTGATACTGTGAAACCCCAATAAACCAAGCTCAAAAGCTGACAAGCTACAAATAAGTTGCATGTTTTACAATTCCCTCATTTCAAGAAGCGCATTAACGGAATCATCCAAACACATCCTAAACTCTTTGCCCTCAGACAAAGGCGGTAGATCTGATTGATCGCCAGGCTTCCATAGTTTTTGGCTCTGTGCTCTTTTGCTGTCATTGTTGGCATCGCAGTTGAGTCACAGCTGATGACAAACTTGAATGATGATGCACTGATAAGTGTTCTATCATAAATGAGAACAGACAATAAAACATTAGCTCATTCTGCTGCTAAACGCTGTAGGCAACTTTAAGTGCTTGGTTGTTAATAAATCACAGTAAGGGCAGCACTTGGGAGAACACAGGGGAAGAGGGAAAAGGCTATAGGATGCTGGTGTGATTGCCGCTGGACTTAGAGGGTGAGGGGCCCCAACGTTAGGGAAGGGCTGGGAGAGACCAGAGAAGGTGGACAATGGACCTTGGCCTGGATGAAGGTGCTTCAGGTCAGCGTGAGCCGCTCTCCTTCCGGAAAAGCCTAG
This sequence comes from Bos mutus, assembly GCF_027580195.1. NCBI lineage: Eukaryota > Metazoa > Chordata > Mammalia > Artiodactyla > Bovidae > Bos > Bos mutus. The sequence goes on from NC_091636.1 coordinate 67,031,272, forward strand.
GTCACATCTCAGGGCTCTCTGTCTGTGGCCAGTTTGTTACCAAAGTGGAAAAGAACTGAGTGTCCCGTATGTGAGGAGTGTGTGCTTACATCCAGCAAGAAACCCTGGAGGCACTGGAGTGCCCAGTCTTCACAGCCTCTTCCAGCACAGCTTGAAATCCTTGTGAAAAGGCATACCTATGCTGTTTACACTAAATGTTCTTAATGCCTCTTTGCTGTCTTTTTAAAAAAATTATATTTGTTTCACCGCCTTGGGTCCTAGTTGTGGCACTTGGAATCCACATTGCAGCCCCCAGGCTCTAGGACACTCGGGGTCAGTATCTGTGGCGAGTGGGATCTTTCTGACCAGGGATCAAACCCGTGTCCCCTGCGTTGCAAGGCAGATTGCTAACCACTGGACAGCCAAGGAGCTCACCTTTTTTGCTTATGCATTTTATCTTCCAAGGTGATTTATGTGTACTGCATTTAGGAGATGGGGGATACATTTTGGAAGACCCAGGAGCTCGTTGAAATGTTGCATACTTAAGGAATGCTGTTGGGATACAAGCCATGCATTTAAGAAACGCCCTGTCTGTTCCGACACGGGACTCAGGCGTGGGTTGAACATGTCTCCAGCACAAAGGTCTGAGCGGAGGGCTGCTCTCTCCTGCCCACACACACCCATTGACTGCCGCATCCTTCAGTGGCTCAGCCGAGTATCTGGGCAACTTCCTTAACCTGTCAGTGCACCCAGCCGCTCTTGAAGGGATGTATGGGGGAGTTCTCCTGATGCTAAATAAGACCCCCTTTGCCATTATTAATAATATCACAGGGATTCAGAATGTGAAGCCATTAGAACAGTAATAAAAAGAGAGACTGTCATTATTTCAACCACAGAGCAGAAAACGAGAGGATCTTCTGTAATTGTGGGCGTTTGTAGCTGCCAGACTCCAGCTGGCAGGGAACATGCAGACGACAGCCATCCCAGCAGGGAAAAGGCAGGCCAGCGGAGCCCAAACCCGGGCCTCTACTCTGTCCTATTTGCCCCGAGAAGCAGGATTAAGCTCGGTCTTCCTCTCACGGTTCTGCCTTGACCTCGCTCAGCTGGTTGGAGGGGACATTTTTGCTAATATTTAGAGAGATTTCCTTCAGATCTCTTGCTTTAGTTACCTTTTGAAGCCTATAGTTTCTTTGTCAAATTTATTTTTAATTGGAGGATAATTGCTTTGCAGTGTTGTGTTAGCTTCTGCTGTACACCAACACGAGTCAACCCTGAGTACACATATGTCTCCTCCCTCTTGAATCTGCTTCCCATCCCCCCATTCACCCCCTCTAGGTCATCACAGAGCTGCGTGTTGAACTCTCTATGCAGTACAGTAACTTCACCAGCTGCCTGCTTTACATTAAAAAATGTATGTGTTTCATATCTGTCTTTCTATTGTATTGTGCATGCTAAGTCGCTTTCATTGTGTCTGACTCATTGAGACGCCATGGACGCAGGCAAGAATACTGGAGTGGGTTTCCATGCCCTCCTCCAGGGGATCTTCCCGACTCAGGGACAGAACCCTTGTCTCTTACGTCTCCTGCACTGGCAGGTGGGTTCTTTACCACTGCACCACCCGGGAAGCCTCTTCTGTCGTATTACTATTCATCAAACTGCCCAGGCTATGACTGTGTCTCTATTCACCATGACAGACTATGGGTCCTTCAAAATGTGCCTTTACGATTACAGTTTTAATAAGTAACAGCTGTTATCATGCTTGCTTATTAAGGCTCTAGCTACCTTTCTATTATCAAAATGCTACTTGATTCAGGAGAACTGCTCTTTTTCAGCAAATCCATTACTGCCTTTGGCAGTTGTTTGACTTAACCATATTGTCTGAAATCCAGCTTTGCCCTGCAATATTCATCTAATATCCGATTTTTAAAACATTTGTTTTTAATTGGAGGATAATTGCTGTACAGTATTGTGTTGGCTTCTGCCGCACATGAACATGAATCAACTGTAGGTATACCTATGTCCCCTCTCTCTTGAACCTTCCCTCCGCCTCCCACCCCTTCCCACCCCTGTAGGTTGTTACGGAGCCCGGTTTGAGTTCCCTGAGTCATGCAGCTAATTTTGACTGGCTACTTTACGTGCGGTAGTGGATGTGTCCACACTGCTCTCTGCATCCGTCCCACCCTCTCCTTCCCTCCCTGTGCCCACAAGTCTGTTCTCTGTGTCTGTGTCTCACTGCCCTGCAGGTAGGTTCATCAGGACCACCTTTCTAGATTCCGTATATGTGCATTCATATACAATATTTGTTTTTCTCTTTCTGACTTACTTCACTCCGTATAATAGGCTCTGGTTTCATCTACTTCATTAGAATCGACTTAAATGCGTTCATTTTTATGGCTGAATAATATTCCATTGTACATAGGCACCACAGCGTCTTTATCCATTCACCTGTCTATGGACATCTATGTTGCTTCCATGTCCTGGCTATTGTAAGTAGTGCTGCAGTGAACACTGGGGTACATGTGTCTTTATCAATTTTAGTTTCCTCAGGATATTCGCCGAGTAGTGGGATTTCTGGGTCGTATGTTAGTTTTATTCCTACTTTTTAAAGGAATCTCCATACTGTCTTCCACAGTGGCTGTATCAAGTTACATTCCCACCAACAGCACAAGAAGGTCCCCTCTCTCCACATCCTTTCCAGCATTGATTGTCAATTTAATGCCAATTTTTGATGACAGCCATTCTGTCAGACATTGTTTTTCATTTCTAATAGGAATTAACACCAATTCTTCACAGAGTCTTAAACAATAGAAGATGGGATAATTCTAACTCATTTTATGAGGCTTATACTACCCTGATAACAAAATCAAACAAAGACATAAAAGAAACTATAGACCTTTATTTCTTATGAATGGAGATGCAAAAATTGTCAGCAAAATATGGGCAAACCAAAGCCAGTGATATGCTACATAGATTACATACCATGATCAGTAATATTGAACCTAGAAAATGAGGTTGGTTTAACACCTGAAAATCAATTAATGTTGTCAATCATGTCAATAGGTGCAGAAAAATTACTGATAAAAGTCAACAAATCAAAAGCTTTTCATGGTAAAAAAAAAAACTCAAAAGACTAAAAATTGAAGGAAACTTTCTCAAATTGGTAAAGGGCATCTATGAAACTCACATATAACATTATGCTTAACAGTGAGACAGTGAAAGCTTTTCCTCTAAGATCAGGAACAAGGCAAGGATATCTGTCCTCATCACTTCTATGCAACATGACACTGGAGGTTCTATCCACCCTGGATAGAAGTATGTCAGAGAATTACATATAATTTATGTTGTTAGAAAAGGAAAAAAGTATCTCTATCTGAAGATGTCATAATCTTGTATACACGAAGGAATCCACCATAAATTATAAGAATAAGTGAGTTTAGGAAGGTTTCAGGAGACAAAGTCAGCATACAATAACCAATTTTATGTGTGTACATTTACATGAACAACCCGAAAATGAAATTAAGGAAACAATTCCATTTATACTAGCATTGGAAAGAATAAAATACTTAGGAAAAATTTACCAGAAGAAGTCCAAAACTTACACTCTGAAAACTACAATACGTTGTTGAAAGGAATTAAAGAAGACCTAACTAAATGGAAAGTTATTCCATGTTCATTGGTCATAAGATTTAATATTGTTAAGATGGAGATACTTCCTGAACTGATAGATTCAACACATTCCTATTACGATCTTAGTGGGATTTTTGCAGAAATTGACAAACTGATGCTATAATTCATATGGAAATTCAAGGTACCCAAGATAACCAAAACAATCTTAAAAAAAAAATAACCACTTTCTAATTTCAAAACTTACTGCAAAGCTAAAGTAGTCAATATAGTACAGTACTGAAGTAATGATAGACTTGTAGATCAATGAAACAAAAACTGTGGTATTGGAGAAGACTCTTGAGAGTCCCTTGGTCTGAAAAGAGATCAAACCAGTCAATCCTAAAGGAAATTAGTTCTGAATATTCATTAGAAGGACTGATGCTGAAGCTGAAACTCCAATAGTTTGGCCACCTGAGGCGAAGAACTGACTCATTGGAAAAGACCCTGATGCTGGGAAAGATTGAAGGTGGGAGGAGAAGGGGACGGCAGAGGATGAGATGCTTGGATGGCATCACCGACTTGATGGACATGGGTTTGAACAAGCTCCGGGAGTGGTGATGGACAGGGAGGCCTGGTGTGCTGCAGTCCACGGGGTCTCAGAGAGTCGGACACGACTGAGGGACTGAGCAAAGAGTAGGACACGACTGAGGGACTGAGCTGGCTGACAGGGAGGCCTGGTGTGCCGCAGTCCATGGGTCTCAGAGAGTCGGACACGACTGAGGGACTGAGCTGGCTGACTGGGAGGCCTGGTGTGCCGCAGTCCACGGGGTCTCAGAGAGTAGGACATGACTGAGGGACTGAACTGGCTGACTGAATCAGAAATAAGAGTCCCTAACTAAACCCTAACATTTTTGGTCAACTGACTTTTGAACAAGGATACTAAGAAAGCTCAATGAGGAACGAATAGTCTCTATCAAATGGCCCTGAGACAACTGGATATTTACATGAAAAAGAATGAATTTGGATCATTACCTTACAAATGTATAAAAGGTAGCTCAGAATGAATCAAAGTTCTAACGTAAGAACCAAAGGCAAAAGCAATGCCAAAAACAGAAGCAACAAAAAGATATAAATTGGACTTCATTACAAAAACACTGTTGTGCTTTGAAAGGTGCAATCAACAAAAAAAAAAAAAACCCAAAATGGAAAAAACATGTTTGCAAATCATATTTCTGATAAGGAAATGTGTATATAATGTATAAAAATATTTGTAACTCAAAAAGAGAAACAAAGGTAAGCAAGCCAATTAAAAATGGACAAAGTATCCAAGTAAAAATTTCTTCAAAGGAGATGTACAAATGACCCATGAGCACATATAAAGATACTCAACTAAAGATAGCCATCAGAGAAATGCAAATAAAAAACCCAGTGAGATATCACATCACTTCATATGCGACAGAAGAGCTGTAACCACAAAGGATGGCAAGAATATTCCAAAATTGTGATGACAGACACACCATGCTGTATATACACAATAATGAATTGTACACTTCATGGGTCCATTGTTCTATATGAGTTGTATCTCAATAAAGCACTTATTAGGAAGCAGAGTAAATACTGGGGAATTGCACCCGTGCTTCATTCCCTTTTACTTTTATCTCCTCTCCATCCTCTGAATTTCTTGCAAATTGTAACCCATTTATTTTAGGACTTAAACGCTATTATTCAACTCTCAGAAACGACTGACTAACCAAAGTTTATGAGGTTATCCTTTTCCAGAGCAGTTACATTTTAAGAGCAGGTTTTTAAAGAAATAAAAGAAGCTTAGCAAACCAGCCTCTGCCATTTAATTGGTGGCAGGTCAGTCACTCACAGAATGATTGTAAAGACACTGGAATGGAAAGATAGTTTCTCAATGCACGCACTTGGTCTGTAACGTCAGCTCTATCCCAGAAAGAAAGAAACCCAAGTGTCCTTTGCTAGAACCATGAGTCGTTTTGAGTGGTGCCAACTAGGTCCCAGTGGGTGTTTGGGGACGTTGGCTCACTTCTTTGTCACCTACAGTATCTACCCTCTAGAGCTTGGTTGACTCGTCTCCTGGGAGGACTCTTTGGGTTGTTCTGGTCTTTCTTCCCAGCCCCAGTTCCCCAGAAGGACAAGATCCACGTCTGTGTGTTTGGGATCAGAACAGACCTGGGGCTGAACCCAGCGCTGATCCTAGCACCGGGGAAGGCAACCTTCTCCCTGAAGGCTGCTCTGTCTTTGAAAAGACTTGGAACATCCTTCGGTCCTACAAGAACATAAAAATACACTAAAATTTATGTCTTTGTTGCTTTTTTGTCTTTTGAGTACTTAAACGCTTGAACGAACTTTTATTTATTTTTTTTAATTTATTTATTTTAAATGGAAGCTAATTACTTTACAATATTGTAGTGGTTTTTGCCATACACTGACATGAATCAGCCATGGGTGTATGGACTTTTAAACCTAGCTGTCTTGCATCATCAGCCTCTATTCACTGCCCCTGCTGCGGGGCTATAGCCCATGTTCTGGGAGAGCTGATGCCCCCTGGTGGACCCCATCTATCCTGCAACTCTGAGGAGCCAGTTGCTGTCTCACCCTGAGTGGACATTCCTAGGACCCTGGCTTAGGGTGCCTGTGAGCCTGTCACTTCATTGCAAATAAGCGGGGCAACAATGGAAACAGTGACAGACTTTATTTTCTTGGGCTCCAAAACCACTGCAGATGGTGATTGCACCCATAAAATTAAAGGACACTTTCTCCTTGGAAGAAAAGCTGTGACCAACCTGCTGCTAAGTCACTTCAGTCGTGTCCGACTCTGTGCGACCCCATAGACGGCAGCCCACCAGGTTCCCCGATCCCTGGGATTCTCCAGGCAAGAACACTGGAGTGGGTTGCCATTTCCTTCTCCAATGCATGAAAGTGAAAAGTGAAAGTGAAGTCACTCAGTCGTGTCTGACTCTTAGCGACCCCATGGACTGCAGCCTACTAGGCTCCTCCATCCATGGGATTTTCCAGGCAAGAGTACTGGAGTGGGGTGCCATTGCCTTCTCCAATGACCAACCTAGACAGCATATTAAAAAGCAGAGGCGTCACTTTGCCAATAAAGGTCCATCTAGTTAAAGGTATGGTTTTTCCAGTGTCATGGATGGATGTGAGAGTTGGACCATAAAGAAAGCTGAGCACCAAATAATTGATACTTTTGAACTGTGGTGTTGGAGAAGACTCCTGAGAGTCCCTTGGACTGCAAGGAGATCCAATCAGTGCATCCTAAAGGAGATCAGTCCTGAATATTCATTGGAAGGACCAATGCTGAAGCCGAAGCTCCAATAGTCTGGCCACCTGATGCAAAGAGCTGACTCACTGGAAAAGACCCTGATGCTGGGAAAGATTGAAGGTGAGAGGAGAAGGGGATGAGATGGTTGGATGACATCACTGACTCAATGGACATGAGTTTGAGCAAGCTCTGGGAGTTGGTGATGGACAGGGAGGCCTGGCGTGCTTCGGTTCATGGTGTCGCAAAGAGTCGGACATGACTGAGTGACTGAACTGAACTGAACTGAAAGTCACTTTTATAGGAAGGAGCTATGCCAGAAATCTATACATAGTGAAATCCCAAGTGGTCTCCTAGGTGACATGGCATTCCAAGCAGTCCCCACTCTGGAACATTTCTAACACGGAGTTTAGAAGTCCATGGAGTCGAAAAGAGTTGGACACGACTGAGTGACTGAACTGAACTGAACTGAACTGAGCCCAGAGGAAGGAAATGCTGAGGCCTCCTTTCCTTTCTCATTTCCATCTGCAGAGCATATGACAGCAACAACAAAAACACGCAGCAAAGACCTAAATTCCCTTGATGCCTTACAAATAGCAAAGAAAGAATTTTTTTTTAAAGCATCAGAGAACTGAAGACCAGTATTTGACTCCTACCTGGGCTTACAGAAAGCCTGATCTCTTCCCAAAGAGAAGGTCTGGGACTTTCTAGGACTGCAGGGTGGTGGCCTGTCCCCCCATTTCTGGTCAAGCTTGCCCTTCACTGACCATTTTTGCTCAGTGTAGATTTCTTGGGATATTTCAAAGGGAAATTCACATGAAACAATTGATGAAACAAAACTGTTCAGATGTTCATGGGAGCTTATCATGTAGCCTGCATGCTCAGTCGCTTCAGTCATGTCCAACTCTAGGCAACCCTATGGACTGTAACTCACCAGGCTCCTCCATCCATGGGATTCTCCAGGCAAGAGTACTGGAGCGGGCTGCCATTTCCTTCTCCAGGGGATCTTCCCCACCCAGGGATGGAGCCTGCATTTCTTGTGTCTCCTGCATTGGCTGGCAAGTTCTTCACCACTGTGCCACCTGGGAACCCACGTATCATTGAGAAGCTTTGCCAGATGGTGAATGGTTACCTTGTAACAAATCAAACTTAGAAACACATCCTGGCAACACTGGGAAGACACCAGCAACGCTGAGAGCTGAGGCACAACCGTTGTTAAGGAGCCTCATTTTCTGCCTTTGAAGTGATGGAGGGTGTGGCAGACGAGCCCGTTTGCTCGGCAGAACGAGACTGTATTTTTATATACTCTGTGTGTAGGAATGTGTAAATATAGCTTTACGGAAGAGAGTCTTGGGAGCAGGAGGCTTACTAAAACTGGCACTTTCTCTTCACTTTTCCTGAGAAGAAAATAGACATTTGATGCATACTTGTATCTTCTTCGGTCACAGATGCTTGCTGAATCTCAGTCAGCTCTTCACACTATGGCCGCCCCTTAAATATCCCCTGCCTTAGTCTGTTGGGGCTGTTATAACAAAAATATCTCAGACGAGGGGGCTTATAAACAGCAGAGGTTTATTTCTCACAGTTCTGGAGACTGGACGTCCAAGACAGCGCGGGCAGATGCCATGTCTGGTGAGACACCCCCGCTCCCTGCCTGGTCTGTGGGCGGCCATCTTTCCTTGCTGTGTCCTCAGGGGTCTCTCTGGGCTCTGATTTCACAGGGGCTCTGATTTAACTTATCAGGGCCCCATCCTCACCATCTCTTCACATCCCACAGGTCCCACTTCCTAAAACCTTCATTTTGGGCATTGAAGTGAGGGTGAAAGTCTCTCCTTCATGTCCGAGTCTTTGAGACCCCATGGTCTATACAGTCCCTGGAATTCTCCAGGCCAGGATACTGGAGTGAGTAGCCTTTCCCTCCTCCAGGGGATCTTCCCAATCCAGGGATTAAAGCCAGGTCTCCTGCATTGCACGTGGATTCGTTACCAGCTGAGCCACAAGGGAAGCCCAAGAATACTGGAGTATGTAGCTTATCCCTTCTCCAGGGGATCTTCCCAACCCAGGAATCAAACCCGGGTCTCCTGCATTGCAGGCAGATTCTTTACCAACTGAGCTATCAGGGAAGCCTTCAACATGTGAAGGTTGAGGGAACACAGGAATTCAGTCTCTTGTACCCCTTCACCTCTGCTTCCTGTTGGTGAGGCTCCACTCACCTAAAGGAACAACTTCAGGCTGATGGTCATGCGCTGTGTGATCAAGACTCCTGCAGCGGGCCTGGGGGACTTTAAGGAATAAACGTGAGCTGGAATTAAATTGTAAAGTCCAGTTCATCTCCATCCTCTTCAGCCACCTCTACAGTTGTGTTTCTGAAAGCTCACATAATATTGCTGCTACTTCCAAATGGAAAATTGGATTTTCTATAATACTCCTCAGTTTTCACATTGATTTTTTCATCGCTGCTAATACCAGATTAACAAATATCAATAGCATGAATAAAAAATAATAAATGTGCAGCGTTCTGTAAAATATTCAAAGTAGTGTATATAGAGTGTATGTAACACTCACAAATTATTGTGAGTGTTTATCTCACAACAATTTTATCTTATCCCTAAAGGACAGTATTCCTCATTTTCTCACTAGAATCAGACCCCAGCAGCATCTTGATTCTTTGACAAAAGCTACTTTCATGAGAAATACACTCGGAACTGGGTCCTGCATTTAGTACAGCAGAAGAGTAGGTTTGGAGTCAAGTTCAGAGTTCAGTGACCCCAAGCCTGCATCTTGGAGGATGGTCTGAAAAAAACCTCTCTGGTTGGAACATTTCCAGTCATTACTTTTCTTTACAGAGTAGATATGCTAAGCGTTTAAAAATTAGTGGTTCCACAATTGGTAGATTTTCCTGGGGTAGACACTCATGGTTTCTTGGTCTTCTTTGCCTTGAAACAACTTCATTTCCCTGTAGGCATCTGTCCACCAGGCTTCCACCTCCCACGGCCCACCCTCTTGTTGAAAAGACAACACGTGAATCTGTACTTCATAAAACTCTGTAATTATATCAGCTTCATTTTTATATTATTACAATTGCCCACAACAATCCTTCCAATGTGCTTCTTTTCTAACTAAGTTATTATGAATCTGTCAAAATGTGAATTGAGTTATATCTTGCAACACAGCTGTCATCGCATCTTTAAAAGGTGTTCTCTGCAATTGTTTTTGCCCAGAAAGCACATGTGTAAGAGAAAAGAGTGGAGACTGGATTATGTGATAATGCAGTCATGTTGATGTTCAGACTATGCCTCCAAGCCAGAGACCTTGTGGCCAGACTAGTGCTTGCTGTTGCAACTGCACAGCCTGACACCTGGACCTCACAGTCTGATGACTCTGTGAAACATCGCAGTTTTACCTCTCAGGAGGCACTGGGGTCAGAGCAGCTGGTGTGATCCAGGACGTACGATGCTGTGGGTGGAATCGAATGGAAGGTGGGTCCAGATCTTCTGAGTCCATATGTACACCCCTCACCATTGCCATGGGCTTCCCTGGTAGCTCAGATGGTAAAGAATCTGCCTGCAATGCAGGAGACCTGGGTTTGATCCCTGAATCTGGAAGATCCCCTGGAGGAAGGCATGGCAACCCACTCTAGTGTTCTTGCCTGGAGAATCCCATCGGCAGAAGAGCCTGGTGGACTATGGTCCATAGGGTCACAAAGGTCAGACATGACTGAGCGACTAAGCATGCACTCACCATAGCCATGGTGGGAAATGCCAAAGTCTCTTGAAAACTTGTGTTGAAACTGCCATTTGGGAAACTTGATTACCCCCATTTACTCAAGCCTGGGTAGTCTGTGGAGAGATTTCTTCCCTCTCCAGGTGTATTTCCAGAGAGATCCAAACCGTTTCCCAGACACCTAGCATATGTATGGGTTGCTGTTTCCTACTCCAGGGGATCTTCCCAACCCAGGGATCAAACCCACGTTTCTCTCACCTCCTGTATTGACAGGCAAACTCCTTACCCCGGTGCCATCTGGGAAGCCCTGGGTGGGTCTATCAAAGCAGAATCTTTGATTTGTAACTGAACCCAGGAGTCTGATATCCAGTGTGCCCCTCTTTTCTTGAATGAAGCTTCTGGACACCTGGTGACCCCACTTCTGCTTGAACACTCTGCTTTTAAAGACCAATCAGCTTCTGATAATGTTAAATTAACCCCCACATATGGAGCACTCCACTGCCCTGGGCAGTCACTTCTAGAATCCTACTCAGTTTGACAAGGGTCCTCCTGTACAGTGGAGCCAAGAATGACCCAGGGCTCTGGGAGTGCCATCTGCCACCCAGGGTCTGATCCCCACACTGCGCCCCCCAGTCATGGGTCTGGTCTTGTGCCCACAAGTCAACCCCTTTGAGAGCTGCCCCTTCCGCTGCTGTTCCTTCCATGGGGTTGTCACGTCTGCTGCCCCTGACCGAGCAGTCTGCTTCCACTCTGGACTTAGTGACTGATACCCAGCTCAGCTGCCATGGGTCTCTCCTTGGTTTCTTTCACTTGGCCAGATTCCCTTGTTTGAGTCTCTTCAGGATGTTGTAACAAAAATGCTATAGTCAGGATGGCTTATAAGCAACAGAAGTTTCTTTCTCACTGTCTGGGAGCTGGAAGTCCATGATCAAGGTGCCAGCAGATTTGGAGTCTGGTGAGAACCCGCTTCCTGGCTCACAGCTGCTGTCTTCTCACTGGGTCCTTGCAGGGCAGACGGGGTGAGGGAGCTCTCTGTCCTCCGTCATAAAGGCTACCCCATTCAGAGAGCCAACTCACTGGAAAGGACCCTGATGCTGGGAAAGATTGAGGGCAGGAGGAGAAGGGGGAAACAGAGGATGCGATGGTTGGATGGAATTAGAGTACAGACCTTATCCCTTCTAAGGTGCTTAGGGGTCCCGTGAGGAGGGCACAACATTCTCCAGAGATGATACTATTGTCCCTGAACATGACTGTAGTCAGTTGATGGGATAAATCATCTTATGTTCTCTTGCATGTCTAATTCCATCCGGCATCTGCTTCTCAGCGAAGTCATAGGCATTCAGATAGCACTTGAAGCCACAGAAAGAGGAGATATTAGTGGCCCTCGGAGAGAACAGGGCTCAAGCCTTAGCCAAGAAGATGAGGAGCAAATGCAAAACCAGAAATGCTCCTATGGCCTCTGCTGTGGAATTCCCGAAGACTTTGGGAGTTGGAGGCAGGCACTGGTAATCTTGCAGATGGGGCTGGGGGGTATCTGGACACAGAAAGGGTGTTGGAAAATCTGCTTTAGAAGCACTTAGACCCATAGAGCCCCTCCCCTTTCCTGCTCAGCAGAGGACTGGAGTTCTCCATCTGCACTGAAGAGCACTAGACGTAAGTCAGAAGGAAGCCACACTGAAAACAGAATCAAGTGAATGCCCACTCCCCGAGCAGAGAAACCAGATCCTCCCACATCCCACAGTCAGCATGCTGGTGGCTGACTTCATGCGCCCAGCCAGCAGACCGGAAGATCTTTCCAGGGGAACTTGACTATGGCAACTCCTTGACTTAACCAGCCTGAGGTCAAGCCCACTACTCTGCAAGCCATGCTCATACAGGGTTCCAGGCCCTGTTTTAATGTCTCATTCTCCAAACCACACAGACATCCACGGCTCAGGACACATGGGCAAAGGACCTGTCACGAAACACAGAGAGCAAACAGAATAAGCAAACAGAAAATAAGGAGCTCGGAGGACACACACAACGCCAAACAGGGGGAAAGTCTTATAATAAAATCCGTATGTGTGTGCATGCTTAGTGACAACTGTGTCCAACTCTTTTGCAGCCCCATGGACTGTAGCCTGCCAGGCTCCTCTGTCCATGGAATTCTCCAGGCAAGAATACTGGAGTGGATAGCCATTTCCTTGGTATCTGTCTGTATTTTTCAAAAATATAGCTATGTTCTGGCCTTAGAATACCATTTCTCATAGACAAACCAAGGGTCCCCAGAGAAATAGCAATTTGAGGGCTCAGGCATGAAACATGCAACGTAATATTAAATAGGCCTGTCACCCTAGAGAGTGAGGTAGCTGCTGTAGATGGGCAGGACCACATTTAAATAGCTCAGTGGTAAAATTTAACTCAGGGGCCCTCACTAAGCCAGATGGGAAAATCTGAGTATCAATTGAATAATAATTGCAATGGACTGAAACACATCCAAAGTGCTTTGTGAGCATTTTAAAAGAAAATGCTCACTAATCACAGTTGGAGGGTGCTAGAGAACCAACTCATTCTTTTGAAAACTGGTAAATACAGGGAGAGTCAAATGTCCATCCTGACTCTGCATGTAAGCTGTGTTGTTGGTCTTCCAAATAGGAGGAGGGAAAACTGTCCATGTAGAAATACTCCAGCTAATAAATGAAGGCAGAATAATAGGATTAGAACACCACCATTTTGTCAACCCTTATGGCAGAAAGTGAAAAAAAACTAAAGAACCTCTTGATGAAAGTGAAAGAAGAGAGTAAAAAAAGCTGGCTTAAAGCTCAACATTCAGAAAACTAAGATCATGGCATCTGGTCCCATCACTTCATGGCAAATAGATGGGGAAACAGTGGAAACAGTGGCTGGCTTTATTTTTCTGGGCTCCCAAATCACTGCAGATGGTGACTGCAGCCATGAAATTAAAAGATGCTTGCTCCTTTGAAGGAAAGTTATGACCAACCTAGACAGCATATTAAAACGCAGAGACATTACTTTGCCAACAAAGGTCTGTCTAGTCAAGGCTATGGTTTTTCCAGTAGTCATGTATGGATGTGAGAGTTGGACCATAAAGAAAGCTGAGCGCTAAAGAATTGATACTTTTGAACTGTGATGTTGGAGAAGACTCTTGAGAGTCCCTTGGACTGCAAGGAGACCCAACCAGTCCATCCTAAAGGAGATCAATGCTGAATATTCATTGGAAGGACTGATGCTGAAGCTGAAACTCCAATACTTTGGCCACCTGATGTGAAGAACTGACTCCTTGGAGAAGACCCTGATGCTGGGAAAGATTGAAAGCAGGAGGAGAAGGGGATGACAGAGGATGAGACGGTTGGATGGCATCACCGACTCGAAGGGCATGAGTTTGAGTAAACTCCGGGAGTTGGTGATGGACAGGGAGGCCTGGCGTGCTGCAGTCCATGGGGTCACAAGGAGTCAGACATGACTGAGTGACTGAACTAAACTGATTCTTTCAACCCAAGAGATGAAAAGATCAAGTTACTGATCACTAATCTAAGCCTGAGACATGGCACAGTTGGTAAAGAATCTACCTGCCAGTGCAGGAGATGCTAGAGACACGTGTTCAATCCCTGAGTCAGGAAGATCTCCAGGAGAATGCAACGGCAACCCACTCCAGTATTCTTGCCTGGAAAATCCCATGGACAGAGGAATCTGGCAGGCTACAGTCCATGTGGGGGTCACAAAGAGTCAGACATGACTGGGCACACACACACACACACACACACACACTCACACACAATCCATGCCCACACCCCAAGATGAAAGACAACCAGATAATCCATTTTGAAGACCACAGACATATTTGAAGTGATCTTGTGGGGAGAAAAAAGCAAAAACTTGATCAAATCTCTATTTATCAGTGGGCAAGAGGGCAAGGTTTCAACCAACAAAATCCAGACTCTGGGAAACTCCACAGCGGAGGTCCCCAGCTTCCAGGATCTAATGCCTGGTGACCTGAGGCTGATGTGACATTAACAGAAGCAAAGTGCACAGCGAATGTGCTGCACCCGCGTCTTTCCGAACCAGCCCCTGCTCCCCGTGCATGGAAAAACTGGCTTTCATGCAAGCAGTTCTTGGTGCCGAAAAGGTTGGGGACCGCTGCTCTATAGGACAAATGTCATTTTCTTTGACAAACTGAGAGGAAACAAACAAACGGAAGATGAAGGGAGAACTTACCAATTAAAGAAATCTCGAGAGACATTTCAAATCCCTCCCCGCTTAGTTGAAGGTCTCCATCTCTCTGACTGCAAGGTGGAAATGGAGGTCTCTGGCAGGACGTGTATGATCTCTGCTCTCAAGTCCACCAATATCCTGGTTACAGCATCACCTGAGAGCTTGGACTGCAGCCTCAAACGTGGTCTCGAGTACCTGAGGTTGCTGGCCGACTTCTCCTGGATCCTCATTCCTCTGTGTCCTCGCCTCCTGCCTGCCCCTGGAGCAGGTGTGCAGAGTAACTCACAGCAACCCGCCTTTCCTTCTCTTCTTCCTCATTCTGTTTTCTCTTTAATATATTTTTTTGTCTCTCTCTCTGCCTCCATGCCAGCTCTGTCTCCACTCACATATTGCTCTGCTACCATTTTCTAATAATCAGACCTCCAGAAGCATGGATTCTGCTTTCATTGTGAACAGACTATCAGATAAGCCAAGCTGCCTGCCTTTATAGGTCTAGTGACTTGGCAATGACAGGAAATGAAAATGGGGCAATAAAGACTCAGCTGACATTGGAGTCGGGACATGTGGTCTGTCTGTATCTCTCTTACACCCGTCAACACACATTATTAAAAAAAATAAAGCAAGCTTCATACCCATAAATGACATGACACTTATCATTCAGTTGTAAACAGACATTATCAAGCCAAGTACTAACGGAGTAACAGCAGCGAAGACCCGAGAAGAGGAAAAATATTCTTTCACACACATTTACCTGATTGCTTACCTCCACATAATACGGGAACAAAAAGATTCCCTCAAGGATACTCGACCTCCCAGATTCTGGAGTTCAAACCAAAATTGGGTTAATAAAAAGCTCCTTTTGAAAAAGAAAGAAAAAAAGCATTTTTGACTAAAGGGATGCTGATTGTATTTCATTTCGAACTCTCAAATACTGCAGGAATAAGGAAATGAGGTATTTATAGAACAGAATTCAAATCTCATGCTTTTAATATTGCATACATTTAAATTGATTATGGTACTTCTTGGGAAACTTCCTTCTTCAGAATATTTAACCCCATCCAAAGTAAGCGTGGGTGTGAACTCCCAGTGCAATCAGTGAGGGCAGCAGCAGGAGGGGAAATTCACGACTGTGGTTATATGAGGGGGAATCTCTAAGGGAAGGGTTGAGAGAGCAAGTGCTGAGAAGCTGGAGACCAGCGAGACCAGAGAGCTCTCAGGACTTTAGAGGAAACTGTGCCCCGGGGGTCCATGAGCACCCCACATCCAAGAGAAAGG
Organism: Bos mutus; assembly: GCF_027580195.1. Taxonomy (NCBI): domain Eukaryota; kingdom Metazoa; phylum Chordata; class Mammalia; order Artiodactyla; family Bovidae; genus Bos; species Bos mutus. The sequence goes on from NC_091636.1 coordinate 67,047,362, forward strand.
GCCTGCTGGCATCGCCGGTGCGGGGGGGCAGCAACTGCCTGAGATGCAGAACTGAAACCTGGAGGTAAAAGGTCAGAAACACCCCTGTCTCTTCAGCTTTGCTCTGCTTCCCGATGGCTGAGCCCAACCAGGACCGTACTTCTGAGGCTCAAGTCATGACTGGTGCACAGGCGAGCCGCCTGGGACCACAGCTGGGCAGAGACAGACAGGAAAGTCCACTGGAGAGTGGACACGGCTGGGCTGGAGAGTGGCTAGCACCCAGGGCTGCTCGTCTCTTCCTGAGTGATGTGTCCATGTTTCTCTCTGGACGAAGTTGCCTCGAAGCGTCTGGCTCCAGGGTGTGATATATCTTTCTTCCTTCTCTGACTGTCACTGTTGCTGTTATTCGAGCTTAATGACCTAGCTGGAAAATGCCCAGAGTCACCCGTGTTTTAGATTCAGTGTCCAAACTTGGCAGCATTCGGGTCAAATTTCTGGTTGTCCTTTACTATTTCCATCCGACAGGAAATTAAATCCAGATAACCTTGGTGCAACATGAGCAGGTCTACATGGCAAAAATGTATCAGTTGTCCTGGTTGATTATCACTGAACACAGTGATCTTAGATACAACACTCAGGAACTCAGTCCCTTGACCATCAGCTACCTCATCTGTCAAGTTTACTTCCATTGCACCCCCACAGGGCGCGCACGGGTCACAAACAATCCCAGATTCAAAGAGTTGGCGGTGGTGAGCCAACCAAGGATTCAGATAGGGGAATAAGGGGGTTGCTCCTTTCCCCAGGGAGACCTAGATTGTTACGAGATCTGGGTAGTAGGAAGTTTTATCCTGAGGGTCCAAAGTTAATACATTCCTTAACTTCCAAATGCAAAACCTACTGTGCTTTATTGTAAAAGTAAACAGGGGCTTGCCTGGTGGCTCAGTGGTGACGAATCTGCCTACCAAGGTAGGAGACACAGGTCCGCTCCCTGATCCAGGAAGATCCATGCGCCAGGGAGCAACTAAGCCCACGCCACGACTACTGAGCCCAGAGCCCGGAAACCGAGCTCACAAGCTACAAGCACTGAAGCCGGTGCCCCCAAGCCCGTGCTCCACAACAAGGGAACACGGCGGGGGAAGCCGGTGCATCACAGCCACGGAGTAGCCCCGCTCACTGCAACTAGAGAAAAGCCCACACAGCAACGAAGACCTAGTACAGCCAAAACTAAATAAATACTTTTTTTTTAACAAGTAAACAGGAAAGAATGACCCTTACTAAATGTGCATCAGGGCTAGGTTCTAACCATAACCTCATCCCCTGCTTTCTGTTTTATAGTTGAAAAGATAATCAGCTCGGTGGAGGACGTGAACTGATCACATTGCAATGTCTCCTCTCCCTCTCGGTTCTTTGCTGATTAGCCCAAGAGCCTGTCTCACCACAGCTAGTTACTTCCCTGTTGACAGTCTGGTTCCCTCACCACATCCTCTTCAATGATCCCATTGCTCAAGCCACCTTTTTATTGGTTGAGATGAGACTGATGACGCTTTTAAAATGTGCTTTTTCTTCTGTTTTAAAGGGGATAGGAAGACCCTGGAGGGTTTTGAACCAGAAAAAAAAAGCTGGTACAATCTAATATATGGTTTTAACAAATCACTCAGGCTTCCTCATGATAAATTGCCTAGGATGTTAGCCTAAGACAGTGCATTGGTGCAGACATAGGTGCTGGTGGGCTGGCCTCATCTGAATCCAGGGGAGGTGGTAAGTAGCGGTCATATTTGGTATATGTCTTCAAGACAGAGGCAGCAAAACCCACTGATGGCTTCAATGTGGGGCTTCCAGAGTCAAAGCTATCCCCCAGATATGTGCTCACTTGGTAAATAAGCGTATTGTTGGCTAAAGTGGGGAGCAGGGAACACCAGCAGGAAAAATCAGGAGTTAGTTCTTCCAGACATTTTAAATGGAATATTTCTTTTAGATGTCCAAGTGTGATGTCAAGGTGCATGAGTCTAGAGCTCAGGACCAGTCACATGCGTCTGAGAGTCTGCAATCTTATGAAGCAATTAAGGATCAGGACCAGATGAGGTCACCTAGGGAGAAAATGAGGACTTGAGTTAGAGCAAACTCCAGGAGATGGTGAAGGACAGGGAAGCCTGGGGTGCTGCAGTCCGTGGGGTCACAGACAGTCGGACATGGCTTAGTGACAGAACAGCGAAAACAGCAAGGGAGAAAATACACGGAAGAGAAGAGTTCTTAAGACAGAGCCCACAGGATCGCAAAGCTTAGAAACTGGGAAAACAGAGAACAAGAGGACAAGATGGTTTCTAGATAGTAAGACAGAAAGGAACCCATGTGAGTTTCAGTTTTCTTTTCCTCTAAAAATGGGGTGCTGTGTAGAAAAGCAGATGCTGCAAGACACCTGTGACTCATGCAAATTGTATAAAACAAGTCCAAGGGAGCATCCAGCCAGCGCACCCTCACTGCAGGAGCTCAGCGCTCAGGGTGTGTGCGTGCATGCACCACATACTCACAAGGACCTGACTGCACAGACGTGGGGTCAAACCTCCCTGGGCACACTTTTCCACCTCCAGCCACACAGAAATGAAAACACACGATCCCTGGCAACCTATTCTAAAGATAACCAGGCTGTTTAACTTTCCTGCAAGATCAATTTGACATTTTAATTATGTGTAAGAGTTCAACCAAATATATTACTATCGAATATTTTGACAAGGTCTTTCATCCTATGTTCTCACTAAGATTCCAGGAACCCACTGCTCGACTGTAATTACATAAAATGAGAAAACAAAAAGACAATGAGTGGGCCATCTGCCCACTGAATAATTGGACAGAAGCCTTGGGTTTCTGAGCCCCTGCCTCTTTGGAGAACGTGTTCGTTATCTATGGCTGATAAGGAATTGCCTGATGCTTAAAACAGCGTTTATCGCCCAATGACCCCACAGTGTCCATGAGCCAAGGATCCGAATGTGTACACTTTGGTGCCTCTGAGTCCAGGCCCCTCAAAAGCCTGCATCCAAGGTTCACTTGCAAGCTTTCCCACATGGATGTTGGTGGCCTCAGCCCTGACTGTTGGCCTGAGACCCCAGTTCCTCATATCTGGACCTCCCTGTAGGGCAGCTCACAGCCTGGGAGCTGGCTTCCCTCCAAGCCAGAGAGAGCCAGTGTCCTTGCAGCCTAATCTCGGAAATGACACCCCATTGCTTCCATCTTCTGTATTTGTTAGAAGCCCGCTGTAAAGTCCAGCCCACACTCAGGAGTGGGGACGCTACAAAGGGGATACGATGCGTCCCTCAGAGAGGCTGCTTCCAACCCCCGACCCAGGGAGCTGCACTTCCCGACACAGAGCTGGAAGACGCGGGTGATCTGGGACGCGGATGTTCGGCTATTCCGTGACCACCTTTGGGCTCCGCGCTGCGCACTTCTGGAAACCGGCAGACAATGGGGAATACGCCGCGCTGTTTGCCGCTGCCCGGATCCTTCCTCCTCATCTCTGCGCAATGCCTTTCAACCGAGCAGCCGCTGCGTAGCAGGGACGGAACTTGGCGGTGTAGGTTATCTTAATGAACACTTTAAACGGAGTCTTCACCATCTGTTCTCTCTCCTAATTACAAACCTGCATTCATTTGCAGTTGCATCATTAAAAGTGAAATTCTGGCGAAGTACTCTAAATGCCTGTCGAGCTTGTCTTCTTGGTTCTGTACTAATTTTCTCAGTGGTGATATTCTCATTTGAGGCAAACACACAGAAAACAATATTTCTGTATATACAGTATTCAGATGTATGGATTCCTGTCTTGATTTTCTTCTCTCTGTCTCTGAAACTCTCTGACTGCAAACAGGAATTTTCTTTAAGAAGGATTTTACATTTCAAATTCCCCAAATGTCTTTGGTAATTTTAGCTTGCTTTAGGGATAAGGAAAGGATTTAAACAGAAGCCCTTTAAACAGGAATTAAACTCATTTGCACAATTTAGACCTCCAGATTTCTCCTGTGAGTAGATAAGGCATTTTGCAGAGTTTAACTCTGCAAACATAGTTTTCCTTCTTTGCATCCCCCCCTGCCCAAGGAATTATGCATCAAGATGAACTCTCAGGCAAATCAAGAGATACCAAGAGATATGATATGTAGCTTTTAAAATAATCTGCTCATATTCAAAAGATAGTAGGTGATTTTGCATCTCAAAGGAGGCTGAATTTAAGAAAGGACGGATGCCAATCTTTAAGACCACTGATGTTACTGCATTGTAAGCAGGCAGGCATTGCAGACCTTCTGAATATGCATGACCTGCAAAAGAGCAGTCCCCCTCCACACGTACACACACACACACACACACACACACACACACACACACACACACTGGAATGCTCTCAGACAGCCCTCTGCCTTTACTGAACACAGGGAAGCACAGCTAACACCTGCCCCGCCCACTAGGTGCTGGTGATGGGTGCCCTCTGCCAGTGGGCACAGTTTTGCTGAAGAAATGGTGCATGTATCAGTTCAGCTCAGTCTCTCAGTCGTGTCTGACTCTTTGTGACCCCATGGACTGCAGCACACCAGGCCTACCTGTCCATCACCAACTCCCGGAGCTTACTCAAACTCATGTCCATTGAGTCAGTGATGCCATCCAACCATCTCATCCTCTGTCATCCCCTCCTTCTCCTCCCGCCTTCAATCTTTCCCAGCATCAGGGCCTTTTCAAATGAGTTGGCTCTTCGCATCAGGTGGCCAAAGTATTGGAGTTTCAGCTTCAACATCAGTTCCTCCAATGAACACCCAGGACTGATCTCCTTTGGGATGGACTGGTTGGATCTCCTTGCAGTCCAAGGGACTCTCAAGAGTCTTCTCCAACACCACAGTTCAAAAGCATCAATTCTTCAGCACTCAGCTTTCTTTCTAGTCCAATTCTCACATCCATACATGACCACTGGAAAAACCATGCATGTGTAGTTGTGCCTAGAAATCTCAGTCACGTGGTCCAATGCCTTCTTTAAAATTAATGTGTTTGTTTGTGGCTGCCCTGGGTCTTTGTTGCTGTGCTGTGGTATTTTTCTAGTTGCAGTGAGCAAGGGCCACTCTTGGCTGCAGCGCACGGGCTTCTCACACTGGTGCCTTCTCTTGTTGCAGGGCACAGGGTCTAGTATTTGCAGGACGCTGGCTCTAGAGCAGAGGCTCAGCAGCTGTGGCACACGGGCTTAGCTGCTCCACATCCTGTGGGATCTTCCCAGATAGGGATGGAACTCATGTCCCTTGCATTGGCAGGCAGATTCTTAACCACTGGACCACCAGGAAAGTCCAGGTCCAACGCCTTTTGTCAAGTCAGCAGACGTTTCCAGTTGGTAGATGGGTAGGCACGTGGGCACAGGGCAGCACCTGGTCGGCTGAGTCTGCGCTTAAGGCCGTTCAGCCTGTTTCCTTGGATTCTTCACCTCGGGGACTGTAGGGGCCGTAAGATTCCTGGAGCAGTGATTAGTCCTGTGCTACAGAATTACCCCAGACCCCAAAGCAGGGGTGACAAGTGACAAAGACTCTTGGGGAGAATGATGGTGGAGAAAGAGGTCTTGGGATTCCACACATACCCAAGGCTTTAAGGATCTCCCTTTGGGCCTGATTTGCCCAAATCCCCCACTTTTAATGATGTCACCCCATTACAGAAAACCATATTGTCCTAACGTTCTCAGCCCAGGCCCCTTACCTCCTCCAAAAACCACCTCCTGTCCTGTTGAACTCTGCAAGGAGAACGAGTCCCACACAATTTCAGCAGCATTTGATTTTGCTAAAGTCTGCCTAGAAAATAGTTTCACAAAAACTGCTGGTTAAAGGCTTCTAAATTTCCTGTCATTCTAAGATTCTGGGGTTTTGAAAGGCGAGTCTTCAAATGCAGCACAGTAGTGAGTGCGGGTATAGCCGGAGAATGTTTCAGTGGAAGAACCTTCCAGAAAGAGCATTTGCTGAACAGATGCTAACTAGAGGTGAAGCCTTAAAGCAGGGGATGGTCAGTGAGTCTCCCAGAATTTTTACTCGACTTCTCTTCACTCTGGGTGCTGTGAGAGGCTCCCAAACCCTGGGGTCCTTGCATTCTTGCATGGAATCTGGGCCTTTATACCTGAAACATTGTGAAGGTGGTGCTCTATAGCCTAGAACCTGAGGACAGAAGAGAAGTAATAAGGGTGGCAAAAATTCAGGAGGGGAACACACCTGAGCTTAGGCTCCAGCACAGGAGTTGTCAGCGGAAAAGAAGCTGAAGACAGCGGAAGAAATTGCACATGAAAATGGATGGAAACAACCAGCTACATTCTCTTTGGATCAGATATCATTATTATAATGAGTTTTAAAAATTAATTTGTGTATTTTAATGGGAGGCTAATTACTTTATGACACTGTGGTGGTTTCTGCCATACTTTGACACGAACCAGCCACAGGGGTACATTGTCCCCCATCCTGAACCCCACCCCCCACCTCCCTCCCCACCCCATCCCTCTGGTATGCAAGGTGGCAAAAGAGACACAGATGTAAAGAACAGACTTTTGGATTATGTGATGAGTTTTTTCAAGCCTATTTTTTTGTTATTGTTAGAGAGCAATAATTACTCTTGGTTCCCCATCCAGGGATCGAACCTGTGCCCCTGCATCGGAGGGTGAATTCTCAACCACTGGACCACCAGGAAAGCTCCAAGGATGGCTCTTTGGGGTTTTACCTGTAGCACAACTGCCTCTGCATCGACAGTCTACATGGCTTTCTGGGTGGCCAGGCCGGAGAAGGATTGGTTTGGTGGACACCAACTGTGCTCAGACTCGCCCTGGCCCTGTCTGATTCTGGGTCCCAGGTCTGAGGACGGGGCTCCCCTCTCAGTGAACTGATGGCCGGGAAGCCCCAAAGTCCTTTATGCAGATGCAGCCCTCCAAGCAGCCCTCGGTGTCTCCAGCATCTGCAACACCCACCAGGTCCCAGCGCTCATAGGTGCGGACGTCCAAGGAAGAGGTGGCCTCTCCCAGGAGCGGGGAGTCCCAGTGTCTGTGGCTCCGCAATGAAGTGTCCCTCCCAGGCCGTTCCGAGTGCTTTCCTTATACGCGCATAAATCATTGAGCTACTGAGCTTTTCCATTTGCCTTTATCTGGGCATGCTACCCTCCCTCCCAAACAAGCAAACAAAATTTAAAATAATTACCTCCATAATACAGAGGCTTATAAGACCCATATTCCTTAGAGAGAGGAGAACATTTTAAGATGCAAACAAAAAAGATTACAGTGAATTATCTAACATTTATTTGACAAGTCAACCCTTATTTTCTTTGTTCTGCATGAACTGCCCTCCTCTTTGCAATAAATCATTCACCCAGTAAAAGATAACCATCTGATTATTATAACATGTAAGGTCCATACAGAGCATACTTCCTACAAATGGCTGAAATATGAAAGCTGCGGCTGCAGCAGACTGTCCTTTCAGTCTCCAAGTATCAAAAATAAATGTAAATGTTGAGAAGCTTCACAATTTGCTCACATAAGCCATAATAACGATTTTTTAAAAGTTACATCATCTCTGCAAGACCAGAAATACAAGACCTGGGGTGTGTCTGGGAGACTGTGGGACCTGTATTCTTTGGTTATGAATTGCAGAGGCATTATCTCCACCTGGGATCATGGGAAGAATGGGGGCAGGTTTGGAGAAGCTGACACTGCCAACAGCTGTTCAGTCCCAGGATGTCTGGTTTCCTCCCTCTGATTTTGTGCCGGGGAAGGCGGCCCAGGAAGCACTCAGAATGACAGGAACCTGGTGGGAGAGGGTAGAGGACTATTCAGGAGCCAATTTGAAATTGCAGGTCTTGCCAATTTCTGTAAGTCAGACATGCATGCAGTGAAGTAATCTTTTTCTGAACTCTCCTTAGAAGATTTGAAAAGTATTGCTAAAAGCCAGAGGAATTCATAGCAATATGTAAATTGACGTGATTCCAACCACTCTTTTCATAACAGAGAAGAGGACCATTTCAGAAGACCAGTGAACGGAGACCACTTATCTGGTGAGAGAAAGCGAAGAGGGCTTGAATCCCTCCAGGGTGCACACTGAATTTTTAAGTGTTGTTTTTTGCATCAAATATTAAAATAAGAGAGCTTGAATGGAAGGTAATGGGTAACAATCCCATCATGGGGATGCTACTGTCCTGGGAAAAGATCACACAAGCAAAGGAGAGACAATGAGGAGGTGCAGTGGCCCGTTGTGGCTCTAGCTGCACTTTTCTTATCAAGATTATTGTGTAATTGTGTGTTCTGGTTGTTCAATAGTGTCTGACTCTCTGCAATCCCATGGCCTGTCCCTGGAATTCTCTGGGCAAGAATACTGGAGTGGGTTCCCATTGCCTTCTCTAGAGGACCTTCCCCTCCCAGGGATCGAACCCAGGTCTCCTGAATTGCAGGCAGATTTCTGACCACCCGAGCCACCAGGAAAGCCCTGGTATAATTAGATCCCCCCTGTTCATGCATACATTCTAAATTAGCCTTGACGTCTCTCCAGCATACTGCCATATCGTACACTTCTTCTGTTTCTTTTATTTCCCCAAATCTCTCGAAAGCCACAACAAAGAGAAACTTTATAAATACTTATTGGCTAAGCAAATGAATGGTCTATGCCGAAAGGTCGATTTTAATTACACATCTTGCAATTTGCTCAGAACTCTTGTTTTTACTCAGAACTCTTGTTATGGTGACAAGCAAGAAATCTTTAAATGAAATAAAAAGAAGGAATTCTTATGGGTAAAGAATGATGCAAAATGTGGAAATACTTCCTAGGAAGAAAAAATGTCCATGTTAACATTAGAAGCAGACTTTGTTGTAACCTCTGAAACAAGAGGATTGAATAAAGAGATGTTGATACGTACGTAAGTTCTGTGGTTTCTTTGGTTCTGTGTACTCTTACAGGTTAGTTCAATAACCAGCTTGGATCTTAAGTACCTAAGAAATCACCTGTGTCTGTAGCATCCTCCTGAAAGTTCATAAAGGTATTTAACACTGCTTTTCCAGAGTTTGTGTGAAGCTGAATGGAAGAAACTATCTGGGGTTTTAATTATGAGGAACACATTCTATAATTTAATCTGAAGTTCAGAGATACGCTAGTCTTATTTACAGTTGTAGGTGTTTTACGGCATTCATTTATGATTAGAGATTTTGGATCGCTAATTGGGCTTACCCTGCTGTTATTAGGAGCTCAGCCAGGAAGATACCCTGGGATGTCCCTGCCAATTGTACAGCTGATGACACACGCAATAGAGAATGAGGTCATTGGTCTTAGCCCGCTGTCTGGAGATGGTTCCTGGGGTTGAGTAAAAATTGTTTCTAAACTGTCAGCTTATGGAATCAAACTTCTGCATTTTAATAAGTTGATTCAGAGAGCTGCCCAGACCCTGTTTTACTGAGGCCCATGTATCACTCCTATGAGCAATTATCATCACAGAGGGGTGATTTGACAGAATTTAAACTTTGGGATGAGGCCATCCGTGTTTGAAAGAGTTCTCACTGAGCCACCTCGCCCCGCTGAGCAGTGCCGGCCACGTCTGGGATGCTCCCGGCAGTTAACAGCCGCTCTGTCTCCTGTGTTCTGTACAATAACGCTACCCAGAACACTCAAAATACCATCTGGCCATTTCTATGTCCTTTGTAACACAATGTGCTCTGGGTAGAGGATTGTTCCACATAATGAAAGTAGTTAGAGGTAATTTCGTGGCTTACTTTCTGAAGGATTTTCACAGGCACAGACCCTTTTGAATTATAGACAAAATACCCCAGATTCTGCCAGAGATTCATGCCAGAGAGTTGTCATCCTTATACATCTCAGAGCATTTGTTCTTGCCAGCAATGAATTAATGAGATGATTCCACTCATAATCGTTGAATACTATGAAATAAACACAGAAAATAAAAGAATGATGAGTGAGGGACTTCAGTGTAGAAGAAAAAACAATTTCTGTGGTTTCAAAGCAAGGCCATCTCAGCAGATGAAACCGAAAGAGAGCTCTGGTTTGGCCAACCTTCATGAACAGGGTGGAGGGTGAAAAGGCCAGCCTTGAACTAGACAAGATCGTCTGATCCATTTGTTGGTATTCATTGTCCTTTAGTACTGACTCCATCTCCCTGCTGCCCTCCACTGTGAGCTCCACTTAAGTCAAAGCTTTTGCCCTTTTCCTGTGCTGCTTCTGGCCACCTTATTGGGACCATGATCTTGAGGAACAATTTGAAACCTTCTCCAGGTAATCCATGCGGCTTCATGCCATGCAAAGCTTGTTAAAATAGAAAATCTTTCTCTTATCCTGGAAGAGTGATGTTTCAGGAACTTTAACTTCCTCTGGTGAGCATTGCACCACTGAAATAAATATAGGCAAGATGTTCAAGGTAAAATGCACTCGAATTCCAGCTGGCTTTTAAGAAGCACTGTTTGGGAAAGTTCTTTCACTTCTCCTGACTTCTCTGTTCTTATTCTCATGATCACAGAGGACTTTCTGATTCCAGGAACCCGTCATGCTCTGAATGTCAGGAGGTAAAGACATATACTAACAAATATATATGGAGTCTAGAAAGATGGTACTGATGAAATTATTTGCATGGCAGCAGTGGAGATACAGACATAGAGAACAGACATACAGACACGGAGAGGCGGCAGGTAGGAGAGTGTGGGATGTATGGAGAGAGTAACATGGAAACTTCCGTTACCATATGCAAAATAGATAGCCAGTGGGAATTTGCTGTATGACTCAGGGAACTCAAACCGGGGCTCTGTAACCACCTAGAGGGGTGGGATGGGAAAAGTGGTGGAGGGAGGCTCAAGAGGGAAGGGACATTTATATACCTGTGGCTGATTCATGTTGATATTTGGCAGAAACCAACACAGAAGGCAATGGCACCCCACTCCAGTTCTCTCGCCTGGAAAATCCCATGGACGGAGGAGCCTGGTGGGCTGCAGTCCGTGGGGTCTCGAAGAGTCGGACACGACTGAGTGACTTCACTTTCACTTTTCACTTTCATGCATTGGAGAAGGACATGGCAACCCACTCCAGTGTTCTTGCCTGGAGAATCCCAGGGATTGGGGAGCCTGGTGGGCTGCCATCTATGGGGTTGCACAGAGTCGGACACGACTGAAGCGGCTTAGCAGCAGCAGCAGCAACACAATACTGTAAATAAATGACTCCTCAATTAAAAAAAATTTTTTTTAAGAAAACTGGGCAAACTACTTTTTATTTTACTATATTACTGAGGACATGTAGTCTTTATACTTTCACTGAGTATTCATCTACTTATTAGTTTTAGTTGCAACTAGATGGATACTTTGGGGCTTCCCAAGTGGCTCAGTGGTAAAGAATCCACCTGCCACTGCAGGAGACACAGGTTCGATCCTTGGGTTGGGAAGATCTCCTGGAGAAGGAAATGGCAACTGTCTCCAATATTCTTGCCTGGAAAATCCCACGGACACAGGAGCCTGGTGGGCTACAGTTCATGGAGTCGCAAGTGTCAGACATAACGTAGAGACTGAGTCACTACCACAGATGGAAACTTGGGCAGGTAGATGGCTGCATAGAAAGAAGGATAGAGAGATGGGCAAATAGAGAGATAGACACTTAGATGGGTGCTAGGTATCACAGGTAACGCAGACTGGACATAGGCAAAGTTCCTATTTTGAGAATCCCAGAGATGGAACAAGAGGCTCTCAGGCTATCATGCGGCCATCCAGTTGGCAACATCGGTCAATGCGGAAGCGAGTTTGTGAGGGTCCAGTCCAGGCCATATGCACACACTTAGGGAGTACAAGGTGAGGGAGAGGAATGCATGCTTCCACAGGTGAACTTTCCACTGGTGTGCTTCTCGGCAGAGCCACTTCTCCTCTGAAAAAACGAGAAAACTCTTTCTTACATGATTTCAAAGTAAATAAGTTGGTTTTTTAATTTATCAAACTATCCAATTATATATTAATTATTAAAAAATCATAAAAGCTTGAAGAGTCTAAAATGGCAATTTAGTTTGTTTACCTGCCTCCAGGCAGGACTTACACAAACCAACAGAGTACTCGGTATCCTGCCAAATGCCTATTTTTTGGTCCAAGCAATTAATTTTTTCCTAATTAGTGGTGTTAGCCTAAGACTCTTCTTACAATTAATGAGGGCAGTTGCCAGTGAGGCTGTTCCAGTATCACATTCAGCACATGGAATCCATCAGGGCGGCTCACCATCTTATCCTGAGCTGTGCCATCTCTAAGTAACCACTTGCAACATCTCTGAGCCTGGTGAGCATCTGTTACAGTGGGGAAAAAGAAATCATCTTAAATATGCAGAATTCAGCTTCATTGTTGCTCTTAATTGCTGTCATTTAAAAGCCTTTCCTGTGCCTATACCATGAATGGTATAAGTCAGTTATGCCCAGAGAAGCAAGGATAAGGAATTGTATCCCAGAAATTTGATCCACAAGAGAGAACAAGCAATGTATAAAAAAGCACAACAGTACCAACCCTTGCTGTAGGATACCTTCAATGTGTCTTTTATGTAACTATGAACATCAGTATTCTAGTCTGAAATCTGCTGTTTGTGTATTGTACTTTACTAAGATCTCTTGGTGAACATTGATACACCGAGATGATATTTAAAATCATGATGTGCTCAATCAGCCCAGCCAAATGCCAGTTATTTAGTTTCCATGCAAATTAGATATGGGCAGGTTTCTGCTGTTGGCAAGAGCCATTATTTAAACACAGCAGCTCCACACGCCTGAGCATAAGCATCCAGGGCTCTCGCATGCATGTTTGCAGAGAACACGGACACAGAGCAGCTCTTTTCCAAACGTGAATGCTATACGGAGCCCTTAAATGCAAGACCTACTTAAGGAAAAGTTTCTACAAATCTATTCAGAAGAGATTAGTGTACCGTAACGTTTCTCCGAGGAAGTTTCTCTTGCTAAGAGAAACTTGAAATAAACTAATTTAGCTGGAAGACCAAGCAGAAATGTAAAATGTCTGCTTCCCCCCTCCTCTTCTTCTCCTCTTTCCTCTCCTTCTTTGCTGTCTCCTTTTCCTTCCTTAAACAACACTAAAACAACCTCTAATGATTATTTCTGGGCAAGATTCAAAATGAAGATTTGGCCAATATGCATCACCAGGAGGTTTCAGTGGAAACACTTTATCTTAGTTAACAATCCCTAACAGCCAGGTTCATTCTAGAAGGCAAACACTGAAATGATAACAACAAGAAAATAAACACATTCCAACACCCTTGAGTAGGATCAGAGTAGATTTATGTCAGCATTGCTCCTCTGAGGGGCTGGTTTATATTCCTGTGATGCATGTTTCCTATGAAAGGACCGTCATAAGCTTCTCTGCTCCTCCGCTAGCAGCTTGGAGACACTTAAATCTGATGACACAGAACAAATTGTCTCCAAAAGAGGTTCAAATCATGTAAATTAACTACGGTGCAGACAGAATACAGAACCTCCGTCTCTTGCCAAACCAAGCTGAACGCATCCAGGTTCTATAAAATACGCTGGTATTAACCAGAGAAAGAGAGTGTGGTGGGTGAAGGAGCCTCTTTCTCACTGGGTGGGAAGGGAGGTGTTTCAGCATCTTATTGGAAAGGAAGGATGAAGGCTGTTTTCCTGCAACAGGGCAAAGTCTTCTTGCAAACGGAAGCATTTAGTGGTTGTGTTTAAGACTCCTAGGTGGACGTGTTTTAACTCTGGAGGAAATAGAGGGAAAAAAAAACAAACGCAAAGCAGAGCAATGGAGTCTAGTGCTAAAACCTAGGGCCTCACCAAGAGGGCTTTCAGGGCACACAAGCAACGTAATCGTCACAACCCCTGGTGCTGACTGCGAATTTCAGCAATGTCTTCTTGTCCCCCTCTCTAAAGTGCACTCAGATGTGGGATCCGTTGTTCAGCTCTTCTCTTCACAGCTTCTCGTAGGATGCCAGAGATCTGCTGAGATCCTGAAGACTGGCCCTGAATATGTAGAAACTTTAGTTTTAGACTTTAAATGTTTCAGAGATCTGTAGGTCCCTGATAGAAGTCTTTTAGACATGTTATCTTGCTCTAATCTTGAAAATACAGTATAGTTACTGAGTTCAAGCTTATTCTGCTGCACAACAGGCTGATGGGTGAGAGAGGAGGTGTTGGGGCTGAGAACAGTGGCTTTATTCAGAAGTCCAGCACACCCAGAGATGAGGGACCAGCGTCCTAAAGAACATCCTGCCTGACTTTGGATGCTAGTTTCTCTTATGTTACAAAGACGGAGAGCTGAGGAGGTACAGTGAAAAGGTGACAAGTTACCATGCATTTCTTGGTGCTGGATATGTTAATTTCTTTTTTTCTGCCGCCATTTAAGGTGGGCCCAGTCAGGATATCTCCTGTGACCTAAACAAAGCTTAACACTCAGGGATAGGAGGCAACGTCCCTGGAGGTGCTCCATTATATACACTTTAAGCTATAGGCAGCATTCCTTTAGTGACTAACTTGTAGCAAAAGCAATAAAATACAAGGGTTAAGGTAGAAGAAACAGATCCAATATGGAGTCAGGCTTGTTCTTCCCTATTGGCGTGCCACAGTTCATGCGGTTGCAGAAAGTCAGACATGACTTATCACTGAACAGCAACAAATTACAGTATTAATGTCCCTAGATTGTGGGGGAAAAAATCTTGCCCAAGGATAAGGAAAAGTCCTGGTGCCTAAGGACGCTGGTGTTTTCACTTCACACCCAGACCACCCTGAGTTTGAGGCTAGTCTTTGGAATTTAGTACAGACTTGTACTTGTCAGGTTTGAAAACCAACATTTGGAAGTTAGATCCACGGATTTATCAGAATTCGTATGTAGTGGGGTTGGGTGGCCTGGTTGAGTGCGAACAGGACTTAATATAGAACAAAAGTATTGGAATGGAAATTAGGAGTTCAGAATTCTGTTCTTTCTTTCAAATACTACCTTTTATGTCTCAATTTCTTAAAAATGAAATTGAGTACGGTGGGCGTTCCAGTTATGTCTTCAGTTCAGTCACTCAACCATGTCTGACTCTTTGTGACCCCACGGACTGAACCACGCCGGGCTTCCCTGTCCATCACCAACTCCCGAGTGTGCTCACTCTTAGTTATGTTAGTAGTGCCGACTAAACAAAATATTCACAGTCCAAAAATTGAGGATTATGTTTTATTCAGTGGGAAGTTTTAGGACTGAAGCCCAGGAGGCAGCATCTCAAGTAATCCTGAGAGAACTGCTCTGAGGAGGCCTGGTGAGAGCTAGGATACATAGGAATTTTGCAACAAAGGGCATGTAGTCTGAGCATCAAAAGATTATTGTTAATTGTAAAAGGCAGATAAGTTAAGGAATTTAGCGCTTTTTTATGTATGAGAAGATGCAAAAGTCTGGGCTCATTGTCAGTCCTTTGATCTGCACCTCAGCTGTCTGGGGCCAGTATCCTGTGCTTTCCCATCCTGAGTTTCCTCAGGGCTCACCGTGGGGAGTGGTTTCAGGCTGGTGGCTGCTAGAGGGCAGATATTTTTTCCTTCCCGAGTTCCTGCAGGGCCCACCAACTCATCATAGGCTGAGGCTGCAATATTTGTTAATGACTATGACACCCATTGTTTACTGACATGGCAGGGAATATTCCATATATCACATCCATCTACTAGTCTGGAGAAGGAAATGGCAACCCACTCCAGCATTTTTTGCCTGGAGAATCCCATGGACAGAGGAGCCTGGCAGGCCACAGTCCACGGGGTTGCAAGAATCAGACGTGATTCAGCGACCAAACCACAACCACCAGCATCCACTAATCTATCCATCTGCACGCCCACCCGCTAATTCATTCAAAACTGTGCTCCTGTGCGGCAGCTGTTTCTTAAGCTGCTTTTGTCCAGATAGGTTTGTGTGCTCTCTGAGAAAGGGTCCATGACCCCTGCAGTTTCAAGCAAGGATGGCAGATAACAAACAGGAACACTGAAGAAAAGAGACTGAGAATAAGGGCAGCAACCATTATGAAAAGTCCTGAGCATCAAAGCACAACAGGGCCTAGAGATGTTCCAGGCTAAGGTCCAGACCTCGGGCACACGCTGGTTTACAGTAGCTTCTAACACTCTCTACTGTCAGTGAACAGAGAGATCAATCAGTTAGGAAGAAGAATGGATTAATACATTTTAGAAACAATTTAAGGTTAATTATTTAAACTAAGTTCTAATGATTCTACCAGGTAAGGTCTTTAGAAGATACACAAAGATACCTTCAATTAGCATAAGATTACTTGCTTGTGGTATGCAGTGTATCTATTAGCCTTGCAATCTTATTTCTGTTATTAAATTTCCAGTACAATAGGGGGAATAAGAGCCATGACCCCTGAAAGATGCCCACACTAATCCCAGGAAACTATATGGATATGTTAGGATATGTTGCCAAAAGTAACAAAAGAATCTTTGCAGACAAGATTGAGATTATGGGTTTTGAGAGGTGGGGGGATTATCCTAGATTAGATAAGTAGATGGGATCCAAGCCCAACAACCCTCCAAAGCAAGGAAGTCAGGGAGATGCATCATGAGGGGCACTCGACCAGCACTGATGTCTTCGAGATGGAGGAGGTGGAGATGAGCCGAAGGATGAAGACAGCCTCACAGAGCTGAGGATGGTCTCCGCTGATGGCGAGTGGGAGAGCAAGACCTCAGTCCGACAACCTCAGGGAACTGAATTCTGCAGCCAGTCAGAATAAACAAGTCCTCAGGTGCTACGAGATACGGGGGGTGGAAAAGCAGCCTGTTGACACCTTGATTTTAGCCTATGAGACCATTGTTGGAGTCCTGGGAACAGAAGCCCAAGATGATAAATTTATGATGCTTTAAGCTACTGAATCTGCAGTAATTTATTACTGCAGTGATAGAGGTTGAATTAGCCTGGAAATGTAATGAGTGATTTTTTGTGTGATATCTCCTCTCCCACCACTGGTGAAGAATCCGCCTGCCAATGCGGGAGACCCAGGAGACCTGGGTTTGATCCCTGCATTGAGAAGATCCCTTGGAGAAGGAAATGGCAACCCACTCCTGTATTCTTACCTGGAGAACCCCATGGACAGAGCAGCCTGGCAGGCTACAGTCCATGGGGTCACAAAGAGTCAGACACGACTTAGTGACAAAAAAACAATACACACAGAGCTCTGGGTCCTTAGGTCACAGCTGCCTTCTGCCAAGTGTTTCCTCCATGACTCAGGAGAAAGTGGCCCCATCACTAGTCAGTCCCTGCACTTGATTCTGCTAGTTTAAGGGACATCTTAAAAGGCGCCAAAGTCACCGCCAGTTCTACCACATGCATGATTTCTTCTTTGCAGAAAACAACAGAAATTTGCTGAGGGACTCCCATGCAATCCAGAACCTCTTGGCTTTGGAATTTGTCTTTCATTATTAGCTTCCAGACTTCCAGCTTTTCCAAAAGTAAATGTTATAAACAGATAAAAGAAGACGGATTTCAACCTAACCCTCAGAAAGAATCTTAAACTATGTTTTCAGAAACAGGTAAACTCAGGACATAGCAGCAGCGATAAAAAGTCCAGTTGCCTGCATTTCAGGGTCATATAGGGCTTCACAGGTGGTGCTAGTGGTAAAGAACCCTCCTGCCAATGCAGAGATGCAAGAGATGCGGGTTCCTAAACTCTGGATCAGGAAGATCCCCTGGAGGAGGGCATGGCAACCCACTACAGCGTTCTTGTCTGGGAAATCTCATGGACAGAGGAGCCTGGTGGGTTACAGTCCAGGGGGTTGCAAAGAGCTGAACACGACTGAGTGACTTAACAATAGCAAATATATACACATATGTATATATATATATTCTGGAAAGGCCAAGAGAGAGGCTGATTCAGGGAAGAGACAAGGGTTAAGAAGGAAGTAGATGCTCAGCTCTCCCGCGTGTCCACACACCTGCTCTGGGCAGCGATGCACCAGCTCCAAGCCCGGCCCCTAGTCTGAAAGGCTGTGGGCCTGGGCACCTTCCTTCCCCAGCCTGGCAGGTGAGCGACAACCTTTGGCGGCTCTAACCTGCTACCACGGAAAAGGCAGTGGCACCCCACTCCAGTGCTCTTGCCTGGAAAATCCCATGGACGAGGAGCCTGGTGGGCTGCAATCCATGGGGTCTCTGAGAGTCCGACACAACTGAGCAACTTCACTTTCACTTTTCACGTTCATGTATTGGAGAAGGAAATGGCAACCCACTCCAGTGTTCTTGCCTGGAGAATCCCAGGGACGGGGGAGCCTAGTGGCTGCCGTCTATGGGGTCGCACAGAGTCGGACACGACTGAAGCAACTTAGCAGCAGCAGCAGCAGCAACCTGCTACCAACATGCTAATGATCCTAAAGCCACACCTGTCTGTTTCTAATTACTCAGCTCCTGCCCTGCTCTCCACCTGTGTGTTTATAAACCTCCTGCATTTCCTCTAGGGAGGGGCAGAGTGCAAACATTTTATTTTTGCAATCCAGATATTCACTGTTTTCCATAATTGAGTTTATAAAACATCCCTTTTCACCTCTTCTAAACCTAGGAGAGGATGGATCTATGTGTTTATACTTTAGAAATCACCCTGGCAAGGGGCAAAGAGCTGTCACTTCTTAAATTTCATTACACTTGATTATGTAAATCATCTAATCTCATTAGTAAGCTTAATAATTCTTCCTCCTCCCTTCACTGTTCACTCCATAAGGCAAGCAAATCATGTGCTTATAATTTTAATGTAATGTCAATGATTTCAATTTCAATAAAATTACCATTTCAATTGTATTCTCAGTTAAAACAATTGGGTGCCATAGCCAGTTCTGTGAAGCATGCAAGAATTTAAAACTTCAGCATCAATAGTTAGGGATGATAAATAGGTCTCATAAACCCCCATCCTCTGTCCGGTGATTCGAGGTTCTTCTGGGATGCGCTTTCATGAAGAAGGCAGGAAAGGAGACGAAATGGGTATCAACACCCTTGCCTTCTACCAGCTCTGTACCCCTCCTCCTCAGGGTGTAACCCAGGCAGCAAACTGATGACCTCAGTGAGGTTGTCTGGAGGGCCTTGCTGCTGCCAAGATGTGTCCGAGCTGAGGGTTCCCTAAGGAAATGCTGAGATGCAAAACCATACTACTGCTGGCCACTGTGCCAGTCACTCAGGGATAATGGATAAACCACCTCCTACTCAAAATAAAATAAAAAGAAAATGCATTCAAGCCTGAATTGAGAAAGCCACTATGAAGACATTTTCTACCCTTTTCGGAGCACACTGATGTACGCCAATAGTCCAGGAATCATAATTTATCAAAAAGAGCCAGGAATATATATGGCCAGTCTGCAGACCCTAAATTGCTATGAAAACCTACAGCCATGAAGAACAGAGAGGAATGGATCAAAGTATTCGATTTTCCTTTCCATAGCAAAGGCCATAATGTGTGGTTTTACATAAAATGCCCCAAGTTCACTAAGGTTAGTACTCATTAATAAATGGCATGGTGTTGAAATGTCTACAGCACATTTTGAATTTCACATCAGATTTAGGTTCAATAATAAATGAACATTTTGACCTCTGCTTTGAAGGTACACAAAGTGATCTAGACCATATGAGCATCTATCTCAAAGAATACATTAAAAATTGATTCCCATTTCAAAACATTATTTTCTATAATGGATGTTGTCAGATGCTGTGTTTTTTGCTGTTAGATTTCACACATAAATGTCATAAAGTTTCAGAAATTGCTCTTTTAAATGTTACTCCTTCCTAGGCAACCAGATACATTTTTTTTTAAAGTAGATTTTTTATTGGAAAAACATTCATATTTTTAAGCTGTTCCAAATCTGCTGGAATTTCTGAATTTTACTTTGTAAGCTATGATTGATATTTAGAAATCTTTGCTGGGTTTTCAGGATGCATTTGGCCTTCATCACCAGGCATTCTGCTTCACAATTAACCTAAATGAGATGTGAATCTAATTTGGTACATCAGCATTCCAGCCTGAAAATGGTTCCTGGGCCCCTCATCTTCCAAGTATCCATCCTGAAGCCAGAGACACATGCTGGCCCTATTTGTATAACACTGTTGCTTTCTAAACCAAACTGGAGCCTTAAGGTCTGAGAAGCATAAATGTTCCCATGGCAACTGGGATGGCTGGTTTGAGAAAACACAGGACTGATGAGAAAGCCCAGAATGAAGGGCACTGGAAGAGCATCCACCATCCAACACAACTGGTCTGGAACCCCAGGTGTGTGCACACGTTCCCCTGCTCCTCTTCATCCCCTCTTGCTTTCATTCTTACTCCTGAATGTTTCTTGAGTCTGAATTTATCCAAATCGTTCTAACATGATCCATTTTTTCAAAGATACAGGAAGGAACATGGACAGCCCACCCCACCCCCAGGAGTGGTTCATTTATTCTTTCTTCATTCAGTTGTTCATCCAAACACACAATTTACTTATTCACTCCGTGCCTATTTATTGAGTATCTGCCGTGTGAGTGTGGCATTGTCTTAGATGCTGGGGAAACAGCAGTGCCCAAGGCGGGTTCACATCCCTGCTGTTTATCAGCTCATGTGCTTAGGCAGTGAGTGTTATGGAAACTAATAAAGCGTGAGAGACAGAAATGGCGAGGAAGGGTGTGGAGTCAACATCCAAAGGGGTAGGCTGGGACAGGCAGCACACACAGGTGAGGAAGCTACACGAGAGGGGCGTGAAGTTACCCTAAGGGGTCGGAAGACCAGTGCTCGGCCTTCACACAGAGCTGGGACGGCATCTGCTTCCACCACGTGGACTCGAGAGCCACATGGTACTAGTGGTAGAACTTCCACGGCACAGGAGGAGGGGTGGCCAGAAAGAGTATTTGAAAGAATAATGCCCAAAAGTTTTCAAAATTTAATAAAAACTGTAAATTCACAGATTTGAGAGGTTCGATGAATCTCAAGCAAGTTACACAAAGGCACGTAATACCCTACTTGCTCAAAACCAGCAATGAAGGGAACATTTTTTAAAAGCAACCAGAGAAGGAATAAGTCACGATACATAAAAAGCTACAGTTAGGAATGTCAGTGAGCTTCTTATCAGAAACAACGTGACCGAGAAGATAGTGGAACATCTTCAATGTGCTGAAAGGAAACAAGGAGCTACGCACTTTTCGAGGGGGCTGTACCACACAAAACACGTTTCATAAACAGAGGAGAGCTTTGACTTCCACAAAAGCTGAGGGAATTCACGGCAAGCAGATACGCGCTACAAGAAGCGCTCAACACGTTGTCTTAGGATGCACGGAGATAAAGCCAGATAGAAGTATGAATGCACGAGAAGGAAAAAAGAAATGGCAACTTCCTGTGTAAGTGTGTAATGTATTTTCCCTCATTATTTAAGTCTCTATAAGAGATGACTGACTCCTTCAGTAAGAGTAGCAGCAATGTAGTGTGGAGCTTGTTCTGTGGGAAAGTAAAGCATGGTGGTCATGGCACCGGTCGTGGGGGGGAGGAACGACAGCAGGTTCTTGCAGGATGCGTGTTAGAACACTAGCTGAAGGGAGCTAAATGATGAGCTAAAGTGTACACTGTGGCCACCTGATGTGAAGAGCTGACTCATTGGAAAAGACCCTGATGCTGGGAAAGATTGAAGGCGGGAGGAGAGAAAAATGACAGAGGATGAGATGGCTGGATGGCATCACCGACTCAATGGACATGAGTTTGGGTAAACTCTGGGAGTCAGTGATGGGGAGGCCCGGTACTCTGCAGTCCATGGGGTCGCAAAGAGTCAGACATGACTGAGTGACTGAACTGAACTGAAAAGTGTATTCTACTAGCCTGATTAGTTATAGCTAATAAGGAAATAAAGTGCAATCAACAAAAAGTACTTAGGTATTTCAAAAGATGGCATAAAATGAGAGGAAAGAGAACAAAGAACAGATGGGAGAAATGAAAAGCAAATAGCAAGATAACAGATTTCATCTTAACTATATCAATGATCTCATCAAATACAAATGGTCTAAACATCTTATTTCAAAGATAGATTGTCAAAGTGAATTTAAAAAGCAAGACTCAACCATATATTATCTACAAGAAAAAAGCTTTAAGAAGACACAAGAGGGTAAAAAGTAAAAATATGGAAATATGTATACAATGCTAACACCAATTAAAAAAAACTAGGGGTGGCTATACTGATACCAGAAGAAGCAGATTTTAGAGTAAAGAATGTTGCAATGAGTAAATAAAATCATTTCACAAATATAAAAGGGTCTGTTGATTAAGATGGCATATTAATTCTAAATGTTTATGCATCTAACAGCAGTATTTCAAAAGACATGAAATAAAATCTAATAAGATTATGAGAAAAATAGAGACATACACAGTTATAGTCATAGACTTTAATAGCACTTTCTCAGTTCATACAAACAATGGGCTTCCCTGATGGCTCAGCTGGTAAAGAATCTGCCTGCAATGCAGGAGACTTGGGTTCGATCCCTGGGTTGGAAAGATACCCTGGAGAAGGGAATGGCTACCCACTCCATGGACTGTGTAGTCCATGGGGTCAGAAAGAGTCGGACACAACTGAGGGACTTTCACTTTCATACAAACAATAGACATAAAATTAGCTATGAGAAAGGAGATTCGAACAAAATTATCAATCAATTAGCATAATTGACTTTTACAGACCATTCCAACCCACAATAGCAGAACGTGGACCTTTACCAGGATAGATCACATTCTGGGCCTTAAAACAAGTCTCAATCAATTGGAAAAGATTTAAGTCCCACCAAAGTTGTTCTCTGGCCACTGTGGAATTGATTTTGAAACCCATAATGGAAAGACCTAAAGGATATGAGAACGCCAACTCCTTGGATACTTAGTGGACGAACATGCAAGACTGAAGATGTAGGAACAAAAGCTGTCAGCTAGAAGCCTGTCTGCCATGTTCATGCGGAACCAAGAAGGACGATGCGGCTAGTGTGTGGGGAGAAGAGAAGAAGTAAAAATATTATCTGAGACGTAGTGAAGTTTTCCAGGTGGCGCTAGTGGTAAAGAATCCACCTGCCAATGTAAGAGACGCAGGTTCGATCCCTGGGTCAGGAAGACCCCCTGGAGGAGAGCATGGCAACTCACTCCAGTATTCTTTCCTGGAAAATCCCACTGACAGAGGAGCCTTGCCTGCTACAGTCCATGGGGTCACAAAGGCTTTCTGAAACTAAGAAAGTGTGAACTTACTCTGAGATGGAAGCTACTACAAGGTTTTATGTAGAAGAGTTAAATCATCCCTCCAGCTACTACACAGATGATAGAAATAGGATAGTATTGAGTGGATAAGAGAACAGATGCATGAAAACAAGTTAGGAAGCTCTTACAATAACCCAGATGACAGGAACAAAGACCAAGGTGTCAATAGGAAAAGGTCACCTTCTAGATATAGCGAGGAGGCAGAGTTCACAAGGCTGTTCTAGATTAACAATAAGAAGTGAGAAAAGCCAAAACTGACTTCAATATCCTTGACCTGAGAAACCTCATGGGCAGAATTGTCACTTTCCAAGGCAGGGAAGATGGTGGTGGGAGTCTGGCGAGGTGGGAGCAAAGAGGTTTGGGTGTTTGATGTTGTTCATGTCAAGAGGAATGGTCAGGTCTACGGTTTTATAGATTACCTAAAGAAGTGCCCAAAGTGTCTTCAAATTAGACGTGAAATCTTCAAACTGTCTGGCTATAAATAATTAAGTTCCTGAGACTGGATGTGATACATAAGAGTTCAGGAGGTGGGAAATCAAACCTGCTAATTTGAAGGGATAAAGAGGAGCCAGTAAAGTACCCTGTGAGGGAAGGAAGACTAGTGAGTGCAGAGCCCGGGGCCCAAGAGAAGGACGTGGAGGGAAGAGCAGAGGGGTGACAACTGTGTCACACACTGCCAGGTCCAGCTGGATGGGTGTCGTGTGTGTGGTGTGTAAAGTGCAGAGAGTTAGAGATCTGCTGTAGAATCCTGGTACACCTCTTAGTATCTGCATGCAAAGGTGAAGGGCACGCTCCCCCAGAAAACAGAAATGATTGATATCCCTGGAACACATCACAAGCACATCCAGATATGTAGGTATCCAGTTTCCTGTCCCTTCTGCTTTCCTGTAGAGGGAAGAATGCCCATGTGGTATATTTTGGCCAACGCAATATGACACAATTTTGGAAGCAACTGAAGGCTGTTTTGTGGCTTTCTGTGTTCTCTCCCCTGCTCCAGCGACTAGGAACGCAGATGCACAGGTAGGAACAGCACAGTAGTGGAGTGGGTCTGGACCTTAGTCTGACTCATGGCAGAAGCAGCTTTGACAAGCTGACTGGACCCCTGTGGACCCGCTGGGAGCAAGAGTTGACCTGAGATTTGCTGCTGCTTGCCTACTTTAGCAAAATCCTGCCCTTTCCCGATGGGTGCAATTGCTCACAGGATTAAATAAAGAAGGGCTTGGAAAATGCCCAGCATGGACCCATGGATGGGAATCTCATCCCTCAGAATATTTTAAAGACCTCATGGTTTTATTTAATAACTCCCAGGGCTTTTCCAGGACTTCTGATTCTTTGAATCAATGTGCGTATGTGAACTGGATGGGTAGTGCTCCAAGAATGGCCCTCGTTTTCCCCCAGAAGTCAGCACTGTGCTAGCATGCTCAGTAGCTACGTCAGGTCCTTCTCTGAGCAACTCCATGGACCATAGCCTGCCAGGCTGCTCTGTCCCTGGGATTTCCCAGGAAAGAATACTGGAGTGGGTTGCCATTTCCTCCCCCAGGGGATCTTCCTGACCCAGGGATCAAACGCACTTCTCTTGCATCTCCTGCACTGGTGGGCAGATTCTTCACCACAGCACCACCTGGGAAGCCCCTCCACCTGTGCTAGCAGCCACCAAACATCAGACCTCTCCACGCTGAGTAGCACAGCGTAACACAGTGAGTGACCTCTCAGACCTTCCCTACCAATCTCCCGAGGCTCCCCCACCGTGGGAGCTTGTGCGGCAGATGGTGAGTGTGCCTCCCTCATCCTCCCCTCTGGATCTCACCACCCACAACTGAACACTGCCGAACACACACACACACACACCACATACTCTTACATACACACACACTCACACTGCTCGTAATGCCTTAATGCCACAGCAAGCTCTCAGCTCCCCTTGGCTGACTTGGATGTGCCCTTCAGGAAGTGATCTGCCCTTCAGGCAGAAGTGGCTTGGAGGGCTGACAGCTCCCCCACCCAGAGGCCCTTGCCTGGGAGGCCCTATGACAGAGACTCAGGTATGAGTCGCATCTGGAACCAAATTTCTGAGCTGTTCAGTCTGATGGCCCCTGCTGTTTGCTCCCCACTAGCATGAAACAGAAGCAGTCAAGGACTCCTTAGCCTCATTATCTTCTTTTTCTTAACTTTCTGCGCAAACATGCATTTCTTTACTGAATCTACATTTAAGTCATATGTGAGTCTATCAGTGAATGAGCTAATAGGGGGAAACTAGCAAGATTATTTTTTTAAAGCATAAGGAAAACATCCCATAGCTTTGTACCATAAATAAATGTCCTTTGAATATGTCCATTTTAATAACTTGTGTTTTTCTAATTTTTTTTGTTTATTTTATGTTGGAATATAGTTGAGTATGGCTTCCCAGGCGGCTCAGTGGTAAAGAATTTGCCTGCAATGCAGGAGATGCAGGTTCAACTCCTGGGCTAGGAAGATCCCCTGGAGAAGGAAATGGAACCTCACTCCAGTATACTTGCCTGAGAAATCCCATGGACAGGAGAACCTGGCGGGCTGTAGTCCATTAGGTCGCAGAAGAGTTGGACATGACTTAGTGACTAAACAACAAAAATAGCTGATTAACAATGTCATAAAGCTTCCCAGATGGCTCAGTGGTGAAGAACCTTCCTGCCAATGCAGGTTTGCTGCTTGTAAGAAAAGCTATGACAAACCTAGACAGTGTATTAAAAAGCAGAGACATCACTTTGCCAACAAAGGTTCCTATAGTCAAAGCTATAGTTTTTCTAATAGTCACGTATGGATGTGAGAGTTGAACCATAAAGACGGCTGAGCACCGAAGAGCTGATGCTTTTGAACTGTGGTGTTGGAGAAGACTCTTGACAATCCCTTGGACTGCAAGGAGATCCAACCAGTCCATCCTAAAGGAAATCAGTCCTGAATATTCATTAGAAGGACTGATGCTGAAGCTGAAGCTCTGATACTTTGGCCACCTGTGAAGAGCTGATTCATTGGAAAAGACCCTAATGCTGGGAAAGATTGAGGGCAGGAGGAAAAGTGGATGACAGAGGATGAGATGGTTGAATGGCATCATCAACTCAAGGGTCATGAATTTGAGCAGACTCTGGGAGACAGTGAAGGACAGGGAAGTGTGGCATGCTGAGGTCCATGGGGTTGCAAAGCGTCGGACATGACTGAATGATCGGACAGCAACAGTGTTTGCCAGTTTTGGGTAGCAGGGTAACTCAGTTATACGTGTATGTGTATCTACTCTTTTTCAAATTCCTTTCCCATTAAGGTTGTTACTCAGTATTGAGCAGAGTTCCCTGTGCTATACAGTAGGTTCTTGTTGGTAATCTATTTTAAATGTAGCAGTGTGTACATGTCCATCCCAAACTCCCAATCTATCCTTCCCCACCCTTTACCTCTGGTAGCCATACGTTCGTTCTCTAAGTCTGTGAGACTTTTTCTGTTTTGTAAATAAGTTCGGCAGCAACACGGATGGATCTGGAGATGATCAAAGTGTGTGAAATAAGTCAGAGAAAGGCAAACGATATTGCTTATCTGTGGAACCTAAAAACATCATCCTCGTCTTCAAACTGCCTTTGCGAATGTCTCCCAGTTCACATCCTTTATGTCAAAACAATGAATGGAAAGCACGTCTACTTCTACTGAGCAAAGTTCCCCTCCAAAGGGAGCGTGTGGGCTTGTAGACACACTGTGCTTACATCACGGTGAGTCTACCTTTGGACACACAGGGCCTGGCCCTCCAGCCAGGTGGGACTCGTGCAGTCTGGAGAATATCTGAGCGTAATTCCCGGCTCCGGGATGGATTCCCAGGTGCTGCACACTCAGTAAGTCACAAGCAGGAGGAAGCTAGTGTCGTCTCCATGTGTTTCTTCAAGGCTGTTCCTGAATAAGCCATTTAGCAGAAGCCACACACTCAGTTTTACAACACATATGCAGCACGGGTGAGGGGGCTGAGAAGTAGGATGAGAGTGTGAATCAGGGCTGTTACAAAGGTTCAGCACCCGGGGACCGTCTGTTCACATGCATGATGTCGACACAAGCGTGGCTGAGCTGTCTGTGGGCCTCGTTCAGCTCTGCTCTGGTGTGGTTTACGGCCTGATGGATGGGACAGGATAACCCAGAGCTCAACTCACCCAGGCCTCCCGGGCTGTTCCAGTGACGCTGTGCATCAGAACCCTGCTTGCCGATCTCCAGGACAGCTGGCTGGCTGCTCCAATTCCCAGGCAAAATAACTCTCTTGGTCCATAATGGTTTGTTTAGGATTTGCTTCGAGTTTTGCCCAGGCTGGATATATCTGTATACCTGCAGCCAGGTTTAGAGACCATTAAAAAACATAGCTGTTAGAGTGAGGAATTGGCATGCAAAAGCAAATGACTGGAGGCGTGCACACTCACACAGACACACACCACATCTTCTGCATGAAATTACTGGGAAGTTGCGGGGAACATAGTCATCGGGTTATTTGGGCTTTCCAAACACTCTTTCACCAAATATTTATAAAGGATGCACTCTGTGTCTAACCTACCCAGAGGCATGGGAGAGGCCAGTAAGAGGCGGATGAAGCCATGTTCCAGTGTTGGTTCTCCCTTCGGCCTCCGTCCAAGCCCCGTGAGATGCCGATTCTCTGAGATGACACGTGGCCTTTAACCAATGGCAGGACGAGGGCACGCAGCCACGGAACAGCTCTCTCTTTCTCTAACTGAAAGGAAATGGCTCCAAATGGGGAGATTCACAGGTGTACACAGACTATTTGTCATCCTGGACATCTTCAAAACATTTTCACCATGTCCTGCTTCCTCTTCAGCCTTTTCTCATTACTAACATGGAATCAGTGAACCCTTTCCAGTTTGAAATAGAAGTTGAAAAACAATGATGTCAGTCTTGTTTAGGCTCTAAGGTAATGAAGGGATGGGATACTCCTAGATCACACTTACCCAGACACGCGCTGGGGGTTTGTTTCCAACTCTACAGTCTGAAAAGTGGAAAGAAAGATGGCATATTGGATGCCCTGGAGTCCAGTCTTGTGTACAGTTCATCTTCGTGGCAAATCGTTGCTTCATTCACTCCCAGATGCACAAAATAGTTGTTTGGGCAAGAGATCTTACATTTCTCTGTGGCAACCTACCTAAAGTTACAGCGGATTCTGCTGCACCTGCATTACAAAAGGAAAGATGTTTTTATTCTGGGGAAATTTAATGGCCCAGTGGACAAAATGAAAAACCATCAGAGGTGGAGAAGTCATCATATTATATTGCTCTGCTGATGAAACTGTTATGATACTTCCTGAAACTTAGAAAATATTCTAGATATGATTACTTAAAAAAGAAAACAAAACCTTAGAAATAAGAGAAAGAACCATAAAGGATGAGCATGAAACTATAATTGAGACATTAAGCATGCATAATTGAAAAGATGGGCACGGGGCGATGAATGGGGAGAGGAGAATTAACCCAAATTACACGGCTACATATTCGTATATGGTGAAACTGGCACTTTGATCCTGACGTTTTGGGACGTGTAGCATCTAAATTTATCAGTTTGGATTCTTCCAAATAACACCGGCCAACATCCTGGCCTCAAAAGGGACATAGGGACCCTTGAGCTAACGTGTCTGAAGAGCTTAATATTCTGGGGATGAAAGGATTCATACGAACACGAGATATTATCAAAGCTAAACACATTTTAAAGCCCCGGGACTCCAATTGAGTTTCCCTTCCTCACAGGCCTGCTGAATAGTCTCAACGGCTCCAATGTGACTTTGAAGTTTTATTAAAGATGGCTGGAAGATCAAAGCAGGAAAACTTAATGCACAGAGACACATGACTGAAGGCCGGGCTTAGCCAAGCCACACGAACCTGGCATTGTTTTATTAGAGATCCTTCTGGAAATTAATTTTATTTTAAAAAAATGTAAATAGAGGTAACTACTAAGAGTAGGAAAACTAAATCCATAGTCCTACATTTATAATTAACAGCTAATGGTTGTATACTGTTTAATTACAGTTTGTTTAAAGACATGAACTATTAAAGCTACAATCATCTCCCCATGACTCCCACCAACAGAAGTCCTCTGTACCGCAACTTCCGTGTCAAAAATCAAGTATCAGAAGGAAAAAAAAGTATACTATTATTTTTTATGCTTACTGCATTTTTATATTTCTTGTGTGATTTTTCATACCCCTAAAGTCGCACATTATTTCGAATTTGGCCTGGAGAATTCCACGGGCTGTGTAGTCCATTTGGTCACAGAGTTGAACATGACTGAGCGACTTTCACTTTCACTTTGAGACTATAACACTGTACTTACTGGTATTCATTTTTCTTTTTCATTCTTTTTTTTTTTTTTTTTTTTTTTGAGGCATGTCTGCCTTTGGTGGAAACACAAATACTATAGTTGAGCTCCTGCATTACAACTAGTTCCGTGTTACGTATCCCACCTCCAACTGATAGACATTTGGTTTGTCGACAAACTTTCAGTATTACAGCCATGCAGCAATGAACATTCTCGTGCATATCAACTGACTGTGCTGTGCCGACTTTAGTTGCTTAGTCATGCCAGGGTCTTTGCGACCCCATGGACTGTAGCCTACCAGCCTTTTCTATCTGTGGGGATTCTCCAGGCAAGAATACTGGAGTGGGTTTCCATGCCTTCCTCCAGGGGATCTTCCCGACCCAGGGATCCAACCCAGATCTCCCACACTGCAGGCGGATTCTTAAGCATCTGAGCCACCAGGGAAGCCCAAGAATATTGGAGTGGGTAGCCTATTCCTTCTGCAGGGGGTCTTCCCAAACCAGGAATTGAACTGGGGTCTCCTGCGTTTCAGGCGGATTCTTTACCAGCTGAGCTACCCGGAAAGCCCGTATCACCTGGCGTTCATATATAAACATTCATCTGGTTTATGTAGTTATGTATCCAGAAGTGGAATTGCTTGCTCAAAGGATATATAGAGGTTTTTTTGCTTTTTAAGAGCTGACGCACTATCTCCACAACAGCCAGACTAGTTAGACCTCTCCGTGCTGAGTAGTAACGGTCACTTCCCACTCTGGCTTTCAGACCAACACGTACTCTAGCATATTTTACTTCTTTTGTAAAAGCAGTATTTCCTTCCTGTTTTAATGTGTATTTCTATGAGCATCTTTTCAAAGCTATGACAGATATTCACAGGTACTCACATTTCCTCCTTCATTTACTTTTCTTATCAATTTCTAAAAGTCCTTCATTTATTAAACATATGTATTTCTTGCCTATTACATGCATTGAAATTATCCTTTTTTTTAGGCTGTTACTTGTATTTGAAAATTTTACAGTGTCTTTTGCGATTTCAGAGTTTTATATTTTGAAATAACCTAGTTGAAATATATTTTTAATTGCTTGAGGTTTAAATAACCAGAACAAACTAGAAAAGAATAACTTTATAACATCCAGGACAGAGGAGCATTGTCTTAGAGTTCTTCTTCACTTCTAGTGTCCAAATTCAATTGGAATTATTTTTGTGTACTGCTTAAATGAAGAATCTAATTTTATTTTACTGTATTTCTCCATATGGATAGTTAATGGTCTTGATTCCACTCACTGAAACAAGCTTTCCCCACTGGCGCATGATGTGAATTCCCTTACCCACCCCGTTCTACATGCACACGGCCCCACTGTAGTCTCTATTTCGCATCTTCTCCTGCCAGCTTCACATATAGTTCATTACAGTCCTTGGGACGTCTTCACATCCAGACCGACTGTGGATTGAATTAAAACTTAATTCAGAATCGTCCTATCTACTTGTACACTTTTAATCATCCATATAAATTTCTGAATTAATTGGAAAATATCACAAAACTACTACTGTGTGGTTTTTGATTAAAATTGTTTTAAATTTGCAGGAAAATCTGGGGAGAAGTGACGTGTTTACCACCCTGGGTCTTCTCACCTGTGAATAGGACAGTCTTCTGCATTTATTCAAAAAAGGCATGGATGGCTTTTTTTCCCCCGTAATGAATGGACTGTGCATTTTTTTGGCTGGGTTTATTTTAATCTCAGTGTGCAGTTTGATAGTTGTGTTTTTCCTGTGATGAAATATATATTTTTAATATTGCATTTAAAAAAATTTTACTTCCAGTGTAAAGTACATATTAATTGGTATCCATCAATCTTATGAAAATTGCATTGGCTCTAATAGCCTATTCCCTGATTTTCCTGGTTTTCCTGTGTAAACAATCATACAATCTTCACAGAGTGGCAAAACCACCTCCTTCTTTTCCATCTGTTTAAATTTTTTTTTTTCATACTGTTTTCCACTAAAACAGTGAGTGCCATCTTGAATACTGGTGTGAGATTGGCAACCTGGTGCTATGCCTGATTTTTAAATGGAAAATTTCCAATATTCCACCATGATGTATCATATTTATTTTAGGTTTATAGAAGATTCTCTACCAAGTCAAGGAAAAGCCCCTCCATCCTGGTGTGTTAAATGTTGTTTGTCTGATGATGAATGGCTATTGACTTTTGTAGAATTTTTTCCTGTGTCTACTGAGATGAAAGAATAATTCATTTCTCCTTTAATCTGTTAATGTGGCAAGTTACATTGAAATTTATCTTTCTATGTTCATTCATATCATGTTTTTTGTTTTTAACTCAGTTTTAAAACTGGAAGTTGAATGAGAATTGGCTATTATTATGCAAATTTATACTTTAATTGCATATTATAGTCCTACTGGATTGAAGCCAATCTATTTCTAGGGCACTAAGCCACTGGAAATACTATTTTCCAAACAGTTTTATCATTTTGGATCAGATTATAATTTATTTTTTATCCTTCTGTTTCTTTTGGAGTTAGGTCTGTGTTTTGTTTTAATAATGCTGTGGTTGTTATGCATAAATTGTAAGCACTCTGAAAATGTAATTTAATTCATCCTCCAGAGAGCTGTGAATGTTGGGAATTTTTTTTAATTACTTTATTTTTTTTTTATTTTATTCAAAAGTAGAGCGAGTCCATTTTTAATTTTCATTACAAAAGATACAAAAAATTGCATTTTCCTTTTACCCCAAAATAATAAATTTTAATAATTTGGATATAACACTACCTTATTTTATAATATATGCCTCCATTTTATAACATTTAGACTATGCTATACTTTGAACACCATTTTGCTTTCTTCACTAATTATTATACAATTAGTATTTGCCATGTCTATGAATATTATTTTTAAATTATAAATAAGCAGAATATTTCATTCTATCTTGTGCATGCTCAGTCATGTCTGACTCTTTGTGACCCCACAGGACTGTAGCCCGCCAGGCTCCTCTGTCCATGGGATTCTCCAGGCAAGATACTGGAGTGGGTATTCCTTCTCCAGGAGACCTTACCAACCCCAGGATCAAACTGGCATCTCCTGTGTGTCCTGCATTGCAGGCGGATTCTTTACCACTGAGCTACCGGGGAAGCCCCTTACATTGTTTAGACAGAATACATTTCATTTTCCATTCTCCTATTTTTGGATATTTGCCTTGTATCCAACTGATCAACATAACAGATAAAAATATGCATTTTGCATGCTTTTTGTTTGTTTATTAATTATATTTCTAATACTTCTTAGGAAAGAATTTTTGAGAGTAAATTGTTATGAGATCTTGTGTGGGCATTTGTTTTGTTTTCCCTGAGACTGTTAGGTTTTCTAACTCATAGCAAATTCACAAAATCTTTACCTAGTGAGTAAGGACTTGAACAGCAGTCAGCCCAAATCTTAGATGCCTCAAAGCGTCCTTATATATTGCCCAGTTGTTTCCAAGAAAGATGCTCCCAAGAAAAGGAGAATTATATTCTCCCTATGGGTGGTATCCACCGGAACAGGCTACTTTAATAAACGCTGCTGTTTCAGAAACTTAATACTTAAAAGAGGTTCTTCTTTGTCCATGTCCTGCATCCACTGCAGGCTGGCATTCTTTCTCCATCATCAGTCTCAAAGACCCAGGATGAAAGAGGCTGCACAGACAATGAGCTTCTAGACTTTGCTGGGAATAAGGTATTGCCATATACTAGAGGGGGCTGTGTGGATCACAATAAATTGTGGAAAATTCTGAAAGAGATAGGAATATCAGACCACCTGACCTGCCTCTTGAGAAACCTATATGCAGGTCAGGAAGCAACAGTTAGAACTAGACATGAAACAACAGACTGGTTCCAAATAGGAAAAGGAGTACAGTAAGGCTGTATATTGTCACCCTGCTTATTTAACTTATACACAGAGTACATCATGAGAAACACTGGGCTGGAGGAAGCACAAGCTGGAATCAAGATTGTTGGGAGAAATATCAATAACCTCAGATATGCAGATGACACCACCCTTATGGCAGAAAGTGAAGGGGAACTAAGGAGCCTCTTGATGAAAATGAAAGAGGAGAGTGAAAAAGTTGGTTTAAAGCTCAACATTCAGAAAACGAAGATCATGACATCTGGTCCCATCACTTCATGGCAAATAGATGGGGAAACAGTGGAAACAGTGTCAGACTTTATTTTTGGGGGGCCCCAAAATCACTGCAGATGGTGACTGCAGCCATGAAATTAAAAGACGCTTATTCCTTGGAAGGAAAGTTATGACCAACCTAGACAGCATATTGAAAAGCAGAGACATTACTTTGCCAACAAAGGTCCATCTAGTCAAGGCTATGGTTTTTCCAGTAGTCATGTATGGATGCGAGAGTTGGACTGTGAAGAAGGCTGAGTGCCAAAGGATTGATGCTTTTGAACTGTGGTGTTGGAGAAGACTCTTGAGAGTCCCTTGGACTGCAAGGAGATCCAACCAGTCCATCCTAAAGGAAATCAGTCCTGGGTGTTCTTTGGAAGGACTGATGCTAAAGCTGAAACTCCAGTACTTTGGCCACCTCATGTGAAGAGTTGACTCATTGGAAAAGACTCTGATGCTGGGAGGGACTAGGGGCAGGAGGAGAAGGGGATGACAGAGGATGAGATGGCTGGATGGCATCACCGACTCGATAGACATGAGTTTGAGTGAACTCCGGGAGATGTTGATGGACAGGGAGGCCTGGCGTGCTGCGATTCATGGGGTGGCAAAGAGTCGGACACGACTGAGCGACTGAACTGAACTGAACTGGGGAAGGGGGGGTCTGGAAGCTCCGCCCACAAGGGACACAACCACTTCTGCCTAAGTGCCTTTGTCCCCAGTAAATTACCTGGTCACACTCACCTTCAGGAGCAAAATCAGTGCCCCAAAGATAAAATCAAGAAAACATTTGATAAGCAGTGTTAATTATTACCATACACTGAACAGCCTTGGCTAGTGTACTGATAGCACACTTTTTAATAAAATAATAGCAATTGTATCCGTCAAGCATGTAAAGCTCAGGGACCACAGAGGAGCATGGACACTGTTTTATGTGTTTCATCCTAATGTTTAGTACCTTTGGGCCTTGTATTTTCTCCCTATGTTTCAGTAACAGTGAGATTAACAGCAAACGAGTAATAAGGAATTTATATTATTCAGAGCACTGAAAATGCTGGAGTCTGTCGCCCAGAGATGTCAGGGAATCACTAATAGATGTGTATGAGTTTCTTACATATTTAAGGCATAAATTCTTCATCAAACTCATTGCAAATATTCACCCGAGTTTTCTTGATCCTTTCATTTTGCCTATGATGTTGCCAATATGGTGAAAAACGGTGTCTAATCAAATCAATAAAAGGTCATTCTTGCAATTTCTTCTTTTGCTGTTATGCTGACAAATCCTTCCCCATCTTTAATTTAAATGTAAATGTATTTTTAAAATCATTGAAAAACTTTCTCATTTATAAACATATTTATATTTTAATGTCATAATTTATCTTTTTCATATCTTTGAGATTATTTTGAACTGCAATGTGAGGGGACAGTCTATGGAGATTTTTGTAAACAGTTAAAAATACAGACAAACAATACAATATGTATGCAAAAGTGCATACCGCGTGGGCTTCATCTCTGTCCATTATTTGTAGTGAGCCATTTCCCAGGTACTGAAATCTCCTACATGCTAGGCTCTTCTGGTGCACTGATCTGATATCTACGCACTGTTATCAGATGGATGTGTATCACTTCCAGGCGGAGGCTGGAGATACAGGAAAGGACCAGTCCGTGCAAGCCTTTGTCATCCGCATCAAGGTGATCTGTCCTCCTCTCAAGGGCAACAGAACATTACGGGGCTTTTAAAGACAGCTGGGTGGTGTTGCAGGGGAGAATGACAGTAAATAGCTGTGAAAGAGAGAAGTGAATTGCATGTGAACTAATCAACAAATCAATGAGTTTTGCTGCAGACATATGTAAGAATGCTATGGTAACAGATTTCCTGGTCTTGAAGGATAAGAAAGTATTTCCCAGGCAGTGAAATGCCAGGGAGAGTCTTTTTGAGCCAAGGAAACATTCAGGGTTTCAAGTGAGAGATCTTTCTCTCTCTCTCTCTCTCTCTCTCTCTCTGTCTCTCTCATGCACACACACAAATGCAATATTTACACCTGGGTGATTGCTTGATTATTTGATGGTCAAACTTTTATGTCTGAGACAGAGGAAAACACAGAGAGATAACCAGCCAGAGAGTGTGTGTTGAGGGTGAGAGTGGAGAGGGGTTACAGATAGAAATCTCTTCCCTCTCTTCCTCCCTGGCCCCTACCCTTCTTCTCCAGGACTCATGCCTGCTTTGTAAGCAGGTTGTCCTCACAATTAGAGGTGATTCAATGGGATTTCACATTGTCAGGCCTGAATTGGTTATGTCACGGTTTGGGTGTTGGCATTAGATTCTGAATGGGAAGCCAGCACAAGTTAACATTCTAAAAACATCATCTATCCTGTTTGGAGGAAGATACAGTTAAGAAGTTTAGAGGAAAAGGCAAACTGAAGAAGAAATTGATACAAGATTATTTTGTTCATGTCCCGGGGGTCCCAGGATGGCAACCAGTGGGGTTATAAGATGGAAGACAGGACTGGCAAGGGACAGGACTGGACAGGTGAGCAGGTCAGATGGTGAGGGGCATGCTGCCCCCTGTGAGTTAGCTGAAGACTTGCCACTGAAGGGTCCTCAGCTGCAGGGGGCTGTGGCCAGGTGTGGGTAGAAAGGACACACTCACAGCAACGCAAAGAATGACTGTGAAGGCCAAGGTAGGAGCCAAGGAGACCCGCCTGGGAGAAACACGCTGTGGTATTCCAGGAGAGACAGCTGCTTATTAAAACAGGGCACGGCTGGTGGCGACCAAGAGCAGTGAATCTGATGGAAGAACGTTTTGGAAACAGGACTGCCAAGAGTGAGCTGGTGATCCTTGTGGGTGATGAAACAGAGGTGTGTGTGTGGGGGGCGGTCTCTGTTCAAGAATGATGCTTGGAGCTGGGGTGGCCAGAGAGTTAGAGGAAACAGTGAGGACAGGAATAGAGCTCCAGAGAGAGGGGGATTGCCACGCTCAGGCCTGGGGTTTCCCAGATCGGGGAGCTCGGCAGCCCCAGCGGTCCAGGTCCGGTGTGCGGGCTTGTCTCTCCTCTAGGCGAGCCCGCAGAGGGTCATGTGGGCAGCTCACTGCTCAGACTCCACGAGGCAAGGGGCAAATCACCAGGGACCCTGTCCTCGTCTCTGTTCCGAGACAAGGGAAAGAAGCAGGAAGAGCTAAGGAAAGCGCGTCCCCAGGGGCAGCAGCTCTGAATGCTGATGCAGACTGTGTGTGCGGAGCTGTGTCCCAGAACACTGAGTTTCAGTCACAAGCACCCACGGTCCAGATAAAACCCAACTGCCTATTCACCCCACCTCTGCTGGTATCCAGGAGTGGACTGCTCTGAGAGGCTTCTGAAATAGAAGAAGTTGGGAAACCTATGGTTACTGACGTTGTCAGTTCAAGGAAAGAGACGACCCTCCTGCTTAAACAGGAGGAACCCAGGAAGGAAACGGAACTAAAGGTCTCTCATCCTTCCTTGGACAGCAAGGAGATCAAAGCAGTCCATCCTAAAGGAAATCCACCCTGAATATTCATTGGAAGAACTGACGCTGAAGCTGAAGCTCCAGTACTTTGACTACCTGATGCAAAGAGCCGACATTGGAAAGGACCCTGATGCTGGGAAAGACTGAAGGCAAGAGGAGAAGGGATGACAGAGGATGAGATGGTTGGATGGCATCACCCAGTCAATGGACATGAGTTTGAGCCAACTCTGGGAGATAGTGAAGGACAGGGAAGCCTGGTGTGCTGCAGTCCACGGGTCGCAAAGAGTCAGACACGACTGAGTGACTGAACAGCAACATCCCTGCCTCCATGCCCCTAATAGGATGTTGGCTGCACCCACTCTAATACCAAACGTGCTGACAGTCAGTCTCTGCAAAAGAGTCCGGCTCACAGGCGCTGGACCACCAAGTTTAATGATGGGGCTGCTTGTGGACGTGGAAGTCAGCTCACGTAACTGAGCTCAGGTAACCCACGCGCATCCGGGCCCCTTGTACTAGCAGCTGGGAGGCAGGGGAGGCAGGGGCATTGCCTGAGACAGGTGAGAGAGCTAGAGCCAGAGGAGGTTCTAGAGCGATGGAGCCGGGCCACAACCCCTGGGTCTGTAGCACAGACCTCATTCTCTGGCTGAGTCTCCAATGACTGTCCTCGACGAGAAGCCCAGGGGACCAGGAGCTAGTGACCACATGCTTTTGTCCCCCGGGAGCCCAGGACAGGGGACAGAGGCTGCAAGAGATGGGCCCAGAGGGGCAGACAGAGCACGACCAGCCCAGGGCTCTCTGCACTCAGTGGGGCTTGTCCGACCCTGCATGCTGCCCGTGGGTCTGCTTGAGACTGTGGCTGCGCCCTGCCCGCCTCTGGCTGCAAGGTGTCCGCCGGTCCTCCTCTCCAAAGAGGCGAGAAGAAGGCCAGGGATGAGGAGCGGGTGAAGGCTGACACAGGGCGGGAGGGGGACGCCCTGCGGGAAGGGCGGCTGGAATTTCACCACTGTTTCCAGGACGATCTGACGGTCCCTATGAAGCCTGGATGCTCATCGTACGGATCTGTCTTCACGGGGAGCAGCGGCTGAAGTCTCTTTAAAGAGAAGGCTGTTGTTCATAGTTCTGAACGTCACAAGAGTCACAGCTTAGCAAGAAGGTGGAAAAGGTGGCCAAACCCATTCCCAGCCTGGCCCGCCGGTTCCCTTGACGCTCCGGCCTCACCCACCGCGCCTGCCTCCAGACGCTGTGCCCGCTGCCCGCGGGACCGCAGACGGGCCGGGGTTCACATCCCAGGCCGTGCATGCTGGTCCTCCCGTCACTAAACGTGCGGCGCCTGCAGGCGGTGTTCACGGAGGACCAGCTCAGGCAGGCACAGCCCCCTGATGTTCAAGCCAGCGAGGTTATCACGCCACACCCAGAACCGTGACACGCATACTCCCACACCCACACATCCCAAACACCCGTGACCACACATACTCCCACACCCACACATCCTCACACACCCCCACACCCACACAGCCTCACACCCACGACCACACACACCCAAACACACCCACACACACCCACACACCCACACACCCATGACCACACACCCACTCACACACCTGTGACCACACCCCCACACACACCACACACACACCCCACCCACACACCCACCCACACACCCACACCCACACACCCACACCCACACACACCCACTCACCCACACACCTGCAACCACATCCACATACAACCACACACACCCACACAACCATGACTACACTCACCCACAACCACACACACCCACACACCTGTGACCACATACAACCACACACAACCACACACACCCACACACCCACGACCACAAACATTCCCACACCCACACACACACCCACACCCACACACACCCACATACCCACACCTGTGACCACACACACCCCACACCCACACACCCACACAGCCATACACACACACACCCACACACCCACGACCACACACACCCACACACACCCATGCACCCACACACCTGTGACCACACACACCCCCACACCTACACAAACCCACACAGCCACACCCACACACAACCACACACACCCACACCACACACACACCCACACACCCACACACACCCACATACCCACACCTGCGACCACACACACACCCACACCCACACAAACCCACACAGCCATACACACACACACCAACACACCCACGACCACACACACCCACACACACCCATGCACCCACACACCTGTGACCACACACACCCCCACACCACACAAACCCACACACCCACACACCTGCGACCACACCCACACACAACCACACACACCCACACACCTACGACCACACTCACACCCACAACCACACAGACCCACTCACCCACACACCTGCGACCACACCCACACACAACCACACACACCCACACACCGTGACCACACTCAACCACAGGAACCCACACCCAGCCACACCCACACACCCATGACCACACACACACCCACACACACACACACACACACTCGTGACCACACACCCACACACAACCACACACCATGACCACACACACACATACCCATACACAGACCCACATACATCACACAGACTCACACACAAACTCCCCCATACAGATGCCCACAAACCACAAACACCCACCCACACAAACACATACCCACACACCCCACACACATCCACACACACATGCCCCACACACACACCTCATACACACACTCACACACACTCTCTGACACACACACACACATACACACCACACAAAGACCCACACTAACACACACACATGCTCACACACCACCCACACACCCACACACACACCCACAAACCACACACACCCACACACACACGCCCCCCCCACCTCACACACACACTCACACACACCATCTGCCACACACACACACCACACAAATACCCCCCACACACACACATGCCCACATACCACAAACACACACACACACACATTCTCACACACACACACACACATTCCCCCCACACACACACACCACACATACTCCTACATACACCATGGACACTCTGGAAACCCCTCCTGTGTTACATCCCCTCGGGAGCCCTACAGCTTGTCACCCCACATGGAACCTAGAGAACTATGCAAATTCTTTCTCTCCCTCAGGCCATCTCTCCACCCCACCCACAGACCCTTCAGGTAGGAAGCTGATGCTCTTTGTCACGTCCAGACAATTTCTACATCCCTATTAACCGAGCTGATCTTCCTGACAAAGATTTTATCTCAGACTCAATCTTTGAGTTAGGTTTAAGGGCATCACCATGACTGCACATGTTTAATGGAAATGGTCTGCAGCACCAAGGACTGAAATGTCACAGACTCAGACACAAACCAAAGCCGTTAAGTGAACCTGTGGGCGAGGGTGAGTCATAACCCCCAGGGAAGGCAGAGTGACGAATGCCTGTGTTCCTGTAGTAAACGACTTCAACCCGCAGAAGAGGAGAACCAGCCCCCACAGAAGCTAATGACACAGCCTCACCCGCTCCTTCATAGCTAGGGCTGTACTAGCCAGTCCGTAGATGCTCTGTAATTCCTTTCTCTGTCTTCCTTCCTTTTCTTTGAAGGGAAATAACTTTTTTGAGGGGGAGGTGCTAGGTACATAGTTTCATGTTAAGTTGTCCTTCCTTCCAAGGAACCGTGCAGAAGTTGAATATGAAATCTTTAGTCCTTTATGTTAGCATTTAAAAGATATTTATAGGCTTCCCTGATAGCTCAGTTGGTAAAGACTCCCCCTGCAATGCAGGAGACCCTGGTTCAATTCCTGGGTAGGGAAGATCCCCTGGAGAAGGGATAGGGTACCCACTCTAGTACTTTCGGGCTTCCCTGGTGGCTCAGCTGGTAAAGAATATGCCTGCAATATGGGAGACCTGGGTTCAGTCCCTGGGCTAGGAAGAAGTCTTAGGGCTTCCCTTGTGGTTCAGCTAGTAAAGAATGCGCCTGCAATTCGATCCATGGGTTGGGAAGATCCCCTGGAGAAGGGAAAGGCTACCCAATCCAGTATTCTGACCTGGAAAATTCCATGGACTGAATAGTCCATGGGTTCGCAAAGAGTAGAGCAATACTGAGTGACTTTCACTTTCATAATTTCCCCTAAATATAACAGCAAGCATATATCTGTTTTAGATGACTTCAACAACATGCAAAGGCATACACACGCACACGCACACAGTCCGTTCTCCCGTGTCCGTGTCACCCAGTGAGGACCCACACCCAGTACATTTGCACATTTACTTGTATCCTCTATCCTGATGGATGGATGGATAGACAGATAGAAATAAAGGTAATAGACCAAATGGGTAGATGACTGACTGATAGGTGACAGACGGATAAACAGGTAAACAGACACAAAGGTGGTTGGAGCTCTTATACAGAAAAGATGAAGTAGGACAAGGACGTGTGATGAGAATGATGAGTGCCTTGGACTTCCCTGGTGGCCCAATGGTTAAGGATCCGGTTCAGTCCCTGATCCGGGAAGCTTCCACAGGCTGCAGTGCAGCTAAGCCCGTGAGCCTCAGCGTCTGAAGCTCCACAGAAGGGAAGCCATCACAATGAGAAGCCCTCACTCGGAAACAAAGAGCCACCCCCGCTCTCTGCGACTAGAGAACAACTCACGTGCAGCAGCAGAGACCCATCACACCCTCCCCACCCAAGGAGACACAGAATGCTTTCTTCTCTTTTTCACTAAAACACCTGAGTTCTCCTGGAACCAACCTACAGACCAAGATTCGGGTCAAAATAGTTAAATTGACTTCAGGAAGCACCAGAAAAAGCGAGGAAGGGAGAGTAGGAAGGTGAGAAGGCCAAGGCAGAGTGCCTTCCTGAACGAGTCACAGCTGTGGAAACCTGGGGCTCCGGGAGACTGTGTAGACTGCTCTGTGGGAAGGGAAAACACGGACGTACCATCCCTCCCACCCTCCGTCGGCTGGAGGCTGCTCCCAGGCACGCTGATTTGAGGGCAGTCTCAGATGATCGCCTCTGATTGGAGAAGCAGCCATAGATGGAGCCGCAGGTACTTCAGGAGGAAGGCAGGGGCGTGAGACGGCAGAGAGGGGTGTCTAGGCGTCTGAGTGCTGTTCTTGTTAGGTCACTAAGTAAGTCATGCCCGACTCTTTGTGACCCTATAGACTGCATCGTGCCAGCCTCCTCTGTCCTCCACTGTCTCCCAGAGCTTGCTCAAATTCATGTCCATTGAGTTGGTGATGCCATCTGACCATCCCATGCTTCCAGCCAGATCCACCATGTCTAAGTTCTCTCCTCCCTCTCATGAGACTCTGTTCTCCTGTTGGCTCCACCCCTGCAGCAGCTCTCGGAATCGCTCCTTCCTGTCTCCTTTACAACCCTCCGAGCCCAGAGCAGACCCTTGCCCAGAGCAGAGCCTTGCAAGGCCTTATCCGGCACTGCCCAAAGTGTCACCCATGCGGTGGGAGTCCTCCAAGGTTCCTCGGGAAAAGAAAGAGGTCTCAGGACCAAGTAACTGTCACATTCTGACTTATGTTTCTCCTCCTTGGAAATTCACAGCTATCAGTTAAAAAAAATGTTTGACTTTGTTTACCACCATTATTGTAATATCCTTATTATAAGTGATATAACAATGTAAAATTAATAACCCTTGGATCTCAGTTGAGGAATTGCTAGATTATTGCAGTAACTTGTATGTCAGTTTCCACGTCCCCTTCCAAGGCATATTACCATAATTTTTATGCCACATTCAAGTTTCTCCAAACCTGCTTCCCATCTGATAATTCTCTAATCTCCCTTCAACTATAATGAACTTTAGCTAAATTATGCTCAGTTTAATTTCCCATTTGTTTCCTATGATTTTTCTGCATTCATTCATAGTTTATTATTTATTCATCTATACATTAACAAGTCTTTTCTGACACAATTATCCCAGTGTTTTTAAAAAGTGAAAAACAATGTCTCAT
Source organism: Bos mutus (assembly GCF_027580195.1). Classification (NCBI taxonomy): domain Eukaryota; kingdom Metazoa; phylum Chordata; class Mammalia; order Artiodactyla; family Bovidae; genus Bos; species Bos mutus. The sequence goes on from NC_091636.1 coordinate 67,090,444, forward strand.
CCTTGGCTAACATTTCTTTGTGATCTGGCTAAATGGACCTGGGTTTTCTGCAGACATTCATGTGCTTGGTTATCCTGCTCTTATTCATTCATTCAGCTACTATTCAGGTGCCAAGAGAGCCTAAATGAATGACCTGTCATATTTTTATTTGAAAGTCTCGTGTATCTTCATCCTCAGATCAGTCCCCTGGGAGAGTTCTATCTCCTGCCACTTTCCAGGAATGCCACCACCTAATGTCTATTAACCCGAATAGATCAGGATCCTTAAAGACAGGAGCACTGGCCACTCGCCAGCCTGCAGACATGGGGTTCACTGTCTCCCAGTGGAAGAAAGAGCATATGATTATCACTTGCTGTACTAGGTTCCTGCCCACACGTGCTGGTGACCTCCTGGTTGGCATTTCATGAAATATACAACTCTTTAAGTTCGGGATACAAAAGAAACTTTTAAAGGGCCCATTAGTCTCAGGAGAAGTGGCCAAGATCTGTCATAAGTAGGAAGCATGATGAGAAAAAAAACCAGGAAAGGTCTCATTTCCATATCTTTTACTCAGTTGAAAATGAAAAGAATAAAATATAATATACCCCACCTTTCAAGAAAGAGAAAGAAAGGTACTGATTCTCTGAATCCCTAAAATGGCTTTCTAGCAAACATGTGCAACTTCCGTGTATATGGTAAGAAAGGAGATTAAAAGTTGGGCATTTTCTCCTCCCATCACAAAGCAGTTCCGTTCTAGTCACATATGTCAGACGTCTATTCACATATGTCAGACGTCTATTCACATATGTCAGACGTCATATTCAGCTCCACCTACTCTTTCTGCTCTGCAGGTTGACAACGTGAATGTTAGCACTGGTATGCTCAGAAGAGCAGGTGGCTGGGGAAAGAAAAGAAATCCCACAAACACATCATACAGCACATGCTGGACCAGGCTGAGTGCAGACGTGAGCAGGGTCTCATCACTTTCCTGTTACATCATCTCAGGTGGTCACACGACCCTTGTTCAGTGTCCAGAGGGAAATGCATTCAGTGTCCAGAAGTTCCCCCAGTAAAGGAGGCATGGGCTAGGAAGGTCTCAGATACATTCAGTTCAGGGGAATTTGCCCACCATGATTTTTAGAGGTGCTCCAGATGCAATTACCTCAGAGCAAAGGCTTCCCTCAGAGCTCGGGTTGTAAAGAATCCGCCTGCAGTGCAGGAGACCACGGTTCGATTCCTGGGTTGGGAAGATGCCCTGGAGAAGGGATAGGCTACCCACTCCAGTATTCTTGGGCTTCCCTTGTGGCTCAGATGGTAAAGAATCTGTCTGCAATGCAGGAGACCTGGGTTCGATCCCTGGGTTGGAAAGATTCCCTAGAGAAGGGAAAGGCTACCCACTCCAGTATTCTGGCCTGGAGAATTCCATGGACTGTATGGTCTGTGGGGTCACAAAGAGTCGGACATGACTGAGCAATTTCCACTTTCAAATGCTAAGTGAAAAATGAGTTGTAGCCAACATCTTGTAAGGAGGATCCATACTGAGGCACAGATGAATTCTGAGACTTCCAGCTTTCGGCCAGTCCCCAGGATAATTGAGAAGTTGGACTTACTCATGAGTTACTGACAAATTACCAATCTGGCTGCTCCACTATTTATATGTCTCTCGTATCCCTCTCTTGAGAGATAAGGAATCTGGCTCTTTTTAAGAAATGGATGATTGTTACTGGCTCATAATGAGAAAGCTAATAAAGAAAGAATTTTTAGCAGGATAAGTGGCTTCTTGAATAAAAGGTCCCTTTATTACTTCATGAATCACAGTTAAAAGCTAATGTCATGAAACTGAAGAATTGTCTGCAGTGGAAAAAAAGAAGAAAATTTTAAAACATGGGGAACTTCTCAAGCTATTGGCTGTTGGTGTAGTTTATCAGAACTGAACCGAGAAACTTCCTGAGATGGCCACGTTTTCTTAGGGAATGAAACACCCTGACGTCCCTTATGTGTCACTGACAGTGATGCCCAGACACGTTTGTGATGTCGTGTTTGATATTTGCTGTATATTGTTACTGTTCAGTCACTAAGTAGTGTCCGACTCTTGCTGACCGCATGGACTGCAGCACACCAGGCTTCCTTGTCCTTCATCATCTCCCAAAGTCTGCTCAAACTCATGTCCATGGAGTTGGTGATGCCACCCAACCATCTCATCCTCTGCCACCCTCTTCTCCTTTTGCCTTCAATCTTTCCCAGCATCAGAGTCTTTTCCAATGAGTTGGTGCTTCGCATCAGGTGGCCAGATTACTAGAGCTTCAGCTTCAGCACCGGTCCTTCCAGTAAATAGCCACGGTTGATTTCCTTTCAGGTTGACTGGATTGTTTGTCTTATGCCGGTGTTAGTCACTCCGGCGAGACTCACTTTACAACCCCAAGGACTGTAGCCCACCAGGCTCCTCTGTCTGTGGAGTTCTCCAGGCAAGAATAGTGGAGTGGGTTGCCATCTCCTTCTTATTGCTGAAAAAAGAGAGACAATGCTTGGTTTTTTTAAGTACAGTTCATCACTGATTTCCAGTTCCTAGGGACATGAGGATAAAGGAAAACAAAGACCAGCAGTGCTGGGAGTAGGTAAGAAGCTGCAGACTTACTGCTGAGGCACAGGGTGGGGGCCATGGCCCAAGGATGCTTCTGGTTGGACCCAGGTTTCTGGAGCCTTCTGCATTCCCACGAAGTGACCGGCAGTGGGCTGCACACTTCTGAGAAGCGGAATGTGCCCAGAGGACCCAGTCTGTCTGGCAGGTGGAGGACTCACTTGCAGCCTCTCGGTTGTTGCTGTTGTTCACTCATCAAGTCCTGTCCGACTCTTTGTGACCCCCTGGACCGCAGCATGCCAGGCTCCTCTGTCCTGCGCTATCTCCCTGGAGTTTGCTGAAATTCATGCCCAATGAGTTGGTGATGCTATGGGAACCGCTTCAAAATCCGGTGATCAGTGGAAGCCAGTTCCCCAGAGGGGTGGTCCGAGGGACTTGCTCAGACCTGAAGACCACCATGCCCAGGGCACAGCACTGACTGGCATGAGCAAAAGGCAGACCTGACTCCGAACAGCTGGTGGATGCCACTGCCAGTGCGGAGACCATAGCGCTGGAAGCCCCAGCCTGAGTGCCCTCTGCCAGAGGAACGAGGTGGCCAGCAGGCCTCGGCGGGGCGGATGGAGAGCAGGCTGGCATTCCGGGTTCCTCTGCAGCCTGTGCCCCTGGGCACGTGCTTGCAAACTGGTTTGTGCCTCCTTGGAGAGCAACCTTGGGGAGGGGGCCTCTGCAAACACTGTCAGCGTTGACAGCCTTGAGGGGACGACATGAACCTGGAAGATGGGGAAGAAGGGCCCAGGACATGCCCCCAGCCTGGGCCCTGACATCTGCACGTGGATGAAGTAGTCTCACCCTCTCCAGGGAGGGCATCAGCAGCGGGAAATCCAAGTCCATCAATGACCTGAAAATCAGACCGCCACCCACATAACCCAAGTCCCTCCAAATAAAGAGTTGTCCTCTGCCTTTGAAACGCTGGTCCCCGCAAGTGAGCACCGCCCCCCACACCCCACCCAAGAGGATGACTGAGGGAAACCTTCCCAAGAGGCATGTTCTCAGGGGAAGCGCCTCCAGCACACTCCAGAGGCCGCCCTGCTGCCCCGCCAGCCCCGTGCCCACTGCAGCAGCTGGCCGCGTCCCCCCGGCTCCTGCCCTGGCAGACCGTCGGGTCCCAAGAGCTAAACCAGGGCTTCAATCCCTGGAGCCCAGGCCCTCCTGGGTGTGCATCCAGTGATGGGCTGGGTGGGGGCAGGTGAATAAAGGATAAATGGACGGGAGGACAGGGCAGGGACTAGGAGAAGGGTCTTCACAGGAGTCCTCCAGAAATGCCTCCCAGGTCCTGAGACGGAGCCGCATCCTGGGGAGACCGCTTTGGGGAAGGAAGGAGGCAGGGAAGGACAGGAGGGAGGGAGGGAGGAGGAGGGGGGAGGGGCCGGGGAGGAGGAAGCAGGTTCCTTGGCTCAGACACTCAGCCCTCAACTCTAGAATCCTCTCTTGGCTGTCTCCAGCGTTAGCAAACCCAAAGGGAAGCTGAGATCTGTCCATCGTGGAGAGCAGGGCCCCCGTCTCCTCGGTCTTGTGCCGCAGCCTCAGTGATCACTCAGGCCACTGGGTGAGAGGGTGGAGAAGGGAGGACACCACGCCCCCTCCTGGGAGGACTGCCATGTCCCACTTCACCTTTTGGTGAATACCACATCTTCCTTGGGAAGCAGCCAAGCTGCTGTGCCATCTGGGCTCGGGTGCAGGATGGCAGTAGAGCAGGATGCCCGCCGGGTACAAGCGGAGGGGACGGGGACACGCGGGGCTGAGGGCTCTGGGGGAATCCCACCCGCTCCCTGGAGATCTCCAGAGGGCCCTGCAGGGGTTCTGTCGATGGCAGATCCCCAAGGCTCTGGGCTGTCCTCCTCTGATGCTCTCATTTCCATGGCGATGGAAGGAAAAGCCCACCCAGAAGCCTGCTCCCTCTCCACCCAGGCCACAGTCTCAGCACCAAGACATCCTCGTCCTAGGGACCCTGCCTGGATGGCCGCGTCCCTTCCCTGGCTCTGGAGATGCACAGGGTGAGCACCAGTCTCGGGCGCCTGTGCTCCAGGGATGGGGGGCAATGCGAGCTCCCCCCTCCTCCTGACACCCCAGCACCACCGTCCTCCCCAGCGCCTCACTGCTCCTCCCACTCCCCATCTTTCTCAGGTGGTAGAAGCCATGAAGACAGGACCCATCATGACCGTTTCTCCCTCTTGGTACTTAAAAATAATAGAATGCCATGATTTTTTTTTTTTAATGAGTAAATAATTGGAAAGGAAGCCAATTCAAACAACTTTACTGGAGAAACCTGGGATTTTTTTTCTCCACACAGGGTATTAAAATTAAAACTTATTTGGAGAGCAGGAGTCTAGACTCGATTGCATGGGGAGGGCGCAAGGTGAAGGCAGAGAACTAGGTGAAGGGTGAGAAATGAGGGAGAGAGACTGACACGGACTCTCCGGAATTTATGCATTTAGGGAAGAGTGACCATGCTACGTGGGAGAGGGGACAGTGCAGGGCACCCTGCTCTGCGTCTAGGAACGGCCTCCCCAGGTCAGAACGAGGAGAGAAGTCCCAGCAGATGCCAGACAGGGGCTCGGCACACTGTCCTTTGTTGTTCCTGCAGAACTTTTGTGCCATGCTTTAACTTGCCGTGGATACAGCAGGGTCCACTCCCCACCGTTCCTGCTTCCAGGGAAGTGGGCACCAGAGCAAGGCCAACCCGGAGAGGCAAGCAGGTGCCAGGTAGCTTCAGAGCCTGGCATCAAGGAAAGCGCCTGGGAAGCTGCCTGGCTGCTGGTCCCCTGCCCACTGGCCCTGGAGCCGGAATCAGCCCCCAAGCCTGGTTGGTCTTCTGTGGGCCAGGCTGCAGGTGACGCCCAGAGCCCCCCGCCCCGGGCCAGCTGGGCCTGTCTGGCCGGGAGAACAGCCTGCTCCTGGTCTGTGAAGCTGGAGGTGGACCAGAAGGCAGCTTCTGCCTGCATCCAGCTTTTGAAAATGATGTCCCTGCAGCTTTCCCCGTGACAGCAAAAGGCAATCAGCCTCTCTTTCGGAGAGACCAAGAACACAGGACTTATTCCAATTAAAACTTGTTATTATAAGTCTTAATATTATTTTATATGAAAATATATTTCATGTATTTTATATTACAAATCATTATATTATCATACATGCAAATGAAGAAAGCACATGTGGTCGATTCTCTCCAGTGCTAACGGAGGCCCTTTTGACCAGCATCACAGAAGCTGGAGGAAATTCAATACACGTGCGCGGTCACAATGACCGACTCTCTGCGGGACCTGGGCACTCTGATGAGGGAGTTGCCTTGTTCTCCTCCACGGCACGTGCTTTGGTTCTTCTCTTGCTCTTCTTGATCAGTCAAGACGATGCCGTGAGCCCCTTCAGAGGAACATTTTAAGAGGAAGAGTGTATGGGGGAGGATTATAGAGAGGGAAGTTGACGTTTCCTAAAACCATGGACAGATTAGGTGTACCTTTTGCTCTACATGGGCTTCCCTGGTGGCTCAGATGGTGAAGAATCTGCCTGCAATGCAGGAGATCTGGGTTCGATCCCTGGGGCGGGAAGACCCCAGGAGAAGGGAATGGCAACCCACTCCTGTATTCTTTCCTGGAGAATCCCATGGACAGAGGAACCTGGTAGGCTATGGTCGGTCCAAGGGGTCGTAGAAAGTCGGACACAACTGAGCGACTAAGCACACACTATATCAACATAGTTATTTATCCATTTGGCTTACTGTCCACAAGATGGTCATTCATCCACAAGATGGTCATTCATTTATTTATTCAGTCACTCAGTCAATACATATTAATTAATTAGCGGGTATTTAGTGAGGGCCTGTTAGGGGCAAGGTTCTGAGCTACATATTACAGAGGATGAGATGGTAGGCTTCCTGACTGTGAGGCATGTATTTTCCAGAAGGGGAGACCAGGTACATTAACACGCCCCCCCGCCCCCCGCCAGCCCTCTGACTCTGAAAGCACACATGTAGGCAGAGTGGACGAGCCAGGCCCCCCCTGAAACCAGGGGGCGCGGCGGGCAGCCTGGCGAGGCTGGCAGCAGCGTGTCACAGGCAAGGCTTGCAGCAGGCTTGGCGAGGTTGCAGTGGGTACTGAGAGCCAGCTGGCAGTCTGGACTGGATCCATGGAACCTGCCAGGATCTCCACGCTGATTTAAAGGGTCAGGGGGAGAACCGGGGAGCTAGCCTGGATGAGTCTAGCAGCTTGGGTTGTATTAAGACGCAGCCCGCACTTTTACAGTTCCTCCCCAAAATGATGCCAGAAGATTCTGCAAGAGGCTGGCATTTGGGAGCAGTGATTGGGCTGGACATACATTTTCAGTATGTTTCATTTATAAAGACAGGTAGCTACCTCGGCAGTGGCCAGAAATAGAAAATAATTATTACAATATACATACTACTTGGCCGGAGCCCATAAATGAGATTATTCAGGGCACCAGGGTTTCCTGGTGGAAAATAATCTTTTCCAGCCGGCATGTGACACTCGGCTGGCTTGGAGGGGCTCTGGGCAAGCCGTGAAGCCACCTGGGCATGTGAGAAGCCTCAGGACGTCCACACAGGCAGACTCCTAACAAATGCCTTGGTGTCAGTGCTGAGCGCGGTTTGCAGTTCAAGCAGAAATGTGATGTCTGGCGCCTTTAAAGTCCAGTTTTCTGCTCCTTATTTATGCTCTGTTCCATCTCCATCTGCTCTTTGGTGAAGGTTGTGAAGATGGATCTGTCAGCAGCTGAAAGACACAGAGAGACCTGCTGATGTGACCTCTCTCAGTCCCAAGTCCTTCAAGGGCAAATCTCAGCCCAGGAAACGGCAGGCAAGGAGCTCCAGCACCTGTCCCAGTCCCCACGTGGATGCTGAACAAAGAGGCCGCGGCGGGGCAGCAGGAGGAGGTTGGAGAGGGGAGCTCTCCTCGCCTTCACTGTAGAGTGAGCATTTGGACCCCCTCCCCCACAGGCGGCTCACATACCTTAGTCTGTCCCGTGTGCCAGGAGTCTCCAACTAAGCCTGGAGGGCAGTGCCCAAGGAGAAAATGGTGGCCAGCTCTCCAACACGCACGCTACAGATCAGAGTCTGCCCCACTGCCTGCAGTGGAGCCAAGGAGCTTTGTTCACAATAATAAACATTTCAGCTGATACTGCCCTTAGTCATATTTGGGGAAAGGGCGTCCCTGGTGGCTCAGATGGTAAAGAATCTGCCTGCAATGCAATGCGGGAGACCTGGGTTCCGTCCCTGGGTCGGGAAGGTCCCCTGGAGAAGGGAATAACAACCCACTCCAGTATTCTTGCCTGGAGAATTCCACGCACACAGGAGCCTGGTGGGCTACAGTCCACAGGGTTGCAAAAGAGTTGACCATGCCTGAGTGAGCAGCACTTCATAAAGCTTTATCAGACAATTGTTTATAAGGGAATTTACATGTATGAGTTTTATAGTCATGATTGCTTTTTCCTAAAAGACAAGCCCTGTAAAATTTGGGATATACAGAGATTTCTCCCCTAAAATAAAACTACTGAATACATTCATTTTGCAAAATAATTTATCTCAGCTTTTTAAAATTAACAGTTACCTTTATATACAAAATGTGGCTGCTATTCAAGACAATCTGTAGCTTGTCAATCAAGTGGACTCCAATTGTTAAATGTTTTTTTCTTTTATCTTCTTGCTGTTTAACATTATCTACACTTTCTAAATGAAATACATACACACCCACACACACTTTGACCAATTCAGCATATTAATCTTGAATAATTTTAATGATTTTGGTTGTATCATTATTACCTAGGTTTCTTGTGTTTAGATCAAATTTAACTTCTTGTTAGAAAGCTGCTTTGTTGCCTCAATTTGAGTACTTAAAATACTCATAATAGTTTTTTTCTCACTTATTAAATCAATAAATACTATCTGCTATGTGCCAGTTTCATTTTTCTAGGCACTGAAATACTCCTGAAAATTCAGCAGACAAGGCCTCATGTTGAAGAAACAGACAATACATAAAATAAACAAACAAATTGTGCAGTAGTTTAGCCAATAGGTATTTTGGCGAAAAATAACTGTGGAGAGAGGGGAGGTATAGCTGGGGAGGGTGGCTGACAATTTAAAATTGCAATCAGTTGGTCATCACAGTGTTTTGTGATCCACAGAGCCAAAGGCTTTGGCATAGTCAATAAAGCAGAATTAGATGTTTTTGTGGAACTCTCTTGGTTTTTTGATGATCCAACTGATGTTGGCAATTTGATCTCTGGTTCCTCTGCCTTTTCTAAATCCAGCTTGAACTTCTGGAAGTTCATGGTTCACATACTGTTGAAGCCTGGCTTGGAGAATTTTGAGAATTACTTTGCTAGTGTATGAGATGAATGCAATTGTGGGGTAGTTTAAACACTCTTTGGCATTGCCTTTCTTTGAGATTGGAATGAAAACTGACCTTTTCCAGTCCTGTGGCAAATACTGAGTTTTCCAAATTTGCTGGCATATTGAGTGAAGCACTTAAACAGCATCATCTTTTAGGATTTGAAATAGTTCAACTGAAATTCCATCACCTCGCCGAGCTTTGTTAGTAGTGATGCTTTCTAAGGCCCACTTGACTTCGCATTCCAGGTTGTCTGGTTCTAGGTGGATGATAACAGCATCATGGTTATCTGGTTATTCTTAAACAAAATTATTCTTAAAGAGATGGGAATACCAGACCACCTTACCTGCCTCCTGAGAAATCTGTATGCAGGTCAAGAAGCAACAGTTAGAACTGGACATGGAACAACAGACTGGTTCCAAATAGGAAAAGGAGTACATCAAGGCTGTATATTGTCACCCTGCTCATTTAACTTATAAGCAGAGTTCAGTTCAGTTCAGTTCAGTCGCTCAGTCATGTCTGACTCTTGCAACCCCATGAATCGCAGCACGCCAGGCCTCCCTGCCCATCACCAACTCCCGGAGTTTACTCAAACTCATGTCCATTGAGTCAGTGATGCCATCCAGCCATCTCATCCTCTGTCATCCCCTTGTCCTCCTGCCCCCAATCCCTCCCAGCATCAGGGTCTTTTCCAGTGAGTCAACTCTTCGCATCAGGTGGCCAAAGTATTGGAGTTTCAGAGCATCAGTCCTTCCAATGAACACCCAGGACTGATCTCCTTCAGAATGGACTGGTTGGATCTCCTTGCATTCCAAGGGACTCTCAAGAGTCTTCAACACCACAGTTCAAAAGCATCAATTCTTTGGCGCTCAGCTTTCTTCACAGTCCAATTCTCACATCCATACATGACCACTGGAAAAACCATAGCCTTGACTAGACAGACCTTTGTTGGCAAAGTAAGGTCTCTGCTTTTGAATATGCTATCTAGGTTGGTCATAACTTTCCTTCCAAGGAGTAAGTGTCTTTTAATTTCATGGCTGCAGTCACCATCTGCAGTGATCTTGGAGACCAAAAAAATAAAATCTGACACTGTTTCCACTGTTTCCCCATCTATTTCCCATGAAGTGATGGGACCAGATGCCATGATCTTCGTTTTCTGAATGTTGAGTTTTAAAGGCAACTTTTTCACTCTCCTCTTTCACTTTCATCAAGAGGCTTTTTGTTCCTCTTCACTTTCTGCCATAAGGGTGGTGTCATCTGCATATCTGAGGTTATTGATTTTTCACCCAGCAATCTTGATTCCAGCCTGTGCTTCTTCTAGCCCAGCATTTCTCATATGCAGAGAACATCATGCAAAATGCCAGGCTGGATGAAGCACAAGCTGGAATCAAGATTTCCAGGAGAAATATCAATAACCTCAGATATGCAGATGACACCACCCTTATGGGAAAAAAAAAAAAAAAAAATTAAAGAGCCTCTTGATGAAAGTGAAAGAGGAGAGAGAAAAAGTTGCCTTAAAACCCAACATTCAGAAAACTAAGATCATGGCATCTGGTCCCATCACTTCATGGGAAATTGATGGAGAAACAGTGGAAACAGTGTCAGACTTTATTTTGGGGGGCTCCAAAATCACTGCAGATGGTGACTGCAGTCATGAAATTAAAAGACGTTTGCTCCTTGGAAGAAAAGCTATGACCAACCTAGACAGCATATTAAAAGACAGAGACAGTACTTTGCCAACAAAGGTCCATCTAGTCAAAGCTATGGCTTTTCCAGTAGTCACGTGTGGATGTGAGAGTTGGACTATAAAGAAAGCTGACCACCGAAGAATTGATGCTTTTGAACTATGGTGTTGGAGTAGACTCTTAAGAGTCCCTTGGACTGCAAGGAGATCCAACCAGTCAATCGTAAAGGAAATCAGTCCTGAATATTCACTGGAAGGACTGATGCTGAAGCTGAAACTTCAACACTTTGGCCAACTGATGGGAAGAACTGATTCATTGGAAAAGACCCTGATGCTGGGAAAGATTGAAGGCAGGAGGAGAAGGGAATGACAGAGGATGAGATGGTTGGATGGCATCACAGACTCTATGGACATGAGTTAAACTCCGGGAGTTGGTGATGGATAGGGAAGCCTGGCATGCAGTCCATGAAGTCACAAAGAGTCAGACATGACTGAGTGACTTAACTGAACTGGTCATCACAGGCATCCTGAGAAGGGGACACTTGGGTAAAGACACAAGTGAGGTGAGGAGAGACATTTGGGTGCCAGGAATAAGATGCCAGGCCAAGGGAAAGGAAATAGATCACATGACCTTCACATGCCAGAGTTGGGTGACACCTCATTCCATTTCCCCACCTGCTCATCACCAATCCCAGCCATCGTCCACCTGTGCCAAGTTCATGGTCCTGTTATGGTCCCAACCCAGGCTCTCACCACCGGGAGCCCCAGAATTGGAACCACCCTCAGTGACTTTGCTAGTGGCTCCTTGGACCTGGGGTCAAGGTTGTATTCTCCTCTCACAATTGCTACTTTCACTCCAAGGGTCACAGGGCCAGCTCCCCAGGAAGGACACTGAGACACCAGAAGGCCTCATCTGGACAAGGGTTCTTCCCTCTTATGATGGCTAAACTGTAGACTTTACTTAATTTCCTACACAAGACGGATTTACTTTTTCTCTGTATAATTCCATATTTACATCATCGTAGATATTGAAAATTATCCAGTTGCTTTTACTCTGAGATGTGAGTGGGAAGATGGTTCATCACGGCTGTAATCACCACATTTATGCCTTAAAGATATGTTCAAAGTTGATTCTCACTCCACGAAAAGGAAATTGAGCCTATGATTCCATTCTAGTATAATAGCTCCCCTTCCCTTAAAAAAACAAAATGAAATAACTGTCACTGACCCTGGGCTCATCCTTTGCAAACCCCTGCATTATTAGAGGCTTTGTATAACTATTAAACATTTTCCCCATGATTTAAGAGTACTATCTTACATTCTTTCCTCAGTGCTGTATCTTCTTTATAAAACAACCTTTCGTATGGTCATGACTCCATCTTCTCAGAAGCATAAACCTACTCTGTAGAACCACAGCCAGCTTCAAGCAAAACATTCAATAGCTCTTTCTTCTCTCTTTAGTCCCTTTATTCAGCAACCAAGGATTGGGCATTTCTGACCCAAGTCTTCAGATACAACTCTCACCAGGTAGAGAAGAATGCACAGAATATTTGAACTGAAGGAGGGCTGCCATTCAGACAGCTAATGCAGCCTGGCTAAGCAAGGCCCTTTGTTCCCCAGAGCATGCAGTTTTCCAGCAAGGACCAGTCTTTCCCTCCTGCGGTGGCACGTGCTGTGGGTGTCCCATGGAAGTCACACACAGTTCGCTGCTTCAGACAAAACGCCATGTGTTGCCTGACCGATGGGTTTCTCTGAGTACAGATAGCAGCTTCCCTTCGGTGGGGTCCAGGTAAGTGAATCGTGTCATATCCAGGCTCCGTTTCACCCATTCAGCCCACCCATCGCCTATGAGGGAAGCACTGTCCAGCCTCACATGTGACACGGTGGGCCGTACTTCCCAAGTCTCCCAGCGCCCCCGGTAGAGACGCAAGGGTTGAGATCTGGAAGAGATGGTGTCTGTCATGTCGTCAAATCACACCGCTTACAGATATGTAAATTGGGCCTTCCAGGAATGAAGGATCTTGTCCAAAGTGGCAAAGCCAGAATCAAATTCCACCAGTGAGCGGTAAGTGTCATTCTGTGTTTACAGCAGAATATATTGAACGTTGACAAAAAAGGGCAACGTGATCATGAACAGAAGCACGCATCAAGTGGCAAGAGATGGCAGTGGGTGAAGAGGAGACAAAGAAGAGGCTGGAACCGGGAGTCATGGGTTTCCGGCTGTGCAGGGTGTGGCTGCTCCAATCCCATGTAGGGGAATGACGCTGGTCTTCTCCTCTCCTTATTCCACGGAGGGAACTTGGCCTCCAGCAACTGCAGATCATCCCACTCAGCCAGCAAGCTATTGATTTATCTTTTCAAACTGTATTAAGTACCTGTATTGTGCCAGGAACTGAGATGACTGCTGGGAACTGAATATGTAAGACGTACCCTGGCTGCCTCCCAGAAACTTCCAAAATAGCTAGAAATTTCCAAAGACAAACAGGCACATAGCCAGGAGTGGCAAATATAGGAAGGAGAGTTCCCAGGAACTTGGCTTCTTAGGGTTGAACGAATTGTGTGTCCACACGACCCTAGGAAAGAACAGGACCCACAGAGAGCTGATGTCGAGATGGAGCCAAGTGTTGGAGAAAAGCATGGGGGGTGAGGGTGGGACAAGGAGAGAGAGAGAGAATGCCACAGCCATGTGTGTGCCCAGGCTCCGGATTCTGGTGACTTATTAATGCTCCCCAACTTGGCAAGAAAGGAAGATGCCCCGAAACCAGCCCACTCACTCTGGGGCGGGTGCTCTGACCACTCCAGGGAATTCACAGCTGAAGGAACAGCCTCCACGTCAGTCTGAAAATTTAGCAGCAGCCTGCCTACGGTAATGTGCTGCCTTCAGCCTCCCATGTTGTTGTGACAGGTGATTAGCGAGGAAGTGCTCGGGGAATTGTCCCCTCTACTCATTATGAATTCATGCGAAGACATTGAATTACACATCTGTCAGCGACTAAGTTAGAGCCACTGGAATCCAGCCTCCTATATCATCTATATGTTCGCCTCTGAGATAGAACGGAAATTCGGTTGTAAAATGAATAGGATGCTGGTGCCTTATGCAGAGTTGCATAACTAATTTAGGATTATAGTGTTCAAAACCCATACAATATAAACAGTGGTGAGTACAAAGCGTTGCAGCTTTGTAATATGCTCTTCTCCTTAGCTCACACACCCACATCGGAGCTTAGTGATCACAGTGAAGCCAGAGTAAAAACAGAGGGTGGCATGTAAGCAAGACAACCACACTAGATGCCAGAGCTATAAACCCAACAAAATAAACTCCATGTTGAGATGTCAGCGTTGACTTACAAAATAGAAAGAGAAGAGGAGATTTGGAAAGGAAAAGGTTACGATGATAATGATCTTCCCTCTAAGAAAGCAAAAATCTTAACCTTGGGTGTTTTCAATTACATCTCTTAAGAAGCAAATCCCTGACATCCGCTATTGGTTAAATATGACAACTGCAATAAAATCATCTTTTAAAGAAGAGACTACATGTGCTCATTGAGAGCAACTTGGAAAGCTGGGAAAGATATTTTGCTTGAAGACACTGGTGCTCTGAAATGGTGGTGAGAACCAGGCCTTATGAAAGCGTCTGTGGGACGAGACAGGAGAGACGATGAGAACCAGACAGGTGAGCCCAGCTTTGCGAGTTGTCTCCCTCCGGGAACACCTGCTGATCTGCAGGACTGAGAGACGGCAAGCTACGCAGAGCTTCTGACCACTCTTGTGGGTCTAAGAGAACAACACCAAAAAAGGGAGCTAGTTTCCACACTGGATTTAGTTGCATTTAACAGCTTCCACCAGGCTCCTCCATCCATGGAATTCTCCAGGCAGGAATACAGAAGTGGGTTGCCATTCCCTTCTCCAGGGCATCTTCCCAACCAAGGGATGGAACCCGAGTCTCCTGCACTGGCAGGCAGATTCTTTTTCACTGAGCCACCAGGGAAGCCCCGTGCATGCAACAAATTCTGATAAAGTCTCTTTTCATTTTTATTCTTTTGCAAATATTTTCTGATTTTTCTTGTTACGGCTTCTTGTTAATAGATACACCCATGTTTCAAAAGTGAACATTTAATTTCCAAATACAGGGCTTTTTTTAAGAACTCTTTTTTTTTTGTACTCTTGATATTAATTCCTCATTTTGATATTAATTTCCCTTTTAAATACTTTCTTCTCTTCAATCACCCTCTATGTGTTTTCAGTCTTTTAACTTCATTGAGCCTTTCAATGACTATGTCAAAGATCTCTCTTGGTAAATGTCACGTTGCACTTGAAAATATGTGGGTTATTTTCAACTATTTTTTTTTAAATTTTATTTCGTTTAACTTTACAATATTGTATTGGTTTTGCCATATATCAAAATGAATCTGCCATAGGTATACATGTGTTCCCCATCTGATTTCTACCATAATAAGGCTTCCCTAGTGGCTCAGATAGTAAAGCATCTGCCCTGCAATGTGGGACACCCAGGTTCGATCCCTAGGTTGGGAAGATCTCCTGGAGAAGGAAATGGCAACCCACTCCAGTACTCTTGCCTGGAAAATCCCATGGACAGAGGAGCCTGATGGTCTACAGTTCATAGAGATGCAAAGAGTTGGACACAACTGAGCGACTTCACTTTCACTTTATTTTCTACCATAATATACAGTGATAAGATAACAGACTGTATGATTTCAACACCTTTAGACCATGTACAGCAGAGAGATCCAACCAGTAAACCCTAAAGGAAATCAACCCTGAATATTCATTGCAAGGACTGATGCTGAAGCTGAAGCTCCAATACTTTGGCCATGTGATGCAAAGAGCCAGCTCATTGGAAAAGACCCTGATGCTGGGAAAGATTGAAGGAAGGAGAAGAAGAGGGTGGTGGAGGATGAGATAGTTGGAAGGCATCACCAACTCAATGGATGAGTTTGAGGAAACTCGTGGAGATAGTGAAGGACAGGGAAGCCTGATTTGCTGCACTCCATGGAGTCACAAAGAGTTGGACACAACTTAGCGACTGAACTGAATTGAGACCATGAAATTTTTGCACCTTGTTTTATGTCCCTGGATATGTTCCAGTGTCTCTTGGCTTATAGCCTACAGGACCTTGAATAGAATTTGTATCTTGCTGTTGTGTGAAAATTATACAAATATTATTTATGTTGAATTGGCTAAAAAGGAAAACTGGAATTCCAGGCCTGCTGTAGAGGCGGAGGGTGGGAACGCCCTGGGTAAGGTGGGTGTGCTGCCCCCTCCTCCAGATCTCATGAACCCTCTCCCGCTTTGCTGCAGCAGAGCCGCGTTACCAGGCTTGCTCTCTGCTCTCGTCCCATCACCAGTCATAGCATCAGGATAAAAGCAACTTCTGTCTCCTCACCTGGTCTGGTGTCATGTTTTTCCTTCAACAGCAAGAATAAATATTAAATTTTAATATCTCCCAAAAAACCAAAGAAACTGAATTGAAAAGTCTCATATGAATGCTATGGTCTCTAATATTTACCTGTGATTCCAGAAAACATTTAAAGAAGACTGAGAGAGTCACAGGCTTCACAGGTGGCACCAGTGGTAAAGAAACCCACCTGCCAATGCAGGAGACTCAAGAGATGTGGATTCAATCCTTGGCTCAGGAAGATCCCCTGAAGTAGGAAATAGCAACCTGCTCTAATATTTCTGCCTGGGAAAACCCATGGACAAAGGAGCCTGGTGGGCTACAGCCCATGGGGCCACAAAGAGTCGGGTATGACTGAGCACAGCATACAAGGAAGTCACAACATTCATTTCATAATATCTGAATACTTCCAAATCTGATTCTAGAGATACAGGGTTCCCCTGAGCTGTTGAAGTTGATAAAATCTATTCCAACTTCTCTCCTAGGCACAAAGGGTATTTCAAAGGTAGAGGGTTTAATAGAATTGAGTGCATGAGTGTGTTAAGTCACTTCAGTTGTGTCCAATCTGTGTGACCCTATGAACTGTAGCCCACCAGGTCCCTCTGTTCATGGGATTCTCCAGGCAAGAGTACTGGAGTGGGTTGCCTTCCTGCTCCAAAGGATCTTCCCGACCCAGGGATCAAACCCGAGTCTCTTATGTCTTCTGCATCAGCAGGTGGGTTCTTTACCACTGGCATTACCTGGGAAGCCCCAGTAGAGGTGACTACAGAGGCTGATCTTCATGAGGGTTCTCAATGTGTTTTAAAGCTATGTGGGTCCTATTTGATTGTCTTTGGAGTTGTCTTCAACTTCTGAGGAAGTTAAGTCCACATCTGACCCAAGTAAGGAAGCTGCTTCAAGGAAAGAATTGCAGTGGCCACAGAATTTGTTTTTTTCAGGATGGCTGTGGTGCTGACCCACAGGTGTGCTTGAAGACTGTATCACATGAATGGACTATCTCTCCCCAATATTTGTGGACTGCCACTAAGCCACTTCAGTCAATAAACAGTTGACATATATCTGAGTCATTTTTCATTGGTCAAGTTCAATGTTAAAATAGCGAATACTGGGTGCTTGAGTTCTGCTTTGTGTAACAGGCGCCCAGTTATGCATGGACACCTGGGGTTGTCCACTTTCAGTCCTTGAAAGATGGAAGGCTCAACCTTTGATAATTGGGCAAAATATAGTTTAATGTATTGATTTATCTAAAGAAAGTAGATATTGCTTAGAAGATTTCAGAGATGCCAGAAGAACAACTAATAAGTTACAGTAATAATGTTGGTTCAAAATGTTGCAAAGCTACAGATCAGGTGAATGGTGGTGGAGAAGGGGAAGATATGGCAAGTCTTTCAAAATAGAATTGACCCTGATATGGGTAAGCCAAAGATGAATGAATAAGGGAAACAAGCCTTCTGTCCAGAGGGTAGACAGCGGTGACCCACGGGGCAGACAGTTTTTAAGGGCACCAGCATAGTCCAATGAAGCTCCAGTGAAAAGAGTCAACACTGGTGTCCCCCTCTGTCCCGGGGAGAAGGGGCCTCTGGCAGGGGACTTACAACCTCAGTCCCCATCAGTAGGACCTGCCCTTTAACAGTGATGGCAGCTCCAAGCTCTGTTGGCCTCTTGTCTGAATTCCAGGCTCAGTCAGCTCACTCACTAATGAACCCCTGATTTGCTTGCCTACGTGGGTCGAGCTTGCAGTGAGAAAATTGCTGGAACTGCCCACAGGAATATTTCATCCTGAATAACAATCAGATTGTTCACATGTAGAAGTAGCCATCTGGTCCTCTGGTTTTATGTCCGTCTCATGAGCTTGCTTTTAAAAAGCAGCGCCCCACCCACGATGGACCTTCTCAGTGTGACGACAAGTTTGTATTTCTGAGCTTATAATGCCAAGGTCAGACCCTGGCCTGAAGGATTATCCGCACTGGGATTTGGGACACACTGCATCCGTTTTCTGCATTTGACCATGTTCTAACTTGCCCAATTTGAAACTTCAGCAATTGTACCTGCAGGGAAAAGAGAGTCATCAGCCCTGGAAGATGAATTCTGAGAGGCACTAACCTCCAGGATGAAGCAACGAAACAGAAATGATGTCTGGTACTGGATGTATTCTTGATAAAAATCCAATCCCTAAGTATCTCTTTATATCATTAGAAAAAAGAATTTTCAAATTTTTCTATAAAGCGAATATATACAGTGTAACCATTATTATTAATTAGACTACATACAATATCATGAGTAATACCTTTATTTAATACCTGTCTTGTGTTGTTTTATTTCAGTGAAAAGGAATATATTTAAAAGGCTTACGAAAGTTCATCTAAATAGACTCCAGGCTTCCCTCGTGATGCTTCCTGGAAGGTCATGAGCAACTGTGAATTCTCTTCCTGTGGGATGCTCAGCCTCATGGGTGGAAAGGTGCATTGGAGACCACTGGTCCTGACTAAATGTGATTGCTTCTTTTCCCAAATGGGAGTCCTCTCTCCAAGATCATGTAGTCTGTACAGTTTTTTAAAAGGCATTCAAAATCCTAGGCAATAAACAAGGTTAAATTATAACGTGAAACATCTGGAAAAACTTGACCTTTCTTTCATCTCAACTAAATAATTGTCTCTCTGATTTTATTAACTCATTGCTAACAGCTTGATATTCTTGTCCCTGGAGAGGGGAAAGACACACACACACACACACACACACACACACGCACACACACACACACTCAGCTGCACCGACTGTTTGAGGAAAGGGCAGGATGCTACAATGAGCAGGTGTTTAGCTCTCATCCTCTCTAGAGAGGCAACAAATAAACCCTCATAAAACATCCCTGGGTGATGAACTGTCCTGGGAAGCACTTTGGCCTCTGCACCTTGAGCCTCACAATGCTCTTACCCTCACAGGTGGCCCACCCATCTCAAGATTTATCCCAAGCAATGACCAAGGAGTAATTATGGGTTTAGTGGCCTGTGTCAGTTCCGAGTTTGATACTGGATTTCCAAACACAGACAGCATCTGTTTCCTGCCTTCACACTTATGAAAAGCGCACACTTCAGAGACAAAGATCTCTTAATAGATAATGATGCCCAAATATGGTTCTCACTGTGGCAACTTTGATGGTGAAAAGTCAGAGGAAATAGTGTCTATAGCATAGCAGTAGAAATTGCTATGTAAATTATGGGAGACAGTGTATTAGTGAGTTTTATGGAGAAATAGAACTAATAAGATGATAGATAGATAGATAGACATGTTTTTTTCAAGGAATTGGCTCAGGTGATTGTCGGGGCTGGCAAGTCCAAAATCTTCAGGACAGCCAGCTGGCTCAAGACACAGGAAGAGTTGATAGTTGATGTGTTAGTTGCTCAGTCGTGTCTGACTCTTTGAGACCCCATGGACTATAGCCCTCCAGGCTCTGCCCATGGAATTCTTCAGGCAAGAATACTGGAGTGTGTAGCCATTCTCTTCTCCAGGGGATCTTCCTGACTCAGGAATCAAACCCAAGTCTCATGCATTGCAGGCAGATTCTTTACCATCTGAGCCACCACGGAAGCCCTGATAGTTGATGTTGCAGTTCAAATACAAAGGAAGAAATCCTCTTTCCTCACTTTGGGGAACCTCAATTGTTTTCTCCAAAGTTTTTTTGACTGACTGGATGAGTCCCACCCACATTTGTGGATGGCAATCTGTTTTACTCAGTGTTTACTAATTTACATGTTAATTTCATTTAAAAAAATTACCTTCATGGAAATATCTAGAATCAGTCTTTGGCCAAATATCTGGGTATCGTGGCCTAGCCTGACTGACACATAAAATTAATGATCACAGCCATGTTCCTTTACAAAATCAGAAAAAATGTTGAACCAGGTCTGGGGCCACCTTAGGGCTTGGGGCAAGGACTATGGAATATGTCCAGGTGATAAGAGGGTATAACTGACTGAAGCTATGGAGAAAGAGTCCCTTTTCCTATTTAAAGCAGTCAAGTCACTCCCAACTCCAAGCAAGGGGTGAGGATTTCAATTAGCGAAAAAAAAAATCAACTGATTCAGAGAAACCTTAGAAGTGGGGATTCCAGGCATGGAAGAGATCGCATGTGCAGCTGATGCTAGGGATCTTAGTGAAATCAGATGCACTGAAGGCCAATATTCATTTTACATCCTGCTTTTATTTAAAAAAAATATACACTGTAAAGCTTAAAGAACCAAGTAGCAGATTGGAAGGTTTGTCCCTGAAACTCAAAGAACAAGGAGGAAAAGGTTTTGATATTATCTGGTCCCTGTAAGAAATCCCGCTTCCTATGTGATCATGGAAGACAGAGGTCATGGGTTTACCAGCTGCCCCTCTCCCATCCTGTACACTCACTGGCAGAGAGCTTCTGCAGGGATTCTTTTTTTTTTTTTCCTACCTCATTTTAAAATATAAACAGGTGACCAAAGCAGACACTGAGGAGAGCTCTCACGTGACAGAGAAACGAAAACAACAAAAAAATAGAACACAGCATAAGCAGGGGAGGTGCAAGAGAGTAGAAATACACACAGAGAGAGGTAGGCACAAATTTGCATCCATATAAATAAACTGGAGAAAAAGTGCACCCCACTCCAGAGTTCTTGCCTGAAGAGTCCCATGGACAGGGGAACCTGGCAGGCTACAGTCCATAGCGTCACAAAGAGTCAGACACGACTGAGTGACTGAGCACAGATAAATCGGAACACTATGAAAAAGGAACGTCAGAGGGAAAAGAAGGTACTCCAGAAGTTAAATAGGATAACCAAACATTAAGACGAAACAATAGAACATTGTGAGACAAAAATTTTGAGGAAAAAAATCCCCCAGAAGATATCAAAAGATAAAGAATTGAGGTAGGGTGGGGAAAGATAAGAAAAATAAGAGTCAAGCTATTGACTCAACATTAACTGTTGAAAGTAAGTCCAGAACAAGAAGATAGGCTGATAACAGCTCCCAAAGACAAATCCAGGTCCTAATTCCTAGACCCCATGGATGATATCTTATTTGGAAAAAGCGCCTTTGCAAAAGTGATTACGGGTCTTGAAGTAAAGAGATAATCCTGGAATATCCAGATTGGCCCTGACTGCCATCACAGTTGGCCGTACAAGGAAGAGGCAGGGAGAGATGTGAAACACACAGACGAGAAGCACATGAAGATGTAGACAGAGATTGGAGCCATTTCACAGAGGCAGAGACTCAGGCTCAGAGAGCTGCAGCCAGACGCTTGATGGCAAGTGGCTCCCATGTGCCTGGCACACAGTGGAAGTTTCAGACAGGCTGAGGGATTTGTCTGGCAAATAGACCAGCTCATGGGAAGATTTGAACCTCCTCCGGGGAATGGGATGCACAGAAGTAAATAAGTATTTCATAGGAACTGCTCTTAAAAATAATGCTTTGATTATACAGAAGGAATTACTTTGTTTTTGTTTGTTTGCTTGCTTTGCTTGTCTTTTAAATATTTATTATTCCCTGTAAATGACCCTGATGCTGGAAAAGGTTGAAGGCAAAAGGAGAAGGGAGTGACAGAGGATGAGATGGTCAGATAGCATTAGTGACTCAATAGATAAAAACGTGAGCAAACTCTGGGAGACAGTGAAGGACAGGGAAGCCTGGCGTGCAGTCCATGGGGTCACAAAGAGTCGGATTTGACTTAGTGACTGAACAATAACAGCAACATTCATTTATTTATGGCTCTGGTATGTGGGATCTTAGTTCCTCAACCAGGGATCAGACATGCACTCCTTGCATTGGAAGGCAAAGTCTTAACCACTGGGCCACCAACAAAGTCCGAGAAGGAATTATTTTGGACCGATAGTTTCTGCTTGCATGGTGAGAATACTTCCTAGGATAGCTAATAATTCCTAGAATGAATGGGATTACACATCTCTGGTCATCAGTATCCAGCTGAGGATGAGAAGAGAAGGATGTGGTACCACTGAGGAGGTCAGGGCTTGATGCTCGTGCCAGGGAAGGCAGAGGACAGAAGGTTCTGGACCTCTGGCCAAGGAGACAAGCTCAGAGGCAAACTCTACCTCTTCCCAGTTCTTCCCAGAAAAAAACCAAAACAAAACCACCTAAAAGCAGTGAAAAAAAATGACCAGGGCCCTCAGTGGCCGAAGGGAAAAGAAAAAACTTACCTGATGTTCAGTGGGTCTGTCACATCTGACTCTTTGCGACTGCATGGACTGCAGCACGCCAGGCTTCCCTGTCCTTCGGTGTCTCCCGGAGCTAGCTCAAACTCATGTCCATTCAGTCGGGGATGCCATCCAGCCATCCTATCCTCTGCCACTCGCTTCTCCTTTTGCCTTCCAAAGGCAAGCGAAGGGCATGACCAGAGCTGTCTGTGGCTCAGGGCCCAGGGCCCAGGGCAGTGTCTGCATTTCTAACTCTCACCCCTCTGGACACACAGTAGGACAGCATGTTTCTGTTCCGGCGAGCACAGTCAGCCCCATGCTGTGGTAGTGGAAATGCGAAGCCTGACTTGGACACTTGCAGACAGAGGCGCTGTGTGGCCAGCCCTGCTCTCTTCTCCTTGTTGTGGAAGGTGGAGGCTGCCTACGGACTCAAGGGAACACATGAACAGAGCCCCATGGACGAGAGGTCTCAGCAAAATATCCACCTTTGCAGTGATAAGGCCCTGTGGCTTGGGGTTCCTTCTATAAGACAATAACTCTACTGACTGGCATCATTGCTGGCTTGTTTCAGCTGCTTTTAGATGGGTCCACTCCTATGTGAATCTTTCATAAAAATCTATTTTTCTACAAGGGAAGGGTGAAGATAAGCAATGTTTCCAGTGAAACCATTTACAGATTATTCATTAACCGAATCAATGGACTATTGATGCTCCATTTAATTGCATACTTAGCATAGAACTGGGATGAACCTGAACCATTGAAGTTCACTTAACTATGAGGGTATATCATGCATAGAAGATGAGAAGTATGGTTGCTGATGTTTTTGTAGAATGTGCACTGAGTACCTTACGACTCGATGTTCTGTCCATGAAAGCAGGACCACATCAGCTAGTATCAGTGAACAGTCAGTCACTGCACGTCCCAACTGCTGTGTGATACTTTGGGAAGAGATACTGGGAAGCTGGGTCTCCTGTTTACATGCTGGTCTCCCCAGGTAGACTGTGTCTTCCTGACAGCATGTCCTGTTCTCACCCGAGGCTCAATGTATAGCACAGTGAATAACAAATATCAGGCAAAAAATTAGCACCTTGCAAATAATCAATGGGTCTGAGGCTTCCAGGTGACTCAATGGTAAAGAATCCACCTACCAGTGCAGTAGGCTTGAGACATGTGTTTGATTCCTGGGACAGGAAGATCCCCTGCAAAAGGGAATGTCAACCCACCCCAGTAATTCTTCCCTGGGAAATCCCATGGACAGAGGAGCCTGGTGGGCTACAGTTCATGGCGTCTCAAAGAATCGGACATGACTCAGCACACACACGCACACAATGTTTCCAAATTTGTATTATTCCCTTACCTATTTTAAAATATACACTGCACACACTAAACATTGAAATAGATTTTTTGAAGTCTTTTAGATGGGCAGGCACACATAAAGAAAGCTAGATGCATGCATGCGTTCCAAGTCACTTCAGTCGTGTCCAACTCTTTGCAACCCCATGGACTGTAGGCTGCCAAGCTCCTGTGTCCATGGGATTGTCCAGGCAAGAATACTGGAGTGAGTTGCCATGCTCCTCTTCAGAAAGAAAGATAGATTTTCCAGTCTGAAAGTACCTCACCCCAAAGAAATGGTGGAAGGCTTTGCTGAATTTCACGCTTTGCCCAGTGGCCATCATGACAGCTGGTAATGCAGATGTCTTAAATAGGACCAATCTCTCTGCTAGGAAATTTGGCATGCAAATTGTATGAACATATGGCATAAATTTTCTTAAATCAGGAAGAGTAATATAAACTACCTGACACTAAATGTTTGAAATAGAACAGAACTCTTACCATATGCTTTTATTAGTTTCAGAAGAATGGCTCTGAGATAAGAGATTCCCAACAATTTACAATTGTAAAGTCAAAAGTAGAAATGTCAGGAAAGTGGACAACCCACTGGCTATTCGTGAGGAATTTCTTGTGTATTTTGAATGCCTGGATTACATAGAATTATTTCTGGAAAAAGACTTCAACCATTTTTTATGACATCAGCTGCAGTTTTATAATTTGTTATTACCTGCTCATTACAAGTTCCATGGCATTGTTTCTACAAGCTGTTGCAGTGAAATACATACCTCATGTGAGGAAGTCTTTTTTGGCTACATGTTAAGAATATTCACCCAATGATGAGGAGGATTTAACGTCTCATCCACCTGGAACTTTAGAGAGGTAAGTTTTTTCTAGGTTGGTCAGATCACTGACTCATTACCTGGTAATTTCCTTTGTACTATTATTCCCAGTTCATAGACCTTTTGCCCTGAATATTGACCTTCTAGGATTTCGAAAAGAAATCATAGTTCCAGACAGCACATGTGTGTGCTAAGTCCCTTTAGCCGTGTCCAACTCTTTGTGACCCCATGGACTGCAGCCCGCCAGGCTCCTCTGGCCATGGGATTCCCCAGGCAACAACACTGGAGTGGGTTGCCATTCTCCTCTTCAGGGGATCTTCCCAACCCAGGGATCAAACCTGGGTCTCCTGTATTAGCATTCTTTACAGTCTGAGCCACCAGGGCAGCCCGTTGTTAACTGATATTCTTTCTGCAATATTCCATGTGGATTCCATTTCCTCCCTTGAGCCCTGACTGGTACACACAGCAAATGGTAGCATCAGAGCCTGGACAAGAGCCTCAGAGTCCATGAGGGTATTGCTACCCAACACCTGGAAATAAAAAGCTGACTTTTTGGCAAAAGGAAAAGTGGGAGGGGGACAGTTGCTGGGTGAGCTGCCAGCAGTGACTGCCTCACATCCTAGGTCCCTGATACCTTTGTCTTAACTAACCGTGGTTCTGCCCTGCGTGGCTGTCTGTCCAAGGTGTCCATGGAAACAGCTAATCCCTTTTTAAGAGTGAGGCACTCATGTTCATGTCTCTCCGCACGTTTGTTGCCATATTGTTTTTCTATGGAGGTGAAACAGATCGTCTCTGCCTTGAGCTCGCTGTGCAACTAACTCTGCAGGGATTCAGCTGGAGGCCATGACACTTTCAAATTCATCTCACCCATGTGTCTTGGTCTTGCAACTGTTCTAATGTTCTATACATACGTGTGTACATTTTTCACCAAACCTAAGGCATACTTCTGTCAATTTAATTTGAAGTTCCCTTTTAAAAATATACTCTGAGAACTTTTCATGTTATAAAATTCGACTTTGCTTGACAATTAGTCCTCTCCTCAGATAAAATGTATTTCTGTAGGTTTTAAGAACAAAAAGATATTCTTAAAGAAACATCTTAAATATCTTAAAGATATTCTTAAACAAGAAGAAACCAAAAGATATTCAAGTATCTTTCACATCATGGTATATTTTACTGGGAAAAGTATAAATTCTAACTTGTTACACTGATTTATTTGCCAAGACGGTGGAGCCAAACATCTTGGAGACGTGTATTAACATATCTCAGTCTCCTTTCTCTGCGCATGAAGGTGGTGGCAGGGCACCCAGGGCTGTCTTTGACCTGTCTGGCGGCAGAGCTAACCCTCAAACCTTCCCTATGCTAATCTGTAACTCAGAATAATAATAGCTCAATGGGCCGCAAGTCCCAGGCTCCCAGTCAGCTGATTCCTGCTGGTTTGGACAATGGTTTGGAGGCAAGGTGGGCGGAAGGGAGAGGAGGACTGATGATCCGCCTTCACTGTCTAGCCTGGGTGCCATCTCTGTAATCTCACACTTCTCTCTCAGGCTCAGGCTTTTCTTGGAAAGTTTCACCCTCGGGTTCTTTTCTGCACCATGACCTCAGCCCCTGCCCTGGTAGCACTGCTCACCCCAAGCCTTGAGAAATTGCCTATGGGTTCATCTCTGTTACATTACTGCTTCCGTTTAGCTTCTTAGTGCTGGCTTTGCTGTGTAAACGATGCCCTCGATTAAGTCCCCTGTATTTTGAACTGTAGAGTGTTTTCTTTTTACATGGTCAAGCCTGGATTGATGCCTGCGTCTCATCCTCAGACATGGATAGATGAAATTGGAGGTGCAGTTGATGGTTCCGCTGGAGCAGCTGAAGTCAATAAAATACAGCTGCCTCAAACAGATTTGGGGTTTCCCTGCAGGCTCAGATGGTAAAGAATCTGCCTGCAATGCAGGAGACCCAGGTTCGATCCCTGGGTTGGGAAGATCCCCTGGAGAAGGAAATGGCAACCCACTCCAGTATTCCTGCCTGGGGAATCCCATGGACAGAAGAGCCTGGCTGCAGTCCACAGAGTCACAAAGAATCGGACATGACTGAGCTACTGACACTTTCAAACAGATTTCACAAGCCAGGAAGACATGTAATTATAATTGCATGACCTGAAGTTGGAACCAGAGATTTTTCACACAGCCAGGGAAGACAAGAGCAAGAGACATCTGTCAAAATAGGCAAATGAGAAAGTGTTTATTTGTACACTGGGGCGGGGATGCTTGCCAGCTACTAGGACCTTGAGACTCCAACCAGACGCGTTACAATGAGGCATCCACTCCCAGCGCATCGTGAGCAAAATCACAAAGTATCTTCGGAATAAGAGACGAGGACATGGGCTCAGGTGGGATTAGGTGAGGGTCTGAAGGGGTTTCGCCTGTTGCCTTGTCCTTGTGTTAGAAATGTCACCCCTTTAGAATCACAAGACTGCTGAGTATATCCCCAGAAATGTGGATGCCATGACATCTTTTCTGTTATTTCCCTGACAAGAGTTAGAAAACCATTTTATAAAAGAAAAAAAAAGGCTAAAAGTGAGATTTTCTTACAGAGGAGCGAGGAATGATATGGGAAGATTATGGAGCTAATGGGGCATAGTCTCGAGGAGAGAATTAGGGGAATCTGTGTGTAAAATTAGAAAAATAAATACAAAATTATGCCTTTTCCACGATGTGGCTTGTGGGTAATGACCCATGCAGGGGATTATTACGTGAACCCCCAGGCTGAATTGCCAGGGGAAAGGGAAAATGCAGTGAAAAGCTACATTTGGTATTCTTCTATTTTTTTTTTTTGTATAAATCTTCTAAAACTGTCAGATTTGACATTTCTTTTCTGAAATTAAAAAATTATTTTGGGGACTTCTCCGGCAGTCCAGTGGTTAAGACTGCCTTCCAATGGTCGAGGAGCTGAGATCACACGTGCCTCGAGGCCAAAAAACTATAACATAAAACAGAAGCAACATCTTAAAAAATTCAATAAAGATTTTAAATAAAATGATCCACATCAAAAAATCTTAAAAAAAAATTTCGATGTTAAAATGCCAATAACGAGCACTCAGTTCTTGAAAGAAGTATGGTTGGAAATGAACATTTTGGTGTGACCGATTTGACAGTGAAGATGGCTACCAGACAAAACCTTATACTAGTTTCTCATTGCTTTTTTTTTTTTAACCAATTTTCTTTTCTGAAACCACTGTCATAATAATTAAACTGATAGTGGTTGGAAATGCACACACACACATACATATAACCACACACATGCACGCTTGCATTTCAAACTACTCCTAAATAACTTCAGTAGGGTGAAGAGGCAGGGTGGTGTTTAACCAGAACCCCAAGTCCCCTTCCTTTAACTAAAACTGCAGCCAAAAAAAACAAAAAAATCCACTTTCCCTGGTGGCTGTGAGCATGCGGCTTCCCAGTTCTTAACAGAGAACATCTGGCACATACAATTGTTTTCCTGCCTTATTTGCTTGGAGTATGTATTTTCAACCTCCCTAAAACAGAAGGAAAGCTTGATTTTACTGCAAATTTTCCTTATGGGAAGCACTGGGGAGACTTCGATTGGCACACTTCATCATTATACAGAACAGTTGCAAATCTTAAATGAACACGTCAATTATTCATGACTCTGAGGTCCTGAATGCCAACTATACATTATTAATCAGCAGATGTAAATATTTTAAAACCCTGGTGAGAAACACATTCTGTGGAGGCACTTCTGCAGCAGAGTGGATAAACAGCAAATTTTACAGCAAAAGGTGGTGGCCACCCAGCAACATTTATGCAGAACTCCACACAATAGGGTTAAGAACATTGCTCGGAAGCTTTTTTTCATTCTGCCCTTTTCATAAGGGGACTGTTTTCCATGCCACAGCCACTAATCCCATGTGCTTAACCTTTGCAATAACCAAGTCTATATTTGGTTCTTTCTAACGCTCTGTGCAATCTCTCTTAATTTCTAATCTCGAGTTGAAATGATTGTATTCTAGTTGACTTAAAGAGGGGCTCCATTCTAGTCGACATTTCTTTACTGAAGCAAAATTGTTTTCCCCCCTATTTCTGTGCCTTTAATTTTCTTTTCCTCTTGTGTGTGGCCAAAATCTTGGCCTTCTCTGCCTAAAGAAGCTGAATTAAAAAGTAGGGAAACAGAGTTGGCAGGAAATAGAATGGTGGCTTTCATTCTCAGCTGGCAGAGAGCGAAACACATTGGGCGCGCGCTTCAAGAACCCTGCCCCTCTGTGTGAGGGGTCTAGGGGCTTCTAGAGGGCCAGGGCTCGCGGTCAGGAGCTGGTGACGAGAGGCAAAGGTGACAGGATCTTGATTTCTTCCTCTTGCATTGTTTCAAAGACGGTCACACGCTGGCATCAGTAACCCAGCGACTGCGTCTGGCAGCTCAGTGGCTCTTCCGTCTTCTTTCTGATATACAACTATGAGGGAAGGGTGTTGCAAGGGTAAGCTGCAGACGGGGGATGTATTTAGCATAGGGTCAGAGGGAAAAAGTGTGAATTGTAGCTCCTGCAGAGTTAGGGGGCAGAAAAGCAAGCTTAATTACAGACATGCAGAGTTAGAAGAAGTTAAAGTAAAAATACAGGAATGTTCAGGCCTGCTGACTGTTCCCTTCATCTTCTTTGCTCTCAGGAAAGGGAAAGGAAAAAAACTCAACCCTTTTTTTCTTTTTCATGGCAACACTCTCGAAGGTGTTGTCGGTGAATCTGAGGTTCTTTCTTCATCAGTCAAGAATTTGGAGGTGAAGCCGAGAGGTTAAGAAAGGGAAGCGAGAATTTATTTAAGCAAGGACACGCGCTCAGGTGGAGAGTGGGCAAGCGGGTGAGGACCTACCGGTCCATCCTGTTTCTTTGACAAGCCTGCTGCCAGGCGCATGCAAATGAACGGGCGGGACATTCCTGGGAACGGAGGAGTCTGGGGGTCCTCTTCCCTGATTTTCGATTTTCATCCCAGTTCCGTCTTCCCAAGGGGAGGGGGGAGCTTTGACCTTCTTTAGCTTAGATCAGAAGTGCCACAGGCATCAGTGCAGGATGAATACTTCTTCTCTGTATGCTGCTGCTGCTGCTGCTAAGTCGCTTCAGTCGTGTCCGACTCTGTGCGACCCCATAGACGGCAGCCCACCAGGCTCCCCCGTCCCTGGGATTCTCCAGGCAAGAACACTGGAGTGGGTTGCCATTTCCTTCTCCAATACATGAACGTGAAAAGTGAAAGTGAAGTTGCTCAGTTGTGTCGGACTCTCAGAGACCCCATGGATTGCAGCCCACCAGGCTCCTCGTCCATGGGATTTTCCAGGCAAGAGCACTGGAGTGGAGTGCCACTGCCTTCTCCGCTGTATAATCTTATCTTAATGATAGCACAAGGAGCACAAGGTCACATTTCCCTGCAGTGCAGCCCCCCTTTCCCCACCTTTCTTTGTCTGCTCCTCAGACCCTTCTCACCAAACTGGGTGGTGTCCTGTCAGTCCAGAGGCTCCAGCTTTCCTCTGTCTACACTTGGACCCCGCTGTTTACAAGCTGTGTGATTTCCTGCCACCTGGCCCCTGACCCCATCTCTCTGCTTTTACCTAGCTACTGGTTTTACCAGTGGTCATGTGTGGATGTGAGAGTTGGACCGTAAAGAAGGCTGAGCATCAAAGAATTGATGCTTTTGAACTGTGGTGCTGGAGAAGACTCTTGAGAATCCCTTGGACTGCAAGGAGGTCCAACCAGTCCATGCTAAAGGAGATCAGTCCTGGGTGTTCATTGGAAGGACTGATGCTGAAGCTGAAGCTCCAATACTTTGGCCATCTGATGCGAAGAACTGACTCATTGAAAAAGACCCTGATGCTGGGAAAGACTGAAGGCAGGAGGAGAAGGGGATGACAGAGGAAGAGATGGTTGGCTGGCTTGATGGACATGAGTTTGAGCAAGCTCAGGAGATGGCGAAGGACAGAGGAGCCTGGTGTGCTGCATCCATGGAGTTGCAAAGACTCAGACACGACTGAGTGACAGAACCACAACAACCTAGCTACTTGCCTGCTGGGAGAAAGATGCTGCCCTTCTCCGCCCGTTCAGTCCCCCTCCGTCTTTAATTCCAACTTCTGGGCTTTGCCCTATGCGGGTATTTCCCTGCACCTCTCAGTGGGGACTGACTACCCTCCCCAGTGATTTCCTTTCAGGTTCCCCAGGCGAATTGTGAACTTTGTGAGCCCAGCATCTTCTTGGCCTCCATACAGCACAGATTGTAGCACACGCTGCTCACAGAAGCACCTCAGTCAATATCCCCTGAAGCCTGCTGAATGGAAGCGCACATCCCACCCACACTCGACTTGCAGGTACCCATGCTCCATCCAAGAAGAGCTTCTATTCCTGCTTTTTCTAGGCAGCAGCATAACCAGAGGATTAGGAGCCCTGGCACTGAAGCTGGTATACATGCAGGCAGCGTTTGGCTCTCCTTAGTGGGTTGCATGAGTTTAAATGAAATGATCTAGAGAAACACTGGGTCCGTAGCAGGTGCTGCTGAAGTTATAGCGAGTGTTGGTCATGCCCTGCTGTTATCATCATTGCTGTGAAAGCACATCAGGGCCACAACCATAATAGACATCTGCTGAGTCACTTGGATCCCGGACATCCGGAGACCCCAATTCTGCCAAATTCCTCACCTACCCTACCCTCCATCCAGCAGCAGAAGAGGCCCTGAGTGAAACCTTTGTTAGGGAAACAAACAAAACTCCAGCTGGACTCTTTGAAATAGAGCCTAAACATCCTAGCTGGCTACCTCCGGAATTTCCATGACGACTTTCTCATTGTTTCTCGTTGTTAAAAGATGCACTATCTTACAGGAAAGAGTAAAAACACGCTGGACTTAATGGTATTTATCGTTATTTTGTCAAAAATAAAAAGGCAAAGTACAAATTAAATTTTATAAATTCTGTGCTGTGGTGGAGAGTGCTCAGTCACTTCAGTCATGCGAACCTACAGACTGCAGCCCACCAGGCTCCGCTGTCCATGGGATTCTCCAGGAAAGAATACTGGAGCGGGTTGCCATGCCCACCTCCGGGGGATCTTCCCGACCCAGGGATGGAACCCACATTTCCTGCATCTCCTTCATTGCATGTGGGCTCTTTCCTGCTGAGCCCCTGGGATGCCCCAAGGTAGAGAGAGGCATTTGTGATTGCAATTATGATCACAGACCATGGGCTACAATCCAACCCTGTCACTCACCAGCAGGGTGACCCTAAGACATTCTGGAACTTTTTCATGCCTCCACTTCCTCACTGTTAAAAATGGAAGCCAATCTGTGTCTTTAGCTTGTGAGAACACCCAGAGGAGGAAGTGAGTGTGGTGAGTACAGCAGATCCTGGTGTGTGGCATGTTCTACACCCACATTAGCTCTGATTTTTAGTAACTCAGATCACAGACAGAAACTGTGTGCTTGTGGGCCACGTACAATACAGATCCAAGGCTCTTAAATTCCCTTTGAATCTTTATCAAAACACTGAGATATTCTGAAAAGTAGGAAGACCCTTCTAATGAGTCACATTCCCAGTAAGAAAGGGTAAGAGTGGGTTTAGTAAAGCTCCATCCTTACAGCTTGTAGGACGTACTCCGACACTGATGTAAACTGATGTAAATCTTGTACACTATTTCATAAAACAGTTGGTCTAATTTAGTATAAAACAATGCTTTCTGTCATTTTATTTAGAACTTAAAATTTCCCAAGAAATTTTCAGTAAAGTTGAAGCTCCACAAAACTACAGAAGAAGCCAACCATCTGTTTCCCAGCAATATGGACATGATCGAAGCCCCTTCAGACTGAACCTGACTTTCAGCCAAAGGCCATGCAAAAGCAACCTCTAACAGCACCCTCTGAATTTCACATGAAACTGTTAGATATGAGAACCGCAACAATGCTCAGCAATCCACTGAGTGCCCCAACCCCCTCAGAGCGTGAGGTCAAGAAATAGAGTTCCTGGGCAGGTTGATAAGAAGCCGGGGGGTTCCTGAGGAGAGAGGGGTCTGAGGTTCTCAAGGAGGAGGAAAGGACAAACATTTATTCATTTTCTCTCTACATTCCTTCAGTTCAGTTCAGTTCAGTTCATTCGCTCAGTCCTGTCCAACTTTGCGACCCCATGAATCGCAGCACGCCAGGCCTCCCTGTCCATCACCAACTCCCAGAGTTTACTCAAACTCACATCCATCGAGTGGGTGATGCCATCCAGCCGTCTCAACCTCTGTCAAGCCCTTCTCCTCCTGCCCCCAATCCCTCCCAGCATCAGGGTCTTTTCCAATGAGTCAACTCTTCACATGAGGTGGCCAAAGTATTGGAGTTTCAGCTTTAGCATCAGTCCTTCCAATGAACACCCAGGACTGGTCTCTTTTAGGATGGACTGGTTGGATCTCCTTGCAGTCCAAGGGATTCTCAAGAGTCTTCTCCAGCACCACAATTCAAAAGCATCAATTCTTTGGCGCTCAGCTTTCTTTATGGTCCAACTCTCACATCCATACATGACTACTGGAAAAACCATAGCCTTGACTAGATGGACCTTTGTTGGCAAAGTAATGTCTCTGCTTTTGAATATGCTATCTAGGTTAGTCATAACTTTTCTTCCAAGGAGTAAGCGTCTTTTAATTTCAAGGCTGCAGTCACCATCTGCAGTGATTTTGGAGCCCCAAAAAATAAAGTCTGGCACTGTTTCCACTGTTTCCCCATCTATTTCCCATGAAGTGATGGGACCGGATGCCATGATCTTCGTTTTCTGAATGTTGAGTTTTAAGCCAACTTTTTCACTCTCTTCTTTCACCTTCATCAAGAGGCTTTTTTGTTCCTCTTCACTTTCTGCCATAAGGGTGGTGTCATCTGCATACCTGAGGTTATTGATATTTCTCCTGGCAATCTTGATTCCAGCTTGTGCTTCTTCCAGCCCAGCATTTCTCATGATGTACTCTGCATATAAGTTAAATAAGCAGAGTGACAGTATATAGCCTTGACATACTCCTTTTCCTATTTGGAACCAGTCTGTTGTTCCATGCCCTTAGTCTTAGTCTATAAAATGTTTTTTTTTTTTTTTCCTTTAAGCCCGGAACTGATGTTTACACAACAAACAAATCAGCTTAAACTCTGTAGTAGGGATTATATAACAACAATGTATCCTGCTTGAGGACAGTTTCTCCTTCCTGAAAACTTTTCTGACTAATCCTGATATTTTGGAATATATATTGTGGGAGTGGGTCTAATAAGATCTTTACAACCTCAAGACATTCTTTTGATTTATTGTAATAACTAATTTAATTCTTCTTCTTTTTTTTTAGCATTTAACTCCCTTGCACTCTCCGCCCCCCTTCTGATGTCTGTGTCAGAAGCTTTCCCTGTCCCTTTCATTCTTTAATAAAACTCTGCTACACAAAAGCTCTTCAGCAATCAAGCCTGGTCCCTGGTCCCGAAGCTACATCTTCTTCTGAGATCTCGAATCTGACATCATTCACCACAAGCTATCAAAACTTTAAAAATATTTTTTTAGGTAAACGGGTTTCTTCTTGAGATATTCAGTGCTGATCCTGCCCCACTGCCTTCAATAAGCGTCGAATGTCCCCGTACTGGTTGATTTCCTGGTGCTGGTACTCTCTCCATTGCTGTCGGGCTTCTCTGGTGGCTCAGACGGTGAAGAACCCACCGGCCAGGATGCATGGATTCTGATGGCTGATACATGTTGATGTTTGATGGAAAACAACAGAACTCTGTAAAGCAACTATCCTTCAATTAAAAAAAAAATAGATTAAAAAAAAAGCAATTCGAAATATATACACAATCTAACAATTTGAGAATCATTTTAAGAAAGCTAGGTTCAAACACATTTTGCATGATGTTACTATTTTGCGTATTATGTACTACATATTGTTTTGTGTGTGATTTTAAAAATTAGCTGTATTTTTTAATAAACAATAACTTTTACTTTTGGATTTCCCAGAAGGCTCAGTGGGTAAAGAATATGCCTGCAATGCAGGAGACACAAGAGATGAAGGGTCAATCCCTGGGTCAGGAAGATCCCCTGCAGAAGGACATGGCAACCCACTGCAGTGTTCTTGCCATGGACAAAGGAGCCTGGCAGGCTACAGTCCATAGGGTTGCAAAGAGTTGGACATGACTAAAACAACTGAGCACAACTTTTATTGTTAAAAAAAAAAAGAATCCACCTGCCAGTGCAGGAGACCTGGGCTTGATACTGGGGAAGAAAATGGCGACCCTCTCCAGTATTCTTACCTGGAGAATTCCATGAACAGAGAGGCCTGTTGGGCTACAGTCCATGCGGTCCCAAGAAACTGGCCATGACTGAAGCGACCAACACTCGCTTTTCCATTGCTGTGGGGTTTGCACTACCTTCATTTTGTATTGATTAACTTTTATCCAATTCTCAATGCAAGTGCCACTATGTCACTGCTTAATATTTAATCTCTCCAAATAGTCAAAGTGCTTTGGAAAATGCGCCTTAATGGAAGCCAGTTCCAGACTCTGTAGTTGAGAGAGAATGTAACTGAGGAGGTAACACGAGGAACTATTTGGGCCGCACGGTGGGGAGAGCTGGAGCGGTGCCGGAACTGCTTCCGGGTGCTGATGAGAAGGAAGCGCCAGAACGGCACCACCTGCTTCCGGGTGCTGATGAGAAGGAAGCACCAGAACGGCACCACCTGCTTCCGGGTGCTGATGAGAAGGAAGCACCAGAACGGCACCAAATGGCCCTGCTCGGACTTAATGCAGAGACTCTGGATTTAAGGGTGTTGATCCTGGGCTACCACCTGAGACTCAGTGGAAAATGACATCTGATAGATTAGGCTTTTGCCTCTCTACGTGGCTAAGTAGCAGGTGGCAGCTTTGGATCAATACCCCGTGCGCCCACTGGAAACTTAGAACAGACATGGCTGAGACACAATAACCTTTTGTAATCCCATTCCTCATCTTCACCTGGGCTGCCACTGATGACCTTGATCCCAGAATGATGCCATGATTCACAGTATGGTTAATACAGATTAAAAAAAAAATCAATAGAGCACATGGTCATGGTTCTTTTGGGGTTCGAGGGGAGCATAATTCCTACAAAGATGGATTTCATGTTAAGAATGTTTTTTGGTGGGGGGAAGAAAAATCACAAAATATTTGCAAAGGATTTGGCTGGAAACGCAGATAGTAGAAACATGGTTTCTTAAGTGTGATATCAATCTGGGAAATTACCAGCGTTGCGGATAATGGACTTCCCAGATGGTGCAGTGGAAAGAATCCACCTGCCGATGGAGGGGAGGCAGGGACTTGAGTTCACTTCCTGGGTCAGGAAGATGCTCTGGAGTAGGAAATGGCAACCCACCCCAGTATTCTTGCCTGGAAATTTCCATGGGCAGAGGAGCCTGGGAGGCTACAGTCCATGGGGTCACAAGGAGTCAGACATGACTGAGTGACCGAGCAAGCATGCACACAGATAGTAGAAATATATTTTTCTTAAGTGTGATGTTAATCTGGAGAATTACCAATTATCTGGAGAACAGAAGAGCTCAACCCACCTGCCACCCTCCAGATCAGTATGGGAGAACAGTGAATAAGGCATCCAGGTACAGACAAATCCTGGCATCCACAGGGTTTCCAAAAAGTATAAAGTGAAGGAGTGTTTCCCTCAGCCCCTCAGGCTTAGACGGCTCACTCCTGGCCATTTGCAAGACTGGAGAAATCAAAAAGCATATTAATATTTATAAAAAGACATTTTTTTAGTCAAAAGTCAAGAAAGTAGGCAGTGAGGAGGATCCAGGGCATGACTATTTTCAAAACACATGAAAGGGACCACTTTAGGTATAAACTTTATTCCCTCCACCAAACAAAACATGATGTGTTCAGGACACCGCCTTCATCCCTGGAGCATGATAGTGTTAGTACCCCAGTCGTGCCTGACTTTTTGCGACCCATGAACAGTACCTGTCCAGCTTCTCTGTCCATGGGATTCTCCAGGTAAGAATACTAGAGGAGGTAACCATTCCCTTCTTCATGATCCCTTCCTGGCCCAGGGATCAAACCAGGGTCTCCTGCATTGCAGGTGGATTCTTTACCACCTGAGGCACCAGAGAAGATCTTCTTGGAGCACGTTGACTCATAACTGCAACATGGCACGTCGAGAATTTCCAACTGCTGGAATGGCACTCAGGCTGCAGAGGGACCTGAGAACAATACCCAAGATGTCCTGCTCATAACTGCTCTATGTTCAAAAGTACAAAATGGCCCTGGGGGATTATAGGAAGGACAAGATGCCTCTGTCAGGTTTTCACATGAAGTAAGAGTCACTCTTGTGTCTGACTTTTTGCAACCCCAGGGACTGTATAGTTCTTGGGTCAGAACACTGGAGTGGGTAGCCTTTCCCTTCTGCAGGGGATCTTCCCAACCCTGGGGTTGAACCCAGGTCTTCCGCATTGCAGGCAGATTCTTTACCAGCTGGCTACAAGGGAAGCCCAAGAATACTGGAGTGGGAAGCCTACCCCTTCTCCAGTGGACCCAGGAATCAAACTAGGGTCTCCGCATTGCAGGTTGATTTTTTAACCAACTGAGGCATCCTGTCAGTACTGAAATTCTTTCCAATAGAAACAGCCACAGCAGCATCAGTATCTCCAAGGCCGCCCGGTTGACTGACTCTCATCACATCTGCAGATGGAAACTCCGCTCTTCAGTTGTTCAGGCAAATGTGACAGACCAGACACCTCTGTTTCTCTCAGCCCCACACCCAGCGCATCAGCGAATGGTAATGTCCCCGGGCACCAAGTACATCTGGACTCGGGAGGTGGTCACCACGCCTCCTGCTGCCCTCGTCCACATCTCCATCATCCCCTAGCAGGTCATTTCTGTGACCCTGCCTATTCCTCTGCGTCCACACGTGCATGACCACAGGTTCTCAACATGGAGTCAGAGTCACCCCCGAGAACTGGGGGTCAGATCACAGCACTCCTCTAGACACCCCTGGAGGCTCCCCTCCCACTCAGGGGAAAACCAAAGCCCTGAGGTTGGCCCCGAAGGTGCGCACGTGACCTACCCAGCTGCCCCTCTGTACCCGCCCTCCTCCTGCAGGCACGTGGTCCTTGTGTTCTCTGCAGGACACACCCCCTGCCCCAGGGCTGTTGCACCTGCTTCTTTGCACCAGCTGTGCACCCCTCCCCACATATGCATATGCACCTGTTAGAGGGCAACTGACCTCTTTTTACTCTTCCCTGGCGTCTCTCAACACCTGATACAACAGCTGAGTGTCATTTGTTGTTGCTGTTGAGTGATGTGTTCCCAGTACAGGAGCGCCTGGCACATAGTAGGTAGCTGGGAAATATGGGTTCTGGGAATAAACAGAATTATAAATAGAATAGATATTCTCTTAACAGCCTGTAGGTCATTTAGAAAAGTGATCATTCTGTAAGGAACTCTGCAATGTGACAATATCGTGTGGTTATTGCATGCACGTGTGTGTGTATATATATATATATATGTATGTGTATGTGTATACTCATACAAGGGCTCCCCATGTGGCTCTAGTGGTAAACAGCATGCTTGCCAGTGCAGGAGATGTAAGAGACTCGGTTCCACTCCTGAGTAGCAAAGATCCCCGGAGGAGGGCATGGCAACCCACTCCAGTGTTCTTGCCTGGAGAATCCCATGGACAGAGGAGCCTGGTGGGCCACAGTCCATGGTATCAAAAAGAGTCAGACACAGTGAAACAGCCTAGCACGCACACACGCACGCATCCTCATGAATGTTTTTACATATGCATGTATGCATAATTTTGTGATGATAACTACCTGAAAGAATCACCACTCAACAATGATCCTGTTTCACACATACGTTGAATTTTTGATGACCACACTTGATCACACACAAGGGACAGAGAACACCGCTGATCTAAAATATTGTCTTTGGACTTGCCTACTCATCTTTGGCTGAATGCTGTGCTCTGCTTTCTGGATGTCTTGCTGTAAATTCAGGTACAATGACAGCAATCCTTCTCCTTCTCTGATGGCCTACCCTATCATCATCATTCGGTTGCTCAGTTGTGTCCGACTTTTTACAATCCCACCGACTAGAGCCTGCCAGGCTTCTCTGTCCATGGGATTCTCCAGGTAAGAATACTGGAGTGGACTGCCATTCTCATCTCCAGAGGATCTTTCTGACCCAGGGATCGAACCCAGGTCTCCTGCATTGCAGGCAGTTTCTTTACTGTTTCAGCTTCAGGGAAGACATTCCCAATTTGGAACCAGTCCATTGTTCCAACAAGCCCCTTATTCTCTTGGATTTCATTTGTCCTACAAGATCGGTGAGCCCAAGGGAGAACATAACAGATGAGATCCCCCTCGTGAACTAGAGGAAGAGGCAGGCTTAGAACCAGTTGTGCTAAGTGTGAGAAGGACATGAAAATTCAAATCAAATAGAGATATTCTCTAAGGGAAGGGGGCTGGGAAGACTTTTTTGAGGATATTACTTCTAAGTGGGAACTTGAGGAATAGGAAGGAAATAGCAATTCAAAAGATAAGGTACGGGGTGTGTGGAGTTCCTGGAGATGTGACAGTAGGCTGTGGGTCAAGAAGGAACATAAGAACTGGGAACTGAGAAAAGATGATCAGGATGTGAGACAATGAGGGAGGAGGAGAGAAAATGAAGTAGGAAAGGCAGTGAAAGTTGCTCAGTCGTGTCCGAGTCTTCGAGACCCCATGGACTATACAGTCCATGGAATTCTCCAGGCCAGAATACTGGAATGGGTAGCCTTTTCCTCCTCCAGGAGATCTTCCCAACCCAGGTCTTCCGCATTGCAGGTGGATTCTTTCCCAGCTGAGCCACAAGGGAAGCCCAAGAATGCTGGAGTGAGTAGCTTATCCCTTCTCCAGTGGATCTTCCTGACCCAGGGATCGAACCGGGGTCCCGTGCATTGCAGGCAGATTCTTCACCAACTGAGCTATCATGGAAGCCCATAGGAAGGACAGGTAGGGATCAATTCACCAAATTCCTTCAGGGAGGTTATTTTATCCTAAGGCACACTATGAAGCCTTTGAAAAGCCTTAAGCAGGCGAGAGAAATGATCTGATGTATATTTCAGAAAGCTTGTCTGGTATGTGAAAAATATATTGAAGGGAGCAAAAATAAAAAAAGCCACAGAAGACACAGGAGATTTTGTCAATAGCCAAGCGTGAAAGCAGAAGATTCAGAGAAGTGGGAAGATTTGAGATCCAGTATGAGAGGAAACTGATGGCATTTGGTGACCACTGTAGATGGGAAACTGAGGGGGGAGGGGAATCCGAAATAAACAATGGTTTGCAGTTGCATGATTTCCAGAAACGTGGAAATTTGGAGAGAAAACGTGGGGGGAATGAGATACCTGGGAGAAATTCACAAGGAGGTGTCAAAAACATGA
The DNA here is from genome assembly GCF_027580195.1 of Bos mutus. NCBI lineage: Eukaryota > Metazoa > Chordata > Mammalia > Artiodactyla > Bovidae > Bos > Bos mutus. The sequence continues at coordinate 67,130,275 of NC_091636.1, forward strand.
GAGGAAAGGGCTAGAATGGAGAGTTAAAAATTGAAAGCATCCACCTGCAAATAATATTTAAATCCATGGGAATAAACAATACAATGCAAAGCAAGTACCTGGCAGGGCAAAGGCTGGAAAATACAAAAAAGGCGAAGTAGAAGATGAGGATGAGGCAAGGAGACACGGATGGGGTGGCTTAGAAGCAAAGGGACCCCAGGGAGTGACCTAATTGCAGTCAAGAGAGCATTGAATCAACGACTGGTCTTCAGCTATCTCCAACAATACTGAGATGTCCCATAAGTTGAGGACAAGGCCATCTGTGGGTCTAGCAGAGAACTTGCAAATGACCTTGAACACCGCAGTCTGGGTATAGTGGGACAAGCAGAAGCTCCTTTGGATGTAGAATGGGGGTCTTATTGACATTGGGAGCAGATGCCTCTTTAAGAAGTTTAGGCATTTGACACCTATACACTATGGATGTGCTTAGTCGCTCAGTCGTGTCCAACTCTTTGTGGCCCCATGGACTATAGCCTACCAGGCTCCTCTGTCCATGGGGATTCTCCATCAAGAATTGGGGAGATTTGGGAGACTAGCATTGAAACATGTATAATATCATGTATGAAACCAGTCGCCAGTCCAGGTTCGATGCACGATACTGGATGCTTGGGGCTGCACTGGGACGACCCAGAGGGAGGGTATGGGGAGGGAGGAGGGAGGAGGGTTCAGGATGGGGAACACAGGTATACCTGTGGCAGATTCATTTCGATATTTGGCAAAACTAATACAATATTGTAAAATTAAAAAAAAAAGAAATGTAAAAAAAAAAAAAAGAATTCTGGAGCAGGTTGCCAAGCCTTCCTCCAGGGGATCTTCCCAACCCAGGGATTGAACGCAGGCAGATCTCCTGCATTGCAGGCGGATTCTTTACCGTCTGAGGCCACCAGGGTATATGGATACTAAGTATAACATAGATGACTACTGAAAACATACTGTATAGCAAAGGGAACTTCACTTAATGCACTGTGGGTTCTGAATGGGAGGGAAATCCAAAATGGAAGCAATATATGTATGCCTGTGGCTGACGCACTTTGCTTTACAGCAGAAACTAACACAACATTGCAAAGCAACTAAACTCCAGTAAAATTGACTTAAGAAAATGTTTGGGCATAAAGGGAAGCTGAAATATGGGACAACTGTTGGAAACAGGCATAAGATCAAGGGGGAAGATAGAAGACAGAAAATAATACAGTGCAACAGGAGTGATTAGGGGAGACCCAATGACATGGAAAGAGTGGGGTTCACTGGAGAAGCAATGGCTTTGAGAATTCAAGGTGAAGTGGGCAAGTGAAGAGACTCGCCTATAAAAAGAGGGTTGACAAGATGGACCAAATGCAGGTAGAGCAGTGTGGCAGGAAAATCAGAGTGTGAATGTAAAGCTATCAATTTTTGGTGAAGCTTGCTCTAAGAAACCCACAGGTTCGTGCCCATCTCAGAGTCAGCTTCCTGGGGAACCAAACTGGCAAGAGCCAACTCGAAGCTCCAGTCAACACATCAAGGGCTTCAATATATGCCTCCATGTCCCCCTGAAGTTCCAGGCTCTCCATCTCTCCTCTCAGCACTCTTTCCAGAATGCAATTACATCTCAAATATAGAAATAAATGTGGTATTTTCCCTGTGGAACTCTGGATTTCCTCATCCCTACAACTCAGTCCTTGCCAAACTGCTTCATCTCAGTGAACATAATCAGCATTTATCCAGACACTGAAGCCAAAAGTCTAGAGCTAACCTGCTCCTCTCTCCCAGGGTCCCCCTCTTACCACCTTTCAGTCCTGTTGGCCCCACCTTTCAAACAGACCTCAGGTAAGTTCACTCTGACCTCTGCTGTGCTGTGCTTAGTCGCTCAGTCATGTCCGACTCTTTACGACCCCATAGACTGCATTGGGCACACAGAGTCTTCACCACTGGACTGCCATGGAAGGTCCTGGTCACTACTTTAAACTGTGTTGTTTCCTTCTTACCTGTCTTTCCCACCAGACCCTCAGTGCCGTGAGGATAGATGAGACAGATGTCTTGTCTCTGGTGTTTATTGCTGTGTCCTCTACATCTAGAATAATTCCTAGTACTATATTGTCTGACACTTTGCAACCCCCAGACTGTAGCCCACCAAGCTCCTCTGTCCATGGAATTCTCCAGGCAAGAATTGGGGTAGGTAGCCTTTCCCTTCTCCAGGGGATCTTACCAACCCAGGGATTGGACCCAGCATTGCAGACAGATTCTTTACCAGTTGAGCTACCAGGGAAAGTGCCCCTAGCACTAAAGAGACGTTAATTAATATTTACCAAACAAATGTATGAATAAACAACAGAATAGTTCCCATATTAAAATTCTTCTAGAGTAGAGGTAAGAATTTATGAAACCCAACCTTGAAATTATCCCAGGCCATGTTGTAGAACTTGGAGCAATGAATCTGCTCCACATTTAAATGTTTGAACAGATTTGAAGCTCCCTTTTGGAAAAAAAAAAAAAAAACTTACAAATGGTGACCTGGTAAACTGACTGCAGCAGTGAAGCGTGGTGTTGCCAGATTAAAAAACAATGTCCCGTTAAATTTGAATTTCAGATAAACAGAATTTTTTAATATAAGTATGTACCAAGTGGTATTTGGAGCATACCTATACTTTAAAATCCATTGTTTATTTGAATTTAACTGAGGATCCTTTATTTTTATTTGCTAAAAATAGACACCTAGTGAAATAGCCTCCCATCAAATAAACCATCATCTGCAACTCTGACATTTGTTGTTGTCAAATGTGTGTGTGTGTGTGTGTGTGTATGCATGCTCAGTCGCTCAGTCATGTCTGACTCTCTGCAACCCCGTGGACTGTAGCCCATCACACTCCTCTGTCCATGGGATTTCCCAGCAAGAACACTGCCGTGGGTTGCCATTTCCTTCCCCAGGGGATCTTTCCAACCCAGGGATCAACCCCACGTCTCCTGCACTGGCAGGTGGACTCTTTACCACTGAGCCACCTGGGAAGCCCCTTTGATGTGGAAGACCTGTTATTTAATTTCTCGCTCTAAACTTCAGTTGTGAAGTGTCAGGGAGGGAAATGCTATCAAAACCACACTCAGACAACCAGTGCCATGAAGAATGATTTAGAGGAAATGTTAACGATTTACTTTCCCAGGACGATTTCAGCTTTCTCACTCCATGAAGTGCGTCACTAGAACATGTGACGCCCGGGAATTCCATTTCCTTCAGATCCCGGCAGAACCACCTTCAGAGGATGAATCACGTGACACTGGGCTTCCCCCCCGCCCCCTCCAGTCTGCTTTTTCTGCTCCACCCGGCTCCCTGGTCCAGGAGGTGGACCGCGCCGAGGGTGCCCTGTTCTCAGACGTCCTGTTGGGCCGCCAGGGAGGAGCCGGGGCGGCAGGTCTGTGGGTGGAGGGCAGTGAAGGCAGTGCTCCTCTCGGCATCCCTCCCGCGAGGAGGCTTGTGCTGGCTGCATGTCCCCACCGAGGGACACGGCACCCTCAGGGTGGCCCGTCTGCAGGACTCTCTGCTCTAGCTTCCGTAAGCCTTATCTCTCGGTACCCCTTCTTGCCTGCAAGGGGTAACAGGCAGCCCAGCCATCGCAGTGGCCCTGAATCTCTGCATCCCATGGCTTCAACCTACCCACGTCCCTCGTAAGGGATGCGAGGCAGGCAGGAAGAGGTCAGTCACCGTGAATGGGCCGTCTGTGTCCTGCTGGGTTCCTGACACATACACTCTCCAAGGACCAGACAGACGAGGACACCTTTTTATTACCTCTGTATCTATTTATTGGGGACATCATTCACCACATTCTCCCTCAGAGTGGGGACTAGGGAAACACCACCATTATTTTTCTGCGTGCTTCCTTTCTCTTCTCAGTCAGGCCTGAAATGGAGCAACATCTGTTGGTCCGTCTGTATGGTGGAGGAGGACAGAGGGGCAGAAACGAATGACAGCATTATTATTCCTGCGATGCTTTTTAAAGAGCAAAATAGTGAGACGGTTTAAAATAGCTTTGAAAGTGAAAGCCGCTCGGTCGTGTCTGACTGTTTGCGATCCCATGCACTGCAGCTGCCAGGCTCCTCTGTCCGTGGAATTCTCCAGGCCAGAATACTGGAGTGGGTAGGCCTTCCTTTCTTCAGATCTTCCCAACCCAGGGATTGAACCCAGGCCTCCTGCATTGCAGGCTGATTCTTTACCATCTGAGCCACCAGGGAAGCCCTAAGATAGCTTCGTATGTGTTAGTCGCTTAGTCGTGTCTTTTCCTTTGAAACCCAGAGACTGTAGCTTGCAGGGCACGGAATTTTCCAGGCGAGAATACTGTAGCGGGACAGGGGAGCCTGGTGGGCTGCTGTCTATGGGATAGCAGAGTCAGACACAACTGAAGCGACTTAACAGCAGCAGCAGCAGTCATTTCCTCCTCCAGGAAAATAGCTTTTAAATGTGTTCAATAGTTATATACTAAACACTTACTTTTATAGTTCACATGCTTTAAACATTTGGAATTACAAATAATTGTACCTTGTGACATCATCTGTAGTTGTATAAACCAACCTGAATCGTTTTATGAGCCCTCCGTTACCTGTGCTTGTTTTTACCAAAGTAGGAGAAATAAAGGACAAGGCAATGGCACCCCACTCCAGTACTCTTGCCTGGAAAATCCCATGGACAGAGGAGCCTGGTAGGCTGCAGTTCATGGGGTCGCTAAAAGTCAGACCTGACTGAGCGACTTCACTTTCACTTTTCACTTTCATGCATTGGAGAAGGAAATGGCAACCCACTCCAGTGTTCTTGCCTGGAGAATCCCAGGGATGGGGGAGCCTGGTGGGCTGCTGTCTATGGGGTCACACAGAGTCGGACACGACTGAAGCGACTTAGCAGCAGCAGCAGCAGGAGAAATAAACTGGCTGACTTCTGGAGGTGCATCTCGGTGTTGACTTTATTCTGTATCTTCGGGCACTACAATTCCACTGGGAGCTGCTGCCTCTGCAAAGCATTGCTTGTTAATGTCTGGTCAGTAGCACGTTCACAAGCTAAGATACTTCTAGCAAATTAAAGATTCCACAGTAGGCTTCTTTACCTCTGAACGCCAGGTCTTGCTGAACCAAAGCTCTAAGGAAGTTTAAACTTCAGATTTTAAAAAGCTATAAGGTTTTTACATAAATATCTGGTATTTTGGACATATTTCCTAAACGTTATCTTATCTTGCCCCTCGTACATAAAATTTATTTATGTGTGCATTTAAATACCTTCTCTTATAAAGCATCATTTGTTTGATTAAAAATAACTACAGAAAGGTAAAGTGGCTTCATTTAAAATTAAATTCTGGCTTTCACATAGGGTTACTAGAAGGGTATTAAGATCTTAAAGAGTGTATTTTTGGTCTATCATTTGCTACTATTTTATAATTCCTGAATTGTAGTCAAACATAACAGATATCATTTCCTTTTTTAATGTTGATTTTCTTTGGGTTTATGAAAGGAATAAGTCTATACTTCATCTATTAATTTCTGGAAAATATGATTTAAAGAAACTCCTACGATGATTATAGATTTGTTAGTTTCTTTTTTATTTTTTTCCATCAGATTGTGCCTTATGCCCATGAAAGTGTTAATAAATTCGTTAGCTGCTAAAACTCAGAGGTTTGTCATTCGCTTGGGATGATCGACAAGCATGCAATCAAAACGCAGACACTGGTCCCTTGTTCTGTGGAAACACCATTCTAAGGGGTTGCCTGTATGAGCTATTTAATCTTTATGCAGCATCATATGGAAGGTGGTTTTATCATCTCCACTTTTCACCTGAGGAAATTAAGGCAGGAAAGCTTAACTGGCTTAGTCCTGATGTCACAGACAGTGAGGACCCTGAACTATCTCTTGCTGCTAACATTTAATCATTAAGATCATACTTGTCTGTACATTTCTCTGATGCTACAGCCAGTTCAAGTGAGAAACACTCACTTATGTAAATGAATTCTGGTACTGTCCAATACACACACACACACACACACACACACACACGATTTGACCACAGTACCAATTTATATATATTTTGATATGTGTATCATAGCACATGTATGCATAAATATGTGTGTATGCCAGTGTAGGAGATGCAAGAGACATGAGTTCGATCCCCAGGTTGAGAAGATCCCCTGTAGAAGGAAATGGCAACCCACTCCAGCATTCCTGCCTGAGAAATCCCATGAACAGAGGAGTCTGGCTGGCTACAGTCCATGCGGTCACAAAGAGTCAGACATGACTGAGCAACTGAAAACACATCTATTGATATAAAGACACTGGGCAGGGAGCCAGTGGACATTCCTGTGACTCTCTGCCAGGACCATTATTTATCCTAGAGGAAGGTCTGTACCCCCAAAAGGGAGCGCAAATGTGACAATGTAGGGCAGTCACAAAACATAAAAACACACCTCCGCAGCCATATCAGATCTTAACCTGTCATGTAATTAAGGAATATTTGCACTTTCGTTCACTTACTCTCTTCACATATTTGATCGGTGGGTTGTCTGCCAAGCTTTGTAAGTGGGGATGCGGAGGTGAGTGTGCCAGACACACCTTCCCCGGGGGGATGGAGCCTCACACACCAGGTGCCATCAAACACATGCTGTGCAGAAGCAGAAGAAGAAGGGGTATCTAACTTAGGGAAGGGAAGGATTTCCGAGTGGCATCCTGAAGGGCAGAGAGCAGTTCACGGGGGCACACACAGGGGAAGGAGAGCCTTCCAGAACCACACACCAGGAACTGGGTCTCTGAAACCTACCTCCTCTTGTATTAAACAAACCCCTTTCAACTCTCCTTCTGGCTGCATTTCCCTCCAAGGAATGAATTCTGTAAAAACAATTGCAATGCCCATTAGAAGATAGCAAGGGTCTGGAGGTGCGCTGCAGGCAGTGGAATATGCTGTCTGCACTATAGGTTCCTCGGTTCTGATACAAAAACTGGAAACCGCACCACATAAAAGTCTGTTGTGAGCAACGGATCTTTTAAAGTCTGGATAAGTGCAATAAAAGGGAGGTTTTTCAGCAAGTTTCCAGAACTTTTAATTGCACTTTTTGAAAATAATCACTTGGGGTTCCAGGCATTATAAAATCAAGTATCACTGAAATAATTCTGATGCTCTGACATATTTATTGATCAAAAAGAGGTTAACCAGGTCCAGTTCTGTTTGCTCTTGCCAGAAATGTGTGCTATTAATACAGTCATGTGTTTGCATCTATATGACTCACACATGAAAAGCATATTTTGAAAGTGAATTTTACTAAAATGTAGGGCTGTTGGCTCTGAATTCATTTTCATCACTGAAATGTTTATATGCTGTGAGCACAGCTGTAACATGGTCCAAACCTCTTCTCTCCCGTGGAGAGCACCGGTTTTTATATCGCCACTAATAGCTTGAAGATACCAGCAGAATGACATCTGTTTTCAGGCTTATATACATTCAACAAAGAGCAAGACAAAACGTAATTTTCCTCTTCTTTGCAAAAGGAATTATAAAGGCAGAGCAGCACCTTTAAAATTGATCTATTTCTTGATTATTCAACCAGGATCATATCTATCCTTGCCCGATCTTCCCAAACATCAAAGACAAGAAAATACGATGTAAAGCTGAGTGTGAATTAACTATTCAGTAAACCTTCACTAGTACTCACTGCAATTTGACCAAAGCTGAGCTGAAACCTACTTTCTGCTATATGTGGTTCCAAGAATTGGAGCAGGTTTAAACGGAACAACAAGCATAAGATTTCTAGGGTTAAGCATCTCCCTTACTGAGCAAAGGCAATCGGTTTTCAGTTCACAACCATTGCATCTATTCACTGATGAGGAGGCAGCCAAATCTATACCTGAAAAATTTCTGTCAAATCTCAATCAACTTATTCGGTACACTTAAAAGAAACAAAGCTCTGTTTCCTTAAGTGGGTTTCTGAGGGAAAATACATATAACATAAATGTTATCATTGTCAATGGTACAGTTCAGCGGCCTGGATCCAGTTCATTCACCAGGCCATGCAGTCATCATCCCTATAACTCTGTGTGTGTTTCAATGTGTGTTTATTCATTTTTGGCTGTGCCGAGTCTTCCCTGCTGTGCAGGCTCTTCTCTAGTTGCGGTGTGTGAGCGTCTCACTGCGGCATCTGCTCCTGTTGCAGAGCACAGACTCTAGGCACTCGGGCTTCAGGAGGCGTGGCACTCAGGCTTAGCTGCCCTGTGAGATCTTCTCAGATCCGGAATAGAACCTGCGTGTCCAGCGTTGGCAGGCAGATTCTTTACCACTGAGCCACTAGGGAAGCCCCACCCCTAAGATCTTAGAGTGGAACCACTATGCTAAGTGAGAGAAACCAGACGCAAAACCCCACATATTGTGTGATTCCACTTACATGAAGCAACCAGATTAGGCAAATCTACCGATAGAGAAAGCAGAGCTGCTTGGGGCCTGGGGTAGGGGACACAGCGGTGACTGACTGATGGGGATGGGGTTTCTCTTTGGGGATGTGAAAAATTTTCTGAAGTGAGGCTTCCCTCATGGTCCACTCAGGGTCACTCTCCCGGCTATCACTGAGAAAAGTGCCTAGTGGTCTTGGAGACCCTGTGACTGAGTCTGGTCATGTTGTCATTTTCTTTCATCTCCAGGCACATTGATGAGACCTATTATACCTCTGGAACAGGAGACAAAGCAGCTGTGGGCAGGAGTTACTAGACAAGAGGACAAGCGAAGTCACTGTCCTCTGCCTGACGTGGGCAGACAGTATAACGTGTCTCCTTCATCTAAAGATGAGGGAATTAGACCAGGTGATTGCAAATGCCTCACAGCATTGAAACTCAGACCAAAAAAAACCAACAAAAACAAAAAGAAAAAAGTTTCCAGCTCCAATCTCTATGAAGATCTCTTAAGCATAAGTTAGAAATGTCCAAGGGAGAGACAGAGCTCCTTCAGAAACCCTGTGGTGGATTTAAATTGAATTTGTTTTGGCACCAAGTGGGCATCTTGCAAGACAGGAGGGCCTTGAGGGCATGAGGTGGCCCCTGGCAGCTTGCATGGATGGAGAGTGAGAAGTGTGGACCACGATGTAGGATGGACTTGGACAGGGTTTGGCCAGTGGACCGGGAAGGCATCCTTTCTCTTGCAGAAGCAGTGATGCAGATTGAGCGGCAAGAAGGTGGCGGGCAAAGGGGACATTCTCAGGACGTCACGGATGGTTTAATTTGCCTGGGGATGGGGACCACTGAGGTTGGGAGCAAGGCGAAGGTGAAGATGGTGTGTCTCCTCTGACAAGCTCTGGTCTCATCAGTGAGACTGACAGACGCACAGTGACTGTCACCGATGGTTATGCACTTTGTGCTCCACAACACCGCACTCAGATGCACACACACACACACACACACCTTCCAGCCAACATTAGCACCCTCCACTGACACGCATCACAAATCTGAAGCCGTGATTACCTGCTGACCGCTTACAACTGCACAAAATAACCCTGACTTACATATCAGAATCCAAGAAAAATCCATAGTAAAGGATTAAATACAAACCTGTATTATCTAAGAAATAGAAAAAAGAGGAAACCCTCAGATAACTTACAACATTCTAAAGCAGGCTGAGATAATAAAGGTATCTTGATGTGGGAAAAGGAGGAAAAGAGAACTCATGTCTGCTCCGTGGTCTCACGGTCCTCACGGTGGCCTGGGAAGGGGTGCTGCCCACAGAGCTGTCAGGGCCTGGCTGGAGGGGGTGAGGCCGTTGTCGTGTCCACGCGGGTGGGAGCCCAGGCTCCACACTGCCCTGCAGCTGCAGACCCTGTCCTGCAGATGTCACGGGAGAGAGCACAACTCTCCTGGGCTCAGAGTTCTCCACGGGATTGGGGGTGCAGAGACAGAAAGCACATTTGAGCGCATTGGCTGAGCCCACGATGCCTGTGCTGGGTGAAGTCGAAACTGTAAACTCACAGGTGACCCAACAGACCCGCCCCACCCCCAAGCCCACTCTTCCTAGGAGACTCAGGGGTGTCCTTACCCCCCTGCCAGGATGCTTGGCACCCCGAGGGGGCCTGAACACCAACCCCCCTGCAAGAGTGAGGTCTGCAACTCAACGGGCAGCGGGGGAGACACGCAGCTAGGGACATACACACTTGGGGCGGAACAAAACAAGACTGAAAGAAAGGTGCGTTGCCCAGAGGCCCCATGACAGTGACCACAGGGCTCTAGAGCTCCCCTTGGGAGAGAGACCGGTCCTCCCACTGGCTTCTAAGCCACTGCACACCAGAGCGCGGTTCAGAAGCCCACTCTACCCCTGGGTGACGCCCGGCAGGAGGCCCCCTGCCCGGGTCTCAGCTGTGGCCTCCAGCCCAGCTGAGGAGTCCCGTGGCTATCCAGGTTAGTAAACAGATTCCCCACTGCTCTCCTGGTGTTGTGGGTCTCCAACTTCCACTCTGTCCTCAGAAGAGCTCAGGGGTGCGCTCCACCGGGGAAGGTCACCTGCCTGTAAAAGAGAGGGGTGGATCCCAGGGGTGCAGCCTGAACCCAAATCATGTTCCATTGACAAAGACGGCCTTTAAGATCAAACAGAAGATCACAGTTCCCTGTCTTAGTTCCTCTTTGTGTCACAGGGAGTTGTATACACCTCCCTTCTCACACACACACACACACACACACACACCCCTTCTCTCTCTCTCACACACACACCCCTTCTCTCTCTCTCACACACACACCCCTTCTCTCTCTCTCACACACACACACCCCTTCTCTCTCTCACACACACACACACCCCTCTCTCTCTCTCACACACACCCCTCTCTCTCTCACACACACACACACACCCCTTCTCTCTCTCTCACACACACACCCCCCCTCTCTCTCTCTCACACACACACCCCTTCTCTCTCTCTCACACACACACACACCCCTTCTCTCTCTCACACACACACACTTCTCTCTCTCTCTCACACACACACACCCCTCTCTCTCTCTCACACACACACACCTTCTCTCTCTCTCACACACACACCCTCTCTCTCTCTCACACACACACACCCTTCTCTCTCTCACACACACACACCTTCTCTCTCTCTCTCTCACACACACACCCTCTCTCTCTCTCACACACACACACCCCTTCTCTCTCTCTCACACACACACACCCCTTCTCTCTCTCACACACACACACCCCTTCTCTCTCTCACACACACACCCCTCTCTCTCTCACACACACACACACCCTCTCTCTCTCACACACACACACCCCTTCTCTCTCTCTCACACACACACCCCTTCTCTCTCTCTCACACACACACACCCCTTCTCTCTCTCACACACACCCTTCTTCTCTCTCTCACACACACCCCTCTCTCTCTCTCACACACACACCCCTCTCTCTCTCTCACACACACACCCCTTCTCTCTCTCTCTCACACACACACCCCTTCTCTCTCTCTCACACACACACACCCTCTCTCTCTCTCTCACACACACACCCATTCTCTCTCTCTCTCACACACACACCCTTCTCTCTCTCTCTCACACACACACCCCTTCTCTCTCTCACACACACACACCCCCTCTCTCTCTCACACACACACACCCCTTCTCTCTCTCTCACACACTCCCTTCTCTCTCACACACACACCCCTTCTCTCTCTCACACACACACACCCCTTCTCTCTCTCTCACACACACACCCCTTCTCTCTCTCACACACACACACCTCCTCTCTCTCTCACACACACACACCCCTCTCTCTCTCACACACACACCCCTTCTCTCTCTCTCACACACACACACCCCTTCTCTCTCTCACACACACGCACCCCCACACCCAAGGCAGCTCTCGTCAGGAAGCCTAGCTGCAGATAAAGGTCAAGAGTATCACAGCTGAGACAGAAGAGACGCACTCCTCCTGCTACACTGTTCCATCTTCTCACTGGCATGCAAACACCGCTTAAACAGCCCTGGTCCTGCCGCCCTCTCTTCCTGCGGGAGACCCCACGGATTTAACAGAGCAGAGGAGGAGTGGGGGGAGGAGGAGGAGGAGGAGAGACTCCAGGTGCCAAGAAAGCGCTTCTTCTATCCTGCTTAAGAACAAACCTCTCTAGAGGCAGGCAGGTGGCTTCTCCCAGCTGGGACTGCTCATGAGAACCAAGAACCAAGACGGACATAATTTGTCATTAAAAGTTTGTGTTGATTAATTCTGTTATTGTTTCTCCTAATTATAAGATAAATATGTCTATTTTTAAAGATCTTGCAAAGCTCAGAAACATTATAAGAAAGCAAAAAGCACCTTACTCTCACATGATAAATTCTTTTAAGGAAGCTCAGGGCTCCCCTCAAATCCAAGTTGACAGAAATATCTTATGTAAGGTTTAGGAAAAGCTGTATCAAATGCCTAACCTCAAGGATTTGCAAGGCAGCCCGTGCCCATTAGGTATACTCTTTCCATGAACACAGAGCCCTCATTTACTAAATAGTCTTGCTGCCATGTCTTTCTGAAAGCATATTTCAGAAGGAAAGACGCTTTCAGTGAGATAGCCTTCCACAGTTTTCAGAAAGGTATTTACTCAGGAAGCACTGTGTGCCTGGGTGTTCTGCTAGGTCAGCAGTGAGCATTTGCATATTTGCCAATAAATCTGGTGCCTTCCAGTTCAATGCTGCACTCTGTAATTACTGGCTCCCCCATGATTTATCAGCACCCAGTTGGCCATATCTGTTTGCATGAGGTCTGCATTCCAGAAAGCTCATGTGGGCCAGGGGATGAAAAAATGGAATTGGAGAGAAATCAGATCTGAATGAAAGAGGCCAGTGAAGAAAACATTCCAAGTGTTTCCCAGTATTAAAAAATACACTGAGGGCTTGAAACCACGCATTAAAAGGTGGATAGAGAGGCAAACGTGTGTCAGTCCTTATTTGGGGAACAGAACCAAGGGGAGGCTGTGTCAGGGAGAGGAACGTGGAGGAGTGGTGGGTGATGACTTCAAATTCTGGCGGAGATGAATGTGATCACAGGGGTGACTCTGTGAAGCGGGCCAGAGACGGGGTGCGTGGAAGGGGGGCAGGTGTGCGACAGAGTCACAGTGAGCTGTACCTGAGATGTAGGTGGGACTTCAGATGACTCTCCCAGAACCACTGGGAGCCCAGGCTGGAGCTCACGACACAGATTGGGACCACAAGGACAGGTTTGGGAGTCATAGTGGGTCCGTCATCAGCTGGGGGTGAGGCCAGCCCTGTGGCATCATCTATGGGGCCTGGGAAACCTCAGCTTGCAGAGTCAGGCAGGGCAATAGTGCATCCTGGGGAGGGACATTCCAGAACACAGGGAGGACGATGCCTGCCACTAGGGTTACTCACCTCTGATGAGAAAAGACAGAAAACACCCCTGGTTTCCACCGGAGGTTCCCATCATGATAGGAAGTCCTCCCAATAGTCCCTTCAGGGATGTGATAGGAACTGTGGTCAGAAGCCAGACTGCAATCTGTTGGAAAAGGGATAAAGAAACTCTGTTCTCAATAATTCCTCCAGGTGCTTTAGCCCAGATCGGAAGGTATGGGAAAGCCCAAAAGGCAGAGAAAAAGCCAGGATCCCGGGGAGATCTTTTTTTTCATGGAAGGACAAACGCATTTTCTAAGCTGAGAGGGAAGTGGCTTGTGCAAAGATGTGAATTTGGAACACGGCCCCCAGGGGGATTTAAAGCCCCCAAATCTACAGTGAGATCTTAGTCTGTGACAGGTCATTGGTGAAACACTGGCTTCCTGGCCACGTAACTCCTCTCAAGAAGCATTAATTTAATAAAAGTTGGGGAGAAAGGTTTGCATTTATGCCACTGAAAGGTCTTTTCATTAGTCCTGGGAAGGTGCATGGGTTTCTCAAGTTTTCTTCTCTATCTCTTGGACTTTCTAAATCTATTGATAGAAAAACAGATGGAGATATAAATATATACAGGAGGGATAAATAGATCAAGAGATTGATTGGAGGATAGATAGGCGTTGGATTGATAGAGGGTGAACAGGTCAAGCCTTCTTGGAAATAACGAATTGGTAAATTGCTGGCAAGCAAATCAATGATGCTTGAGTCCTTAGAGAGTCTGTATCTATGGATTGCTTTCAGCGGGATGTAGCTGGTTGACTAGGATTGCTGGCAGAAAACAAACCTACAAGCTGGGCATTTCTGGGGCAAGGCTCTTTGGAAAATGACACAGAAGTTAAATAACTATCTCAGTGTAAAGTGGATGTCTCATAACCAAATGCACTCTTTCCGGCCTGGAAATGTAGCTCCATATCCTACTTAAGGGCTTTATAGGCATTAATCTTGGAACAATGCAAACCAAACGGGGTCCCCTTTGTCTGTTCAGCCTGTGTCTTGCACTCCCTGGCAGCCGGGAAATTGGGTAACACTGCTGACTCCTAGGAGTTGAATTTCAAACCCAATCCTTTGTGTTATTTCAAGTCATCAACAACCACCACCACAAGTACTTAGCTTACATTAAATTCTCACACAATCAATATTATAAAAGAAGCTAAGCCCTAAACATGACCCAATATTATTCTTATAAAATTTTAAAAAGGCATTTAAAATACTATGCTCCGAACTTTTTAAATAACAGATGTGGTACAGTTAAATGTCTCCAGTGAGCATCTTGCATTGTTTTCTCTGTAAAAATATACATTTAATTACATCTGTTAATTTGTTGTTGTTTAGTTGCTAAGTCATGTCTGACTCTTTTGCAACCCCATGGACCATAGCCCACCAGGCACCTTTGTCCAGGGGATTCTCCAGGCAAGAATACTGGAGCGGGTTGCCGTTTCCTACTCCAGGGGATCTTCCCTACCCAGGGATCGAACCTGCATCTCCTGCATTAGTTCGGTTCAGCTCAGTCCCTCAGTCTTGTCTGACTTTTTGTGATCCCATGGACTGCAGCATGCCAGACTTCCCTGTTCATCACCATTTCCCAGAGCTTCCTCAAACTCAATTCTCGAGTCAGTGATGCCATTCAACCATCACATCCTCTGTCGGCTGCTTCTCCTCCTGCCTTCAATCTTTCCAAGCATCAGGGTCTTTTCAAATGAGTCAGGTTTTCACATCAGGTGCCAAAAGATTGGAGTTTCAGCTTCTGCTTCAGTCCTTCCAATGAATATTCAGGACTGATTTCCTTTAGAACTGACTGGTTGGATCTCCTTGCAGCCCAAGAGACTCTCAGGAGTCTTCTCCAACACCACAGTTCAAAAGCATCAGTTCTTTGGCATTCAGCTTTTTTTATGGTCCAACTTTCACATCCATACGTGACTACTGGAAAAAACATAGCTTTGACTAGACAGATCTTTGTTGGCAAAGTAATGTCTCTGCTTTTTAATATGCTGTCTAGGTTTATCATAGCTTTTTTTTTTTTTTCAAAGAGCAAGCGTCTTTTAATTTCATGACTGCAGTCATCATCTTCAGTGATTTTGGAGCCCAAAAAAATAGTCTGTCACTGTTTCCACTGTTTCCCCTTCTATTTGCCATGAAATGATGGGACCAGATGCCATGATCTTAGCTTTCTGAATGTTGAGATTTAAGCCAGCTTTTTCACTCTCCTCTTTCACTTTCATCAAGAGGCTCTTTAGTTCCTCTTTGCTTTCTGCCATAAAGGTGGTGTCATCTGCATATCTGAGGTTATTGGTATTTCTCCCTGCAATGTAGATTCCAGCTTGTACTTCATCCAGTCCGGCACTTGGCATGATGTACTCTGCAAAGAAGTGAAATAAGTAAGATGCCAATATACAGCCTTGACGCACTCCTTTCCCAATTTGGAACCAGTCCGTTGTTTCATGTCCAGTTCCTACTATTGCTTCTTGACCTGCATACAGATTTCTCAGGAGCCAGGTAAGGTGGTCTGGTATTCCCATCTCTTGAAGAATTTTCCACAGTTTGTTGTGATCCAGACAGTCAAAGGCTTTAGCATAGTCAATGAAGCAGAAGTAGATTTTTTTTTAATTCTCTTGCTTTTTCTATGATCCTGCATTGGTAAGTGGATTCTTTGCCACTGAACCAGCAGGGAAGCCCTGGCATATTAACAGTGGTGTCTAAAAGGCAGAAAATGTTGGTGTCTTCATGAAACACATTGGGATATATTTCATTTCATCTGATTGTTATAAGGCTAGGTTCAGATTTTAATTGAAAGATGATCTTCCTAAGAAAGCATTTATTTTTCTACTTCAGAATGATTAACACTTAAATTAAGCTAATACAAATGATACTATGGGATGCTGATGTGGGAGAAGTGGTGATAAAAGATGCAGTTAGCCAGGGTCTCCTGTGCGCAGGAAGCAGAAACCAAGACTAGGGAGGAAATGTCGCTCCTCCCCTCATGGAGGAGGGCCTCAGGTCTCAAAGGCTGCTGCTCTGGAGCTGATGCACCAGATGTCTATCTGAATACGAGACCCCAGATGAGCCTGTGCAAATTTGGGAGAAGAGAAACTTGTAGTAATTTTTTGGGCTTCAAAATCACTGCAGATGGTGACTGCAGTCATGAAATTAAAAGACACTTGCTGCTTGGAAGAAAAGTTATGACCAACCTAGACAGCATATTAAAAAGCAGAGACATTACTTTGCCAACAAAGGTCTGTCTAGTCAAGGCTTTGGGTTTTCCAGTAGTCATATATGGATGTGAGAGTTGGACCATAAAGAAAGCTGAGCACCGAAGAACTGATGCTTTTAAACTGTGGTGTTGGAGAAGACTCTTGAGGGTCCCTTGAACTGCAAGGAGATCCAACCAGTCAATTCTAAATGAAGTCAGTCCTGAATACTCACTGGAAGGACTGAAGCTGAAACTCCAATACTTGGCCATCTGATGCAAAGAACTGACTCATTTGAAAAGACCCTGATGCTGGGAAAGATTGAGGGCAGGAGAAGGGGATGACAGAGAATGAGATGGTTGGATGGCATTACCAACTCAATGGACATGAGTTTGAGTAAACTCTGGGAATTGGTGATGGATAGGGAGGCCTGGCTTGCTGCAGTCCATGGGGTCACAAAGAGTCAGACATGACTGAGCAACTGAACTGAACCGAAACTCGTAGGGGAGGGACCATCAAGGACATGTTCCAGATGAAGTCAGTCCTACAGGGCTGTGGGAGGGGCCTGTCAGTACCTCTCTGTGACCTCCCAGACAAGTTCTGGTCCAAACAAGCTGTGATGCACTGAGATAAAGCCAGCCCTTCAACTCCCATGTCCTGCGGGATTCAGTCAGGCTGTCTGCAGTCTGCCCGTCATCATGGGAATTATGAGCCCTAGGGAGGTGGTCTCTGTTCTTCAGCAGATTGTAGGCGATGACTCAGCAGTTTTCTCAAGTCCTCTTGGGAGATGCTCTGCGCATATCCTGCTGAACCTGTGGTTCCCTGTGGGGTTTCTGCAGGATGGACCACGTGACAGAGCCACAGAGACACGTGGCCCAGGGGAGTAAGAATAAGCTCTGAGAGAGGCCTTTGTTCTTTCTTCCATCCCATGGTCTGGCTTTGAACCCTCAGAAGAGAAACATGATCTGACACATTTGCAGGAAACTCAGAAGCCTTGTGGGCTTCCCTGGTGGCGCCAGTAGTAAAGAACCAGCCTGCCAGTGCAGGAGACTCAAGAGATGCGAGTTCGATCCCTGAGTCGGGAGAATCCCCTGGAGGAGGGCACGGCAACCCACTCCAGTATTCTTGCCAAGAGAGCCCTGTGGACAGAGGACCCTGGCGGGCTACGGTCCATGTGGTCACAAAGAGTCAGACATGCCTGAAGCAACTTAGCACACAGGCATGAGAAGCCTCATAGCAGCACACTGGCAGCGGAGGTCTTGATGTCAGCTGGGCGTCAGCACTCAGCTGTTCCCATCGCTGACAAATATAGATTCCAACAAATCTCATTTCACTGTGTTAGCTGACAGTCCAAACCACACAATTTGGCAATCTGTGAGGGCTTCTCAAGCCATCAGTTTGAATTAGCCAAGCTCTTCATAAGTTTTATGCTAATTTAAGATTTGGGAAAGATGAAAAAGAGCCTAAGTTTGTTGACAAGTGTGAGAGGAAAAATTATTCTGGCACGTGTTAAAAATGGCTAGGAAGACTTAATCTGAGGCTATTGCAATGGGGGGTACCAACTAAAAACTGTCGTTCACCGTCTGGTTCTATAAAAATGAAGTCACTGGTCACTTCAGGCCCTGACCATTAACACACCATGAAAGGACTTCAGAGTGGAACTCAGGAATGAGGCCCTCTGTGCTCTGGGAAACTGGAAGAACAGGCCTTCAGATAGCCAGATACTTTCAGGAGACTTTATGAGCCCAAGTTCTTGCATCTTCTCATACCAAAAAAAAAAACCAAACCACTAAGATCACTAAAGGAGCCATCTGTTTCTTGTGACTATCTGCAGTTCAGTTCAATCACTCAGTCGGATCCAACTTTTTGTGACCCCACGGACTGCAGCATGCCAGGCTTCCCTGTCCTTCGCCAACTCCCAGAGTTTGCTCAAACTCATGTCCATTGAGTTGGTGATGCCATCCAACGACCTCATCCTCTGTCGTCCCCTCCTCCTCCTGCCTTCAATCTCTCCCAGCATCAAGGTCTTTTCCAGTGAGTCAGTTCTTCATATCAGGCGGCCAAAGTTGGAGTTCCAGCTTCGGCATCAGTCCTTCCAGTGAACGTTCAGGACTGATCTCCTTTAGGATGGGCTGGTTGCAACCTTCTGCCAAAACGTGTGCTTCGCTCTTTGTACGCCCTTCACTAAACCACATGCACACGGCGTCCCTAAGGAAGGGTGTGCCCGGGTTTGGTTCTGCTTATGGTCCCTCTGAGTCTGTTGCCAGAGATTTTGAAACCACGGGGCTTTAATGTCTAATGGTTTTGTAGCCTAGGGACTTCTGCGTCATCGTAGCTGTGTCTGTCCAGAGCTACGTGCACTGTCAGTGCACACCTACCTCGGTTCTCACCTGCTTCAATCTTCCTGCTGGTGACCGGCCCACAGTTCTGCAGCTGATAGTCAAGTCTGAGACCAACGCGCCAAACGCTCCATCCACTGCTGTACACATTCTGGCTAGTTTTTGTTTATAACTGTCCTGGGCTGTAATAGAAGCTGTATTAGAAACTGTCAAGATGGTGTTTTGGCTTTTGCTTCCTCTGACAATTTCACGACAACACTCAGATTTTTGTTCATTTTGGTAGTGAGTCTCACTGACAACAATTACCTAGAAATCATTTGGTTGATATTAATGTACCTGTGTGTGCATGCTCAGTTGTATCAGACTAGTTCACCATCCCCATGGACTATAGCCTGCCAAGCTCAGGCAAGAATACTAAAGTAGGTTGCCACTGATTCCTCCAGGGCATCTCCCGACCCAGGGATTGAACCCACGTCTCCTACATTAGCAGGCAAATTCTTTTCCACTAGTGCCACCTGGGGAGCCTCATTCATACCATTTTAATAAGCTATCAAAATCTTCTGCCATTCATACACAATTGTTTTAAATACATGATTTGTAACATTCTTTGACCAAATACTTGAATAAGCTTGAGGGCTTCTGCTCTACCAATGAAAAAGGATGTCATGAAAACGCTTGCCTCCGCATCCTCTGGGAATACTTCATAAAACCCCATGCAGTGAAGACGGAAGGAGTGGCCGTCCATCTGTGACACATGCCACGGGGAAGGGGGCTCCTGACATCCAAGCACACAGGTGGTGCCCCAAGGATGTGAGGGGCCTGGCCTGGGCTCCTGAAGCTCCCACCTGAATCCACAGGACAGTCAGTGCAAATGGAATCAGATCCTTGAGCCTGAGAAATAATTCTCCAGACAAATTCCCTGTGAGCGCAGCTGGCGCCTTAAATTATGTCATACTCGGTACTGCTTCTGAGCATGTCAGGGCGCGCCATGGATTAAAATCACAACTTTAACTACCAAGCTTTAGACCCTCCTGTTTCAAGAGTGAAATGTTCTCATCATTTTTTAAAAAGCAGTGTGTTGGTTTTTTGTTCTTGTTAAGAAGAATTGCAGGGGACTTCCCTGGCAGTCCACTGGATAAGACTTCACCTTCCAATGCAAGGAGTGCAGGTTGGATCCCTGGTCAGTGAGTTAAGATCCCACATGCCTCAAAACTAAAAAACAAAGCATAAAAAAGAAGACTATTGTAACAAATTCAAGGCTTTAAAATCATTTTTTAAAAGATGAATTACACGATCCCTTAGTTGGGGTGATGTAATGGTCCCCTAAATATTGCTGAGGGAGAGCATGAAGGTGCTGGGTGAAAATTACTAATCTGATGCAGGATCCTTGGCCAGAGGGAACAACACTTATTCACATATCAAGGATCTGTACTGCCCAGTGTTAGCAAGCTTTGATGAAATGACCTAGTGTGTGCCAGGCCCTTTACACAATGATTCCACTTAACCATTAGAACAGATGCATAAGGTCATTGTTAGTAACCATATTTCACTTAAGAAGAAAATATGCCTTATGGAAGTTCATTTGCCCACTGATCTCCTAGGAAGGACATTGTCCTGATTAGACCTAGCTCTAGATGATCTGAGAAGTTCAGAGTCTGATCTTCTGCCCAAACATTTCATTGTCTCACCTCTGCACATAAGACAAACATCTTCTTAAGTATTGTTCTGCCAACAATCTTGTTAGAGGACCCTAAGAGAGGGTGTGCCTCAGGTTTGGTCATGCAAGCAATTCAACATTGCTGAGCACCTGTTGTGAGCTGGGGACATTTTCACACCAGCATTAAAGTCCAGGTTTCAAAACTCAAATGGATGCAGTGCAATAATGATTCAGCTATGCAAGAGTGGTGTGAAGCCAGATGGGAGTTCACAGAAGGGAGATTAGGGTCTAAAAGGAAAAGGGGCTGATGGAGGCTGTAGGAGATCCTCTTCATGAAGGGACAATCAGAGGCAGAGTACTTAAAAAGTCCTCTTGCTTAAAAAGAGATATAAGACAGTCCAGTCTTCAGACCTACTTCTCATTAAAAGTTTCAAAATATAAAGAAATCAAAACTATAGACTATCAATTCATAATTTGATCATAGTGGATAAATGGCAATTTTCTCTTGTGATTTTCACAGCCTCATAGTTACAATATATCTTCAGACATTGCTGTTACAATACTCAGTGACAAAATCATTTACCCTAAGGAAACAGTAACTCACAGGAAAGTTTTAAGGTATCATTTCTTAGCTCTCCTAGTGTTATACAGAGCGTACCTGCTATTTTTCTATTATCTCAAGCACAAGATGTTATTGTCTCCAAATGTGAGCTGTGTTCTGAGAGCTTGTAGATAACAGAGCAAGATAAGGAGCCACTCAGGCACCACAGCCCCTCCCTGTCATCAGTTACTCACCCCTGTATCAGTTACTCATTGCTGCATAACAACCATCCCCCAAACCAAGGCTTTAGAACAAGGTATCTATCTTTGCACCCATGTCTGTGGGTCTTCAAGGGTTCTGTGGATCTCCACTGGGCTGGGTGGGGATGGCACTGCTTCCCACATCAGACCTGTGGTCCAGGTCCACCCACACATCTTACTCTGGAGTCAAGGCTGAAAGCCCAGCAGTCACCATGGGAGCATGTTCTCATGGCAACAGCAGAGACCTGAGATGCTGAGTGGACATGTGTGAGACCTCCTGTGATAAGAAATGGAACACTGTCCCTTCTGCAGATATACCGTCAGGTGAAGCAAGTCCCGTGGCCAAGTCCAAAATGAAGGGGCAGGGAAATGCTCACCATCTGTGAAGAGGGCAGGAGTGTGTGGCTGCAGAGAGGGCTGAGGAGCTGGGCACACACGACAGCCTACTGGAGCCTTTACGACATAGCTTTGACCTCACTCTTTTGTGATTTTCTGATTGTGCATGCTAAGCTTCATGGTTTGCTTTATTTACCACCTTTATTTATTTATTACAAAGGATGTCTCTTGGTATATAAATGCAGCCTTACTATATGGCTTAAAATGCTAAAGCTATATACCATTAAGACTGAGGCTTTGTAAATCCTAGACTACAGTTACTGGTCAGGTTTATTTTCTTGCACTTATCAGTGCGCCTCGCGTGAGACATGAAGAGGCATCTGATCCACCGCTGCTACGTTTTTTCTTTAATACCTTCAATAATAAGGGCGCCTTCTTTCTCTGAGATTGTGAAATGTGTCAATCTTCCCACCTTGCCAGGAATTGATACTATCATAGGGCCAGGATTCCATGGGCCACAGGATTCCAGCCAGCACTCCTGGGAAGTCTTCCCCAGCATCTTTTCACACCTGAGGAAGAGTCCCAGCTCTGTATTTGTAGGCTTGTTGTAACTAATTAGATAGGGTTTCTGGCATGTCCATAGTTAAAATCATGTTCCTTTCAGTTTAGTTCAGTTCAGTCGCTCATTCGTCTCCAACTCTTTGCGACCCCATGAATCGCGGCACGCCAGGCTTCCGTGTCCATCACCAATTCCGGGAGTTCACCCAAACTCACCTCCATAGAGTCAGTGATGCCATCCAGCCATCTCATCCTCTGTCGTCCCCTTCTCCTCCTGCCCCCAATCCCTCCCAGCATCAGGGTCTTTTCCAATGAGTCAACTCTTCACATGAGGTGGCCAAAGTACTGGAGTTTCAGCTTTAGCATCAGTCCTTCCAATGAACACCCAGGACTGATCTCCTTGAGAATGGACTGTCTGGATCTCCTTGCAGTCCAAGGGACTCTCAAGAGTCTTCTCCAACACCACAGTTCAAAAGCATCAATTCTTCGGCCTTCAGCCTTCTTCACAGTCCAACTCTCACATCCATGCATGACCACAGGAAAAACCATAGCCTTGACTAGACAGATCTTTGTTGGCAAAGTAAGGTCTCTGCTTTTGAATATGCTCTCTAGGTTGGTCATAACTTTCCTTCCAAGGAGTAAGCGTCTTTTAATTTCATGGCTGCAGTCACCATCTGCACTGATTTTGGAGCCCAAAAAAATAAAGTCTGACACTGTTTCCACTGTTTCCCCATCTATTTCCCATGAAGTGATGGGACCAGATGCCATGATCTTTGTTTTCTGAATGTTGAGCTTTAAGCCAACTTTTTCACTCTCCTCTTTCACCTTTATCAAGAGGCTCTTTAGTTCTTCTTTTCTTTCTGCCATGAGGGTGGTATCATCTGCATACCTGAGGTTATTGATATTTCTCCCGGCAATCTTGATTCCAGCTTGTGCTTCATCCAGCCCAGTGTTTCTCATGATGTATTCTGCATATAAATTAAGTAAGCAGGGTGACAATATACAGCCTTGATGTACTCTTTTTCCTATCTGGAACCATCTATTGTCCCATGTCCAGTTCTACCTGTTGCTTCCTGATCTGCATACAGGTTTCTCAAGAGGCAGGTCAGGTGGTCTGGAATTCTGATCTACTTCAGAATTTTCTACAGTTTACTGTGATCCACAGAGTCAAAGGCTTTGGCATAGTCAATAAAGCAGAAATGGATGTTTTTCTGGAACTCTCTTGCTTTTTCCATGATCCAGAGGATGTTGGCAATTTGATCTCTGGTTCCTCTGCCTTTTCTAAAACCAGCTTGAACATCTGGAAGTTTGTGGTTCACATATTGCTGAAGCCTGGCTTGGAGAATTTTGAGCATTACTTTACTAGCATGTGAGATGAGTGCAATTGTGCTGTAGTCTGAGCATTCTTTGGCATTGTTTTTCTTTGGGATTGGAATGAAAACTGACCTTTTCCAGTCCTGTGGCCACTGCTGAGTTTTCCAAATTTGCTGGCATATTGAGTGCAGCACTTTCACAGCATCATCCTCCAGGATTTGAAAGAGCTCAACTGGAATTCCATCACCTCCACTAGCTTTGTTTGTAGTGATGCTTTCTAAGGCCTACTTGACTTCACATTCCAGGATGTCTGGCTCTAGGTCAGTGACCACACCATCGTGATTATCTGGGTCTTGAAAATCTTTTTTGTACAGTTCTGTGTATTCTTGCCACCTCTTCTTAATATCTTCTGCTTCTGTTAGATCCATACCATTTCTGTCCTTTATCAAGCTCATCTTTGCATGAAATATTCCCTTGGTATCTCTAATTTTCTTGAAGAGATCTCTAGTCTTTCCCATTCTGTTGTTTCCCTCTATTTCTTTGCATTGATCGCTGAGGAAGGCTTTCTTATTTCTCCTTGCTATTCTTTGGAAAGGATAAAGAACTGTTATTGATCATATGTAAATAATTATATGATCAAGAAAATTGAACACGATTTGTGAAAGTCACTTAGTTGTATCCGACTCTTTGAGACCCCATGGACTATACAGTCCTTGGAATTCTCCAGGCCAGATTACTGGAGTGGGTAACCTTTCCTTTCTCGAGGGGATCTTCCCAACCCAGTGATGGAACCCAGGTCTCCTGTATTGCACACTGATTCTTTACCAGCAGAGCCACAAGGGAAGCCCAAGAATACTGGAGTGGGTAGCTTATCCCTTCTCCAGCGGATCTTCCCTGCCCAGGAATTGAACCGGGGTCTCCTGCATTGCAGGTGGATTCTTTACCAACTGAGCTATCAGGGAAGCCTAAACACAATTTAGGAAAATTAATTACTTTATAGTTAACCATTGGCATCATTTTTCAAAAAGGTTTGTAGACAGAGACAATTAACATATATAAATATTTTCTATTAGAATCGCTATACCTAAGTGTGCTAACCATTTATTATATATATATATATATCTAATATATAAGAACTTTCATAAGATTTTTTTTCTTTTTTCTCAAGTCTGAGGGATTAGTTGTTATTAGATGTTATTTAAAGACTGTCTCATTTCACTCTGTATGACTATTGGCTGTTAAACTGCATGTTACATGTTAATGAAGAAGAGACAAGATAGCTTTTCATATGCTCATTAAAAACATTTAGTCATGATTAAATCCATTCTTTGAGTCCACTGCATCCTCTGTAAATTCTTTTTGATGACTTAATGTTGAGCAGATGACTTTCACAAAGTCATCTGTTTGGGGAATAAAGCTTGGGAGCCGTCGCTCAGTCTCAGGACGGGACACCTGTCCCAATGTTCCTTGGACACTGTCAGCTCTCACGGAGATTTCTGAGTCCTTGAGCAGAGTCACTGTAGTGGGAATCACAAAGAGCACCTCAGAGTTTAGTCATTTATTGCAGCTTTTTTTGACATTTCCCAGAAGATCCAAGGGCTACTGTCACACACAGCCAGGCCTGGGAGCAAGTGTAAGGGAGACGAGAAAACACTGACCGACAAGACTCAGGGAGGAGAAACGGCTCCGGTAAACTGCCCACACCAGCCATATTAAAGTGGGGGCGAGCAGGGTCTCTTTAGAAGGAAGTGCGTAATCAAGTGATAAGATTAAATCCAAAGCTAATCTCAGCTGGTGGACCTATGCAGGTCATGAGGACGCTGACATGACCCCAGGATATTTTCACTTATCCCGTCAGGCCAGCAGGCCGATCGCTCACAAGAGACAAGTGTATGTGAGCATCCAAACTCACGTGGGTGACACTTTATTTGTTCTGAACAGCCCAGAAAGCAGGTTTCACTTTGTATTGTCCCTGCTGTTTTAGGGCTAGTTCAGTGAATAGTGGAGCTCCAACAGTCAGTGGAGCTAATTAAAACCCAAGCATGGCATGCTGCGTGCATGCTCAGTCGCTCAGTAGCGTCCAATTCTGAGACCCCATGCACTGTAGCCTGCCAGGCTCTTCTGTCCATGGGATTCTCAGCCGAGGATCCTGGAGTGGGCTACCATTTCCTTCTCCAAGGGTTCTTCCTGTACAGGGATAGAATTGAGGATGCCAAAAAATACCAGAGGCGATTTCCCTTAGTTGCTGCCTGCTGGTTGGAAAGAGAAGTGTGCCTCTCTCAGATGGCACAGCATCAAAGGTCCTGGGCAGGAAAGCTGGAGACCCAGACCTCACTAAGTCAGTCATTAAGTCATTCAGGCCTGTCCAACTCTTGTGATCCCATGGACCACAGCACGCCAGGCTTCCCTGTCCATCACCAACTCCCAGAGCTGACTCAAACTCATGTCCATCTAGTCAGTGATGCCATCCACCCATCTCATGCTCTGTCATTCCCTTCTCCTCTGGCCTTCAATCTTTCCCAGCATCAGGGTCTTTTCCAGTGAGTCAGTTCTTCATATCAGGTGACCCATGTATTGGAGCTGCAGCTTCAACATCAATCCTTTCAATGAACACCCAGGACTGATCTCCTTTATGATGGACTGGTTGGATCTCCTTGCTCTCCAAGGGACTCTCTAAAGTCTTCTCCAGCACCACAGTTCAAAAACATCAATTCTTCAGTGCTCAGCTTTCTTTATAGTCCAACTCTCACATCCATACATGACTACTGATAAAAGCCAAAACTTTGACTAGACAGACCTTTGTTGGCAAAGTAATGTCTCTGCCTTTTAATAAGCTGTCTAGGTTGGTCACAACTTTTCTTCCAAGGACCTCACTAAGAGGGGCCCCTGTTTCAGTTACTTAGCATACTGAACAGACTCTATTGTCTTCCCAAATCTATAATGGTTTAAATCAGTCAGGCTACCAACCAGAAGCTTGTCTTATTTTTGCAAACAAATTAGATGATGATGAGATTCTTGTGCTCAGTCTTGTCTGACTCTTTGCGACCCCATGGACCCACCAGGCTCCTCTGTTCATAATATTTCCCAGGCAAGAACCCTGGAGGAGGTTGCCATTTCCTTCTCCAGGGGAGCTTCCCGACCCAGGGAGCAAACCTTAGTCTGTTGCATCTCCAGCATTGGCAGGTGGATTCTTCACCACTAGCAACCCCTGGGAAGCCCAAACAAATTAGGCATACTGCTAAATCTAATGCCCTCTCCTACCACCAAAATGAACTTCTCTATGTAGGCATCCCACCCATCTCCATAGTTTAAAGTGGAGATGAGAACAAGTGATTTTGTAACCCATATAATAAAACAGATTATTTGGGCCCCAGTACATTTTTGTCTTGATGTTTGAGACGTCAGGATATTTTCTGATGAACTCAATCAAATAATTTGAAATCCCTGTGCATTCTTGTGCTGTTCAGATATCTAAATCTGAAGACTCAATTTATTTGGAAAATGTCATGTAGTTGGAGCAAATAGGAGTGATGATAGCTTTGAGCAAATTCAGTTTAATTCAATCAATATCCTCCTCAATTGAAAAGGAAAGATTCAGTGTTTAAGGTAACTTCCATAGTCTTGATGTATGATGCTCCTGAGCCCTAAAGAGGAGGAATCCATGCCATTTATAAATGGTAGTCTCCACAGCATAAACAATTGCTGTTTACACTCTGGGGTATCCAGGGATATCTAAAGACTGATCTTCCATGTTATCTTATACAGGCTAATATGGCAGCAATATTAACTATACACGTATTGCAAATCTACTAACTCATGGATAATTTTTACTCCCAGATCTGCACTGTATCTTCATGGAGATGGTGTCCTGCTCCTTTCCTCCAAAATAATATTGTCACTTACATCTTAGAAGCAAAATAGTAGCAGGAGAGATGTTTCTCTGCATCAAGGCAGTCAGTGTATGAATACAGTAACACCCCCAAGGACCACAAAGCCCGCTGGGATGGCCAAGGATATTTTATTTATAAGCCTGTCACTTTTCACATCAAAAAAGCCTGATGGAATGGACCACTTAGATGTCCACCGTATGTGAGGGCCACAGAGGCCTGGGGCACTCGCGCGCAGCTCTCCGTGTTGACATTAATGGTTCTGTTGAGCTTGTGTTTGCCACTGGGTCTGGGTCTAGGGCTACACACATGAAGCAGTTCTCCTGTTTTCTACGGTGGGAGTTGACACCACTGAACTCCTGTGGGTTATCCCCCCCGCAAGCATCGAGCTTGTCTGTACATCTGGAGAATATAAAATAGGGCATCCTATTCACTCTTCCTTCACACTTTTATATGGTTAGAAATTCCACTTAGAACATTCAATCACAAAGCTTTAAATGCATGTTCCTCTTCGTGATTTCAAGTCCTTCAGATTAGTGTTAATCCTGGCATTAACTTTGGAAAGAGACCCCGGAAGGGAACACCTGTGACCTGTGTCTCCATCGCAGTGGGAACGAGCGTGTTGCAAAGAGGCTGAAATGTGTGAAAGAGTCACTGCCTGAGCTCGGCAAGGCGCCTGGAGAGAGCAGTGATCTAGCTCCACCCAGGCGGAAGCTGGGAGGGGAGGCAGTCCCAGGAGAGGAACGCTACCCCAGGGGCAGCCTGGTGGCCCTCGAGAAGTCGAGTGCACGAGCTCATCACTCCTGGTACCTCTGAGGGTCTGGATGTAAAACAACCTCCCACTTGAAGCTCAGACTGCTGCCCACTTTGAGTAGTTTATGATGGAGAGTGTCTACCTGGGTTCGAGTCCCTCCTCCACTGACGTGCTTGTGGCCCCAGCAAGTACTTGCCCTGACCCTTCTGCTGTGTGTCAAGTGACTGAGTGGGGGCTTTGTTCTAGAGTTTGTACGAGGATCCAATGAGATGATAGAAGCCAAGCGTTTGGGGCAGGTCTGGCCACACAGAAGCTTTCAGAATGTTGTCTGTTCTCCTCACCCTTTTTGAATTGCTCCTGGAGCCTTCAGAGGGCCTTGCATTAGAAGCATCTTCATCACCCGCATTATCAGGGTCCTAGAGACCTTGGGCTTGTCCCAGGCAGAGGCCACACACAAGCTGTGGTCCTGTTCACTGCCATCTTGTGTCTCAGCTCCACTTAAATGGGAACTATTTCGTATAAAATCACTGAAACTGGACAAGTGACAGCAAGATGGGATTAAAACTTCCTTTCAACTAGCAACCTCCCTTGTGGGTCTCCCTGGGGACACTTTCCAAATTGGTGAAGATGCCTCACTGTCTTTGGTATAACTTTGAGAAGTAACGGGAATCTCATCAGACATCAACTTATCATCTGTCAGTCCTTCACGCTGGGGACTAATGTCCCAGATGTTGTTATTTTGCTGTTCAGTCACTGAGTCAGGTCTGACTCTTTGCAACCCCATGAACTGCAGCACGCCAGGCTTCCCTGTCCTTCTCTGTCTCCTGGAGTTTGCTCAGATTCATGTCCATTGAGTCGGTGTTGCTATCTAACCATCTCATCCTCGGTTGTCCCTTTCTCTTTTTGCCTTCAATCTTTCCTAGTATCAGGATCTTTTCCATTCTGTCAGGTCTTCGCATCAGGTGGCCAAAGTGTTAGAGCTTCAGCTTCAACATCAGTCCTTCCAGAGAATATTAAGGGTTGATTTCCTTTGGGATTGACTGGTTTGATCTTCTTGCATTCCAAGGGACTCTCAAGTTTTCAGGTAGCTAATTCATTATTTTATAATGATTTTTATCATAATTCAGAGTGATGTTTACCAGTCTCATCCCTAAACTGGGAGGACATCTCTCTTTTTGCAGCACATATACTGACTGTCCATACACCTGAGTAATAAAATACTGAGTAGCTATTATGTTTCTGTATATTAAAGTAAAACTAAGTTTCTTGGTAAACTTAGTAATAGGTAAAATCTATAAGAGGCAACAATTTCCAGGGATCGTCCTTTCCATGTTCCTCAGGCAGGTACTTTTGGGTATTAATGGTTGCTGTGCCCAGTAGTGGGGAAGAGGGTGACCCTTTATGATCATTTAATCCCCCTCCTTCTTCCTATCACAGATAGAAATTAGGAGCCAGTAGCTTGGATGACTTGTCCAAGGTTACCGGGTTTGGTTCTCGTTTCAATATATTTTAAAATGTGTATGCAAATGTTTGCCTAAATAGAAATCTGACAATGAATGAGACTAGATGAGATCATTATCTTTCAAAAAATGACCTCAAAAGAATCATCTAAGTTTGTAAATGAATCACTCCAACTGGGATAACAAATCTGTCTTTTGTGTCAAGATGATGTATGTTTAGACCCTGTTGCTGCTTTTCAGGTTGTAGCTCAAGAACAGCTGATCCTAAGTCTTGTGGGCATTCAGTGGAAAATGAATAATGAAGGTCAAAGAGAGCTGTTGATTTTCAACAAAGTCCTCAAGGAGCCACATAGACAGAAGGAAATCTGAAAGGTTCTATCTTCTCAGGTCTCCCACATTGCAGGCAGACACTTTAACCTCTGCGCCACCAGGGAATTCCTCTATCTTCTCGGCAGGCCAATTAAATAATCTTAAGTGTGCACATGGTTTTTCCAGGAGTCATGTACAAATTTGAGAGTTGGACCATAAAGAAGGCTGAGCACCAAAAAATTGATGCTGGAAAAGACTCTTGAGTATACTTTGGACAGCAAGAAGATCAAAACAGTCCATCCTAAAGGAAATCAACCCTGAACATTCATTGGAAGGACTGAGGCTGAAGGTGAAGCTCCAATCCTTTGGCCACCTGGTGTGAAGGGCGGACTCACTGGAAAAGACCCTGATGCTGGGAAAGATTGAAGGCCAGGGGAGAAGGGAGCAAAGGAAGATGAGACGGTTGGATGGTATCATTGACTCCATGAGTTTGAGTGAACTTCAGGAGATGGTGAAGGACAGGGAAGCCTGGCGTGTTGCTGTCCACTGGGTCGCAAAGAGTCGGACACGACTTAGCGACGGGATGACAACAGCAAGTGTACAAAAGGCAGCAGCCTGGCCACCTTTGTAAGAAACTCACCGTTGCAGCAGGTCCCAGGCCCCGCAGTCACGCCCGTGACTTCTCTGTTAGAGCACAACTGGGTCAGAACCAGCAAGTTAGAAGGACGAGGCTGGAACTGGAGACCTGAGCCAGCCTCTGAGTTCCTAGGAGCGACAAGCTGGGTCATCAGATTCCCTATGGCTGTGTGCCTGTGCACACACACGTGTGTACTTGCGGGAGAGAAGCAGGCAGGAAATCATCGAGCAAGTGACTTGAAATCTGCAAGCACATCCAGGCACACAGGGAAATACGATTTGCTGCACAATCATACTTGAAAGTCAGTCATCCAAGGTGTCAGTGAGTCAGCAAACATTTTTTTTTTATGTATCATATTTTTTTCTTCCATATGCCAAGCATGTTACCCACCTACCCACAGTCTTTTACTGATGCCCAGTGGAGGCACTCTGTGAAAGAAGGCAGCTCCGGCTGAAACGAGTAGAGTGGAGCCCTACCCATCAGACGCCCTCTTGCCTCTTCCCCCAGACCTCTCCCCCAGCCCAGCCCTGACCTCAGAGGCAGTTGCAGTGGACTCTTGGGTTCAAATGCAGACATCTCACGTTGGTTGAATCTCTGAGGGCTTAATTTTATGTGTCAGCTAGGCTAGGCTGTGGTGCCCTATTGCTGTGTTCAGACACTAGTCCAGAGGTTGCTATGAAGGTATTTTTTAGATGTGATTATTGTTTAAATCAGTAGACGCCCCCCCCTCCCCCCGCAACCCTGTTCCTTAGACAAACCTCTGCAGACTGTCTCAAAAGAACCATGCTATAGGGGTCTGTATGGCAGGTTCTTTTATAGAACAGAGATGGAGTGGGGGTGATTAAACAAAGTAAAAAGGCCATTAATCTTGCAAATATCTCCTAGAATGGTCAAGCCTCACACAGGGATGTGTTAATTTCTTCCTTCCTGGGTTCTGAACAGAGGCAGTTTAGTTTAACAGTCAGGCAGAGGGGCAGGATTCTCTGAGGCAGGCCACCATGAATGATGATAACAGCAAAAGCAACGGAGAGCAAGGCAAAGACAACAGTTCCATCATGGGGTCAAAACTGGCTTCCCCTGCATCTCCACAACACTGGACACGCTTGCCTTGTGATGACCGCATGGCTTCAGGGCCCACACCGAAGGAGACGTATGATGCGTCACCAGGCACAGACCCCGAAAGTGGAGCAGGCACCCTAAAACCTCAGTCCTAAGGGCACAGCCAGCAGAGAGGGAAGCCTTTCGTGGTTTGTCAAGAGGAGGTGATGGGTTTGCTGTCATCCCTGCTCTGCCAGTTCCAGTCCCCTCTGTGCTCCCCTGGCTGGGGGTGCCCTTGTTTTGTGCAGCCACTTACGACAACACACATAGGTGCAAGGTCAGGGCCCTGCGTCATCAGAGCTCGCCTCCCAAGAGCTCAGGGAATGAAAGCCTGGCCAGCACTCACAGCCCCCGTGTTTCAGTGATTCCAAAGCGCATGGAACCCGGACAGGCTGGGATGGTCCCTAGGGTCATCAGGTACCGAAGGGGCCGCACCCCATCTGGAATCTGTGCTCACCCGGGACAGGCTGCAGCATCTGCTGTCTGTCACTGCGGGTGGACCAGCCAGGCCATCAGTTGAGGACAGACCCACAGGATGATGAAGACAGGCTGGTAGGACAGGTGCCGAGCAAGGTAAGAAGACCCAGGCAGCTTCTTGGAGGCAGACTCCAACGGGGCAAGGGGCACCCTGAATGTCCTGAGTGTTCAGTTCAGTTCAGTCACTCAGTTGTGTCTGACTGTTTGCGACCCCATGGACTGCAGCATGCCAGGCCTCCCTGTCCATCACCGACTCCTGGAGTTTACTCAAACTCACATCCATCGAGTCAGTGATGCCATCCAACCATCTCATCCTCTGTCATCCCCTTCTCCTCCTGCCATCAATCTTTCTCAGCATCAGGGTATTTTCCAATGAGTCAGGGTATTTTCCAATGAGTCAGCTCTTTGCATTAGGTGTCCAAAGGATTGGAGTTTCAGGACTGATCTCCCTTAGAATGGACTGGTTGGATCTCCTTGCAGTCCAAGGGACGCTCAAAAGTCTTCTCCAACTCCACAGTTCAAAAGCATCAGTTCTTCGTTGCTCAGCTCTCTTTACAGTTCGACTCTCACATCCATCCATGACCACTGGAAAAACCAAAGCCTTGACTAGACGGGCCTGAGTGTTAGGACATGGGAAAGACTCAGCCACCATGCCAGGAGCTGCGCTGAGAGGACACACCCATCAAAGACAGGGGTTATGCAGCCGCTCATCCGGATTCCTCTGGTCTCAGGGACATTGCCCAGGGAGAGGTGTGTGCTGCCAGCTGAGAGCAGGGGACACGCCTGCAACACCCGAGACCCTCTGACTCTCTTCTCCATCATCTGGGTGATGGGAAGACCCAAGGACCTGGTCAGTGTTTTCTAGAAACCTACAACTGGACCACACCCCACACATCACACCCTGACAGCCTGGGAAGCCTGTGACATTTCACCGTGGGTGAGAATCCCCAGCCCAGAACCCAGTCTTGTGTTTTTTCCAATTAATCTTTTAATTCACTTTATGTTTGGTTTCCTTTTATGTTCCTTTGTATCCATATCTATTGATGGGGGTATATTTATCGTATATTTTCAGGTTATTTTATTTATTTGTATATTTTCAGGGTTTTTTTTCCACTATAGCTTATTACAAGATAATGAATATATTTCCCCATGTGTTAATCGTTCGGTCGTGTCTGACTCTTTGCAACCCCGTGGACTGTAGCCCGCCAGGCTTCTCTGTCCTCAGGATTTCCCAGGCAAAAGCACTGGAGTGGGTCATCATTTCCATAGTTCCTTCTGCTATACAGTAAATCCTGGTTGCTGACCTCTTTAACCCATAATAGTTTATATTCTCAATGCCTGTGAATACACTGGTCACTTCTTTAATAACGCTCGGCTCCCAGCCTTCTGGAGTGTAGATGTCCAAATAAAACCCACAGAAGGTGGTCGGAACACGGGACTTTTGAGGAAAGGGCTCAGTGCCCCTCTTGGAGCATGTGCGGTGGATTTCAGGGGCGTGATTTTCTGGTTCTGGAATTAACTCCAGACAATATCTCCCAGAGGGAAATAGAACATAGTCTATGGGATATTTTATTTGGTTACATTGATTGTGTTGACTTCAGTTTTACATAATAATTCAGTTCAATTCAGTTCAGTCGCTTAGGCATGTCCGACTCTTTGCAACCCCATGAATCACAGCACACCAGGCCTCCCTGCCCATCACCAACTCCCTAATTAGGGGGCATTTAAAACCCATTCACAGTCAACAAACTTTGAAATAACACTTCAGTCTTAGCAGAAAACTTTCTTTACAGAAAACAGCACACACACGGAAATGTATTTGCAGAGCCTAAATCTTAAGGCAATTTATCTGGTTACTGCCTGGAAGGGATGTGGGTTTTCCATTTTATTCAATCTGGAAGAAATCTAAAGCATTTCCTTTTCCATTCCATGTCAATGAGAAGACTCTGACACTGGGAAAGATTGAAGGCAGGAGGAGAAGGGGACGACAGAGGATGACATGGTTGGATGGCATCACTGACTCGATAGACATGAGTTTGAGTAAGCTCCTGGAGTTGGCAATGGACAAGGAGGCCTGGTGTCCTGCAGTCCATGGGGTCACAAAGAGTTGGACATGACTGAGCAACTGAACTGAACTGAACTGAGGTCCCTAACCTCTACCCTGACATCCTCTTTTGTCTTTGGCTGAAGATGGTATTTAAAGTGGAGGCGTCTGGCATATTGATGAGTTACTCAGTTCCCCTGGGTCTCTCCCATCTATACGTGTTATTAAACTTGTGTTTGGTTTTCTCCTGTTAATCTATCTCATGTCTGTTTCATTCTTAGACCAGCCAGTTAACCCCAGAATGGCAAAGGAAAGTGCCTTCCTTTTCAACAAAAGGAATGAGTCTGTGAGATGAGAGAGTTACCTTTCGAACAGGCTTAAACTAAAAGTTCTTTTTCTTATTAATTTAGATAATTGTGAAAGATTTTTAGAACATGCTATTGATCAGATATACTTCCAAATTTAAAAGTGGCTGGCAAAAAAAAAAAAAGGGATATGTGAGAAATGTGCAGCAAATATGCAACCCAAACACCACCTAAGTACCCTCGCCCCACAGGCTGGGTATCACCGACCTGAAGTCCCTCTCTGACACCTAACTGGCCTCAGAAAGCTTCCAGTACAGCCGGCCTCACTGGGAGCTTCGGGAGTTTCAGTCCTGGGACATCTTCTACCCAAGAGGTAATTCAGGATGATTACTGTTAGATTTCTTCCAGAAATGATGCTTCCTGGGAGCTTGGGAAACATGTTCCGCTGGGCCAGGGGCAGACAGTGGGACACCATGGGCGCTGACCCCTACGTGCTGCAGAGCTTCCCTACTGCCTGCTCAGTCCCTCAGCCGTGCCAGGCTCCATGCGACCCCATGGACTGCAGCCCACCAGGCTCCTCCGTCCACAGGATTCTCCAGGCAAGAACACTGGTGTGGGTTGCCATGTCCTCCTCCAGGGGCTCTTCCTGACCCAGGGATGGAACTCTCGTCTCCTGTTCTGGCAGGCGGGTTCTTTACCACTAACACCACCTGAGAAGCCCTTCCCCACCACACGTACCGTATTCTTTGCCGACATCTCTGGGGATGACTCTGTTTCAGGAACAGGCCCTTTGTTAGATTCTTTAGGTAGTGAGGGAAAAGTAAAAGGAAAGAATTCCCAAATCTTCCCTTTCTTAAACATAGCCAGCCTAAAATAAGCCTCATGCCAAAGAGACACATTTGTAGGGCAAAGAGGGCAGGCAGACTTAGCTTCCCTGCAGTTGTCAACCTGCTCACGAAGTAGAGACTCTGATTACCGGAAATGTATTTTTTTAAAAACATCATCAACAATACTTATTGTTAGTCTCTAAACTCTAATTTTATTTTAAACATGTAGACAAACAATCTGAAAAGGAAAAGAATGCTGGCTTTGGTTTTGAAAAATCATGTCCAGTCTGCCATCATCTGGGCTACTTACTCAGCAGTGAATAATTGAAAGGCAAAGAGAAAACCGTCAGGAACAGCTGTCTTCCATGCTCCACGGTCGCTGGTGAATAAAGCAAATTAAACTTCACCCTCATTCTCAGGCTGGATACCCTCTAAAAAAAAAATCCCACTTGGTCTTCTCAATGTGCATTGAACGTTCATGGCTCAGTTCCCTTGCTCACGCTGTTTTGGCTGTTGGGAGCCTCATTTTCCCTCTTGCTTAAGCCACACACATTATTCAAGAGCCAGTTTGGTTGTCTTCTTGGGGGGACTGTCCTGCCCCCTCCCCTCCCCATAGACCTCTGTTTGGCTCGTCACTGAACTCCTGGTTGCCCGGCATCTGATTTCATGGAAAACATCTTGCAGACTCTAACAAATGAGCCATGTGAAATTTCAGAAGGTCTCACGTTTTTTTTTTTTTTTGGAGTTAAATAGTAAACGCCTTTGCTGCTAGGGTAAGATGCGTTTGTGTTGTTCACTCCACTAGAATATGATTTCTTAAAGGAAGACTTGCCTTATTCATCTTTTCTTTTCCTCCTCCTCCTACCCAATACTTCTTCTTGAATGTAATGAGTGCTCAGTCGGTGTTGACTTTTTTTTAAGACTTTAAGTTACATTGCTCACAGTTTTCTTTTTAATTTAAGGTATTCCTTTCTACCAGGTGGTTCAGTGGTAAAGAATCTGCCACCAAGCAGGAGACTCGGATTCAATCCTGGGGTCAGGAAGATCCCCTGGAGAAGGAAATGGTTACCCACTCTGGTATCTTTGCCTAGAGAATTCCATGGACAGAGGTGCCTGATGGGCTACATAGTCCACTGGGTAGCAAAAGTTGGACATGACTGAGCGACTAAATAACAGCAGCAACATTCTTTTCTGCCAGCCCATCTTCTGCAGGTAGAATAGTACCTCCAACCCCCTGCAAAGACGCCCAGGCCCCAACCTCTGCGATCTGTGAGCCTGCCACCTACATGGCAAGAGGGACTTTCTAGTTGTCACCGGGGTCACCGACCTTGAGATGGGGCAGTTATCCTGGGTTATCCCAGAGAGCTCCATCGAATCTTGAGTTCTTAAAATCAGAGAACACTTCCTGGCTCAGGTCGGACATGGATATGGTGACAGAGGAAGGTTGGAGAGGTGCAACCTGAGGATTCACCCCATCACTGACGATTCTGAAGATGGAGGAGGGGACCAGGAAGGAAGGACTGTGGCAGCCTCTAGAAGCTGGAAAAGACAGGGACAGACTCCCCCTGGGTCAGTCTCCCAAGGCCGTCGTCACAAGTCACCACAAACAAGGATAGCTTAAAATCATAGTCAATTTCTGTCTTCCAGTTCTGGAGGCTGGGAGCCCGCATGCAAGGGGTCGCAGGGCCATGCTCTGCCCATGCTCTAGGGAAGGGCCCTTCCTTGCCTTCTCCAGCTTCTGGTGGTTGCCCACAATCCCTAACATCCAGATGCATCCAGATGCATCCCTCCAGCCTCTCTGCCTCCTTCCTCACATGGTGCTCTCGTGTGTCTTTGTTAGTCTAATTCTCATGTGAGGTCATTAAACATTGCATTACGGCCCACCCTAATCCAGTGTGGGGCTTCCCCAGTGACTCAGGGGTTAAGAATCTACCTGCAACGCAGGAGATGATGCAAGAGATGTGGGGTTCAGTCCCTGGGTCGGGAAGATCCCCTGGAGGAGGGCATGGCAGCCCACTCCAGTATTCTTGCCTGGAGAATCCCACGGACAGAGGAGCCTGGTGGGCTACAGTCCTAGGGTCACAAAGAGTCAGACACGGCTGAAGCAATAGCATGAAATCCAGGATGACCTCATCTTCCTTTTTATTTTATTGGAGTACAGTTGAGAGCTGGACCATAAAGAAGACAGAGAGCCAAAGAATTGATGCCTTCAAACTGTGGTGTTGGAGAAGACTCCTAAAATACCCTTGGACAGCAAGGAGATCAAACCAGTCAATCTTAAGGGAGATCAATCCTGAATATTCACTGGAAGGACTGATGCTGAAGCTGAAGCTCCAGTATTTTGGTCATCTGATGCGAACAGACAACTCATTGGAAAAGTCCCTGATGCTGGGAAAGATCGAGGGCAAGAGGAGAAGAAGGCATCAGAGGATGAGATGGCTGGATGGCATCACCAGTGCAATGAACATGAACTTGGGCAAACTCCAGGAGATGCTAAGAGACAGGGAGGCCTGGTGTGCTGCAGTCCGTGGAGTCACAAAGAGCTGGGCATGACTGGACCACTGAACAATAGCAACAACATAGCTGATTCACAGTGTTGTGTTAGCTTCATGTACACAGCACAATGGTTCAGTTCTGCATGCTGGCAGGTGCCTCTGCTCAATCCTGGCCAACTCTTTGCAACCGCATGGACTATAGCCAGCCAGGTTCCTCTGTCCATGGGACTTTCCAGGGGATCTTCTCAACCCAGGGATCGTACCCATATCTCTTATGTCTCCTGCATTGGTAAGCAGATTCTTTACCACTGAGCCACCTGGGAAGCCCCGATTCAGTTATACATGCATAAATTCATCCTGTTTTAGATGCTTTTCTCATATCTGGGGAAGGAAATGGCAACCCACTCCAGTGCTCTTGCCTTGAAAAGCCCATGGACGAAGGAGGCTGGCAGGCTACAGTCCATCAGGTCGCAAAGTGTCGGACACGACTGAGAGACTTCACTTCCACTTTTTCACTTTCTCATATAGGTTATCACAGAATACTGAGTAGAGGTTCCTGTGTTATAGAGTAGATCTTTGTTGTTTATCTGTCTTATACGTAGCCGTGTGTATATGTTCATCCCAGGCTTCTGATTTATTCCGCCCTCCCACTTCCCCCATTGGCAACCATAAGTTGGCTTTCGATATCTATAGGTCTATTTCTGTTTCCTAAATAAGTTCATTTGTTTCTTTTCTTTTTTAGAAAAATTAGACTCCACATATAAGTGATATCATATCACAGTAGTCTTTCTCTGTCCGACTTACTTCACTGAGTATGATAATCTCTAGGACCACTTGTGAAAGTTGCTCGGTCATGTCCAACTCTTTGTGACCTCATGGACTATACAGTCCAAGGAATTCTCTAGGCCAGAATACTGGAATGGGTAGCCTTTCCCTTCTCCAGGGGATCTTCCCAACCCAGGGACTGAACCCAGGTCCCCCACATTGCAGGTGGATTCTTTACCAGCTGAGCCACAAGGGAAGCCCCTAGGTCACTTAGGTTGCTGCAAATGGCATCATTTCATTCCTTGTTATGGATAAGTAATATTCCATTGTATATATGTACCCCTTCTTCTTTATCTATTCCTCTGTTGACATTTAAGTGCTTCCATGCCCTGACTATTTTAAACAGTGCTGCAATGAACACTGGTGTTCGTGTATCCCTTCGGATCATGTTTTTTTCTGGACATAGGCCCAGAAAGTGGGATTGCGGGGTCACATGGAGGCTCTATTTTTAGTTTTTTAAGGAACCTCCATACTGTCCTCCATAGTGGCTATAATTATTTACTTTCCCACCAACAATGTAGGAGGGTTCCCATCTCACAACCCTGTCTCCAGCATTTATTGTTTGTAGAATGTTTGATGATGGTCATTCCCACGGGTATAGTACGACCTCATCTTAATTTCACTGATGGCATCTGTAAAGACTCTTTCCAAAAAAAGGTCACCCTTTGAGACTCCAGATAGACATGCATTTGGAGGTACATCACTCCAACCAGCTCACCCCCTTAGAACCTCCAAAGGGAGCACAGCCCCTTGATTTTTGTCCAGTGAGGACCATCTTACACTTCAACTTCCAGAGCAATACAATCACATATCTGCATTGTCTGAGTCACTCCATCTGGGTAATTTGTTCTAGCAGCCTCAGGAAGCTGTGGATGGTCCAGGCAGGAGTCACTGATTTTGTCTTGTCAACTGCACACGTTCCATTTATCCTGTGCTTTCTCCATTCACGAAGACAACACATTCTGAAATAGGACAGAATAACATAATTCACTGCCGACGATCCATAATAAATTCCAGTAAGGGGCACAATGAAATTTTGTCAAGTCCCCTGTGCTTCCTGTTGTCGGGAAAGTACAAATGGCTGTGTTATCATATACGATGTTTTGCTGGAGACCATAAAACTGGCTCTAAACCGTTAGCATCGTCAGAGGACCTTGGACTTGATATACTGAGCATGACTCCCATGGCCCCACGCTCTCACGCTCCCTCGTTAGAACCTGTCCAATCACAGCTAACAGAGGCAGCAAACCCGGAGATTTCTCTTTGTTCACAGCTAAATCTGAGAAATTGAGATGATACACGCAGACACCTTTATGCTTTCTCATGCACGACTATGTGACTAGCGGAGTAGTGTAGCAAAGGCTGA
This sequence comes from Bos mutus, assembly GCF_027580195.1. NCBI lineage: Eukaryota > Metazoa > Chordata > Mammalia > Artiodactyla > Bovidae > Bos > Bos mutus. The sequence continues at coordinate 67,170,332 of NC_091636.1, forward strand.
GCTATTACCTGCCAGGAATAGACACGCATCAAACACTCCTTAGAAAGGAACATTCACGCACTTACAAACACTGCTTTGAAGATACTATTTAATCCCACCCATTCTTTTTTCATTCAGACTGTTCCTTCATCTTAGTTCAACAAAGGTCATTTTTAAAAAAATTTTTATTTTGTACTGGGACATACCGATTAACAATAATGTCGTGATAGCTTCAGGTGAACAGCAAAGGGACTCAATCATACATGCGTACGTATCCATTCTCCCCCAAACTCCCCTCCCACCCAGGCTGCCGAGTAGCATTGAGCAGAGCCGTGTAGGTCCTTGACGCTTATCCATTTTAAATACAGCAGTGTGCACATGTCCGTCCCAAACTCCCTCATTGTCCCTACCCCATCCTTCCCCTGGCAACCACGTTTGTTCTCTTAAGTCTGGGAGTCTCTTTCTGGTTTGTAAGTAAGCTCATTTGTATAATATCTTTTTAGACCAAGGAAATTTTTTTTTTTAACAAAATAAAGCAGGCAGCAGCAGGAAGGGAAGGTGGGCCCCAGCAAGGCAGGTGGGGGTGGGACTCTGAGGTTGACAGAAATGATCACAGTGGCAGGAGTGCGGCTCTGGTGGCGGCACCCCCCAAACCGCCTGGGAACGTATGGGAGGGGGTCCTTAGGAGACAGTCAAGTCCCATAAATTAGTCTAGTGTGTTAGTCACTCAGTCATGTCTGACTGTTTGTGACCCCATGGACTGTAACCCACCAGGCTCCTCTGTCCGTGGAATTCTCCAGCCAAGAATACTGGAGTGGGTTGCCATTTCATTCTCCAAGAGTTGTTGAAAGGATTCAGTTAGTCTAAATTTTTGTCTAATAGCATGTCGCAAGGATGATGCTGGGTCCTTCATTTTTATCCCTCAATTTGGAATTTTCATCTCATGTTATTTGATTGAAATTTGAAGATTATGATATAGAATTATAACATGTTCTTTCAATACAAAATGTTTATACTTTTAAACACAACACCTTTCAAAAATCAGAGGAAATAAATTAGGAGGAATTTGGAAGGCTTTATGCTGTTTGGGGGCTTCCCTGGTGGCTCAGATGGTTAAGAATCTGCCTGCAATGCAGGAGACCTGGGTTCGATCCCTGGATTGGGAAGATCCCCCAGAGCAGGAAACAGCTACCCACTCCAGTATTCTTACCTGGAGAATTCCATGGACAGAGGATGTTGGCAGGCTACAGTTCATGGGGTCACAAAGAGTCAGACATGCCTTAGTGGCTCACACACACACACACACACACACACACACACACTGGAAGGTATGATTCTGCTAGGAGCTCAGTGCATTTCTGCCTCAATTTTTGACATTATATACACGACATATGCATGATCGTATGTGTCTCCGTGTGTTTGTGTTTCTGTAAAGAGATGGCAGCATACGGTGTGTGTTTTCTGACATGTATCACAGAAAATGGCATTGGATACATTCCCCATTGCTGTGTGTCTGTTCAGGTTCAGCGGATTTCTGCATTAAGCCCCGCAAATGAGATCAGGATTCTCGCCAAATCAGCAAATGCATAACAGTGGATAAATCTCATCTCTGACATGGTCTCTTGGGAGACTTCTGGGCATTTTTATATGGAATGAGCAGAGAGATAATCTCCAGAGTGAACCCAATTTGCCTTTGTGTCCCCACAAAAGCATGCAAGAACATTCATTCACGGTAGATTAATGGTCCTGTGGGTTTTATTGTACAGATCTTGGGCAGTGTCTCAGGGCTCTGGGTGAGCTCAGTCGGGATCCCCACAGCCCTGTGCAGCTATTTCACGTGTCCTTGGGGTGCCCAACGCGCTGAGAGAAGGAGACAGTCCTGGTGCTCACTGCCGCATCCCGCACGTCCCTGCTCTGGAAGGCTTACTGGGCAAGATGGTTGTAAAACTAAATTCGAGTGGCAACCGCAAAGCGCGTTCATATCAATGCCTTGAGGCTGTGAGTGCAGACGCGGTGACCAACACGAATGCCCTCCCCCTGGCTTGTCCTGAAGCAGGTAAGCACACCGAAAGCCAGTCCCGTTCCCTGCAGGCTCAGACTCATGGGGTGCGCGCGGCTTTTCAGGCTACTGTCTCCTACTCTCCAGTGACGGGGTTATCAGCGGCTCCACTGTCGTTCTTTCAATGTACTCTCTGTTGGAGTATAGTTAACTTACAACACTGTGTTGGTTCCAGGTATACAGCAAAGTGGCTCAGTTATACACAGAGTTTTTACATAGATATATTTTTTTCTTTTTTGGTTGTTTTCCGTTATAGGTTATTGCAGAGTACTGAGTAGAGCTCCCTGTGCTATATAGTGGTCTTTGTTGGTTATCTGTTTTATATATGTGCCATGTGCTCAGTTGTGTCCAAATCTTTGAGACCCCATGGACTGCAGCCCACCAGGCTCCTCTGTCCATGGGATTCTCCAGGCAAGAATACTGGAGTGGGTTGTCATGCCCTCCTCCAGGGGATCTTCCCCACCCAGGGATTCAAACCAGGTCTACGGCATTGCAGGCTGACTCTTTACCATTTGAGTCACCGAGGAAGCCCAAGAATACTGGGGTGAGTAGCCTATCCCTTCTCCAGGGCATCTTTCCAACCCCAGAGTGGAACTGGGGGTCTCCTGCATTACAGGCTGATTCTTAACCAGCTGAACTACCAGGGAAACCCCATTACTTTAAAACATATGCTAAATTACCAGGTATATTTTAAACCAAAATGGATTTTCATTTGCTTTTAGAAGAAGCTGTCTGATCAGGGTGAAGATGGATCCATTTGCCCGCTGGCGGCTGTGGAAAGTGGCTGGGAGACGTCTTTAAAATGATGATGGCTGATATGAATCTCAGGCCTTGTCTCAGGAGACTACAGCACAATCCAGGTATTGATCTTACCAATGTTCATAAAAACCCTGGGGAAGGTGGGGGTGGGGGGCATCAAACCGGCCTTTCTTTTCTGATTAAGACACAAGACAATTAAAGCTGGGGCTTAATAGGGTGGGGCTCCCCCCCACCCCCCACCAGGCTTCTCCGGTTGGCGGGGTTGGGGTTCATCCTCTGGGCTGAGAGCAGCATCTCTCCCAAGTCCTGGTGGGTCATGAATATTCATGAGATCTAGACCCTCACCCATCAGCAGAGCTCAGCCCTTTTGTGCCTCTGCAGCTTCCAGGCTTTATATTCAACTTTGACATTATTCAGTCCTCTTTTTTTTTTTTTTTAAGATAACACTGTTTATAGAAGAACCCAAGCTCTTAAATAATTTGTGGATGGCAATGTGAAATTAAAAGGCTCTGAATTTATGCTCACAGAGTGGAAGGCATCTGCTCCCTGGAAAACAAAGAGCTATAAATATCAATATTAGACAAGAATTCCAGTCTCTCCTTCCCCCACACGGGCATTTCAGACTCAGGGATTTAATGATCAGCAAGTCCAATTAGTCCTCTACTCGCGGAATATGGCGGCTTGATTATTTCCAAGCCTTTAATGTCTAATTATTTACAGAACATTTAGCCGAGGGCAGAGAGACCATGAAAGAAGCTGCTGACCTTCAGGCTCTTTGTGAAGTACACTTCCTGGCGGGGGAGCCCGAACAGCCCTGCTCCCAGGAAATCGTGGTGGTTTTCCTTTCAAATCACCGCCCAGCGTCAAACTTAATTATCTCCCAGCCGTGGTACAGGGGAGATGCTGAGATGGAGTCCCACGGATTGTTAGCGTGCTACTCCGATTTTTCATAATGACTGTTTCTCAGCCTTTACTTACATTGTTGCCGACAAGTAGCAATTAAAGGACACAAAGAAGGCGTCTATTTTAAGTTTGGGAGCTAATGTTTGCCAGACCAGACTATTTTCAGCTAAGTAGAGGCGGCTCTCTGTGTGTAGGAGGGAATGGTGCCCGGGAGCAGACAGACACATAGTTTCTCTACATCCTCCAAGTTATTTCCAAATTGAGACCTAGACGTGTGAGCAGGAGAGCAGGGAAGCTGGAGAGAGAGGCACAGCCATGATCACGGATATTTTTAACAGCTTTGTTATCATCTGCAGACCACACAGGTTCCCTCATGTCAAGGGCTGTGATTCAGTGGTTTTCAGTATATCCACAGACATGTGCAACCATTATCACAGCCAATTTTAAAACATTTCCATCATCTCTTAGAGAAAATCCACGTGTATGTGTAATATGTGTTAGTCACTCAGTTGTGTCCGACTTTTTGTGACCCCTGAACTGGGCAGCAAGGAGATACAACCAGTCCATCCTAAAGGAAATCAGTCCTGAATGTTCAATGGAAGGACAGATAGTGAAAGTGAAGTCACTCAGTCGTGTCTGACTCTTTGCGACCCCATGAACTGGAGCCTACCAGGCTCCTCTGTCCATGGGATTCTCCAGGCAAGAATACAGAAGTGGGTTGCCATTTCCTTCTCCAGGGATCGAACGCAGGTCTCCCGCATTGCAGGCAGACACTTTACCCTCTGAGCCACCAGGAAAGCCCGGAAGGGCTGATACTGAAGTTGAAACTCAAACTCCAATACACCTGATGTGAAGAGCTGACTTATTGGAAAAGACCCTGATGCTGGGAAAGATTGAAGGAAGGAAAAGAAGGGGATGACAGAGGATGTGATGGTTGGATGGCATCACCGACTGGATGAACATGAGTTTGAGTAAACTCTGGGAGTTGGTGATGGACAAGGAGGCTTGGCATGCTGCAGTCTATGGAGTAGCAAAGAGTTGGATATGACTGAGTGACTGAACCGAACTGAACGTAGCCTGCCAGTCTCCTCTGTCCATGGGATTCTCCAGGCAAGAATACTGGAGTGGGTAGCTTCTCCAAAGGATCTTCCCCATACAGGGATCAAACCTGGGTGGGTCTCCTGCATTGCAGGCAGATTCTTCACTATCTGAGCCACCAGGGCTTCCCTGAGGAAGCCACACCCTGTAGTTTTCGCCCACCCCCTCCCATCCACCCCCCCATCCATTTTCCATCTGTTTTCTGTATGTATCAGTTTGCCTATTTGGGACCTTTCACATAAAATGAATCACACAGTATGCATTCTTCTGTGACTGGCCTCTTGCATCTAGCATACTGTTTTGAAGGGTCACCCCCCTTGTATCACATATCAGAGCTCCATTCATTTTTATAGCTGAATAATATTGCATTGTTTGGCTAGACCACATTTTATCTATCCACCTGTCCACTGATGAACACTTGGGTTGTTTCCACCTTTTGGGTGTCACAAATAATGCTGCTGTAAACATTAGTGCACAAGTGTCTGCGGGCTATGCCTTTCTATTTCTCTTGGGTATAGGACCAGGTTTGCTGGGTCGCATACGATGAGTTGCTTGCGGAACTGCCAGACTGTTTTCCAGAGCGGCTCACATTTGACATTCCTACCAACAGGATAGGGGAGTTCCCGAGGCTTCACTCAGATTCATATGTCTGTTCACACTCACACGCTGTACCCCCATCCCCAGCAACCCCATTCTCTCTGAGTGGGAGTAGGGCCACCAGGCACCAGCTCTCTTTGCCCTTCTCCTCATCAGACCTCCTGGTACAGACCTGGCAGCAGCACCTGGGAAGTCAGCCCGTCGCTGGCCGGCAGGGGTGCTCTCACTGGTCACATGACAAGGTGGACCAGCGATTTCTCCATTCTAGGTAAAGGGCTCCTCCTGGCCCCATGTGCGTCACCTGGACTTGCCGGGGCTACCTCATTTCATGCCTCCGAGGTGCAGTGCACACAGGTGAGCAGAACCCCTTCTTGTCTCTGTAGAGCCACTTCTGTCTGTGTAACAGGAGCTGTGGACTCCTCCCCCTCAGGCTTAATAACCTCATTTACAACCATGCTGGACAAAATGTCACTGTGTCACAATGATGACACAGGCAAGCATCCACCGCTGGGAGCTCCTTTCCTTCCTTTTCTCCCTCCTTCCTTCCTGCAGGATGAATGTGAGGTCATGGGACCCAGTCAACTTATGCAGTGCTCTCAAGAAATGAAAAAGGCCACATTATATATATATGTTCTTTTCAAATTTGTTTCTCGCTAAGTTATTACAGAAAATGTATTGAGCAGAGTTCCCTGTGCTATACAGTAGGTCCTTGTTGGTGATCTGTATTAAGTATTGCAGAGTGCACACGTCCATCTCTGTGTTAAGTATTGCAGTGTGCACATGTCCGTCTCTGTATTAAATTGTGCAGTGTGCACACGTCCATCTCTGTATTAAATACTGCAGTGTGCACACGCCCATCTCTGTATTAAATACTGCAGTGTGCACACGCCCATCTCTGTATTAAATACTGCAGTGTGCACACGCCCATCTCTGTATTAAATACTGCAGTGTGCACATGTCCGTCTCTGTGTTAAATATTGCAGTGTGCACATGTCCATCTCTGTATTTTTGGATGCATCAGAGTTGGGCTTGGATGGTGTTTTTATTGCTTCCTGCTTAATCACTCAGTGGTTTCCAACTCTTTGTGACCCCATGAACTGTAGCCCACCAGACGTTCTGTTGATGGGATTTCCCAGGCAAGAATACTGGAGTGGGTTGCCATTTCCTTCTCCAGAGGATCTTCCTGACCTGGGGATTGAACCCACATCACCTGTGTTGCATGTGGATTCTTTCCTGTCTGAGTCACCAAGGAAAGCCCTTTTTTTTTTGGTTGGAAACACTAAATATGAGAAAATCCCAGGATGGCTAATTAAATTTATTCATTAAGTTCTCTTCCTAAATACTGACTTTCTTTCCTTGTAGTGTTAAAATGCTGGAGTGTTGGTTGTTTTTATGATAATTATAGTCACATTTACAAACCTCTGGCATCCACTGATCTAAACAGCAGGGATCAGGAAATATTTCCCCTAAAGGGCCAGACAGTAAATAGTTTCATATTGGCGGGCCCTACAGGCTGTGTTGCACTGACTTATTCCTGCTGTCGTAGGTGATGCGAGACATGGAAAGTAGTTAAGCAACAGACACGGTCAGACTGTGCCCACCCCTGGCCTTTAGGGGCATCACAGGGAGTGGTTGGCTGGGGTAGAGACACTTCTCTGTCTGCAGAAGATGCAGGCAGGACAGCAGGGCTGGGGTGACGCCTCCATCTCCCTTCTGCCTGAAGAGTCAATGCTGGTAGTGTTCTCGAAGCCCAGGTCAGCAGCTGAATGTCAAAGGTGATGGGTGGTGTCACACTATGAGGATGGTGGTCAGTCAGTGAATCAGTAGAGTCAACCCCAAAGAGGGGCTCACATGACCAGTATATTGTAGGCGGAGCTGCCAGGAGGAGCAGCAGGTGGCTCGCGTGGGTCAGGGGCTCCCAGGCAAGCAAGGAAGCCGACCATCCCAGGTGCAGTCTGGGAGGCGAGAGAAACAGGAGAGGAAGAGGCCCCAGGCAAGGATGCGAGCAGCGCTTTTCCATGGAAGGCCAGGCTGGAGGAGTGGCTGGAGCCCAGGTAGAAAGCCTTCAGTGGCATCCTCACCGCCTGGAGTGGAACCTACCTCTCCAGGAAGGACTAAGTCATAAGGACAGAGGGACCCCGGGTGGATGGAGGTGGTCTTGGGAAGCTGGGTAGAATTATGTGATCCTTACTGGGCCATGTTTAACTTAGGACACATTCTTTTTTTTCCACTCACATGAACTACTTTATTCATTTTTTTTTTAATTCTAAGTCATTTTTAACATTTCCATACCATCAAAAGGACATATACACACTACAATGTATAAAATAGATAACAGATGAGAACCTGCTGTGAAGCACAGGGAACTCTATTTAGTGCTCTGCGGTGACCTAAGTGGGAAGGAAATCTGAAAGAGAGGGGACACGTGTGTGTATGTGGCTGATTGACTGTGCTGTACAGCAGAAATTAACACAGCACTGTAAAGCAGCTATACTCCTAAAAAGTAACTTGAAAAAAGAAAAATCGATAAATACCTTATTCTAAAGGAAGTCTGTGGCTTAAAGATAAATGTACCCTAGATTACAAAAACCTGAACACACAGGGAACCTAGAAAATTAAATATTCAGCTTAGCAATGAATGTGTGGCCGCATTCAAGGTGCTTAAGGATGACGTAAGGTCTTCGTCTGTCACTCGTGCCTCACAGCTGTGCCTCATGTGATGTGATATTTCCAGTCTTCACCTGGGCCCCAGGCGGTGTGCTTCCTTTACAGAGACTCTGCAAAAATTCAGACACAACTGAAGCAACTGAGCATGCACACAAAGACTGGTTACAGACAGAAAAAATATGAGTAATTGTCAGTTGTAGACAGTACAGACAATCTGACTTAATAGATACTAGAAAAAAATAAATAAAATAAATGCTACTTTCAAAAGTTCACCTGGAGCACAAAAGCTGGTGTATTTCTGCACCAGACATATTCCCTGGCTTTTTGATAATGAAAGTCTGAGCAACTGCAGCCCTTAAACCCATAGATGGTTTCTGGGGAACAGATCAGATGAGAGTTTCTTACAATAGGTGTGAGCTTCCCATAGCAGCCGTTTGTAAATTATCTCCCACCAAACACAGCGGCCACTTCCCTCAGCATGATGCCTCGTCCCCCTCTGAACTTGCTGCAGGGGGACGAAATGGAGAGATGCAGGCTCTGTCCAGGAAGACGCTGGGGTGAGCTCCTCCGGAGGGCCACCCCACTGTGTCTCTGCCCCCAGAGCAGCCACACACATCAGCTGTCACTTTCACTAGCGCGTCCCTACAGACGATCCCCAGTAGGAGAGGTCAGCATGATGGCAGGCGTGGGCACCAGGAGAAGATCACAGGATCCTGGAGGGAGGTCTAAGATCTCAGCAAATGTCATAGCCACTGCTAACAGATCCTTCTCTATGAAAGAGTCTCCTCGGAGTGAGACTCAGGGAGAGTATCAAGTGTTGTGAAGATCAAAGTTGGTATCATGTCATCAAGGCAAATTACTTATTCCCCAGTGCATGTGATTCAAAGTTCTGAAACGCTCCCCACGTTAGAAATCTGCTCAATGTAATGTGATATCTGGACTTCCCCAATGGCTCAGTGGTGAAAAACCCACTTGCCAAAACAGGAGACGCAGTTTTAATCCCTGGGTTGGAAATATCCCCTGGAGGAAGAAATGGCAACCCACTCCAGTATTCTTGCCTGGAGAATCCCATAGACAGAGGAGCCTCGTGGGCTACAGTCCATGGAGTCACATAGAGTCGTACATGACTGAAGCGACTGAGCAGGCATGCACTCAGTTCAGTCGCTCAGTCATGTCTGACTTTTTGCAGCTCCATGGACTGCAGCACGCCAGGCTTCCTTGTCCATCACCAACTCCAAGAGCTTACTCAAACTCATGTCCATTGAGTTAGTGATACCCTCCACTCATCTTATCCTCTGTCGTCCCCTTCTCCTCCTGCCCCCAATCCCTCCCAGCATCAGGGTCTTTTCCAATGAGTCAGCTCTTCACATGAGATGGCCAAAGTTTTGGATTTTCAGTTTTAGCATCAGTCCTTCCAATGAACATCCAGGACTGATCTCCTTTAGGATGGACTGGTTGGATCTCCTTGCAGTCCAAGGGACTCTCAAGAGTCTTCCCCAACACCACATTTCAAAACATCAATTTTTTAGTCCTCAGCTTTCTTTATAGTCCAACTCTCACATCCATATATGACTACTGGAAAAGCCATAGCTTTGACTAGACTGACCTTTATTGGCAAAGTAACGTCTCTGCCTTTTAATATAATGCCTAGGTTGGTCATAGCTTTTCTTCCAAGGAGCAAGCATCTTTTAATTTCATGGCTGCAGTCACCATCTGCAGTGATTTTAAAGCCCCCCAAAATAAAATCTCTGTTTCCATTGTTTCCCCATCTATTTGCCATGAAGTCATGAAGTAATGGGATTACTTCAGATGCCATGATATTAGCTTTCTGAAAGTTGAGTTTTAAACCAACTTTTTCATTCTCCTTTTTCACTTTAATCAAGAGATTCTTTAGTTCTTCTTCGCTTTCTGCCATAAGGGTGGTGTCATCTGCATATCTGAGTTTATTGATTATTTCTCTGGGAGATCTTGATGCATTCAACCTGATATCTATTTCCTTGTCTGATTTCATCCAAAGTAGCCATTCTCAGTGAAGCAGTAACCACATTCAACTATCAATCTTTCAAATCTGCCATCAGTTCCTCTAAGCGAGCACATAAAAAAATGATAACCACCAGTGGAGAGGTAAATGGGATGAAAATCTTTGGGTAGGCTTTGGGAGAAAGCAGTGTCGGTGGGAAATGAAATAGCTCTAGAGATCTGGGACAAGATGGGGACCCAACAATAAGTAGAAGAAGATCTTCATAAAAAAGAGCAAATTTCAAATGCAATCTGGGTGTTTCCTTGTCTAAAATCATGAGGCACTCCATTAACATCAGATTGTATAAAGCCAAGGACCCCAGATTTGTGTGTATCTTCTAATAACCTGGAGGGACCTTTAAGAATTGCAGTGATCTAGCCCTGGAGATCATCACACAGTAAGTTTGGGATAGTGTGTGCACTGTTGACAGATACTGTGGGTGTTTGAAGCATGGAGTCCAAAGATCCCATGAAGAGAAATTTAATTTAAAAAGAAAAATATGTGTATGAATTCAATGGGGCATTGTGGTCAAAGATTCTAGACAAAAAAGGTGAAGAAACAGCACTGTGATGACGCAGTGAATTATTGTATTTGAGAAGTCTCAAATAGTTATCATCAGTTCAGTTCAGTTCAGTCACTCAATCGTGTCCGATTCTTTGCAACCCCGTGAATTGCAGCACACCAGGCCTCCCTGTCCATCACCAGCTCCCGGAGTTCACCCAAACTCATGTGCATCGAGTTGGTGATGCCATCCAGCCATCTCATCCTCTGTCGTCCCCTTCTCCTCCTGCTCCCAATCGCTCCCAGCATCAGAGTCTTTTCCAGTGAGTCAACTCTTCGCATGAGGTGGCCAAAGTATTGGAGCTTCAGCTTTAGCATCAGTCCTTTCAATGAACACCCAGGACTGATCTCCTTTAGAATGGACTGGTTGGATCTCCTTGCAGTCCAAGGGACTCTAGGAGTCTTCTCCAACACCACAATTCAAAAGCATCAATTCTTCGGTGCTCAGCTTTCTTCACAGTCCAACTTTCACATCCATACATGACCACTGGAAAATAGTTATCATACCTTGGTCCAAATCCAGAGCAAGCTGTTTAAAAACTCGGGAACATTTCTGCATAATTCACCAAGGCGCCCTGAGCCACCCCCATGTCTTGTGCATCACTTTAGCTGTGGGAACTTGGTCTCCGTGCACACATGCAATGAATAAAACGCTCACCTACACAAGTGAGCAATTCCAATTTCTTTGGAATTAGAAGCATACTTAATGCTTAACATTCTACAAAAGTCTCAGTGTGCAGTTGTGAAATCCTGTTGACGTTAGTTCTGGATGCACTCATTCTCTACTGGTGATAATTGTTAAGTGTCCAAGAGAGGAAAGTCCCAAAGACTATTTCAGGAAGAATCCTGTTGGAATGAGTGACATCAATAATCAGCTTCCCTCTCTTATCAGTAAAAATAAAGAATAGTGCAGAGTGCAAGAAAGTAAAAAACAGCCTTGCTGGCAGCTGAACCATGATGTTCTCAAGTGAATACAAACCCTGTTCCAAGAATATAGTGCCTGGATAAGGCCATTCCAAGGCCGTATGGGAAACAAGACAGAGACACATGGCACGCTCATGCCACCGAACCAAGGCACATCTCCTCTTCCCACCTGAGTGAGGTTTACCAGTGAAAACTTGAACCCTCTTTCCTCTTGGAAGAACTTACAACATCCAGTCACCAATTATCCCCACTTTTTGACAACACCCCACCCAGAACCCGGCCATTTTCATAAACTTCCTGAAGATCATCCATCATGAATTCAATCCTACAAGAGCCCTCCCAGCTCCCTCTTGCTGGGATGTTCAGACATCTCCGCAAACCTAACTTTCCACTGCAGGCATATAGCTGGTGGCATTTGCCTGAAGACTTCAGCAAGGGAAGATCTCAGTGAGATTTGACCACGATCCTGGCTGCCACAGCAGAGCCCTCTGCTCAGTGACCCAGCACATGTGAGACCTTTCGAGTTTCCAAGGAGTCAAGGCTGCCTTGCTTCCAGTGATAAGTGTCGAACTAACAAGTGCTGCTGCTTCACTAAGTCCCTCAGTTTGGGGTTTATTTTGGTTCCTAGGACTTTTGAGTCAGAATCAGACTGTGTTGCTATTATTGTTCAGTTGCTCAGTTGTGTCTGACTCTTTGCAGCCCCATGGACTGCAGCATGCCAGGCTTCCCTCCCCTCACCACCTCCTGGGGCTTGCTCAAACCCATGTCCATTGAGCCGGTGATGCCATCCAACCATCTCATCCTCTCTCGCCCCCTTCTCTTCCTGCCTTCAATCTTTCTCAGCATCAGGGTCTTTTCCAATGAGTCAGCTATTCATCTCAGGTGGCCAAAGTATTGTAGCTTCAGCCTCAGCATTAGTCCCTCCAATGAATATTCAGGGTTTGTTTCCTTTAGGATTGACTGGTTGGATCTCCTTGCAGTCCAAGGGACTCTCACGAGTCTTCTCCAGCACCATAGTTCAAAAGCATCAGTCCTTCAGCACTCAGCCTTCTTTGTGGTCCAAATCTCAGATTGTGTTATGCTTTGGAAAAATGTGGCTTCTAACACAAGGCTCTCTGCGCCCTATCCCTGATGTGCTGCATGTCTATAAGAGGAAGCCTGTAGGGCAGGGGTTGGCCTGGACCCAACATTCCATCACTCGAGCCAGCCCCAGGTAGAGTGGTCCAGCGTTCTCCTCAGACCAGTATCTTGGGAAAGTATACCAAGTGGTTTGCCTTTTTGGAGCTGTCTCCGTGAGCTAAGAACGGATTCGTTTAGTTGCGTGTGCCTACAGTTGGAGCTGTAGAGCCCTCCGTTTGGACACATTTAAAGTCACGTGACTGCAAATGCATCATCTATACTGAAAGGGGTCACATGGTGGCCCTTTCAGTGAGTCTACATCCATTCAGGCCAGATAACTGATTTCTTTCAAGAGCTTATGCTTCCTGAAAACTTAATTGATACACCTCTCTAAGTGGACTCTTTCATGAAACACAAGCTGGAATGACCAAGTGGCCATCTTGGGGAATATCAACCCAAACAAGATTGAGAGAAAACTAGAACAGAACTTAGAAACAAAATCTCAAGTATCCTGTGGACTAAATTCTTTAATTCATATAAGGACCCTCCAGATGCAAATCGAACCCTAGAATTGCCCAAAAAGAGATTAAGGGAAGGCCAATAAAATGTCCAAAACTACAGCCCGCCCCACCTTCATGTTTGTCTGCCTAGTTTCCCTCCCCACCATTTCCTTCTCCTGAACTATGTGCAGAATCCTCAAATTGAAACCACCATGCCAACCATGGTGGTTGGGGAGCCAGGAGTTGACATATTTCAGTCATGCCTTGAGACAACCCACAGCCGTGCAGCAGAGATTGTACAGTGTCCCATAAACCCCCTCTTTTATGTATTATTGTCTTTTAAGTCTGTTAACTTCCTGGTTCATGAACTGTATACCATGTCCCTTTCCAATCCTGGGGTCTGCTGCTGTGCTCAGTTGCATCAGTCATATCTGAATCTTGGTGAGCCCGTGGACTGCAGCCCACCAGGCTCTCTGTCCATGGGATTCTCCAGGCAGGAAGGAAGTGCCATCTGGGTGCATTTCAAAGGACTTTCCAAATCCAAGGATCCTATGGAGAGAGTCTCCAAGAACTCAAACTTATCTTGGATACCTAATCTTTCCTGACGTGTATCAGACCACTTTTTGGTGGGGCCAGAAAATGCAAGCCCTTGCCTTAAAGTGGCTAACAAGCTTGACCCTGAAAGGAATTTAAAAATTAGTGAAGCAGAAAAGTTTAAAACAAAAGAAAATATGTTGGCAAATCAAGTGACCCTGATGTTTTGGATGAGTTAGAGTCCCTGAGAAGAGTGTTTCAGGTAGGAGAATACTGGAGGTCAGGGAGTTGCCAAGATGCCTCCGGGTGCCTCTGTGTCGATGGCAATAGTGGATAGGAAAGTCGAAGCAACCACAGCCAGGAAGAGAAATGTAACCAAGGATCAGATCTCTCAAGAAAGAAGGTGTGAATACAACTGTGAGTGCATCCAGAGTGGTTGGGGAGCCAGGAGTTGACATATTTCAGTCATGCCTTGAGACAACCCACAGCCGTGCAGCAGAGATTGTACAGTGTCCCATAAACCCCCTCTTTTATGTATTATTGTCTTTTAAGTCTGTTAACAAGTGCATTGCTACATGCATGCTCAGTGTGTCCAGCTCTTTGTGACCCTGTGACTATAGCCCACCAGACTTCTCTGTCCATGACATTTTCCAGGCAAAAGTACTGGAGTGGGTTACCATTTCCTCCTCCAGAGGATCTGCCCGACACAGGTTCAAACCCGTGCCTCCTACGTCTCCTGCATTGGCGGGAAGTTTCTTCACCACTGGTGCCACCTGAGAAGCCCCTGGGAACATATACTTTTTTTTTTGGTAACATATACTTAACGTAAAACTTACCATTTTGGCCATTCTAGGTGTACCGTTCAGTTGTGTGGAGCACATTCACGTTGCCCTGCAGCCATCACCACCATCCCTCTGCAGAAGTCTTTTCATATTTCCAACTGAAATGTCATTAGACAACAAGCCCCCAGCCCCCTGCCCAGTCCCTGATGACCACCGTCCTAGTTTCTGTCTCTGTGCATTTTGACTGTCCTAGGGCCTTCAAGAAAGTGGATGATACCATATTTGTCTTTTGTGAATCGTTTATTTCACTTAGTGTGATATCTCCGAGGTTCACCTGGGTTGTAGACTGTGTCACATTTCCCTCTTTTCCAAGGCTGAATTGTACAGCCCATTGTACAGAGGGACTGCATTTTGTTTATGTTTTCATTCATCTATGGATACTTGGGTTGCTTTCCCTTTTAGCTATTGTGAATAAGGCTTCCATGAACATGGGATATCTCTTTGAGATCCTACCTTTAATTGTCTGGGGTATTTACCCAGAAGTGGAATACCTGGATCCTTTTATGTATTTTCAAAGTCATTAGCCAGACATCACCTTGAAGAGGAAGACAGAGTGGATTTAGTGTGATTACAGTTGGATCCGGGTGGTGCTGGGGGCATCATCTGTGACGTAAGTGTCATCCTATGCCCAACACAGACTTGTTCCCGAACAAATAAACCACCTGTGCTCAAGCCCTGATCTCAGGTTCTTCTTTAGGATAACCCCAAAGGAAGAAGACGGTCAAAATCTCACCTGTTCATATGAGTTGGTAAGAATTGCCAGAATTGTCTCTATATCAAGAGCCAAAAAATCAGCTTTGATTTCAGTCTGTGGATTTACTAACCTTCCAGAATTTAGAGCTTCTGAGGCTTTTTCAATAGAGCTCTGAGGGATTATTACACAGAGGACACTGTGCTTTCATCACCATTGTGTTGATAAGGAAAGGCAACAGGAACATGCAAAGAAATCTAACAAATGAGAGACATGCATGTGCACTTATCACCAACCAAAGAAAGGTAGATAGCTCAATATTTAATGCTCATGGCGACCAGGTTTTACAGCTGTCTCTGAATTCATGATGCAGATGTAACCTTGAGATTTCCCTAAATCATACACTTATAAAATGTACAGAGTCATTAGGGTATTTTTTGTTAGGCTGTAAATGCTCACCAGTTGATATTTCACACCTAATTAGCTTGGTTTTTTCAGAGTTTGTAGAAACCTCCAAGCAGTCACACATGCTAGAAGACTTACTTATTATGTGCATTTACATTTTGAAATGAAAAGGTCATATGATAAAAATGGTGGATCTTAATAAGCTCTGCTTAATTTCATATTTTATCACCATTTGAAACATCCCAGGAGTGAACACCAAGGACTGTCTTAATGTTTATAATTCCTATGGTTTACATTTTAAATTACAGTGATTCATTTCATTTTAGACAACTTATTTGTCAAAATGTATTTGTTGAAACCCTGACCCCCAAGATTGTCTGTGTTTGGAGATAGGATATTTAGGGAGATAATTAAGGTTAAATGAAGGCAAAGGCATGCATGCTAAGTCGCTTCAGTCATGTCTGACTCTTTGTGACCCTATGGACTGCATCCCACCAAGCTCCTCTGTGCATGGGATTCTCCAGGCAAGAATACTGGAGTGGGTTGCCATGCTCTCCTCCAGGGGATCTTCCCAACCCAGGCATTGAAACTGCTTGTCTTATGTCTCCTGCATTGGCAGGCAGACTCTAGCACCCCCTGGGAAGCCCCAAGGGCATAAAAGGAGGGTCTTAGTCTGTTGGGGCCAGTGTCCTTGTAAGAAGAAAAAGAGACACCACAGGTCTCTCGTTCTCTCTTCAAGCACACAGAGAAGCCATGTGAAAACACAGCAAGAAGAAACGTCTGCAAGCCAGGGAGGACGTTCTCTCCTGGGGGCCAACCCCACTGCCGCTGTGGTCTCAGACCCCCAGTCTCCAGAACCAGGAGAGAATGGAAGGCTGTCGATCAAGCCACGCAGCCCATCACGGCGGCCTGAACTGGCAGCTTCACTCTTGCAGTGTGTGTCCCTGGGCACAGGCAGTGTCACCCAAGTCTGCACACGCCCAAAGCACCAGGACAGTGGCGTCGATGCGGCCGATTGCCGGGGAAGCCGTGTGTCCTGCATTCAGACCTTTTCAGGAAATGTTTGTGGAGTCTGCAGAGGTGTGAGCTCCACATTTTGGAGATGACCAGTCAGGGACCTCACTGTTTTGCTCCCAGGGAGCTCGAGTGTGTGACTCACGTTTTCTCAACACGCCCATGACACGAGCCAGGGCAGGGAACCAGAGAATAGGAAAAATAAAGAATCCGCTTATTTGGTGGTAGCATTTATCCTCATGTTCAAGTTGTGAAATAATACTGGTCATGTCAGTGTTTCCATCAGTGGAGCTCCTGTGACTGTCAGGCTGACCCAGTCGATCCTGGGTGCTGTCGGAGGCGCTCCTCTGGCAGCACGGTCCCTCCATCGCATCAGTCCATGGTTCTCCTCGCTTCTCGGACAGCCCCCAGTGTGTGTGCTCAAACCCCAGACAGGTTTCTGGGCGTGAACTGTGTTGTATTCTCTCTCTGCTCTCGCCTCCTGCACTTATCACCACACCGCCCAGGCTTCCCCTCCCAGAGGAGCAGGGAGGACACAGGAAGGATCCGTGACACTGCAGGAGCAGCCCTTGCGAGCCTGAAGAGTGGAAAGGTGGCCGGGTACGTGGCCCTGCAGGTGGCCTCCGTCCCCAAGACAGAAAGGATACCCCACTGGGCACATCCTGAGACCACTCCTGCCTTAACCCTACATCTGCCCCCAGGCCCATCTGAATGTCAGCTCTTCACACTCTGGGACTTGGAGGAAGCTGAGTTCTCCTGCTCAATGCTATGTCTTCATGACACCCTTTGTTGATTTTGTTGAGTTGCTAAGTCCTGTCTGACTCTTTGCAACCCTGTGGACTGCAACTCACCAGGCTCCACTGTCCATGAGATTTTCCAGGCAAGAATACTGGAGTAGGTTCCCATGTCCTTCTCCAGGGGAACTTCCTGACCCACGAAGCGAACCCATGTCTCCTGTGTTGTCAGGCGGGTTCTTTACTGATGGAGCCAGCATGGAAGCCCTCATGACAACTAGGAGATGGGTTTCTCAGCTCTCAGAAGCTGGGCTAAACATCAAGACTTATCTCCTAAGGAAGTAATCAGGGCAAAACTGAATATGTGACCCTCTGGCCACCTTAAACGGAGAGACGTCTAGAAGTGAATCTATTGAATTTACTGAAGTCTGGAAGTGAATTCACTGACACTTTCAGGAGGTTAAAGCAGAGGAAGGTGGGTGTGTAGACAGACCACAGTAGCAGACCACCAGCCTCTTCCCCAGGAATAACTGGTAGTTTCCTCAGGACCAGTGAAGTCAAGAATGAAACAAAGCCAAAGAAGTTAAGATGGGGAAGGGGTTGGGGGGAAGAGTCATTTTATAGCAGAAATGATGAAATTTTTAAAATCTACATAAAATAAAAATTAACTGCAGCTGCTCTCCCCTGGCATAATTCTCCTTCATGTGGAATAAAGCATACTACATGATCTCTTTGGCTTCACATGCCAAAACTTAAGAGTGTGATCTGGAAGGTGGAATTAAAGGCCAGACTGTAGAGTTTCCACCAGCAGCTGGGGATCAATGGAGGTGGGGGGCGGGAAGTGTGAAGACGAACAGAGAAGGATTCCTAGGGGCTGCTGAGAGGGTAGAATCTGAAGCCACTCAAGAGACGTTGTCGGGGAAAGGAATTGTTCCTGCCTGTAGAGCCGATGCATTTGTAAGGATGCAATAGCCGAAACCATTTCCATCCCAGCTCACAAATAAAATTGTTTCCTTCCCAGAATCTTCCACAACTGGCCACACGATGTCTGGATGACTTTGCACACATGTTTATGTGCACGATGCCTCAGCGTATGGACAGAAGAGGGGGCTTGTCCAGTGCAGGACCGCACTCGGGGCCAAGAGAAAGCAGAAACGTCAGGAACATGAAGACCGGTGAGAACAGTCACCAGCACAGGTGGCAAGGATTCCCAAGGGGACTGTGCTCCTCGCTATGGCTGCTGCAGCAGGTCCCCAGAAACTTAAAGGCACCTCTGTTACCTTAGGGCTTCCCCTGTAGCTCAGTTGGTAAAGAATCTGCTTGCAACGCAGGAGACCTGGGTTCGATTCCTGGATCGGGAAGATCCCCTGGAAAAGGAAATGGTAACCCATTCCAATATTCTTGCCTGGAGAATTCCCATGGACAGAGGAGCCTGGCGAGCTACAGTCCATGGGGCCTCAAGAGTCGGACACAACTTAAACAACTAAGCCACAACCACTGTACCTTAGGACTCTGGAGGTCAGGCGTCTCACTGGGCTAAATAAAACCCAGGTATCAGCAGAGTTTGTGCCTCCCAGAGGTGGGGGAAAAGAATCCGCTCCTTGCTGTTTCCCGGCTTCTCAGAGACGCCCACGTTTGCTGGCTCTGTGCCCCTTCGATCCGACTCCTGCTTTCATCCTCACATCCCCCCTCTCTCTCTGACCCCCTAGCTTCCTGCTGTTACTGCCTGGATCCACTCCCGTACTCCAGAATCCTGTCCCCATCTCAAGAGCATCAACACGATCATGTTGGCAAAGTCCCGTTCTACGCCTGTAAATTAACCTGTTCGTAGGTTCCATGGGTTAGAAAATGGGCATCTTTGGGGGCCACTGTTCTGCCAACCACAAGGACCTTCTGAAGTCCTGGAGATGGGAGACTTGAATAAAGACTGATTAAACTTATCTGAGTTACAAGATGTGCAGCATTAAACTGGTGTTCTTGGCATTTGGGGTGTGTGTGGTCCAAAGCATCTGATGTGAATGGGGCAGGCTTTCTGGCTCTGTGTGCCATCCCAGAGTTTCTGGAGCTTGCCCACACCTGAGAGCATATTGCCATCTTCACATAATACTTTGAGGCAGGCACGCAAAGATGAGAAGCACCACCACTCCTGTTACAAACAAGCCCATGGGTAATTTTAAAAAATACTTTGATAGAACTGCTCTATAAAATTAAAAGGAATTTAAGAAGGGCAAATCCACTCTTTTATTTGTCTGTATCACTTATTCTTTGTTAATATGCATATTCTATTTCTATATGTTCACAATATCTTGTTTGGTTTGTTGTTTAGTCACTAATTCATGTCCAACACTTTTGCAAGCCCATGGACTGTAGCCCACCAGACCCCTCTGTCCATGGGATTTCCCAGGCAAGAATATTGGAGTGGTAAAAACTGGAAATAGAACTGCCATACGACCCAGCAATCCCACTACTGGGCATACACACCGAGGAAACCAGAAGTGAAAGAGACACGTGTACCCCAATGTTCATCGCAGCACTGTTTATAATAGCCAGGATGTGGAAGCAACCTAGATGTCCATCGGCAGACAAATGGATAAGAAAGCTGTGGTACATACACACAATGGAGTATTACTCAGCCATTAAAAAGAATACATTTGAATCAGTTCTAATGGGGTGGATGAAACTGGAGCCTATTATACAGAGTGAAGTAAGCCAGAAAGAAAAACACCAATACAGTATATTAACGCATATATATGGAATTTAGAAATATGGTAATGATAACTCTCTATGCAAGACAGCAAAAGAGACACAGATGTATAGAACAGTCTTTTTGGACTCTGTGGGAGAAGGAGGGAGTGGGATGATTTGGGAGAATGGCATTGAAACACGTATAATATCATACGTGAAACAGATAGCCAGTTGAGTTTCGATGCATGAGACAGGGTGTTCGGGGCTGGTTCACTGGGATGACCCAGAGGGATGGGATGGGGAGGGGGGTTCAGGATGGGGGACACATGTACACCCTGACTGATTCATGTCAATGTATGGCAAAAACTACTACAATATTGGAAAGTAATTAGCCTCCAATTAAAATGAATTAATTTATATTAAAAAAAGAAAAGAATATTGGAGTGGGTTACTATGCCCTCCTCCAGGGGATCTTCCCAAGCCAGGGATCAAACCCAAGTGTCCTGCATTGGCAGGCTTGTTCTTTGCCACTGACCACCTGGGAAGCCTTTATACATTCCATTAAAATCTTGTCCTATTCAGTTATCTGCAGGATTTCCCATCAGTGTTGGTAGAATTTAAGTGTCCTTCTGAACTCCTTCTCATTCACATCTTTATTTGCAAACTTATACGCAGTATTCTCTGCTCCTCTCTTTTCTCATGTAATAGTATTTTGCGAAAATTCCATGGGGTCAATGCAGAACTTTGTATGGACCATGTAATTTTTCTTGTACATTTGTTTATTTTTTATATATATATTTCACTTTGCTAAAAGTTTCTGTCTTTCTATTTAACAATGTTCACCATTCCTTCTCGGAGCATTTTATAATCATCAATTTAAAGCTTTTGATAGATATTTCGACATTTGTGCCAACTTGACACTGCATGGACTAAATGCCTGTCCCCACATAGCTGAGGTTTTCCTGGTTCTTTATAGGCTGAATAATTTTGGATTGTATCTTGGGCACTTTGAATATTATATTATAGGACTTTGGGGTCTTATATAAAGCTTATGAAGAATGCTGATATTTCCTATTGTTAAAAAATAAGTAAAGAACACAATTTTGGTGATAAAAAAAAAAAAACTTTAACTCTTCATGAAACAGACAGTTTCCATTCAGAGAACTGCAAAAATGGGGAGGAAGGCAGGACTCTTTTGCAGGGTAAAGAATAAGGAACAAGGAAATAAGTGTAATACCCAAAGATGGCTTGGCTTTGGGGACTGGCTCAATAACTTCAGATAGGCAGACGACACCACCCTTATGGCAGAAAGCGAAGAAGAACTAAAGAGCCTCTTGATGAAAGTGAAAGAGGAGAGTGAAAAAAATGGCTTAAAACTCAACATTCAGAAAACTAAGATCATGGCATCTGGTCCCATCACTTCATGGCAAATAGATGGAGAAACAATGGAAACAGTGAGAGACTTTATTTTGGGGGGCTCAAAAATCACTGCAGATGGTGACTGCAGCCATGAAATTAAAAGACACTTGCTCCTTGGAAGAAAAGCTATGACCAACCTAGACAACATATTAAAAAGCAGAGACATTACTTTGCCAACAAAGGTTTGTCTAGTCAAGGCTATGGTTTTTCCTGTAGTCATGTGTGGATGTGAGAGTTGGACCATAAAGAAATCTGAGCACCGAGGAATTGATGCTTTTGAACTGCGGTATTGGAGAAGACTCTTGAGAGTCCCTTGGACTGCAAGGAGATCCAACCAGTCCATCCTAAAGGATATCAGTCCTGGGTGTTTATTGGAAGGACTGATGCTGAAGCTGAAACTCCAATACTTTGGCTACTTGATGCGAAGAAATGACTCACTGGAAAAGACCCTGATGCTGGGAAAGATTGAAGGCGGGAGGAGAAGGGGATGACAGAGGGTGAGATGCTTGGATGGCATCACCGACTTGATGGACATGAGTTTGAGTAGGCTCCGGGAGTGGTGATGGACAGGGAAGCCTGACGTGCTGCAGTCCATGGGGTTACAGAGTCGGACACAACTGAGCGACTGAACTGAAGTGACAGCATGTACTGTATTTCTACTCAAGCAGAACATTTACATGAATGGAAAACTTATCCACGTTTGAGTTCTCCTGATGTGGCACCAAGGCAGGAGTAACTCCATCTTGGGCTTAGAAACTTATGTCAGTACTGTTTTAGTAGGTGATGGTTGAGTCTAGGCTGTGAGTCATACCCAGTCTTCTGTGGGCTGTGGTTTGAACATCCATTCCACTTTCAAATCCTGGGCAGCACTGGAATGATCCGAGCCATGTGTGCGATGCTGAGCTCAGAACCAAGGCAGAGGTCTGTCCCTCAGTCTAGTTTTAAGTTCTTCTGTATGCTGCTGTAGGTAAGATCCATTCTGGGGCACTTTGAGGCTGAGCCCAGGAATTGTTTAACAATGTATAGGGGAGCTTTTCCAGGCTCTTCTCTCTCCATACTCTTTTCAGTACTCTTCAGTTCCCTAAGGTTCCCCTTTTTGATTCTGGAAAACCTAAGGTTTATTTATCCTTCTTTGGTGTGCACCTCCCCAAACCGTGCCCACAGTTAAGGCCAAGTGATAAGAGGACATAAACACATGAAAAAAAAAAAGAAAGAAAAAGATCCTCACTCTATTTTCTTAAGGCCAGAGCTCCTCTGATGAAAGAGGAAGATTCTCTCCTTTCCAGGTTAGGCTACTTTACCCGCTGCTGTCACTCACGAGACACCTTTGCTGCCCCTCGAGCCTGAACTAGGGAGTTTCTTCTGGAGTTTCTTGCTCCATCCAATGCCCGTGTCTACGTTTCAGACTGTGGGAAATGGTACACTGCATCAGTTTGATGGAAGTCTGAATTCTGGTCATCTTCCCCAATCCAGCCGGTAGTATGAATCTTCCAGAATTCCCAAATAGCTGATGTCAGCATTCCACCTGGGTCTTAGAGGTGAAGATGATTATGAATTCACCATCTGAATTCAATGGGTGGCGGGGGGCAGGGGGAGGCATGTTGCCAGGTGAAGTGTGCTGACTCCATCCTACCTGGAACTCTAGCCTTGCCTCATGTGTTCAGCTTGAGGCTTCACACCTTGTGATTCAAATGATCTCCATCCTCTACATGGAAATGAACTTGACAAGGTTTCCACATGCACCGCTCCATGTGTTTCTCATACAATGCTCAGCTCACATTATTCCACAGCTTTCACAAAGATGGAAATGCAGGCGAAGAGCCTAGAGCCACACAGCCGACATGCCTCAGAAGAGGCTCAAACGTGCTCCTTCAAATTCCAGGTCTAGCATTTTAGTGCCTCTCCTTGAATTTTTTATAGGCAACATAATCCTCTGGGACACGTCTTCTTATGGTACCGTGACTCTTCTCTTGGAGCGAAAAATCACGATTTCCACATAACCCAGAATTTTCTTTCACTAGACTTTGAATAATGATGATGATGATTTAAGAGTCTGAACTAGATAAAGTCCAAAAAATAATTATTTGTGGGAAATATGTGTATCTACCCTCTTATAAAAATCCCTTATCAATATGTCCATCAGGACAAAAATGTAACCACTGTCATACCTCATTCCCAGATCTTGATGTTTATGTATTTATTCTTCATATAGCCAGCATAGCTTACCCTTGGGGAACTTTATAATGAAGACTATCAAGATCTCAGATTGGGTTTATCAAACTATATTTCTCTAGTAGAAAATACTATTTCATTTCCTTGGAGTCTGACAAATAAGTAAAAACTGAGATCTTTTTCTTTTACAGAAAAAAACATATATTATTGACAGTGGAAGGCTAATAGTAATTTTTGAATGTCTAAAACAGAATACAGAAATTAATGAATGCATATTTTCCAATTTTTGTAAATATATCAACCTTCCTAAATATCTTCTTTTCAAAATGAGAAGTAGAGATTTTATATATACATATATATTCTTTTTTAGTGAAAGTGAAAATGGAAATTTCAGTTGCTTAAAACTCTGAAAATGAAAACTCACTCACCAGAATTCCTCTGAGGAAATTGCTGGAGGCATTTGCTGTCTCTGAATTTTAATAACCCTCTTTTTTAAAAAGCTTTCTTTTCTATCACCCACATTGAATGTGAGCATTTGTTTTCAAGCTCCCGTTTTGCCTCTGCGTAATAACAATAATAAATATGGCATCTCTGTCTTGCAGCCCGAGGCTTAGAGAAGTATGCCCCAGAAAGCCTTCCACATCCTTTGATAAACATTCCCAGGAGGCTTCCTGCATGCCTTGGAAGCTGCCACGGGTAGTCTTTGCATTTTTCCTTTCTAAAAGGATGAAACTGAAAAATGTATTGGAGAAGGAAAAGAAGCAGATTTGGCATGCGATTCCTTAATGGAATATCAGCTTTGGCACCGGAGGGAAGAAAGCTATAAAAGGGATTCAGGAGAATCTTTGTTTTAAATAAAGATGCGTGTTCTCAAAAAGTAAGGAAGGAGAAATGATCCAACTCTTTCGCCTCTGCTTCGAGAAAAGAGGCGTGTGCCACCGCCATGTCAGAGATGCACAGATGGTCCCTTGGGAGGGTGGGGGCAGTGACCTGCCTCCCTTCCCCTCTCTGCCTCCGCATCTTCTGGGTGAACCCTCACTCCCATCCCTTCCAAAGAACCTCTTGGCAAGAGTGAGTCAGAGGAATTATGGAGCAGGGCTACTCATGTCAGTAGATTCCTCGATGGCTACGTCCTCCGCTGTAAGGTCCTCATCTGCTTACCAGAGAACACAGTTGTCATGACAAAATAAAATATACATAGCTTGGCTGACATCCAGCAGATGCTCACGGTGCCTATTACATTTGTACCTTAATCCAAGGAAACCCAAACAAGAAAAAAATGTCCCTGCGTGCCAAACCACATCGTCTCCAAAGTCCCTTCTGATTTTTAACATTTTATGAATTAAGAAGACTATTAGGAGTGACATTTAATGCAAATTATTAATTATAATATGTATGTTGAGTTAGTTTCTCCGTCGTGTCGGACTCTTTCCGACTCCAAAGACCATCGGAGCCTTCCAGGCTCCTCTGTCCATGGACTCCTCCAGGCAAGAATGCTAGAGAATGTCTATTCCCTTCTCAAGGGGATCTTCCTGACCCAGGGATCGAACTCTTGTCTTTTATGTCTACTGCACTGGTAGGTGAATTCTCTACCACCGGCGCCACCTGCGAAGCCCCAATATATATTTTATATTATATATAATATATATTAGTGATATCGAATTTACCAGATTCCTCTAGCATGTTTCATATATAATATATGCCACATTAATCCATATATAAGGGAAGCCCTGGTGGCTCAGATGATAAAGAATCCACTTGCAATGCAGGAGACCCAGGTTTGATCCCAGATCAGGAAGATGCCCTGGAGAATGGCAACCCATTCCAGTATTCTTGCCTCGAGAAGCCCACAGACAGAAAAACCCTGGCAAGCTACAGCCCGTGGTGGTCGCAAAGAGTCAGACACGACTGAGAGACTAACACTTTCATTTTCATTGCATATATAATATTTTACACATACGTATCTCCAAACATATGTGTCACGAAATTATGTGTACATATAATGCATGTGTGTATGTGTGCAATGTATATGTGTGTGTGTGTGTGTGTATATATATGTATACACATGAGATGAGTACTTTTATAGTGTTTGACTACTTTGCAAAATTTTTTTGAATGGTTTATTCTAAGTATTTAAAACATTTACTCTTCGAATTTCATTGAAGCTGAACTACTGCAATGAGTCCACAGTTTCATTAAATAAAGATTCTATTTAGCAAAGAAAAGCTTTAGGCTGGTCAAATTATAACTTCTGAATCAACTGGCACTTAAATGCTGAAATCTAACTCAATTGCTAATCAAATTTCATTTTAAACCAAGGAGGAACAGGGCAAACAACTCAGACTTCTGCTTAAAAGCTGAAAATATTTGTACTGAACCACTGTTATGGTAATCTAGCCATCACTTAGAACTGAAGAAGAAAGTGAATTAAGGTTGGCACCATGACGTTCCTGTTGGATGTTATTACACTAGCATCTGAGAGACAAATGCATCCGTTTACTGATCACGTTGATTGCTGGGACAGCAAGTCCTGGAAAGACTACAGAACTAAGGAAACGGTCTGGGAACCCTTCTGTTCTGCAGGGGTCAGCCCATGCAGAGAGCCACTTCTCATTGTTTTTCTTCTGAACATTATAGGGAAAACTCATTTTTGTCTTGATTATTATAGAATTATAGGTTCATTATAGAAAATTCAGAAGTAAAAAGAAAAACAACTAACTTACCTGTATCTCATTACCTTGTATATAACCAGTGGTAATCAGACACAACTGAGTGACTGAACTGAACTGAACTGAATGATTTGATAATTTGGTACATTTCTTACAAGTGTATTTCTATTAAAAAAATATATATATGCACATGCATGTAGAGACAGACACACAGATTTATGTTCTGAAAGTGAAGCTTGCCTAAGTTGGTGCTTGGCTTATTGGTGTGTTCGTCCGTTCGCACATTTGTGACACGGGGGCTTCGTGTGTGTGCGGTACTCAGATGTCCATCCCTGGAACTGAGGGGCACAGCCTGGATAGGAGATCATGAGTCTTTGGAGCCGTGGGTGTGGGGTCAGCAGCTCAGAGGAAGCCTGTGCCTCTGCATGCTGAGCACCTGCTGCTTGTCCCCCAGGAGTCTTCTATGTCTCTGCACCCCCTCCTTACGTCACCATGTGGCTCCTGGTTTAAAGGCAAGCAGGTGAGCTGGAGGTAAGCCCATTGCACAGTTCTGCAGACCTGCAGTATAGACTCCTGAGTGTTTAAGTTAGCTCATCTTAGAATGTACAGTCTTTATCAAGATTGAGCCCAAAGCATGTGTTCATCATACACCCACATTCTTCCACGTTCAGCTGGTAGCAACTGGCAGGTCTTAAAGTTGTTAAGCTGAACTAGAGGGGCCACAAAGAGCTCCTGTGAAAAGAAAATGCAAGTGTCAGTCGCTCGGGCACGTCCGACTCTTTGTGATCCCATGGACCACAGCCCACCAGGCTCCTCTGTCCATGGGATTCCCCCGGGCAAGAATACTGGAGTGGACTGTGCTTCTCCTCCAGGGGATCTTCCCGACCCAGGGATCGAACCCAGGTCTCCTGCATCGCAGCAGATTCTTTACCTCTGAGTCACCAGGGCGTACACAAAAAAGCTGATCCTGTGCCATCATCCATCACAACGTCTGGAGCAGGAGGCCGGAAGTAGTGAAAGGCAAGTAGGAACAGGGCAATGGATTAATGATTTTTTACTGATAAGGGGGGGTATATTTCTTGAGGGGATCCAAGATCATATAGAACAGATGGAAAAAACACTCCTATAAATGACCCAGCAACAAGTATTTTACTTTCAAACATAAAACAGAACTCAAAAAGGCAGCAAAGGAAAAGCTGAGCCTAAAAGCTCTTTCCTATTTATTGCTCCCACCCCGTCAGGGTTGACTAATGTGCCCCTGAGTACAGGGCATATGAGGGGGTCTCCTCTGTGGAAAGAGACACAGTAAATACGCAGCGCCCTGAATAGCACTTGCCATGGGGCCCCCGAATGTGAACGCATGGCCATCTCACAGCTGAGCGCTGTTGCTACCAGTGTGGTCCACAGCGCCGGCCTGTGCCGCCCTCCCACCAACATCCCGGGGAGCCCCAAATCCCCACACTCGAGATGGATTCAGTAGGATCCATCTTTTTATACTGCTGTCAAGCTGATGATAGAAAATACGTCATTGTTGCTTTTGTCCCATTTCCGTTTTTATCAGCACAGCCCGTCTGGATCTCTGCTGCTACTGCCGTCTACGTGCTTTGTTCTTTCACCTGTGAGGTTCTCTTTATATATATTTTTTTACTTAAAATGATAGTAAGAATAACTACCTTCTGGACACTTGCTAGGACCCAGGCAGAGTGCTAAGGACCTCATCCACATTACTTCGTGGTGGCGGTGTAGTTGCTCAGTCACATCCAGCTCTTGCAACCCCATGGACTGTAGCTCGACAGGCTCCTCTGTCCATGGGATTCTCCAGGCAAGAACACTGGAGTGGGTCGCCATTTCCTTCTCCAGGGGATCTTCCCAACCCAGGAATCAAACCCAAGTCTCCTGCATTACAGGCAGTTTCTTTACTAAATGAGCTACAAGGCAAGCTGTATTACTTAATTGGATGCAAAGAACTGACTCATTGGAAAAGACCCTGATGTTGGGAAAGATTGAAGGCAAAAAAAAAAAAGAAGAAGGTGGCAGAAGATGAGATGGTTAGATAGTATCACCAACTCAACGGACATGAATTTGAGCAAACTCTGGGATATAGTGAAAGACAGAAAGTCTGGCATGCTGCAGTCCATAGGGCTGCAAAGGGTTGGACATGATTTAGCGGCTGAACAATAATGACTTCATTGGATCTTCAAAACAGTCCAATGAAGTAGAGTGATTGTTATTGCCCCATTTTACAGATGGACAAACTAAGGTTCAGAAAGGTTAAATTACTTGATCAAGATCACAGTTAGGGATTGTGCATGCCTGGCAAGCAGTAGGCCCTCGTTAAGTAGTAGCTAATACTATGGCTGTATCATTGTCTTATTGTTCTCGCTCTCTCATTTTTTAACAGACCATGTTTTAGAGCAGTTTGGGCTCACAGTGAAATTAAGGGAAAGGCACAGAAGTTTCCAGTACACCCCCTTCCTCCACACAGCCTTCCCTGCGTGTGTTCCCTGGTAGCTTCCCTGGTAGCTCAGTCGGTAAAGAATCCACCTGCAGTGCAGGAGACCCAGGTTCGATCCCTGGGGAGGGAAGATCTCCTGGAGAAGGAAATGGCAACCTACCCCAGTATTCTTGCCTGGAAAACAGAGGAGCCTGGCGGGCTACAAGCCTTTGGGGTCGTGAGAGTCGAACAGCAAGTAAACCACCACCACCCCCATTTTCAGCATCCCGGACCCGATGGTACATCTGTCACAGCTGATGAACCTACACTGGCCGTAATCATCACGCACAGGCCACAGTGTGCACTAGGGCTCACTCTCAGGGCTGTACATTCCACGGGTTTAGACAAGTGTTCAGTGGCATGCCTCCACAATCACAGTGTTGTGCGGAATGCTTTCACCGTCCTACAAACCCTCTGTGATAGCTCTTTTCCCTCCCTCCTCCCAAACCTTGGCAACCACCGATCTTTTCGCTGTTTCTGAAGCTTGCCTTTGCCAGAGTGTCACAGAGCTGGAAGCATACAGTATGTGGCCTTTCAGATGGAGTCTTTTCACTTAACCACATGCATTTAAGTTTCCTCCGTGTCTTTTTGTGTCTCGAGAGCTTATTTCTTCTAGTGCTGAGTGAAGTTTTATTATCTGGATGCAATACAGTTTATTTATCCATTCCCTGAAAGACATCTTGCTGGCTTCTAAGTTTTGGCAATTATGAATAAAGCTGCTATAATCGTGGGTTTGCAGGGTTTTTGTGGACATAAGTTTTCAATTCATTTGTGTAAAGGCCAAGGATCATGATTGCTGGATCATATGGTAAGAGTTTGTTTCGTTTTCCAAGAAAACGACCAAACTGTCTTCCAGTGCAGCCAGACCACTTTGCTTTCCCACCAGCGATGAGTAAGAATTCCCGCGGCTCCATCCATGTGCTCCCCAGCCTCTGATGGTGCCAGTGTTTTTGATTTTGGCCATTCTAATAGGTGAGTCGTGGTGTCTCACGGTTATTTTAAATTGCAGTTTGCCAGTGAGACCAGATCATGAGCTTCTTGGCGTACGACTATCGTCATCTGTGCATCTTGTTTGCTGAGGTGTCTCTTTGGGACTTTTGCCCATTTTTTAACCGAAATTTGTTTTCTTACTGTTGTATTTTGTGCTCTTTGTGCATTTTGGGTCAAAGTCTTTAACAGACATGTCTTGTGCAAGTATTTTCACCCTCTTTGTAGCTTGTTTTTAATTCTTTTGACAGTGTCTTTCTCAGACCAGGTATTTATTTGCTTGTTTGGGTTTCTTTGATTTTTAAATTAATTAAATTGGAGGGTAATTGCTTTATAATGTTGTATTCCTTTCTGCCACACGGCAATGTGAATCAGCCATAATTATGTGTATAGTCCCTGCCTCTGGAGCCTCCCTCCCCCTCCCATTCCACCCCTCTAGGTCGTCACAGAGCTCCAGACTGGGCTCCCTGTGTTACAATAGCAGCTCGCTGTTTTGAATTTTAAATAAACCCTGGATTAGCAATTATTTCTTTCAAGGATCATGTCATTGGTGCTGTATCTAAAACGTCATCTCCGTACCCAAGATCGTCTAGATTTTCCTGTTGTTTTCTTGCAGTTTTATGGTTTTGTGTTTCACACTTTTGTCTACTATCTTTTTGATTGAAATTTTGGTAAAGAGTCTGTGTCCTGATTCATTTTGTTTCTTGTTAATATCCTGACCGTTTGTGATTTTCTCCATTGTATTACCTTGGTTCCTTTGTTAAAGATGCAGTTAGTGTATTTACTTGGGTCTCTGAGTTGCTTTATAAAAGAGACTTAGGAATAAACAGTCACTTCTTGTCAATTGTACATGCTGCAACGCAATTGTGTTGCAGATTTCTCTAGGTGGCTGCTTATTTTGTTTATGGGAAATTTTAGACTGAAGATTTTTAACTTCTAAGAGCATGATCCATTAATCATTTCAGTCTGTTTTATTAAATATTACTCTGTATTTTCTTTGGACCGTTTCATCTCCTTTTTGTACTATGCTTAATCTACATGATAGCCATTTTGTATGATGCAAAGTAGGAAGATATCAAACTTAAATTTCCCATATCGAGAGTCAGTTTTTGTACAACAGACAAAACAAGGTCCATATTCTCCTAGCTTGATTATCATGAAATCTGTATCAAACATTTACCATAAGAAGGAGGAGTTTTCCACAGATGTTTCTCATGGGTTTTATAATGTCTGTGCCTTCTACATAAATGCTGTAATTAGCTTGTCCAGTTCCTTAAAAAGTCTGTTGCTGCGTTGGTAGGTATTCCTTTGGTCTATAGATGGATGTGAGAGACGCTGACGTGTTCACGGGCTGACTGCCCCCACTCAGGAATCCAGTGTGACTGTCCTGTAACTCATTCCCTTTTGCTGTTTTCCAAAAATGTTTGTGGATTTCACGTGCATTTCACGTATACTTGAGGGATTTTTTTCTTTGCTTTTATTTTGGTGGAACTGGGAATTATTGTTCTAAATTGTTCTAATCGCTGACTTCTGCACAAAGACAAGTTGCTGTTTACAGTCCTTGTGACTGGCTGCTTTACTCGGTTGGCAAAGAGCTTCCGTGCCTCCTCCCAGCTTTCCTGGACGGCTAATTACATCTTGGTAAATGTCACTTTCCTCCGAGGTATTTATTTATTTATTTTGTTGTCATCCCTGCGGTTAGAACATGGTCAGCGGGGACCATGAGCATGAAAAGCAGAACTCCTTGGCAGCCACATTGACTCTGACAGACACATGGCTCTAACATCTCTTTTTAGGCACATGGAACATTTAGTGCAGGAGTCTAGCAGGCAGCCTGCATCAATTTAAAGAATTCTCCTTCTATTCCTCCTTTGCCAAGTCTTTTTGAAGACACGGTGGCGGATTTTACCCCACGCTATTTCAGCATCCGAGATAATCATATGCACATAAATTTCCTATTTGAAATGCTAATGTCATTAATTCCATTAATAGATCACCCAACCTTTTAATAACCTTGAAGGTAAGTATTGTTACACCTCCTCTGGCTGATCACCACACTGATGCTCGGAGGAGGTAATTAACTCGCCCATGGTACAGCTACAGAGTGATGGAGTCGAGATGAAAGCAGGCTTATGTGGCTCCGAAGCTTCAGGATTTATCCTGGCCGCAATCTCAGGGCCACAGTATTTGTTTAAGCAACCCTTCAGACTGCAGACACACCTGTGCTGAGAAGGCAGGACAGCAAGGGGATATATGTGTGGGAAGTGTCCCTGGAGGGAGCCTGTGGGCTGCCTGGGGGAGTTACAGACCCACCTGGGGCTCCGGGGCAGCTGTGTTTCAGTCGGTGGGCGTGTGATAGGCGGGTTCCTGTAGGGATTCCTCAGCCCCTGCTACCTAAAATGCCTGCAGGGCCCCCTGCCCCTCCCTGAGAGGCCCTCACTCCCGGGAGCATCTCCCAGCCCAGCACCACAGCCTCACCAGGGGCAGGGGAAGAGGGGGATGAGAGGGGAGATGGGTCCCCACTTGGGCCAAGGATGGCTGATCTCGCTTGGTCCTCCCACTCAGGGTGAGGCAGCCAGCGTCCTTGCTAAGCTGTGGGCCTGGTGCTTGCTGACACTGCCCCCCGCCCCAGGTTCTGTTGGGTGGGGTGTAGGCAATTCCAGTAGTGGGAGCCCCCACTCTGGACCCGGGTCCTCTTCCTCCCGAGAAGTTTCTGTCACTCATCACAACAGAGGCCTGGGCCCCTCTGGTTAGCACACTGACCTCCCCACAGTCCATCCCAAGGGGAGGTTTTCACTGTCCACTCATTAACCGCATACCTCTCCTGGCCCTCTGGCTGCTGAGCAGAGAGGATAAGGAGAACCTATGTCTTACCCAGGACGGGAACATGTCTCAGATTCCTACAAGCTTGGAGCAGTCAGCACAAAGCTGGGGACTTCCGTTTATTGCCTTCCAAAGTAACGCTCAAGATTCTCCAAGCCAGGCTTCAGCAATATGTGAACCGTGAACTTACTGATGTTCAAGCTGGTTTTAGAAAAGGCAGAGGAACCAGAGATCAAAATGCCAACATCTGCCGGATCATCAAAAAAGCAAGAGAGTTCCAGAAAAACATCTATTTCTGCTTTATTGACTATGCCAAAGCCTTTGACTGTGTGGAATAAACTGTGGAAAATTCTGAAAGAGATGGGAATACCAGACCACCTGACCTGCCTCCTGAGAAACCTATATGCAGGTCAGGAAGCAACAGTTAGAACTGGACATGGAACAACAGACTGGTTCCAAATAGGAAAAGGAGTCCGTCAAGGCTGTATATTGTCACCCTGCTTATTTAATTTCTATGCAGAGGACATCATGAGAAACGCTGGGCTGGAATAAGCACAAGCTGGAATCAAGATTGCCAGGAGAATTATCAATAACCTCAGATATGCAGATGACACAACCTTTATGGCAGAAAGTGAAGAGGAACTCAAGAGCCTCTTGATGAAAGTGAAAGAGGAGAGTGAAAAAGTTGGCTTAAAGCTCAACATTCAGAAAACGAAGATCATGGCATCTGGTCCCATCACTTCATGGGAAATAGATGGGGAAACAGTGGAAACAGTGTCAGACTTTATTTTCTTGGGCTCCAAAATCACTGCAGATGGTGATTGCAGCCATGAAATTAAAAGACACTTACTCTTTGGAAGGGAAGTTATGACCAACCTAGATAGCATATTCAAAAGCAGAGACATTACTTTGCCAACAAAGGTCTCTCTAGTCAAGGCTATGATTTTTCCAGTGGTCATGTATGGATGTGAGAGTTGGACTGTGAAGAAGGCTGAGGGCCGAAGAATTGATGCTTTTGAACTGTGGTGTTGGAGAAGACTCTTGAGTGTCCCTTGGACTGCAAGGAGATCCAACCAGTCCATTCTGAAGGAGATCAGCCCTGGGTGTTCTTTGGAAGGAATGATGCTAAAGCTGAAACTCCAGTACTTTGGCCACCTTATGCAAAGAGTTGACTCACTGGAAAAGACTCTGATGCTGGGAGGGGTTGGGGGCAGGAGAAGAGGGACGACAGAGGATGAGATGGCTGGATGGCATCACTGACTCGATGGACATGAGTTTGAGTGAACTCCGGGAGTTGGTGATGGACAGGGAGGCCTGGCGTGCTTTGATTCATGGGGTCACAAAGAGTCAGACACGACTGAGTGACTGAACTGACTGAACTGAGCTGACACACATGTCCCTGGCCTCCACGGGCTTCTGTCCTCATAGTTAGTGTCACAGGCAGCCTTTCCTCTTTAAGGGTTTAAAATTCAGGCTTATTGTTATTCAGTCACTCAGTCATGTCCGATTCTTTGCGACCCCATGGACTGCAGCATGCCAGGCTTCCCTGTCCTTCACCATCACCTGGAGTTTGCTCAAAATCATGTCCATTGAGTCGGTGATGCCATCCAACCATCTCATCCTCTGCCACACCCTTCCCATCCTGTCCTCAATCTTCCCCGGAATGAGGGTCTTTTCCAACGAATCGGCTCTTCAAATCAGGTGGCCAAAGTACTGGAGTTCCAGCCTCAGCATCAGTCCTTCCAATGAGTATTCAGGACTGATTTCCTTTAGGATTGACTGGTTGGATCTCCTTGCAGTCCAAGGGACTCTCAAGAGTCTTTTCCAACACCACAGTTCAAAAGCATCAGTTCTTCAGCACTCAGCCTTCTTTATTGTCCAGCTTTCACATCAGTACTTGACTACTGCTACACAAAATGTATTTCAACTTGTCTCCAATGTGGGCACACCGAAAACAGCATTTGATGTCACTCTAGCAACCGTGGCACGTATGCATGCTTGTTAAGTCGCTTCAGTCATGTCCGGCTCTCTGCGACCTCATGGACTATAGCTCTCCAGGATCCTCTGTCCATGGGATTTTCCAGGCATGAACACTAAAGTGGATTGCAGACCCTCCTCCAGGGGATCTTCCTGATCCAAGGATCAAACCTGCGTCTCTTGCATCTCCTGCATTGGCAGGTGGGTTCTTTACCACTAGCGCCACCTGGGAAGC
The DNA here is from genome assembly GCF_027580195.1 of Bos mutus. Classification (NCBI taxonomy): domain Eukaryota; kingdom Metazoa; phylum Chordata; class Mammalia; order Artiodactyla; family Bovidae; genus Bos; species Bos mutus. Next base: position 67,205,199 of record NC_091636.1, read on the forward strand.
CCAGAGGCCGTGGCAAGTAAATATAAAGCTTGATGACTGCAGGGACTAATGGGTGTAAGAGAAACTACGTGTGGAAACATGCTTGCTCACACATGCACACATACGTGTACACACACACACACACACACAAGCACTGTGTAGTATAACAACGGCTCACTCTGAGCTCAGGCACACCCAGGGACACTCAGGTCCCATCCACCTCTCATTTTAATAGCTCAGGCACACCCAGGGACACTCAGGTCCCATCCACCTCTCATTTTAATAGCTCAGGCACACCCAGGGACACTCAGGTCCCTTCCACCTCTCATTTTAATTTCCTCGCGGCCGAGAAGCTGGTGGGGGCTCTCGGCTCTCCCTGATCTTTATTTACTGCCTTTCTCTTGGTTGCTTTTTCCCAGCGCTGGTGCGCCTGGGTCGAGCTCCGCAATCACATCCATTACTATCCGGTGACAGCAGTGCACGCCGTGTGCCCTGCCCCCCAGCAGCCCCCCTCCCCGTGCTGCTGGGTGTCGGGGAGAGGGAGCAGAGATTTATTGAAATGGTGTGGTTTCATTATCTCGATGGCCTTTTGCGGAACGAGGAAGGAAGAGGCTTCCAGGAGACGTCTCGTTGCCCTGTGTCTGGTTCTCATCATTGTCTTTCTGATGTCTGCTCTCCTGGGTCTCCCCAGGAAAATGCAGCTCCTCTGGATGGCAGGCCTTGGGTAGGACCTGTCGGCTCCTAAAGCCGACAGTGGCAGTGCCCACCCCAGATTCCAGGCTCGCCTCTGAAAGATCTCAACCATGACAATAATAATAATAATAGAACTTCCAGTCCAGGCTGACTCCCAGATGTAAGGATTCCTCTTTGACCAAGGCCAGCTTTTCCAGCAATGCCACACGCTTGTCTGAGCCCAGGTTTCTTTTCTCCGCGTTCCATCTCTGCATGGTCAACATTCCCTAAAGCACCGATCCTGGGGTAGAGCCAGACACCCAGATGGAGCCTGGCGGCTCTTGGTGTCAGGCGGCCAGGGTCACTCCTGGACCCTGTGCTGAGCCCTGTGGTCACCAACATTCACGTCCTCCCAGCGCTGAGCACAAGCTGTGTCTGCCAGGCCAAACCCACCCCACTGCCCATTCCCCCTCCTCTGAGGCAGCCGGATGCTGCTGGAGGTGCCCGGAATCTCCCACCAGCTGAATAAGGGGGCAGAGCCCCTTATCTTGCCCGGCCACCACTAGGTGAGGGGCAGACGGCAGGAGCCATGAGTGGAGAGCCTGGGACCAGCTCCCTGGAGTACGGATCAGGGAAGCCTCAACTGGGGGTTGGTGGGCAGCTCAGCGTTTCTCAGTTAACCTCCATCCCCACGTGCGGTCCTGCTGCTCCCGCCCCCGTGTGGGCTGCAGTGGGAGACTGACCACGCGTTCTGCAGAGGGCCTGCGTGTTCCTCTGAAATACCACCCCCCCATGCTCCCTCTTGTGTCCTCAGTGTCCTAGTCAGAAGCTGCCAGCTGCATTAAAACCAGCACACAGCGAGGGATTCTATGAATCATGCCCGCCAGGAGAAGTGATCCACATCCTGCCCTGAGACCCTGGCAGAGCCATCGGGTCCATGACTCTCTGACACGTGCATCGCCGACCCCCATGGAAGGAAACACCCCCTTTATGTTTTCGGCACCTTAGTGAGGAGAAGCGCTGACATCACCAAGGAGGGGCGGGGGTGGGGGGCGTGCGACTGCCTCTCCGTCTTGGCGTCAGCGCCACAGCTCCCCACTCACTGAGAGACCACCACCCCCAAGATCTCAGGGAGGCAGTGTTTCCGGACGTGGCAGGAGACCCAGGCCCAGAGGAGTGACCCCGTTCCCCTTCCAGGGGACCACCCCATCGCCCGCTCAGGAAGCCTGGCCGCTGCGTTCTCGGAGGATTTATGGCACGGCCCCGCACAGTCTAACCTCTCTGGTCCACGTCAATTTCCATAGATATCTTCAGTATGTGTACTTTTCTTTCTTACACCCTCCAAGTGTTCTTTAGACAATGGCAATCTCAAATACAAAACAAGTGGACTTGTCTGCAAAACAGAGACAAGTTCACAGACGTCGAGAACAGAGTGTGGTTGTCAAGGCAGGCGGAGGCAGGGGAGGGAAGGGCTGGGACTCTGAGATGGGCAGATGCAGACTGCCGTATACAGGATAGACAAACAGCTGTCCTCCTGGACAGTGAAGGAGTCCTTGGGCCTCAAAAAGAAAACAACGGTCTCAAAGGTCCTTGCTAAATCATCTAACTTTGGAAAACAAAAGGAAACTTCAGGTCCCACCCTGATGCTTCAGGCTGGTTGCATCCACCTGGGACTTACCACCCTCTGCACAGGAACCTCCCACCCCCTGTTCAATACAAATGCCATCTCAACTAAAGAATATCCAAAAGGTCCCGCCTGACAAACGTGTCCCTTATCGCTTCCACAAGCCTCCCTGTAAATATGGAACCTCCCTGATCCCTCCCGCTCTCAGCCTGGTCGTTAGGCCGCCTGCCGCCCCTCCTTGCCTGAATAAAGGTCACCTACCTCGCTGAGGTTCTCTCTCCTTCTTTTCTGCCTTGGCCTGAACTATACCTTACAGACAGCACAGGGAACTCTACTCAATATCCTGTGACAAACCAGAGTGGAAAGGGAAAGAACAATCCCTGGGATTAAAAAAAACCAGGCCATCGGAACGCACCAGTCTTGCCGTCTCTATCTTCAGCTCAGGCCATAGGAACGCACCGGTCTTGCCGTCTCTATCTTCAGCCCCCGAGGCCTCCTCTCCCTTTCTCCCTCGTGTGTCCCCCACCTCCTGTGTGCAAGAAGAGACCAGCGTTCCGCCCCCTCGTCTCAGCCTGGGGGAGCCAGAAGGCATTCCTCAAGGAGAGAGTCCTGCTCACGCGGGGGGACCCCTCTTTGGGCCGTAGACAGTGATGGACGCTCCAAACCCAGGACGTTATTTGGGGAAAAAGCCATCCCCAAGCTTTTGTTTCTTTCTGGATGTTTGCCCATTGATAAAAAATGCTGGCTAAGCAAGGAGCTCGGGGCAAAATAGAAGTAGAATTCAGGCTTTGGGGGAGCAACCAACCCAAGCAGCTTGGTGGCTTCCTCTATTTTTTGTTTAAAAAAAGACTGATGTCACCTTGACCTATTTTCCTCATTATTAATTTATAGAGGAGCCGCAGAAGAGAAAACTCATGAAGACAAGGACTGTCAGAGCTGGAAGAGACCTAACAGGCCTGCATTTCTGTGTCCGTTCCTTCATGGAGGTGGGGGAGAAAGCAGAGGTTGAGGAAAGGCAGCGAAGTCAGGAGCAGGGGTCGCCGGGCTCCCAGCCCAGACTCTGTCTCTGGACACAGCAGACGTTGGCCACTGACTTCGGTTTCACGCCACCGGCCTTGGGTGCTAGCTTGTAATAGATTTCATCATTTTAAAATAAACCTTGAGAGGTAGGCTTACAGATAATCTTTGGATTTTCTTCTCTGCCGAGTGTGATTCTAGGATCATCAAATTTTCAAAAGGCAAAGCGTGGAATTTTAAGGGAAAATGGTAAAATTTTACAACAATTTTGAAAGATAGCACAGTTGATTAAAATCACCCCTGTGTCCCTTCTTATCTGAATGAGGGGAACTTTGAAGAACGTCCTCGATGGACAGTGATTTCTTTTGTCTCCCTTCAAGGCCATCACTTCGACACGTGGAGTGGATCTTTCTGCCTGCACCTCAGGGGTCTGGAAAGTCTAAGAGCAGAGGAAGACCATAGTATTAGGCGTGGAATAGAGACTGAGTAATAATACTTGGAGAAGTGAAATAAACCCTCACCTTTTGGTGTTTATTGCTTTCTGAAGAAAATCTTTATTCCTCCAGTCCGCATGACTCCATTAATAAAGTCCAGCTATTAAAAAGAATTTCTTTTGGTAGAAAAACATTATTCTTTATGTGAATCAATTATTTCCTGTGCTCAAGTCACCTTGGGCCAGAACGTAATGAATATTTGTGAGATGGGAAGATCAGACATGCTGGGAAGGAAATTCCTCTCGGGGCTGAGAATGAACACTGCCCAAGACTAGGAAATCCTGAGACGTGTGGTACCATCGAGCGTCATGGGAACGCTGGCTCAGTGATGCCACATCCACTGGCCCCCTTCCCGAGAGGTCACAGAGTCTCCGGATGAATGGAGGGTCCCTGCTCGTTAGAGGTTGACTGGGGCTCCCTCGACCAGGCACCCTGCTCTAATGTCGCACCTGTTTCTGTGTCTCTTCCCCCCAGACTGATGGAGAGATGAAAGGGATGCCTGGTAGGTCTTCAGTCTTTGTTAGGACCGGACTTGTGCCTAAGAGCCTCGAGTCACTCTAGACGTGGCCCAGAAAGGTAAAGTCCCAGCACAACATGCTGGGAAATCACCTACCTCTGTTCGTTCCTTTCGTGTAAAAAGAATGATTGATGACGGTTCAATAAATACAAGACAGCCCCTATTAAAAAAAAGGTCATTAAACGCAGCAACCACAGTGAGTAAAGTGCAGCAATTGTAAACTCATGGTGAAGGCAGCCCCTTTCCTTCTGGGAGGGACCATTCCTAGAACAGGAGGGCTGGCAAGGCATCTGCAGAGACGACCCTTGAACACAGCCGCCCCCTCAGAGGGGCTCACGTGATGTCCTCCCCACTCACCTTCCCTGAGGCAGCCCTTCCCCACCCCAGCACCATCACAGACGCCTGAGTGCTGAATCCAACCTGGGATCTCCCTGACCCGGTGCACACTGGGAACCCTGCCTCAGTCAGGGTGCACACTAGAAACCCTGTCTCACTCAAGGTCCAAGCTAGGACCTGGGATCTCCCTGACCCGGTGCACACCAGAAACCCTGTCTCACCCAGGGTGCAAGTGAGGACCTAGGATCTCCCTGACCCGGTGCACACTAGGAACCCTGCCTCACTTAAGGTCCAAGCTAGGACCGGGGATCTCCCTGACCCGGTGCACACTGGGAACCCTGCCTCACTCAGGGTGCAAGCTAGGAAATGTATTGCTGTCAATGCAGCACAACTGATGAGCGTTCAAGGAAGGGACCACGTGAAGTTTATGCGTAGGCTCCAGTTCCTGGGCACTGGCATCACAGGGGAGCAAGCCCACCACTGGCCACCCAGTCTCGGCCCCTGCCGCGTCACCCGTCGACCAGACTCCACCTAGACCTAAACGCACAGAAGCCTGTGAATGCGGTTGGTCCGGGTCAGCCTCTGGTTCGCAGCTGGATGCAGAAGCTGGGAAAGTGGGTTTCAGGACAAACCCCTCACCGTGCCCTACTCTCCTGGTCTCCCCAACCTGCAGGTCACCCTGGACCAGCCCCCTCTTCTACCTCAGCTCCTGGAACCCAGCAGGACCCAAGGGGTCTACCCAGATAGACCCCCACCCATGTCCTCTGCCTGACTTTTGTCGTAGAAAAAGCTTTACTCCAAATAAATGTAATCAGAGTGAGAGAATGCGGAAAGGCAAACAGGTGAGATAAGATGATACTACTTTAGCCATTAAACCAAGTCAAGGATCTTTATTTAGTTCTTCCTCGAGGACTAGAGATAATATTCTGAGCTGTGTCCTTGGGGCTCCCACCAGGTGGGAGCAGTTAACAGTGTGTGGCCCACAAGCACACAGAGCCCAGATGGGTTGGAACCAGGAAGTTGATGATGCTGACTCCGGATTACTTCACCACCAACCGAGCAGAAGAATGTCCCCGAGCTGATCACGCCCTGCTCCTTGAACACTCCTCACTACCCTCTCTAGGTCGGGACACGGAGTTTTGAGGGGATTAGCCTGCTGTGACTTCCCTGTGCATGTCAAAGCAGTAAAGCTAATTTTTTTTTCTTCTTTCCCCAAACCTCCTCCTCAATGTTTCTCTTCGGCTCCTGTGAACAGAGGCCAAATTCCAGCAGCGCTCAGCCCCAAGTGGAGCCTTTCCCTAGGGCTCTGCCCTCATGCCTCTCCCCTGGCGCCCTTCCCTTGGGGGCATGTCTGTGCTGCGAGATGGACAGTAGTGAACTGACCTCTCCCCAGCCGGTCCCAGGGCAGCTCTGCTTCTGGAAGCCCCCATCTGACATCTCCATCTCCAGGGCGTGCTCACACACCGCAGCTAAACCAGCCTCCCTGATGGTGTCTGCTGCACCTCCCACCTTTAATGACCCTGCCTGGCCACCCTGATCTCTGCCTGGGGGTGATCCTGACCTCCGCCTTCTCCCCATCCCCACTTCCAGTGAGCTGCCCAGTCCAATGAAGGCTCCTGCCCGAGATCCCAGCTACCACACTTCTCCCTTAGTTCCCTCCCTGCCTGCTAGCTGGTCCTGCGGATATCAGGCCTCTCCAGGCTTCTGTGCACACTCACATTCTCCTTTTCTCTAAAGCACATCTAAACAGCTCATAACTTACAGCGCAACATACACGGAAAGATCGATAATTGAGAAGAGTTAAAACATCACACAAAATGTGGCTGCTCTTTGCAACGTCATTACAAAACAGGCATTAGACTAAAAAAAAAGTGTGGGTCCTCAACAATTCAAAGATTCCGTGAGATGGAAGATAAAAACCTGAGTATCAATGAGCTGCATATTCAGCTTTGGGAGCCTGGCTAAAACCTGGAGGAGGCCACCATTCACCAGTTGCTCCTAAAGAAAGAGCTTAGCACTCTTGTTTGCTTGGTGCTAAACTTGGAAATCAACTCTGAATATTCATTGCAAGGACTGATGCTGAATCTTCAATACTTTGGCCACCTGATGCAAGGAGCCAACTCACTGGAAAAAAAATCCTGATGCTAGGAAAGATTCAGAGCAGGAAAAGAGGGTGGCAGAGGATGAGATGCCTAGATGGCGTCACCGACACAGTGGACATGAATTTGAACAAATGCTGGGAGGTGGTGAAGTACACGGAAGCCTGGCTCGCTGCCGTCCACGGGGTCGCAAAGAGTGAGACTTGACTGAGCGACTGAACAACAACATCAAACTTGCAGGAGGAAGAAACTAAATGTTCAAAAACAGGTATCGAGCGTGATGACACGCATGCTCAGAGGTCATGCAGGGCAGGCAGAAAACATGAACTCGGGCTTTCCGATGGGCTGTTAGTTTAACGAGCTTTTACAAGTCTGCGCTGACTCTCAGGAGGATGGGGTACAAATTAATTGCACGGTTCCTCATTTTAACCCCTTGGGACCCAGCCCAAGGTCCTTCCTCAGGCATTTATTGCTGATATGGAGGAGAAAGGCCAGTGTGTTGCCATGGAAACCATTATGGGAAGAACAGACAACACTTCTATCTGAGCCAGAGAAAATGCATCCAGGCATAAACACTGGTGGGAGTCGGAAGTCCCGGCCACACCCATCCTCGCCTTCCCTCCTCCTGCACCGTCTCAGCCTCAACCTTGATCCCCCCTTGCCCTGTGCCCCACCTAACAAGTTACCTGGTCTCCCAGCAGCCACTCTTGGCATCATCTCCCACTCCTGTTCTTCAGTGAGCTGCACACGTGTCCAGTCGTTCCAGCCCTGCCCTGGCCTGAAGACTGTGCCGTGCGGGCATCTCTATTTCCATCCTTTCAGCTGCTTCGTGCCCCTGATGTGCAGGTCTCCTTGCCAACTCAGTCCAATCCTTCCCGCCTCAGAGCATTTGCACCCAGCACCCCTCAGCCTGGAACATCCCTGGTGGTGAAGCTGCAGTTTCTGTTTTGTTCACCCTCATATTCTTGATCCCCAACAGAACTTCTGGCAATGTGGTGTTGAAAGCATGAAGACAGTAAGAATGCATCAGGCTTGGGGACGCCGGCAATGGTCAGGCGGAAACAGACAGTTGGGAGCATTTGGCTCAATCACGGGAAGTGTCTCAAGACCTGGGAGTCTGAGGACAGGTAAGAGAAGGCAAAGGTCTCTAACCTTGTCAGTGCTGAGTGACTGTGCTTAGTTGCTCAGTCATGTCTGACTCTGTGACCCCATGGCCTGTAGACCATCAGGCTCCTCTGTCCGTGGGAATTCTCCCAGCAAGAATGTGGAGTGGGTTGCCATGCACTCCTTCAGGGGATCTTCCTGACACAGGGATTGACCCCAGCTCTCCCACGTTGCAGGCAGATTCTTTACCATCTGAACCACCAGGGAAGCCCAAGGATGCTGCAGTGGGTCATCTATAACGCTCATCAACTGGTTTAGTAAAAGGGGCCCATCTGCATAGAGGCCTTGCTAGCTTTACAACTGATGACAATAATGACCATCCAACACATGTCTCTGGATGCTTGTCCCCCTCTCTAGACTCAACGTGATAGGATGTCATTTTACAGTGGCTAAGTCATGCCTGACTCTTTGTGAGCCCTGTGGGCTGCAGCACACCAGGCTTCCCTGTCCTTCTGTATCTCCCAGAGTTTGCTCAAATTCACATTCATCGAGTCAGTGATGCCATCCAACCATTTCATCCTCTGTCGTCCCTAACCCTAACCCTTCTCCTCCCACCTTCAATCTTGCCCAGCATCAGGTTCTTTTCCAATGAGTTGGCTCTTAGCATCACGTGCCCAAAATATTGGAGCTTCAGCTTCAGCATCAGTCCTTTCAATGAACACTCAGGACTGATCTCCTTTAGGATGGACTGGTTGGATATCCACAGTCCAAGGGACTCTCAAGTCTTCTCTAGCACCACAATTCAAAAGCATCAATTCTTCAGCACTCAGCTTTCCTTATGGCCCAACTCTCATATCCATACATAACTACTGGAAAAACCATAGCTTTGACTAGATGGACCTTTGTTGGCAAAGTGATGTCTCTGCTTTTGAATATGCTGTCTAGGCTGATCATAGCTTTTCTTCCAAGGAGCAAGTGTCTTTTAATTTCATGGCTGCACTCACTGTTCGCAGGGATTTTGGAATCCAAGAAAATAAAAGCTGCCACTGCTTCTACATTTTCCCCATCTATTTGCCATGAAGTGATGAGACCAGATGCCATGATCTTAGTCTTTTGAATGTTGAGTTTTAAGTCAGCTCTTTCACTCTCCTCTTTCACTCTTATCCAGAGGCTCTTTAGTTCCTCTCCACTTTCTACCATTAGCGTGGTATCACCATCATATCTAAGGTTATTTATATTTTTCTGGGCAATCTTGAGTCCAGCTTGTGAAATTGATGGGAGAAAGGTCTTATTGCTCAGCACTTTCACAGGCAGAGGCTGGAGTACAGGAGGAAATTAACAATTGTTGAATTGACCCCTTTGCTATGTTGCAGCTTTATGACTTCATATAGTAAGTTCAACCCGTCTCTATAGTTTGTGCTACTAATCTAATTCAGTGTCTACTGGTAAAAGTTCACCTTAAATGTGGGGATATACATCACTTCCATTTCTCAGAGCAGCTCGGGTTTGATAAGAGCCGAGCAAAAAGGCACCTGGACACAGGTGTTCCAGCCGTCACCTGGCCCAGGAGCTGAACCTGCAGATTCAGCCTCCACAGTCCGTCCTGGGATTCCCAAAGCTCTGAGGGGTGAAACTATGATACAAATGGACGGCCCTGAGTCTTCTAGGAGGTGTGTTATTAGTGGTGCACAGCTAATGGTAACGGGACTGCAATTGCACAGGTACTATAATAGCCTATACTTTTATTCTAGTCATGACTAGAACAATTAATCACACAGGCTATAACCCAGACTTCCAATTTCCATGGTGCTATCTATTAATTTTAAATTAACGCTGTGCCCTTTGTCAATGAGCTGGAGGTGCTTTATAATAAGAGAATAAACATAAGTACATAATGTAAGAACACTCTTGGCATCCACTATTCTTTTTTTTTTTTTTTTTTACAAATTAGAGATGAAGCCAGCTTCCAGGTCTGATTGAAATGTGGAGTCAGAGCTGCAGCTTCTTCTCTTCACTGAGAAGAAAGAGCCCTGGGTGGAGGAGGGGGTAGGGATTCTTCCCCCATCCGCAGCCAGCCTCCCCTTG